>NC_068910.1:108553169-109803169 GCF_023091745.1 Budorcas taxicolor | reverse complement strand
TTTGTAGCACATAGAGTTAGGGAAGTTAGGAAACCTCTCCAGGTACCAGTGAACCTCCAGGCTCTAGGTTGTGAGGCTAAACATATTAATCCATATTATCTTTAGTGGAAAGTGAAAGTGAAGTCGCTCAGTCGTGTCCGACTCTTTGAGACCCCATGGACTGTAGCCTACCAGGCTCCTCTGTCCATGGGATTTTCCAAGCAATAGTACTGGAGTGGATTGCCATTTCCTTTTCCAAAAGGCCAGGTGTTAATACATATGTGTCTGTGTGGCTTAGTTTTCACTAGATGGCAGCATCATTGCAAAAATCAAACCAAGGTCACAGACTATTTACTCTTACAGAAGAGTCCGAAACAATATCCAGTCAGTAGAAACAAGGTTCTCATTCAATGCCCAGGTCTCTGCTATGTGTTAGGCATTTAACTAGATGTTTTATAGGTGTTATCACATTTAATATGCAAAACAGTATTGCAAGTTGAGCACCCTCATTCCTATTTAAAGGCTTGGAGAGGTTATAGAGCTCACCCAAAGTTCATGCAGCCTACAAATGAGAGAAATGATGATCAAAAACTGCCTTATCAGACTCCAGAACATGAAGCCTTTCCCCCAATCTGTACGAAAGTGCAAGTGTTAGTCATTCAGTCATGTCTGACTCTGTGTGACCCCATGGACTATAGCCCACCGGGCTCCTCTGTCCATGGGATTCTCCAGACAAGAATACTGGAGTGGGTTGCCATTCCCTTCTCCAAGGGATATTCCCAACCCAGGAATCGAACCTGTGTCTTTTGCATTGCAGGTAGATTCCCTACTGTCTTAGCCACACAACCTATGTGGTTGGCAGCCATCTCCACACTCTACCCTCATCCTCACCCACTCCCTTGCCCAACTGAGATTAGGGAGCCAGTGTGGTACAGTGTGGCCTTTAAAGACCAGCTCCATCACTTTTTGGCTGTGGCTCACTGAGCAAAATAGGACACTCTCAGAGAGTTTCCTCATCTATAGAATGAACATATCAATGCATAGTCGCTTTTAAAATTAAAATAACACATATAAAATGTTCAGCACAGTATTTAGCATGCAGTTAGTACTCAATAACATGTAAGTGTGATTAGCTAGAATAATCTATAATATGAGAATGAAACTATAACTCTCAGAGGTTGTGTGTGTGTTAGTCACTCAGTCATGTCCGACTCTTTGCGACCCCACGGACTGCAGCCCACCAGGCTTCTCTGTCCATGGAATTCTCCAGGCAAAAATTCTGAAGTGTATTGCCATTCCCTTCTCCAGAGGAACTTCCCAACCCAGGGATCGAACCCTGGTCTCCTGCATCGCAAGCCGGTTCTTTACCATTTGAGCTATAGGTTATGTAAGGACTAAATGAGATAACACATGTAACATGCCTCGTGCCAAGAGGAACACAAATAAGTTTCTTCCTCCTCCCCTTGCTCAGTCCCAGGTGTTAACAGTTCCTTGCATTTGCATTTGAGTATATCCTTAGTCAAAATAATCTAATTTGCATTAAAGAACAGTTAGTTATATTTCCCACTTCACTTGCTCATGAATACAGCCCTGAGACCAGCATCAGGTTCTGAACTTCCTGTTTCAAAGGGGTTTGGATTATAGCTTGTTTCTCTTTATTCTGATCCAAGAGACCATAAAATACCTTCCTTTTGGTATCAAATGTTAGGTATCTATTTTCAGTCAAAACTTCAGTGGTCAAACATATGAGGCCATTTAAAAACTAGTTAAGGACATAGGGAATGTCTTTTACACACTGCTATATTTAAAATGGATAATCAACAAGGACCTATTGTATAGAACATGGAACTCTGCTCAATGTTATGTGCCAGGCTGGATGGTAACAGGGTTTGGGGGGAAATGGATACATGTATATGTATGGCTGAGTCCCTTCACAGTTGATCTGAAACTACCACAATAGTTAATTGGCTATACCCCAATACAAAATGCTTTTGGTGCTAAAAAATAAAATTTTATTTTAAAATATACAATATCAAAACTAAAGTAAGAAAAGACATATTTTCATTTTCTTTATAATATATATCAAATGTAAAATGCAGCTATTTAAAATACTGAAATAGTTCTAAAAAATAAAATATGCTATAAATTATCATTTGCTGACCTTTGTCAAACAAACATGTCCAACTGTCTGTTTTCACAAATGGATATCAACTTTAAAATATAAGGATAGTTTCAGTTACTGCTGCTGCTGCTGCTAGGTCACTTCAGTCGTGTCCGACTGTGCGACCCCACAGACAGCAGCCCACCAGGCTCCCCCATCCCTGGGATTCTCTAGGCAAGAATACTGGAGTGGGTTGCCATTTCCTTCACCAATGCATGAAAGTGAAAAGTGAAAGGGAAGTTGCTCAGTCGTGTCCGACTCTTAGCAACCCCATGGACTGCAGCCCACCAGGCTCCTCCGCCCATGGGATTTTCCAGGCAAGAGTACTGGAGTGGAGTGCCATTGCCTTCTCCGAGATTCAGTTAATAGTCTTCGCTATTTCTAGTATGAGAGTTTTGAAAGCATTGGTTTGGCATCAAGTATCTGAAGAACAGAGTATGTACAGTCTGAACTTTTTCCCATTGCCCATCTCATGGAATATATAGCCTACCTGCTTTTCCAGGGTTTCCAGATTTTGATAACAATTTCCTATCGTCACATTTTGTAATTTTATCTCTCCATTTTCAAGACTGCACTGCCGAATTGCCAATGGACTGCCCGCTTTAATAAAAAGAAGCAGCAGGGAGGGATAAATTATGATTATGGGATTAACAAGTACATATTACCATATGTAAAACAGATTAAAAGAAACACAAGTTTATTGTTTAGCACTGGAAACTATATTCAATGTATTGTAATAACCTACAATGGAAAAGAAACAAAAAAAAGAATACACATACACATATTCTTAGTTGCTCAGTCATGTCCGACTCTTAGCGACCTCATGGAGGGCAGCACGCAAGGCTCCTCTGTCCGTGGGGATTCTCCAGGCAAGAATACTAGAGTGGGTTGCCATGCCCTCCTCCATGGGATCTTCCCAGCCCAGGGACTGAACCCAGTTCTCCCTCATTGCAGACGGATTCTTTGCCATCTGAGCCACCACAGAAGCTCCCCTGTGCACATATATATATCTGAATCACTTTGCTATATATCTGAAACTAACACAATATTGTTAATCAACTATACTTCAATTTTGAAGAAAAGAATAAAGGAAGAATACTTGGAAAAATGAAAGCAACCACCTGCTCCAGTACTCATAACCCCTTCACAACATGATTTTACTGCTCTTCCCATCAAGAAGTGAAGTCTGTTCCTCCATTTCCTGAATCTTCCTTTGATCAACAAAATGTGGTAGAAATAACACTGTTTGATTTCCAAAGCCTAGATCAGAAACGCTGTCCTGAGACCATCATATAAGGAAGCAGGTCTAATCTACTGGAGGGTGAAAGGCCATGTGGAAGAGACCTGAAGACCCCCAGCCAACAGGCAGCACCAAAGCCTCATGTGAGTAAGATCATCTTAAACCTTCCAGCACAATCCAGCTGCCACAGTCAACTCACAGGACTATGAGGAGCTTATTATCTTTATTGTTGTCAGCCAGTAAGTTTGGGATATTTTTATACACAGCAAGGGAAAAGTGAATCAGACAGCCACTGCATGAATATTTCAGGCAGATACCACTTGTCTAGATTTTTAAATCTGGAATTCAAAAGATCAGTCAACGATTTTCTTCCTTTGAAGTCTGCAAGGAAGGTTTGCCTTCCAAAAACGAGGGACCTAAGAGCATTGAATTGGATATGACAGACTAGTCGGAGAGACCTGAAACAAGGTGAAAAATTCCTCCTAGAGATTTAATTATATGGGCTTCCCTGATAGCTCAGTAGGTAATGAATCCGCCTGCAATGCAAGAGACCCTGGTTCAATTCCTGGGTTGGGAAGATCCGCTGGAGAAGGGATAGGCTACCCATTCCAGTATTGTTGGGCTTCCCTTGTGGCTCAGCTGGTAAAGAATCTGCCTGCAATGTGAGAGACCTGGGTTTGATCCCTAGGTAGGAAGATCCCCTGGAGAAGGGAAATGATACTCACTACAGTATTCTGGCCTGGAGAATTCCATGGACTGAACAGATACTGAATTCTATAGTGATCTTTCATCTTTACCCAAATCTGGGTGACACGTGAAAGGCAAAGAGTTCTACAGTTTTTGCAGCATCTACAGAGTATATTACTGGCTCTCAATAAATCATCAGGTTTATTTCCTAGGATTATCACCTGAGCCTCGGCAACTCAATGTCCTCCTCTGGCTAGTACTTAAGAGGATATAAATAGATAAAATCACTACCAGTTGTCATTAGTGGGACAGCTGATCAGTAGGTGAACTCTTAGGACAGCTTTGGGTAGCTGCATAAGGGGCAACAACTAGAAACACAAAAACTAGAGGTTGCTCCTACAACACTTAAAGCAGAAGGTTAAATTCACTCTTATATGATCACTCCACTTCTACTCTATGGCATAATGAAAATTTTAAACATTTATGTAGGATATTATTTTTTATGTGGCCATAGTTCAAATGCATCTTCTCTATATTACTTACAAGTATGAACCTATCCACTCAAAATCATTAAAAGTATTTTGGTTATTTGCTATATAAAGCCAAATTAATTAGAAGTAATTATTAATATAATACTAAAACTCTGGGAGTTGGTGATGGACAGGGAGGCCTGGCGTGCTGCGATTCATGGGGTCACAAAGAGTTGGACACGACTGAGTGACTGAACTGAACTAAAAAGCAAATTTACTAATTGTTGACATCTATGTCATTTTTTAACATTTATTTTTAATTGAAGGATAATTGCTTTATAATATTTTGTCAGTTTCTGCCATGCATCAACATGAATCAGCCATAGGTATACATATGTCCCCTCCCTCTTGAACCTCCCTTCCTAGAAATCTATATATTTAAATTATTTTATGGGCTCAATCTGAAATTCAAAGATAAGTGTAACAAACATTTTCATACTAATTACTAAGAAAAGAAAAATACATAACCAAGTGAAAGGTTCTCTTGTTCCAATAATGTAATATATTTCAAGCAATTGTGATATCCCTTGATGGGTATATAACTGATATTTTTACTCTTCCCAATTCAATAACACAGTTATTTTTTGTAGCCACATCTCTTTTGTAAATTATAGTGAAATATTTAAGATGTAAAAAACATAAAAATTAAGACAGTATGTATCTGTTGGCATATCATTGGAAGTAAGGACCAATATAGTTGAAGCTCCTCTTTTACGTCTGAACTCTTATCAAGAAGCTAGGAGGAACTATGTAAAGAACAGAATAATGAATACTTGAGTAAGTGTGATATATGTGGGCAGCGGCAATTTAGATTCAGCAAATGGAATGCTGGTCTCAATAATCTCTTAGAATAAAGGAAAGAAAGTCATCGGAAAGAGCAGTACATGTAATTTATTTAGTGCTTCAAAGAGTACTTGACACACATAGAGATCAATATCTAAATAAAATGTGAAAATTTTCTCAATTTCATTATTGCAGGAGTTCAGTCAAACACTTGCATAAACAAGCTAGAGTTAGTTACTGTGATATCCAGTTCTGTGGGAAGTGAATGATGACCCATAGGAAGATATGAGGGAAGTGAATGATGACCCACAGGAAGATATGAGAGGCAGGAGGACTAGTCAGATAAAAATCAATGCAAACAAAGAGCTGTTAAAACATTTAGGGAAATCACATGGCACAGTGGGAGTCAGGAAAGGAGTCCATGAATTTAAAGGGCGACCCTTAGAAGATATTACCCAATCTGACACTAAAATCACATATGTCATCAAAATCCTGGATATCATCAGAAAGCAGATTAGAAATAGAAAATATCATTTGCTCCTTTATTCTTGGAAAGCCTTTGTGCAAAAAACATTATCACACTTCAGAAAAGGTATGCTGAAGCTAGAGAATGTTCCAAGATGAAAACCTAAAATATTCAAACAGGTGAAAGACTACTAGCTGGACAGACTCAGCGGCATTTCTACCTAGAAAGATGAAGTCTCAAAGTAGATATGGTATAAATCCACAGTCTAGCTAATCTTTAAAATTGAGATAAATTATGTAACTGAGAGAACAGATCTCAACTTGGTCAAACTCCAGGAGATGGAGGGGGCCTCAAGAATAAATCAATTGAAAAAGAATTAAAAGGAATTTACTACTGTTCCATCAGTCCTGGATGTTCTTTGGAAGGAATGATGCTAAAGCTGAAACTCCAGTACTTTGGCCACCTCATGCAAAGAGTTGACTCACTGGAAAAGACTCTGATGCTGGAAGGGATTGGAGGCAGGAGGAGAAGGGGACGACAGAGGATGAGATGGCTGGATGGCATCACCGATTCGATGCGCATGAGTTTGAATGGACTCCGGGAGTTTGTGATGGACAGGGAGGCCTGGCGTGCTGCGATTCATGGGGTCACAAAGAGTCGGACATGACTGAGCAACTGAACTGACTGACTGACTGACTGACTGATCTATATTTTAGTTTTTAGGAAAATCGAATTACGTGAGTTAACACCCAAAACTCTGAACACTGGCATCATGAAAGGGAACCAATTCCTTCAACAAAATCTTCCCTGATGCCTCTTTCAGGGATCTAAAACTAGTTGGAGAGATGATAGGTATGATCCTGCATAGCAATTCAGATGCCTAGACAGAGGAGATGCTTGGGAAAACACATACCATTTACAGTGTTCTTGTCACATACTTGCAAGGAAGATCCATATCTTCCCACGGGAATTCTGTTAAAAGTAAAACTCCCATAGGTACTGTTTTCACAGAAATTAACTGTAATGGAAAGAAAAATATTTTTGAATCATAAATTCATCATTATCAAAATTTTTTCATTATTAATTTTCATCATTTTTCTTTCTGAATTTCAAACCAGATTAAAGCCAAAGTTCAAAACCTATAGAATGTAATTTGAAGGGTAACAGAAGGCTTATAGGCCTCACTGACCACCCAGCAACAACATATTTTAAGTTACTACCATTACAGTAACTAGTACATTATATAACAGGTTCAGTTACAATGTGCACAATATATAACTCAGTATAGGTAGGATGTGAGCACTAACACATCAGAAAGGATAGTGTATTACATTAGTTGGAATCTTGAAAATCAAAGATATAGAGCCTACAGAGGCAAAGGGACAGAGGGTGGAGGTTAAAGCAAACAGCGAAAGGCATGCGTTTCTGTGGGGGTGTACCCTGGCTGTTCAGAATGTTGTAAATTATTGGAGTGAGTTTTAAGGCTCTGAATCCTTAGCAGGCAGCATGAAGTGTGTAGAGTGCTGGGAAGCACACTGCAGATCAAGAAGTGCTTTTAACTTTGATTCTGAGATACTACTGAGTCAAGTCAAGCCATTGATTTAATAACATCTCTCCAAGAGAAAGGTAGAAAAAAACACAAACTTCACCTAAGTAGATATTTGAACAAGTAGGTGCATCTTGACTTCAGAAAAGTTAAGTATGTTGGAATTATGATATTTGAAATGGTGTAACATGGCATATTACCATTTGAAAGGACCTGGGAAAACCATATTACCCATTGCCTTATAGTAGACGCTGCAGTCAGAAAGAAAAGCAACCATTAGTTTTACAGAGAAACTTGACAGTTGGAAAAGAAAGGCAGTGTACTGAACATACAGGTAAATAGCACAAGAAAACTCAGTTTTTACTCTTCAGCTAATAAACACATCTTAAATTCATGATCATTATGCCCATTGTTACTATAGCAATTAACAGGAGCTTCGAGAAGCTTTGCTGCTGTCCTTAGAAACATAAGATTCACCTAAATCTCACACCCTAGTATTATCCCAAGTAACTTACTGATTGTACATCTCAGTCCTTTCCACTCTTCTGGACAAATGCATCTGCCATTTTGCCAGGTTCCACCATTCTTGCAGAACTCTATAGGGGTGCTTGATGTAGGGGTAACTGTTCCTAAAGAAATAATAAATAACGGAATAGTATATGAACTGGCTGATTAGTTTCCTTTTTGGGGTCTGTGGCCTTTGATTTCTGTATGTAAAATCACTATTTTTGAAGACCATTGCTGAAAAATATTCTTTGTAATATGATAAAAAAAAAAACCCAGAATTTACACAGGATATACAATGCTTACTAGATGCTATGGATTAAAAAAAAAAAAAACATATTTCAAAGATATAACACCCTGTCCAGGGAGATTTGAATCTACTGAAGGAAACAGTAATCTATGTCAATAGATTAGATAGATAAAGTCGAACCATTTCAATGCAAATTTACAAGTGCTATAAGAACTCAGAAGAGAGATGAAGACAGAGGCAGACCATCCAGGAAAGACTGGTAACTATTCCAGAGAAGAGGGGATGTTTTTAGCATCAGGTTTCAAGACTAAATTTAGAAAAGTCAGATAACATGTAGGCAGGATACAAAGAGCAAAAAGTTCAAAAACATGGAAAGTTCTGATGTGTCCAAGTACAGGGAAAAGCCTGACACATCAGGAGCATTGGTTCTTTGTGGATCAACAGCAGAACATAAGTGGCACTGTGAGCAGCTTTATAGACCGAGCCGAAAAGATTTAATCCTGCAGAAGCCTGGGGCAGGCGGTGAGGGAGGGGGGGCAGATCTTAAAACAAGGGAGTAACATCATAAGGAATGTTTTTTAGGAAGACACCTCAAGCAGTATGGGAAATGACTGAGGCTGGGAGGCAAAGGAGACCAGCTAAATGAGAACCTGATCGAAAACAGTGGCTCTAAGGATGTTAGGGATCAATCAGCTCAGGAGCACTCCTGAGACAGGATTTGGACCTAGTGACTGGTTATTTTGAGCTGGGGACACTGGGACTCTAAACCTAAACCAAAAGACAGGGTAGATGGTGAACAAATTAACCAAGCTTAAGAATACAGGAGGCAGAGTTCTGGTCCAATAATGACGGTGTTCAGATCAGTTCAGTCGCTCAGTCATGTCCGACTCTTTGCGACCCCATGAATCGCAGCACGCCAGGCCTCCCTGTCCATCACCAACTCCTGGAGTTCACTCAGACTCACGTCCATCGAGTCCGTGATGTCATCCAGCCATCTCATCCTCTGTCGTCCCCTTCTCCTCCTGCCCCCAATCCCTCCCAGCATCAGGGTCTTTTCCAATGAGTCAACTCTTCGCATGAGGTGGCCAAAGTACTGGAGTTTCAGCTTTAGCATCATTCCTTCCAAAGAAATCCCAGGGCTGATCTCCTTCAGAATGGACTGGTTGTATTTCCTTGCAGTCCAAGGGACTCTCAAGAGTCTTCTCCAACACCACACTTCAAAAGCATCAATTCTTCGGCACTCAGCCTTCTTCACAGTCCAACTCTCACATCCATACATGACCACAGGAAAAACCATAGCCTTGACTAGACGGACCTTAGTCGGCAAAGTAATATCTCTGCTTTTGAATATACTATCTAGGTTGGTCATAACTTTCCTTCCAAGGAGTAAGTGTCTTTTAATTTCATGGCTGAAGTCACCATCTGCAGTGATTTTGGAGCCCAAAAAAATAAAGTCCCCCACTGTTTCCACTGTTTCCCCATCTATTTGCCATGAAGTGATGGGACCAGATGCCACGATCTTCGTTTTCTGAATGTTGAGCTTTAAGCCAACATTTTCACTCTCCAGTTTCACTTTCATCAAGAGGCTTTTTAGTTCCTCTTCACTTTCTGCCATAAGGGTGGTGTCATCTGCATATCTGAGGTTATTGATATTTCTCCCAGCAATCTAGATTCCAGCGTGTGTTTCTTCCAGTCCAGCGTTTCTCATGATGTACTCTGCATATAAGTTAAATAAGCAGGGTGACAATATACATCCTTGACGTACTCCTTTTCGTATTTGAAACCAGTCTGTTGTCCAAGGAGCGGTGGCTGCGCGGGCATAGGAGGGCCTAGAGGAGCTATCCCACGTTGAAGGTCAGGAAGGGCGGCAGTGAGGAGATACCCCTCGTCCAAGGTAAGGAACAGTAGCTGCGCTTTGCTGGGCCAGCCGTGAAGAGATACCCCACACCCAAGGTAAGAGAAACCCAAGTAAGATGGTAGGTGTTGCAAGAGGGCATCAGAGGGCAGACACATTGAAACCATAATCACAGAAAACTAGTCAATCTAATCACACTAGGACCACAGCCTTGTCTAACTCAATGAAACTAAGCCATGCCCGTGGGGCAACCCAAGACGGGCGGGTCATGGTGGAGAGGTCTGACAGAACGTGGTCCACTGGAGAAGGGAATGACAAACCACTTCAGTATTCCTGCCTTGAGAACCCCATTAACAGTATGAAAAGGCAAAATGATAGGATACTGAAAGAGGAACTCCCCAGGTTAGTAGATGCCCAACATGCTACTGGAGATCAGTGGAGAAATAACTCCAGAAAGAATGAAGGGATGGAGCCAAAGCAAAAACAATACCCAGCTGTGGATGTGACTGGTGATAGAAGCAAGGTCCGATGCTGTAAAGAGCAATATTGCATAGGAACCTGGAATGTCAGGTCCATGAATCAAGGCAAATTGGAAGTGGTCAAACAAGAGATGGCAAGGGTGAATGTCGACATTCTAGGAATCAGCGAACTAAAATGGACTGGAATGGGTGAATTTAACTCAGATGACCATTATATCTACTACTGCGGGCAGGAATCCCTCAGAAGAAATGGAGTAGCCATCATGGTCAACAAAAGAGTCCGAAATGCAGTTCTTGGATGCAATCTCAAAAACGAATGATGGTGTAGATGGTACCATATTAATCATCCTACAAGTGACAGCTTAAAACTCTGGACAAAAATTTTAAAATAATTAATTGAGGACATTGGACAGCAATAAAAAACAGAGAGAAACTGAAGTCTATCGCAAGTTTATAGAATTCCCCAGTCTGTATAGCAGGAGTGGCTGAAACACCAGCAGAGAGCTACAATCTTAATGGGTGAAAGTATGAAGATCTGGGGTTACCACACAATTGGAAATTGAAGGGGGATAGCCCAGAAAGGAAGGAGCCATATAGAAGGGAGACACAAAGTCTGACTGTAAATTCCCCTCAAATCTGAAGAAAACATATGTTTTAAAAAATAAACAGAGTTTCTAGGACATGTGGGAAAATATCAAGAAGTCTAATCTATAAGCAAATAGAGTCCCAGAAAGAGAGATGAGAAGAAATAGAGCAGATAAATATCTGAAGGAATAATGGTTGAAACTTCTTAAACTTGATCCAAGAAATTCAGTAAAGCCACAAGCAAAATAAACATGGGGGAAACCACATTTAGACACATCATGGTAAAACTGCTAAAACTCAAAAATAAGGAGAAAATCCTGAAAGCAACCAACTACCAATCCAGACAGTTTTACTACTGAGTTAGGGTAGAAATAATACCCATCTTATATAAATTCTTTTGGAAAATAGAGAAAGGGAGAAACTTCCCAAATGATATCATAAAGCCAGGATAACCCTGATACCAAAATCTGACAAAAACATCATAAGGAAAAAAAAAATTACAGACCAATAAACTTCATTTATACAGATGCCAAAACCTTTTTGAAATAGTAGCAAATCAAATCCAGCAGTATATAAAAGTGACAATCCATCATGACAAAGTGAGATTTATACCAGGAGTGCAAAGTTGGTTTAACAGTAGAAAATCAATTATTTAATTCACTATGTGTTAGAACAGAGGGGGAAGACCATATAGTCATTTCAATAATCATAAATTCAAAAATCATTTCAATAAAGGGGGCAAAAAACACCTGACATTTTTTTTAAAACTCTCAGCAAATAGGGAATAAAAGAGAACTTCTTCAAACTGATAAAAAAATCATCTATGAAGAACCTGCCCCTAACATCATACTTAATAGTGTAATATTAGATGCTTTTTGGACTTTCTAGGTGGACCAATGGTAAAGAATCTCCTGGCAATGCAGGAGACGAAGGTTTGATTCCTGGGTCAGGAAGATCCCTGGACTAGGAAATAACAATCCACTCCAGTATTCTTGCCTGGAAAGTCTGGACAGAAGAGCCTGGAGGGCTACAGTCCTTAAGGTTGCAACATGACACAACTGAGCATGCATGCACATTGGATACTTTCACCCCTAAGATTGACAGAAAATAGTTTAATATAACTGCTATAACCACTTTTATTCAACATTGTGCTGAAGATGCTGACCAGTGATATGAGTATGAAAGAGAAATAAAAACCATAAAGAAAAGGAGAAGTAGAACTGTCTTCCGTTGCAGATAACATCATCAAATACAAAGAAAATCCTAAGGTGTCTCAAAAAAAAAACACTACTAGAATAAGCAATCCCACTGCTGGGCATACACACTAGGAAACCAGAATTGAAAGAGACACATGTACCCCAATGTTCATCACAGCACTGTTTATAATACCCAGGACATGGAAGCAACCTAGATGTCCATCAGCAGATGAATGGATAAGAAAGCTGTGGTACATATACAAAATGGAGTATTACTCAGCCATTAAAAAGAATACATTTGAAAGTTCTAATGAGGTGGATGAAACTGGAGTCTATTATACAGAGTGAAGTAAGCCAGAAAGAAAAACACTAATACAGTATACTAACACATATATAAGGAGTTTAGAAAGATGGTAATGATAACCCTGTATGCAAGACAGCAAAAGAGACACAGATGTATAGAACAGTCTTTTGGACTCTGTGGGAGAGGGCAAGGGTGGGATGATTTGGAAGAAAGGCATTGAAACATGTATACTATCATATGTGAAACAAATTGCCAGTCCAGGTTCGATGCGTGATACAGAATGCTCGGGGCTGGTGCACTGGGATGACCCAAAGGGATGGTATGGGGAGGAAGGTGGGAGGGGGGTTCAGGATGGGGAACACATGTATCCCCATGGCGGATTCATGTTGCTGTATGGCAAAACCAATACAATATTGTAAAGTAATTAGCCTCCAATTAAAATAAATAAATTTATATTAAAACAAAAATATAATAAATGAAGCTATATTTATTTCCACATGCTAACATTAAATAATTGGAAAATAAAATTATTAAATCATTTTCATTCAACTTAGCTTAAAACTCATAAAATTTTTGGAAATAAATTTAACAAAATGTGTGCAAGACATCATTACTGAAAGAAATTTTAGAGTTTAAATAAGGGGCTTCCCTGGTGGCTCAATAGTAAAGAATCCACCTGCCAATGTAGGAAACATGGGTTCCACCCCTGGTCTGGGAAAATCCCACATGCTATGGAACAGCTAAGCCAGTGGGCTGAGCCCCCACTCTAGGGCCTATGCTCAGCAACAAGAGAAGCCACCACAATGAGAAGCCCACGCATCACAACTAGAGAGCAGCCCCAGCTCGCTGCAACTAGAGTGCAACGTGAGTGGTGCTCATGCGGCAACAAAGACCCAGAGAAGCCAGGAAACAAAGAAATAAGATTGTATTTTAAAAATATCTAAAAAGTGGAAATATATACTATGCATGTGTGAAATACTCATAGTTGTTCAAGAGTCTATTGTCCTCAAATTGATAAAGCCAAAATCTAAAACAAAAGAACTTTTGTTTGTAGAAATTGACAAACTGATCTCAAGATGTTATGGAGGGCTTCCCCGGTGGTCCAATATTTAAGACTCTGCACTCCCAATGCAGGGTACCTGGGTTCAATCCCTGGTCAGGGAACTTAGATCCCACATGCAGCAACTAAGATCCAGTGCAGTCAAATAAATTTTTTTGTAATATTATGGAAATGTGAAAGACCTGGAAAAGCCAAAATAAGCAGGGAGCTGTACTCAATACTCTGTAATGGCCTATATGGGAAAAGAATCTTAAAAAAAAAAGTGGATATTTGTATATAACTGATTCACTTGGCTGTATATCTGAAACTAACACAACACTGTAAATCAACTAAACTCCAAAGAAAACTAAAACAACAAAAACAAAGAGTTGGATCACTGACATTACTAATTTTATGATTTACTATACAGCTATAGCAATCAAAACATTATGAGATCATCATAAAAACAGCCAAACACACCACCGAAATAGAATAAACAGTTTAGAAATAGATAAAATATATATAGTCGGTTGATTCTTTGAAAAGATTCCAAGGCAATTCGGTTGGAAAAGGAAAAACGTTTCAACAAATAGTGCTAGACTAACTGGATAATATACCACACTCAGAACACAACATCAGGGCTTCCCTCGTGGCTTGGTGGTAAACAATTCGCCTGCCAATGCAGGAGACATAAGTTCCATCCCTGATCCAGGAAGATCCCACATGCTGCAGAGCAGCTAAGCCCATGCACCACAGCTACTGAGCTTGTGGGGGCCACGTCGATTGAAGCCTGCGAGCTCTAGAACCTGTGCTTTACGAGAGAAGCTACCGTAATGTGAAGCCCATGCATCACAACTAGAGACAGCCCCAGCTCGCTGCAACTAGAGAAAAGCCTGAACAGCAATGAAGATCCAGCGCAGCTGAAGATAAATAAAAATTAATATTTTTTAAAAAACACAATACGAGATGGACCTGAGACACAAAAGCTAAAACTACAAAGCTTCACTGAGAAAATAGGAGATGAATATCTTTACAACTTTAGGACAAAGATTTTTATTTAAAGAGGACATAAAAAGCACTAAACATAAAAGAAAAAAATATTGATAAACTGTACTTAAAATACTGCTCATCAAAACACACCATTAAGATAATAAAAATAGAAGCTACAAACTGGGAGAAAATATTTGCAGTACTTTTCTGTCAAAGAAAGTGTTGCTATAACTATAAATTAGGACTGTAAATTGTAGACAGTACACGTTATTAGTAACACAAACAACCCACTTTTTAAAATGGGTAAAAGGCTTGAATACATACTTCATAAAAGAAGATATACGGAAGGGCACTAATCACATGAAAGTGATCAGCATATTAGTCATCAGAGAAATGCAAATTAAAACCACAGTGAAATATCATCTTACACCCGATTAGAATAGCTAAAATTACAAAAGGATGATGCCAAATGTTGTTAAGGCTGCAAAACAACTGGAACTCTAGCAAACTGCTGCTAAGAACATAAAGCTAAATAAAGATACACATACATATGATGAGAAATTCCATGCCTACATAAATATGCAAAATAAAGGAAATATATGTCCACAAAGAGACTAGAATGTTTCTAATACCTGCAGCAAATGCAATCAATCGTATGCCACCTTTAGGACTGAAGCACTCACTCCTCCAGCTTTGAGTAAGTAACTAAAGTGTTAGTCACTTAGTCGTGCCCTACTCTTTGGGGCCCCATGGACTGCAGCCCACCAGGCTCCTTTGTCCATGAGATTTTCCAGGCAAGGATACTGGAGTGGGTTGTCATTTCCTTCATCCAGGGGATGTTCCCAACCTAGGGATCGAACCCAGGTCTCCTGCACTGCAGGCAGATTCTTTACCAACTGAGCTACCTCCAGCCTTGAGGGATGTTGGCAACTAAGAAAACAGCTGAAACCTTTTCAAGGAATTGCCCTCACCTGAAGAGAATCAGCTCATACAAGAGCCTTGTGACACATACCATGACTAGTCAATGCCAGGGAATAAAGTCTCATTCCCCAGCCTCAATGCCTCAAAGAGAGTAGTTTCCAAAGACAGCTGTCCTACATATTCCATCTCTTTCACTCTTGTAGCGATGACACTTCTCCATTGAGAAGCAGGTTTATGGTCTCTCCTAGGGTCCAGAGGAATTTTGTATCTGTCTTGACTAATACGGTGGGAGAAATGTGCTGTGTGACTTCCAGATGGGATCATAAAAGGTGGTTTGGCTTCCACCTAGCTCCTTCTCACTCAGAGGGAGATGCTTTAGAAGCCTTGAGCCTACAGGAGACATGTAAGAAGCCTGGCTACTCTGAAGCTTCCATGCTGGAGATACCAAGTGGGGAACTACACAGAGACAGGGAAGCTGGAGGAGCTTTGGCTGTTTCAACTATCTGAGTCTTCCCAGCCCAGGCACTGCACATGGTTGAAGAAGCACTTAGGTGACCCCAGCTCCAGCCACCATCTGAGGGCAACTTTATGAGACATCCTAATCCAGAACTACACAGGCTGCTTCCAAATTCTGAATTCTTACAGATAATAAATAATTGTGGCTTTAAGCCACTAGGTTTCGGGGTGATTTCTTCTGCAGCAAGATAGCTAATACACAGAGGGCAACTCTGAAGGGCCAGCCCACCTTCAGCTGTGTTGCAGTTCAGTTTCTTCTTTCACCCAATCCTGCCTGTCATTCCCCATGAGTACTGATCCCTACAACACCTGTTGAAAATTTTAATATAGTAAAGCTAAAACCTTCAACTCAGAATTTGTTTCCCAGGGAATCCAATCTCGGAAGTTTGCAGGTTTTTAAAATATTTTTTATTTTTTGGCCACACTGTGGCTTACAGGATTTTAGTTGCCTGACCAAGAATCAACCCAAGCCCCATGCAATCCTAACCACCAGACTGCCATGAAAATCACTCAGAAGTTTTATTTATTGTAGTCAAAAGGAAAAAAAAAAAAAGGAAACCACCATCAACAGCAGACTGAATAAATGAATTATAGTATATCCAGACAATAGACTATTAATTGTTTAGTAATAAAATAATATACAACATCAAGGAATCTTAAAAACATGTTAACAAGAGTATTCAGACATAAAAGAGTAAATCTTATATGGTTCTTTTTATGAAGTTCAAGGATAACAACTAATCTACGGTGATACAATCAGAACAGTGTTTGCCTAAAGGGTGGGAAGTAGGGGTGGGAAGACTGACTGGCAAGGAACACCTACAGCTACCATAAATAGAAAACACAGCCTAACATAAAACCTCACACTAAAGGCACCTCAATTTCTTTTACCTAATACATCATGTCTGATTCTCAACTAAAAATTACAGGGCATGCTGATAGGCAAAAAATGACTAAAGAAACAAGCCAACCGTCAGAACCAGATTTATAGACAGCAGAGATTCTGGAATTATCAGACCAGGAATTAAGGATAATTATGATTAATATACTAAGAGCTTTAACTAAAAAATGGACAATCTTTAAGAACAAGGAGGTAATAAAAGCTGATAAATGGAAATTCTAAGCAAGAATTGAAATGCTGTAATCAAAAAACACTAACAGAAATGAATTCCTTTGCTGGGTTCATCAGTAAACTGATAAGAATCATTGAGCTTGAAGAATTCAGTAGAAGCTTTCCAAACTAAAAAGAGAAAAAAAAAACCTGTGAAAAACAGAATATCTAAGAACTGTGGGACAAATGGTATAACATATACATAATGGGACGAGGAGAAGGAGTGGTGGTGGTTTAGTCGCTGTCATGTCTGACTTTGCAACATGGACTGTAGCCTGCCAGGCTGCTCTGTTCATGGGATTCTCTAGGCAAGAATGCTGGAGTGGGTTGCCATTTCCTTCTCCAGGGAAATCTTCCTAACCCAAGAATCGAACCTAGGTCTCCTGCATAGCAAACAGATTCTTTACCAACTGAGCTATGAGGGAAGCCCAACAGAAGGAGAGAAAAGGGCAAAAAGAACTGAAGAGACATTTTAAGTTTTGATGGCTGAGACTATTCCAAAATACATGACAGACAAGAAATCACAGAATCAGCAACCTCAGAGTTAGACAACACACTAACTCAGATAAAAGTTAAAAATAAAACAAAACCCTATACTTAGGCACCTCCTATTCAAACAGCAAAAAGTCAAAGACAAAAAGATCATTTCAGAAGAAGTCAAAAGGGAGAAAAATACCTATAAAGCAACACGTATAAAAGGTATACTGGAACTCTCCCCTGGAAATCATGCAAGCAAAAAAGTGTAGAGTTAAATATTTAGTGCTGAATGAAAACAACAAAGTATTCTGCATCCAAATAATTATCCTTTAAAAGTAAAGAAAAAAGACATTCTCAGAAAAATTTAGGGAGTTTGTCACCAGAAGACTTGTCTTGCAAGAAATGTTAAAGGAAATTTCTTCAGAAAGAAGGAAATGATACAGGTCAGAAACTCAGATCTACATAAGAAGATAATTAGAGAAGGAATAAATGAAGGTAAAATAAGTCTTTCAGTTTTTTTATTCTTAATCGATCTAATAACAGTTTGTTCAAAATAATAATAGTAATGATACATGAGATGATTAAAGCTTATGGATAAATGAAATGAATGACAAGAAATGTTATAAAGAAAGAGAATGAGGAATTGGGAAGATCTGCTATAAGGTGCTGGCATTACCTATGGGACTATATATTATTACTAGAAAGTGAATTTAGATTAATCATAAATGTATACTACAAACTTTAGGATGCTCCTAGGCATTCACCCAAATAAGTGTAAACTTGCCCCCACAGAAAAAGCTGCACCTGAATGTTTATAACAGTGGTATATATAATCACCTAAAACTGGAAGCAAACTAGATAACCTTCAGTGAAAGTGAAGTCGTTCAGTCATGCCTGACTCTTTACGACCCCATGGACAGTAGCCTGCACCAAGCTCCTTTGTCCATCGGATTTTCCAGGCAAGAGTACTGGAGTGGGTTGCCATTTCCTTCTCCAGGGAATCTTCCCGACCCAGGGATCGAACCCAGGTCTCCCGCATTGTAGGCAGACGCTTTACCATCTGAGCCATCAGGGAAGTCCCAGATGACCTTCATGAATAGATTAAAAAAAAAAAAAAAAACACCTGTAGAATATCCATACAGTGGCATATTATTCAGCCATAAAAAGAAATGATCTATGAAGCCCACAGAAGATATGGAGGAATCTTAAATATATTTAGCTAAGTGAAAGGAGCCAGTCTGCATACAGTGATTCCAAATATATCACTCTGGAAAAGGAAAACTATAGAGACAATAAAGAAATCAGTGGTTGGGGAAGGGAGGGTAGGATGAATAGGTGAAGTGAACTGGAATTTCAGGGCAGTCAACTATTCTGTATGATCCTGTAACAGTGACAATATGTCATTATGTATTTGTCAAAATCCATAAACACTACAACAGGAAGAGTGAACCATAATGTAACCTATATATTAATAATCATGTGTCAACATTGGCTTGTCTATTTTAACAAAAGCAACACATCAGTGTAAGATATTCATCAGGGAAACCATAGAGGGGGAGGGGTGATGAGAGAGAGAGACAGCAAATGGGAATTCTCTGTACTTTCTGCTTAATTTTTCTGTAAACCTAAAACTGCTCTAAAAATCACTACAATATTGTAAAGTAATCAGCCTCCAATTAAGATAAATAAATTAAAAATTAAAAATAATAAAAATTTAAAAATAGTCAATTAGTTTTTTTTTTAAGAGATATGGATTTTGATCTCAAACAGCTTACAATCTAGGAAGAGAAATTTAACTGTAATTGTTTTGTGACAAACTTCTCTGTGTAACCAAGGAAATGTGAAAATCTTTTTAAATTATAAAATATTTAAAATATGCAAGGTACAGAAAATAACAAGACATCTCTAGCTACCATATCCTGGTTTAAAAGAGCAACTTTCTCTCAGATTTGCTTCAGACATTAGGGCTTCCCTGATAGCTCAGTTGGTAAAGAATCCGCCTGCAATGCAGGAGACCCTGGTTCAATCCCTGGGTCGGGAAGATCCCCTAGAGAAGCGATAGGCTTCCCTCTTCAGTATTCTTGGACTTCGCTGTGGTTCAGCTGGTATAGAATCCGCCTGCACTGTGGGAGGCCTGGGTTTGATCCCCGGGTTGGGAAGATCCCCTGGAGAAGGGAAAGGTTACCCACTCCAGCATTCTGGCCCGGAGAATTCCATAGACTGTGTATGAGCAATGAAACTTTACAGAAAGAGCTGAAATCCTTTGAATTCCTTTATATTAATATTTCTTCACCCCCCCCCCTACATATAACACTATTCTGGAATTATCTTCCCCGTCACAGTTTATAGTATTAATATATCTAAGATAGTATGTAGTATTTGAATATAATTTCTTAATTTTAAAAAAACCTAATAACTTTTAATGGTTATAGTTCTATTCTTGTTTTGTCTCTTCATTTTGGAGTAAATTTTGGTCATTTGCATTTCTTTAAGAAAATTGCCACTTGACCAAAGTATCCTACCAAAGTAGGATAAGGTTTTCCATGGTATTTGCTTATGAGTTTCCTCACTAGTTTCTGTGTGGTTTTTTTTTTCAAATAACTGTCTTATTTTAATATATATCTTATTAGGTAATATTTCAGAGTTGAAATATAAAAATAGCACTTATCCCCATCCACAAATATACACAAGTAATAATTTCTACTCATTTCTTTCAATCTTTCTTTTCACAAGGATAAGCAAAGATGAATCTATAGTCTTATGTTTTCCCCCGTTTTCTGTAGCTTGCTCTTACACTTAATGAATGTCAAAAATCTTTTCATGTGGTTCAGAAAACTTCCACATCTTCCTTACAGCTGCATTATATTCTATTATCTGATTGTGCCCTTACTTACTTAACCCCTTACCGATGGCACTTTTGCTGTTTTCAGTTGCTGCTTCAAAATTGCATTCTATACATTTTACTTCACCCGTTGTACAAATCCATTTGTAGAATAAATTTCCAGACATGAAATTTCTGAGCCAAAGAGTACACATTCACATCTTGACAGTTATTAGCATCTCGCCACAGGGGTGGTACTAATTTGTATTTTCGCCAGCAACACAACGCTATGCAAGGTCTGGGACAAGTTACAGTGAAGACCTACCTACCATTTATACAAAAGTAAAAGGAAAACTCTATTCTAATGCCACGATAAACATACCTTCATAAGGACCTGAAAATCCAGGTCTGAATTTAGAAACCGTGGGTTCCTCGGAGCCCTAAGGGCAGAGGCTGGCAGCTGCCCCTTCTTGCCTTATGTCCGTCCTGCCCCACATTCAGGCGGCCTTGAGCTCACACAGGCAGACACCCCAGGCCACACCTGCAACCTCTTCTCACACCACACTGTGAACAGCCTCCCCTCACAGTCAGGGAAGCCGGAGCAGCATGGTTGGCCCCAGAGTGGATGACGAGAAAGGGAAGCACAGTCCCAGAAGCGGGGCAGGGCTTCTGAGGTCCCGGAAGCTCAGGAGGCGTGCAAGGGTTAGAACTTGTCTTAAGAAACCTCGCTGGAAATATATCTTTTTTTTTTTTTTTTAATTCATCTTTCCGGAAAACCAGCTTCTGGTTTTGTTGATCTCAGCTCTTGTTTCTTTGATTTCCATTCTATTAATTTGTTCTCATTTTCATTACTGCCAAACATAGTTTTAGAATTTACTCTTTTTTTAACTTCTAAAGTTAGAATGCTTATTATTTCACTGTCTTGATTTTTAATATATACCTAAAGCTATGTCATTCTAACTGCATTTTTATTTTATTGGAATATAATTGCTTTACAATGTTGTTTCTGCTGTAGATCCATGTGAGTCAGCTGTATATACACACACTTTCCCCTCCATTTTGAGGCTCCCTCCCATCCCTCCCCATCCTGTCCCTCGAGACCACCACAAACCACCAAGCCCAGCCCCGAGCTCCGTGTGTTATGCAGCAGCTTCCCACTAGCTATTTTACACACGGTAGTATATACGCCATTGCTACTCTCTCAGTTTGTCCCACCCTCTCCTGCATCTTCTGTGTCTTCATCAGTTCAGTTCAGTTCAGTTGCTCAGTTGTGTTCAACTCTTTGTGACCCCATGGACTGCAGCACACCAGGCCTCTCTGTCCATCACCAACTCCCAGAGTTTACTCAAACTCATGTCCATTGAGTCAGTGATGCCATCCAACCATCTCATCCTCTGTCATCCCCTTCTCCTCCTGCCCCCAATCCTTCCCAGCATCAGGGTCTTCTCCAATGAGTCAGCTCTTCGCATCAGGTAGCCAAAGTATTGGAGTTTCAGCTTCAGCATCAGTCCTTCCAATGAACACCCAGGACTGATCGCCTTTTGAATGGATTGATTGGATCTCCTTGCAATCCAAGGGACTCTCAAGAGTCTTCTCCAACACCACAGTTCAAAAGCATCAATTCTTCTGCACTCAGATTTCTTTACAGTCCAACTCTCACATCCATACATGACCACTGGAAAAACCATAGCCTTGACTAGACGGACCTTTGTTGGTAAAGTAGTGTCCCTGCTTTTGAATATGCTGTCTAGGTTGGTCGTAACTTTCCTTCCAAGAGCAAGCGGCTTTTAATTTGTGTTCTATAGTCTGCCTCTCTATTCTCACCCTGTTGACAGGTTCATCTATATCATCTTTCTAGATTGCTCACATATTAATTAATATTTAATGTTTGATTCCAACTATATTTTTAGCTGTGCACACAGTTGTTATAGAGAATGCCCCCACTGAATTTTTGAGTATTTTATAATTTTCATTTGATTTCTTCTTTGAATTATTTAAAACAGTTTTTTCAACATTTATTTGAATTTTCTTGGTTAGTTTATACGTTACCTTCTAATTGTATTGCACTGTAGTCACAAAACATAATCTATGAGATTGATTATTTGGGACTCAGTAAGACTTTCTTCTGAAAATAATAAATTGACATTTTTTTCTGGCAATTCAAATATGTAAAATTTACTGTCCAGTTTGTTAGATATAGTTTTCAAATTTATGAACCTTTATTCATTTTCTCTGCTTCATCTATCAGTTTCTAACAGGAAAGCATTACTTTCAACCAACCCAATTGTAAATTTTTCTGAATAAGCTTGCCTTTTTTGTTTTATATATTATGAGTCTGTTTTATTTGATATAGGCACAGGGTTGGGCTTTCCAGGTGGCTCAGCAGTAAAGAATCCACCTGCAATGCAGGAGACCTAGGTTTGACCCCTGGTCCAGGAAAGTCCCATATACTACCGGGCAACTAAGCCCGTATGCCACGATTATTGAGATTGTGCTCGAGAGCCCAGGACCCATAAGTACTGAGTCCAGAAGCTGCATCTACTGAAACCTGCATCCCTAGAGCCCGCGCTCCACAAAAAGAGAAGGCACTGCACTGAGAAACCCAAGCACTGCAGCTAGAGAAAAGCCCACCCAGTAATGGAGACCCTGCACAGCCTAAACCAAAATAAGTACAATTATTAAATAAAAAGAATACTACTTAATAGTAGTGTTTTTCTTTTATCGTTTTCTTCATAACTCCAGTGAGATAATAATATTTCCGCACATTCTTTTAAATTGCAATAAGTAATACTTCCAGAAATTCTAGCCCTGTTTTTAATACCTTTAGTGCACATCATGGAAAATTAAATACTGGACATATGTGACACTCACATTTCATGCTGCTTGAAAAAGTAGCGAAAAATACTTAAAATTCCAAATGGAAAATATGGATTCAATTTCTTCTCCTAAACTGGACAAAGTTAGAATCTATTTTGAAAAGTCTAGTTTGATTAAGAAGGGGAATAAAGATATCTTTTATTAGTCAAAGAAATTCCATCAGGAAACTAGTGTCTAGCTCAGAGTCTTTAGGGATTTAAAAATCCAGGGATCTGTCATTTGTCCCAGACCAGGAATTTGAAATATTTGGATGAAGATAAAGTTTAATCTTAAATGAGAGGACAATGTTTATGAAAGCTTACTCCACAGTGGGGGAAAAAAACTAAAAAAATATACAAAAAGTATAGCCTTTAAGATGAAATTTTTCAACGTTAACTACCTGGTTACATATTCCAATAAACTAGTTAAATGATTGAATAAAATTTTCCCCTATGGTCTAGTGAAGTATTAATATTGAAAAACAAGTGCAGGGAGATACGGCAGTTCTTAGAATTGTTTCTGTTTCTATTTGAGCTAGTCAGTTGAAATTTATGATTAAACTTAACTGCAGCTCCAGCTTGATAAGCTGGGTTTCAATCCAAAGGTCCAAACTAGATCAAGGGCATCTACTCAAGGTATGTATCCGGGAGTGGAGAAAACTGCACTAAATTATCTAAAAATACACACATGAAAAATTTGAGTGCCTACAGTGTACTAGATATCATCTTTAACTTGTAAATGTATTAACCAATCCTCATAACAGCCCTATAAAGTGGGGTTTATATGTTTATTATATTTATAATACAATTAATAGAATGGAGGTACAGAAATGTTGAAACTTGCTCCAGTTTACTCAGTAAGAACCAGGCAGTCTGGCTGCACAACTTTTTTTCCCCTACTCATGTAGTTTTTCGACAACTATTATGTACACAATCTTAGTCACCATGTTAAACAACAGATGTTCTTCAATAATATGTGTAATCAAATACCCATGGGTGGGGTTAAATTCAGAATTCAAAAATCAAGGAAAAATTCACTAAACCAAGGTTCTGGTCTCTTAAGTTTATAAAGTGTCTTATAAAATGGGATCAGCTTCCCTGATAGCTCAGTTGGTAAAGAATCCACCTGCAATGCAGGAGACCCCAGTTCGATTCCTGGGTCGGGAAGATCCCCTGGAGAAGGGAAAGGCTACCCACTCCAGTATTCTGCCTAGAGAATTCCATGGACAGTCCATGGGGTCGCAAAGAGTCGGACACGACTGAGACACTTTCACTCTCAATCCTGATGTTAAAACAATGCATGCCCATCAGCCAATTATATAAGAAAATTTCTTCCTCAAAAAATCCCTTCCCTTTCATAGGAATTATTTTCTTGGCTTAAAAAGCGATTATATGAGGAAGAAAGAAGGGAGATTGGAAAAGGAGCAGAACAGAGGTATACAACAGCAGGATTAAAACTAAATGAAAGTATAGCTGCCTAAAAGCCAATTTCGTCCATACTGGACTGTTTTTTCAACCCCAAAATGGAGTCTTTCCTCTACAAACAGTCACCTGAGTTTGATTTACTATCAGGTTTGCCTCTTGAGCAAATATGTACTTGAGTGAAATGAAAGCCAGGGCTTTCCAGGTGGCTCAGTGGTAAAGAATCCACCTGCCAAGCAGGAGACTCGAGTTTGATCCCTGGACTGGGAAAATCCTCTGGAGAAGGAGATGGCTACCTACTCCAGTATTCTTCCCGGGGAAATTCCATGGACAGAGGAGCCTGGTGGGTTACAGTCCATGTGGTTGCAAAAGAGTTGGATATGACTTAGCAACTAAATAACAACAGCAAAATGAAAGCCAAGTATCTTTAACATGGATATTAAAAAAAACTCCATCAAAGATACTTGTCAGAATTAAATGAGAGAAGGTATGTGAAGTTTTCAGCATACTGCAGTAAAACATTTTAACTGTAAGTTTTATAATAGTGAAATACATACATTAAAGTTCATTCTATAACCAAGCAACAGCAACTCCTAATTGAAATTTACTTACAGCAGAATTTAATTTTTTTTCTACTTTTTCATACAGAAGCTATTACTTTTTCATGAAAAATAAAAATGA
This sequence comes from Budorcas taxicolor, assembly GCF_023091745.1. Classification (NCBI taxonomy): domain Eukaryota; kingdom Metazoa; phylum Chordata; class Mammalia; order Artiodactyla; family Bovidae; genus Budorcas; species Budorcas taxicolor. The sequence goes on along the minus strand of NC_068910.1, from coordinate 109,777,771 downwards.
GAGAGACATAATTGCTTAAACATTATATTAAACATAAACCATGGGGACATATTCTGTTTATATTGAAAATAAATTTTGAATGTGATCAAATTAATTTACCCCAAATGGTATGTATATGTTTATTTTTTCTAGGGAAGACATTCATAGTTTTCATCAGTTTCTCAGAGATATCCAAGACGCTCCCCTTAAAAAAATAAGTTTAAAAACAATTCATCTTGGGATTTCCCTGGTGGTCCAGTGGTTAAGAATCCACCTTCCAATGCAGGATACATTGGTTCAATCCCTGGCCAGGGAAGTAAGATCCCACAGGCTGCAGGGTAACTAAGCCCGCACATCACAATGACGATCCAGTGCAGCCAAAATTTTAAAATCACAAAAACAACAATTCATCTCTATACCCAGTAAAGGGACAAAAGGGAGAGCGTTCGATACTTCCATGAGATGGAATGGGACAGGATAGAAAGAGGTGGCAGAGAAGTGGAGAGGAAAGGAGTGAAGTGGAGGAACCAGAACTTCGTAACTGAGGCAATGCTCAACTATCGTGTACAAGGCAAAACAGTAACAGCAAACAGTACCAGCATTTCAATCTTTCTCTTTAGATGATAACCCCCTTCTTTTCCACTGGGTTTACCCAGAACTGAGGGATGGCCCTTACATAAAAAGCCATCTTAAAAAAAAATCTGCTAGGGCAAGGAAATATTTGTCTTTTCTGAAAAGCTGGTATGCTTTTATTGTTAAACATGGGTTCTCTGTTATTATGTTACTTGGATCTATGTTACTTATTATTATGCATTTTTGGCTTAGTTCTCAGGAAACACAGGGATATGTTTTGCATTTGTTTTTAGCAACTCGTTTGATTTTCATTTACTTTCTATCCTCAGTCTTGTCCTCTTCCTTGTAGTGTTTTTGTCCTTTGGTCCTTGTTTTAACGGGTCTATTGTAGCTGTGGTCTTCATAAGTTACCACAAATTTCCCTTTAGAAGTAGATATCTTATTAAGGAAGAAAAGAAGGGAAGGAGGAAGGAAGGGAGGTGGGAGGGAAGAAAGGGAGACAGTTCTTAAAAGTATGTCCTTTAGATAAGCTCTTATCAATTTAGTAGCCTTAATAGGATAAAACCTGCAGTGCATATTTTTTTTAAAACCTCAAATTATTTTACAAACCTTAAATAAACAAAAACAAATTTTCATCAAGTTTGAATTTTACTGTTTTTGTTCTGATAAAGTTTCTCTCGCTTGTTCTTTAAACCCTACCAATACTGTGCTGTCTACCGTCTTTGGGGGAGAAACACCAGGTCTATTCTCAGTTCTCACTCCATAAGCAGCCAATGTTCATGACTCCTTTTGCTCTCAACAGTGGATCTCTGCAGGTATGCCCTGTGTTCCTGCTGGGTCCCCCAACCTTCTCCCTGAAATCTTCTGTCCTCACCCACCGTTTCATTAGAAACTATCTCTGTCTCTCTATCTCTTTTTAAATAAAAGGGAATGCTCAGAACATCCAGCTTTGCATCCCTTTATGGAAAGGGACTAGCATTAGGATTATGGGAAGTCTCTGTTACGAGGTTCTAGAGCTTTCCTTTAACATCATTCTTTGCTCAACACTGCTGCCCTTTACCTCCCTTTCTCAGGGTCAGCTCTACCATGTAACAGTGACTAACAAATGTCTATTGACTAAACAGGAAAATTGTTTTCTAAATGATCATAATTTTTAAGTAGCTTTCAACACCTGAAAAGTGGGAAGTTTGTGTGAAAAACATGATCATTTTATTTACAGTCCTAGTGAGAACATTCCTAAACTTTCTTCTTGAAATGAACTTTCATTCTGCATATGTTTAATTATGTGTGTATGTGTGTGTCCAAAACTATTTTTCTTCCTTGAAAGAAAATGAAAGTGAAAAGTCACTCAGTCATGTCTGACTCTTTGCAACCCCATGGACTGTAGCCACTAGGCTCTTCTGTCTAGTGAATCCTCCAGGCAATTCTACTGGAGTGAGTAGCCATTCCTTTCTCCAGGGGATCATTCCCAGGGATCGAACCCAGGTCACCCGCATTGCAGGCAGATTCTTTACCAGCTGAGCTAGCAGGGAAGTGTGTTAAGCTTGGATTTAGCTTAACAAACCTAAACATGTGCTACTAATTATCTTAATTATTACTCTGCTATTCATTTAATCAGGTGTTAAAGGAGCACGAAGAGGCCAATTCAACTGTGTTGTTCATCACCTTGCACACTTACACACACACACACACACATGCACTCACATATTCATGTATATACAACCATATGCTAGCCATAAATGGACCCTTGTCTTTTATATTTCATAAATGGCAGGCAGCCTCAGCCTAGACATGGCACTTTCTAGTCCTGGTATGTCAGGTGGCAGCAGAGAGGCTCAATGCCTTCTCTTGCTCTGAGTTAAAAACAGCAGGACAACATTACCTCTCTGGATCCTGATCACAAGCCTCCAGATGCCCAGTCCCAAAACAGCGGCAGTCAGCAGCCCACACACAACGGCCACCAGCACCCGGAGGTTATAGGCATGGCTGGAAGCCATGGGGAGTCCAAACCACAAACCAACGTCTGGGCGAAAGACAACTGGCTTCTTTTCTTCTTCAGCCAAGAACTTTAATCAAAAACTCTTCTAAAAAAACCGCAATTCCTTCTCTCAGGGTTCTGTTAGTCAGATATCCTCAATTATTTTTTAAGATTATTGAGGTTAATCAGGCAGGAAGCAGTTTGAATCACCTAATAAAAGGAACACAGTCTGCTTGCTATTTCCTCATCCTTCACTGAATGGGGTCATGCAAAAAATGATTGGTGTTATGAGGAAGAAAGATAACTCAGGGCAATAAAGGAGAAAGGGAGGGGATAGCTAACAGAGTCAAAGTGCAAATGTCCTGACAAGCAAAAAGTAGGGAAGAAAAAAAAAGAACCTAAAAGTCAGGAAGGCAGTGGACCTGGAGGGTCACCTATAGCTTAGCTTCCTCTTTTTTGTTAGGAGCCTCTAGCAGAGGTGGAGAAGGCAATGGCACCCCACTCCAGTACTCTTGCCTGGAAAATCCCATGGACGGAGGAGCCTGATGGGCTGCAGTCCATGGGGGTGCTAAGAGTCGGACACGACTGAGTGACTTCACTTTCACTTTTCACTTTCATGCATTGGAGAAGGAAATGGCAACCCACTTCAGTGTTCTTGCCTGGAGAATCCCAGGGGGACGAGGGAGCCTGGTGGGCGGCCGCCTATGGGGTCGCACAGAGTCGGACATGACTGAAGTGACTTAGCAGCAGCAGCAGCAGAGGAAGAACCACAAACTGGACTCAAGATTGCCAGTAGAAATAGCAACAACCTCAGACAGACAGATGATACCACTCTAATAGCAGAAAGTGAAGAGAAATTAAAGAGCCTCCTGAGGAAGGTGAAAGAGAAGAGTAAAAAAGCTAGCTTGAAGCTCAACATTCAAAAAATTAAGATCATGGCATCTGCTCCCATCACTTCATGGCAAATCAGTTCAGTTCAGTCACTCAGTAGTGTTCGACTCTTTGCGACCCCATGGACTGCAGCACACCAGGCTTCCCTGTCTATCACCAACTCCCAGAGCTTACTCAAACTCATGTCCATTGAGTCAGTGGTGCCATCCAACCATCTCATCCTCTGTCATCCCCTTTTCTTCCCACCTTCAACCTTTCCCAGCATCAGGGTCTTTTCCAATGAGTCAGCTCTTCACATCAGGTGGCCAAAGTATTGGAGTTTTACCTTCAGCATCAATCCTTCCAATGAATATTCAGGACTGATTTCCTTTAGAATGGACTGGTTGGATCTCCTTGCAGTCCAAGGGACTCTCAAAACTCTTCTCTGACACCACAGTTCAAAAGCATCAATTCTTCAGTGCTCAGCTTTCTTTATAGTCCAACTCTCATATCCATACACGACTAATGGAAAAACCATAGCTTTGACTAGATGGATCTTTGTTGGCAAAGTAATGTTTCTGCTTTTTAATATGCTGTCTAGGTTGGTCATAACTTCTCTTCCAAGGAGTAAGCATCTTTTAATTTCATGGCTACAGTCACCATCTGCAGTGATTTTGGAGCCCAGAAATAAAGTCTGACACTGTTTCCATTGTTTCCCCATCTATTTGCTAAGAAGTGATGGGACCAGATGCCATGATCTTAGTTTTCTGAATGTTGAGTTTTAAGCCAACTTTCTCACTCTCCTCTTTCACTTTCATCAACAGGCTCTTTAGCTCTTTGCTTTCTGCTGTAAGTGTGATGTCATCTGCATATCTGAGATTATTGATGTTTATCTCAGCAATCTTGATTCCAGCTTGTGCTTCATCCAGTTCAGCATTTAAGTTAAATAAAGGCAGGGTAACAAAATACAGCCTTGATGTACTCCTTTCCTGGTTTGGGACCAGTCTGTTGTTCCGTGTCCAGTTCTTTTTGCTTCTTAACCTGCCTAAAGATTTCTCAGGAGGAAGGTGATGGCAAATAGAAGGGGGGAAAGTGGAAACAGTTACAGATTTTATTTTCTTGGGTTCCAAAATCACTGCAGATGGTGACTGCAGCCATGAAATTAAAAGATGCTTGTTCCTTGGAAGGAAAGTTATGACAAACCTAGAGAGTGCATTAAAAAGCACAGAAACCATTTGCCAACAAAGGTCTGTATAGTAAAAGTTATTGGTTTTTCCAGCAGTCATGTACAGATGTGAGAGTTTTTCCATAAAAAAGGCTGAGTGCTGGAGAATTGATGCTTTTGAATTGTGGTGCTGGAGAAGACTTTTGAGAGTCCCTTGGACTGCAAGGAGATCAAACCAGTCAATCCTAAAGGAAATCAACCCTGAATATTCATTGGAAAGACTGATGCTGAAGCTAAAACTCCAATACTTTGGCCACCTAATGTGAAGAGCTGACTCACTGGAAAAGACCTGATTTTGGGAAAGACTGAAGGCAAAAGGAGAAGGGGGTGGCAGAGAATGAGATGGTTAGATAACATCATCAACTCAATGGACATCAATTTCAGCAAGCTCTGGGAGATAGTGGAGGAGAGAGGAGCCTGCTATGCTGCAATCCATAGTGTCAAAAACAGTCAGACACGACTTAGAGACTGAACAATGACAACAAAAGCAAAGGTAGAGGCGCAGGCTCCGCAGGCTGCCTAGAGATCAAACAGTGATGCCTACACATGATTCCAGTACTCGTGCTTCTTTAAGGAGCCCACACTTTTGACAGTGACAGTTGGTGAGTGGGCATTAGTGGCGCAGTGTGAATTTTGCAAAGCACTGAAGCCCTGCCTTATAACCCATCTGCTATGGGCTGAATTGTATTCCTCTAAAAATTCATATATTGAAGTCCCAAACTCCAGTACCTCAGAACGTGACCATAATTGGAGATAGGGTCATTACAACAGTGATCAAGTCAAAGTGAGGTCATCAGAGTATCCCTAATCCAATCTGACTGGTGTCCTTATAGGAAGAGGAAATTTGGACACAAGTATGCTTTGAGGGGGAAAAGGCAATGGCACCCCACTCCAGTACTCTTGCCTGGAAAATCCCATGGACAGAAGAGCCTGGTGGGCTGCCGTCCATGGGGTGGCGAAGTGTCGGACATGACTGAGCAACTTCACTTTCACGTTTCACTTTCATGCATTGGAGAATGAAATGGCAACCCACTCCAGTGTTCTTGCCTGGAGAATCCCAGGGGTGGTGGAGCCTGGTGGGCTGCCGTCTATGGGGTTGCACAGAGTCGGACACGACTGAAGCGACTTAGCAGCAGCAGCAGCATGCTTTGAGGGAAGAAGATATAAAGGGAGAAAATGGCCATCTACAAGCCCAAGAAAGAGGATGGGGACAGAACCTTCTTTCTCAGCCCTCAGAAGGAACCAATGCTGCTAATGCCTTTAATTTGATCTTTTAGTCTCCAGAACTACAAAACAAATTATTTCTATTGTTTAAGCCACAGCAGCTTGAGCAAACGAATGCACCATCTGAGCCATGGTCAGCTGGTGTCTCTGCTGTTGGTACTCTGACCCTCTCCTGCTCATGGACCCATCTTCCCTACCCTTCTCCATCCTTAGCTGAAAGAATGAATGAATGCATATCTACCTCTTCAATTATAGTGGATTGCAATTAGAGTTCTGTTCCTGGTAGAGTAGGAGAGGGTTTACAGAAGAGGACACATTTAAACTGACTTTTTAAATCCTCAAACTATGTATTTTCCCTATTCTCTACAACACTCACTTCATCAAACTGAAGCTTGGATGGGCAAACCTATGGCTGATTCATGTTGATGTTTGGTAGAAACTAACACGATGTTGTTGTTGTTGTTCAGTTGCCTAGTCAGGTCCAACTCTGTGAGCCTACGGACTGCAGCATGCCAGTCCTCCCTGTCCCTCACCATCTCCAGAAGTTTGCCCAAGTTCATGTCCATTGCATCAGTGATGCCATCCAGCCATCTCATCCTCTGATACCCTCTTCTCCTTCTGCCCTCAATCTTTCCCAGAATCAGGGATTTTTCCAATGAGGTGGCTGTTCGGATCAGGTGACCAAAATACCAGCACTTCAGCTTCAGCATGAGTTCTTCCAATGAGTATTCAGGGTTGATTTCCCTTAATATTGACTGATTTGATCTCCCAGCTGTCCAGGGACTCTCAGGAGTCTTCTCCAGCACCACAGTTCAAAGGCAGCAATTCTCTGGTTTTCTGCCTTCTTTATGCTCCAGCTCTCACAACCATACATGACCCCTGGGAAGACCACAGCCTTGACTATATAAACATTTGTAAGCAGAGTAATGTTTCTGATTTCAACACACTGTCTAGGTTTGTCATAGCTTTCCTGCCAAGAAGCAATCATCTTCTGATTTCATGACTGCAGTCACCACCTGCAATGATTTTAGAGCCCAAGAAGAGGAAATCTGTCACTATTTCCACATTTTCCCCTTCTATTTGCCATGAACTAATGGGGCTAGATGCCATGATCTTAGTTTTTTTAATATTTAGTTCCAAGCTGGCTCTTTCATTCTCCTCTTTCACCCTCATCAAGTGGTTCTTTAGTTCCTCTTTGCTTTCTGCAACTAGAGTGGTATTACCTGCATATCTGAGGTTGTTGATGTTTCTCCTGCCTATCTTGATTACAGCTTGCAATATCCAGCCCTCCATTTTTCATGATGTGCTCAATGGATAGGTTAAATAAACAGGGTGACAGCAGACAGCTCTGTCGTTCTCCTTTCTCAATCCTGAACCAATCAGTTGTTCCACACAGGGTTCTAACTATTATTTCTTATGTTTATTGTGTTCTAAACTGCCTCTTGAGAAATCTGTATGCAGGTCAGGAAGCAACAGTTAGAACTGGACATGGAACAACAGACTGGTTCCAAATAGGAAAAGGACTACGTCAAGGGTGTGTATTGTCACCCTGCTTATTTAACATCTATGCAGAGTACATCATGAGAAACACTGGGCTGGAAGAAACACAAGCTGGAATCAAGATTGGCAGGAGAAATATCAATAACCTCAGACATGCAGATGACACCACCCTTATGACAGAAAGTGAAGAAGAACTAAAGAGCCTCTTGATGAAAGTTAAAGAGGAGAGTGAAAAAGTTGGCTTAAAGCTCAACATTCAGAAAACGAAGATCATGGCATCCGGTCCCATCACTTCATGGGAAATAGATAAGGAAACAGTGGAAACAGTGTCCGACTTTATTTTGGGGGGCTCCAAAATCACTGCAGATGGTGACTGCAGCCATGAAATTAAAAGACGTTTACTTCTTGGAAGAAAAGTTATGACCAACCTAGAGAGCATATTCAAAAGCAGAGACATTACTTTGCCAACTAAGGTCCATCTAGTCAAGGCTATGGTTTTTCCTGTAGTCATGTATGGATGTGAGAGTTGGACTGTGAAGAAGGGAGAGCGCCGAAGAATTGATGCTTTTGAACTGTGGTGTTGGAGAAGACTCTTGAGAGTCCCTTGGACTGCAAGGAGATCCAACCAGTCCATTCTGAAGGGGATCAGCCCTGGGATTTCTTTGGAAGGAATGATGCTAAAGCTGAAACTCCAGTACTTTGGCCACCTCGTGCAAAGAGTTGACTCATTGGAAAAGACATTGATGCTGGGAGGGATTGGGGGCAGGAGAAGAAGGGGATGACAGAGGATGAGATGGCTGGATGGCATCACTGACTCGATGGACGTGAGTCTGAGTGAACTCTGGGAGTTGGTGATGGACAGGGAGGCCTGGCGTGCTGCGATTCATGGGGTCGCAAAGAGTCGGACACAACTGAGCGACTGAACTGACCTGAACTGAACCAACATCTATTTCTGCTTTATTGACTAAGCCTTTGACTGAATGTGATCCACTGGAGAAGGGAATGGCAAGCCACATCAGTATTCTTGCCTTGAAACCCCATGAACAGTAGGAAAAGAAAAAATGATAGGATACCGAAAGAGGAACTCCCCAGGTCATTAGGTGCCCAATATGCTACTGGAGATCAGTGGAAAAATAACTCCAGAAAGAATGAAGGGATGGAGCCAAAGCAAAAACAATACCCAGCTGTGGATGTGACTGGTGACAGAAGCAAGATCTGATGCTGTAAAGAGCAATATTGCATAGGAATCTGGAATGTCATGTCCATGAATCAAGGCAAATTGGAAGTGGTCAAACAAGAGATGGCAAGGGTGAATGTCGACATTCTAGGAATCAGCGAACTAAAATAGACTGGAATGGGTGAATTTAACTCAGATGACCATTACATCTACTACTGCGGGCAGGAATCCCTCAGAAGAAATTGAGTAGCTATCATGGTCAACAAAAGAGTCTGAAATGCAGTACTTGGAGGCAATCTCAAAAACGACAGAATGATCTCTGTTCGTTTCCAAGGCAAACCATTCAATATCACAGTTATCCAAGTCTATGCCCCAACCAGTAACACTGAAGAAACTGAAGTTGAATGGTTTTATGAAGACCTACAAGATCTTTTAGAAGTAACACCCCCAAAAGATGTCCTTTTCATTATAGGGGACTGGAATGCAAAAGTAGGAAGTCAGGAAAAACCTGGAGTAACAGGTAAATTTGGTGTTGGAATGCGGAATGGAGCAGGGCAAAGACTAATAGAATTTTGCCAAGAAAATGCACTGGTCATAGCAAACATCCTCTTCCAACAACACAAGAGAAGACTCTACACATGGACATCACCAGATGGTCAACACCGAAATCAGACTGATTATATTCTTTGCAGGCAAAGATGAAGAAGCTCTATACAGTCAACAAAAACAAGACCGGGAGCTGACTGTGGCTCAGATCATGAGCTCCTTATTGCCAAATTCAGACTTAAATGAAGAAAGTAGGGAAAACCGCTAGACCATTCAGGTATGACCTCAATCAAATCCCTTATGAGGGATACAGTGGAAGTGAGAAGTAGATTTAAGGGTCTAGATCTGATAGATAGAGTGCCTAATGAACTACGGATGGAGGTTGGTGACATTGTACAGGAGACAGGGATCAAGACCATCCTCATGGAAAAGAAATGCAAAAAAGCAAAATGGCTGTCCGGGGAGGCCTTAAAAATAGCTATGAAAAGAAGAGAGGCGAAAAGCAAAGGAGAAAAGGAGATATAAGCATCTGAATGCAGAGTTCCAAAGAATAGCAAGAAGAGATAAGAATGCCTTCTTCAGTGATCAATGCAAAGAAATAGAGGAAAACAACAGAATGGGAAAGACTAGAGATCTTTTCAAGAAAATTAGACATACCAAGGGAACATTTCATGCAAAAATGGGCTCGATAAAGGACAAAAATGGTCTGGACCTAACAGAAGCAGAAGATATTAAGAAGAGGTGGCAAGAATACATGGAAGAACTGCACAAAAAAGATCCTCACGACCCAGATAATTATGATGATGTGATCACTAATCTAGAGCCAGACATCCTGGAATGTGAAGTCAAGTGGGCCTTAGAAAGCATCACTATGAACAAAGCTAGTGGAGGTGATGGAATTCCAGTTGAGCTATTTCAAATCCTGAAAGATGATGCTGTGAAAGTGCTACACTCAATATGCCAGCAAATTTTGAAAACTCAGCAGTGGCCACAGGACTGGAAGGAAGGAATGAAAAGGTCAGTTTTCATTCCAATGCCAAAGAAAGGCAATGCCAAAGAATGCTCAAACTACCGCACAATTGCACTCATCTCACATGCTAGTAAAGTAAATGCTCAAAATTCTCCAAGCCAGGCTTCAGCAATACGTGAACCGTGAACTTCCTGATGTTCAAGCTGGTTTTAGAAAAGGCAGAGGAACCAGAGATCAAATTGCCAACATCCACTGGATCATGGAAAAAGCAAGAGAGTTCCAGAAAAACATCTATTTCTGCTTTATTGACTATGCCAAAGCCTTTGACTGTGTGGATCACAATAAACTGTGGAAAATTCTGAAAGAGATGGGAATACCAGACCACCTGACCTGCCTCTTGAGAAATCTGTATGCAGGTCAGGAAGCAACAGTTAGAACTGGACATGGAACAACAGACTGGTTCCAAATAGGAAAAGGAGTACGTCAAGGGTATGTATTGTCACCCTGCTTATTTAACCTCTATGCAGAGTACATCATGAGAAATGCTGGTTTGGAAGAAACACAAGCTGGAATCAAGATTGGCGGGAGAAATATCAATAACCTCAGATATGCAGATGACACCACCCTTATGGCAGAAAGTGAAGAGGAACTAAAAAGCCTCTTGATGAAAGTGAAAGAGGAGAGTGAAAAAGTTGGCTCAAAGCTTAACATTCAGAAAACGAAGATCATGGCATCCGGTCCCATCACTTCATGGGAAATAGATGGGGAAACAGTGGAAACAGTGGCAGACTTTAGTTTTTTGGGCTCCAAAATCACTGCAGATGGTGACTTCAGCCATGGAAGAAAAGTTATGACCAACCTAGAGAGCATATTCGAAAGCAGAGACATTACTTTGCCAACTAAGCTCCGCCTAGTCAAGGCTATGGTTTTTCCTGTAGTCATGTATGGATGTGAGAGTTGGACTGTGAAGAAGGCTGAGCACCAAAGAATTGATGCATTTAAAATGTGGTGTTGGAGAAGACTCTTGAGAGTCCCTTGGACTGCAAGGAGATCCAACCAGTCCATTCTGAAGGAGATCAACCCTGGGATTTCTTTGGAAGGAATGATGCTAAAGCTGAAACTCCAATACTTTGGCCACCTCATGCGAAGAGTTGACTCATTGGAAAAGACTCTGATGGTGCGAGAGATTGGGGGCAGGAGGAGAAGGGGACGACAGAGGATGAGATGGCTGGATGGCATCACAGACTCGATGGACGTGAGTGTGAGTGAACTCCGGGAGATGGTGATGGACAGGGAGGCCTGGCATGGTGCGATTCATGGGGTCGCAGAGTCGGACACAAGTGAGCGACTGAACTGAACTGAACTGAACTTTGACTGTGTGGATCACAATAAAATGTGTAAAATTCTGAAATAGATGGGAATATCACACCACCTGACTTGCCTCTTGAGAAATCTGTATGCAGGTCAGGAAGCAACAGTTAGAACTGGACGTGGAACAACAGACTGGTTCCGAAATGGAAAAGGAGTATGTCAAGGCTGTATATTGTCACCCTGCTTATTTAACTTCTGTGCAGAGTACATCATGAGAAATGCTGAGCTGGAAGAAGTACAAGCTGGAATCAAGATTGCCGGGAGAAATATCAATAGCCTCAGATATGCAGATGACACCAGCCTTATGGCAGAAAGTGAAGAGAAACCAAAAAGCCTCTTGATGAAAGTGAAAGAGGAGAGTGAAAAAGCTGGCTTAAAACTCAACATTCAGAAAACGAAGACCATGGCATCTGGTCACATCACTTCACAGGAAATAGGTGGGGAAACAGTGGCTGACTTTATTTTTCTGGGCTCCAAAATCACTGCAGATGGTGACTGCCACCAAGAAATTAAAAGACACTTACTCCTTGGAAGGAAAGTTATGACCAACCTAGATAGCATAAGAGACATTACTTTGCCAACAAACGTCCATCTAGTCAAGGCTATGGTTTTTCCAGTGGTCATGTATGCATGTGAGAGTTGGACTGTCAAGAAAGCTGAGTGCCGAAGAATTGATGCTTTTGAACTGCGATGTTGGAGAGGACTCCTGAGAGTCCCTTGGACTGCAAGGAGATCCAACCAGTCCATTCTGAAGGAGATCAGTCCTGGGTGTTCATTGGAAGGACTGATGCTGAAGCTGAATCTCCAATACTTGGGCCACCTCATGTGAAGAGTTGACTCATTGGAAAAGAGTCTGATGCTGGGAGGGATTGAGGGCAGGAGGAGAAGGGGACAACAGAGGATAAGATGGCTGGATGGCATCACTGATGTGATGGACATGAGTTTGAATAAACTTCGGGAGTTGGTGATGGACAGGGAGGCCTGGCATGGTGCAATTCATGGGGTCGCAAAGAGTCAGACATGATTGAGCAACTGAACTGAACTGAAGCAACACAATACCATAAAGCAATTACCCTTCAATTAAAAATAAATACATTTTTTAAAAAACATAAAAAGTGAAGCTGAGTGGATTGGACACACAGGCACATAACCTTTACCTCACACAGGGGTTTCAGAAAAACATACTGGTGTATCCCTAAATGAAAGAACATAGAGGCAAGGCTGCAGAAGCACAAAATAAATAAAGGTAAATCCATTATTTCACTTACTGTGAATAGATTTAAAAATAGCTGTTTCTAATATGTCCACATTTACATGCACAGAATATGTCTGGGAATGTACATTAAAAAATTACTCTTGAGAATCAGAGGTATCTGATGAGAAGCAATTTTTAATTTAACATCTCTTTTATGGTTTAAAGTTTTCATCATATGCATTTATTATTTTTTCAACTATTATAACAATAAATATATCTATTATTTCTTCAATAATAAAGGGAATGATTTTCAATAAATAGGAAATGTAAGGAAAAGAATACAATGCACGGTGCTATGCACTCTACAGATTTTATCTAATTTATAAATATGTACAACAATCCCATGGAATGGATACTTTTGCCCATTGCATGAATGAAGAAATGAGACTTGGGAAGGTACTACTCTGAACAGGAGCTCTGTGGTTAAGGACATGGATGACATTCGGTTACACAAAGGTAACAGCTTTCTTCAATTCTAGGATTTCTCAGAATCCGTCATATGCTCATATCAGTTCAGTTCAGATGCTCAGTTGTGTCTGACTCTTTGGAACCCCATGGACTATAGCATGCCAGGCCTCCCTGTCCATCACCAACTCCTGGAGTCCACACAAACCCATGTCCATTGAGTCAGTGATGGCATCCAACCATCTCATCCTCTGTCGTCCCCTTCTCCACCTGCCTTCAATATTTCCCAGGATCAGGGTCTTTTCAAATGAATAAGCTCTTTGCATCAGGTGGCCAAAGTATTGGAGTTTCAGCTTCAACATCAGTCCTTCCAATGAACACTCAGGACTGATCACCTTTAGGATGGACTGGTTGGGTCTCCTTGCAGTCCAAGGGACTCTCAAGAGTCTTCTCCAACACCACAGTTCAAAAGCATCAATTCTTCAGTGCTCAGTTTCTTTACATTCTAACTCTCACATGCATACATGACCACTGGAAAAAACATAGCCTGGATTAGATGAACATTTGTTGGCAAAGTAATATGTCTGCTTTTTAATATGATGTCTAGGTTGGTCATAACTTTCCTTCCAAGGAGTAAGTGTCTTTTAATTTCATGGCTGCAATCATCACCTGCAGTGATTTGGGAGCCCCCCAAAATAAAGCCAGCCACTGTTTCCACTGTGTCCCCATCTATTTCCTATGAAATGATGGGACCAGATGCCATGATCTTCGTTTTCTGAATGTTGAGCTTTAAGCCAATTTTTTCACTCTCCTCTTTCACTTTCATCAAGAGGCTTTTTAGTTCCTCTTCACTTTCTGCCATAAGGGTGGTGTCATCTGCATATCTGAGGTTATTGATATATCTGCCAGCAATCTTGATTCCAACTTGTGCTTCTTCCAGCCTAGTGTTTCTCATGATGTACTCCGTATATAAGTTAAATAAGCAGGGTGACAATATACAGCCTTGACACACTCCTTTTCCTATTTGGAACCTGATAGGTTTTCTGTTGTTCCATGTCCAGTTCTAACTGTTACTTCCTGACCTGCATACAGATTTTTCAGGAGGCAGGTTAGGTGGTCTGGTATTCCCATCTCTTTCAGAATTTTCCACAGTTTATTGTGATCCACACAGTCAAAGGCTTTGGCATAGTCAATAAAGCAGAAATAGATGTTTTTCTGGAACTCTCTTGCTTTTTCCATGATCCAGTGGATGTTGGCAATTTGATCTCTGGTTCCTCTGCCTTTTCTAAAACCAGCTTGAACATCTGGAGGTTCACGGTTCACGTATTGCTGAAGCCTGGCTTGGAGAACTTTGAGCATTTCTTTACTAGCATGTGAGATGAGTACAATTGTGTGGTAGTTTGACCATTCTTTGGCATTGCCTTTCTTTGGCATTGGAATGAAAACTGACCTTTTCCAGTCCTGTGGTCACTGCTGAGTTTTCCAAATTTGCTGGCATATTGAGTGCAGCACTTTCATAGCATCATCTTTCAGGATTTGAAATAGCTCAACTGGAATTCCATCACCTCCACTACCTTTATTCATAGTGATGCTTCCGGAGGCCCACTTGACTTCCCACTCCAGGATGTCTGGCTCTAGGTGAGTGATCACACCATTGTGATTATCTGGGTCATGAAGAACTTTTTAATACAGTTCTTCTGTGTATTCTTGCCACCTCTTCTTAATATCTTCTGCTTCTGTTAAGTCCATACCATTTCTGTTCTTTATTGAGCCCCTCTTTCCATGAAATGTTGCCTTGGTAGCTCTAATTTTCTTGAGGAGATCTCTAGTCTTTCCCATTCTATTATTTTCCTCTATTTATTTACACTGATCACTGAGGATGGCTTTCTTATCTCTCCTTGCTATTCTTTGGAACTCTGCATTCAAATGGGTATATCTTTCCTTTTCTCCTTTGCTTGTTGCTTCTCTTCTTTTCTCAGCTATTTGTAAGCCCTCCCCAGACAGTCATTTTGCTTTTCCGCATTTCTTTTCCGTGGGGATGGTCTTGATCCCTGTCTCCTGTACAATGTCATGAACCTCTGTCCATAGTTCATGAGCCACTCTATCAGATCTCATTCCTTAAATCTATTTCTCCCTTCCACTGTATAATCATTTAGGTCATACCTGAATGGTCTAGTGGTTTTCCCCACTTTCTTCAATTTAAGTCTGAATTTTGCAATAACGCGTTAATGATTTGAGCCACAGTCAGCTCCCTCTTGTTTTTGCTGACTGTATAGATCTTCTCTATATACTCAGTCTGAAATCCCTATTGACCATCTGGTGACATCCGTGTATAGAGACATCTCTTGGGTTGTTGGAAGAGGGTGTTTGCTATGACCAGTGCATTCTCTTGGCAAAACTGTTAGCCTTTGCCCTGCTTCATATGCTCACATACCTTGTAAATTATCATCTTCCTCAGATTATTTGACCACAGAATCCTCTTCCTGAGCAGAACCTTTCAGAGGCAGCGTTCTTAGGAGTGTGCTTTGGAAGCACTGCCCTGCATTAACATCAGCAGAATGGTCTTAGTCGATCAGTGGGACTGTAGGCACTGGTCCTGTGTATGGAATGCCAGGTGGTAAAGGCATTCATCTTGCGTAGAGTTCCAGCTATTTTGAAGGGGTTTTACTCTGGTAGTTGAAAACCGATTTTGGTGGTGCTCACTTTCTTTTCCACACCTGACAGAAGTGCTGGAATCCTGGGATCTTACAATAACCGTAGCTTTTTAGTGTCTCCATGTTTTCATCTTTCCTACTGTCTCAGATGGTAAGAATCCGCCTGCAATGTGGGACATGAGGATTCAATCCCTGGGTTGGGAAGATCACCTGGAGATGGAAATGGCAACCTACTCTAGTATTCTTGCCTGGACAATCCCAGGGACGGGGAAGCCTGGTGGGCTGCCGTCTATGGGGTCACACAGAGTCAGACACGACTGAAGCGACTTAGAAGCTGCAGCAGCAGTGCCTCAGATGGTAAGAATCTGCCTGCAATGCAGGAGATGAGGATTCAATCCCTGGGTTGGGAAGATCTCCTGGAGATGGAAATGGCAACCCACTCTAGTATTCTTGCCTGGAGAATCCCATGGACAGAGGGGCCTGGCCAGCTACAGACCATGGGGTCACAAAGAGTCAGACACAACTGAGTGACTAACCCTTTCACTTTTATCTCGTCTTGTTATGCCCAGAGTCCGAGTACCCAAAACTGAGAGAATAAGATGTCCACAGCAATGCAAAAGCATGAAGGGATTTTATTTCTAGCTCGAGCTAGGGCTCCTGCCACATCCAATGCAGTGGAGTGGAGCAAGGAGCCCCGAGCCCAGATTTACAGCAGTATTTATAGGTTTTAGAACAGAGAGTTGGCAAGGGCTGATTGGCTGCAGGAGTTTTCTAGTATTTACTAATTGGCTAATCTTTATTGGCTGCAGGGGGATGTCTTTTAGGTCCTGATAAACTCAAACCAGGATACGGGGAGTATGCTGATTAGACAAGTCCTGGCATTTGTGGGGATGACCTCACTGGGCAATGACTCAGCCTTTCCTGTGAGTCCTACCTTAGTCCCTGAAGCCTATCATGGCATTTGTTAGGTCCCAACAATCTATAGGTCAACTATCCAGATGGGCACTCTAGAAATTCATGAAGAAATCCCTAGGCACAGATATTTACATGTTGACATTTCCATAAAAGCATTTATTTCTATTGGTTATTGACAAATATTAATATAAAAAGTCATTAATTTATACCATATTAAGGTGACAAAGAAGGAAAGGAAAAGAACTACACAGGGATTGATTGATTCATTCATTGTATTCATGCAGACTTCACTCTAGGTTCTGGGGATAAAGCAGTGAACAAGAGAGGCAGGCTCCCTGCTCTCACACAGCTGACAGGGAGACCTGGATTTGTACTGACTTTGTCTCTGTTTTGCTCGGTGACTAGGGACAAGCTACATTAGCTTCTGAATCTCTGTTTCTTCACACTTTTTTTAAAATAAGATTTTTCTCTTTATGTTTTAAAATTCTTTTATTTTTGGCTGTGCTGGGTCTTTATTTCTGCATGCAGGCTTTCTCTCGTTGCAGCCAGCAGGGGCTACTCTCCAGGTGTGATGGGCGGGTTTCTCTTTGCATGGCTTCTCTTGTTGCTGAGCACGGGCTCTGTACACAGGGCCTTCAGTAGTTGCAGCACATGGGCACAGTAGTTGTGGCTGTGGGCCCTAGAGCATGAGCTCAGTAGTTGTGGCACACAGGGCTGCATTTTAAACAGCCTACTTGAGGCCTTTCCTTCCTGAAAATTTCTGTCCTAAAGTCATGGGGAGGACTGGTAGCCCAAAGCAGATGTTAGAATTCAACTGAATAAGGAGGGGATTTACAACAGGGGAGGGCAAAGGATGGGGAGAGCCTGGCATGAGATGTCAGACCCCAAACAGCATGAATAAAGCATCCATGTGATAGGGAGAGGCAGCCTGGCATGAGGTATTAGAAGCAGGTGAAGAAGGTGTAAAGGTGAGAGACAGTCCCTTGTGGGAAATCAAAGCTAGAACAGAGAGAGGAGGGCAGTCCTTCAGAGACCAAGAGGGGTCAGGAAGACATCTTCATGGTGGGCTGATTGGTGTGGGAACTCAGACCCATGGTTAGAGAGAAGGGTATCCATGCGGAGTGGCAGCCTAGAATAGGGAGTCAGATCCCAAGCAAGAGGAAAAGGGTGTCCACACACGGGTGGAGGTGGGGATAAAAATCAAAGGTTGGTTACATACAGGATGATCAAACTGGTGAATGTTTAAGAATAATCAGAGCCCATTTCCTTACTCTAGAAGAAGAGAGTTACAACAATGCAAAAGAAGAAAACTTGAATTTCATGAGAATTTCAAAACAAGTAATCAGAAACATGGAGAAAAAAAAAAAAAAACACACAAAACTGCATGCAATCAATTCTGAAGGAAGCAATATGCTCCAGGGAAAGTAGATGTCAGACAAACTCATAAACACAGTCATGAACTTCTCATCCAAAAGCTGAAAACTTATGACTACAACAAAGACAAGCATTTCAAAGAAAGTATATGATATTCTCTTTACGTTCTCAGTCGTTTCCAACTCTTTGTAACTCCATGGACTGTAGTTCACCAGGCTCCTCTGTCTATGGAATTTTCCAGGCAAGAATGATATTACTTATTTCTAATACCTGAACTAAATAATTTCCATTGTGTCTTAAACAGAACTATAGCATCGAATTTGAATTGGATTGTATGTCAATACAAACTCATGGGGTTTTTAATGTATTTTAATAATATATTTCAATATATATTTAATATATTTATATATAAATAACAGAATTAAACATACATGTAAAGTCTGTTATACACAAAAATGTATATATTGCACATTCATGATATATAGTACACATTTACATACATACAGTCTCTAGCTCCAGACACTCATGGGGCCTAGAAGCAGTTATATCCCATTAGCAACAGGCACACCTAAAGCCCAGGTCCTGATTTCTAAACACAGTTTTCCATTAAAAGGAATACAGCTCCTTAGAAAAATGGCTAATTCCAAGACTGGGGCAGGAAAAGTCTAAGATGAGCCTAGAATATCTTAGGCCAGAAAGAAAAAAGGTGTGCAAGGAATGATGGGTACATATTAAATGGATACAAACTCCAGCATGAAGAGACTCCCTATTACCAAATTGGGGATAATTTGAGCATCAAAATGAATGATATTTATAACATATTATAATCCATTAAGTAAAATAGGAAATCTACTGAATCTGAAACTCTGGGTGGGGCCCAGCAATCTGTGTTTTGACTTGTCCTCCAGCTTGATGCTCACAGATGTTTGGTAATCACTGTTTAGGGTGATTCTCCCAAAGGGGGAATCAAGTTGTGGTAAACTAGCAAATGGAGCCTATATTTTTGTTGCATGTAAAACTACTATTCTGTATAATCTTATTCATTTATTCAACTAGATTTTTAATGAGTTGATACCCAGAAGTGGCAAGCAGTTCTGAAATCCCTTTTATTTCCTTACCATCTGGACTGTGACCTCAATGAATAAAGTACATAGAAACCTGTTTACCTTACCTCCCATGGCATTGATGACAAAGGCCAGTCTCAACTTTCCCACCTGTTGTAACTTACAGCTGAGCCTCTGAATTGTAAAATCTCCCAGTGGCATTAGCTACGCCTTAATTAGTGAAGTCTGAGCTATTGCTAACAGAGAAACCTTGAACTCACCTGTTTGTATATCTACTGAACCCTACCATCCTCTGTTTCTAACTGGTGTTCAATGGAGGACAGGAAAAAAAGGGTATATAAAAAAACTTTTCTGGGCCAAGAGAAAGTTACCCAGTCACTCCCCGTGTTTCCTCTGTGCTTTCCTGTCCTTCCTTGCTCTGTCTTTACTCATCAGGTGCCTCCTAGGCTCCCCAGAGCAAGGTGTCCCAGATAGGATCTCAAGGGCTGATTGCTTCATAGAGGGAAGTACTTTGCTTATGACTAGTAGAAGTTTGTTGCTTATGAAACTCAAATGTATGTGGAAGATGCTGCACTCTGATTAACATAACTCTGAGCTAACCCCTTCATGCCCCAGAAGATGCAAGAAAAGTCACCCTTGAACTCTATTAGTTTTAAATTCATTTCTTCATCTTGCTCCACAGAACCTCAATTTCTCCATCTATTCTGACCTGTTCCTTTTAAATCTCTTTCCTGTTTTTGCCTCTTCTTTTTCTTCTCTTTTTCATCCCCTGTGTGTGGGCTGATGCAGGTACATGGTCAAGATTCAAAGCAGAGAGAAATGGTCTGCTATGGGTTAGGTTAAGAACCAGTGTGGGGAAATAGTGTGGGAAAAATTTTATTCTTTTCCTTCTAGAAAGTCTGATTCAGGTGAAAGGCAAATCCAAAATTTATAGCAACTAGACAAGAGCTTCAGCCAGATAACACTCAGTTCAGTTCAGTTCAGTCGCTCAGTCGTGTTCAACTCTTTGCGACCCCATGAATCGCAGCACGCCAGGCCCCTGTCCATCACAAACTCCCAGAGTTCACTCAGACTCATGTCCATCGAGTCAGTGATGCCATCCAACCATCTCATCCTCTGTCGTCCCCTTCTCCTCCAGCCTCAAATCCCTCCCAGCATCAGAGTCTTTTCCAATGAGTCAACTCTTTGCATGAGGTGGCCAAAGTACTGGAGCTTCAGCTTTAGCATCATTCCTTCCAAAGAAATCCCAGGGCCGATCTCCTTCAGAATGGACTGGTTGGATCTCCTTGCAGTCCAAGGGACTCTCAAGAGTCTTCTCCAACACCACAGTTCAAAAGCATCAATTCTTTGGCTCTCAGCCTTCTTCACAGTCCAACTCTCACATCCATACATGACCACAGGAAAAACCATAGCCTTGACTAGATGGACCTTAGTCGGCAAAGGCATGTCTCTGTTTTTGAATATACTATCTAGGTTGGTCATAACTTTCCTTCCAAGGAGTAAGCGTCTTTTAATTTCATGGCTGTAATAACCATCTGCAGTGATTTTGGAGGCCAGAAAAATAAAGTCTGACACTGTTTCCACTGTTTCCCCATCTATTTGCCATGAAGTGATGGGACCAGATGCCATGATCTTCGTTTTCTGAATGTTGAGCTTTAAGCCAACTTTTTCACTCTCCTCTTTCACTTTCATCAAGAGGCTTTTTAGTTCCTCTTCACTTTCTGCCATAAGGGTGGTGTCATCTGCATATCTGAGGTTATTGATATTTCTCCCGCCAATCTTGATTCCAGCTTGTGTTTCTTCCAGCCCAGCATTTCTCATGATGTACTCTGCATATAAGTTAAATAAGCAGGGTGACAATATACAGCCTCGACGTACTCCTTTTCCTATTTGGAACCAGTCTGTTGTTCCATGTCCAGTTCTAACTGTTACTTCCTGACCTGCATACAGATTTCTCAGGAGGCAGGTCAGGTGGTCTGGTATTCCCATCTCTTTCAGAATTTTCCACAGTTTATTGTGATCCACACAGTCAAAGGCTTTGGCATAGTCAATAAAGCAGAAATAGATGTTTTTCTGGAACGCTCTTGCTTTTTCCATGACCCAGCAGATGTTGGCAATTTGATCTCTGGTTCCTCTGCCTTTTCTAAAACCAGCTTGAACATCTGGAAGTTCATGGTTCATGTATTGCTGAAGCCTGGCTTGGAGAATTTTGAGCATTACTTGGCTAGCATGTGAGATGAGTGCAATTGTGCGGTAGTTTGAGCATTCTTTGGCATTGCCTTTCTTTGGGATTGGAATGAAAACTGACCTTTTCCAGTCCTGTGGCCACTGCTGAGTTTTCCAAATTTGCTGGCATATTGAGTGCAGCACTTTCATAGCATCATCTTTCAGGATTTGGAATAGCTCAACTGGAATTCCATCATCTCCACTAGCTTTGTTTGTAGTGATGTTTTCTAAGGCCCACTTGACTTCACATTTCAAGATGTCTGGCTCTAGATGAGTGATCACACCATCGTGATTATCCAGGTCATGAAGATCTTTTTTGCACAGTTCTTCCATGTATTCTTGCCACCTCTTCTTAATATCTTCTGCTTCTGTTAGGTCCAGACAATTTCTGTCCTTTATCGAGCCCATCTTTGCATGAAATGTTCCCTTGGTATCACTAATTTTCTTGAAGAGATCTCTAGTCTTTCCCATTTTGTTCTTTTCCTCTATTTCTTTGCATTGATCGCTGAAGAAGGCTTTCTTATCTCTTCTTGCTATTCTTTGGAACTCTGCATTCAGATGCTTATATCTCTCCTTTTCTCCTTTGCTTTTCGCCTCTCTTCTTTTCACAGCTATTTGTAAGGCCTCCCCCGACAGTCATTTTGCTTTTTTGCATTTCTTTTCCATGGGGATGGTCTTGATCCCTGTCTCCTGTACAATGTCACGAACCTCATTCCATAGTTCATCAAGCACTCTGTCTATCAGATAACAGTAGTCCCATGTAAATGCTAGTCCTCAAAAATAATAGTATGAATAGTATAAAGTGTTAAGCTTAGTTGAGGCAAGATGAGTTAATATTTTTAATGTCCTGTGTCAAATAGTACTATAATTTATACCTTAACAATGTTCTAGATCCTAAATCTCACCATTAGTATAATTATTTTACAGAAATCATTGGCACAAACATCAGTTTCCATTGTTGGGTAACTGGATGTTCCAAAGCTTAGCAATTGAAAACACAACCATTTTAGTTCAGTTCAGTTCAGTCACTCAGTCGTGTCTGACTCTTTGCAACCCCATGAACTGCAGCATGCCAGGCCTCCCGGTCCATCACCAACTCCCAGAATCCACCCAAACCCATGTCCATCGAGTCGATGATGCCATCCAACCATTTCATCCTCTGTCATCACCTTTTCCTCCTGCCCTCAATCTTTCCCAGTTTCGGGGTCTTTATCATTTACTTGCTCATAATCAGGTAATTTGGGCAGGACTCAGCAACGGTGGCTTTGCTCCACATGATCATGTAGCCGAGTCATCTGGAAGTTTCATAGGACCTTCAAGGATCCAAACTGACCTTTCTCACATGTCTGGGATCTCAGCTGAAATAACCAGAGAGGCCAACTGCCTGGGCCTGTCTCTACCTCGTGGTCTGTTCTGCTCCAGAGCCTCCTCCTTGAAGAGCTCCCAACAGAACAGCCTTGTCTTCTTCACATTCAGGCTGGGTTCTAAGACATCAGCAGGGTAAACTGCAAGGCCAGGTAAAGTGTAAGGCCATAATTTACCACATATGCTCTTACCACATTCTGTTGGTAAGAGAAAATCATAAGGCCTGTCCAGATTCACTGTTGGAGGGAGCCACAAAAAGGCATGAATACCAGGAGACAGAATTCCCTGGTGACTATAAAGTTTCATTTTATGCGTAAACAAAGCTAGGTCTTGGCACCCTCTTGTTAGTCAAACATTATTCTAGATGTTTCTGTGAAGGTATTTTTAGATGAGATCAATGCTTTCAGCTGTAAACTTTGAGTAAAGTGGATTACCTTCATCCAAGTAGTTGAAGACCTCAATGAAAAACAGTGACTTCCACTGAAGAGGGAATTCTGCCATCAGACCACCTTTGAACTCAAACTGCACCATCATCTCTTTCGAGGTGGCCTTTCCAGCCTGCTTTCTTAAAATCTTAGGAATTCAACCTGCAGATTTTGGGCTTGACAACCTTTTTAATGAGTCAGTCTTTTAAAATATATAAATTATATATATATATGCAAATGTGCATACATAAACACACATATATGGATAAATTAGGAGCCTGAGATTAAAATATATACACTATTATATATAAAATAGACAATTGACAAGTACCTACTATGTAGCACAGGAATATATACTCAATATCTTGCAGTAAACTATTATTAAAGACAATGTAAAAAAAAGAATATATTTATATACATATACTGAATCACTTTGCTGTATACCTGATACTAACACAACATTGTAAATAACTATATTTCAATAAAAATTTATTTAATTATATACATATATATCTTATTGGTTCTGCTTCTGGAGAACTTTGGCTAATACAGAAGTATCTTGCAACGAACACTATGAATTTTCAGGATAGGGACTGTAATCCCCAGATAGCTTAATAATAGTGCATGGTACTCAAGGAGTTTGTGATCTAGTTAGACAACAGACATATAAAGAATTAGAGAATACCAAAGATAATAATGCAGAAGTAACTTGCTGATAAATGATTTACTCTACAAGTGTAAACTCCACATACCTGAGGAATGTTGAACAAAAAGCCTAGTTAAAGAAACCTGTCAACCTGAATGAGGCCACTAAAAAAAAGCATAAATGTATAACCAAGCCAACTTGTCCGCAGTTTTCCCAATAAGAACAACATATTTTATGGCTGGTAATAAAATGTAGATCATATTTTCATGTCTGGGATGTATAACCTTCAGCATGCCATTTCCCAGCTCAAATGCGTGTCTTATTTTGAAGTCCAAAACATTACACTTAAAACTAATGTTAGAGTCCAGTACTCTAACATTAACATGTAGTAGTTTTCTAAGGCTGCTGTAACAAAGTACCACAAATGGAGCGGCTTAACAGAAATTTATGGTCTCATAGGTCAGGTAGCTTAGAAGTCCAAGATCAACTTATTGGTGGGGTCATGCTCCCTCCCTCTGAATGTGCCGGGAAAGAATCTGTTCCAACCCTCTCTCCTTGTTTCTGGTGGTTTGCTGGCATCTCTCGCAGTCCTTGATTTATGGATACATCAGCTCGGTCTGTGCCTTCCTGTTCACATGGTATCCTCCCTATGCGTGTATCTTCGTCCAAATTCCTTTCTATATGGACATCAGTCTATTGGGATTGGGGGTTACCCTACTCCAGTATGACCTCATCTTAACTAAACTAATTACATCAACAACTGTATTTCCAAATAAGGTCACATTCTGAGGTGTGGAGGTTAGGACTTCAACATATGAAGTTGGGGAGATACAATTCAACCCATCACAATGGGTTAGAGTACTAATAAATTAAAATCTAAGATACTTTTAAATAACTCAAACTCTTCTAACAATGCTTGTGGTCTCATTTGTTACTTTGGTAAAGGAAGACCTCTTTTCAGATGTGAAAAATGGTATTTGGGCTTATGAGTTGTGTTTCCATGCTTTGCCACTAGAGGGTAGCATCATTGCTATTTTTTTCTGCTGCTAAGTACTCCCCATTCATCCACAACAGGGACACATCAGATAAGAAGTAAATGTAGACACATTTCTCCAAGGGGTTAGGAGTAGGGAAAGTATCAGCTGGGAAGAATAGAGTGTCCTGGTCATCCCTGTACTGGTGATTCCTCTCCTGGATTTTTGCTATGGACTGAATGTTTGTGTACCCTCAAAATTCATGTGTTGAAACTCTAATCCCAGTGTGATGGTATTTGGTGGTGAGGCCTTTGGGAAGAATTAGGTCATCAGGGTGGAGCCCTCACGATGCGATTAATGCCCGTATAAGAAAGAGACTGGAGAGAGAGGACCTGTCTCTCCCACCAGGAAGTGGGCCATTTCCAGACACCAGATCTTCTGGTACCACGATCTTGGACTTCCCAGACTCCAGAATTGTGAGAAATAAACACTTCTTGTTTAAGTTACCCAGTTTATGGTGCTCTATAATAGCAACCCAAACTAAGATAATTCTGACCAGAATCAAATCACCAGTCATTTTAGAACAGAAGCCAAAGTCTCTTCTCCTGAATGGACATTTGTGTGGAAAGCAGGGCTGGGAGACAACGGGCCTTAAGAATAAAGCAGGTCCCTTGAAGAAGGAACTGAGCCATTCACTGTGCATTCTTCAAGCTTCTTCAGTGGACAGATCCCTCTCTCCCAGGGTCAGGAGATTTAAATCTCATCATGGGCTTGGCCACCAATTGACAGCACAATCTTAGACAAATCATTAACTCTGGTCTCAGAATCTTCACCTACAGACAAACACTGGGGGCCTGTTTCCTTTAAGCCACATTTTCGTTTGATTTTTCTCGCTCCTTCCTACTCCTCTAGCTCACCTTTCAATGCTACCCATTGAGAAACATTCCTTAGGTGCTACCATAGGGACCCCCCCCCCAAAAAAAAGTGTGGCTACCTTTAGGGAAGTACAACATAGTAAAAAGAAAGCATTTCAGTGCAGAGATAATTAGAGGACTGAACAGCCTATGGTCCTGTGCTGCTCTGGGCTCCATACTATAGGAATTTATAAACAGAAAAGGATGGCATGAAGCAGCAGAAAAGAAGAGCTCTGAACTGGGCCTTAAAGAATCTCCAGAAGTTAAGCTGCAAAGAAGAGGGAAGAGGCAGCAGTTAATACAACATAGACATGGAAATTAGAACAAGTTTTAGGGGTCCTCAACCCCTGTTACCAGTCTATGGTCTGTTAGGAACCAGGCAGCACAGCAAGGCTTCATCTGTATTTACAGCCACTCCCCATCACTCACACTACCACCTGAGCTGATGGAAAGAAGCTCAGGCCTCCCCCTGCTTTTGCATTTATGGTGAGCGGCATAATTATTTCATTATATATCACAGCATAATAATAACAGAAATAAAGTGCACAATAAATGTAATGACTTGAGTCATCCCAAACCAACTCCCATTCCCTCGGGTCTATGGAAAAACCGTGTTCCACAAAACCAGTCCCTGGTGCCAAAATAAGTTGGGGATCACTGCTACAGGGGTTGTGTCGACAATATGAAATTCTATAACTAGTACTGAAATAGATTCAAGCTGATTTTATTTTATTTAGGTGCAATTTTAGGCTATTTAAAATTGACCTGAGGCACCAGGGGAACCTGAGTCAGTTTCTGAGCAGATGAGAGAATTGTTCCAACTTAAATTGCTAAGCCCCTTGGTTACTTGGCTGAGCTTATTTCTGTGTTTTAGAGCCTATATGTATTTTGGCTTCACACACAAATTATTAGGTGGGGATTATATTGGGCTCCATCCCATAGTTTCTTACTAAAAATCTTTAATTCTCCCTTTTGGACATTTGAAAACAGGCAGAACAACTCAAGTTTGTAAGAGGAACCAAGTAAGAGAGTCCTCCATTTTAACCTTTTGCATTAATCATACCAATTCCTCCCAAAATTTATACAAGCACTGAACAGAGAAGGGTTGTCCTTGCTTTAAAGTATTAAAAGCTAAGAAGCTGGTATCATTTGTCATAAACAAATCATCTCCTTAACAGTAAGTCTATTTTAACATGGAAAGAGTCGAGCTAAGTACAGAATTGAGAGGAATCATAATGTTGATATTTGTGCCCTAAGGAACTATGCATGTGCAGCATTTTAGGTATTTATAATTTTATAAATAATTTTATCCATGCAGATAAGTGCAATTCATAAGTGTGCAACTGACCAACAAATTTACGCTTTTGAGTTTCAGTTACAATCTCATTAAATTTATACAGAATTGGAATATTTAAGAAAACAAGTTTCACCACATTAATAAGCTTAACAAATCAGATTTGTTGTAATAACAACTTGAGGATATTTGTTGGTTAATTGAAGTGCTGAAGAATATAAAAATATTGAATTCATAAAAACAGTGAAGTTTAAAGGGAAATCTAAGTAAGTTTAAAATCGTGCCCCAAACATTAAAGTCTTCTTAAAACTGAGTGTTAAAATTTTCTAGACCTAAAAATAGAATAATAATATTTATAAAATGAACTTAAAGGCATAAGAATGTCTTATCTTTTTTCAGTTTTATTGGTTTGGTCCAGGAATCCAATCACTATTCTCTGTACATCTCTTGAAGCACCTCTCCAAACTTAAAGCAAACATCTCCCTTTATTGCCATTTATTTAGGAGAAGTTCTTTTTTATTATTTCGTGGATGTCCTCTATTCTCTCAGTCTTCTCAATCTGGAAATCGCATTAGATAGAATATAGAATTTCTGGATTTATTTTCCCTGTGTATGAACTTCTCTTTCATGCTTTTAAATCTGTTGACTCCTTGTACTGGGAGAACTTGCCATTTCTCAGCTTTTATTTTGGCTGCTCCTGTAGTCCCTCATGACTCTTGCATCACCTTCTTAATCCACATCTGAGATACAATCACTGCAGTCTTAACTAATGAGCCCTGAGTGACATGATGAGGAGGACACCAAGATGGTCATAACCTGATCTCCTGCTCCAAAAATGAGCTGGCGGTTGGTGCCATGTGAGGCTACAGTTTTGTAAGAAAAGGCAGTTACAAGTCACAGAAATAGCTGAGGAGGTATTACCACATCCACTGCCATGTTGATACTGCGCTGAGTTATTTAAAGAGTCTCTTTTCCTTGGTTATGGCATGTCAAGCATGGGATACCTATGAAGAGGTTTGCAAAAGCTCAGGCATTGAGACTGGTTTTTGGGAAGAGTCAAGATAAAATACAAACAAAAGTAAGGGAGAATGCTCTTCCTTTACCCCTTCTTTGGTGAAGGTTCCATAAAATTATAATAATGGTGTTTAATTCATTGCTCATTGCAGGGACTAGAGGCGGACAGCTCTAAACTATGAACTTAGACCTGAACTGGAAGTTCCTCCTCTGAGAACTCACTTGTGTTCTCTCTGTGCAGAAACTGCAGGATATTTCTGCTCTCTCATAAAGACTGGTAGTATATTTACACTTATACAGTTTTCCAAATTCCAGCCTTAATCTCATTCATGCTAATTATCCTAGAGTTCCTGCTCTGGGCTAGGTACCAGCAATGCCATTTTCATGCAACTGCAGTTGATAGCTTACTCTTTTGAAATAAAAATTTGCCACAGTCATAGAAACTTGCTGGGCTAGGGGAAAAAACCCAAGATATAAGACACATATGGGGCAGAATGCCATGATCAGCTGGGACCACAATGTGTGAGCATTTCGTAGGCCAGAAATGTACTAGGGTCTATTGCACTGGTCAAGATAAATCTTCAG
The DNA here is from genome assembly GCF_023091745.1 of Budorcas taxicolor. Classification (NCBI taxonomy): domain Eukaryota; kingdom Metazoa; phylum Chordata; class Mammalia; order Artiodactyla; family Bovidae; genus Budorcas; species Budorcas taxicolor. Next base: position 109,749,248 of record NC_068910.1, on the reverse strand, counting down.
GCACTCACATCGGCTTTCTGTTATCATTATTCTTTTCATTCTCGTTCTTCCTTCCTTCCTTTCTCTCTTGTTCTGCTCTTATTTGCAGTATTCAGGACCACTGTGGCACGTAGGATCTTTAGCTGCAGCATGTGAACTCCTAGTTGTGACGCGTGGGATCTAGTTCCCTGACCAGGGATCAAACCCAAGCCCTGTGCGTTGGGAGCATGGCATCTTAGCCACTGGACCACCAAAGAGGTCCCCAGCTCTTTTCAGCCCTTACATAAGAAAAAGAAATATATCTAGTTCTTTGACCGAAAGAATCCACTCACCTTCCTCTTCAGTGTCATATGATAAGACCAGACTGAGGTGACTTTCAAGATATGTCAGTGCTTCTGGAATGCCAGGGAGCTCTGGGTTGTAATTGCCCACGTGTCACCTCCAGCTATCTGCTGCTGCTGCTGCTGAGTCGCTTCAGTCATGTCCGACTCTGTGTGACCCCACAGACGGCAGCCCACCAGGCTCCCCGTCCCTGGGATTCTCCAGGCAAGAGCACTGGAGTGGGTCCAGCTATCCGCTAGACTGCCTCTTTTCCTTCCTATTCAGGTTAACCGTCACGGACTCCTGCGGTGCTCCTTATCTCTTCTGTCACAGCACAGACTGGCCTTTCTGAGTAATATGTACTAAATTAGTTTTGATTTTGTCTGAGAGCCTCTAGATTCATAAAATATGCCAGGTGGAAAATGACTCATCCAGTTTAATTCCCTAACTTCAGAGAGTTATGGTAACTGTTAAAACCCTACAGGCTGGTGAATGGTAAAGCTAGAATGGGAAAGGATTTCAGACTCTCCACTGGGGGCTACTTAGTTTACCGATGAGGGAGGGGCACTGACTGTTTACCCATGTATTCCATAAAAGGCTTCTCCTTGTTTTATCCCTTCAGTTATTTCAGCAGAGGGGATGGCATGGTGGCCATACAAAGCCATGTGATGCTTTTTTTTTTTCCCCTGTGGATAACATCCTAACTCTCCTTTCCTAGATTTTCATGGCTTTTTTGCCATGTGCCCTTCTGTAACCATGGATCAGCCCTTTTTTCTCCTCTAAAAGAGTGCACCACAGGATGACTTCCGGCTTGCTTTTTCCAGGGGAGAACACAGGTGCTACAGAAAGAGATGTCTCACGAAAAGGAATTTTGGGGTCACACAGCTTCTTCTTCATAACATAAAGGTGGGGTACACTTGAATAACAAAAACAAATATCTAAGATGTTTGAACCAAGGTCCATGTATTCATTTATTTCTCAAGGTAGCAAGAAGATAAAACAATTGAAATTCCATCTATAATGAGTTACAAATGACAGTAAGCCCAGGACCCTTAAGCATATATATCTATAAGGCAAATAAAACAAATATGTTTCAGAATGTGGGCATCACACTTTAGCTAACCTGAGGGAAGCCACTCCAAGCCCCCAACACCATGACACCAAGAATCATTCTCAACCAATTGTTTTCCAAACAAAAGGTGAACAGGCAAAACTGTGACTAATAATAATAGAAGAAAAATTTCATCCAAAAAGACTGGAGGCCCATCAAAGTCACATCTCTTCTTCTGATTCTTGTTCTCGTTCAGCATTTTTCAGGAGTCCAACTTCTGAGGGGCAGAACCTCGTCAATCGAGATTTAACCAACCTGAAGACAGAATGAAAATCATCTCGTATTATGCTGTTTAAAATTAAACCTCCAAATTATCTGTATCTATAATACAACAAACTCCAAATTATCTGTGTAAATGGAAGAGGTACCCCCCAAAAGAAAATCACTTTTATTTGTCTTTGGAGCTACCTGCGAACATTTTGTGGATTAAAGCTGCATATAAGCAAACAAACACAATAAAGCTCTAATATGTAATGATTGTTTGTATCATATTCAAAATTTATAACTTTAATAATTTCTAAAACAAACGAGAATCTCTGGACTGAAGTAAGCCCAGACGAAAGAGCTCAGCTGTGTGTTAAAGAAGCCTTCTCTAAGAAGGAAGCACACAAAGGCATCTCCTTCCCCACGTCAAGCCCCAGGTCAAGTCTGGGCTGTACTGCAGCCCTTACTGTGTCTTCAGAGAGCTGCTTCTTTGCTGGCCCCAAGCTGCTCTATTGCATGTGATGGTCCTGGATGCATTCAGAAGTTGAAAGAAGTGACCTGTATTCTTCTAACTATTTGCATAGATTAAGAGAATCTGTAGGTGTGGTCAGGAAATTATCATTTTGGCATTGGAAGATATGAAACTTCTTGGTGGCAGAAACTCAGCAGGCTCTTGACTTCTCTGATGTAATAAAAACTAGGTAAAGCTTTTCCTGTGCAGGATTATTTGTGAAGCCATCTCGCTGTGACTATGTCAATAAAACATAGCTAACTTTTAGAAATACACAATATGGAAACAAACTGATAAATAAAATCATTCTCATTTTTTGGGAAAAAAATGTGACTAGCCTATCTGTACCTATATACTTGTTTCCTGCCTTTCTGCTCCCAGTGAAGGTCTGGCCCACCCCTCACAATATACCTAGTTTTTACTTGTGCTCTGGATCTCACTAGAGTATGAACTTCCGAAGAACAGAGACTTCATCTTATTTACTGCCTTAACTCTTGCCAGAGTCTAGAACGATGTCCAGTACAGAATGCCTCACCACATATTTAATGATTTAGTGGGCTTGTGGAATGATCTTCCCGGAGTTTATGTCACTCATCTTGTTGTTCAGTCACTCAGTCGTGTCAGATTCTTTGGGACCCCATGCACTACAGCACGCCATGCTTCCCTGTCCTTCACTATCTCCACAGTTTGCTCAGACTCAGTCCATTAAGTCGATGATGCCATCCAGCCATCTCATCCTCTGTCACCCACTTCTCCTCCTGCCCTCAATCTTTCCCAGGCTCTTGGCACCAGGTGGCCATCAGAAGTAATTCTTCAGTCACTTGCAACTCACCATTAATTCCTCCAACACACAACTGAGCAATATCAGTAACATCTATTGACTTATCAAGAGCCAAGAAAAATGACTCAAAGTCATTTGCCTTGATAATTAGTTAACCATTGACCTTGCTCCCAATGTCCTCAACTCCAATGCACTACTCTCATGAAAGGCCAATACTTCTAACTAAGGGGACAACTGGGACAGTGTGCCATTTTTAAACCCACACAGTCACCTGCATATTGCAAAATCTGAATATGTGCTAAATGAAAGGAATTAATTAGTTACTTCATTCATTAGATTTATTCCTGATGACTCCTAGAAAATAAAGAACTGTCTACTTATTACCAACTAATTGTTAACACAGAATCTAAGGACTCCTCCTTTTCCCACATCTGCTCTCTGAGTTGTATCTGTTGCTGTTGTTGTTCAGTCATAAGTCATATCCAACTCTTTGCAACTCCATGGACTACAGCATGCCAGGCACCCCTGTCCTTCACTATCTCAGGGAGTTTGCTCAAACTCATATCCATTGAGTTGGTGATGCCATCCAATCATCTCATTCTCTGTCACCCCCTTCTCCTCCTGCACTTAATCTTTCCCAGCATCAGGGTTTTTTCCAATGAGTTGGCTCTTCATATCAAGTGGCCAATGTATTGGAGGTTCAGCTTCAGCATCAGTCCTTTCAATGAATATTCAGGACTGATTTCCTTTAGGATTGACTGGTTTGATCTCCCTGCTGTCCAAGAGACTCTCAAGAGCCTTCTCCAGCACCACAGTTCGAAAGCAACAGTTCTTCGGCATTCAGCTTCCTTTATGGACCAACTCTCACATCCATGCATGACCACTGGAAAAACCATAGCTTTGACTATACAGATCTTTGTTGGCAAATAATGACTCTGCTTTTTAATATGCTGTCTGGGTTGGTCATAGCTTTTCTTCCAAGGAGCAAGCATCTTTTAATCTCATGGCTTTTAATCTCATGTCACCATCCACAGTGATTAGGGAACCCAAGAAAGTAAAATCTGCCACTTTTTCCATTTTTTCCCCCATCTATTTGCCATGAAGTGATGGGACCAGATGCCATGACCTTAGACTTTTGAATGTTAAGTTTTAAGCCAGCTTTTTGGCTCTCCTCTTTAACCTTCATCAAAAAGCTCTTCAGTTCCTCTTCACTTTCTGCCATTAGGGTGGTATCAGATTGAGGGATAGAGTAATAAAAGGAAGTGCAAATAATTGTTATTTCTTGGAATCATGCAAGTCCAGGAAATTAAGGTCAGGGTGTGTCTGGGCTTTTGCTCCCACATGTTCTTTTCAGTTAATATAAGAGCAGAGCTGAGACTCTGGGTATACTTCCAGAGTCGATCTGGAAATCAAACTTTCAAAAGGCAAACTACAATCTGATGTGAATTTGTTCATTTCTATTTCGTTCTTCAATATGGCTCACAAGAGTCGTCTCCTCGAAGACCAACCTGAAAATGGGTAATATTTCTCTGTCCATCCAGAGGGGCTTTTTAAATAGCTCTGTACCACAGTGGTGTTATATATGAAGTACAATAAAGATTTCATAAAGATAGGCCTGTCCTATGAGCTGTCATGAGGAGAACAGCAGGCATGGGACTAGATGAGGCAATCCTTAAATCATTATTCTGGAAAGCTGAAAAGTATGGCTTCATTTTTCAGAGATTTGGGAGGTAGGAGTTTCATAACCCAGTTTTGTTTCCATGGTGATCTTTGTGCTCTGTCAAATAAATTCTGATAGAATGTCCTCAAAACCCATCAGCTGTGACTGAGTTACAATCCAGTTCACAGTCAAACCATGATGAACAGATTTTCAAAACTCTTCATGACTACAGGAACTACATATGACCTCACTGAAAGTTTGTATTTATTCTTCATGATATTCTTTAAGCTACTGCTTAACATTATATAAACATACACTAGAACACATGTTTTTGGCCTTATATTTCAAGAGCAATATGAGAGTGAAACTTAAAAGCATATAAAACATTATTTCCAAACAACTGAACACTATTTGAGTAGTTCTGAAACAGATCTGTTAAAACAGAAATAAGTGTCTATTGGGTACCTATATAATTTTGACAGCATGACAAGAGCTGTGAGAGATATGAAAAAAGGTCTTTTCCTGCAGGTGAACAATCTAGGTAGCAGATAAGACTAACATGAGCTAGTAGTAAATATCACAAGATAGATCGCAACTGTTAAAATGTGTGTTAGAGACTAAAGTACTGTAAAACTCATGAAGGGAGATAAGCAAAGACTAAGACAATCACAGAAGTTTTCACAGGAGAGATGAGCATTTAATTGGGATATGCCAGGTAGAGGTAACTATGTGGTCAATAAGTCGAAGGTTCTGGGTAAGGAGAGCCAATTGAAACAGTAAACATGGAGTTTCTGGTTTCCAGAAAACTAAAGGTGGATACGAGATTCATTAGTGGTCTGAAGGTTTTTGAAACAGGAAGAGACAATAGTCTTTTTTTGGCTCTGGATGGGAGCTGACATGGGGTAGAGAGATTGCTTGAATGCCAGCTTTATTCTTGGAGGCTGCACAGCCCCTAAGGAGATGAGGCCCAGAAGTCAGCCTAAAACAACAGAGGAAGAAGTCAAGTTTCACTCAATGACAGAGTGAGCCTTAACCACCAGCGCATACATATGCTTTGAGGGAACTGAATAGGACTAATAGAAATCACTCAGTGAGAAGGTGGAATTTCCCAGCGCCCGTGGCACTTAGACCTCTGTACTATGCTGTGCTTAGCTGCTCAGTCGTGTCTGACTCTTTGCGACCCCATGGACTGTAGCCCGCCAGGCTCCTCTGTCCATGGGGATCCTCCCGGCAAGACTACTGGAGTGGGTTGCCCCGCCCTCCTCCAGGGGATCTTCCCAACAAGCCAGGGATCGAACCCATGTCTCTTGCACTGCAGGTGGATTATTTACCGTGTTAGCCACCAAGGAAACTTAGACCTCAAGTAGGGGGTGACTACAGATCAAGGTAGGCTGACCCAAAATATACGAGAGACATAATGGAAGCTAGACCAGGAAAGGACTTCCTCACCCAGAGACACAACACCAAAGCTCTTTAGCAGTGAAGCTCAAAGAAGCACAGAGCAGGAGAGATAACCTGGGTAAATGTCTAGAGAAAGGACTAGAAAGCTAGTTCAGGCAGAGTCCGAGACCCCTCTGGTCTAGAATCAGCTACTGTAATTTAGGGATTTAGAGAACATGCTAGATGTGTACTATCCAATATGGTAATACTACGCATATATGAATATTTAAATTAATTAAAATTAATGCGGCAGTAGGCACATGTCCGCCTGTAATGTAAGAGACCTGGGTTTGACCCCTGGGTTGGGAAGATCCCCTGGAGAAGGGCATGGCAACCCACTCCAGTGTTCTTGCCTGGAGATTTCCCATGGACAGAGGAGCCTGGTGGGCTACAATCCATGGGGTTGCAAAGAGCTGGACAGGACTGAGCGACCAAGCACAGCACAGGCACATGTCGAATAATCACACAGAGCTCATGTCTATCTGATGACCGCAGACATAGAACAATCTTCAATCAATGCTTAAGTCTCAGGGATTGGAGCCTGCGTGATCAATAGTTGGAATCAGCCAAGCCAACTGTGGTTTGGCATTAGCTACCATGCTAACAGAAATAATAATGAACCATACTCACTTCTTTCATTCCTACAATCCTTCAAGCTTCAGTTTAATTCTCAATTGTGAGGAGGCCTCCTCTGTGTTCCAATAGTGCTTTATTCTTACACTATTTCCATGTATCGTACTATATTTAAACTGTCTCTCTGTCCCCATAGGGTCTATACCTTATACAGTTTTTGATACAAGAGAAGAACAAGAACAAGAGGAATAATAAAAAGAACAAGAGTGAGTGGGGGAGGTGGTTCAAGATAGCAGCCTAGGAAGGTCCTGAATTCACCTCCTGCCATGGACACAGCAAATCTACAGCTTCATAAGGAACAATTCCCTATTTTAAAAAAAAAAAAAAAAAAAGACCCGAAAACTAGCCAAAGAGCTCCTCTACAACACAGGACAAGATCCACAATGAGATGGGTAAAAGAGGCAGAGACATGGTCCCATCAAAGACCCCACCCCCAGTATGAAGACTCACAATCAAAGAGATCTCACAGATACAGAGCTTCTTCCTGAGGGGCAAGAATTTGTGCCCTATATCAGGCACCCGAACCCCTGGGACTTGCATTGGTGAGATGAGCCCCAAAACATCTGGCTTTGAAGACCAACAGGGAGATGTCGAGAAGAACCAAAGGGGTGTAAGGAATAGAGATTCCATTGTGAAAGGGCTTGCATGCAGCCTCACCCACCTGGCCATACAACATAAAACCCACAGTTTGAAAAGTGTCTAGACCATACATGAATGGAATTCATTTCCTAACCTTAGAGCATCTACTAGTAAGGAAGAAATCTGTTAGGATTCTCTCCAGGAATGGAAGCACTGGCAGGTTCCATTTTTGCTTTCTTCCCTCTCTACTTTGCTAGTGCCAGCACTAGCAGCCACCATGTTTGCACTCTTTTTCTAACTTGCTAGCACCAGTGTTAGAAATCAAAGGAGAAATTTAAAAATACCCAGAGATAAGTGTAAATGGAAATACAACATACCAAAACCTAGACAGCAAAAGCAGTTCTAAGATGAAATTTATTTATAGCAACACAGGTCTACCTCAAGAAATAATAAAAAATTCAAATAAACAGCCTAAATTTTACATCTAAGGGAACTAGAAAAAATGAACAAAGCAAGCACAGTCATTATGAGGAAGGAAATAATAAAGATCAGAGCAGAAGTAAATGAAATAGAGACTAAAACAGCAATAGAAAAGATCAATGAAACAAACTGCTGGTTCTTTGAAAAGATAAAATAGACAAACTTTTAGCCTTACTCCCTAAGAAAAAAAGAGAAGGCTTAAATAAATAAAATCAGAAATATAAGAGGAGAAATTTCAAGTGATACCAAAAAAAAGGTACAAAGGATTAAGAAAGCATTACGAACTATTAAACACCAACAGATTGAATAACCTGGAAGTAATGAATAAATTCCCAGGAACATACATCTTCCAGGACTGAATCATCATGAAATAAAATATCTGAATAGATCAATTACTAGGAAAAATACTGAAACAGTAATCTCAAACAAAAAACTGTCAATGAAGAAAAGTCCAAGACCAGGTGGTTTCACTGGTAAACAGCACAGATATTAAAAAAAGATTTAAATACCTATCCTTCTCAAACTCTTTCAAAAAATGTAAGAGAAGAGAATGCTCCCAGACTCATTTCACAAGGCCAACATTACCCTGATGCCAAAATCAGACAAAGATATCACACAGGAGAATAAAATTATAGGCTAATATCACTGATGAACATAGGTGCTAAAATCTTCAACAAAATATTAGCAAACTGAATTCAAGAATGCATTAAAAGGATCATGTACCCCGATCAGTGAGATTTATTCCAAGGATGCAAGGATGGTTCAACATCCACAAATCAATAATATGATACATCACATTAACAAAAAGAATAATTAAAATCATATGATTATCTCAACAGTTGCATTTATGATAAAAAAAAAACCTCTCAACAAGTGGGTATAAAGAGAACATACCTTAACCTAATAAAGGCCATATATGACATGCTCACAGGTAACATCATACTCAGTGATGAAATCAGGAAGGTTTTTTCCTTTAAATCAGGACCAAGACAATGATGCTTACTCTAGCCACTTTTAGTCAAAATAGCATTGTAACTCAGAAAATTTAGGCAAGGGGAAAAAAGCATACAAATTGAAAAGGAAGAAGTAAAACTGTTACTACTTGCAGATGACATATATATATATTGGAGAAGGCAATGGCACCCTACTCCAGTACTCTTGCCTGGAAGATCCCATGGATAGAGGAGTCTGGTAGGCTGTAGTCCATGGGGTCACTAAGAGTTGGACATGATTGAGCGACGACTTCCCTTTCACTTTTCACTTTCATGCATTGGAGAAGGAAATGGCAACCCATTCCAGTGTTCTTGCCTGGAGAATCCCAGGGACGGGGGAGCCTGGCGGGCTTCTGTCTATGGGGTCGCACAGAGTCGGACACGACTGAAGTGACTTAGCATATATATATATATGACTTCCCTTGTAGCTCGGTTGGTAAATAATCTGCCTGCAATGCAGGAGACCTGAGTTCAATTCCTGGGCAGGAGGATCCCCTGGAGAAGGAAATGGCAACCCACTCCAGTATTCTTGCCTGGAGAATCCCCATGGACAGAGGAGCCTGACAGGCTACAGTCCATGGGGTCACAAGAGTTGGACACAACTTAGAGACTAAATCACTATATACATATATATATATATATATATATATATATATGTATATATGTAAAACCCTAAATACTCCACCAAAAAAACCCAGAACCAATAAATTCAGTAAAGTTGCTGGGTAAAAAATTAATATGCAAACTTATATTTTTATATACTACCAATGAACTATCAGAAAGAAAAGTTAAGAAAAAAATCCCATTTAAAATGGCATCGACACCCGTGGTTGATTCATGTCAATGTAGGGCAAAACCAATACAGTATTGTAAATTAAAATAAAGGGAAAAAAATTATTACAAAAAAATAAAAAATAAAAATAAAATGGCATCGAAAAGAATAAAATATAAAATATATGCTAACAAATTTAACTAAGGAGACGAAAGATCTACACACTGAAAACTATAAGACACTGATGAAAGTAATTGAAGAAGACACAAATAAGTAGAAAAATATTCCATGCTTATGGATTGGAAGAATATCATTAAAATGTCCATATTATCCCAAAAAATCTACAGATTCAATGCAATCCCTACCAAATTACCAAAGGTATTTTTCATAGAAATAGAACAAACAGTCCTAAAATTTGCATGGAATCACAAAAGATCCTGAATAGCCTAAGCACTCTGGCAAAGGAGAACAAAGCTGGAGGAAGCATGCTTTCTGATTTCAGACTATGCTATGAAGCTGTAAAATCAAAACAGTATCATATTGGCATAAAAAGATAGATGGTACAGACTAGATGGCCTAAAAATAAACCCACACATAATATGGGCAGTCAATTTACAATAAAGAAGGCACAAATACAAAGTAGGGAAAGGCCAGTCTCTTCAAAAATAGTGCTGGGAAAACTGGATAGCCACATGCAAAAGAATAAAACTGGACCACTGTCTTACATCATATACAAAAATTTGCTCAACTGAGATATTTATATGTTTATATTTATAATATTTTATACTTATATGTATGTAATAGAATATTACTCAGCCATAAAAAAGAATGGACTGGACCTTAAGGGTATTACGCTAAGTGAAATAAGGCATCAAGGAAGAAAATACCATAACATTTTAGTTATCTGTGAGATCTGAAAAACAAACAAAACACAGATACAGAATGGTTGCCAGAATGTGGAGAGGTGGGCATAAATAGATGTAGGGTATCAGGAGGCACAAACTTCCCAGTTATAAAATAAATAAGTCTTATAGTTTTCAGAGTACCAGTCTTTTGTCTCCTTAAGTAGGTTTATTCCTAAGTATTTTATTATTCTTAATGAGATGGTAAATGGGGTTGTTTCTTGAATGTCTCCTTCTGGTCTTTCATTGTTAGAGTATAGAAATGCATAGATTTATGTGCACTAATTTTCTGACCTGCAACTTGATCAAATTCACTGATGAGCTCCAGTGGTTTTCTTTGGATTTTCTACGTATAGCATCTTTAGGACTTTCTGTGTATAGCATCAGGTCATCTGCAAACAATGACAGTTTCACGTCTTCTTTTTCCAATTCGGATTCTGTTTGTTTTCCTTTTCCGATTGCCATAGCTAGGACTTTCAAAACTATGTTGAAGAGAAGGGGCAAGAGTGGACATCCTTGTCTTTTTCCTGATCTTAGAGGAGATGCCTTTACCCTTCCACTTTTGAGAATAATGTTAGCTGTAGGTGTGTCTTATATGACCTTTCAGGTATGTACTCAAATGACGTTGAGGTATGTACCCAAATCCCAAAGAAAGTGAAAGTGAAGTTGCTCAGTCGTGTCCGACTCTTTGCAACCTGTGGACTGTAGTCCACCAAGTTCCTCCATCCATGGGATTCTCCAGGCAAGAATACTGGAGTGGGTTCCCATTTCCTTTCCCAAAGAAAGGTAATGCCAAAGAATCCTCAAACTACCACACAATTGCACTCATCTCACATGCTAGCAAAGTAATGCTCAAAATTCTCCAAGCCAGGCTTCAGCAATATGTGAACTGTGAACTTCCAGATGTTCAAGCTGGTTTTAGAAAAGGCAGAGGAAACAGAGATCAAATTGCCAACATCCACTGGATCATCGAGAAAGCAAGAGAGTGCCAGAAAAACATCTATTTCTGCTTTATTGATTATGCCAAAGCCTTTGACTGTGTGGAACACAATAAACTGTGGAAAATTCTGAAAGAGATGAGAATACCAGACCACTTGGTCTGCCTCTTGAGAAACGTATATGTAGCAACAGAACCGGACATGGGACATGGGACAACAGACTGGTTCCAAATAGGAAAAGGAGGACAACAAGGCTGTATATTGTCACCCTACTTATTTAACTTCTATACAGAGTACATCATGAGAAATGCTGGGCTGGAAGAAGCACAGGCTGGAATCAAGATTGGCAGGAGAAATATCAATAACCTCAGATACGCAGATGACACCACCCTTATGGAAGAAAGTGAACAGGAACTAAAGACCCTCTTGATGAAAGTGAAAGAGGACAGTGAAAAAGGTGACCTAAAGCTCAACATTCAAAAAACTAAGAGCATGGCATCTGGTCCCATCACTTCATGGGAAATAGATAGGGAAACAGTGGAAACAGTGTCAGATTTTATTTTGGGGGAGTCCAAAATCACTGCAGATGGTGATTGCAGCCATGAAATTAAAAGACGCTTACTCCTTGGAAGGAAAGTTATGACCAACCTAGAGAGCATAATAAAAAGCAGAGACATTATTTTGCCAACAAAGGTCCATCTAGTCAAGGCTATGGTTTTTCCAGTGGTCATGTATGGATGTGAGAGTTGGACTTTGAAGAAAGCTGAGCGCCAAAGAATTGATGCTTTTGAACTGTGGTGTTGGAGAAGACTCTTGAGAGTCCCTTGGACTGCAAGGAGATTCAACCAGCCCATCCTAAGGGAGATCAGTCCTGGGTGTTCATTGGAAGGACTGACACTAAAGCTGAAACTCCAATACTTTGGCCACCTCATGCGAAGAGCTGATTCATTAGAAAAGACCCTGATGCTGGGAGGGATTGGGGGCAGGAAGATAAGGGGACAACAGAGGATGAGATGGCTGGATGGCATCACCGACTCGACAGACATGAGTTTGAGTAAACTCCAGGAGTTGGTGATGGACAGGGAGGCCTGGCGCGCTGCGATTCATGAGGTTGCAAAGAGTCAGACATGACTGAGCGACTGAACTGAACTGAACTGATGTACCCAAATTATTTTGAGGTATGTACTCTCTGTGTCCACTTTCTGAAGAGTTTTTAAAATCATAAATAGGTGTTGAATTCTGTCAAAAGATTTTTCTGCATCTTGAAATGATCATGTCACCTCACACCAGTCAGAATGGCCATCATCAAAAAACTCCACAAACAATAAATGCCGGAGAGGGTGTTAGAAGGGAACCCTCTCACACTGTCAGTGGGAATGTGAACTGGTGCAGCCACTGTGGAGAACAGTACAAAGGTTCCTTAAGAAGCTAAAAATAGAGCTACCATATGATTCTACAATCCCACTCCTGGGCATCAGTTCAGTTCAGTTCAGTCGCTCAGTCGTGTCTGACTCTTTGCAACCCCATGAATCACAGCACGCCAGGCCTCCCTGTCCATCACCAACTCCCGGAGTTCACTCAGACTCACGTCCATCAAGCCAGTGATGCCATCCAGCCATCTCATCCTCTGTCGTCCCCTTCTCCTCCTGCCCCCAATCCCTCCCAGCATCAAAGTCTTTTTCAATGAGTCAACTCTTCTCATGAGGTGGCCAAAGTACTGGAGTTTCAGCTTTAGCATCATTCTTTCCAAAGAAATCCCAGGGCTGATCTCCTTCAGAATGGACTTGTTGGATCTCCTTGCAGTCCAAGGGACTCTCAAGAGTCTTCTCCAACACCACAGTTCAAAAGCATCAGTTCTTTGGTGCTCTCCTGGGCATATACCCAGAGAAAAACATGGTCCGAAAGGATACATGTACCTCAGTGTTCATTGCAGCACTATTTACAACAACCAAGACATTTAGGAAGCAACCTAAATGTCCATGGAGAGAAGAATGGATTAAAAAATTTGTGGTACATATATATATAAAGGAAGATTACTCAACTATACAAAAGAATGAAATAATGCCTTGTGCAGCATCATGAATGAACCTAGAGATTGTCATACTGAGTGAAGTAAGTCAGAGAAAGCAATATCATATGATATTGCTTATACGTGGAATCTAAAAAGAAATGATACAAGTGAACTAATTTATAAAACAGACCTACAGACTTAGAGAAGGAACTTATGGTTATGGCGGGGTGGGGGAGGAATGGGGGCTATTTAGAGAGTTTGGGGTTGACATGTACACACTATTATAGTTAAAATGGATAACCAACAAAGTCCTACTATATAGCACAGGGAACTCTGCTCAGTTTCCTGTAACAACCTAATGGGGAAAAGAATTTGAAAAAGAATAGATACATGTATATGTAGAACTGAATCACCTTGTTGTACACCTGAGACTAACACAACCTTGTTAACCAACTGTACTCGAATATGAAATGAAAAGCTAAAACGTGAAAATAAAAGAAATAAATCATGGGAATGTTATATATAGCATGCTGACTATAATCAATAATATTGCATTGTAGATTTGAAAGTTGTTAAGAAAGTAAATCTTGAAAGTTCTCATCACAAGGGAAAAAGTGTTTGTAAATCTGTATTATGACAAATGGTATAACTAGACTTATTGTGGTGGTCATTTTGCAATGTATATAAAAGTTCAATCATTATGTTGAACACCTGAAACTTGTATAATGTTGTGTGCCAACTGTACTGTATTTAGTTGCTCAGTCGTGTTCAACTCTTTGGAACCCCATGGGCTGTAGCCCATCAGGCTTCTCTGTCTATGGGGATTCTCCAGGGAAGAATATTGGAGTGGGTTTCCATGCCCTCCTCCAGGGGATCCTACCAATCCAGGGGTCGAACCCAGGTCTCCCACATTGCAGGCAGACTCTTTACCACCTAAGCCACCAGGGAATCCCCAAGAAATACTGGAGAGGGTAGTCTATGCCTTCTCCAGGGGATCTTCCTGACCTAGGAATTGAACCAGGGTCTCCTGCACTGAAGGAGGATTCTTTCCCAGCTGAGCTACCAGGGAAGCCGCATGTCAACTGAACTTCAATTTAAAAAGAAATCTATCACAGGAACCAGAAAAAAAAAAAAAAGAACAAGCACAAGAAAAAGAAGAATCTTCGTTGACTTATTATGTTGTAGGCAGTTGAAATACACAATTTTCATTTAGGTCTCCATTATTTAAACAACAAAACTGATATTTAAGGTGATTAAATAATCTACCCTAAGTCATATAGCTGACAAGCAGCAGAGCTAGAATATGGGTTCTTAGCAATCTGTATATTGCTCCTCATTCATCATGAAATATTGTATCAAAGTCCTTGTAAAAACATGGATCATTTAACTGAATCTTACTGTTAGAAGTATTGCAGTAAATGTCAAATTAATCAGATACTCAAACTTAATGGGAGACATACATGTTTGTCAAGAATGACCACAAGCTTGGGAAATTCTATAACTGAGGTATGCATGGGGAAGTGGAGGGGGCTCACTGCAAGTATGGGGAGGACTTTGTGGAAAAGAAAACAGCATATGCAAAGACATGGAGGCACAGAAGAGTGTGTTGAAGGGTGATGCATAGGTTAGGAGCACAGCAGAGGCACTTTTTAGCTATTCCAACTTTAAAACAGCATTTATTCTTTTTATTGGAAATGTCTGTGCTTAGAGATAATTTTCTGCTATATTACCCTGTTCTGTGGAATGCTAAGGAGGGAAATACCTCTTTGAACTTAAATTTCAGTCCTGTTGAGTCTTGATGATCATAAACCAAAAAATAGAACTTGTGCGAACAAAAAGCACTAACTTACCAGGTGACAAAGGCATAAATTGCTCCAACGATGATAATGGCTGTTGCATAATGCCAGCAAAAGCATATGGAGAGAAACATAACGTTGTCATGATCCACTAAATCCCATGCAGGACCTCCACTGGGA
The DNA here is from genome assembly GCF_023091745.1 of Budorcas taxicolor. Lineage (NCBI taxonomy): Eukaryota > Metazoa > Chordata > Mammalia > Artiodactyla > Bovidae > Budorcas > Budorcas taxicolor. Next base: position 109,733,958 of record NC_068910.1, on the reverse strand, counting down.
GGATAAAGGACAAACCCGATCTGTAATTTAAAACAAGAGCACGCATTAAGAAGTGCCAGCCATATTCCCAAAGATGGTGCAGTTCAAAATGTTTCGTTTCAAGATTAATGGTAACATAACTCCCATTATCTGAGATGCTACAGATAAGAAACTCTACCTGTTTTACTAAAATGGACAATATCTACTAGTTAATACTTTAGGAAAAATGTTAAGGATATTTATAGATCAATTTTCAAGATACGAATAGTAATCATCTCTGGATATTGGTGGACTTTCAGAGAATATGTTAGGATTCTAAGTTGCTCAGCTTCACTAAATTATTTCAAAATCAGAGTTTTGAAAAACAGGTTTTAAAATAAACAAAGCCCATGAGTAACATTATATTCATACTGAAAGCTTGTCTCCTAAGATCAGAAACAAGACAAGGGTTTCTTATTTTACCAATTCTACTTAACACTGTACTAGAAATTCTAGCCAGTGCAATTAATCAAGAAAAAATTGATAAAGCGCATCCACATTATAAAGGAAGAAGTAAAACTATCTATATTCACAAATGACATGATCTTCAGTTCAGTTCAGTTCAGTTCAGTCACTCAGTCGTGTCCGACTCTTTGCGACCCCATGAACTGCAGCACGCCAGGCCTCCCTGTCCATCACCAACTCCCGGAGTTCATTCAAACTCAGGTCCATTGAGTCAGTGATGCCATCCAGCCAGCTCATCCTCTGTCGTCCCCTTCTCCTCCTGCCCCCAATCCCTCCCAACATCAGAGTCTTTTCCAATGAGTCAACTCTTCACATGAACAGCCAAAGTACTGGAGTTTCAGCTTTAGCATCATTCCTTCCAAAGAAATCCCAGGGCTGATCTCCTTCAGAATGGACTGTTTGGATCTCCTTGCAGTCCAAGGGACTCTCAAGAGTCTTCTCCAACACCACAGTTCAAAAGCATCAGTTCTTCAGTGCTCAGCTTCCATCAAAGTCCAACTCTCACATCCATACATGACCACTGGTAAAACCACAGCCTTGACTAGATGGACCTTTGTTGGCAAAGTAGTCTCTGCTTTTCAACATGCTACCTAGGTTGGTCATAACTTTTCTTCCAAGGAAAAGTTATTCATTTCATGGCTACAGTCACCATCTGCAGTGATTTTGGAGCCCCAAAAATAAAATCTGACACTGTTTCCACTGTTTCCCCATCTATTTCCCATGAAGTGATGGGACCAGATGCCATGATCTTCGTTTTCTGAATGTTGAGCTTTAAGCCAACTTTTTCACTCTCCTCTTTCACTTTCATCAAGAGGCTCTTTAGTTCTTCTTCACTTTCTGCCATAAGGGTGGTGTCATCTGCATATCTGAGGTTATTGATATTTCTCCCAGCAATCTTGATTCCAGCTTGTGTTTCTTCCAGACCTTCGTTTCTCATGATGTACTCTGCATAGAAATTAAATAAGCAGGGTGACAATGTACAGTCTTGACGTACTCCTTTTCCTATTTGGAACCACTCTGTTGTTCCATGTCCAGTTCTAACTGTTGCTTCCTGACCTGCATATTGGTTTCTCAAGAGTATACATATAATTATAAAGAAACCACACACACACAAAAACTATTGGAGCTAATAAATAAATTTAGCACACTTGCAGGATACAAAATCAACACACAAAAGATGCAATGAACAATCCAGAAAAATTGTTAGGAAAACAATTCCACTAATAATAGCATTGAAAAGAATAAAATACTTGGGAATAAATTTAAGCAAGGAGGCTCAAGATTTGTATCTTGCAAACCACAAAACATTGTTGAAAGAGATCAAAGAAGATCTAAATAAATGGAGTGTAGCCAGGGGTCGCGAGAGTCAGACACAACTTAGCGAATAAACCACCATTACACCATATATAAAAATAAACTCAAAATGAATCAAAAACCTAAATATGAGAACTGAAATCATAACTCTTAGAAGAAAACACGAGGAAAAAGCTTCATGTCCTGGGATTTGGTACTGATTTCTTAGACATGACACCAAGACACATCAAAATTTAAAACTCATGTGCATCAAAGGACAGTATCAAGAAAATGAAAAGACAACCTTTAGCATAGGAGGAAATTTTGCAAATCATATCTGATAAGGAATTGATATCTAGAATATATTAAGAATCCTTAATCTCAACAAAAAGCTAAAAAAAAAAAAAAAGCCAAACAAAATTTTAATGGGCAAAGGACTTGAAGACTCATTTCCCCAAAGAAGGTGTTTAAATCTGCAATAAGCTCAAGAAAAAATTATAAACATCATTAGTTATTAGAGAAATGCAAATCAAAACCACTATGAAATACCACTTCACACCCCCTATAATGGTATTAATAATAGTAAGTAACAAGTGTCGGTAAGGATATGGAGAAATTAGAATCCTTACATGTTGCTATTGAGAATGTAAAATGATATATGTATGCGTGCCCAGTCTTGTCTGACTCTTTGTGACCCCATGGACTGTAGCCCTCCAGGCTCCTCTCTCCATGGGATCTTCCAGGCAAGACTACTGGAATAGGTTGCCATTTCCTACTCTAGAGGATCTTTCCAACCCAGGGACCAAACCCATGTCTCTTGCATCTCCTGCATTGGCAGGCAGATTCTTTCCCACCATACCACCTGGGAAGCCCATAAAAATGATACAGCCATGTGGAAAACAATTGGACAGTTTTTTAAAAAGTTAAATGTAGAATATCATTCTAGATACTATATTTATCCAGAATAACTGAAAACAGGTATCCAAACATCTACACAAATGTTCAAAGCACCATTATTCACAAGGGCCACAGTTGAAAACATTCCAATTGTCCATCAGCTGATAATGAACAAGCTAAATGTAGTATTTCCATACCACAGAATATTATTCAGCCATAAAAATGACATTAATTTATAATGCAACATGGATGAACCTTGAAAACATTATGTTAGAGAAAGAAGATAGACACAAAAGGTAATATATTGTATAGTTCTGTTTGTATGACATAACCAGGATAGGTAAACCATAGAGACACAAAGCAAATTAGTGGTAACCAGGGACGGGAAGGAAAAGAAAAGGGAATGACTGGTTAATGGATCTGGGGTTTCCTTTCAGGGTGATGAAAATATTTTAGAACTAAATAGAGGCGAGAATTGCACAACTCTGTGAATGTACTAAATGTTGCTGAATAATACACTTTAAAAAGCATAAAATGTTGCTAGAGGGGAGAAGGTTCCAGGCATGAGAGAATTGGCGAGGGAGATTAAGAGGTACAAATTTCCAAGTATGAAATGTACACTGTTGGAAACATAGTCAACAATTATGCAATATCTTTGTATAGTGGTAGATACTAGATCCAGATAATACATGGATATTAGATCTGAGGGATCACATTGAAATGTATAGAAATATCAAATCACTATGTTGGGCATGAGGAACTAACATAGTGCTTTAGGTCAGTTATACTTCAGAAACAAACTCATAGAAAAAGAGATTAGATTTGTGGTTACCAGAGGTGGGAGGTGGGGGAAGGGGAATTGGATGAAGGCAGCCAATGGGTACAAACTTTCAGTTATAAGATAAATAAGTGATATAATGTACAATGTGATCAATATAACTAACATGGCTGTATGTTATGGAAGTTAAGAGAGTAAATCCTGAGATTTCTTATCACAGGAAACAATTCTTTTCAATGTCTTTAATTTTGTTTCTACATGAGATAATGGATATTCACTAAACTTATTTTTGTAATCATTTAATTATGTAAATGAAATCATTGTGCTGTACATCATAAACTCATACAGTGTTGTATGTCAATTATTCGTTAATAAAACTGAAAAAGCAAGGAGGGAAGAGAAGGAGGGAGGAATTGAATTCTGTTATGTGAATTTTACTCCAATAAGAAAAGTAAGATAAATAAATAATAGGTAGATAGATAGAGGAACATATGTCAGGTTTGAGATCTAAATGAGATACAAAACCAAGATAATTACATGGATAACTGTACAAAAGTCTACCATATATTAGCTATGTGTCAGTTACTGTGCTTAGGAGGTTTCTTTACTATGGCCCTTCAACAATATATTATTATCCCAAGTTAATGTATTGTTATCCTCATTAACCAGATTGGAAAATTGGGTGGTTTAGTAATTTGCTTCTGATCATAAATCTAATAAATGTAATCTTACTGGGGAAAAAAACAGCACTTTATTTTATAATAATGAGTGAAACCATTTCTGTTGGAAATTTCCAGTAATATGAATAAATCAGGGAAAAGTAAGAGCTGTGCCTTAATCACATGTTCCTGTTTCCCATCTGAAAGGATTCCCTTTAGGGAATTCCCTGGTGATCCAGCAGCTAAGACTCTGTGCGCCCAATGCAGGGGGTCTGGGTTCTATCCCTGGCCACAGAACAAGATCTCATGTGTCACAACTAAGAGTTTGCATGCTGAAACTCAAGATCCTGAATGCCCAGCAAAGACTGGCAATCCTGTGTGCTGCAACTAAGAACCAGCACAAGCCAAATAGATAAATATTTAAAAAATAAAGGATTCCCTTTAGCTGGAAGGAGATCTGCCATCGGTACTCCCTGGAAGATGTACCGCCATGTGTCAGGCACTGTAACCTCACTCAGGCACATCAGTTCAGTTCAGTTCAGTCGCTCAGTCGTGTCCGACTCTTTGCGACCCCATGAATTGCAGCACGCCAGGCCTCTCTGTCCATCACCAACTCCCGAAGTTTATTCAAACTCATGTCCATCAAGTCAGTGATGTCATCCAACCGCCTCATCCTCTGTCATCCCCTTCTCCTCCTGCCCCCAAACCTTCCCAGCATCAGAGTCTTTTCCAATGAGTCAACTTTTCACATGAGGTGGTCAAAGTACTGGAGTTTCAGCTTTAGCATCATTCCTTCCAAAGAAATTCCAGGGCTGATCTCCTTCAGAAGGGACTGGTTGGATCTCCTGGCAGTCCAAGGGACTCTCAAGAGTCTTCTCCAACACCACAGTTCAAAAGCATCAATTCCTCGGCGCTCAGCCTTCTTCACAGTCCAACTCTCACATCCATACATGACCACAGGAACAACCATAGCCTTGACTAGATGGACCTTAGTCGGCAAAGTAATGTCTCTGCTTTCGAATATACTATCTAGGTTGGTCATAACTTTTCTTCCAAGGAGTAAGCGTCTTTTAATTTCATGGCTGCAGTCCCCATCTGCAGTGATTTGGGAGCCCAAAAAAAAAAGTCTGACACTGTTTCCACTGTTTCCCCATCTATTTCCCATGGAGTGATGGGACTGGATGCCATGATCTTCGTTTTCTGAATGTTGAGCTTTAAGCCAACTTTTTCACTCTCCACTTTCACTTTCATCAAGAGGCTTTATAGTTCCTCTTCACTTTCTGCCGTAAGGATGGTGTCATCTGCATATCTGAGGTTATTGATATTTCTCCCAGCAATCTTGATTCCAGCTTGTGTTTATTCCAGTCCATCGTTTCTCATGATGTACCCTGCATGTAAGTTAAATAAGCAGGGTGACAATATACAGCCTAAATGTACTCCTTTTCCTATTTGGAACCAGTCTGTTGTTCCATGTCCAGTTTTAACTGCTGCTTCCTGACCTGCATACAGATTTCTCAGGAGGCAGGTCAGGTGGTCTGGGATTCCCATCTCTCTCAGAATTTTCCACAGTTTATTGTGATCCACACAGTCAAAGGCTTTGGCATAGTCAATAAAGCAGAAATAGATGTTTTTCTGGAACTCTTGCTTTTTCCATGATCCAGCGGATGTTGGCAATTTGATCTCTGGTTCCTCTGCCTTTTCTAAAACCAGCTTGAACATCAGGAAGTTCACGGTTCACGTATTGCTGAAGCCTGGCTTGGAGAATTTTGAGCATTTACTTTACTAGCATGTGAGATGAGTGCAATTGTGCGGTAGTTTGAGCATTCTTTGGCATTGCCTTTCTTTGGAATTGGAATGAAAACTTACCTTTTCCAGTCCTGTGGCTACTGCTGAGTTTTCCAAAGTTGCTGGCATATTGAGTGTAGCATTTTCACAGCATTATCTTTCAGGATTTGGAATAGCTCAACTGGAATTCCATCACCTCCACTAGCTTTGTTTGTAGTGATTCTTTCCAAGGCCCACTTGACTTCACATTCCAGGATGTCTGCCTCTAGATTAGTGATCACACCATCATGATTATCTGGGTCGTGAAGATCCTTTTTGTACAGTTCTTCTGTGTATTCTTGCCACCTCTTAATATCTTCTGCTTCTGTTAGGTCCAGACCATTCAGTTTAGTTCAGTTCAGTTGCTCAGTTGTGTCCGACTCTTTGCGACCCCATGAATTGCAGCACGTCAGGCCTCCTGGACCCTAATTCTCATCCTCACAACCACCCCAAGAAGAGGGTGTCTCATCCCCATATCACAGAGGGTAGAACTCAGAGACTTTGGTCATGTCCCCAGTATTACAAAACAGTTGAATGACTAAGAGGGTTCCAAGCCAGGAGGGCCTCCCTCCAGAACTCTGCGTGCTCCTTCTTCTACCCAACATGCTTTTTCATCATTTAGCCTTTCTCCATGGGGCAATGTGAAGGACAGTGGCTTGGACACTAGGGTCCATGTGAGTCATCTCAGCAGTTTGATACAGTTTGAACAATCGGTACTGAGACAGTAATTGGTCCCATAAAGACATGGTACTGTTTCTCCCTTAAGACACAGATTATAGACTGGCAGATCCTGAGCCACATTTATATCACAGATGTACTTTGCCTGCCCTGCACATTTTAAAAAATAAGTTGAATTAATTTACAATTCTTGAAAAATTAGGGAACTTCACGCAGAAGTCCATAGTCTCAGCTTACTTCTAAAAGTAGAAATAACTGGCCACACCAGACCTGCATTTCAAAGCATGAACAGCAACATGTATTCTCCATTGATTCATCATTCAGGTTGGTAGCTGCCTGACCAAGTGGAGCAGTCCAGAGGCCTTCATTTTTACACTGGTGCTATGCACTTTATTTATTAACCAATGTCACATTCACACATTTTTCTAAAATATCAAAGCTGACAGACTTCTTTTGTTGTGTCTATTTCATGGATAAGAAATCTAAGTAAGGCGTGAACCTGCCTCAGGGTCTCCAAACAGTCACAAAGGCACTTGCATCATTGCAAGAGCTGGGGACTCTGCATGAGGACAGGGCTCCATTCTAAAGGGATGAGTAATTAACAAAAGATAGATCAGTTATCAAATTAGAGATCTGAGCCTACAGTACCCATAAACTCCAGGAGGAGAATGCCACCAGCTGCTTTACCTGCTGTTTGAACATATCTGTGTTTTGTAATACCCCTTTATAATACTTCAAGGAAAGCTCACAGTGGAAACCAAAGTGATCAGAGCCCAGGTCCCTGAAGGCCCTGGAAGAAAGAGACACTTTCTAGCTCTTCTGTGCTCACTGTTTGGAAATGACAATAAGGAAACTCAAACCATGTTGTCAATTCTCAGTTTAAGGGGCCCAGCCATTTCAACCAGGGTGTCAGAACTGCTTCTCATGTTCTCCTCTCACATCGATACATGGAGGTTGACAGAGAAATCTGTGTCAACCAAAGGCCTTTTGGGAGGTGGAGTTTAATGACCTATCTAGTTTAAGGACTAGCTCTCCAGTTCCCACCCATCAGTCTCACTTGTGTTCCTTCAATTCCATTCATACCACTCACCTACCCCTGCCTGGGGAGTGATCAACTCCAGCTCCCAGAGGGAAGACTTAGCAGTTGTTGTGAGTTAAATCATTCCTTCTAAAAGGGCATGTTGAAGTCCTAACCCCTGATACCTGTAAATGTAACCTCATTTGGAAATAAGGTCTTTGTAGATGACATCCAGATGAGGTCATATTGGATCAGAATTGGCCCTAAATCCAGTGATGAGTGGGGCTTCCGTGATAGCTCAGTTGGTAAAGAATCTGCCTGCAATGCAGGAGACCCTGGTTTGATTCCTGGGTCGGGAAGATCTGCGGGAGAAGGGATAGGCTACCCACTCCAGTATTCTTGGGCTTCCCTTGTGGTTCAGCTGGTAAAGAATTTGCCTACAATGTGGGAGACCTAGGTTCAATCCTTGGGTTGGGAAGAAGGCTGCCCACTCCAGGATTCTGGCCTAGAGAATTCCATGAACTGTATAGTCCATGGGGTCGCAAACAGTTGGACACAACTGAGTGACTTTCACTTTCCAGTGATGAGTGCCCTTATAAGAGGTCCATGTAAAGACACAGGTACACAGAAATACACAGGTGTGACTCTGGAGGCAGAGATTGGAATTATGCTACCAACAGGCCAAGGAAAGTCAAGGATTGCTGGCAACTGACAAATCCTCTCTTGGGGCCCCCAAGAAAGAACCAAACTGCTGACAACTTTCTATCTCCCAAAACAGTGAAGTCTTCCTGCTTGTTGGAATTTGTTTTTGCAGCCCTTGTACACTAATACAGGGGCTAAGGCTGAAATAAGCAGAAGAGTATCACCTGTCCTAAAGCTCAAACCTGGACATACTGGTGACTCTCACTTCTCTTTCAAACCCCAACTAAGGTTCACCTTCTCCTAGAAGATTTCTCCACCCTCTTCCTATGGAATTAATAGTATCTCCTCAAGGCAGAGGCATTTTCAGGGTGGAACATTTCATTCAAGCAACAGTCTCATAAGATATCATTACTATTTTTTAGTTGAGGAATCTTAAGCACACAGAACAGTTAGTCTATGGTCATCTGATTAATACGGTAGACCCGGAATTCAGATCTGGGTCCGCCTGACCCGGACTCACAGACTTCTCCCTTCATGCCACAGTCACAACTGGTTTTTTTCGGAGTTTCCAAAATCAAATCCCTCCCAGGTCTTTCCTTGATTCTCTCGGCACTGTGGTCCTCACACTGGGAATGACAAAGTGCAAAAGTGAGCTTTAGAAATTCTCATTCGCAAACGGACTCAGAAAACATGATTCATGGAATAAATGTGCCTGAGAGATTTTTTTTAACCTTTTCTAAATTGCCTTTGATTAGGATTTTGAGAAAAATATATTTGGCTGTAATGTGGTTCAGGAAACCATTTTGATAGGTGGGGAAGGGAATTCCCTTCAGGTTTGTCTATTACTTGATCATTTATATATGAGCTATTTTAAATAATGGCCACTGTGGGCATTTTCCTCATTCTATTCACCTCTCCATATTTATGGTTCCAAGAATCCAGGTGTACCTTTTCTCTAATCTATCTATATATTGTTTATTAATCACATATGGAGAAGTAGCAAGAGAAAAAATATGCTGAAAAGCAAATCACAACATAATAGTATTAGCCTGAGATACAGTTTGGGGCATAAACATTCATAGCAACAAAATATGGAAGCAAAATAAATTCACCTAAGCCCCTGAAACATTTTTGTTTCAGAGGAAACTAACCGGGAGAGAGCAGGGGAGGAGAAGTACTATTGTTAAACCTGCCTTTCCTGCCAGTGTGTGTGTTTGCATTGGTATCAAATGTTCATTTTCCTTTAAGTCCCAAACTAATCTAGGCATAATGACAGATGGAAAGTTTTTAAATGATCTCGGATTTATGCCCAAAGACTCTAACTTCATATCTCTTCCTTAGAAAAGCTCTTGGGGGGATATGAAAATATTATTCCTCTGCCAGAAAGAACGATATTAAGCCAACCTAAAATCCCAGGGAGAATCCCAGGGACGGGGGAGCCTGGTGGGCTGCCGTCTATGGGGTCGCACAGAGTTGGACACGACTGAAGAGAATTAGCACCAGTAGCAGCAGCAGCAGCAGCATGGTCAGTTATGAAAGTTCACAGCTTCCTCCCTCAGATATTTAATCAAACATTAATGATTAAAGAAACACTAAATAGTTTCATTCATTCTGAGCTTATCTTTATTATTCCTTTTATCAACTTTGGGTTGCTCCCTTTCTCCTTACTTTCTAACTTCTTTATTTGCATATTTAGCTCTTTAAAACCTTAATTTATAAATATATGGAGAATCATCAACCCAACAAAGATGGAATATACTATCTTTTCAAATACATGGAACATTTACTACCAGTGACATTGGGCTACATTCCAAAAGCGGTCTCATGGTCTCTTTTGTTTCTTTTGCATTTATTTCTGCCCTAATTTTTAAGATTTCTTTCCTTCTACTAGATCACTTTCTAACACCGCACACAAAAATAAACTCAAAATGGATTAAAGATCTAAATGTAAGACCAGAAACTATAAAACTCTTAGAGGAGAACATAGGCAAAACACTCTCAGACATAAATCACAGCAGGATCCTCTATGATCCACCTCCAAGAATTCTGGAAATAAAAGCAAAAATAAACAAATGGGATCTAATTAAAATTAAAAGCTTCTGCACAACAAAGGACAATATCAGCAAGGTGAAAAGACAGCCTTCTGAATGGGAGAAAATAATAGCAAATGAAGCAACTGACAAACAACTAATCTCAAAAATATACAAGCAACTTATGCAGCTCAATTCCAGAAAAAGAAACGACCCAATCAAAAAATGGGCCAAAGAACTAAATAGACATTTCTCCAAAGAAGACATACAGATGGCTAACAAACACATGAAAAGATGCTCAACATCACTCATTATCAGAGAAATGCAAATCAAAACCACAATGAGGTACCACTTCACACCAGTCAGAATGGCTGCGATCCAAAAATCTGCAAGCAATAAATGCTGGAGAGGGTGTGGAGAAAAGGGAACCCTCCTACACTGTTGGTGGGAATGCAAACTAGTACAGCCACTATGGAGAACAGTGTGGAGATTCCTTAAAAAATTGCAAATAGAACTCCCTTATGACCCAGCAATCCCACTGCTGGGCATACACACCGAGGAAACCAGAACTGAAAGAGACACATGTACCCCAATGTTCATCGCAGCACTGTTTATAATAGCCAGGACATGGAAACAACCTAGATGTCCATCAGCAGATGAATGGATAAGAAAGCTGTGGTACATATACACAATGGAGTATTACTCAGCTGTTAAAAAGAATTCATTTGAATCAGTTCTGATGAGATGGATGAAACTGGAGCCGATTATACAGAGCGAAGTAAGCCAGAAAGAAAAACACCAATACAGTATACTAACACATATATATGGAATTTAGAAAGATGGCAATGACGACCCTGTATGCAAGACAGGAAAAAAGACGCAGCTGTGTATAACGGACTTTTGGACTCAGAGGGAGAGGGAGAGGGTGGGATGATATGGGAGAATGGCATTCTATCATGTATACTATCATGTAAGAATTGAATCACTAGTCTATGTCTGACACAGGATATAGCATGCTTGGGGCTGGTGCATGGGGATGACCCACAGAGATGTTATGGGGAGGGAGGTGGGAGGGGGGTTCATGTTTGGGAACACATGTAAGAATTAAAGATTTTAAAATCAAAAAAATAAAAAACTTAAAAAAAAAAAACAAAAGCGGTCTCAACACATTTCAAAGGGAACACATACAAAGCAATAGAATTGCAAATAAATAACAAAAAAGAAAGAATATTTTGGGGAAACTGAAAAGTATGCTCCTAAGTAACTCATAAATTAAAGAGGAAATCACACAGAAAATGCAACATTCAAAATTTCCCAAGAGTGAAAGCTACCATACATGAAATCTCACAGGAGGTAGCTATAGTAGTAATATAGAAAAAGAATTCTATAGAAAGGTATGGGGCTTCCCAGGCAGCTCAGCAGTAAAGAATCCACCTGTTGTGCAAGACCTGGGCTCAGTCCCTGGGTTGGGAAGATCCCCTGGAGGAGGGCATGGCAACCCAGTACTCTTGCCTGGAGAATCCCAAGGACTGAAGAGCCTGGCAGGTTATAGTCCACAGGGTCGCAAAGAATCAGACATGACTGAAGCAACTGAGCATACATGCAGTCTTAGATGTATTATATGTAAAAATAAGAAAACTAAATATAAGTGAATATTCAACTCAAAAGACTAGAGAGAAGGAGAATACAACCTCATGACACTAAAGAAAAAACTGAAAATAAGGAGAAATTGACAAATGCATAACTAATATAAAATTTTAACAGACCTCTATTAGAAAGTGAAAGATCAACCGAATGAAAAGCAGTTAGAAACAGAGAATACATAAACATATAATTAACAAGAGTTCCAAGAGCCTGACTTTACCCCACACTGAGAGGAATTTTAAATTTCCTTTTAGTTTCCCTGGAACCAAACAACCAGCCATCATATCTACCCCAGACCTGGAGTCCATAGGCCTGCAGTCCATATCTTCTCCAACTATGCATTTCTATTCTGTCTGGCCCACAGGTGGCTTGCCCTAGTTTGGGTTGTTTAATTGCAACTACATATTTTTTACCCTCTTACTTTCATTTATTTTTCTCTTTTTTAATATCTTTTTAATTTCATAGGTAGTTTTGATAGTTTATGTATCATTGTTATATGTTTGAATCAGAGGAGATTTGTTGAAGCATAAACCTACTTGTCATCTTGGTCAGAAGTTATCACTGTTGAATTTTTTAGATTTATTTTAGTTTTGATCAGCAATACAGCAATACATGCACAATATATAGTCAAATATTCCCATCAAGAGATACAGAATGCATAATTATGTTTTACATGCCATTCTATTTAGCTTCCCAACAGATGATAGATAATCTCACAGTACAACTTCTGTATACCAGCTGGTTAAATTCACCGGTTATAAATTTTATCACATGATAAGTTATTTGTTACTTTTTCTATCTGATTTTTCCTTCAAAACAACCCTTGAATCTAGCTCTTTACTCGCCTGTTCTCCAACAGCCTTCCCCACAAGCTTAAATATCACATCTTTCCTAGCTCCCATTTTGACCATGATGTTTCTCTGCCCCTTGCCCACCAGGGCATTGTTATCACTCTTCACTGAAATGCAAATCCCTGGAAGAATCTCATCATCCCATATCCTTGAACTTTAGTGACTAAAAATCTCCTTTAAGAAATCTTCTGTCATTAAACCACATTCACCTTTCATCCCAGGCTTTCATTATATCTATATATGTATATTGGATTATGATTTATCAGTCTCTGTAAAATAGTGGTTCCCAATCTTTTTGGCAACAGGGACTGAATTCGTGGAAGATAATTTTTCCATGAACCAGGGTGGAGGAAGTAAGAGTTTCAGTTAAATTCAAGTGCATTATATTTATTGTGTACTTCATGTTTTTTCATATTATATCAGCTCCACCTCAGATCAGACATTAGTTCCCAGAAGTTGAGGACCCCAGGTGTATAGTATACGTTCACTAATAGGAATATATGTTTTCAACAACACTCCAAGATTAGGGAGTCAACAGTAAAATGGAAAATGCCTGGGATTTGGAGTCAGACAGACCCACTTTTAGAACCTAGCTCCATTTCTGTGTGATCCTGGGAAAGTAACTTGCTCTCTCTGAGCCTTCTTTATCAGTCAATTGGGGATGATAATATCTAACTTCCAAGTTGTTGTGAGGACAAAATGAGAATGAAATAATGTGTATGTAAAAGTTGTGCCCAGTGGCCAGCATATACTTATTCCTCAATACATAATTCCCTCCCTTTCCTGCCTTCCATATGTTTCTCAAGCTTATTACTCATTAGGCTTTAAGTGGCTTTAGCATCAGGAACTGCTTCCAGCTAAGCACCAGCTCAGAGTTCCTACAAAATGGATATTCAGGTGTGTGATAAAGGTGTACACCTCCCACCTCCTGTCACTATTCTCACCAGGGCTGCTGGGCCCCTCAAAGGCCTGCATTCTCACTACCAGCAGCATATCAGAAGGACGTCTCTGGGTTTCAGAGCACAACACCTACAATCAAAGAGAGAAGGCCATCAGTGCAGACACCAGGCACATTCACTGGAGCCCCCAACTCACCTGCCAGAACCAGCTTCCGTGAAGCAGGAAAAGGCTTGTCCGCAGAAGTTCCACAGTTATATTGGCCTGTATGAAGAGCTCCATGAAAGCAACCAGGCCTGTTGAAAATACGACCAAGACCAGAAGCTTGTGCACGAAGATGTCCAGCATTTCCCGGCCATGAATGTGATTGTAGAAGACAAAAGCTGTCAGAGGCAGAAAAAATCGTTTGCCTTTTTCAGTGAAACTATCTACTGTTTCCCTCAGTACACAACTTTCATAAACACACACATTTATGTGTCCAAAATATCAGATGCCCACTGCTTCCTACAATATTGGAAACCTCTAGCATTTGGGGGGGCTTCCCAGGTGGCTCAGTGGTAAAGAATCCACCCGCCAATGCAGCAGGTGCAGGAAATGTTGGTTCGATCCTTGGGTCTGGAAGACCACCTGGAGTAGGAAATGGCAGCCTGCTCCAGTATTCTGGCCTGGAAAATCTCATGGACAAAGGAGCCTGGTGGGCTACAGTTCATGGGGTGGCAAAAGAGTCGGACATGACTGAGCACACAGCATTTTTGGAGTCATCACTACCTCTTTAGGATGGAATCTTTGAAATTTCCTTTCCCCTTCCCCAGGTTTTATTCTCTTCTCCACTATATCATGACATTTTCTATAACTATATTTCAAGGCCATCTTTTATGCAAAAAGAAGACTAATAAGCATGAACAGAAACAGGTGTTGAGGTGAACAGACAGATGAATGAGACAAACCCTCACCTTAAGAAATTCAGTCCACTGAAGGCAGTAAATATACACACAAGTCATAAGAGTAGAATTTGATGGGTATGATAAGATTCTCTGGAAGCTCCCAAGAAATAGTAACTAACCATAGTTTTTAATCCCATGGACAGAGATGCTGGCTTCAGTTTCATCCTTTTCATTTAGATGAGGGGGAAAAGATGTTCACTGAAAATATGGTAATACCCTGAGATAAAGAGAATCATGGCATCATGGCTGGTGCCCAACCAAAGCTCTTACCTTTGGATGTGAGAGGCAAAGTGGACATTAGGAAAGACTATCTCTTGATAATGGGGAGATTTTTCTAGTTCTACAAACAATCTACCCCTTACATATAAAATAAATGGAAACAAATCATTAAATACTTGTTTTCAGTGTTTGCTTCCTAACAGGGAGGCTAACAAAACAAAGAATGTTAGGACTTCATTTTCATGCGACCAGATATTTTGGACCCTGTTTATCATGTAATGGTGGAGTTTGACTATATCAATACTAAATTTAGAAGCTACTCTACTGTGAGTGGTCTCCTCGTTTGAGGATATTTATGCTTCACTATTCTCAGCTCAATTTTATATGTCAAAAATAGAAATGATGATCATCTCTTGGATAAATCAGAGATAAACCATGGCTGTCATTGTTGTTGATTTGTTGCTGAGTCATAACAGACAAGTTCTGCAAACGCAACGGCTGGAGCCCACTAGGCTCCTCTGTCCATGGAATTCTCCAGACAAGAATACTGGAGTAGGTGTTTCTTTAAGAAAATGTGAAATGTGAATAAAACACATTGAATGACTGGGCTTGCCCAGTTGTACTAAATGAGTCAGTGTGTGTGTGTGTTAGTATTAAGTCACGTCCAACTCTTTGTCACCCCATGGGCTGTAGCCCGCCAGCCTCCTCTGTCCATTGAATGCTCCAGGCAAGGATACTGGAGTGGTAGCCATTTCCTTCTTCAGGGGATCTTCCTGACCCAGGGATCAAACCCAGGTCTCTTGCATTGCAGGCAGATTCTTTACGAACTGAGCCACCAGGAAAGCCCAAATGAGTCAGTAGGGAAGGAAAATCTTTGGCATCTTGTCTAGGACATCTCAATAGCTCACCATGGCCTAAACCAAACAGATGACCTTGTGGGCCAAGGCTATATACCAGGACACAAAAGAAATATTATTGTAAAGGGCTAGACTAATGTCCAAGAATAATGAAAGGTATATGAAAATACTCATACTTACCCTCCACAAATAAAGCATTTGATAACATTAACTTGCTAAAGGAGGCAGGAAGTGAAATGATGGTAGAAGATAAGATGTTTGTCACACCCAGCAGCCCAAAGAAGAAGTACATGGTAAAATGCTGCCAGCTCAGGAGTTGGACCCATTGACCCTCTTGGTAGTCATACAAGGTCAGGTGTGGTCCTCCAGGTAAAAACTGTTCTCCAAGGATGCCTGCAGAGGGATATATCACACTTTAAGCCATCTTTCCACCATTTTACTAAAAAAGGAAGATGCATAAGGACCAGCCTACTTCTTAGCCCAATATGTTATCTTTTTATGGCACTGATTCTTCTATCTGGGCTGTTACCTAACAGCTGAGCACTGGTTCTTTAGGCTGGTTTTGAAGCTTCAAAGATTGGTTTGGATAATCACTCTTAGTCAAAGATAGTGAGTTTCATCAAACAGCTATTTTAGATCTTCAAAGCTAATGGTCTTAGTTCCACGAGTTCCCTGATTAGTTACCCTGATGGCCTTAGTTCCTACTTTAATCTAATGACTAGATAAACCCTGAGTAATTTTAGATTTAGATTTGTGAGATTAATCCTATAGCATCTGATTATCAGAATCATAGAACAAACGGAAAGGCCTTACAATCATCTGGCCCAACCTCCCTCTCTAATTTAGTAACCACACAAAAAGGATGAGCACAGAAGATAAGGTTTTCTTCAACCTGAACCCTGTGGATAGCCTATCAGCAAGAATTTATTATTGACACTTTCCCATAATCACTTGATTATCTTTGTGACATTTTGAAAAATGGCTTTGGATAGAGTTAATTCTTTCAGGCCTCAGAATAACTGACATAAAATTATCTTAAAGGATTCAACTAAATCTAAAAAGGAAACTCACCTTGAGTGGACAGGCAAGTTAATTGCTATGACTAACTCATAAGGAATAGCCCTTTGTATAACATGAAGTATAAGTTCTAATAAATTATCCAAAGTAGAAATTACAATTAGAATAGGTATTCAGGTATTTTTAATAAAATATTTATTTTAGCAATTTTTTGTTTTGATATTGAATTTTCTCTTTGCATGTGAAAATACCCCAAAAAGCAAACAGAACACAGAAAAGGGTCACTCACCAGTTAAAGTCATTCCAACTAATACGATTCCTTCCAAAATTTCAATTCGATGGAATAATGCTTTGGAATCAAGGTAAGAAGTCCGTTTCTGCTTTTTGAAGGCATATTTCAGAATGCACTTTATAGTCCACCAAATCCCCAAGATAAAAAAGCAGGATCCAGGGAGAGCATGGCCTTTGAAATTCCCCATAACTACCAAAATAAGAACATAGAGAAGATGAAGGTGTTTCATTTCCAAAACCTGGCCCAAACATTGCTTATTCCTATATACTATCTTCTGATGGTGGTAGATATATACTGCTGAGTCAGAGGATCCAGTATAACTGTCCAGCGACATAGACCAATCAACAATACCATCAAGCAGAAAGACAGACGTTCGTTGAACACTTAACCTTGTTATAGGCACTGTGTCTACTGGTTTACACGTGATCTCTAACCTAATTTTCACAATATACCCGCGAATCAGGGGTTAAATCACATTTTCAATTGCGATACAGGTGTGCTGCGGCTGCTGCTAAGTCGCTTCAGTCGTGTCCGACTCTGTGCGACCCCATAGACGGCAGCCCACCAGGCTCCCCCGTCCCTGGGATTCTCCAGGCAAGAACACTGGAGTGGGTTGCCATTTCCTTCTCCAATGCATGAAAGTGAAAAGTGAAAGTGAAGTCGCTCAGTCATGTCCAACTCTTCGCGACCCCATGGACTGCATGCAGCCTACCAGGTTCCTCCGTCCATGGGATTTTCCAGGCAAGAGTACTGGAGTGGGATGCCATTGCCTTCTCCAGGATACAGGTGTAGAGAAGTGAAATTACTTATCCAAATCTCACAATTATTTTTAAAAATCTTTCACTGTTTTTAAAAAGGAGCTCAAAAGATCTCTTAAAAGTGATAGTGTGTACTCAGCCAACACACTTTAATCATATTTGAAAGATAGTAATAGGAAAGTTGGGAGAAGGCAATGGCAACCCACTCCAGTACCCTTGCCTGGAAAATCCCATGGACAGAGGGGCCTGGTAGGCTGCAGTCCATGGGGTCGTTAGGAGTCAGACATGACTGAGTGACTTCACTTTCATTTTTCACTTTCGTGCACTGGAGAAGGAAATGGCAACCCACTCCAGTGTTCTTGCCTCTAGAATCCCAGGGACGAGGGAGCCTGGTGGGCTGCCGTCTATGGGGTCGCACAGAGTCAGACATGACTGAAGCAACTTAGCAATAGGAAAGTTCTATCTTTATGTTTAAAACTCGAAGTGATATGAAACTGCCTACAAAAAAATTTAAGTAGGTAATTTCAGAGTATCAAACATCAAGTGTGTGGAAGAGACCACTAACGCTCATCAAATATCTGTGTACTCTTCCACACACTTTTCCCAGCCTCTTCTCCATTTTAATCAGAACCATGTTTCTAGTTCTGTCCAGCAGATTGTGGTATTTCTCACTTTCATGCTAAGTCAGTTAAGAGCTTATGTGACTCCTTTAGCTTGTTTTTCCCCTGCTTTGGCAACCTTGGCATGGCATATCTACAACATAGAAGACAGTCAACCGGATAGCATTACATTTTTGCAGGAAACAACTCTTTGAGTTAAGTCATTATAAATTGACATTTAACAGCTTAATCCAGCAGATTCAGAGGGATACCAAGCCAAATCAAATTGTAAATTCTGTAAACATAACGGCTACATGATTGAGCAATAAAAAACAGAAATATCCTCCTTTTTTTGGTCAGTGCTATAGAAAACCAGGCTTGAATTGAATTGCTACATGATCAAGCAACAAAAAACAGAAATACTCTTTTTTTTTTTGCTTTTGACCAAATATGTCTTGAATTCAGTCTTATAGAAAATCAGTCTTGAATTATATGAGCTTACGTGAGCAGTCCTTTGTTCAAAGCAAATGTACCTTCTACAGAATAACAAAGAAAGAACTCAGAATCATCCCTGTGGATCTGACAGTAGATCAGTGCAGAAGAACTCATGAAAGGGGGATTTCAGGATTCTCCTCAGCCCAGCAGGGCTGGGTGCTGGACCTCTTGGTTTGGGACAGATCCCTTTGAGTTACTTCCACATCCTCCTGACAGAACCGTGAAGTTTCAAAGATGAACTATGAAGCTGACTAAAACACTAAAAGTCTTAAATCTCCAACTGAGATCCCAGAAAGACATTTCAGCAGCCCCTGAATCATCCATACCTTCTAGAGACTCTGCCTCAGTGTACCACATAGTGCAAAGTCGAGCTTCTTACCCAGACTCTGACTCTAATGAGTGGCGTGGTCTGGATGAGGTCCCATAAGCTCTCTGAGCCTTGGTCCTTAATTAATAAAGAAGGAGGTGGCTTACCAGACATCTGGACTTCCTTCCTGCCCTAACAGATTCACTGATTCATTATCCTAACCACCACCTTTATCACAGTGTTATTGAGTCCTCTTACTTGTCATAGTTTAAGCAACCACAAGAGACTAAAAAATACTTCTACCCGGGATTGAAAAGTACAAGTACACTGTAAATTTTTTTTAACTTTTCTGGAAAAGAATCTGATATATTCTAAAGGAATCTTAAAGATTTTTACATTCCTTGGTACAGGGAATGCATTTCTAGGAATTTATCCTAAACATCTAACTGGAAATAGAAGTACCAAATTAGAAACACTATACATCTCTAAAATTAAGAGATAGGGGATATATTTAGTTAAAATAAATAAATAGTATTTTTTAAAAACTGAGGAAGATCTGAAGATCTAGAAAACTAGATCTGAATCCCAACTTTACCATTTACCCGCTCCATGTCTTTGGGAAAGTTATTTACCCCTTCCGGGCCTCAGATTCCTCTTCTGTTGCGATCATGGGGCTCATGTGCTCAGTCGTATTCAACTTTTTGCAACCCGCTGGACAGTAGCCTTCCAGGCTCCTCTGTCCATGGAATCCTCCAGGCTAGAAAACTGGAGTGGGTTGTCATTTTCTTCTCCAGGGGATCTTTCTGACCCAGGGATTGAACTCTCATCTCTTGCATCTCCTGCACTGGAGGCAAATTCTTTACCACCTGGGAAACCCTCCTCTTTTGTTAAATAATACAAAGTTTCTAACCGATAAAGTTAAAATGAGATATTTCAAAGCAAACAACCCACAGTATTATTAAACAAGCTCCTGCTATTCTCAACCCATCTCAAACTATGAAAGTAAAACCAGATGAGAAATTCTACTTGGATACCAACTGCAGCAAAGCAAGAAGCACCTATACAATTCACCTAGCAATCATTCATGTATATATAGCCTGTAACATTGCTCCTGCTGCTGTCTTAGAGGGTTACTAGAATTTTCTGTGGTTATTTAACTCCTTGACTGCAATTAAAGAATAAGCTGCAAGTAGATTGAAAGCAGGAACCAATCTACTCTTCCATTCCCCACTGGACCTATGAAGCTCTAAGTTAACAAGAGTAAATAAGCCCTTCTTATAACATAGGATCACATATTTATTCAACACCTCCATTGAACTAATCATCTTATTTATACCACCCACTACCAGAAAATAATATTTTCTCCAGTTATCACCACTCATCCACTTACTCAAGCCCAAAAATATGAAAGTCATCCTAGAGTCCACCTATGTCCCTGAAAACTAATTGGTTATTGATACTGCCTCTACTTTCTTTGTCAACCCTCTCCTGCCCCAAACTTGGTTGAGTTCCCCTAGCCTCTTGAATTTTATCTACTTGGAAAATCCTCCTTGATGGACAGACAGAAAAGAATCACTCTTATACCTTCTCAGAGTACTCAGTTCTTACTTTAATGAATTCTTTGTGTGATTAGTTACTGGAAATGTGCCTTCTCTATTAGCCTGTATGTTCATCACTATACTGTGAGAGCCTGTAAAGCAGGTAATTGAGGCCTCTCAGTGGTTATGAGCCTGGGTCATCCATTTTTTTCTCTTTTTTTAGGTTCCTGGTATATGGGGGACAAAAAAGAAGGAAGTTCCAAACAAGAGTTACCAAAATTGTGGTTGCTTTTAAATATTCAGGTTTGCCTAATAAATACTCTGAATGCACACATAAAATATATTGCGTATTTTAGAAACAGCATGAAAATATCTGAATTGTAAAGCTCTAAGCCAAGTCTACCTCCATGACCAGGTAACAGATTCTTGTACCCCCAAAGGCTGAACAAACAAGCATATCTCAGAACAGTCCCTGGGATGTGATAGGGAGATAATGGGAATAGTTGAAAGATTTTGAGCTGATCAGAGTGGGATAAGAAATGACTCCTTTTCCTATGTCAGTTATAGAACTTCTGTATAGTTAGCCTTTTAATCTGAAACCTTCTGATGGTTCCAATCTTTCTGTTTAAAAGACCCAAGCAAAATTAAGTCAAAGCAGGCTTGCTATATTTGGGCTAAGGGACTCAGCAGACCCAGTTGCTCCTAAAAACAAAAATGGCACTCACTTAATTTCACTTCCATTGTGGAGAGAGAAAACTCACTCAGAACCTCAAACTTCACTCCAGTCAACTTCTAGAACACAACCACATGTACATCTGTCTTTTGTTCCCTGGTTTACTATTGCTTACAAGTGCAATTGCTGGTAAAAACCTAGTAATCCAGAGTTTAATTAGATCTCAATCCAAAAGCTGACATGTTGCCCTTGGAAGGAGAACACGGGGCTCTCCTCCACAAAGCAGAGCACACTTGCCAGACAGCCAGCAGAAACCCCAGGGAAATCACCAGGCTAGCAAACCAGAAGGTCCTTCATCAGCATCCTCCCTGCTTGATCGCACCACTTATAAAGGTTCAGGCAGCCCTAAAGTGGTGAACTTCAAGATTCAATCACTGGTTTCTAGCTTCCAGTCATCCTAAAAATTGATACTCATCCCCATCCAGAAAAAAACCCTCTGCTCCTAATGACACCAAACATCATCCCCTAAGCTAAGACAAGAAACAATGCCTGAAACCCCCATTAGCTGTATTTTACTGACCAACCCCTGACATACACAAACATTCACTCACCACCCAAAAGGGAAATATTTCAAAACTCTAGCATTTGGGAGTAATATTGGGCAAATCTCAAGCACAAAATCAGGTGTCAGGTGTTCATTCCCATTAACCAAAGCCACTTAAACAATGACCAGGCCTGTGTATGGAAGGAGGAGAGTACTGAAAATAGCTGAAAGAAACAGATTCTGAAATTTACTCATTGGATTCTGAACCAGATATAAATGAATACCATGGAGAAAAATTTAAACTAAAAATTCATCTTCAGTCACGATCAAACTTCAAGTAAAAATTCATCTTGAGCCATGACCAAAATAAAATATTACTAAATCTTATTTAGTGACTCATATCAAGACATTTATAAATCCAATACAATAAACCAATTTGAGCTATTTCTTGAGCTCACTTTATCATCTGCCTTCATTTTTAAAGCAATGTGTATACAAGCATATGTAGCTTTAATTTTTTTTTTGATTCTCCATCATTCCATATCAGTTCTTTCTCTCCCAAATTTCAACTGTTTTGAAAGACTTTCTTAGTTAAATTATCCTTACCTTCAACTTTCCTCAGTGTCAATTCCCATGCAATTCTCTTCTCCCGGAATTGAATTTACAATGGTCCCAGTCTCAAGAAGGAAAAGCAGATACTGACTGGCCTAAAACTGCCCCCCCTCTTCCTTCTTGGAGACTAAACCAATGTGCTCATATCCTTCCACCTTGAACTTGAGCAGATTAAGTCTTCAGAATATGTCACAATGCCCGCATAAATGTGAGTCTAAGGACCACACCCTTTTAAACACCCTACCTCCAGTCCAAACATTGTGCCATAGAGTATTTCCCAATGAGACTCACCTTGACACCCCACCCACATAACCACAGTCAAGATTCACACCTGCTGTGAAAACCAGAGCCAGGGGAACATGTCTGATCCTTGGCCTCTGTCTTCCAGGCTATCAAGATGGACAGGCAACAAAAGGAAAGACCATGGCAGCAGTAACATAATAAAGCCTGATTTTAACTCTGATAAAGACACCATCTTCTAACATACGGTGCATCAAGCAAGAGATTGGCACAGGTGCTTAAGTTAGGAGTCACAGCCAAATCAAAGTTATAGGAATAAGAAAGTTCAGTTCAGTTCAGTCGCTCAGTTGTGTCCAACTCTTTGTGACCCATGGACTGCAGCACACTAGGCCTCCCTGTCCATCACCAACTCCCAAAGTTTACCCAAACTCATGTCCAGTGAGTTGGTGATGCCATCCAACCATCTCATCCTCTGTCATCCCCTTCTTCTCCCGCCTTCAGTCTTTCCCAGCATCAGGGTCTTTTCAAATGAGTCAGTTCTTTGCATCAGGTGGCCGAAGTACTGGAGTTTCAGTTTAAACATCAGTCCTTCAAATGAGTATGCAGGGCTGATTTCTTTTAGGATGGACTGATTTGATCTCCTGCAGTCCAGGGGACTCTCAAAAGTCTTCTCCAACACCACAGTTCAAAATAAGAAAAGATGATGGGAAAACATTTAAGTAGGTCAACAGTGAAGGTCTCTTGCCCTCACAGAATATACAAACTGAGAGATAGGTGAATAAATAAGTTAGAATAAATTATTCTAAACCAATATAAGGCTTGCACAAAGTAAAATGTGAACAAGAAAGAAGCAACAGACTGACTCTAACCTGGAGAGCCAGCAGCTGCTACCCTATCTGCATTTAAGTCTTATTTCCTCCTTCAGTGTAAACTCTTGGTGAACAAGGGCCATGTCCCCTAGAATGCTTTACACCTAGTTAGCACTCAATAAATAGCCAATGAATGATGAGCTCCTGCCTGGGACCCCACCTCCCTGAAACACTGGCCTCAGTGGCAAACAGGATCAGAAAGAGTCAGGATGCCTAATTAAAGGCAGACTGGGCTCACTTCAGATCGACTAAATCAATCAGCAGGGGGAAGCCCAGAAGTCTGCATTTTTAAGAAGTACTCACCACTTGATCTTTAGGTACTCTTGAGTTTTGAGGACCAAAGGCTTAGAGTATGTGGGGGACAAGCAAGGTGGCACCAAGACACTCAGATTTAAATGTGGCCTCCCCATCACCATTCCCCAGAGGTATTAATCTTCCATAAGTACCTAAGTCCTGATGTGTTTGCTCACATCAGGCTTCATATTAGGCAATGGTGTGTGGCTTAACACCTACTCTGGAGACCAGATGATAATCCGGGTCTGTCAGATGACAATAACCATTCTAGAGTGCTGCCATTCTATTTATTTTACTCTATTTTATCATGCATTATTAAGACATCATTTTACTTTTATCTTTTCTATACCCCTGGTTCTTATTCCCATATCCTTCTCCATGTTCAGATAGATAAAACCATCCATGTCACATGTATCATTCTTATTCAAACATCCAGAATCACAAACAGAACACTCAACTTGAAACTATGTGACAGGATAAGGCAATCTAAAGACATCTTGAAAAATAAAACTGACAAATAGAAAGTAAGAATAAATGCCATGTTACATTATGGGCCTGTAACCAACTCTTCAAATATAGAAGCCTAGATTGTTTCTGTTAGTAGTGTTGCACCTGATATGGGTAGGAAGCTAGCATGTACTATAAACTGCTAATAACTTCTCATGTATCTGCCTATTCTCTCTTTGAGAAAACCCAAGGAAATATTCTTTCCACCACAGTTCAGTTCAGTTAGTTGCTCAGTCGTGTCCGACTCTTTGCGACCCATGGACTGCAGCACGCCAGGCCTCCTGTCCCTCACCAACTCCGAGAGTTTACTCAAACTCAGTCCATTGAGTTGGTGATGCCATCCGACTATCTCAACCTCTGTCATCCCCTTCTTTCCACCACAGGTATGAGGAAACTGAGACTCCAAGAGATTTATTAACCAACACTATGGCACAGAGTTATTAAAGACCAGAGCCAGGATTTCAAGTTCTTTATATATCTGATTCCAAATCCCATTCTGTCCCCCTAGATCAGGGCAAAGACTAGAAAAGGTTTTTGAATAGTCCCATCAGTCTTCATCAAGTACACTCACATAAGCTGAACATAGAAAGGAGAGAAATCCTCCCTCTAGGATTATCAATAACTGAGTTATCAGCACAAGTGAAGGAGATGAAGCTTTGAACATAGCCACAATATTTATTTATCCACTAGGGTAGTCAAAGTCAGAATGCACAGGGATGCCAACAAAAAAGAAAACCAGGCTGAGTAGTGTGCAACATCGTTTGACAAAGGTCTAGACACTGAGATGAGTATTAGTGATGTGGTAAGAATCTAAAGCAGTCATCTGTAGTTCCAGGCTTCATTCAGTTCAGTTCAGTCACTCAGTCGTGTCCGACTCTTTGCGACCCCATTAACCGCAGCACGCCAGGCCTCTCTGTCCATCACCAACACCCAAAGTTTACCCAAACTCATGTCCATTGAGTTGGTGATGTCATCCAACTATCTCATCCTCTGTCGTCCCCTTCTCCTCCTGCCCTCAATCTTTCCCAGCATCAGGGTCTTTTCAAATAAGTCAGCTCTTCACATCAGGTGGCCAAAGTATTGGAGTTTCAGCTTCAATATCATTCCTTCCAATTAACACCAAGGACTGATTTCCTTTAGGATGGACTGGTTGGATTTCCTTGCACTCCAAGGGACTCTCAAGAGGCTTCTCCAACACCACAGTTCAAAAGTATCATTTCTTTGGTGCTCAGCTTTCTTTACAGTCCAACTCTCACATCCATACATGACTACTGGAAAAAACATAGCCTTGACTAGATGGACCTTTGTTGACAAAGTAATGTCTCTGCTTCTTAATATGCTGTCTAGGTTGGTAATAACTTTCCTTCCAAGAGTAAGCGTCTTTTAATTTCATGGCTGCAATCATCATCTGCAGTGATTTTGAAGCCCAGAAAAACAAAGTCAGCCACCGTTTCCACTGTTTCCCATCTATTTGCCATGAAGTGATGGGACCAGATGCCATGATCTTAGTTTTCTGAATGTTGAGCTTTAAGACAACTTTTTCCCTCTCTTCTTTCACTTTCATCAAGAGGCTGTTTAGTTCTTCTTCACTTTCTGCCATAACGGTGGTGTCATCTGCATATCTGAGGTTATTGATATTTCTCCCAGCAATCTTGATTCCAGCCTGTGCTTCCTCCAGTCCGGCGTTTCTCATGATGTATTCTGCATATAAGTTAAATAAGCAGGGTGACAATATACAGCCTTGATGCACGCCTTTTACTATTTGGAACCAACCTGTTGTTCTATGTCCAGTTCTAACTATTGCTTCCTGACCTGCATACAAATTTCCCAAGAGGAAGGTTAGGTGGTCTGGGATTCCCATCTCTCTCAGAATTTTCCACAGTTTATTGTGATCCACACAGTCAAAGGCTTTGGCATAGTCAATAAAGCAGAAATAGATGTTTTTCTGGAACTCTCTTGCTTTTCTGATGATCCAGTGGATGCTGGCAATTTGATCTCTGGTTTCTCTGCCTTTTCTAAATCCAGCTTGAACATCTGGAATTTCACGGTTCACATATTGCTGAAGCCTGGCTTGGAGAATTTTGAGCATTACTTTACTAGTGTGAGATGAGTGTAATTGTGCGGTAGTTTGAGCATTCCTTGGCATTGCCTTTCTTTGGAATGAAAACTGACCTTTTCCAGTCCTGTAGCCACTGCTGAGTTTTCCAAATTTGCTGGCATATTGAGTGCAGCACTTTCACAGCATCATCTTTTAGGCTTTGAATTAGCTCAACTGGAATTCCATCACCTCCACTAGCTTTGTTCATAGTGATGCCTCCTAAGGCCTACTTGACTTCTCATTCCAGGATGTCTGGCTCTTGGTGAGTGATCACACCACCATGATTATCTGGGTCATGAAGATCCTTTTTGTACAGTTCTTCTGTGTATTCTTGCCACCTCTTCTTAATATCTTCTGCTTCTGTTAAGTCAATACCATTTCTGTCCTTTATTGAGCCCATCTTTCCTTGAAATGTTTTCTTGGTATCTCTAATTTTCTTGAAGAGATCTCTAGTCTTTCCCATTCTATTGCTTTCCTCTATTTCTTTGCATTGATCGCTGAGGAAGGCTTTCTTATCTCTCCTTGCTATTCTTTGGAACTCTGCATTCAAATGGGTATAGCTTTCCATTTCTCCCTTGCTTTTCCCTTCTCTTCTCACAGCTATTTGTAAGGCCCCCTCAGGCAGCCATTTTGCTTTTTTGCATTTCTTTTTCTTGGGGATGGTCTTGATCCCTGTCTCCTGTACAATGTCACCAACCTCATTCCATAGTTCATCAGGCACTCTGTCTATCAGATCTCATCCCTTAAATCTATTTCTCACTTCCACTGTATAATTGTAAGGGATTTGATTGAGGTCATACCTGAATGGTCTAGCGGTTTTCCCTACTTTCTTCATTTAAGTCTGAATTTGGCAATAAGGAGTTCATGATCTGAGCCACAGTCAGCTCCCAGTCTTGTTTTTGCTGACTGTATAGAGCTGCTCCATCTTTGGCTGCAAAGAATATAATCAATCTGATTTCGGTGTTGACCATCTGGTGATGTCCATGTGTAGAGTCTTCTCTTGTGTTGTTGGAAGAGGGTGTTTGCTATGACCAGTGCATTCTCTTGGCAAACTCCATTAGCCTTTGCCCTGCTTCATTCTGTACTCCAAGGCCAATTTTGCCTGTTACTCCAGGCAAAAGTACTTCCTACTTTTGCATTCCAGTCCCCTATAATGAAAAGGACATCTTTTTTGGGTGTTAGTTCTAAAAGGTCTTGTAGGTCTTCATAGAATCATTCCACTTCAGCTTCTTCAATGTTACTGGTTGGGGCATAGGCTTGGATTATCGTGATACTGAATGATTTGCCTTGGAAATGAACAGAGATCATTTTGTCGTTTTAGAGATTTCATCCAAATACTGCATTTCAGACTCTTGTTGATTTTGATGGCTACTCCATTTCTTTTTTTTTTTTTTTTAATTTTAAAATCTTTAATTCCTACATGTGTTCCTGCCCACAGTAGTAGATATAATGGTCATCTGAGTTAAATTCACCCATTTCAGTCCATCTTAGTTCACTGATTCCTAGAATGTCAGTGTTCACTCTTGTCATTTCTTGTTTGACCACTTCCAATTTGCCTTGATTCATGGACCTAACATTCCAGGTTCCTATGCAATATTGGTCTTTACAGCATAGGACCTTTCTTCTATCACCAGTAACATCCACAACTGGGTGTTGTTTTTGCTTTGGCTCCATCCCTTCATTCTTTCTGAAGTTATTTCTCCACTGATCTCCAGTAGCATATTGGGCACCTACCCAAGCTTCACGCTGCTTCACAACTCATGTCAGTGAAAATGTCAAAAATACTTCGTCAAAAATCATAAAATTACACATTTAAAATTTAGGGCTAAACTTTATTGTATGTAAATTATCCTTCAATATAGCTAATTGAAAAGGGAGAATGAACACTTCTGCACTACTTCTCTCCTGGCAACATGGAACACGATTTTGATGGATGGAGCCTTAGCAACTATTTTAGATAATAAGGCCCATGTTGAAGAGACAGAGCAGTGAATCTGAAAGAAATTTAATCTGGACAACTTTGTTAGGATCCATCCCATTCCTGAATCCTCCATTTCCATGAATATTTTATGCAATATTGAAATGAAATCTATCATGTATAAAAGCCAAAAATATTTAAATCTATTTTGTACAGCAACAATAACCTTAAAAACTATGTTTCATATAATAGCTAACATTTTGATTGCTTTCTGTATACCATTCTCCATTCAAGTAAGTGTTTTGCATTTTGACTTGTTTAACCTTCATAAGAAATCTTTGAAGCAGATACCAGTAAATATTCTTGTCACTCTGACTTTGTAGACAAAGAACTTGAGGCAAAGTTAGAATTAAGATGTCCACAATCACATAGGTGATAAGTAACAGTACTGGGCTTTATATCCAACCCTTGGTCTATAGTATCTTTACCACAATGTACCATAAATACAGTTAAAAAATACATGACCAAGAAGACATTGGCACTTAATGTAACTGACAAACACTGAGCAGCCAGAATGTAATTTTTAACCAGGAATCAGTTAAAAAGAAAAAAAAAATTGTTCCCCTATACCCTTCTATCATGGGCAAGAATAAGAACAAACAATTCAACACAAGGCAAAAACCTTAATGACTGATAATCATACGAAAAGATGTTCAATATCACTAGAAATCAAAGAAAACTAAATTTAACGTAGAGCTATATTTTCACCTATTACTTTGTCAAACTTAAAAAAGATCTATTACATCAAGTGTTGAGGAGAGTGTGAGGACATTGGAACATTTATACACTACCAGAAGTGTAAATGAGACTGCTGGCCACAGGCCACCACTTCCATTTGTACTATGTAACCTAAAAATTCATAGACTAGACATGTTCCCTTGAATATAAAAAAAATTATTGCTTCATTGGTAGTAGTAACATGAAATTAGAAGTAACCTGAATATCTATCAACAGAGAAATGGAAAAATAACATGAAGCAACATATATGTAGAATACTAGAGTTAAAAAAAGACCTCTTTAAAGATAAAACATACTAGATCTATATTTAGCAACACGAATAGATTTTTAAAGCATTAGGTTGAATGAAAATTGCAAGCTGCAAAACACAACTATGGTTTGATGCAACTTACATATTGTTCTTAAACATCTGAAACATAATGCCATTCATTGCTCACTCACATATATAAATATAAAAATATAAAGGCACTATTAATAGTGGTTTCCTTTGAGGAGAGTGAAGGAAACTAGAACTGTGGGATGTCAGGGGGTGCTTCAT
Source organism: Budorcas taxicolor (assembly GCF_023091745.1). Classification (NCBI taxonomy): domain Eukaryota; kingdom Metazoa; phylum Chordata; class Mammalia; order Artiodactyla; family Bovidae; genus Budorcas; species Budorcas taxicolor. The sequence goes on along the minus strand of NC_068910.1, from coordinate 109,704,147 downwards.
CTGTAATACTCCCTTTTATTTAAAAGAAAGAAAAACTTGAAGCCAATAATACAAAATGTCAGTTTTGCATGGTTGGAAGACTAGAGAATGCCATATTGTGCACTTTCATTAGTTTTTTAATTAATAGATTTTATTTTTTAGAAACACTTTAGGCTTATAAAAATTAAGCAAAAATTACAGAGTTCCATGTTTTCTCTCTCCAGCCCTCACAGTTTCCCAATTAATAACATGATGCATTAATGTGGTACCTGTGTTACAACTGAGGAACAAATCATGACGCATTTTTATTAACTGAAGTGCATAATTTACATTAGGGTTCACTCTTTGTGTTTTACAGGTCTTTGGGTTTGACAAAAGCATCATGTCATATATCCATCAGTACAGTATCATACAGAATAACCCTCAAAAACTTCCTTTGCTCCACCTATTCATCCCTTCCCTCCTGCCCCGAGCCCCAGGCAACAACTAGTCTTTTTACTATTTCTATAGTTTTGTCTTTTCTATAATGTCATATAACTGGAATCATACATGTAGCCTTTTCAGACTGAAGCTTTTCTCTTAGTAACAGGCATTTAAATTTCCTCTGTTTCTTTTTGTGTCTTGATAGTTCATTTCTTTTTAGTGCTGAATAATATTCCTGTAGGTCAAGAAACAAAATTTAGAATCAGACAAGGAAAATGGACTGATTCAAAACTGGGAAAGGAGTATGTCAAGGCTGTATACTGTCACCCTGTCTATTTAACTTCTATGTAGCATACATCATGCAAAATGCCAGACTGGATGAATCACAAGCTGGAATCAAGATGTCAGGGAGAAATATCAGCAACCTGAGATATGCAGATGATACACCACCCTAATGGCAGAAAGCAAAGAGGAACTAAAAAGCCTCTTGATGAAGGTAAAAGAGAAGAGTGAAAAAGCTACCTTAAAACTCAACATTCAAAAACCTAAGATCATGGCATCTAGTCCCACCACTTCATGGCAAATAGATGGGAAAACAATGGAAACAGTGACAGACTTTATTTTCTTGGGTTCCAAAATCACTGTGGATGGTGACTGCAGTCATGAAGTTAAAAAACATCTGCTCCATGGAAGAAAAGCTATGACAAAGCTAGACAGCATGTTAAAAAGCAGAGATGTCGTTTTGCCAACAAAGGTCTATATAGTCAAAGCTATGGTTTTTTCAGTAGTCATGTATGGATGTGAGAGTTGGTCCATAAAGGAAGCTGAGGACCAAAGAAATGATGCTTTCAAACTGTGGTGCTGGAGAAGACTCTTGAGAGTCCCTTGTACAGCAAAGAGATCAAACCAGTCAATCCCAAAGGACATCAACCCTGAATATTCATTGGAAGGACTGATGCTGAAGCTGAAACTCCAATACTTTGGCCACTTGATGTGAAGAGCTGACTCATTGGAAAAGACCCTGATGCTGGGGAAGATTGAAGGGAGGAGGAGAAGGGGATGACAGAAGATGAGACGGTCAGATGGCATCAACTCAATGGACATGAGTTTGAGTGAACTCCAGGAGATGGTGAAGGACAGGGAAGCCTGGCATGCTGCAGTTCATGGGGTTGCAAAGAGTCAGACATGACTTATTGACTGAACAAAAACAACAATATTCCATTGTATGACTGTTTCGCTGTTTCTTGTTTTTGTTCTTTAATCCATTCCCCTATTAGGGTGTTTATATTATACATTTGCTATACACATTTAAACATTTATGTGCAGGTTTTTGTATGGACATCAGTTTCCAACTCATTTGAGTAAATACCCAGTAGCACAATCCTGAATCACGTGGTGTGAGTATGATTTGTTTGGCAAGAAGCTTCAAAATTGTCTTTTAAAATAGCTGTATGATTTTACACCCCCAGGAACAAATGACAAAGAATTGCTCCATATCTATCCTCTCTTGCATTTGATGTTGTCGGTGTTCTGGATTTCAGCCATTCTAATAGGTGTGCAATAGTACCTTATTGTTGTTTTCATTTGCATATCAACAAAGACACAATTTGTCATCTGTATATTTTCTTTAATCAAGTGTCTGCTCAGATCTTTTGCTTACTTTTTAATTGGGTTATTTGTTTTCTTACTGCTGACTTTTAAGAGTTCTTTGTATATCTGGATTTCTCTCCTTTATCAGACACTTGAATTGCAAGTATTTCCTCCCAGTTTGTGGCTTGTTTTTTTCATTCTTTTAAAAGTATCATTCACAAATTGGAAGTTTTCAGTTATAGTGTAACATACATTTTTTTCTTTCATGGATTGTGCACTTGATGTTGTAGCTAAAAGCACATCATTTCTAAGGTCACTTTGATTTTCTATGTTATATTCTAGAAGTTTTACAGCTTTGTTTTTACATTTAGGTCTATGATCCATTTTGAATTAATTTTTGTGAAAAAATATAAGGACTTTGTATAGATCTTTGTTTTTTTTTTTTTACTGTGGGTGGGTATACAGTTGTTCCAGCATCACAAAGATTATTCTCTCTAGGGACAGAATTTCAAAGATCAGTTGACTATATGTATGTGAGTCTATTTATGGGCAGTCTATTGTGTCTCATCTATGTGTCTTTTCTTTCACCAGTACTACACTGTCTTGATAACTGTAGGTTTATACTATTTCTTGAAATCAGGTAGAGTCAGTCCTATGATTTTGTTCTTCAAGATTGTGTTGGTTATTTTGGGTCTTTTGCCTTTCTATACAATGTTTAAAATTAGTTTGTCAATATCCACAAAAAAATTGCTGGGATTTTAAGTGGTATCGCATATATAGATCAATACAACACTGAATCTAAGAACTGACAACATTGGTTCATTTCAGCCATAAACATGGAATATCTTTCCATTTATGTAGATTTTTAATTTCTTTCACTAGAGGTTTATAGTTTTCCTCATATAAATCTTGTACATATTTTCTTAAACTTGTATTTCTTTTCTTTCTTTTGGTGCTAAGGTAAATAGTGCCATGCATTTCTTTTAATCAATCATTTTAATTGGAGAATAATTACTTTACAATATTGTGATGGTTTTTGCCATACATCAACATGAATTGGCCACAGATGTATATGTGTCCCCCCCATCCTGAACACCCCTCCCACCTCCCTCCTTACCCTATCCCTCTGGGTTGTCCCAGAGAACTGGCTTTGGGTGCCCTGGTTCATGGATCAAACTTGCACTGGTCATCTATTTTACATATGATAATATACATGTTTCAGTGGTATTCTCTCAAATCATCCCACCCTCGCCTTCCTCCACTGAGCCCAAAAGTCTGTTCTTTACATCTGTGTTTCTTTTGCTGCCCTGCATATAGGATCATTAGTACTATCTTTCTAAATTCCATATATATGCTTTAATATATAGCATTTGTCCTTCTCTTTCTGACTTACTTCACTCTGTATAATAGGCTCCAGCTTCATCCACCTCATTAGAACTGACTCGAATGCATTCCTTTTTATAGCTGAGTAACATTCTATTGTGTATACGTACCACAACATCCCTATCCATTCGCCTGTCGATAGACATCTAGGTTGATTCCACATCTTAGCTATTGTAAATAGTGCTTCAATGAGCATTGGGGTACATATGTCTCTTTCAATTTTGGTTTCATTGGGGTGCATGCCCAGCATTGGGATTGCTGGGTCTACTCTATTCTGTTTTTTAAGGAATCTCCACACTGTTCTCCATAGTCACTGTACCAGTTTGCAGTTCAACCAACAGTGTAAGAGGGTTCCCTTTTCTCCATACCCTCTAGCATTTATTGTTTGTAGACTTTTTGACGGTGGCCATTCTGACCAGTATGAGATGATAACTCTTCGTGGTTTTGATTTGCATTTCTCTAATAATGAGTAATGTTGAGCATTTTTTCTGGTGCTTATTAGCCATCTGCATCTATTTCTGCTTTATTGACTATGCCAAAGCCTTTGACTGTGTGGATCATAATAAACTGTGGAAAATTCTGAAAGAGATGGGAATACCAGACCACCTGACCTGCCTCCTGAGAAATCTGTATGCAGGTCAGGAAGCAGCAGTTAGAACTGGACATGGAACAACAGACTGGTTCCAAATAGGAAAAGGAGTACATCCAGGCTGTATATTGTCACCCTGCTTATTTAACTTATACACAGAGTACAGCGTGAGAAACGCTGGGCTGGGAGAAGCACAAGCTGGAATCAAGATTGCTGGGAGAAATATCAATAACCTCAGACATGCAGATGACACCACCCTTATGGCAGAAAGTGAAGAGGAACTAAAAAGCCTTTTGATGAAAGTGAAAGAGGAGAGTGAAAAAGTTGTCTTAAAGCTCAACATTCAGAAAACTAAGAACATGGTATCAGGTCCCATCGCTTCATGGGAAATAGATGGGGAAACAGTGGAAACAGTGTCAGACTTTATTTTGGGGGGCTCCAAAATCACTGCAGATGGTGACTGCAGCCATGAAATTAAAAGACACTCCTTGGAAGGAAAGTTATGACCAACCTAGATAGCATATTGAAAAGCAGAGACCTTACTTTGCCAACAAAGGTCCGTCTAGTCAAGGCTATGGTTTTTCCTGTGGTCATGTATGGATGGGAGAGTTGTACTGTGAAGAAAGCTGAGTGCTGAAGAATTGATGCTTTTGAAGTGTGTTGGAGAAGACTCTTGAGAGTGCCTTGGACTGCAAGGAGATCCAACCAGTCTACTCTAGAGGAGATCAGCCCTGGGTGTTCTTAGGAAGGAATGATGCTAAAGCTGAAACTCCAGTACTTTGGCCACCTCATGAGAAGAGTTGACTCATTGAAAAAGACTCTGATGCTGGGAGGGATTGGGGGCAGGAGGAGAAGGGGACGACAGAGAATGAGATGGCTGGATGCATCACGGACTCGATGGACGTGAGTCTGAGTGAACTCCGGGAGTTGGTGATGGACAGGGAGGCTTGGCGTGCTGCAATTCATGGGGTCGCAAAGAGTCAGACACGACTGAGTGAGTGAACTGAACTGAACTGAGTATCTTCTTCGGAGAAATGTCTGTTTAGAACTTTTGCCTACTTTTTGACTACATTGTTTAATCAACCCAATTTGATTGGATTGTTCAATCTTCTCATATTGAGCGGCATAAGCTGCTTGTTTTATTTTGGAGATTAATTCTTTATCAGTTGTTTCATTTGCTATTATTTTCTCCCATTCTGAGGGCTGTCTTTTCACCTTGCTTATAGTTTCCTTTGTCATACAAAAGTTTTTAATTAGGTCCAATTTGTTTATTTTTGTTTTTATTTCCATTACTCTGAGAGGTGGGTCATAGAGGATCTTGCTGTGATTTATGTCAGAGAATTTTTCAAACTCCAATTGTTCATTGCTGGTATATAGGAGAGCAGTTGACTTCCATATATTAACCTTATATCTTACAACCATAATCACTTACTAGTTTCAGGAATTTTTGGTTATCGTTGATTTTCTGGGATTTTCTACATAGACAATCATATAATCTGCTTAACAGTTTTATTTATTCCTTCCCAACCTGTACACTTTGTATTTCCTAACCTGTACATTTTGTATTTCCTTTTCTTATATTATTGCATTAGCTAGAACTTCTAGTATAATGTTGAATATTGCTGGTAAAAGGCGACAACCTTGCCTTGGTACCAGTCTTAGGGAGAAAGCATCCAATCTTTCACCATTAAGTATGATGTGAACTGTAGGTTTTGTGTAGATATTCTGTATCAAATTAAAGAAGTGTCCCCTTATATACCTATGTTGCTACTTTTCAGATTAAAAAAAAAAAAACCTAAGACAGTCTTTGTTGTTGTTATTGTTGTTCACTCAGTCATGTCTGACTCTTTGTGACCCCGTGAACTGCAGCATGCCAGGCTTCCCTGTCCTTCATCATGTCCTGGAGTTTGCTCAAACTCATATCCATTGAGTCGGAGATGCCATCCAACCATCTCATCCTCAGTCATCCCCTTCTCCTCCCACCTTCAACCTTTCCCAGAATCAGGGTCTTTTCTAATGAGTCAGCTCTTCGCAACTAATGAGTCAGCTCTTGTGGCCAAAGTATTGGAGCTTCAGCTTCAGCATCAGTCCTTCCAATGAATATTCAGGACTGATTTCTTCAGGATTGCCTGCTTTGATCTCCTTTCAGTCCAAGGGACTCTCAAAAGTCTTTTCCGACACCACAGTTCAAAAGCACCAATTCTTCAGCACTCAGCCTTCTCTATGGTCCAACTCTCACATCTATACATGACTATTGGCAAAACCATAGCTTTGACTATATGGACCTTTGTCAGCAAAGAAATGGCAAAGTAAGATGGTCTTTAGAACTAGAAAATAGAGAACCTTAAATGCTAGGTTAAGAAGTTTGAATTTTATTCCATGGACAATAAAAAGTAACCGGATGTTTCGAGTAGGAAAAAAAAAGATGTGACAGAGAAATGCATCAGATCCGTTAAATTCTTCCACAATACAAGAATCTAATTTCTATTTAAAGATGTCCAGCAAACTCCTCCAACTTCCTTCAATACCTCATTCTGCTGACATTAAAATCTCACGCTCTATTAGCCTTGCCTCATAGCCAATTTGAATCCCTTAGAGGTCTCAAGGAAGATGCAAAATATTCATCAGTCTTGATAAACTGCTTTCACACAAACCTGACTTGCAAACCCAGTATTCTACTACCCACTCCCTGGCCAGAAAAGAAAGTTATGTCACTCTGGTTCAGAGCAGAGACACAGACAACCCATGGCCCAAACTCACTTATTAAGCAAGGTACAGTCAAAATACAGTGACACAGTCAACAGTGTTGACACAGTCATTTGCATCACACCTTCTAAAGAAAGAGTTGCTATTGTCAAGAGCTCTATTTATAAGGATATCTAGAAGCCTGTCTACAGAGAACATCCTGTAAGTCAGTTCTATCCACTGGGGACATGAAGTCAAATCAGAATCCTCATTTTAGCCAGATCCCCATGTGACTTACATACACATTAAAAACTAGAAACATTGGTCTGGTCTAGGGAAGAATTTCCCAACAGTGGCACTATTGACATTCCATGCCAAATTATTTGTTTATTGATTCTCCTGTGCTTTCCAGAATGTTCAGCAACTTCCCTGGCCTCTACCTACTAGATTCTGACAGCAGTTTTCCCCTAACTGTGAAAATCAAAGATATCTACAGATATTGATAAATGTCCCCTGAGGGGCTAACTCATAGCCCCTTCCCAAGTAAAAAAGCACTGGTTTAGAAGACCCTTGGTTCAAACCCCTTAACATTAAAAAAGGTGTTTTTTTTTCTTTCTCTTGAGAAAAAGACAAATATAACAAGTTTAGCTGTTAACTAGTGTATCGAAATATGTTCAAACAAGATTATGTGCACCTTTTTCAGAAAGATAAAGTACATGTTATTGCAACTAACAGAAAAAAACATCATTTTGAGAGATAAGACTTGAAAAATTCCCATGACCTTTCATATAAACATTTTTGAAGTACACTGTTTAATATTACTATTGAAGACAAAGGACTTGGCATTAAATATGATATACACGAGGTCCAAGGACCTATCCTTTCATGTTATCACTGCAAATACATTTGCTCTAGATGCCATCATATAAAAGTCTATCTAGAACACCTCCCCATTTTGAAAAAGATCATCTACAAGGCTAATGATCTGTGTCCACCCTTAAATAGTGTGTGTGGTGACAAAGCAGGGGAAGTCATGTTCAAATTCAGTTTATGAGAAAACAAATAAATTGCAGAACCAGACACTGAAGCTAGCATGGTGATATCTGAACACTACAATTTTGCTGGCATAGAGAAGGAAAAGGTTGCATAATAATTCTTTGGTCTCTTAGTCTCTTGGATTTAGGAAATTTAGGTCTCATATTTATTCTAATTAATTTTTTCACAGAAGCCATCTAGGAAATAATGGCTCTTGATTTGGATGAGTGTCTCTGGCAAATAAAGAAAGAAACAAGACAATTTCAGCTATTGATAAACTAGCTCAGGGCATCCTAGCAGAAAGCAAAGAAGAACTAAAGAGCCTCCTGATGAAAGTGAAAGAGGAGAGGGAAACAGTTGGCTTAAAACTCAACATTCAGAAAACTAAGATCATGGCATCTTGTCCCATTGCTTCATGGCAAATAGATGGGGAAACAGTGGAAACAGTAACAGATTTTATTTGGGGGGGGCTCCAAAATCACTGCAGATGGTGACTGCAGCCATGAAATTTTAAAAAACAAAAAACTTGCTCCTTGGAAGAAAAGCTATAACCAACCTAGACAGCTATTAAAAAGCAGGGACATTACTTTGCCAACAAAGGTCCATCTAGTCAAAGCTATGGTTTTTCCAGTAGTCATGTATGGATGTGAGAGTTGGACTATAAAGAAAGCTGAGCACTGAAGAATTGATGCTTCTGAACTGTGATGTTGGAGAAGACTCTCAGAAGTCCCTTGGACTGCAAGGAGACCCAACCAGTCAATCCTAAAGGAAATCAGTCCTGAATATTCATTGGAAGGATTTATGCTGAAGCTGAAGCTCCAATAGTGTGGCCACCTGATGCGAAGAACTGACTCATTTGAAAAGAGCCTGATGCTGGGAAATATTGAAGGCAGGAAAAGAAGTGGACGACAGAGGATGAGATGGTTGGATGTCATCACCGACTCACTGGACATGAGTTTGAGTAAACTCTGGGAGTTGGTGATGGACAGAGAGGCCTGGCGTGCTGCAGCCCATGGGGTTACAAAGAGTTGGACAGGACTGAGCAACTGAACTGAACTGAACTGATCCTGAGGGGAGGGTTCACTGGTTCTGCTTGAAAGTGCTGAGCTGGTCTGAGCTGAGTCGAAGGGGTGAGGCCAAGGCAGGGGAAACATCTATGCAGTGGATGAAACCATCGGCTCAGTACCACCCTCAAATATGCATGGTCTTATTGATTCCATTACACAGAAGAGACAGCTAAGCTTAGAGACATTTGCCACTTGCCTGAACGTCTGTAGTTAGTAAGGGGTAGAGGGCAGAAAAAGAAGCCAAATCTCCCAATTACTAGTGGACAGTGTTCTTTCTGTTAATACAACACCAAATACCCTTGTTTTAATTTCTTGTTGCTGCTCTAACAAATCACCATACATTTCAACAAAAGATTCAATATCTTTCAGCTCCGGAACTCAGAAATCAGAAATGAGTCGCACTCAAATCTCAGTCTCTCTCTCTGAAGCTGCTCCCCATTCTTCTGTTGCTCTGTGTCCTTTTTCTTTCTCTGATCATCCTGCCTCCCTCTTATAAGGACCCTTATGTTTACATTGGGCTGACCGGGATAATCCAGAGTATAATCTCCTTATCCCAGATCCTTAACTTAATCAAACCTTCAAAATCCCTTTTACCACGTGAAGAAAAGCAGAATATATCACCCCGAAGAATGGCTCTTTGACATAAAAATTATTTTTGAGCTGAAGGCTATTAAGAATGCAGGGAGGAGGCAGTCCTAAGATGGTGGAGGAAAAGGACGGGGAGACCACTTTCTCCCCCACAAATTCATCAAAAGAACATTTGAACACTGAGCAAATTCCACAGAACAACTTCTGAATGCTGGCAGAGGACATCAGGCACCCAGAAAGGCAGCCCATTGTCTTCGAAAGGAGGTAGAGAAAAAAATATAAAAGATAAAAAGAGAGACAAAAGAAGGAGGGACGGAGATCCATCCCGGGAAGTGAAAGTGAAGTCACTCAGTTGTGTCTGACTCTTTGTGACCCCACAGACTGTAGCCTACCAGGCTCCTCCGTCCATGGGATTCTCCAGGCAAGAGTACTGGAGTGGGTTGTGGTTTCCTTCTCCAAGAGATCTTCCCAACCCAGGGATCGAACCCAAGTTTCCGGCATTGCAGGCAGACACAAAGAGGTAGGGAAAAAAATATAAAAGATAAAAAGAGAGACAAAAGAGGGAGGGATGGAGATCCACCCTGGGAAGGGAGTCTTAAAAAAGAGAGAAGCTCGTGAACACCAGGAAACACTCTCACCGGCAAATCTGTGGTGAGCCTTGGAACCTCAGAGGGCAACATAACCGGGAGGAAAAATATATAAATAATTAGAACCCACAGATTACATGCCTAAGGCAACTCCCAGCAGAGAAGCAGTGCAGACATCTGCATCTGCCACTAGCAAGCAGGGACTGGACAGGGAGGCGCGGGCTGCATTGCTTACAGTAAGGACCGGGCCTGAATGCCGCGAGAGCAAACTGAGGAAACTAACTTGAGATAGCAAACCAGACTGTGGGATAGCCCTCCTGTGAAACTGCTAAGTCACTTCAGTCGTGTTCGACTCTGTGCGACCCCATAGACGGCAGCCCACCACACTCCCCAGTCCCTGGGATTCTCCAGGCAAGAACGCTGGAGTGTGTTGCCATTTCCGTAACCTAAAACACTGCCAGGCTCACTCACAGAACAAAGGACTGAGCAGAGCTAGCTGACGCGGACTTGCCCATCCCCCACCAGAGACAGGCAGGTGAGGGCAGCCAGAGCCAGGAGAGGGCAATTGCAGCCCCAGAGAGGCATCATCTACCAAACTGCAAGCAGGCTCCATTGCTAGCCAAGACTTCTTGTGATTCTGGATGGTCGACTTCCGCCAGGAGGGTCACAGCCAGAGATCAGCTCACCAGAGGAAACACACGGCACACCTGAGAAGGTGCTCTGGTTGTACACCCAGAAAACCGATTGGCAGGGACGGGGGAGGCGATAAGTCTCAACGACCGTGCTAGCCAAGCACCTAGTCACCTGAGCTGCTCAGACCTGGGAAGGATACAAAATGCAGGCCCAACTGAGTCTGCGCCTTTGTGGAGTACCCGAGTACCTGAACCTGAGCGGTGTGGACCTGGGAAGTGCATACATCCCAGGGCCAGCCTCAGACAGTTCCCGGCAGAGCAACCTAGAGCCTAAGCAGTGTAGATAGGGAAAGCACACCGTGAGTGGGGGCAAACCCAGTGTGGCCGAGACAGTGTGAGCATGCCCCACACACGCCAGTGATGTTTGTTTGCAATGTTCCTCCCTCCCCACAACACGACTGAACAAGTGAGCCTTAAAAAAGTGACCACCACCGCCCCCTTGTGTCAGGGTGGAAATTAGACACTGAAGAGGCCAGCAAACAGAAGCTAAATAAACAGAGGGAACCACTTTGTAAGTGACTGGTGCAACAGATTAAAACCCTACAATTAGCACTGACCACAAAGGAATGGGACTATATATCTTGAGAAGTATAAGCCGGATCAAAGAACTATCTGAAAATAAACTGACCCCACACTGTCCACAGCAACACCAGAGAAAGTCCTAGATATAATTTTACTAATATCATTTTTAAAATTTTTAAATTTTTAAAAAATTTTAAGTCCTCTATTACTCCTTTAATTTTCATTTTTATAACCTATTACTTTGCCAAAAAAAGACCCTATTTTTAAAAGCAAACTTCATATATATATATTTTATAATTTTTGTGACTTTGTTTTTTTCTTTAATATTGTATTTTTGAGAATCTAACCTCTATTCTAGATTTTTAATCTTTGCTTTTTGGTATTTGTTATCAATTTTGTACCTTTAAGAACCCAACCTTCCGTACCCATTTTTACTTGGGAGCAAGATTACTGGTTGGATTGCTCTCTCCCCCTTTGGACTCTCCTTTTTCTCCACCAGGTCGCCTCTGTCTCCTCCCTCCCCCTCCTCTTCTCTACCCAACCCTGTGAATCTCTTTGTGTGTTTCAGGCTGTGGAGAACACTTAGGGAATTGATTACTGGCTAGATCAGTCTCTCTCCTTTTGATTCCCCCTTTTATCCTCCTGGCCACCTCTCTCTCCTTCCTCCCTCTTTTCTTCCCTATGTAACTCTGTGAACATCTCTGAGGGGTACAGACTGTGGAGAGCAGCTAGGGAAGTGATTACTGGCTAGCTTGCTCTCTCCTCTTTCGATTGCCCCTCTTCTCCTCCTGGTCACCTCTATCTCCCTCCTCCCTCTTCTCTTCTCCATGTAACTCTGTGTACCCCTCCAGGTGTCCCTCACTGTGGAGAAACTTTACATCATTAACCTTCATGTTTTATCATCAGTGATGTATAGATGGAGAAGTCTTGAGGCTACTGTAAGAATACGACTAAAAACCAGAGGCAGGAGGCTTACGTCCAAATCCTGAGAACACCAGAGAACTCCTGCCTGACTCCAGGAAACATTAATCAGCTCATCAAATGCCTCCATACCTACACTGAACCAAGCACCACCCAAGGGCCAACAAGTTCCAGAGAAAGACATACCACGCAAATTCTCCAGCAACACAGGAACATAGCCCTGAGCTTCAATATACAGGCTGCCCAAAGTCACACCAAACCCACTGACATCTCAAAACTCATTACTGGACACTTCAGTGCACTCCAGAGAGAAGAAATCCAGCCCCACCCACCAGAACACAAGCTTCCCTAGCCAGGAAACCTTGACAAGCCACCCGTCCAACCCCACCCAGAGTGAGGAAACTCCACAATAAAGAGAACTCCATAAACTGCCAGAATACGGAAAGGCCACCCTAAACCCAGCAATATAAACAAGACGGAAAGGCAGAGAAATACCCAGCAGGTAAAGGAACAGGATAAACACCCACCTAACCAGAGGAAGAGATAGGGAATCTACCTGAAAAGAATTTCAAATAATGATGCTGAAAATGATCCAAAATCTTGAAAACAAAATGAAGTTACAGATAAATAGCTTGGAGACAAGGAATGAGAAGATGCAAGAAATGTTTAACAAGAACCTAGAAGAAATTTTAAAAAGAGTCAATATATAATGAATAATGCAATAAATGAGATCAAAAACACTCTGGAGGGAACCAACAGTAGAATAATGGAGGCAGAAGATAGGATTAGTGAGGTAGAAGATAGAATGGTAGAAATAAATGAAACAGAGAGGAAAAAAGAAAAAAGAATTAAAAGAAATGAGGACAACCTCAGAGACCTCTGAGACAATGTTAAACACCCCAACATTCGAGTCATAGGAGTCCCAGAAGAAGAAGACAAAAAGAAAGACCATGAGAAAATACTTGAGGAGATAATAGTTGAAAACTTCCCTAAAATTGGGAAAGGAAATAATCACCCAAGTGCAAGAAACTCAGAGAGTCCCAAACAGGATAAACTCAAGGTGAAACACCCCAAGACACATATTAATCAAATTAACAAAGATCAAACACAAAGAACAAATATTAAAAGCAACAAAGGAAAAAAAAATAACACACAAGGGGATTCCCATAAGGATAACAGCTGATCTTTCAATAGAAACTCTTCAGGCCAGGAGGGGCTGGCAGAACATACTTAAAGTGATGAAAGAAAAGAACCTACAGGCCAGATTACTGTACCCAGCAAGGATCTCATTCAAATATGAAGGAGAAATCAAAAGCTTTACAGACAAGCAAAAGCTGAGAGAATTCAGCACCATCAAACCAGCTCTCCAACAAACGCTAAAGGATATTCTCTAGACAGGAAACACAAAAACGGTGTATAAACTCAAACCCAAAACAATAAAGTAAATGGTAATGGGATCATACTTATCAATAATTACCATAAACATAAATGGATTGAATGCCCCAAACAAAAGACAAACACTGGCTGAATGGATACAAAAACAAGACCCCTATATATGTTGTCTACAAGAGGTCCACTTCAAAACAAGGGACACATACAGACTGAAAGTGAAGGGCTGGAAAAAGATATTCCATGCAAATAGAGACCAAAAGAAAGCAGGAGTAGCAATACTCATAAAGTAGCCTTAGTAGACTAGTCTACTAAGTAGATAAAGTAGACTTTAAAACAAAGGCTGTGAAAAGAGACAAAGAAGGACACTACATAATGATCAAAGGATCAACCCAAGAAGAAGATATAACAATTATAAATATATATGCTCCAACATGGGAGCACTACAATATGTAAGACAAATACTAACAAGCATAAAAGGGGAAATTAATAATAACAAAATAATAGTGGGAGACTTTTTAATACTCCACTCACACCTATGGATAGATCAACTAAACAGAAAATTAACAAGGAAACACAAACTGTAAATGATACAATAGACCAGTTAGACCTAATTGATATCTATAGAACAGTTCATGCCCAAACAATGAATTTCACTTTTTTCTCAAGTGCACATGGAACCTTCTCCAGGATAGATCACATCTTAGGCCATAAATCTAGCCTTGGTAAATTCAAAAAAATTGAAATCATTCCAAGCATCTTTTCTGACCACAATGAAGTAAGATTAGATGTCAATTACAGGAGAAAAACTACTAAAAATTCCAACATATGGAGGCTGAACAACACACTGCTGAATAACCAACAAATCACAGAAGAAATAAAAAAAGAAATCAAAGTATGCATAGAAACGAATGAAAATGAAACACAACAACCCAAAACCTATGGGACATTGTAAAAGCAATGCTAAGGGGAAGGTTCATAGCAATACAGGCTTACCTCAAGAAACAAGAAAAAAGTCAAATAACTAACCTAACTCTACACCTAAAGCAACTAGAAAAGGAAGAAATGAAAAACCCCAAGGTTAGTAGAAGGAAAGAAATCATAAAAAGTAGGGCAGAAATAAATGCAAAAGAAACAAAAGAGACCATAGCAAAAATCAACAAAGCCAAAAGCTGGTTCTTTGAGAAGTTAAATAAAATTGACAAACCATTAGCCAGACTCATCAAAAAACAAAGGGAGAAAAATCAAATCAACAAAATTAGAAATGAAAATGGAGAGATCACAACAGACAACACAGAAATACAAAGGATCATAGAGACTACAATCAGCAATTATATGCCAATAAAACGGACAACTTGTAAGAAATGGACAAATTCTTAGAAAAGTACAACTTTCCAATACTAAACCAGGAAGAAATGGAAAACCTAAACAGACTCATCACAAGCACAGAAATTGAAACTGTAATCAGAAATCTTCCAGCAAATAAAAGCCCCCAGATGGCTTCACAGCTGAATTCTACCAAAAATTTAGAGAAGAGCTAACACCTATCCTACTCAAATTCTTCCAGAAAATTGCAGAGGAAGGTAACCTTCCAAACTCATTCTATGAGGCCACCATCACCCTAATACCAAAACCTGACAAAGATGCCACACAAAAAAGAAAACCACAGGCCAATATCACTGATGAACATAGATGCAAAAATCCTTAACAAAATTCTAGCAAACAGACTCCAACAACATATTAAAAAGATCATACATCATGACCAAATGGGCTTTATCCCAGGGATGCAAGGATTCTTCAATATCTGCAAATCAATCAATGTAATACACCACATTAAAAAATTGAAAAATAAAAACCATATGATTATCTCAATAGATGAAGAGAAAGCCTTTGACAAAATTCAACATCCATTTACGATAAAAACCCTCCAGAAAGCAAGAATAGAAGGAACATACCTCAATATAATAAAAGCTATATATGACACACCCACAGCAAACATTATTCTTAATGGTGAAAATTTGAAAGCATTTTCCCCAAAGTCAGGAACAAGACAAGGGTGCCCACTCTCACCACTACTCTTCAACATAGTTTTGGAAGTTTTGGCCAAGGCAATCAGAGCAGAAAAAGAAATAAAAGGAATCCAGATTGGAAAAGAAGTAAAACTCTCAATGTTTGCAGATGACATGATCCTCTACATGGAGAACTAAAGACTCCACCAGAAAATTACTAGAGCTAATCAATGAATATAGTAAAGTTGCAGGATATAAAATCAACACTCAGAAATCCCTTGCATTCCTGCTGCTGCTAAGTCGCTTCAGTGGTGTCCGACTCTGTGCAACCCCATATACGGCAGCCCACCAGGCTCCCCTGTCCCTGAGATTCTCCAGGCAAGAACACTGGAGTGGGTTGCCATTTCCTTCTCCAATGCAGGAAACTGAAACTAACATTCCTATACACTAACAATGAGAAAACAGAAAAAGAAATTAAGGAAACAATTCCATTCACCATTGCAATGAAAAGAATAAAATACTTAGGAATATATCTACCTAAAGAAACTAAAGATCTATATATAGAAAACTATAAAACACTGGTGAAAGAAATCAAAGAGGACACTAATAGATGGAGAAATATACCGTGTTCATGGATCAGAAGAATCAATATAGTGAAAATAAGTATACTACCCAAAGCAATCTATAGATTCCATGCAATTCCTATTAAGCTACCAACGGTATTTTTCACGGAACTAGATCAAATAATTTCACAATTTGTATGGAAATACAAAAAAATCTCGAATAGCCAAACAATCTTGAGAAAGAAGAATGGAACTGGAGAAATCAACCTGCCTGACTTCAGGCTCTACTACAAAGCCACATTCATCAAGACAGTATGGTACTGGCACAAAGACAGAAATATAGATCAATGGAACAAAATAGAAAGCCCAGAGATAAATCCACGCACCTATGGACACCTTATCTTTTACAAAGGAGGCAAGAATACACAATGGATTAGAGACAATCTCTTTAACAAGTGGTGCTGGGAAAACTGGTCAACGACTTGTAAAAAAATGAAACTAGAACACTTTCTAACACCATACACAAAAATAAACTCAAAATGGATTAAAGATCTAAGCATAAGGCCAGAAACTATAAAACTCCTAGAGGAAGACATAGGCAAAACACTCTCAGACATAAATCACAGCAGAATCTCTATGACCCACCTCCCAGAATATTGGAAATAAAAGCAAAAATAAAAAATGGGACCTAGTTAAAATTAAAAGCTTCTCCAAAACAAAGGAAACTATAAGCAAGGTGAAAAGACAGCCTTCAGAATGGGAGAAAATAATAGCAAATGAAGCAACTGACAAAGACTTAATCTCAAAAATATACAAGCAGCTCCTGCAGCCCAATTCCAGAAAAATAAACGACCCAATCAAAAAATGGGCCAAAGAACTAAACAGACATTTCTCCAAAGAAGACATACAGATGGCTAACAAACACATGAAAAGATTCTCAAAATCACCCATTATCAGAGAAATGCAAATCAAAACCACAATGAGGTACCATTTCACGCCAGTCAGAATGGCTGCTATCCAAAAGTCTATAAGCAATAAATGCTGGAGAGGGTGTGGAGAAAAGGGAACCCTCTTACACTGTTGGTGGGAATGCAAACTAGTACAGCCACTATGGAGAACAGTGTGGAGATTCCTTAAAAAACTGGAAATAGAACTGCCATATGACCCAGCAATCCCACTGCTGGGCATAGACACTGAGGAAACCAGAATTGAAAGAGACACGTGTACCCCAATGTTCATTGCAGCCCTGTTTATAATACCCAGGACATGGAAGTAACCTAGATGTCCATCAGCAGATGAATGGATAAGAAAGCTGTGGTACATATACACAATGGAATACTACTCAGCCATTAAAAAGAATATATTTGACTCCGTTCTAATGAGGTGGATGAAACTGGAGCCTATTATACAGAGTGAAGCAAGCCAGAAAGAAAAACACCAATACAGTATACTAACACATATATATGGAATTTAGAAAGATGGTAATGATAATCCTGTATGCGAGACAGCAAAAGAGACACAGATGTATAGAACAGTCTTTTGGACTCTGTGGGAGAGGGCGAGGGTGGGATAATTTGGGAGAATAGCATTGAAACATGTATAATATCATATAAGAAACGAATCGCCAGTCCAGGTTCGATGCAGGATACAGGATGCTTGGGGTTGGTGTACCACTGGGATGACCCAGAGGGATGGTACAGGGAGGGAGGTGGGAGGGGGGTTCAGGATGGGGAACACGTGTATACCCGTAGTGGATTCATGTTGATGTATGGCAAAACCAATACAATATTGTAAAGTAATTAACCTCCAATTAAAGTAAATAAATTTATAGTTTTTTAAAAAAAGGGTGCTCGGGGCTGGTGCACTGGGATGACCCAGAGGGATGGGATGGGGACGGAGGTGGGAGGGGAGTTCAGTATGGGGAATATATGTACACCTGTGGTGGATCCATGTCAATGTATGGCAAAACCAATACAATACTGTAAAGTAATTAGCCTCCAAAAATAAATTTAAAAAAAAAAAGAATTCAGGGAAAGTTCTACCTCCCTTTTTCTACCTAAAGGCAGAATACACATTCTCCTTTCGCTAGAGACAGTCTTATCAGCCCAGAGATGGCCCCAGAGGAACCTGCAAATGAACATTAGCCACTAGTTCCCTGCCATATATTTTTCTTCCTAGTTTGCTGCCCTCGGAAGGCTAAACTTGCTTTCTTCGTCCCGTCATTTCTCTCCACAGTTATTGCTCTTTGTTGAAGATGCTGTAGAAACTGTAGTTCTAAGCCACTTATAAAAGTGAAAAGTGACTTTTCACTGAGGTTTCTCCCACGTGCTATGCACTGCAGGAGTTAATAAACTGTTTTCCTCTTGTTGATCTTTTTGTTACAGAGTCTGAGCTGAAAACCTAAGATGAGTAAAATTTTGTCTACCCTACTTCCTGACGACTCACATGGAACAGGTTGGGATGTCCCTCTCTCTAGACCCTGCAGATGGGATCCTGGAACAAAAAGCCAGGGAAAGGTAGGAATTCTTACCCAAGTCAGCTCTCTCAGGTCTCTCTGCAATTCCTGAGCAAGAAAGGAAGGTAAAATTTTCCCTTATCCCTTCCTCTCCAAATGTTTTTCCAGAGAATTCTTTGTAAATTTTTATTATTTAAACTGTGACTCTGTGGATTTGGTTTTCCAGGTACCAACAGCCTCTGGGGCTTCCCAGGTGGCATGGTGGTAAAGAATCTGCCTGCCAGTGCAGGAGACACAGGAGATGAGCGTTCAACCCCTCAGTCAGGAAGATCTTCTGTGTCAGGAGCCACATTAGGCATTACTGACAAAATGGAGGCACGGCCCCAACCTCCTCCCCTCATCTTGTAGGCACGGACCCAGGATGAAGGAGTTAGGCCTTGTGATTCTGACTTGTTCTTTCCTTTCTTTGGTTGAGTTGGCTGGAAAGAATGTTAAGGTGCTTGAGAGAAGCATGAGAAAGCAAAAACCTTTTGCAGCCCAGGAAATAATCTATAAAATAACCATTGACATTTGTTCAACGATATTTACAAAGATAGGCTGCAGCTTGAGGCCATAGGAAGGATTGTTATCTGAGACCTGTTTGTGAGGGGAATGTTTATGGCAAAAGAAGTTTGCTGAGTTTAGGGTTTAGGAATAATAAAGAATTGCTAGAAGCTTCACTTTCACGTTCATGTGTTGGAGAAGGAAATGGCAACACACTCCAGTGTTTTTGCCTGGAGAATCCCAGGGACGGGAGAGCCGGGTGGGCTGCCATCTATGGGGTCGCACAGAGTCGGACACGACTGAAGTGACTTAGCAGCAGCAGCAGCAGAAGCCTTTTTAGGAGATAGTGATCTTAAGATGCTAGGGGCAAACAGGATTTAAAAGATAAGAAATAAACTGAGGAATGTGGCATGAGTTACAATGTAATCATAAATTAAGTATAGGACACAATAAGAGAAAGAAGATAATAGATAGTAAAGCCAATTCTGAGAGAATCGCTGAAGCGGGAACTCTGTAGGACAACAATGATTTCTGGAGACAATAAATCTGGGGGGGGGAAACTAAAAATGTCAAACCTCTGACCTAATGCTTTCTTCAAAGTATAAAAGAAAACCTGAAGCTTGAAATAAACATGTAGTTCCATACTATGAGTCAGAGGCTACATCATCATCCACTGACTGCTCACCCCTTCAGGCTGATTCCCTGGCTGCTGGAGCTGGACTCCAGCACTTGCCTGGAGAATGCCAAGGACAGAGGAGTCCAGTGGGCTACAGTCCATGGGGCTGCAATGAGTCAGACATGACTGAGCAACTGAGCACACACACACACACACACACACACACAGAGCCTCTCAGGAACAGTCATTAGTTTCCTTGTCTCTGTCTTTTGTGGTGTTTCAGAAGGAGGCCCTAAAGGACCTTTGCCATGTCTCCCTTATTTGTATTATTTGTACTGGGAAATTTTTCAACATAATCCCTTGGGTACAACACAGATTAGTGGGTCTGTGATTTAAGGTATCTCACTCTGTGAGAAACCAGAGCTTCTTCACTCATAACAACAAAGGTCTTTACTTTCTTAGACAATCTTTGAGGGAAATTTTTGGATTTCAAGGGGAACGTCATCTTCTGTACCGTCTTTGGGGATGCCTCTTATGTCCATGGTTAAGCCATAAAAGGCGCATTGGTTTCAAGTCATGAAAAGGCTTATTCGTTTAGTTACAGTCACATTAAAATAGGTATACCTTTAAAGATTTGAGCTTTTATATTTAAAAAGATATTTGAGAGATCTCTCATTCTAAATAAATGCCCTATTTGTACTTAGAAACTAGGCCCCAAGAACACACAACAAGTTTGTCTTATTGTTCCTTACTCTGTAACCAGACCTCCTCAGCTCCTGGTCTTTCCGTATATGGGGGACCACCACAAAATGTAAATAAATAAAACTCACAGCCTATACTACACTTAAGAAATTTCTTAAATAGTAATTGCTTTAAATTTCTCTTAATAAATAAATATGCTCCTGAATTTCTTCTTTAAAAAATATTTCTAGTGACTTAGTTTCTGGTGATGTAAATTTTACCACATCTCTAAAATATAAACATCAGAAGAGTTAACTAGAACACTACCTACAGCCACCTGAGACTGGATGGAAAAAAGGAGAGACTTTTTTTTTAAACAAATAGCTATGAAAGGTCCCTTGTTCAAAATCTAGTCCACAGCCTCTATGAGACTATCTGTCTAGAGCAAAGTTTAAAACCTTAAAAAGTTTTCTCCACAAATATTGGTAAAAATATTTAGCCATCTAAGCAAATAACCTTACCTTGTTCCATCTGCCAGAAATGCAATTTGAATTGAACTTTCTTTTATAAAGTGGTCAGTTTTATATTCCATAACTGTCTTTATTCCATAAATGGCTAAAATTTTTAAATGAAAGGTATAGGATGTTTGTTTGCATCTGTGTGTATATTTATGTATGTCTGGGCCCGTGTTATGTATATGTGGTATTTTTGTATCTTTGGATAGTATTGCCAAAAATAACATGTGAAAGAGCTTAATAAGGACGTGTATAAATTAAAATGTTCCTAAAATGTTCAGAAATGTAGAAACTGACCAAAATGTTTTTCAAGTTCATACAACTGGGTTAATCTTCAGTAAATAAAAGCTAGTTTAAGTTTTTAAATTTAATAAAACAAGCATTTCTTCAGGAATTTCAACATTAAATTTAACACATATATACAATTTTTTCTACCTGGACTTAATAGTCAAACAAGCATATGTTATCTCTACTAGATATTTAAGATTATAAAATTACAAATCAAATCTAAGAAAAATATACAACCAATTGCTTAATGTACATCAAGCACAACAGCAAAAAAAGAAAAAGAAGCTATGTATTTAATTTTTTTAGTGCTTTGCTTCTATGATTATTAAGAATAAGTTAATTAAATAAAAATAGGTGGGATAAGAGCTTATAAATTAACTTCTCAACAATGATTATGTTTTACTTAAAAACAGCTTCCAAAATCTTCTTGGTGAAATAAGCCTTAAAGTTATTCTGTGTTAAATGATAGGTAGTCATTAACTATCTAGATTATTTCCAGAAGATACAATACTGAAACATTATTGCTAAACAGAAGTTCACTTTTGGCTTCTTATGACAGAGGGACAAAAGATATTTAGGTCTATTAATAACATGTTTTTCTCGCTGTGTTAAAATTTGTACTATGAATAAAAGGCATATGCATCTAGAAATTCTGAAATGTTTAATTCATAATTTGCCAGTCTATAAAAAATGTTGGTATGTGACAGTTCACAGTTGTCTGCTTCTTAATTCTCACTGAAAACTAGGGTTACTAGGGATTAAATTTTTTAACAATATAGTAAGAAAAAAACTCTGTATGTAAAGTATATAAGGAAAGTAAGATACACTTTTGGTAAGAAAAGATATGAGGTATGAAGATGCTTTTCTGTTAAGGGAAATGGGAAGTAATTTTCTCCTGGTTTAGAGGTTAGGGTTAGGGTTCATTCAATTCAGTTCAGTCGCTCAGTCGTGTCCGACTCTTTGCGACCTCATGAATTGCAGCACACCAGGCCTCCCTGTCCATCACCAACTCCCGGAGTTCACTCAGACTCACGACCATCGACTCGGTGATGCCATCCAGCCATCTCATCCGCTGTCGTCCCCTTCTCCTCCTGCTCCCAATCTCTCCCAGCATCAAAGTCTTTTCCAATGAGTCAACTCTTCTCATGAGGTGGCCAAAGTACTGGCTTTGGCCAGCTTTAGCATCATTCCTTCCAAAGAACACCCAGGACCAATCTCCTTTAGAATGGACTGGTTGGATCTCCTTGCAGCCCAAGGGACTCTCAAGAGTCTTCTCCAACACCACAGTTCAAAAACATCAATTCTTCGGTGCTCAGCTTTCTTCACAGTCCAACTGTCGGTTAGGGTTGGCGTGCTGCAATTCATGGGGTCGCAGTCAGACACAACTAAGCGACTGAACTGAAATGAACTGAAAGGTTGTTTCAGAATAATGAAGGAGAAAGAGGGAAAAAAAAGACAAAAACTAAACAGATTTAGAAATTTGGGAATAGAGACAAAATCTTGTATAGTCAAGATGGCTCAAATTGAATAAATTTACCACGAGAGTTTTTTTTTTTAACAAGGGATTTTAAAATAAGCTTTAATATCAAAAATGAGCATATGTAAAACTAAAATTTATTTTCCTTTCTCTGTTAAAAGAACTAAGTCTTTTCAGACTACTGATCTGCTCTTGGTAAGAGATTATAAAAGATTTCTTTAACCTTTTAAGAAATTCTCCTATAAAACCAAGATTTTTTAAATTTATTTTTTATTGAAGGATAATTGCTTTACAGAATTTTGTTGTTTTCTGTCAAACTTC
This sequence comes from Budorcas taxicolor, assembly GCF_023091745.1. Lineage (NCBI taxonomy): Eukaryota > Metazoa > Chordata > Mammalia > Artiodactyla > Bovidae > Budorcas > Budorcas taxicolor. The sequence goes on along the minus strand of NC_068910.1, from coordinate 109,681,229 downwards.
AACATGAATCAGCCATAGGTACGCATATATCCTCTCCCTTTTGGACTTCCCTCCCATCTCCCTCCCCATTCTACCCCTCTAGGTTGATACAGTCAAACTAGTCCCTGTTTGAGTTTCCTGAGCCATACAGCAAATTCCCATTGCCTATCTATTTTACACATGGTAATGTAAGTTTCCACGTTACTCTTTCCAAACATCTCACCCTCTCTTACCCTCTCCCCATGTACATAAGTCTATTCTCTATGTCTGTAAAACCAAGATTTTATGTCATCAAAATGTTACCTGTGCTTCATGTTGTCTTTATCAGGTGTTCAATTAATTAAGAAAAAGAGTCTTAATATTAAGAGAGCTAAGTTTTGCTTTTTCTTCCTCAGGATATGTAACTTTCTGTATTTGCCTTTGAAATCTTTTTATTGTCACTTTGGATAAATATATTATTTCACAGTGATCTGTGATCCTAGTAAATCAAGTGTTTCAAGCTTTCAACATTTTTTTACAAACCTTTCAAAACCAAATTCTAAATGAAATCTTTTTGATTTGGAACTTTGAGATTTTCCAGGGGCATTCTAGAAAATCTCAAAGGATTTGTTCTCTCAAAAGAGAAAAGTTAAATTAATTAGGGTTATTTGATATGTTAAATTACATGGGAATAAGAAGGATTCCCTGGTAACTCAGACAGGGTAGAGTCAGCCTGTAATGCAAGAGACCTGGGTTCAATCCCTGGGTCGGAAAGATTCCCTGGAAAAGGAAATAGTAACCCACTCCAGTATTCTTGTCTGGAAAATCCCATGAATGGAGGCGCCTGGAAGGCTACAGTCTGTGGGGTCTCAAAGAGCCGGACACAACTGAGCATCTTCACTTCTACTTCTAAGAAGTGATGCTAAATCGTCTTTAGGTTATATTTGTATGGGTATGTTAGTGTTGTAAGTAGTCCAAAATCATGAAAAACTGACATGTCCTAGTATGATGTTAATAGTCATAATTCCAGCTATCATCTTAAAATGCTGTATGTCACAGATAGCCAAATTTCCTTGTCAGTTAAATTATAATGAATTCTCATCAGACTTTTAACCATGGCCATGCATACGTCTTTTGCAATTCACAGAAAGTTATTGTTTTATTATGATGCTGTCATGAAAGCTTAATTTCTAGAACTGTAATAGAGAAACTGATAGATTTATAAAACTGTTAACCCATGATCAAGCAGAATAAGAATTAATTACATATGACTAAATGAACTGATGAGGATGATTATAATTTTTTATGATTTTTTTCTTTGAAACATTACCAGTTCATTAATGTCTTGCTTTTCCAGATTTAAAGAAAACTTTTTCTCTTTTCTATCAAGCTACTCATAATTTATGGTAATTTGGTAAATTATATCTTTGTAGACAGAATTTTCTCTCTACCTGATCCCTCAAGAATTCAGAAACTTCTTATTGAGTATTCTTATTTTCATGGCACTATCAGTTCAGCTCAGTGGCTCAGTTGTGCCCGACTCTTTGTAACCCCATGAATCACAGCATGCCATGCCTCTCTGTCCATCACCAACTCCTGGAGTCCACCCAAACCCATGTCCATTGAGTCTGTGATGCCATCCAGCCATCTCATCCTCTGTCGTCCCCTTCTCCTCCTGCCCTCAATCTTTCCCAGCATCAGGGTCTTCTCCAATGAGTCAGCTCTTGACATCAGGTGTCCAAAGTATTGGAGTTTCAGTTTCAACATCAGTCCTATCAATGAACACCCAGGACTGATCTCCTTTAGGATGGATTGGTTGGATCTCCTTGCAGTCCAAGGGACTCTCAAGAGTCTTCTCCAACACCACAGTTCCAAAACATCAATTCTTTGGCACTCAGCTTTCTTTAGTCCAACTCTCACATCCATACATGACTACTGGAAGAACCATAGCCTTGACTAGACGGACCTTTGTTGACAAAGTAATGTCTCTGCTTTTCAATATGCTGTCCAGGTTGGTCATAACTTTCCTTCCAAGGAGTAAGCTTCTTTTAATTTCATGGCTGCAATCACCAACTGCAGTGATTTTGGAGCCCAGAAACAAAGTCAGCCACTGTTTCCACTGTTTCCCCATCTATCTCCCATGAAGTGATGGGACCGGATGCTATGATCTTAGTTTTCTGAATGGTGAGCTTTAAGCCAACTTTTTCACTCTCCTCTTTCACTTTCATCAAGAGGCTCTTTGGTTCTTCTTCACATTCTCCCATAAGGGTGGTTACATCGGAATATCTGAGGTTATTGATGTTTCTCCCAGCAATCTTGATTCCAGCTTGTGCTTCTTCCAGCCCAGCATTTCTCATGATGTACTCTGCATAGAAGTTAAATAAGCAGGGTGACAATAGACAGCCTTGATGTACTCCTTTTCCTATTTGGAACCACTCTGTTGTTCCATGTCCAGTTCTAACTGTTGCTTCCTGACCTGCATACAGATTTCTCAAGAGGCAGGTCAGGTGATCTGGTATTCCCATCTCTTTCAGAATTTTTCAGTTTACTGTGATCCACACAGTCAAAGGCTTTGGCATAGTCAATAAAACAGAAACAGATGTTTTTCTGGAACTCTCTTGCTTTTTCAATGATCCAGTGGATGTTGGCAATTTGATCTCTGGTTCCTCTGCCTTTTCTAAAACCAGCTTGAACGTCTGGAAGCTCATGGTTCGCATATTGCTGAAGCCTAGCTTGGAGAATTTAAGCATTACTTTACTAGCGTGTGAGATGAGTGCAATTGTGCGGTAGCTTGAGCATTCTTTGGCTTTGGCTTTCTTTGGCATTGAAATAAAAACTGGCCTTCTCCAGTCCTGTGGCCACTGCTGAGTTTTCCAAATTTGCTGGCATATTGAGTGCAACACTTTCACAGCACCATCTTTCAGGATTTGACATAGCTCAACTGGAATTCCATCACCTCCACTAGCTTTCTTCATAGTGATGCTTTCTAAGGCCCACTTGACTTCACATTCCAGGATGTCTGGCTCTAGGTGAGTGATCACACCATCGTGATTATCATGGCACTATAGTTATGTGCATAAATTCAGTGAGAATCTGCTTTCCTTATAAAAGAACACTGTGGTCAATATTGATTATATTACCAAGACTTTGACCGGAAGGTAGTATTTGAGAATGACGTACATAGATATAACCAGACTATATTAAGAAACTACGGTTGGCTTTATGGATCCAACAAAGCCTCCCTTCAAAAAATTACCAGGTATCTTATTTATAGGGTTCCCAGACTAACCAATGAGAATGGAAAATCATTTCCTAGCAAATCCAGAACCTCATGGCATTTTAGATCTCAAAAAGAGAAGAATTCACCTAAATCTATATGACTTAGAAGTGAGTCCTTGGCTTGGCTCCCAGAATACTCTCATACTCTATCAAAAGTCCTAGCAAAGCAGACTTAAAAGAGCTTACATGATCGACCTCTATTTTTGCTGCATTTATATAAATAATCAGACCAAGTTTAATGAAATTAATTTATTTGGCAAACCAATTAGTTTCATTATGACTCTCTTCGGTAAAAATGGAGGTGACTATAGAGAGAAAAATGTTGTTTCAATGGAAAACTATAACACACCTTTGTGGAGTATTATATCCTAGCCCTGTTCACTGTCACTGAGGTTTTGTTATTTACATGTGAACTAGAGTGGATCCCAAATTCTTTCATTTCCAACACTATCTGGTCACAACTCTCCAAACTAGCATTTTGAGTGTTTTTCCCACCCTTCTGACTTGTAATTACTAAGAAATAAAACCGCCCTATCCCCAAAACCACTGAAGCTGAACAACTTGATATAAACAGAAATATCACCCACCACAGTTCAGGTATGGACAACCTTGTCCTTCATGCCTGCTGCTGTATAGGTCACTCAGAAGGTTCACTGGAACACACCTGATGACATCCTCAGAGACATTCCAACTGCAAAACATACTTTGAGCTCAATATCTCGAAATCTGTTCAGCTAACAGTCATCTGGATTCACAAACCAGTTTTATAGTCAACTCCAACCATTAAACATACTTTTCCTTTAGTTTCTATAGAAATGCCTCTTACTAAATCCCTGATTGCTCGCACCACACAGTCGCTTAATTTAGATGGAAACTACCTACAACACCACCTTCTGAAATGTGACACAACTGTTGAACTGAACTGACCTATTACCAAACTAAGAGACTGATTCAATAAAATATGAAACAATGTTCTTAAATCCATTCTTTTCTGCTTGTTCCTGTCTATATTTTTTCCCCATTTGTTGATCTCTTACTTTACAACTTCTAACCCAACTCAGCTTTTAATATGTGACACTTTCTAAAAATAAAGTTTCGAATTGGAAACTAAAGGAAATCAGAATAAGTCATCCCAAAATATGCCTCTTGGACATAAAAACAGTTTTGAGCTGAAGGCAGTAGCAAGTGGAAGAAAAGCTCTCTCTACCTGCCTCCTTTCTGTCTAGAGGCAGGATGTAAGTTTTTCTTTAACTGGAGCCAGATTCTTATCAGCCTGAAGGTGGCAAGACAAAACTGCAAACAAGTTGCATTAGTTTCCTCCCATATGTTTATCTTCCCACAGTGCACCGCCCTTGAAAACCTAAACTGCTTTCCTCTGTCTTACGATTTCTCTACAAATTTATTGTTTTTTTGTTGAAGATGCTCTATATCCAGAATTCTAAACTGCCACTTCGAGTTATTTTTCAATGAAGTTTCTTTCACGTGATATCTGCTACATGCATTGTTTTTTGTTTTTGTTTTTAAAGACTTACTTTTTCCTCCTGTGAATCTTTTTGTTAAAAACATCACCTGAAAACCTAAAATGGATAGAGGTCCAGTTTTTGCCTTCCTGATTCATGTAGAGCAACTCGTTCTGTTTCCAGAGATTAGAACTTGGCCATTTTAGGGCTTCCCTGATAACTCAGTTGGTAAAGAATCCGCCTGCAATGCAGGACACCCTGGTTCAATTCCTGAGTCAGGAAGATCTGCTGGAGAAGGGATAGGCTACCCACTCCAGTATTCTTGGGCTTCCCTAGTGGCTTAGCTGGTAAAGAATCTGCCCACAATGTGGGAGACCTGGGTTTGATCCCTGGGTTGGGAACATCCCCTGGAGAAGGGAAAGGCTACCCACTCCAGTATTCTGACTTAGAGAATTCCATGGACTGCATAGTCCATGGGGTCGCAGAGTCGGACACGGCTGAGCGACTTTCACATACCCTCTTAGGTATATCATTCAAATGGAGCACCTCTGACAGTCATAAAAATAAAAACTTTAAAAAACTCCAACAGATGGTGGGGAGACAACAGAAATGGAAACTGGGTTTTTCTGCTACCAAGCAAGGGAAATGAAGGAATGAGTAAATGGCGATAAATAGATAGATAGATAGTGAAGTCGCTCAGTCGCGTCTGACTCTTTGAGACCTCATGTACAGTAGCCAACCAGACTCCTCCATCCATGGGATTTTCCAGGCAAGAATACTGGAGTGGATTGCCATTTCCTTCTCCAGGGGATCTTCCCGACCCAGGGATTGAACCCAGGTCTCCCACATTGTAGGCAGATGCTTTACCATCTGAGCCACCAGGGAAAAGAAGCCTGTAAGAGTTAAGCAATCCCAGTTTTTAGTTTGACTGTTTCTAATCTTTGGTGCACATAACTAGACTTGTCCTTCACAAAGTTAATTCCTTAATCACCCTCTGACTCGAGGCATCCTGCAGCTGCATTCTTTCCCCCACACACCCTTGTAACAGTCTTCACAAAGAAAGTCACAGGCCAATAATCTTGAGGATGACCAAACCCATAGCTGTTATGGAACTTTCCAGAAGAATGCAAGACAGTCACTGCCTTGATCCTTACCACATACTTCTGAAGAAGACACCCAGCTATAACACCTCTGCCTATTTCCTGGAGGGGCGGGGGGCACAGTTGAGGTGCTAGCCTGTGTTTCCTCTTTGCCAGGCAAAGGAATAAAACCACCCTTTCTTTTTCTTCATGTCTCTGTATTTCTGTTCGGCATAGGTGCACAGAGAACCAAGATTTTGGCAGCAGAAGGAGCCTCCTTAGGCTCTCAGTTTCCATCATTGAAGAAAACTCAAGGGCCTAGTGTTGTGTACTTCTCAATCCTGGCTGCACCAGAGAATTATCTGAAGAGCTCATAAAAAATAACTAATGCCTGGACCTCAATTCCAAGAGATTCTACTTCAAGTCTGCTTATATATATACATCTCCTGGCTCCACCCTTATTTTTTTGGAGTACATGCTCAGAGCTACTAAGAGGTTGTTTTCCAGGCTATAGCCTCAGTAAGACCCTGAATAAAACTCAGACTTACAACTCTCCTGTTTTAAACTCTCCAGATGGTTTTTGTTAACTCTCCAGATGATTCTCATTAGCTAGAGGAGCTCTTATGCCTGGTATCTGAGCTCCATCAGCCTCGATGACTGCTACACTAAATGAAGGACGGAAAGGGAAAGAGGGGCTGACCATGGGTCCTGTCATGTGCCAACACATAATACATTTTACATATACCACTTAATTTAATCTTCTTGATTATCAGTCTCATTTTAAAGATAATGATAAAGAGATAAATTTCATAAGGATTACAACATCAGTCACAACAATGTTGCAACAGAACCAAGATTCAATCCCAAGCCTATATCCAAAGGGGACAAAGGAGAAATAATATTTTTTGAGCACCCATCAATTTAGGGGCTCTGTAGAATCCTCCCAATTCCATGAGGCATTATTTTCCTCCATTTTAAATACATTTGACAAGTGAGTGACTTGAAAGGCTAACTAACTTGTCCAGGACAAATAGCTTGTGAACAACAAAACCTGGATCTTGATTGAAGTCTGTTCACTTCTAAAGCCCCCTCCTCTATCTCATCCTTCCCTGTGCCTCAAAAGCTAATTCTAACCACCATAACAAGAGTCATTAACATTTATTAAGTGCTGACTTTGTATCAAAAATGGTACTCATAGCTTTATATGTGTTATTCAAGGAAAAATCAAGTAAAATGATTACAATAGAAAAAATAGTTTTCAGTATATGAGGTATGGGCCAGTAGTATCTCTTGCAACAATATTCTCAGATAACTCATCAGCACAATGAAGTTGGATAAGACTGCTTCAGATGGGCTTTGGTTTTGCCTCTTAGCTTTTCAAAGAGTTGTTCTGGTAATACATAGTCTGGTCTAAGGTTCTCCATTTACCAGATTTCACAGGCCCCAGTGAAAGATACACAAGGAGGCAGCTGCTTCCATTCTGTGGTTGAAGATGATGTTAAAAAAAAAAAAAATGTTAAAATACCTTCTTCCCAGTATGGCCACTTTTCTTTGAGCGTTTCAGGGTATTGGTGTTTAGATACACACTGTTTTCTCCCAATACCCACAGCAAGAGGCCACTCTTTAATGAGACAAATTATACTGGAGGTGTGATTAGCTAATAGCCCTAGGAAAGCCAGAATGGGATAAAGCACTGTTTCTCAAACTGTAATGTGCAGACATTTTAAAAGGAAATAAATTCCTTTCAAGCCAGCATGTTGACAAATTGTTTCTTAAATGTTAATAGTAAAATATATATATTTGGACAACTGTGAAAATAAAACCAATTTATAAATTAAATATAAGCAAACACTACAAAACCAACACAAATCAAACTAATGCAAAAATAGACAATTAATTCTTTTAAAATATGTGGCCTTTCGCAAGTACAGCACATATTCTTTTCGGTCCAGAAGATGTATATTATTGTGTTCCCCCAAACTGACTCATATCTCTATTCAAACTAAAATCCCCTGTAAGGTTGCCTGGCATTTTAAGCGCATCTTCTTTATTCATCAACCCTTAATAATTAAATCAGCACTACATGCCCCCCATCATGATCCAAAATACAAAAATATCAGCTTCAGCACTGAGGTCTCTGGCCGAACTCTAATAAGACACTCATCCAGGTAATGTAGAATATGCTTATATATTTCTCAGTAATTGCTGACATGAAAACACAATTAGATTATCATAATAGAAAGGTTTCAGACCCCCTTCCTCACCCTCCAAGAACATATAAGCAGACTCCTAGCAGTCTATCAACAGCAACTTGAGAAACATTAGATAAAGAATTAGGAAGAATTGTACCCAAATTCAACTCTCACATCCATACATGACTACTGGCAAAACTGTAGCTTTGACTAGACAGAATTTTGCTGGCTAAGTAATGTCTCTGCTTTTTAATATGCTATCTAGGTTGGTCATAACTTTTCTTCCAAGGAGCAAGTGTCTCTTAATTTCATGGCTGCAGTCACCATCTGCAGTGATTTTGAAGCCCCCAAAGTAAGTCTGTCACTGTTTCCATTGTTTCCCCATCTATTTGCCATGAAGTGATGGAACCAGATGCCAGTTTTCTGAATGCTGGGTTTTAAGCCAACTTTTTCACTCTCCTCTTTCACTTTCATCAAGAGGTTCTTTAGTTCTTCTTTGCTTTCTGCTATAAGTGTGGTGTCATCTGCATATAAAGAAATACAAAGAAAGCTGAGGGCAGAAGAATTGATGCTTTTGAACTGTGGTGTTGGAGAAGACTCTTGAGAGTCCCTTGGAGTGCAAGGAGATCCAAACAGACCATTCTGAAGGAGATCAGCCCTGGGATTTCTTTGGAAGGAATGATGCTAAAGCTGAAACTCCAGTACTTTGGCCACCTCATGAGAAGAGTTGACTCACTGGAAAAGACTCTGATGCTGGGAGGGATTGGGGGCAGGAGGAGAAGGGGACGACAGAGGATGAGATGGCTGGATGGCATCACTGACTCGATGGATGTGAGTCTGAGTGAACTCTGGGAGTTGGTGATGGACAGGGAGGCCTGGCGTGCTGTGATTCATGGGGTCGCGAAGAGTCGGACACGACTGAGCAACTGAACTGAGAACTGATGCTTTTCTTGCAAATCAAAACCACAATGAGGTACCATTTCACGCCAGTCAGAATGGCTGCTATCCAAAAGTCTACAAGCAATAAATGCTGGAGAGGGTGTGGAGAAAAGGGAACCCTCTTACACTGTTGGTGGGAATGCAAACTAGTACAGCCACTATGGAGAACAGTGTGGAGATTCCTTAAAAAACTGGAAATAGAACTGCCATATGACCCAGCAATCCCACTGCTGGGCATAGACACTGAGGAAACCAGAATTGAAAGAGACACGTGTACCCCAATGTTCATCGCAGCCCTGTTTATAATACCCAGGACATGGGAGCAACCTAGATGCCCATCAGCAGACAAATGGATAAGAAAGCTGTGGTATATATACACAATGGAGTATTACTCAGCCATTAAAAAGAACACATTTGAATCAGTTCTAATGAGAAGGATGAAACTGGAGCCTATTATACAGAGTGAAGCAAGCCAGAAAGAAAAACACCAATACAGTATACTAATGCATATATATGGAATTTAGAAAGACTGTAATGATAATCCTGTATGCAAGACAGCAAAAGAGACAGATGTATAGAACAGTCTTTTGGACTCTGTGGGAGAGGGAGAGGGTGGGATGATTTGGGAGAATGGCATTGAAACATGTATAATGTCATATAAGAAATGAATCGCCAGTCCAGGTTTGATGCAGGATACAGGATGCTTAGGGCTGGTGTACTGGGATGACCCAGAGGGATGGTACAGGGAGGGAGGTGGGAGTGGGGTTCAGGATGAGGAACACATGAACACCCGTGGCAGATTCATGTTGATATATGGCAAAACCAATACAATATTGTAAAGTAATTAGCCTCTAATTAAAATAAATTTATATTTTAAAAAAAGCATGGAATATCTCAAGAGGCCAAATTTCATTATTCTTCTGAAGATTCTTGGGCTCCATTTTATTTCTGAAGATAGATCTATAAATCTGATAGCAATTGAACTACATCAAGTATATGAAGCCCTTTAATAAATGTAAGGAAAAGACAGAATCCTTAAAATGTCATGTCAAAGTAAATAACTGGGTGCTTCCCAGCAAAGACAGCTTTAAATCAGCATGGATACCAACACATGGAAGTAATTAATAGAAATATTTTCAGTGAGAAATAGAAACATATCTATGGCCATTACTGAAATGCATTAAACAAGATGAACTTTTTGGAGAAAGTGAAAAATAGTATTTGCTAAAAAAAAAAAAAAAAAGCTTTTTGGCTGTCATACAGACAAAAACAAAAACATCCTAGGCTTTTCTGAATCAAAAGTGCCCCCGTGCCTCATTTATACAGTAGCTCCATAAAGGAGTTGTTGAAAACTTAACTTTTTTTATTAGCTTCCATGTACTCTCACTTTATAAAGATTTATGTTGCACTAATTCTGGAAAAGATCCTATTCCTCTCTTGCTGACAATCTGCTACATACTACATCTTTCAAAAGGATAAATGAAAAGGAAAATGAAGTCTCTTGTTCAGTGATTCCTCATGTAGATAATACTCCCAAAGTCTGTCTGTGTGTGTATATATGCTTTTCAACCAACTCCTTTGTATCTACTTGGACATATGAGAGGGCCTCAGGGGTTCCACACTGGATGGTCTCTTGAAGTCCATCCAGCTTCTTGACACCACTGTTCAATGTCCCCATCCAGTGTTTCCAGCCCACAGCACAGCTGTACAGAAGTCAGACTACAGCCCATCACCATTTAAAAAGAGGCTGCTAACTGACACTAGGGATACAGAAAGAAAGGAGACACCACTGTTAATCAGCACATACATGGCTTGACACTCATTTAAACAATATGCAGGGATTAAGGACTTCTTAGATCTTCCCTGGTGGCTCAGACGGTAAAGCGTCTGCCTACAATGCTGGAGACCTGGGTTCGACCCCTGGGTCGGGAAGATCCCCGGGAGAAGGAAATGGCAAACCACTGCAGTACTCTTGCCTGGGAAATCCCATGGACAGAGGAGCCTGGTAGGCTACAGTCCATGGGGTAGCAAAGAGTCAGACACGACTGAGCGACTTCACTCTCCTCACATGAACTCAGTTCAGTTCAGCTCAGTCGCTCAGTTGTGTCCGACTCTTTGCAATCCCATGAATCGCAGCACACCAGGCCTCCCTGTCCATCACCAACTCCCGGAGTTCACTCAGACTCACATCCATCGAGTCAGTGATGCCATCCAGCCATCTCATCCTCTGTCGTCCCCTTCTCCTCCTGCCCCCAATCCCTCCCAGCATCAGAGTCTTTTCCAGTGAGTCAACTCTTCGCATGAGGTGGCCAAAGTACTGGAGTTTCAGCTTTAGCATCATTCCTTCCAAAGAAATTCCAGGGCTGATCTCCTTCAGAATGGACTGGTTGGATCTCCTTGCACTCCAAGGGACTCTCAAGAGTCTTCTCCAACACCACAGTTCAAAAGCATCAATTCTTCGGCGCTCAGCCTTCTTCACAGTCCAACTCTCACATCCATACATGACCACTGGAAAAACCATAGCCTTGACTAGATGGACCTTAGTCGGCAAAGTAATGTCTCTGCTTTTGAATATGCTCTCTAGGTTGGTCATAACTTTTCTTCCAAGGAGTAAGCATCTTTTAATTTCATGGCTGCAGTCACCATCTGCAGTGATTTTGGAGCCCCCCAAAATAAAGTCTGACACTGTTTCCACTGTTTTCCCATCTATTTCCCATGAAGTGATGGGACCGGATGCCATGGTCTTCATTTTCTGAATGGTGAACTTTAAGCCAACTTTTTCACTCTCCTCTTTCACTTTCATCAAGTGGCTTTTTAGTTCCTCTTCACTTTCTGCCATAAGGGTGGTGTCATCTGCATATCTGAGGTTATTGATATTTCTCCCAGCAATCTTGATTCCAGCTTGTGTTTCTTCCAGTCCAGCATTTCTCATGATGTTCTCTGCATGTAAGTTAAATAAGCAGGGTGACAATATATATCCTTGAGGTACTCCTTTTCCTATTTGAAACCAGTCTGTTGTTCCATGGACTGCTGCTGCTGCTAAGTCACTTCAGTCATGTCCGACTCTGTGTGACCCCATAGATAGCAGCCCACCAGGTTCCCCCGTCCCTGGGATTCTCCAGGCAAGAACACTGAAGCGGGTTGCCATTTCCTTCTCCATTGACTCAGCACCTGCAAAATCTTACCCTCCCATCCCTTAGGGGTACAAATTACAGTTAGGTTCCTGATATTAGTAAGAGGAAACTAAGGCTTAGAATTCTAAGACAAAGCTCACTGGAAGTGTCCTCATAGCAAGTTAAATGGCAGAGCTGGGATTTGAACCTCATCTCACTGACTCTCTGAAACCCATGCTCTTACTGATATGCGCCTGCCCTTCCACAGAGACAATGAAACTCAGTGTGTGAAGGACAAAGAGGACGCCAGCATGCCTGGCCCAGAGGGTGAGGTGGGGCAGGAGCCGGAATTATGGAAGCTGGCTAGAAGTGAGGCTTCAAAGCTTACTTGAGGCCAGCTGCACATCCTGCTGCAGGCCTTGCTTCGCTGGGCGCTGTCATTATGCAGACAAGGAAAGGTAAAGTGTGAAAAGAGAGACAGAGGTGCCCACAGCTCCAGGCATGCTGCTCCTCTACCAGTATCTGGAAGCTAGTAAAGGCTTTGAAGCAGGGAAATTGCATAGTCTAAATGTTATTTCAGGGTGATTAATTTGGTAGCAATGCACAGAAGATATTAAAGGGAGCAAGAGGCTGGAGGCGAGGAAACTGGTTAAGAAGCTATTGCAGACGCTCATTTCCAAGACGAGTCTGACTCAGAATAGGGCAGTGGAATGGGGGCAAAAGAGCAGAAGTGAGTGTTCCCCGCCAAAGGAAGAACTGACAGGCTCTGGGGAACTGCAAAGCTGCAGCTGCGAGTCAATGATGGTCTGAGGCTGGGAGAGACAGAGGAGGAAAGACACTTCCAGAGCCAGTACATGTCCCTGAACCCTGACGTACCTGCCTCTTCTGTCTCCCCTCCAGACCACAAGCTCAAAGGAGTGATAGAGCCTCCCTGTGTCTGGCAGCCCCACAGCTTTTCCCCATTGCCAACCACATGCTGGAGGTTTGGTAGACTCAGTAAATATTGACTGGCAGTCTGCTTCTTCCGGCTGGAATGCTGTGTTCCCACCTTTGCCTGGAAATGCCATGGACGAATGCCTTCCTGGAGGCCCAGCTCAAACACCTCTCCCTCAGAGAGGCCTCCTGTCAATTTAAATTAGATCCTGCTGTTTTCCTCCCAGAGAAACTTCTCTTTACATACTTCTTACAATATGTAATTCTACATTTGTTGCTTTTTTATTTTTTATTTCCTGTTGTTGCTTTCGCTGTCAGTGGCAGTCCTCTACTTCCCCCCTAGGCATAAGCACTGCAAAGTCAGTTTGTCTTTTCACCACTGAGTCCCCAAAGCCCACAAAGTGCTATCCCATAAGAATAAAATGCAATTTTAAATTGCCAGTACCTGCATTTTTTAAAAGTAAGAAGAAACTGGTGAAGTTAATTTTGATAACATCTTTTTTTAACCAAACATATCTAAAATATTATCATTTAAACATATGATCTATAGAAAAAAATTATTGATGAGATTAGCTAACATTCCCTTTTTTGCATAAGTTTTCAACTCACCACATATCTCAGTTGGAATTAGCCAAGCATTCTCTAAACACATGTGACTAGTGGCTGCTACAATGGTCTATTAATATAGATCCTTGCAGGATGCTTACATGTACTACTTTCTTCGTACAAAGTTAATTCATGAAAAAAGGAGGTTGGGAAGGGTAGAAAGATGGAAAAAGCAAGAGAGAAAAAGACAGGGAAGAGAAACTAACCTTTGCTGGGTGTTTACTTTCACCTATCAATAAATTGTGTGATTTAATTCTCATATCAACCCTGGTGAGGTAGGTTGAGAATAGTGTTTATAAATGAGGACACTAACTCTGCCCACATCACATTCTCTTTTGAGCAAAAGAAGCAAGATTTAGAACCAGTCTCCCTTATCCAGCTGTGCTGCATTACTCACACAAGCCATACCTAACAAGTCTAAACAGGCCCTACTGCTATCTACACTTTCTCCCCGCAGCTAAGACAGCCCAGGGCTCCTATAAGGTATTATTTTGAATCTCATATACTCTCTCATTTCAAAAGTATAGTCTAACCATTGCAGGCTAATGTGGGAGTGTCTCCTTCATCCTCCAGACATATTTCAGAGGAATTCTTATCCCATTGCAGCTGTTAATTGTTGGTGTTGTTCAGTCTCTCAGTTGTGTCCAACTCTTTGTGACCCCATGGTCTGCAGCATGCCAGGCTTCCCTGTCCTTCACCATCTCCCACAGCTTGCTCAAACTCACGTCCAATATACAGCCTTGACATACTGCTTTCCCAATTTGGAACCAGTCCGTTGTTCCATGTCCGGTTCTAACTGTTGCTTCTTGACCTGCATACAGGTTTCTCAGGAGGCAGGTAAGGTGGTTTTGTATTCCCATCTCTTGAAGAATTTTCCAATTTGTTTTGATCCACATAGTCAAAGGTTTTAGCATGGTCAATGAAGCAGATGTTTTTCTGGAATTCTCTTGCTTTTTCTATGATCCAACGGATGTTGGCAATTTGATCTCTGGAAATATTTCCTACAGACATGTTTCAGAGGAATTCTTATCCCATTGCAGCTGTTCATTAGGACTCAGCTATGACCAAACAACATGATGGCATTTAAAGTTCTCCAAATATTCCAAACTCCCTAACATGCCTCCTTAGCTCTATAGAGTTTTTCTGCTGCCTGGAACCCTTCCTTCCTTCAGCCAATAATACACATCCTGCATGACTCAGTTCAAGAAAAAGAGGAGGAAGAAAGAGAAAAAAAAAAAACAAAACTCATCAGTCATCTTATCTCAACCAAGGAATCTCCCTGATTCACTCTGCAAGTGTGTGGAACCCTATTCTGTGTTCTCAAGACACTCTCACAGAGTTTTTTCTGAATGCCATCATTACATATCTAGGATCTCCCTCACTACACTGTGAGCTTCTGAAAAGCAAGAACTGTGTCTCTTATCTTTACATCCTCATTGCCCAGCATTTATTGAATGGGTTTTTAAGTAAATAAATGATGGATGGACTGTTGGGCATGCTTATAGCCCTGTTTGAGTATAAGAAGCAATACGTGGTACCACATAGTCTTAAAAGAGGACTAGAGTGCTCTTGCAACATCAGCATCCCAACAGACCAGCTGTCAGGGTATGGGTTACAGTGATAGGAGCAGACAGTCTCTACAGAGGACACAGTGATGCCCTCAAACATTTCATAAGAAGTAATATTCTAAGCCAGCAGTCCCTAACCTTTTTGGCACCAGGGACCGGTTTCGTGGAAGACAATTTTTCCACGAACCACAGTGGGCTGGGAATTGTTTGAGGATGATTCAAACACATTACATTTATTGTGCTCCACAGAGGTTAAAGCGTCTGCCTGCAATGTGGGAGACCTGGGTTCGATCCCTTGGTCGGGAAGATCCCCTGGAGAAGGAAATGGCAACCCACTCCAGTATTCTTGCCTGGAGAATCCCATGGACAGAGGAGCTTGTTGGGCTACAGTCCACGGGTCGCAAAGAGTTGGACACGACTGAGCGACTTCACTCACTTCACTTATGAGAATCTAGGAAATTCTATCTTACGTGGCTCAGATGGTAAAGAACTTGCCTGCAATGCAGGAGACCTGGGTTCAATCCCTGGGTCAGGAAGATACCCTGGAGAAGGGAGCAACACACTCCAGTATTCTTGTCTGGAGAATTCCAGGGACATAGGAGCTTGGGGTGGCAGTGGGGGGCTACAGTCCATTGGGTCACAAAGAGTCAGGCAAAACTGAGCAACTAACACACATGAGAATTGAATGGTGCCACCAATCTGAGAGGAAGCAGAGCTCAGGCAGTAATGCAAGCAATGGGGAATGACTGTACATCCCGATGAAGCTTCACTCACTCACCCACCACTCACCTCCTGCTATGCAGACTGATTCCTACCAGGCCATGGACCAGGGACTCCTGTTCTAAGCTGTGCAGAACATTTAGCAAAGCTGGGACTAGCCCTTATGTTAGCCTCAGGTTCAGTTCAGTACAGTTGCTCAGTTGTGTCTGACTCTTCGCTACCCTGTGGACCACAGCACCCCAGGCTGCCCTGTCCATCGCCAACTCCTGGAGTTTACTCAAACTCATCTCCATGGAGTCAATGAGACCAACCAGCCATCTCATCCTCTGTCGTCCCCTTCTCCTCCTGCCTTCAATCCTTCCCAGCATCAGGGTCTTCTCCAATGAGTCAGCTCTTCGCATCAGGTGGCCCAAAGTATTGGAGTTTCAGCTTCAACATCAGTCCTTCCAATGAACACCCAGGACTGATCTCCTTTAGGATGGGCTGGTTGGATCTCCTTGCAGTCCAAGGGACTCTCAAGAATCTTCTCCAACACCACAGTTCAAAAGCATCAATTCTTCGGCACTCAGCTTTCTTTATAGTCCAACTCTCACATCCAAACATGACTACTGGAAAAACCATAGCCTTGACGAGATGGACCTTTGTTGGCAAATTAATGTTTCTGCTTTTTAATATGCTGTCTAGGTTGGTCATAACTTTCCTTCCAAGGAGTAAGTGTCTTTTAACTTCCTGGCTGCAGTCAACATCTGCAGTGATTTTGGAGCCCCCCAAATTAAAATCAGCCAGTGTTTCCCCATCTATTTCCCATGAAGTGATGGGACCAAATGCCATGATCTTAGTTTTCTGAATGTTGAGACTTAAGCCAACTTTTTCACTCTCCTCTTTCACTTCCATCAAGAGGCTCTTTAGTTCTTCACATTCTGCCATAAGGGTGGTGTCATCTGCATATCTGAGGTTATGGATATTTCTCCCGCCAATCTTGATTCCAGCTGTGCTTCTTCCACTCCAGCGTTTCTCATGATGTATTCTGTATAGAAGTTAAATAAGCAGGGTGACAATATACAGCCTTGATGTACTCCTTTTCCTATTTGGAACCAGTCTGTTGTTCCATGTCCAGTTCTAACTGTTGCTTCCTGGCCTGCATATAGATTTCTCAAAAGGCAGGTCAGGTGGTCTGGGATTCCCATCTCTTTCAGAATTTTCCACAGTTTATTGTGATCCACACAGTCAAAGGCTTTGGCATAGTCAAAAAAGCAGAAATAGATGTTTTTCTGGGACTCTCTTGCTTTTTCGATGATCCAGCGGATGTTGGCAATTTGATCTCTGGTTCTTCTGCCTTTTCTAAATCCAGCTTGTATATCTGGAAGTTCACGGTTCACGTATTGCTGAAGCCTGGCTTGGAGAATTTTGAGCATTACTTTACTAGCATGTGAGATGAGTACAACTGTGCAGTAGTTTGAGCATTCTTTGGCATTGCCTTTCTTTGGAATTGGAATGAAAACTGACCTTTTCCAGTCCTGTGGCCACTGCTGACTTTTCCAAATTTGCTGGCATATTGAGTGCAGCACTTTCACAGCATTATCTTTCAGGATTTGAAATAGCTCAACTGGAATTCCATCACCTTCACTAGCTTTGTTTGTTGTGATACTTTCTAAGGCCTACTTGACTTCACTTTCCAGGATGTCTGGCTCTAGGTGAGTGATCACACCATCGTGATCATCTTGGTTGTGAAGCTCTTTAGGAAGCTAAAGCTAATCCTCACCCCATCTGTTTTCAACAAGATGGGTGGGCTTTGATGGCATTATGCTAACTCAGAGAGACAAAGGTCAGTACTGTATGATTTCAGTACAATCAGTGCAATATAAAAAACCACAAACCCATAGATAATGGAGAACAGATTGGTGATTGCCACAGGCTGGTGGGAGAGGAGGGTTAAAATGAATAAAAGTGTTCAAAAGGTACAAATTTCCAGCTACAAGATAAATAAAGTGACGTATTATTCTGCATGGTGACTGTAGTTAATAATACAATAGTGTCTATTTGAAAGTTAAATAGAGAGTGGGTCTTAAAAGTTCTCATCCTACCCCAAAAAGTAGGTAACTGTGTGTGATGATGAATCTGTTAACTAATCTTTTTGTGGTAATCATTTCTTAATATATATGGATTGGCCAAAAAGTTCGCTCAGAATAGATTAGGGAGAAAACTGAACAAACTTTTTGGTCAGTCCAATACATATATCAAATCATTATCTTGTACACCTAAAATGAATACTGCGGTTGTTATTGTAATTGCTATTTAGTTGCTAAGTCATGTCTGACTCTTACAACTCATAGACTGTAGCCTGCCAGACTTCTCTGTCCATGGGCTTTCCCAGGCAAGAATACTGGAGCAGGTTGCCATTTCCTTCTCCAGGGGATCTTCCTGACCCAGGGAACAAACCCCTGTCACCTACATTGCAGGAGGATTCTTTACCACTGAGCCACTGGAGAAGCCCCAAACTAATACAATGTTAGGTGTCAATTTTATCTTGATAAAAAAGAAAGGAAAACAAAACAAACAAGCAAATTTAAAAGTGGGCAAAAGGGCTTCTCTGGTGGCTCAGTGGTAGAGAATCTGCCTGTCAAGACAGGACACATGGATTCAATCCCTGGCCCAGGAACATCCCATATGCTGCAGAATAACTAAGCCCATGCAACACAACTATTAAGTCAAGGATTTGGAGCCCAGAAGCCACAACTACTGAGCCCATGTGTGCTGCAACTGGTGAAGCCTGGACAAACTAACAGCCATGCTCCTAACAAGAGAAGCCGCCAAAATGAGGAGCCTGCACACCACAGCTAGAGAAGGCTGGTGCAACAGTGAAGACCCAGCATAGTCAAAAATAAATGAATGAAATTATGATTTTTAAAAAGTGAGCAAAAGACCTGAACAGACACTTCACCAAAGAAGATATACAGATTGCACATAAGCATATGAAAAGGAGCTCAATACCATGCCATTGCTGCTGCTGCTGCTGCCGCCATTAGGGAATTATAAACTAAAACAACAGTGAGGTGCCACTACACATCCATTAGTATGGCCAGTCTCTGTGACACTGACATCAAAGGCTGGTGATGACATGGAGTAACAGGAACTCCTGATCATTGCTGACGGGAAAGCAATATGGTACAGATACTTTGGAAGACCATCTGGCAGCTTTTTAAAAAATTAGTCATACTCTTACCATATGGTCCAGCATCAGGCTCCATGGTATTTACCCACACAAGCTGAAAGCATGTCCACACAAAAATCTGCACATGGATATTTAGAACAGCTTTATTCATAATTGTCAAAACTTGGAAACAATAAAGATGTCCTTCAGTAGGTAAATGGATAATTAAGTGTAACACATCCACACACTGGGGCTTCCCAAGTGACTCACAGGATAAAGAATTTGCCTGAAATGCAGGAGATGCAGGAGACAGATGTGGGCTTGATCCCTGGGTCAGTAAGATGCCATAGAGGAAGGCATGGCAACCCAAATCCAGTATTCTTGCCTGGAGAATCCCATGGAGAGAGGAGCCTGGTGGGCTACAGTCCAATAGGGTCTCAAGGAGTCAGAGACGACTGAAGCAACGGAGCGCACAGATGCATCTGTACAATGGAAAACTATTCAGTGATAAAAAGAATGAACTGCTAAGCCGCAAAAAGTCATGGAATAAACTTAAATGCGTATTACTAAGTGAAAGAAGCTAATCTAAAAAGGTTGCTTACTACATGATTACAATTATGTGACATTCTAGAAAACCATAGAGAGAGTAATAAGATCAGTGGTTATTAGGGGTAAGAAAAGAGGGAAGGCTGAACAGGCAGAGCAGCAAAGATGTTTAGGGCAATGAAATTATTACATATGATTCTATAATGGTAGACACCTGTCATCATACATTTGCCAAAAGGCATAGAACGTATACCACCAAAAGTGAACTGCAGTGCAAACTAGGGACTTTGAGTAATAATAACGTGTTAATGTAGGTTTGTCAGAATGTACCTCTCTAGAGTGAGATGTCAATAGTGGAGAGGGCTGTGCATGTTTTGAGGGAGAGGATGTATGGGAACCCATTGTACTTTCTGTTCAATTTTGCTGTGAACCTAAAACTTCTCTAAAAACTAAAATCTGTTATTCAAAAAGGCACTTCAGGTAAATGCCCAAGATAAGCAGCCATGCTTAGTTACTCAGTCATGTCCTACTCTTTGTAATCACATGGACTGTAGCCCACCAGGCTCCTCTGTACACAGGATTCTCCAGGCAAGAATAGTGAAGTATGCTACTGTGCTCTCCTCCTGACCCAGGGGTTGAACCTGGGTCTCCTGCATTGTAGGTAGATTCTTTACCATCTGAGCCACCAGGGAAGCCAGATTCCCAAGGTATTTGCTTAGTCATTCAGTCGTGTGCAACTCTTTGTGACCCTATGCACTGAAGCCCACCAGGCTCCTCTGTCCATCGGGACTCTTCAGGCAGGAATACTGGAGTGGGTTGCCATGCCCTCCTCCAGGCAATCTTCCCAGCCAAACCAAGGGATTAAACCCAGGTCACCCGCATTGCAGGTGGATTCTTTACTGTCTGAGCCACCAGGGAAGCCCAAAGTACAACAGCACATAAACAACAGAGCAGACGGCATAACTTTCCAGGACCCAGCAGGGACAGCTAAGAGGGGGCTCCACCAATTTGTCCTGTGTGTAGCATCTACTAGCATCCTAACATGGTCCTAAAGGAAAACCAAAAAATCATAATCTGTGCTCCCAAATCACTCTTGATTTCATGAGCCAAAAGTCATGAAGACTCACTGAAGCAACAGGAAGGAAGTGGAGGAATCAAGAGATACTCTTGTTTACTGGAAATCCAGTACCCTGCACGGGAGCGCTCCTGGTACCTCAATAAAAGCCAACTATATCCAAGCCAGATGAGTCATCCTGTGGCCCTAGCCAGGAAAGAAGTTTCCCTCAAACACGCCGAATTTCACAGTCACTTTTGAAATGCAGGTCAGCCTCTGCAGGTTGAGAGGAATCTTCATATCACTAAAGGGCAAGAGCCATAGCTGACAAGCTACCAATATGTACTGATTTTTTTTTTTCTCCTTTCAACATCATGTCCTTCACTCTTGTGCTCTCCTCTGAAATCCCTCTAGTTTATCCCAAATGTAAGAATTTTACTTGCCCTTCTCTGCAGCCATAACAAGACAGATTCTAAAACAGTTATTCTGTGGCCTCACCAAGAAGCAATGAGAGCAACCTACCCCCCCCCTCAAAAATCATGACCCAAACGCATCCTCCTCAAAGGGCCTGTATCATGCAGTGTGCATAGCTGTGCCTGCCCCCGCCCCCGCCCCCTCACCGCCCTCAGGACCAGGCAAGTGGCCACATTTCTACCACCAGACATGAAGGGAAGTAACAAGAAGCTCTGTACCCCAATAGAGGTTCCCTGTTGTGGGAGCATCCCATCTTGCTGGCTTGTCAGCCCATTCCAAAAGAACTGAAGGTTGCTTACAAAGATTAATAGAGTTGGCAAAATAGAATAAAGAAAATCATAAAAATGGGAAGTTGAGGGGCTTGCTTCTTCTGGATTGGGAGTGAGGAAGACTGGTAACAATCTAATGGTCTCTAATTTCATTTCTCCCTACTTGAATCTGTCCCTTCTTTACTGATCTTACCTGATTCTAGCTCTCTTGGCAAAGTCACCAAAGATCCCAACTTGCTGCATTCAATAGCCAGTTCTGTCCTCAGCTCACTTGAGCCAGTAGAAGAAATTCAAAGAGTGGATCAAGGCCTTTTGCTGGAAAATACTCTTCCCCTGTTTTTCCTCCTCTCTGGTTCCTCCTTCTTTTCTGCTTTCTCCTATCTCACAGGTCCTAAAAATTAGCAAGTCCTCAGGCTCAGTTTTTAGAACTCTTTTCTACCTGCCCTCAGTACTGGGAGATCTCATTCTGCTTCACAGCATGCAGTACTATATCACCACTCCTAGATTTCTATCTTTAGCCCTGCCTTCACTGCTTAACTCTAGACTCCCATATCCAGCTTCCCACTCAGCATCTCCACTCAGATATCTGAAGTGAAAAAGTGAAGTTGCTCACTTCAAAAAAAAAAGTGAGTCACTTGTCTGACTCTTTGCGACCCCATGGACTGTAGCCCTAAGAGGTTCCTCCATCCATGCAATTTTTCAGGCAAGAGTACTGGAGTGGATTGTCATTTCCTTATGCAGGGGATCTTCATGACCCAAGGATCAAACCCAGGTCACCCGCATTGCAAGCAGATGCTTTTACCATCTGAGCCACCAGGGAAGCTCAGATGTCTGACATATACCTCAAATCCCAAACCATCCAAAACAAGTCTCCTAACATCCCGGACCAGACCTGCTCGAATTTTCCCCACTCAATGACAACTTCATCTTTCTGGTTACTCGCCCCCACCACAGTTAAGGATGATATAGAGTCATCCTTAACTCCTCTCTTTCTCTCACTTCTAACGTCTAACCCACTAGAAAATTCTGCTGGCTCTATCTCCAAAATATTCCCCAGGGCTGTCCACTCTTTACTGCACCCTGGTAACCACTTTCATATAGGTCTGGGTTATTACAGTGGTCTAACTGGACTCTGCTTCCACCTCTGCCCTTCACATTTTTCTCAACATAGGAGCCAGTGTTACTCTATTGAAGTATAAGTTGGGCCCAAGTTTTCACAAGAAACTTCATCAATTCAGTTCAGTTCAGTCGCTCAGTCATGTCCGACTCTTTGCGACCCCACGAACCACAGCACGCCAGGCCTCCCCATCCATCACCAACTCCCAGAGTCCACCCAAACCCATGTCCATCGAGGCAGTGATGCCATCCAGCCATCTCATCCTCTGTCGTCCCCTTCTCTTCAGAGTCCCAAGTGATTTAGCCCGTCGCTCCTCCAGCCTCTTATCCTCTCCTCCACCAGCCGCACTGGCCTCCCTGTTTCTCCTTGCACACCAGGCTTGCCTCCACCTTACAGCCTTTGCACTTGCTGCTTCTCCTTCTTGAAATGCTCTTCCCCTTATCTCCTCTAAGTCTTTGCTCAAAAACTTTCTCAAGGAGTCCTTCGTGATCATCTTTTTGAAAACTACTAAGTGCCTCAAACCCCATACCCTTTTCTTGCTTTACTTTCCCATAATAATTCCCATCTAAACTACTACAGAATTCCCTGGCTATTTCATTGATTGTGTTGCCCCTCACTCGAACAAAAGCTTCATGGATGTAGGATTATTTTTTCTGTTTTTCTTTTCTTCTTAATCGCTGGCTCCAGAACTGTGCTTGGCATATAATAATTTGGTACATAAGTGTTAGAAGTCAATGCAAATGAAAAGTTTCTTGCTCTTTTACACTAAAGATTACTATAGAAATGGTGAACTAATTTTTGACTGTGTCAAACCAATTCTCCCTTCATAGTCATTCATCATCCTTGGTCTGAGTAGCACCTTGGACTTGAGGCAGAAGGTTTAAGGATTAAGAAACAAAACAAAGCCTTGTTTTAAAGCCTTTAAACAAAGCCTTCATGTCTTAGTCAATGCTGAAAATTTGCCAACAGAATAAAAAAATCAATAGACCATAACCTGACAAGTTTCTGTCAGTTTTACACACATACACACATCCAGTTGCACACCAAAAGCAACTAGTAAGAAAACACAATATTAAAATTTACTACACTTTCACCTCTACCCACACTCCCCACAGCTCATGAGTGTTGAAGATGTGCTGTTCAGTAGCTGACAATCCTAGCAGATGCTGCTTTAATGCTTGAGAAAGACAAGCATCTTTTACCAGCATCAGCCTTGGAACAGCTCCAGAGAAATCCTTTTTCTTCCTCCCACTCACACCTTTCTCCCTGGGCATGCATGGTATACATTGCCAGTGGCCTCCGCCTCCATCCAACCTACAGAAACCTGGCCCATAACACCCTGTAATTAATGTCATCAGACAAGCAAGACTGAGTGTCACTCCACTATGCATGCTCTCTGTTTAGCAGAAAACACTGTCCTTTGCAATCAAGGAAGCACTCCCCAGCCACTGTCAGCAGGTGCTTCTCCAGGTCCTGAGAAGGATTTACAGCCTTTATGCCCACTCTCACCAAGTCTGCCTCCTGACTAACCATTTCTATGAAACTGCTCAGTCATCCAGCTTAGGTAGCCAATGTGTAAGCACAGGAATAGTGGAGGCTTCCACAGGGATAAGGCCCACCCATGACCCTGCTTCTCTCTCCTGGGCCAGTCCACCAAGCCAGGCTACTCACACCCATTCCCACCCAAAGGAAATAGATAAAAGCTGCAGGGTACAGCCCTCACCTGTGCACAGCCTATGAAGATTAAGAAAACTCAGGAAAGAATATTCACAATCATTGCTTCTGGTTTCAATATTTGGACCCAGTAGCCAATAAGAATATTTCTTAGATCTTGCTTTAAAAATAAATTTTACACACGTATGTGTAAAATGCACCCATGAAATTGAGGTTATGCTATCAAAGAACCATAAAACAAAGTAAACCAAGGAGATGTAGAAAATCCTTCTTTTCCAAGTACGGAAGTACCACGTGTTGCCCAGACCTGAATCATTCTTTTAATTAGAGGTTCTAAGTCAGTATAGAAATGCTTTTAGAAAGGGAAAAGAGATCTCTGAGACTCTCCTCTTAAAGGAGGTTAAATATGCCATCAATTAAGATCAAAGAATGGGTAGCAGTTTCATTAGGTGTTTATCTGGATACATAAACTTGGAGGAAGACGATCAAACAGGTTCTTGATTTTATTTTCTCCCTCTTGTGACACCTGAGTGACCCTGGAAGAATGAGGCAGAAACAGCTAATAGATTTGTATGGCCAAGAACAAAATGAAAATGTGGGGCCCCTTGTTTATAAATTGTTGGGATGTTCACAACAGTGACAGTAGAGCATTAAACCAAGAATGAAGCGCCCTCATCTAAAACTGGACCCTGTACAACTGTACACATTGCACAACCATGAAGCTGGCTCTGAAGACAAAGAATTTCTCTTCTGGTTGTTGAGCAACCTGCATGGAAACTACAGTGGAAAGAGATGCTCTGGGCATCATTCAACCTAGGCAGAGTGTCTGGAAAGCTCCATGTCCCTATGAAGCATCACTCCACGCTGGTATCACTTGGAGAGAAATTCCTGCCATCTGATAAAATCCTGAATTGTACTCACAAACATGGCTGTTTCCTTAGAGACGCAAAAGCTTTCTTCTCCTGGGACTAAACAGACATTTCTCCAAAGAAGACATACAATGGCCAATAGGCACAGGAAACCATACTCAACTATTAGATACTCAATTATCAGAGAAATACCAATCAAAACTACAATGAAGTACCATCTCACACTGGTCAGACTATCCATCATTTAAAAGTCTATAAAATAACAAATGCTAGAGAGGATGTGAAGAAAAGGGAACTCTCCTACATTGTTGATGGGAATGTAAATTGGTGCAGCCACTATGGATAATAGTATGGAGGTTACTTAAAAATCTAAAAACAAGTTACCATATGATCCTGAAATCCCACTCGTAGGCAATATCCAGAGAAAACTATAATTCAAAAAGACACATGCACCCCAGTGTTCATAGCAGCATCATTTATAATAGCTAAGACATGGAAACAACCTAAATGTCCATCAACAAATGAATGGATAAAGATGTATTATATATACACACCATGGAATAGTAGTGTAGTGTTACTCATTCAGTCATATCCAACTCTTTGCAACCCAGGGATATTCCCAACCCAGGGATCAAACCTGGGTCTCCTGCGTTGCAAGAAGATTCTTTACCACCTGAACCACCAGGGAAGCCCCAGGTGGAAGACTACTGCTGCTGCTGCTGCTGCTGCTTCTAAGTCACTTCAGTCGTGTCCGACTCTGTGCGACCCCAGAGACAGCAGCCCATCAGGCTCCCCTGTCCCTGGGATTCTCCACGCAAGAACACTGGAGTGGGTTTCCATTTCCTTCTCCAATGCATGAAAGTGAAAAGTGAAAGGGAAGTCGCTCAGTCGTGTCCGACTCTTAGCGACCCCGTGGACTACAGCCTACCAGGCTCCTCCATCCATGGGATTTTCCAGGCAAGAGTACTGGAGTGGGGTGCCATTGCCTTCTCATCCATAAAAAAGAATGAAATAACACCATCTGCAGCAACATGGGTGGACATAGAGACTATCATACTAAATGATATAAGTCAGAAAGAGGAAGACAAGTACCATATGATATTATTTACTGTAGACTCTAAAATATGACACAAATGAACTTCTTTACAAAACATAAATAGACTCACAGACATAGAAAACAAACTTATGGTTACCAAAAGGGAAAGGGAAGGGAGAGATAAATTAGAAATTTGGGATCAGCAGATACAAAGTATTATATATTAATATAAAACAAACAAGGTCTTACTGTATAGGTGTGTGTATATATATATATACACACACACAGACAAAAATGTGTATGTATATATATATATACATATACACATAATGGAATCATTTTGCTGTACACTAGAAACTAACACAACATTGTAAATCAACTATACTTCAATTTTTACAAAAGCTTTCTCCCCCAGTAATTGGTATTTACTTATTTAAGATTGACTGGGCCCCAATTAACCTAATCAACTGGATTGATCTGAAAAGAGCAATCTTTCAGGGTGGGCCCAGTAAGAGATTTGAGTGCCTGGAGGCAGAAGATTTCTTATAATTTTGGTTAAAGAAGAGATCTCTTTACCCTAACAAGTTGAAAGAGACTTCTTTGTTCATCAGCCATTGGAAATGGTTAGATTTTATAAGAATTAGTTACAAAAAATATGACTCAACCGTATGGCTGTTGTTGTTGTTTAGTTGCTAAATCACATCCGACTCTTTTGCGACCCCAAGAACTGTAGCCTAATGGGCTCCTCTGTCAATGGGATTTCCCAGGCAAGAATTCTGGAGTGGGTTGCCATTTCCTTCTCCAGGGAGATCTTCCTGACCCAGGGATTGAACTACATTGCAGGTGAATTCTTTACTACTGAGCCACCTGGGAAGCCCAACCATAGGGCTAAGGAAAGTAAATTAGTCTTCAAGAAGATTTCCGACAAATGTTTTAGGTTGGCTCAGTTGTTTCCTTTTTCTCTTTCTGTGTTTTTGCTAACTCTCCCTCTTCATGTTTTTCAGGCTCTCAGTTGGAATAACCAGCAGGCCCTCCCTTTTCCATCCACCATCACCACCCTCAATCAATATTCACTCATCCTGTGACCAAACAGCCCCTCTAATACATTAATTTCAGAAACGTGGTTAATGATGAGATGGACTAGAGGTGGAGGTGAGCCTAACAGAAGGCCAGTGGAGAAACCTCAATTAAACTAGTCTTTCTGCAAAGGATACCACTGCTTTCTCCAATACTAGTCTAATGGCTCTTTCTATAAGAGTAAGATGCTCAGTTATGTAAACTAACTTGCTAATCATTTCTTCAATGACTTAAAACACCAAAAAATATTCATTCACCTTTATTCTTGCTTTCTTATTCAACACAGACTCAGAATTGCCCGTGATGAATTGCTGCTCAAATCATACCCACAGGATAAAGAGAAAAGGATGAGTTTCGGTTTGAGGATGATAAAGAAGAAGATACTTCTCAATATCACTTGTTAACTAAAACATGGAAAAATAAAGGGATGATGTGACAAAAAATGAAGGAGAGATGATATTCTTGCAAATTTTCCTGAAATTGTACTTTTCAGGCCTAAGTTCCCTCATTAACAATACTCCATCCCAACTCGCCATGTGCTTTGTGATTCAGCAGTATTACTGAAGGGTGTGCACCGAAAGGAAAAGTCAGAGGCTTCACTGTGCTCAGTGTGACAGTCGACACTGTTTTCCATGAAACACAGAACCACTGTGCTCTAAGTACAGGAGCAGGTGTTTAACACGACAACCCAAATCTTTTCTTTTCAGAACTAATTTCATCCCAGTGTCAGGATACCTCAAAATCCACACATCCACTCAGTTGACCTTTCTCTGTTTTTAACTTTTCAAAAATATCTTTCAAGACAGGAAAACAATTCGGTCCTCTTAATTTATATTTATATATATATATGTATATTTATATATATATATATATTTATATATATATATATATATATATATATATATAAAATTCAGACCTAGAGACACAGACAGACAGAAAGTGAGAGGATGAAAACAGATATTCCATACAAATGGAAATCAAAAGAAAGTCAGAGTGACAATTTTCATATCAGACAAAATAGACCTTAAAATAAAGAATATTATAAGAGATAAAGAAAGACACTACATAATGATCAAGGGATCAATCCAAGAAGATGACCTAACAGTTGTCAATATTTATGCACCCAACATAGGAGCACATCAATACATAAGGCAAACAGTAATAGGGCATAAAAAGGGAAATTGATGGTAACACAATTATAGTAGGGAACTTTAACACCCCACTTACACCAAAAGACAGATCATCAAACAGAAAATTATTAAGGAAACACAAGCCTTAAATAACACATTAGATCATACGGATTTAATTGATATCTTCAGGACATTCCAACCAGATGCAGAAGAATACACTTCCTTCTCAAGTGCACACAGGACATTTTTCAGGATAGGCCACATCTTGGGTCACAAATCAAGCCTCAGTAAATTTAAGAAAAATTGAAATCATATCAAGCATCTTTTCTAAACATGACACTATGAGACTAGATATGAATTACAAGTGATTAAACAACACATTTCTAAATAACAACAGATTACTGAAGAAATAAAAAGGGAAATCAACAAATTCCTAGAACTGACAACAAAAATGTGATGACCCAAAGCCTATAGGATGCAGCAAAAGCAGTTCCAAGAGGGAGGTTTAGAGCAATACATTCCTACCTCAAAAAACAAGGAAAACAACAGACAACCTAACTTTACACTTAAAATAAGTAGAAAAAGAAGAACAAAAATAACCCAAAGTGGCAGAAGGAAAGATAGCTCAAAGATCAGAGCAGAAAGAAATGAAAAAGAAGTAAAGGAATCAGTAGTAAAGATTAACAAAACTAAAAACTGGTTCTTTGAGAATATAAACAAAATTGACAAACCATTAGCCAGACTTATCAAGAAAAAAAGGGAGAAGAATTAAATCAACAAAATTAGGCATGAAAAAGGAAAGGTTACAACAGACAACACAAAAATACAAAAGATCATAGGAGACCATTATGAGCAACCATATGCCAATAAAATGCACCACCTGGAAGAAATGGACAGATTCTTAGAAAAGTTTAACCTTCTGAGACTGAACCAGAAAGAAATAGAAACTATGAACAAACCAATTTCAAGCACTGAAATCAAAACTGCTATCAAAAATCTCCCCAAAACACAAAAGCCCAGGGCCAGGTGGCTTCACAGGTGAATTCTACCAAACATTTCAGTTCAGTTCAGTTCAGTTCAGTTGCTCAGTCGTGTCCGACTCTTTGCAGCCCCATGAATTGCAGCACGCCAGGCCTCCCTGTCCATCACCAACTCCTGGAGTTCACTCAAACCCACGTCCATCAAGTCAGTGATGCCATCCAGCCATCTCATCCTCTGTCGTCCCCTTCTTCTCCTGCCCCCAATCCCTCCCAGCATCAGAGTCTTTTCCAATGAGTCAACTCTTCGCCTGAGGTGGCCAAAGTACTGGAGTTTCAGCTTTAGCATCATTCCTTCCAAAGAACACCCAGGGCTGATCTCCTTTAGAATGGACTGGTTGGATCTCCAAAAATTTAGAGAAGAACTAATCCCTATCCTTCTGAAACTATTTCCAAAAATTCCAGAGGGAGTAACACTTCCAAATTCATTCTACAAAGCCACTATCATCCTGATACCAAAACCATGACATCACAAAAAAAAAAAATCGCAGGCCAGTATCACTGATGAACACAGATGTAAAAATCCTCAACAAAATTCTAGCAAAGAAAATTCAACAATACATTAAAAAGATGTACACTGTGGCTGATTCATGTCAATGTATGGCAAAACCAATACAGTATTGTAAAGCAAAATAAAGTAAAAATAAAAATTAAAAAAAAAAAAGATAATGCACCATGATCAAGTCAGGTTTATCCCCAAGGATGTAAGGATTTTTCAATATACACAAATCAATCAATGTGAAACTCTATATTAACAAATTAAAAGATGAAAACTATGTGATAATCTCAAGAGATGCGGAAAAAGCTTTTGTCATAATTCGGCACCCATTTGTGATAAAAGCTCTTCCAAAAATGGGCATAGAAGGAACCTACCTGTATATAATAAAGATACTATACAACAAACCCATAGCAAACATTATTCTCAACAGTGAAAAACTGAAAGCATTCCTTCTAAGATCAGGAACTAGACAAGATTGCCCACTCTCACCACTATTATTCGACACAGTTTTGGAAGTCCTAGCTATGGGAATCAGAGAAGAAAAAGAAATAAAAAGGAATCCAGATTAGAAAAGAAGAAGTAAAATCCTCACTGTTTGCAGATGACATGATACTATACATAGAAAACCCTAAAGATATTATCAAGGTATTATAAAGTACTAGAGCTAATCAGTGAATTTAGTAAAGTTGCAGGATACAAAATCAATACATAAAAATCATTTGCATTACTATACACTAGAAAGAGAAATTAAGTAATCAATCCCATTTACCATTGCAACAAAAACAATAAAATACCAAGGAATAAACCTATCTAAGGAGACAAAAGAGCTGTATACAGAAAACTGTAAGACACTGATGAAAGAAATCAAGGATGACATAAACAGATGGGGAGATATTCTATGCTCCTAGATTGGAAGAGTCAATACTGTGAAAATAACTATACTACCAACTGTAATCTACAGATTCAATGTAATCCCTATCAAGTTACCAATGGCATTTTTCAAAGAACTAGAACAAAAATTTTCACAATTGGTATAGAAACAAAAAAGACCCCAAATAGCAAAGCAATCTTGAGAAAAAAGAATGCAGCTGGAGGAATCAACCTCCCTGTCATCAAGACAGCATGGTACTGGCACAAAATCAGAAATATAGACCAATGGAACAAGATAAAAAGCCCAGAGATAAACCTACACACCTATAGGCATCTTATCTTTGACAAAGGACTCAAGAAATTGAATGGGGAAAAGAGTTGTTTCAATAAATGGTGCTGGGAGAATTGGAGAGCTATGTATAAAAGAATGAAACTAGAATACTTCCTAACACCATACACAAAGATAAACTCAAAATGGATTAAAGACCTAAATGTAAGACCAGAAACTATAAAACTCTTAGAGGAAAACAGACAGAACACTGTATGACATAAATCACAGCAAGATTCTCTATGACCCACCTCCCAGAGCAATGGAAATAAAAACAAAAATAAACAAGTGGGACCTAATTAAACTTAAATACTTTTGCACAGCAAAGGAAACTATAAACAGGTGGAAAGACAACCCTCATAAAGGGAGAAAATAATAGTAAATGAACCAACTGACAAAGGGTTAATTTCCAAAATATACAAGCAGCTCATAAAACTCAATCCCAGAAAAACAAATAACCCAATCAGAAAGTGGGCAAAAAAACCTAAACAGACATTTTCCCAAAGAAGACATACAGATGGCTAAAAAACATATGAAAAGATGCTCAACATCACTTATTATTAGAGAAATGCAAATCAAAACTACAATGAGTTATCACCTCATACTGGTCAGAATGACCATCATCAAAAAATCCACAAACAATAAGTGCTGGAGAGAGTGCTGAGGAAAGGAACCCCTCTTGTACTATTGGTGCGAATGTAAGTTGATTACAGCTACTCTGGAAGACAGTATGGAGATTCCTCAAAAAACTGGGAGTAGAACTACCATATGATCCAATAATTCCACTATCAGCATACTGGAGTGTGTTTCCATTTCCTCCTCCGGGGGATCTTTCCAACCCAGGGATCCAACCTGTGTCTCCGGCAGATCCTACATTGCAGGCAGATTCTTTACCACTGAGGCACCTGGGAAGCCCTAGGCATATACCCTGAGAAAACCAAAATCGAAAAAGGCACCATGTACTCCAGTGTTCATTGCAGCACTATATACAACAGTTAGGACATGAAAGCAACCTAGATGTCCATCAATAGATGCATGGATAAAGAAACTGTGGTATATATATATATACACAATGGAGTATTAGCCAACTATGAAAAGGAACACATCTGAGTCAGTTCTAATGAGGTGGATGAACCTAGAGCCTACTATACAGAGTGAAGTAAGCCAGAAAGAGAAAAACAAATATCGTATATTAAAGCATATATATGGAATCTAGAAAGACGGTAGCAAAGAACCTATTTGCAGGGCAGCGGTGGAGATGCAGACATAGAGAAGAGACTTATGAACACAGGCAGAGGGTAGAGAGGAAGGGGAAAGGGAGAGGAATGGAGAGAGTAACATGGAAGCATATACACTACCATATGTAAAATAGATATCTAATGGGAATTTGCTGTATGACTCAGGGAACTCAAACTGGGGCTTTGTAACAATCTAAGAGTGTTCTTGCCTGGAGAATCCCAGGGGCGGGAGAGCCTGGTGGGCTGCCGTCTCTGAGGTCGCAGAGTCGGACACGACTGAAGCGACTTAGCAGCAGCAGCAGCAGCAGCAGCAGAGGGGTGGAAGGGGGTCGGAAGTGGGAGGGAGGTTCAAGAGGATGCGGACATATGATACCTATGGCTGGCTCATCTGGATATACAGTAGAGGCCAACACAATATTGTGAAGCAACTATCCTTCAATTAAAAATAAATAAATTTATTTGTTTTTAATCTTGAAGAAGGACTTCTAGAGTGGCATGAACATTTGATTTCCAATCCCCAAAATAATATACACAGAAAACAGGAGGGGAAGAATCCCAACTTAGCCTCTACTGAATCATGTGCAGTTTCTGGGTAAATGAGAACCTGGAGAAAGCCGCCAACAGAAGGACAATTACGGGTTTTGGCAGAAGAGCATGAGAGTAGAGGGCAGAGACAAAGTGGGAGATGGAAGCAGAACTGAGACTGAAGCAACTCAAAGGCTCCTGCCTGCTTCAAGGGTTTCCCATTGTCAAGCAGATTTTCATCTCAGGGAAAAATAAGCTCCCATCTGAGAGGCAATCAGAATGTAACTGCTTATCAGGGCACAGTACTTTGACCCACTCACTCTACCCTTTCTTACTCATTATCACTCAAGCAGAAATAAAATAATGCTAAAAGCAGAAAGAGTAAGGACCTAACAGAGGCAGAAGAGATTAAGAAGAGGTGGCAAGAATACGCAGAAGAATTGTACAAAAAAATGTCTTTATGACCCGGATAACCATGATGGTGTAGTCACTCACCTAGAGCCGGATATCCTGGACTGGAAGTCAAGAGGGCCTTAGGAAGAATTGTTACTAAGAAAGCTAGTAGAGGTGACTGAATTCCAGCTGAGTTATTTCAAGTCCTAAAAGGATGCTGTTAAAGTGCTGCACTCAATATGTCAGCAAATTTGGAAAACTCAGAAATGGCCACAAGACTGTAAAATGTCAGTTTTCATTCCAACTCCAAAGAAGGGCAATGCCAAAGAAACTCAAATGCCATACAATTGCGCTCATTTCACATGCTATCAAGGTTATTCTCAAAATCCTTCCAGCCAAGCTTCAGCAGTACCTGAACGGAGAGCTTCCAGATGTACAAGCTGGGTTTCACAGAGGCAGAGGAATCAGATATCAAACTGCCAACATTCACGGCATCATGCAGAAAGCAAGGGAATTCCAGAAAAACATCTACTTCTGCTTCACTGAGTACACTAAAGCCTTTGACTGTGTGGACAAAAACAAACTGAAGAAAATTCTTCAAGAGATGGGAGTAAAAGACCAGCTTTCCTGTCTCCTGGAGAAATCTGTATGCAGGTTAGAAGAAGCAACAGTTAGAACTAGACATGGAACAACAGACAGGTTCAAAACTGGGAAAGGAGTATGTCGAGGCTGTATATTGTCACCCTGCATGTTTAATTTAAATGCAGAGTACATCATGTGAAATGCTGAGCTGGATAAATCACAAGCTGGAATCAGGATTGCTGGGAGAAATATCAACAGTCTCAAAGACGCAGATGATATCAGTCTAATGGCAGAAAGTGAAGAGGAATTAAAGAGCTCCTTGATGACAGTGAAAGAGAAGAGTGAAAAAGCTGGCTTCAAACTCAACATTAGGAAAACTAAGTAGCTTCTAATGTGAAAAGTTACATATTATGCAAATTAAGAACAACAGAGCACTTTCAATTGTGTGGCTTTCCTGGACATCTTTCCTTCAAGCAATGCTTTAGAAATTCAGATCACATTCCTCTTGGAGGCCATCTTCAACACAAGGACTTTATGTTCACCATAGAGGCAACAGAGAGGTGGTAGAGAAGGCTTAACTGGTTTAAACCAATCAGATGGCCCTATCTATACACAAGACAAATAGAAAATACAGTTGTGTGACCTGAAAGAAAAAAAACTAAGATCATGGCATCTGGTCCCATCACTTCATGGCAAATAGAAGCGGGGAAAGTGGAAGTAGATTTTCTTTTCTTGGTCTCCAAAATCATCACTGATTGTGACTGTAGCCATGCAATTAAAAGGCACTTGCTCCTTGGAAGGAAAGTTATAACAAACCCAGACATCATATTAAAAAGCAGGGACATCACTTTGCTGACAAAGGTCCTTACAGTCAAATTTATGGTTTTTCTAGTAGTCATGAATGGATGTTGGTCCATAAAGAAGGCTGAGCACCAAAGAATTGATGCTTTCAAATTGCGGTGCTGGAGAAGACTCTTTGGAGTCCCATAGACTGCAAGGAGATCATACCAGTAAAACCTAAAGAAAATCAACCCTGAATATTCTTTGGAAGGCATGATGCTGAAGCTGAAGCTCCAATACGTCGGCCACCTAATGTGAAGAGTCGACTCATTGGAAAAAACTGTGATGCTGGGAGAGACTGAAGGCAGGAGAAGGGGGACCACAGGGGATGAGATGGTTAAGATAGCATCACCGACTCAATGGACATGAACCAAACTCAGTGGACAGCAAACTCCAGGACATAGTGGAAGACAGAGGAGCCTGGTGTGTTGCAGTCCGTGGAGCCACAAAGAGTCTGAACAACAACAATAACAATATGCCAAAAAGCAAAACCAGTTACACCTACCACAATTAACAACTGTTAGACTGTATCAAGTTCTTCTGTGCATTTCTCTCCAGAAACCACAATCTTGGTCCTTGACTACATCTTCCAAACAGGCTGAAGGTCCCAGACATGTGCAGGAAGACAGGAAATGGTCCTAAGCTCATCAAGTGAAGACAGAAAGCCTCACCCATGCTCTCCTCATCTCTCTCACTGAAAAACACCAGAGAGAAACGGATCCTCCTCCAATCAATGCTGATTGAAAGGAAATGAAAGTGATAGACTTTTTCCATCCACCATCTAATGCTGCAGCTGCTGTTATTATTATCACTATTAAATACTGCAAGTAAACTGTTTCTGCCACAAGAACCATCATAGAGATCGTGAGAATACTGACCAATATGCATCCCTGTATTCCTGCTGTAGTAACCCAACCCACAGTCCAGCCAACACTGGGAATAAAAGTAAGGTTTTGGAAGACTTCTGATCAAGAGCCTCCTTTTCAGGTGAAAACGTGATCTTAAGACCTCTGCTTTAAAAGAAAAACTGACTTCCAATTTTTTCTAAGACTGACCCTTTAGCCCCAGTCCTTCAAAGAAAGTAACATTTTCATCAAATGATAGTAGTGATATCTTGTCATTATCTTCAAGTAAGAGCGTTCTTACTTCCTTACAAATTGATTTGGGACACAGTGTTTTAAGAAACATATACTTTTCCACCATCCAAGAGACTTATAAGAAGAAAAGCCACCTATCTGCTCAGGCAGAATGGGAAAGGATGGCAAGGTGCTTGGTACCAGCCAAACTGAAGAACACTTGTTTCTTCAAGTAGCAAAGCATTAAAGAAGAGATACCCAGAAGACAGGGTGTCAGACTGAACTTCTAGGCAGCAATGAATCAGCAAAACACACTTGGTGCTTGGTGACCAAATTAAAAATTACCTAATCTTGGAGGAGAAGAGACAGCCCAGGCTCGAAGTCTGGAGGTCAGTTATTGACCCCAGAGCATTAAGCTCATGCATGACCCCAGAGTAATCTCACTAACCCAACCTCAAACTGCGAGTAGCAAATTCAAAGTCTGACTCTTCAGCTTCAGTTCTAACACAACACTGGTACACTCCTGTTTAATTTCAGAGGCTTCTGGTTCTAGACCCTGGCTGAACTCACCCCTTACACCTGTCAGCAGATCTGGGACTCCCTGGTTTGGCCCTTACCGCTCTCTAAGGTGTTTGATTCCAAGTCACCCATCAGCCTTAGAGAATCAGCCCCACTTCACCAGCCATTGCTCCCAGCTCCAATGCCTGGGGCAGGTACATGATATACTGACTGAGCTTACCTTCCCATAAGCCAGTGCCAAAGTTGGAGTTACCAAACACAGGAAACATATTTAAAAAACAATAATAGACATGAAAGAGGAACTGCTGTCTCAGAAGCCAAGATAAATATCAACCCAGACCATGGTTTGGCAGAGTAGGGCACGTTATGTACAAAATGTTACACTGAAGGACTCAACTGTTTGACTTCGTAATGGTACAAAAATGTGTGTGGAAATACACCTCAAGGTCAGTCAAGGATGGTGTATTTCATTTTAAACACAACTGCTTTACTATTTTGGGGTGCCAGACATTGTGAATTTCGTCTTTTTGGGCACTGGATATTTTTTCATATT
This sequence comes from Budorcas taxicolor, assembly GCF_023091745.1. NCBI lineage: Eukaryota > Metazoa > Chordata > Mammalia > Artiodactyla > Bovidae > Budorcas > Budorcas taxicolor. The sequence goes on along the minus strand of NC_068910.1, from coordinate 109,644,525 downwards.
TCTAAATATTCTTGAGGTCAGTTCTGGGATGAGTAGGTGACCTGGGAGCACTCTGCTCCTCTCAGGGATCACTTTTTAATGATCTGTTAGGCATGTCGGGAGCAGTGATCAGTGTAGGGCTAACTATTCCCCATATCTGAAGCCAGACCTTCCTGACTGTCCAGTACTCGTGAATTATAAGTTTTCCAATCTGACTGGAGGGAACAAGCAATATTCCCAGACTTTTGTGACTGCAGGGCACTGCTCTCCACCCTCTCCCTCATCTTTGCACCCCTCCCAGCACTCTCCAGACTCCCGTAGTTGACTCACTTACTCTTATGAACACATGAGGGGCCTTCCTGCATGTTTCCAGCAACCCCTCTCTGTGCAGGTCTCTTGGTTCTGGAGCTCAGTCCTGTGAACTCTGGCCACCTTGGTTTCCTGGGCTCTCAGCACCACCTCTCAACTCAAGGAGTACGAGTTCCACCTGGGGCTCAGCCTGGACCCTCTCCCAGGGATCAGCTGGAGCAGTTGGAGTGTTCACCTCTTTGTAATTTCCTGGATATCATTTCCCTCCCATTGCCTGATGACCAGTGTTTCAAAACCCATATATTGCTTCATATATTTTATCTGATATTTTTTATTATTTCAGGATAAGAATAAATCTGGCCCTGTTACTCTATCTTGGGGAAAAACAGAAATTCTTTCAAATTCAGTCAACTTAGCACTCAACACCAATATTATTACACAGAGAAGATACCACTTTAACCTGAGTTTTTCAGAATGAGGATCTTGAGCCACCGACCCAAGAATCTCCTAGAAAGCTTGATAAAAGACACATTACTACTTCACATCCTCAGACTATTGAATATACTTTTTTTTTTTTTTTTTGGCCACTAAAGGGATTCCCCAGAGAAGGCAATGGCAACCCACTCCAGTATTCTTGCCCGGAGAATCCCAGGGACAGAGGAGCCTAGTGGGCTGCCGTCTATGGAGTCGCACAGGTCGGACACGACTGAAGCAACTTAGCAGCAGCAGCAGCAGCAAAGGGATTCCCAGGTGGCTCAGTGATAAAGAATCCACCTGCAAATGCAGAAGATGCAAGAGACGCAGGTTCGATCCATGGGTTGGGAAGATCCCCTGGAGTAGGAAATGGCAACCCATTCCAATATCTTTACCTGGAAAATTCCATAGACAGAGGAGCCTGGCGGGCTATAGTCCATGGGGTCACAAAGAGTTGGACATGACAGCATCAGCAGGCACACACACACCAAAAAAATTGAGAATTGTTTTCATTACCATGCCAGTTCATTAACAAAAGACAATAAAATCTTCTTCTGAAAGCTGGAAATCATTAGAATAAGTAATGGGTTTAAAAGGCAAGGAGAATACTGGAAGTCCAACCTGAAATGATGTTGACCCTCCAATACCTCTTCCAGCTATATAAGCATGCTTTGTATAACCCATGTCTCTCCATGGCCACATGAGCGATTTTCGAGCTGCTGCTTTCTCATGCACTGCAACAGCAGTGCTCCATTTGGAAACTGGAAAGCAATGCTGAGATGGGGAAAGACTCATGACTGTCTCCACACAGATAGCCTCTGGATGGTAAGCGCCCAGGCCAAAGCCAAAGCTTTTTCCCAGAAGGCGTGTTTCTTCTAAACTCATTGAGTAACTGTCATGCTCTCCACCAATGAATTCTCATCAACAATATCAACAATCACACTATCAATCTTTTATTTTCTAATCTCAAAAGCAATTGGAATGTCCCCTGTACCATCCTGACTCACACCAGCCCCATTTCTGGGAAAGGAAACCAACAGCCTAAAAGGCTTGTATAAAGTGTAAATACAATCTGGACATCATGAGGCCAAGTTTATCAGAGGAGAAGTAGATTGCATTATTCGAGCAGTGTGTGAGTGTTAGTCACTCAGTCATGTCCAACTCTTTGAGACCCCACAGAATGTAGCTTGCCAGACTCCTCTGTCCATGGACTTCTCCAGGCAAAAATACTGGAGTGGGTTGCCATTCCCTTCTCCAACTGATCTTCACAACTCAAGGATTGAACCTTAGTCTCCTAAATTGCAGGCAGATTCTTTACCATCTGAGCTACCAGGGAAGCCCTATTTGAGCAGAGTTGCTCACAGGTCTTTTCTGGGACTTAGTATTGGCCATCTCACTCATTTCGAAACTAGTGGCAAAGTTATTGCTACTGGAGAACATGAGAGAAGCACCAGTCCAAGCCTGAGCTTGTACATGAAAGAACAAAACAAGTATCTCACACCTCAAATCATTATGTGGCCTCTACCTGAACCTACTTTTTTATCCAAAGTCTGACTACATTTCATTAGCATTGGGAAAAGATGGGGCAAGGTGGAGATGGGTGGATGAAGGCAGAGCCAGATTACCTTTCCGGCCATGGTGAATATCAAAAAGTGGCAACCAACAACAGATGCTTCACTCCTGAGGATAATATTACACATGGCATAAAGCATTCAGACACTGCAAGGAGGTTATCCTGTGCTTAAATCCTGATTTCATCACTGTGTGACCTTGGAAGAGTTACTTAACCTCTCTGGGCCTCAGTTATCTCATCTCTAAAATAATAATAGCCTCTACCCCATAAGACATCCATGACGGTACAACAAGAAGAACCCTGAGAAGAGCTGACACCTAATAAACTGTCACTCACTTAGCCATTAGTTGTTTGTGCATCTTTCTGTGAAGAAAGAGCTTTAAAGTATGATCACGGTCACATAACCTCTTTCCTCCATAAAACACAATACAGTTCATGAAGCCCCATTACATACAGGACTTCATGAATCCTCTCTTAGAAGTAGAGGGAGAAAGGCCTGCTTTTCTGATGAGGAAAAGGAGCCTTAGCGTCTGTATGGGGTTTTCCCATTTGTCCCAGGAGGATGATCTCATTCATCCTCACTGATTCATTCCTCTGCTCCCCGCAGTGCAAACAACAGTGGAAAAGTCACACAAGCAATAAGGGAAAAACCAGAACACCCTGCTCTCCCACAGTCTGTCTTCATGCCCTTGGTGCAAACAAACTGAGGGCAGAGAAGGAGGAGGAGAAGCGGCCCCAGAGGTGGAGACGCTGGGCTGTCAGTCCTCCTTCCTGCTGGCTTAAAGGTAAGAGCTTCTAGGTCCCTGACCCCAACACCCCCATTCTTGCTCAACAAAACCTTCTCTCTCCTCCATATCACTCCCTCTTCCTCAGGCCTTTGTCCTCGAGGTTCAGCTACCACATGATTGCGGTATGAGCGTTTTTCACGACTTTTCCTTCTACATTAACATTTTTTAATGTTGTTAAATTTTCATTATTTATTTAATACAAAGTGTCCCTAAATCTGTCCTAAATGTGCTCCTTACTACATGATTCTCTCTATGCTGGCTTTTCCCCTCTTCCTGTAACAGATGTTGACAATCATTAGTCTGAATTATTTCTGGCTTATAGAGAGAGGAAGTGAGGTTCAAATAACTGGAGAACCACTCTCTGATCTAAAGGAAGACTTTATATTTGAGTCTTCAAATATAAAGGACACATCAAAAGAAAACAAGCTGTTAAAAAAAATTTTTTTAAGTCCATACCTAGACATATCAAAGTGAAATTCAGAACTTTATACTTTGTTCATTTAAAGTGTGAGGATAGTAATTTAATACAGGGCTACCTGGAAATGAGGGATGTCATTTGAATTTTATGCAAGTAGTTGCTGTTCAGTTGCTATGTCATGTCCTACTCTTTTGGGACCCCATGAACTATAGCCCATCAGGCTTCTCTGTCCATGAGATTTTCAGGCAAGAATACTGGAGTGGGTTGCCATTTCCTTCTCCAGGGCATCTTCCCCACCCAGAGATCGAACCCACATCTCCTGTGGCTTCTGCATTGGCAGGCGGATTCTTTACCACTGAGCCACAAGGGAAGCCCTCATGGGGTTAAAGCCTCAAGAATAAAAATACTTTCACTAAATATCTAGAATAATGTTTGACTAAATGCCTGGATACTATAGCCTGGACAAATTGACACAAAAAATAAACTTTGCAGATGGAAATAACCCAAATGTCCATCAACATTTGTTTTGGATAAACAAAATGTGATATATATGTACAAAGAAAAATTATTAAGCTTTAAAAATAAATCAAATTATGACACTATAATCTGGGTGAACCTTGGAGACATATGCTAAGTGAAATAAGCCAGTCATAAAAAGACAAATACTGTATAGTTTCACTTATATGAGATACCTTGAGTAGTCAGATGCATGAGAAAGAATGTAGAATGGTTGCTGCCAGAGGCTGAGAGGACAGGGGAAGGTAACAGAGAGTTAAGGGTTGATGAGGACAGAGTTTCAATTTGATGAAAAAGTTCTGGAGATGCACAGTGGTGATGGTTGCACAAAAATGTGAATGTACTTGACGTCACTGAACTATACACTTAAAAATGGTTACAAAGCCAAATTTCATGTTCTGTTTTTTACCACAGTAAAAAATGAACTGCTTACATGTATAGGCTTTGGTATGATGCAGACACCATGCTAAATGTTTTCTACTGATTTTGTCTTTTAGTGGCTTTGATATCCCTATTTTATAGGTAATAAAACCTCCAAGACAAAGTGACTTATGCTAGTAAGAAGCAAGTATCAGGTTGAAACCCTCAGTCTGACTCCAAAGTCCGTGTGCTCAGTCAGTGTGCTAGACTGAAAAGAGTGACTACATTAAGTTAATAAGATAAAAAGAAAATTAAACTGTTTTTCAAGAAATATTTTAAAGTTGATTCACTATATTAAAAAATGTAAGATTGAATTCCCAAAACTCAAATGCAGACTGGGTATGACTAATAACAGGACCCCTCAAATAGTCCTACGTTTACCTTCACCATGAGAAGTTCTTATCCCAAAACCACAGTGTCTCTAGAAATAAGAAACAAACAAACAAGGATTCACAAGTAACAGGAATAGAAAGTGTACCTGGCATCTGCCCCATTCTTCCACAAGCCTTGGGACATTTCATTGTTTCTCTGTATTTTCAAATAAAACTACTGTGGTTCTATTTATATTTTAAAATTATATTCATGTTTAGATCTACACCCATGAGTAGACTCTTGGAGAAGGACTGGAAGGATACAGACCAAACTACTAACAAAATTACTTCTGGAAAAACTAGTAGAAAGGGAAGAAGGCAGGTAAATAAAGGGGAAATCATTACTTTTGATGCTTGTGTACTCTGTTTCAGCTTTTTAAAGGCAACAATGATTCACCTGATATTCCCGAAAGTCTACCGTAAGTCCAAGGTCTATGGTAGTTCTGTTCAATCAAGATGAAAAGACAGATGATTATGTGTAATGAGCTCCATCTAAAAATCAAGTAAAACATCTCCAGATGAGATGGTTGAATGGCATCTGCTGCAGTCCATGGGGCATCAAAGAGTTGGACAAAACTTAGCAACTGAACAACAACAATGAAACATGACCTGTCTGCATAGGCAACACATCCATACACAAGACTCATGTTGATATTCTGGCCACTCCTGGGAAATTGTACCAACTCCACTCCTCCAAATGGTTCCCCCACTTCCAGTGATCCTCCTTGCACGGACTTCTTGACTACTTCTTGACATACCACTCTGATGTATTATACCCAAGGCAACACAGACTAATGGTTAAGGCTTGGGCTCTAGGGGATGCAAGAAGAATAAAAGAATCATCCAGGGGAAGAAGGACCTTAAAGATCTTTTTATAGTTGATGGCACAGAGAAGGCCATAATGGCTCAAAGTCTTGGCCAAGGTGACACAGGTGGTCCACAGCAGCATCAGGGCCAGACCTGGGTTCCCTCTGACACAGCTCAATGCTTCCCAAGGAAGAGACAGCAGAGCTCTCCAAACTGACTCTCCACTGAGGTGAATACTACAGGTCTTATCTTCTTCAACAACTGTACATCATAAGGTTATAAATATTACCATGTGAATGCTCGACTCTCTTAGCAACATAAAAAGGGCTTTCCAGCACACACTGTGTATGTAGAGGGTTGGGGATGGGTGCAACAATCACAACCATGTCAAAGACTTTAGAGTGCAGCCTGCATCTGAAACGTAGCCTGAGTAATAATCCAGGATGCCAAACCACTTCAGCAGAGCTCCAAGACAGCCACCACAAGAGTGATTCCAAGAGTGGGACCCAAACTCACTGGGCAGTCCTTCAAGGCCCTGAAGGGGGGCGGTTGGAGGTCACAGAAGCAGTGGAACAGATGGGGAGGGTGTGCTGGGCAAGGGGTAGAAACTGGACTCCAGAGATGGATCATTCCAGAGACACCTCCAACTATGCAACTGCCACCAGTTCAGCTTGCCACTTCCTACCAATCTTACCTCCCAAGCCTCTCCTTCCCCACAGGCTTTCCCCACCACCCTCTCCTACCTCCCCCTCCCCCACTTTCCATCTTTCCGTCTACTAACTTCTCATGACTTATCCCTATCACAATCCAATGTCCTGAGGATAGATTCACACTTTCTAGCCTCAATGCTTTTGTCCATGCTTTCCCTTCCTCCTAGAATGCCTGCCACCTTCTGTTCTAGGATTCCTTTCCCCTCAACCAAAGCTGTTTGTCAAAATCTTTCCCAGAAATGCCAACCTTCCTATAAAACCATCCTATAAGTTCTCTTTCCCAGAACCTTCTGGATCTTTCTAAGGTGCTTGATAAATTCTACCTCACTCTCCTCTCCAAACTCTCTCTCCCTTACAGCCATACACAAGGCCCCATTAACAACTGATCTGCACTCAGTAAACCCTAGGCGCTAGTGTAGAGGTCAGAATGGTGGCTGGGAAAACAAGTGCAGCAGGAGAAGCTGAGAAGGGAGCCAGTGATAGGTAATATTATCTCCACATACAGAGGATGGAACTGAGGTGAGATGGACTGAGTAACTTCCTCAAGATCAAACAGGAGGGTTTTGAATTGAACCAGACCAGCTGGCTCTTTATACTGATCCCTGCAACACTGCTCCTTCTAAACCTCCAGCCCTGAAAACCACTTCAACTCTTCCAATCACAGCGTGCAATGCTTTTCTGAATCAAAAACGCACTTGTAATTAAGGCACCTACTGCTTTCTAAGTCAGAAATTAAAGATTAATTCTGGCCACAAATGCCACAATAGTAAATAATATCTGATAAGGCCTCAAATCTAAAACATTACTTAAACAGAGACAATTGTAGATGTCTAAGATAGAATGAGCCTCAGGCCATTCACCTAGCTCAATATTTGCCAACATTTCCATTTCTAAATCCTGAAATAATATCAGAATTATGTGGAAGCACAAAGACCTAATAACCACTCTGAATATTATTTTGATGTAATTATAGGATTAATACATAACATTGATGCTATTTACTGATGTACATAGGGATGTACATAGTGATCTATACATAGTGGTCATAATATAACATTATTGATGTACAGAGTGGATATACATTATTGATGTACATAGTGGCACATAGTGCGATTAATATATAACATTATTGGTGTACATAGTGGATGCATAGCATCTCTAAACACACGTTTAATGTGTTTTTTAATGATCAACGAAGAATTTGTGCCTACCACTATGAGCAGGAGAATACAGAAAAGACATTGAGCTTCATTCACATGTAAGTGAAACAGTAACTACCTAAAACAATTCAGGATTTAAATAATTTAATATTAAACATCTTACTTAAGAAAGTAAAAGTTTCGTTAGTTGTGAATAACCCAGATAACTTTTCAACCCTCTACCAAAACAGAGTGTAGGGGATGGATAAAAATACGGGCTCTACAAATGTATACACTGTTCTCACAGAAAGAAAACAGAAAAATAAAGTTATCGGTAGTTCAACTTTGAATTTAGAAGAGGCTTTTAACAGGAAAGCAGTTAAATTTCTGTTCCCAGGAAATTTTTAAAAATAGCATACAGATGCCCCAAAACTAAAGTGTTACCAAAGAAGTAAAGGAAACGAAGTCTGTTCAGTTTGTGGCAGCTAGCGGTATTCTCTCCCTGATGAAGAGAGGGCTAGTGAGAATAGGAAAAGACGCAGGGTGGAGATCACAGAGGGATAACAGGATATCCAACACGTATCCAAAACTTACCCAACTCAGTCTTAATACTAGCTTTCCCACTTCGCCTGTTTTAAATCGGACAGCTGCTGGGCTTTCGTTGTTGCTGTTTCTGTCCTTTGGATCCCAGAGCCCCAAGAACGTTTAACAAGTAGGATGGGATCTGGCCCCCTCTCGCATTAGAGGGGGAAAGTTTTAAACTTGGATTCCAGGTTGCTTCATTGGGAAAATGAATAATAATAAGTGGCTGCAAGGAGAGAACGTGGGAGACGTGCTCAGCTGACGTCGGCCCGAGAAGGGGCAGCACAGCTCGCCGGCGCAGCTGTCCAGATGTGTCTCATCTGATTCCCTCGCGGGGCTTGAGTCTAGGCGGCCGCCGCTAGCAGAAGCTCCAGCTCATTGGTCTCTGGGACTCCTCGCTTGCCGCCTATTGGCGGGTTAGCCCGCCACTCCCGCGGGCCTCAAGCCCCGCCCCCCGCCCCCCGGGCTCGCTCGCTGCATCCTTGGGAAGAACCTGGAAGTGGAGCGCGGGTGCTGATGTGGCACTCGGCGGCCACTGCGGGGCCGGGAGGGGCCCGGGCCGACAGGGGTCTTCCGCACCAGGGCTAGTCCCGGCCCTGCTTCCTTTTATTCCCACCCTTTCAGGTGGTTAGGCTGGTTTCTTTAAACAGTGTGATTTCAACCCGTTCTTGGGATGAAATTATAGGCGCGCCACGCGCTGGCTTAAATCCCCAACATTTCCGAGTGGAAGGGACTGGGGCTCCGAAATGCCCACGCCCCTAAAGGGCCTCAAACCACGTCTCAGAACTTCACTCTCCCCTCTTGATCCTGGGAGCAAAAAATGAAATTCAAAAGCCTTTTTCATGGGGACAGTATTCTTTTGTTGGAGGAAAAAAACTTAATGAACCCTTCACTGAAGTCCTCATTAACTAGAGAAGTTGTTCTTTCTGCAGAAAGGCCCAGGGTTGATTATGGGAGGGATTTGGAAGACTTGGTTCGTTTCAGCTGGGTGATGGTAGTTGTAGGAAAATGAAAAAAACTTTGTTTTGTTCGGTAAGAATGTAAACAGGACAGCAAAACGATGCTTTGATCCTGGGGAAACTGTTGAAAGATTAATTAGTTGGGGGGAGTGTCTGCAAACCAATCACCTTTACAATTTGAGGATGTTGACAGTAATGTGAGCTCATTGAAACATTAAGATGACAAGAGCTACACGCATTGGGCCACACACCATGAACTGTGCCAGGTCTTCACTAAATTGCTTTACCTGCATTATCATGTTTAATTCTTACAGCCACCCTATGAAGTAGATATTAAAATTATCTCCACTTTCAGATGAGGCTACCAAGACACAGACCAGGCAGTCTATCGTAGCACACCACCAAGTTTTCTGATATGTGTTCACATCATGCATACATAAATTTTCAGGCCATTTGCCAGGAGTAGGCGGGTCAAAGTTTATTATTATGAGTGCCTCTGCCTTCTGATGTCCAAAGCTTTCACTTTGTAGATGATGTATTCTTGGTTGGTCTATTTGTTAACTATTGCTGTTTAACAGATTACCACAAAATTTCGTAGCTTGAAACACCACACATTTACTCTTGCAGTTTTTAAAGGTCAGAAGTTGAGGCATGGCTTAACTGGATTCTGTGCTCAGCATCTTACAAGGCTGCCCTCACAGTATCTGTCAGGATACAGCCTCATCTGGAGGCTCGAGGAGGGAAGAATCTGCTTCCAGGCTCTCTTGGGTTGTTGGCAGGCTTCATTTCTTTGCGGCTGTAGCTCTGCATCCCCTGCTTCTTTGTAGATGTCAGCTAGAAGCTGCCCTTGCCTCCTAGAGACTAGTCTCAATCTCCTGAAGTTCCTGGATGCCAGGAGGTGGAGAGCCCGGGGTCCTCCTTAGGGTCTGTCTGCCGCAATGGACTAGTCAGACACCTCAAGTCTTTATAGCCCTGATTTCCATGTTATCTCTCCTCTGCAAGCCCTCCAAAAATTCAGGGTCCCATTCACCAAGGAAAAGAAATACATGAGTAGATTCGCAATACTCAATCACTCTAGCAGTCAAGAAAACTCACGAAGGAAGCTTGGCCCTTGAAATTCATCATGAGTTTGGCTTTCTGGAACATTTGTAATCTGATAATGGTACACCTTTAATTCAAAAGTTATTCAACAATGGCCTGACAGTCAAGGTATATGATCAACCTTCTACACTCATTACCATCAACAGATATCTTACATTGTTGACCACTGACATGGCTTCCTCAAAAATCTACTTAAAAAAAAAAAAAAAACAGACTTCCAGGGAGGAAGATGGAGTAGATAAAATTTTCCCTGTTTCTCCTGCTAGTATAACCACAAACCCTGACTTTACATATAAACAAATATAAGATGATTTTGAAGGGTTGAAAGAAGGCAGAGAATCTAGGGACCAAAGGAATGTCATGATCATGAGTTCCTTGATGCAGCAAGAGCTCTGCCAAATGCCTAAGGAAGAATTAACACCAAATCTACATAATGTCTTTCAGAAAATAGGAGAGAACCCTTTCCAACTGACTTTGGCAAAACAGAATTTCTCTGATGCAAAACCAAAGAAACAAAGCATAAAAAAGAAAACAACAGACCAATAAATACCCCTAATGAATATAGATGCAAAAATATTAGCAAATAAAACTAAGCAATATATAAAAATTATTATACACCATTAGCAAGTTGGGTTTTTTCCCAGGGATGCAGGGCTTATCTAATTAAAAACTAACCAATATGATCCATGACATTCACAGACTAAATAAAAATTACACAAATGTATCAGTTGATGCATGGATCACAACAAACTGTGAAAAATTCTTCAAGAGATGGAAATACCAGACCACCTGACCTGCCTCTTGAGAAATCTGTATGCAGGTCAGGAAGCAACAGTTAGAACTAGACATGGAACAACAGACTGGTTCCAAATCAGGAAAGGAGTACATCAAGGCTGTATATTGTGACCCTGCTTATTTAACTTATATTCAGAGTACATCATAAGAAATGCCAGGCTGCATGAAGCACAAGCTGGAATCAAGATTGTGGGAGAAATATCAATAACCTAAGATATGCAGATGATACCACACTTATGGCAGGAAGTGAAGAGGAACTAAATAGCCTCTTGATGAAAGTGAAAGAGGAGAGTGAAAAGCTGGCTTAAAATTCAACATTCAGAAAACTGAGATCATGGCATTTGGCCTCATCACTTCATGGCAAATAGATGGGGAAACAGTGACAGATTTGATTTTGGGGGGCTCCAAAATCATTGCAGATGGTGATTGCAGCCATGAAATTAAAAGACACTTGCTCCTTAGAAGAAAAGTTATGACCAACCTAGACAGCATGTTAAAAGCAGAGACATTACTTTGCCAGCAAAGGTCCATGTAGTCAAAGCTTTGGTTTCTCCAGTAGTCATGTATGGACGTAAGAGTTGGACTATAAAGAAAGCTAAGCACTGAAGAACTGACGCTTCTGAGCTATGGTGTTGGAGAATACTCTTGAGAGTCCCTTGGACTGCATGAAGATCCAACCAATCCATCCTAAAGGAGATCAGTCCTGCATATTCATTGGAAGGACTGATGCTGAAGCTGAAACTCCAATACTTTGGCCACCTGACGTGAAGAGCTGACTCATTGGAAAAGACCCTGATGCTGGGAAAGATTGAGGGTGGGAGAAAAAGGGAACAACAGCAGATTAGATAGTTGGATGGCATCATCAACTCAATGGGCATGAGTTTGAGTAAACTCAGGGAGTTGGTAACGGACAGGGAGGCCTAGCATGCTGCAGTCCATGGGGTTGCAAAGAGTCGGACATGACTGAGTAACTGAACTGAACTGTTCAGTCGATGTAGAATAAGCATTTTCAACAAAATTCAGCATCAGAAAAATAGAAAAGGAGAGGAGAACGTGCACAAGAACACATACAAAAAACCCACAGCTAACATTACATTTGGCTTCCCAGGTGACTCTGTGGTAAAGAATCTGCCTGTAATGCAGGAGATGTGAGTTCAGTCTCTGGGTTGGGAAGATCCCCTGGAGAAGGAAATGGCAACCCACTCCAGTATTCTTTCTTGCCTGGAAAAATCCGATGGACAGAAGAGCATGGTGGACTACAGTCCATGTAGTCTCAAAGAGTCGGCCACAACTGAGCACACACAACATTATACTTAATGTGGAAAACTAGATGCTTTTCCTACATACTTTGTGATTCTATTTATATAACATCCTTGAAATGACAAAATTATGGAAATGGAAAACAGAATAATGCCTGGGGTTAAGGAGGTGGTGGGGTGGAAGGGAAATGAGTGTGACTATAAATGAGCAAAGTAGTGTGGTGTTGGAAGAATTTTGTAGTTTGACTATATGCGTGGGATGTTGTTGGGATACTGTACTATAATCGTGCAAAATATTACAATTGGAGGAAACTGAGTAAAGAGTACATGAAATCTTGGGTCTTCCCTGGTGGTCCAGTAGCTAAGCTTCTGCACTTTCAATGCAGGGGACCTGGGTTTGATCCTTGGTCAGGGAACTGGATCCCATATGCTGAAACTAAAGATCCCACAGGCTGGAAAAAAACAAACAAACAAAACAAGATCCCACATGCTATAACTAAGACCAAGAGCAGCCAAATGAATAAACTTAAAAAAAAAAAAAAAGAATAGTTGAGGTCTCTCTGTATTATTTCTTTCAGCAGTATATTCATCTATAATTATCTCAAAAATTTCAACAAAAAGAAAAGATTTCTGACTATTTCCCTCACCTCCTCCTGGTTTACACAACTTATGAAGCAGTCTGGTCACTGTCCAGAAAGAGAGGATCTCCTATTAGCCACTTACTTTCTGGGTAATGTTCTTGATGAAATAAGTGGAGAGTTACACAGAAGTATTCTGAAAATCTGGAATTCTGGGTTGACTATTCTTGGGCATGATGGTGCATCCTCTCTCTTCACAGCACCGCTAGGCCAGTTAGACTGGTATACCTTCAAGGTGACAGCCTGGCCCAAAGGGGACCTAGAGGATTCAAAACTAATTCTAGTTCAGCCACCTGCATTCTCATACTGGATGACATGGTCCTAGGTCATAAGAATAATGGATGCTTGATTGTGTACACTGCCCACTGAGTTCTCCTCTAACAGCCCATGCATGCCCAGGTGACGGACGTAAGAATCTCCGTAAGTTTTAGAAAACCTGGGCTTGTCCCTCTTGCACCCTACTCACTAGATAAAAGATGTGGTGTGAATAGGGTATGATTAGAAAAGAGGTGAGGTTATAGCTACTGAAACAGACACACTGACTTTGTAGAGGTTGAGGGAGAGCACCAACCCTGGTGCTGGAAGAAGGAACATCAGAAACCCTGGGGCAGATGGAGAAGCGGGGAACATTAATCATTCATCTTTCACAACTGCCCTGGAGACTTTTCCCCTGAGGAAAAGGCCAAACTGAAACCATCCCAAACTGTTGTGATCATCTTATGTGACACTGTGAGTCTGTCATTCCCTGCCAGACAGTTCTGACCACAGTTTGATACCCATTCTCCTTAACCTTACCAAAAAGTCTCCTGAAAACAGCAAGAGATGACTCCAATTCCAGTATTTCCCCCACAGACCACCTGTCAATACCTCTGAATGTTCCCCTTCACTCTTATTCTCAGTCATTCATGAGACGGAAAAGCTGCCACTCAGCAAGTGGCATGAATAGGACAGATTGGACTGACTACTCTCAGGTAGTCTTCTCAAAAAAGGGTTAGCCTGAACCCTAAGGCTTACCAATTAGCCAAGAAGCCACACTGGAAGCACTGTCGACCTCTACTCCCCCACCCGCCTCTGGACAGTTCCAACAGTTGGCAGCAACCATGGTCCAAGGACACTGCGCACATCCCCAATATTGTACTTCTTGAAGTGGAAGCCAGGCATTAACTTGCCTCCATTTCCAAAACAGTGACTTGCATCTTAAAAACGTAAATAAGAGATCTACAAGTGCTTAACCAAACATCACCATGTTCCTCATAGACCACGTACATCCCTCAAAAACAAGACTACCTTTGTCACTTGGAGAAATTTTCTCTAGGGATAAGTGACTCATTACTTTTCCCCCTACAATGGGAGTTACCCAATTTAAAAAGATGGTGCAAATTTTACCCTTTTACTTTAGATGAAATGATGAATGACCCCACCTTGATCCTCAGTCATTCAAGTAAGCTTCAAATCAGTGGTCAGGAATACAGATGGCCAAAAGACACATGAAAAGATGCTCAACATCACTTATTATTAGAGAAAGATAAATCAAAACTAGAAAGAGATAACACCTTGTACAGGTCAGAATGTTCATCACAAAAAGTCTAGAAATAATAAATGCTGGAGATGGTGTGGAGAAAAGAGAACTCTTTTTATACTATTTGTGGGAATGTAAATTTGTGCAGCCACTACGTAAAACAGGGAAATTCCCTGGGGGTTTAGTGGTTAGGATTTGGTGCTTTCACTGCTGGGGACCAGGTTTGATCTCTGGTTGGGGAACTACAATCCCATAAGCTACAAGGAGCATCAAAAAAAAACAACCCCCCCCCCAAAAAAGAATGAAACAAATAGAAAACAATATCAGTTCAGTTCAGTTGCTCAGTCATGTCCAACTTTTTTCAACCCCATGGACTGAAGCATGCTAGGCTTCCCTGTCCATCACCAACTCCCAGAGCTTGCTAAAACACACATCCATCAAGTCAGTGATGGCTCCAATCTTCTCATCCTCTGTCGTCCCCTTTTCCACCTACCTGCAATCTTGCCCAACATCAGGTTCTTTTCCAGTGAGACAGTTCTTCACATCAGGTGACCAAACTATTGGAGCTTCAGCTTCAGCCACAGTCTTTCAATGAATATTCAGGCCTGATTTCCTTGAGGACTGACTGGTTTGATCTCCTTGCAGTCCAAGGGACTCTCAAGAGTCTTCTCCAACACCACAGCTCAGAAGCATCAATTCTTCAGCACTCAGTTTTCTTTATGGTCCAACTCTCACATCCACACATGACCACTGGAAAAATAAAAGCTTTGACTAGATGGACCGTTGTTGGCAAAGTAATGTCTCTCTGTTTTAATATGATGTCTAGGTTGGTCATAGCTTTTCTTCCAAGGAGCAAGTGTCTTTTAATTTCATGGTGGCAGTCACCATCTGCAGTGATTTTGGAGCCCCCAAAAATAAAATCAGCCATTGATTCCCCATCTATTTCCCATGAAGTGATGGGACCAGATGCCATGATCTCAGTTTTCTGAATGTTGAGCTTGAAGCCAACTTTTTCACTCTCCTCGTTGACTTTCATCAAGAGGCTCTTTAGTTCTTCTTCACTTTCTGCCATAAGGGTGGTGTCACCTGCATAAATGAGGTTATTGATATTTCTCCCAGAAATCTTTACCCAGCTTATGCTTCTTCCAGTCCAGCATTTCTCATGACGTACTCTGCATATAGGTTAAATAAGCATTGTGACAACATACAGCCTTAATGTACTCCTTTCTCAATATGGAGCCAGTCCATTGTTCCATGTCCAGTTCTAACTGTTGCTTCTTGACCTACGTTCAAGCTTCTCAGGAGGCAGGTAAGAGGTCTGGTAGTTTCATCTCTTGAAAAAATTTCCAGTTTGTTGTAATCCACACAGTCAAGGCTTTAGCATAGTCAATTTGAAGCGGTGAGAGTGGCTCAGTCGTGTCTGACTGTTTGCAACACCGTGGATTATGCAGTCCCTGGAATTCTCCAGTCAATAATAATGAAGTGGGTAACTATTCCCTTCTCCAGGGGACCTTCCCAACCCAGGGATTGAACCCAGGTCTCCCACATTGCAGGTGGATTCTCTACCATCTGAGCCACCAGAGAAGCAATGAAGCAGAAGTTTTTCTGGAATTCTCTTGCTTTTTCTATAATCCAGCAGATGTTGGCAGTTTTATCTCTGTTTCCTCAGCCTTCTCTAAATCCAGCTTGAACATCTGGAAGTTCTCGATTCTCGAAATGTTGAGGCCTGGCTTGGAGAATTTTGAGCATTACTTTCCTAAGTGTGTTCCATGAGTGCATTTGTGTGGTAGTTTGAACATTCCTTGACATTACCTTTCTTTGGGATTAGAATGAAAACTGACCTTTTCCAGTCTGTGGCCACTGCTCACTTTTCCAAATTTGCTGATTATTGAGCGCAGCATGTTCACAGCATCATCTTTTAGTATTTGAAATAGCTCAGCTGGAATTCCATCACCTCCATTAGCTTTGTTTGTAGTAAAGCTTCCTAAGGCCTACTTGACTTCACATTCCAGGATGTCTGGCTGTAAGTAAGTGATCACACCATAGGGGTTATCTGGGTCATGACGATCTTTTTTGTATCATTCTTCTCTGTGTTCTTACCACTTTTTCTTAATATCTTCTGTTTCTGTTAGGTCCATACCATTTCTGTCCTCAATTTTGCCCATCTTTGCATGAAATTTCCCTTGGTATCTCTAATTTTCTTGAAGATATCTCTAGTCTTTCCCATTCTATTGTTTTCCTCTATTTCTCAGCATTGATCACAGAGAAAGGCTTTCTTATCTCTCCTTGCTATTCTTTGGAACTCTGCCTTCAAATGGGTATATCTTTCCTTTTCTCCTTTGCCTTTTGCTTCTCTTCTTTTCCCATTTGTAAGTCCATCTCAGACAACCATTTTTCCTTTTTACATTTCGTTTTCTTGAGGATGGTCTTCACAACTGCCTCCTGTACAATACTATGAACCTCCATCCATAGTTCTTCAGGCACTCTGTCAGATCTATTTCTTTGAATCTATTTGTCACTTCCACTTTGTACTCATAAAGCATTTAATTTAGGTCATATAGTTCCAAAGAAGAGCAAGGACAGATAAGAAAGCCTTGCCCAGTGATCAGTGCAAAGAAATAGAAGAAAACAATAGAATGGGAAAGACTAGAGATCTCTTCAAGAAAATTAGACATACTATGACCTAGAGTAACAGGCAAATTTGGCCTGGAATGCAAAATGAAGCAGGGCAAAGACTAATAGAGTTTTGCCAAGAAAATGCACTGGTCATAGCAAACACGCTCTTCCAACAACACAAGAGAAGACTCTACACATGGACATCACCAGATGGTCAACACCGAAATCAGATTGATTGTATTCTCTGTAGCAAAAGATGGAGAAGCTCTATACTGTCAACAAAAACAAGACGAGGAGCTGACTGTGGCTCAGATCATGAACTCCTTATTGCCAAATTCAGACTGAAATTGAAGAAAGCAGGGAAAACCACTAAACCATTCAGGTATGACCTCAATCAAATCCCTTATGATTATACAGTGGAAGTGAGAAATAGATTTAAGGGACGAGATCTGATAGATAGAGTGCCTGATGAACTATGCACGGAGGTTTGTGACATTGTACAGGAGACAGGGATCAAGACCATCCCCATGGAAAAGAAATGCAAAAAAGCAAAATGGCTGTCTGGGGAAGCCTTACAAATAGCTGTGAAAAGAAAAGAAGTGAAAAGCCAAGGAGAAAAGGAAAGATATAAGCATCTGAATGCAGAGTTCCAAAGAATAGCAAGAAGAGATAAGAAAGCCTTCTTCTGCGATCAGTGCAAAGAAATAGAGGAAAAGAACAGAATGGGAAAGACTAGAGATCTCTTCAAGAAAATTAGAGATACCAAGGGAACATTTCATGCAAAGATGGGCTCGATAAAGGACAGAAATGGTATGGACCTAACAGAAGCAGAGGATATTAAAAAGAGGTGGCAAGAATACACAGAAGAACTGTACAAAAAAGATCTTCATGACCCGGATAATCACGATGGTGTGATCACTCATCTAGAGCCAGATATCCTGGAATGTGAAGTCAAGTGGGCCTTAGAAGCATCACTATGAACAAAGCTAGTGGAGATGATGGAATTCCAGTAGAGCTCTTTCAAATCCTGAAAGATGATGCTGTGAAAGTGCTGCACTCAATATGCCAGCAAATTTGGAAAACTCAGCAGTGGCCACAGGACTGGAAAAGGTCAGTTTTCATTCCAATCCCAAAGAAAGGCAATGCAAAATAATGCTCAAACTACCGCACAACTGCACTCATCTCACATGCTAGTAAAGTAATGCTTAAATTCTCCAAGCCAGGCTTCACCAATACGTGAACCGTGAACTTCCTGATGTTCAAGCTGGTTTTAGAAAAGGCAGAGGAACCAGAGATCAAATTGCCAACATCTGCTGGATCATGGAAAAAGCAAGAGCGTTCCAGAAACACATCTATTTCTGCTTTATTGACTATGCCAAAGCCTTTGACTGTGTGGATCACAATAAATTGTGGAAAATTCTGAAAGAGATGGGAATACCAGACCACCTGACCTGCCTCTTGAGAAATCTGTATGCAGGCCAGGAAGCAACAGTTAGAACTGGACGTGGAACAACAGACTGGTTCCAAATAGGAAAAGGAGTACGTCAAGGCTGTCTATTGTCACCCTGCTTCCTTAACTTCTATGCAGAGTACATCATGAAAAATGCTGGACTGGAAGAAACACAAGTTGGATTCAAGATTGCCAGGAGAAATATCAATAACGTCAGATATGCAGATGACACCACCCTTATGGCAGAAAGTGAAGAGGAACTAAAAAGCCTCTTGATAAAAGTGAAAGTGGAGAGTGAAAAAGTTGGCTTCAAGCTCAACATTCAGAAAACGAAGATCATGGCATCCGGTCCCAGCACTTCATGGGAAATAGATGGGGAAACAATGGAAACAGTGTCAGACTTTATTTTTTTGGGCTCCAAAATCACTGCAGATGGTGACTGCAGCCATGAAATTAAAAGACGCTTACTCCTTGGAAGAAAAGTTATGAGCAACCTAGATAGTATATTCAAAAGCAGAGACATTACTTTGCCGACTAAGGTCCATCTAGTCAAGGCTATGGTATTTCCAGTGGTCATGTATGGATGGGAGAGTTGGACTGTGAAGAAGGCTGAGCGCCAAAGAATTGATGCTTTTGAACTGTGGTGTTGGAGAAGACTCTTGAGAGTCCCTTGGACTGCAAGGAGATCCAACCAGTCCATTCTGAAGGAGATCAGCCCTGGGATTTCTTTGGAAGGAATGATGCTAAAGCTGAAACTCCAGTACTTTGGCCACCTCACGCGAAGAGTTGACTCATTGAAAAAGACTGATGCTGGGAGGGATTGGGGGCAGGAGGAGAAGGGGACGACATAGGATGAGATGGCTGGATGGCATCACCAAGTCGATGGACGCGAGTCTGAGTGAACTCCGGGAGTTGGTGATGGACAGGGAGGCCTGGCGTGCTGCGATTCATGGGGTCGCAAAGAATTGGACACGACTCAGCGACTGAACTGAACTGAACTGATGGGAACATTTCGTGCAAATATGGGCTCAATAAAGGACAGAAATGGTATGGGCCTAACAGAAGCAGAAGATATTAAGAGATGGCAAGAAAACACAGAAGAACTGTACAAAAAAGATCTTCATGATGCAGATAATCACGATGGTGTGATCACTCACCTGGAGCCAGACATCCTGGAATATGAAGTCAAGTGGGCCTTAGGAAGCATCACTACAAACGAAGCTAGTGGAGGTGACGGAATTCCAGCTGAGCTATTTCAAATCCTAAAAGATGATGCTGTGAAAGTGCTGCACTCAATACACTAGCAAATGTGGAAAACTCAGCAGTGGCCACAGGATTGGAAAGGTCAGTTTTCATTCCAATTCCAAAGAAAGGCAAGGCAAAAGAATGCTCAAACTACCGCACAATTGCACTCATCTCACACGCTAGTAAAGTAATGCTTAAATTCTCCAAGCCAGGCTTCACCAATATGTGAACCATGAGCTTCCAGATGTTCAAGCTGGTTTTAGAAAAGGCAGAGGAACCAGAGATCAAATTGCCAACATCTGCTGGATCATGGAAAAAGCAAGAGCGTTCCAGAAACACATCTATTTCTGCTTTATTGACTATGCCAAAGCCTTTGACTGTGTGGATCACAATAAATTGTGGAAAATTCTGAAAGAGATGGGAATACCAGACCACCTGACCTGCCTCTTGAGAAACCTATATGCAGGTCAGGAAGCAACAGTTAGAACTGGACATGGATCAACAGACTGGTTCCAAATAGGAAAAGGAGTACGTCAAGGCTGTCTATTGTCACCCTGCTTCCTTAACTTATATGCAGAGTACATCATGAGAAACTCTGGGCTGGAGGAAGCACAAGCTGGAATTAAGATTGCTGGGAGAAATATCAGCAATCTCAGATACACAATGACACCACCCTTATGGAAGAATGTGAAGAAAAACTAAATAGCCTCGACGAAAGTGAAAGTGGAGAGTGAAAATGTTGGCTTAAAGCTCAACATTCAGAAAACTAAGATCATGGCATCCAGCCCCATCACTTCATGACAAACAGATGGGGAAACAGTGGTAGACTTTATTTTGGGGGGCTCCCAAATCACTGCAGATGGTGATTGCAGCCATGAAATTAAAAGACGCCTACTCCTTGGAAGGAAAGTTATGACCAACCTAGACAGCATATTGAAAAGCAGAGACATCACTGTCAACAGAGGTCCATCTAGTGAAGGCTATGGTTTTTCCAGTAGTCATGTGTGGATTGTGAGAGTTGGACTATAAAGAAAGCTGAGCGCTGAAGATTTGATGCTTCTGAACTGTGGTGTTGGAGAAGACTCTTGAGAGTCCCTTGGAGAGCAAAGAGATCCAATCAGTTTATCCTAAAGGAGATGGGTCCTGGGTGTTTATTGGAAGGACTGATGTTGAGGCTGAAACTCCAATACTTTGGCCACCTGATGCGAAGAACTGACTCATTGGAGAAGACCCTGATGCTGGGAAAGATTGAGGGCAGGAGGAGAAGGGGATGACAGAGGATGAGATGGTTCGATGGCATCACCGACTCGATGGACGTGAGTTTGAGTGAACTCCGGGAGTTGGTGATGGACAGGGAGGCCTGGCGTGGTGCCGTTCATGGGGTCACAAAGAGTCGGACACGACTAAGCCACTGAACTGAACTGAACTGTACTGTATAGTGTAGTGGTTTTCCCTCCTTTTTAAGTCTGAATTTTTCAGTACGGATCTTATGACCCAAGCTACAGTCAGCTCCTGGTCTTGTTTTTGCTGACTGTATAACGCTTCTCCATCTTCAACTGCAAAGAATGTAATCCTTGTGATTTCAGCATTTGCTATGACCAGTGTGTTCTCTTGGCCAAACTCTGTTATCCTTTGCTCTGTTTCATTTTGTACTCTAAGATCAAACTTTCCTGTTACTCCAGGTATCCCTTGACTTCCTACTTTGCATTCCCATCCCCTATGATGAAAAGAATATCTTTTTCTGATGTTGGTTCTAGAATGTCTTATAGATCTTCATAGAACTCTTCAATGAGGACCCAGCACAGCCATAAATAAATAAATAATGATAGTAATAGCATTAGTTTCTCAATCATGTCCAACTCTTTGTGATCCCATGGACTATAGCCCACCAGGCTCCTCTGTCCATGGAATTCTGCAGGCAAAAATACTGGACTGGGTAGCCATGCTCTTCTCCAGGGGATTTTCCAGACCCAGGAATTGTACCTGGGTCTCCTGCATCACAGGCAGATTCTTAACCATCCCAACCACCAGGCAAGACATACATACATACATACATACATACATACATACATATATATATATATATATATATATATATATATATATATATATGTAAGAGTACAGGTGGGGCATTGACCTCAGAAGAGGAGTGGATTTAATGACTGTAACAGGAATAACTCGTGTGAAGAGCTGACTCATTGGAAAAGACTCTGATGCTGGGAGGGATTGGGGAAAGGAGAAGAAGGGGACGACAGATGATGAGATGGCTGGATGGCATCACCGACTTGACGGACGTGAGTTTGAGTGAACTCCGGGAGTTGGTGACAGACAGGGAGGCCTGGTGTGCTCTGATTCATGGGATCGTTAAGAGTTGGACATGACTGAGCGACTGAACTGAACTGAACTGAACTGAAGCAATCTTGACTGGCAGAAATCTGTGGTGATTGCTTATAGACCATGGTGCGCTTGTCAAGAACTGTACATGTTCTGAGATGTCACCCCACATGTAAGCTTACAAGTTAGTTGGCCACAGTGTCATGAATAACGACAAAGTACATAAGACTCCTGGGTCAAAGGCAAAGGACAGTTTATTACTCACAGTAATAATGGCAGCCACATATTATTAATAGCATTTGAGCTGGTTCCCAGAACCCCAAATTCTGCAGGATGACAGCTAGTTGGCATCTGAACATGCAGTGGGTTCCTTAGCTTAGAAAATCCCAATATTTTGTCAAGAGTTATAAGAAAACTTTTCTCATCTGTGCCCCGGAAGAATATATTATCTTTATTATTGAACAGAATGCACTCTACTCTGGAAGGAGACATTATATATATTTCCTGAAGTTGTTTCCTCTATGAACATTCAGATTGTCTAGGACAATGGCACCCCACTCCAGTACTCTTGCCTGGAAAATCCCATGGATGGAGGAGCCTGGTAGGCTGCAGTCCACGGGGTTGCAAAGAGTCGGACACGACTAAGTAACTTCACTTTCACTTTTCACTTTAATGCATTGGAGAAGGAAATGGCAACCCACTCCAGTGTTCTTGCCTGGAGAATCCCAGGGACGGCAGAGCCTGGTGGGCTGCCATCTATGTGGTCGCACAGAGTCGGACACGACTGAAGCGATTTAGCAGCAGGACAATTGCTCAAAAACTGCCTGGGACACCTGCTCATAAAACATGCAGAAACCTGAGACACACCTGGAGAATTGCGTCCCCAAAGAATCTGTTCCTTGCTTCATTGCCATCTTCACTTGGAGCATATTTTCCCAAGAGTGTGTCACTCTATCAACTAGCCTATAATATGACCAATAGGGACTTGGATGAAGTCCATTCAATTTATCTTGGCATCTCACTAAGGCTGACAGTACTCCAAGCAGCAAGACAAACTAACCTGCAGTACTGACCTCAGATTCTCCAACCTCCCACACAGTGTCCTGGGTTCAACCAGCTAAACAAGTCCCTTAAATTATCAAGGTCTGTCTTCAAAAATCAAGTGACTTTCTCTAAGTTTCTGTGTTGACCTTTCCACTGGGTATAAGGCATCACTCTACATTCTGCAGGAAGTATGCTTGATTGTACAGATTCTGCCTTGGCCTGTAAGGAGACACTCTTTCATCCCTAACAATCCTGATCACTGACTTTTTCTTATTCATATTTCTCCATTTTTAAAAATTTTATTGAAGCATAGTTGATTTTCAATGAATATACTTTTTCCATTCCATTTCCACAGGATATTAAATAGGACCTTGTTTTTTTCATCCTGTGTATAATAGTTTGCAACTCCTAATCCCAAACTCCATATCCTTCTCTCTCCCAGCTCTCCTCCCCACGTCAGAAACCACAAAGTCTGTTCTCTATGTCTGTGAATCTCTTTTTTGTTTCATAGCTGTGTTCATTTGTATCATATTTTACATTCCACATATAAGTGACATCACATGGTATTTGTCTCTCCCCTTCTGACTTACTTCACTTGGTATGATAATCTCTAGGCCCATCTGTGCATGTGTGCATGTGTGCTAAGTCACTTCAGTCATGTCTGACTCTGTGAGACCCTATGGATTGTAGCCCGTCAGGCTCCTCTGCCTGTGGGATTCTCTAGGCAAGGATACTGGAGTGGGTTGCCATGTCCTCCTTCAGGGGATCTTTTGGACCCAGGGACCCATCCCCCATCTCTTAGATATCCTGCACTTGGCAGGCAGGTTCTTCACCACTAGCGCCACCTATGTAGCTGCAAATGACATTGTTATTTTTAATAGTTGAGTAATATTTCATTGTAAATATGTCCCACATCTTTATCCATTCATCTGTTGATGGGCATTTAAGTTATTGCAACGTCTTAGACATTGTAAATAGTGCTGCTCTGAACATAGGGAGGCCTGTACCTTTTCAAATTATAGTTTTGTCTGGATATATGTTTAGGAGTGCAATTGCTGGATCATGTAGCAGCTCTGTTTTTGTTTTTTTGAGGATGTCTATACTGTTTTCTTTTCATATTATTCATGGGGTTCTCAAGGCAAGTATACCGAAGTGGTTTGCCATTCCCTTCTCCAGTGGACCATGTTTTGTCAGAACTCTCCATAATGACCCATCTGTCTTGGGTGGCCCTTCATGGTATAGCTCATAGTTTCATTGAGTTAGACAAGGCTGTGGTCCATGTGATTTGGTTAGTTTTCTGTGACTGTGGTTTCCATTATGCCTGCCCTCTGATGGTTAAGGATAAGAGGCTTACGGAAGTTTCTTAATGAAAGGGACTGGCTGTGGGGAATCTGGGTCTTGCTCTGATGGGTGGGGTTGTGCTCAATAAACCTTTAATCCAATTTTCTGTTTATGGGGGTGGCTGTGTTCCCTCCCTGTAGTTTAGCCTCAGGTGGTAATGGTGACCTCTTTCAAAGGACTTATGCCAGCATGCCCCACAACTCGCAGGACTGCTGAAGTCAGTGCTTCTGACCCCATGGCAGGCCACTGTCAACCCACGCCTCCAGCAGAAACTCCTGGAGACTTATAGGCAAATCTGGCTCAGTCTCTTGTGGTATCACTGCTCCTTTCTCCTGGGTCCTGGTGTACACAAGGTTTTGTTTGTGCCCTCCAAGAGCCTGTTTCCCCAGTCCTGTGGAAGTTCTGTGATCAAATCCCACTGGCCTTCAAAGTAAAATTCCCTGGGAGTTCTCAGTCCTTTTGCGGGAACCCCAGGTTGAGGAATCTGTTGTGGGCCTTAGAACTTTGCAACAGTGTGAGACCTTCTTTGATGAAAGTGCTGCACTCAATATGCCAGTAAATTTGGAAAACTCAGCAGTGGCCACAGGACTGGAAATTCCAGTCCAATCCACTCCAATCCCAAAGAAAGGTAATGCCAAAGAATGTTCAAACTACTGCACAATTGCACTCATCTCACACACTAGCAAAGTAATGCTCAAAATTCTCCAAGCTAGGCTTCAACAGTCCATGACTGAGAACTTACAGATGTTCATGCTGGATTTAGAAAAGGCAGAGGAACCAGAGATCAAACTACCAACATCTGTTGGATCATAGAAAAAGCAAGAGAATTCCAGAAAAACATCTACTTCTGCTTCACTGACTACACTAAAGCCTTTAACTGTGTGTATCACAACAAACTGTGAACTGACTGAACTGGGTCTTCATTGTTACACATGGGCTTTCTCTAGTAGTAGCAAGCAGGGGCTACTCTTTAGTTGTGGTGTGCAGGCTTCTCATTGTGGTGGCTTCTCTCTTGCTGTGGAGCACAGGCTCCAGGGTGTGCAGTTTCAGTAATTGTGGCACATGGGCTTAGCTGCCCCTTGTCATGTGGAATCTTTCCAAACCAGGGATTGAACCCATGTCCTCTGCTTTTTAACCACTGGACCACGAAGGAAGTCTTGCTCTCTCATATACTTGAAGTTTATCATTGCTTTTCAGGAGTCCAGCATTAAAGTAGCATCTCCTACTATCAACTCCAGCCTACAGTAGACGACCACCATTTCTCAAAGACCCACCCCCTTACTAGTGCATTTCATATTACCTTAGTGAATAGAATACCCTCTGGCTCCACTTGGATAACATGATCAAGGGTTGTGTTCTCTGATCTCATTTAATAAATCCACTTTAATATCTCTAATCCTTTCTGCAGTGCTCTGCCAAAGCAGTTCTGCTATTCCCATCTATTTTGTTATAAATCTTTATCATGTCCTGGTTTTAAGGAGTCATTCCAGTGGCTACTAAGACAGACTCCAGGTATCCATTCCAGGTCATTCAATTTTGAGTCACAGGAGTTCCCATGTAAATAAACTTTCCCTATCTAGTACCCCATGTACTCCAAAGCTCACACATATTCTCCTGTTTCCTGGTGGTTAATATTAACTGGGTCCTGCAATTCTTTGGGGAGGCAAGGTATTTCATCTTGGTGACAGAAGCATATTTCTCTCCTAAGCTGTTTGTGTATAAGCAGTGAGGTATAGTTGTGCAAATCCTGAGAAGGCTGAACATCGCTCTGTGAAGCAGCTACCTTGGGGAGTCTTTCATGGTTTTTGGCAAATAGAGATGATTTTACTCTAACAAAGAAAAGGCAACTGCTTCTCCCAACCCCAAGAGTTTAGTGAAATCTGGGAGGTCCAGGGACTGGGAAATATCTACCCAAATACCTCCTCTGGAGGTCTGAGTCCCATTTCTTGGTCAAGGCTCTGACTTTAGCATAGGAGACACATCAAGACTACTTTGCAACTCTGCAGTTTTCAATCAAATGTTGGATTTGATTTTTATCACCATCTCCTGACCCCTGCAAGTGATGAAGGTCTCTAAAAAGGTCTCTCTTTCCTTGAGGTCCCCTAGATTTCATAGCTTGGACTGAATTTCTCCTTGGCTGAGCTAAGCCTGTCATTCTTTATAAGGTTTTTGAGGCAATTAACAAAAGTCATCTTTTCTCCTAATACTGTTCAAGTGCTGGCCCTATTGCATATTCTACTGCTTCTTCTTCCACTTATACCTCATCCTGATGCGTGAAAGAGGAGACTCTAAGTATCACGATGTGAGAGCGTGGCCAGAGAACCTGCCCTTTTCCCACAGCAATAGAATCTTTGTTGTCATCTCACCAGTAAGTGATCTGATTCTAGAGCTTCATCCCAACTATTGGTTTTTCACTGTTTCCAGTAACATGTCTTTAGTTTATGTCCCTCTCCACCTAACCAGGACAAAAGAAAAATTTGAGCTTGGGTAAGAACTCAAATCAATTCTTTGGCGCTCAGCTTTCTTTATAGTCCAACTCTCACATCATACATGACTAATGGAAAAACCATAGCCTTGACTAGACAGATCTTCGATGACAAAGTAGTGTCTCTGCTTTTTAATATACTGTCTAGGTTGGTCATAACTTTCCTTCCAAGGAGTAAGTGTCTTTTCATTTCATGGCTGCAATCACTATCTGCAGTGATTTTGGACCCCCTCAAAATAAAGTCAGCCACTGTTTCCACTGTTTCCCCATCTATTTGCCATGAAGTGATGGGACCGGATGCCATGATCTTAGTTTTCTGAATGTGGAGGTTTAAGCCAACATTTTCACTCTCCTCTTTCACTTTCATCAAGAGGCTGTTTAGTTCTTCTTCACTTTCTGCCATAAGGGTGGTGTCATCTGCATATCTGAGGTTATTGATATTTCTCCCGGCAATCTTGATTCCAGCTTGTGCTTTATCCAGCCCAGCATTTCTCATGATGTACTCTGCATAGGAGTTAAATAAGCAGGGTGACAATAGACAGCCTTGATGTGCTCCTTTTCCTATTTGGAACCAGTCTGTTGTTCCATGTCCAGTTCTAACTGTTGCTTCCTGACCTGAATACAGGTTTCTCAAGAGGCAGGTTAAGTGGTCTGGTATTCCCATCTCTTTCAGAATTTTCCACAGTTTATTGTGATCCACACAGTCAAAGGCTTTGGCATAGTCAATAAAGCAGAAATAGATGTGTTTCTGGAACTCTCTTGCTTTTTCCATGATCCAGCAGATGTTGGCAATTTGATCTCTGGTTCCTCTGCCTTTTCTAAAACCAGCTTGAACATCTGGAAGTTCACAGTTCACATACTTTGAAGCCTGGCTTGGAGAATTTTGAGCATTACTTTACTAGCATGTGAGATGAGTGCAATTGTGCAGTAGTTTGAGCATTCTTTTGCATTGCCTTTCTTTGGGATTGGAATGAAAACTGACCTTTTCCAGTCCTGTGGTCACTACTGAGTTTTTCAATAAAAACATCTGACGCATTTTCAAATGATACAGAAACATATAAAATAGAAAGTGGCTGTCCTCTGGAAAAGGCCAGTGTCAGACATTAATAAGTGTCTGACATTAATATGACATTAATAAGTCATAAAAATCATCCAGTCAACTACTATAACTGGCTCCAAAGTTAGCAGAATATCAGTCAAAACAGAGTTATATAATGCCAGGTTACAATAGAATGTTAAAAACTCCAAAGACAAAGAAAATTAGCATTTATAATCCCTCCGTTTGCTAGTTTAAAATCTCCCATTGTGTAAATGTAAATCATCTGCTCAAGTTATTTTATGCTTTCTTCCTCTTTTTGTGTCCCATGGAGAAAACCAGTTCATCATTCCCCCTCATGTGTATATTTCAATACATTAATAAATCATAAAAATTATCCAGTGTTCAATTAGATTAATCCAACCTCCAAAAGTTTTGATAGGAAATGCTGCAGTTCTCTCCTTCTGTCTGAAGTAGTGATTTTGTCACTGCCCAGCAGGGAGGTTTCTGTGTGTCCAGCATTACTGTCCAAATGTCAGTTCAGGTCTGCCCCCTAGCGCAGAGTAACCAGTGTGCCTTCACAGTAATGCTCAACTGTATTCATTTCATATGTCTGACACTGGCCTTTTCCAGAGGACGGCCACTTTCTATTTTATATGCTTCTGCATTATTTGAAAATGTGTCAGATGTTTTTATTTCCCTGGTGGCTCAGTCTGTAAAGAATCCATCTGCAATGCGGGAGACCTGGGTTCAATCCCTGGGTTGGAAGATCCCCAAGGGGAGGGCATGGCAACCCTCTCTAGTATTCTTGCCTGGAGAATCCCCGTGGACAGAGGAGCCTGGTGTGAGGCAGTCCATGGGGTCACAAAGAGTGGGACACGACTGAGTGACTAAGCACAGGACAGCACAGATGTTTTTATAAATTAAAATTTTTCCACTGGGGGCAGAATATTATTTATGGACACAATTTTTTATTTCAAGAGAATAATATATGGCAATGTCTTACCTAAAATAGGCAGAATTAGTTCAAGTTATAAAAACCTGGTTGTTCAAAGTTACATTCTCAGTCTATATATATTTTGCCTCACTGATATGTGATAAGCACCTATGGGGTTCTGGAAATGCAAAGATGATTAAGATATGGTTCCTACTATTAAGAGCTCACTGTCTAGATGGGAAGACAGACATGTAAATCATTACATGGTAAAACTGACATGATTTATACTAAAGCACTGAAAAGAATATGAACGGGCAGAGGTATTTTTATTTGGAGAGAGAGGCTAAGAGGGAGGGAAAGAAGAAGGAAAGAAGGGAACAAGGAAGGGAAAAAAGAAAGAATCAGATATAATAAACTTCAAAATGTTGTAACTAGTATCAGGCCAGTTAATCCAAAATAACACCACGGATTAGTTAAATTCCAATTTTTAATTTATTAATCCCTTCCTTTTAGATTTCTTTGCATTTATTTTTTATGCCTCTTTAGCTGAATGATTACTTCTTTAACAATTCCTTTTATTATCTAATAAATTTATTAAAAGATATACATTTTCCTTTAAATATCTTTGTCCACATTCCATAGGCTGTTCTCACTGCTATTAATTTTTGAGTAATTTGTAATCTACCCTTTAATTTCCTTCCTAACAATGGTATTTTAAAATTTCTAACTGGACAGAATTTTGGCTATTCTTTAGTGGTACATTTATAATTTTATTGCATTGTGGTCAGGAACTATGTCTTATGTAACTTTTAGAAAACATGTAAGTTTTTCTATGTGGCCTAACAGTCAGTTTTTGAAGCACTCCATAGATACTTGAAGATAATTTTCTAATATCTATTTTCTGCCTACAAAACTACACATACACACAAATGTATATGAAGTTGAAGTTTATTAGCTTTTTTTTGTCTACTTAATCTTTTATTTCTGAGATAGTTGCATTAAATGTCTCCCTATAATACTGATTTGGTCAATGTGGCCCTGTATTTCCAATAATTTTTGCTTATACATTTCAATGGTGTCTTTTTAAGGAAACAAATAATTAAAATATACATAATCTTGAAGGCTTTTAAAAATTCAATATAAAAACTTGTCGCTTTCAGTCTAATCTGAGTCTTTGGCTCTAGACAGTGTTATTTTAGCACATTTGACTGTATTGATAATTTATGTAAATCAAAAATTAGATCCCTATCTTTTACCAAACATAACCATAAATTCTAGGTGCACTGAAGACCTAACTCTAAACACAAACATTAAAACTATTCAGAAGAAAATATAGGAGACTATCATTGTGACTTTGGTAGAGCAATGAATTTTTTTAAGTACCAGTTACAGAAAAACAAATTGATACACTGATTGCACCACTGAAATTTTAGTATGACAAAAGACATGAAAAAGTAAGTAAAAGATAACTACAGACTGGAGAGAAGATATTTGAAACTTATATAATCAAAAAAGAATTTGTTTCCCAATTAGAATTATATAAGCAATGAGAATTATGAATTGAGTCTTTCTAAAATAAGTACTTTATGGCACTGAATTTTTTTATTTGGGAAGAGAAAGGAAATCTGTGTGTTTGGTTTGCTTATTGTAGTTGAATTTAATAGTTGATTATTTTTTTTTTTTAGACTTTGAAAAGTACAATCATTTCAAGTTAGACAAGAATTTCTAAAGGGCTGTATGCAAGATGACAAGGAGCTCATGATGGGCACCATACTAGTGGAGATAACTGAACATTGTACTGCTTGATAATGGCTGTGTCAACTACATAAAATATCCCAAGGACAGGTCTATCGGGTGAATTTAAGCCTGTGAGTGCCATTCTATTAGTAAACACATGCACAGTTAGTGACTGAATATTTTTAAATGTATTTTTAAGTATAAAACTGAACAACTACCTACATTTTTGTTGGAAAACATATTTGTGTCCATGGCTGGGATATTTCAATTTTGCTCCCCTCCAAAGTGTTTTTATTTATTTATTTATTTATTAAATTTTTATTTTTACTTTATTTTACTTTACAATACTGTATTGGTTTTGCCATACATTGACATGAATCCACCACGGGTGTACATGCGTTCCCAAACATGAACCCCCCTCCCACCTCCCTCCCCATAACATCTCTCTGGGTCATCCCTGTGCACCAGCCCCAAGCATGCTGTATCCTACATCGGACATAGACTGGCGATTCGATTCTTACATGATAGTATACATGTTTCAATGCCATTCTCCCAAATCATCCCACCCTCACCCTCTCCCTCTGAGTCCAAAAGTCTGCTATACACATCTGTGTCTTTTTTGCTGTCTTGCATACAGGGTCATCATTGCCATCTTTCTAAATTTCAAATATAAGGGAACCCTCCTACACTGTTGGTGGGAATGCAAACTAGTACAGCCACTATGGAGAACAGTGTGGAGATTCCTTAAAAAACTGGAAATAGAACTGCCTTATGACCCAGCAATCCCCCTGCTGGGCATACACACCAAGGAAACCAGAATTGAAAGAGACACATGTACCCCAATGTTCATCGCAGCACTGTTTATAATAGCCAGGACATGGAAACAACCTAGATGTCCATCAGCAGATGAATGGATAAGAAAGCTGTGGTACATATACACAATGGAGTATTACTCAGCCGTTAAAAAGAATATATTTGAATCAGTTCTGATGAGATGGATGAAACTGGAGCCAATTATACAGAGTGAAGTAAGCCAGAAAGAAAAACACCAAAGTGTTTTTAAAAGAAAGAGAGGAAAAGAAAGAAAGAAAGAAGGAAATCATTTCTATGGCCTACAGTAGTAAAGATTACCATAATTTGTCAGAGCTCAAACACAAATTACTCAGTATGAAACTAAGTAAATATTATTTCTTGCTCAATGGATTTTAAGCTATTAATTCCATGAATTTGAGTATATTTTTTCAAGTAACATAATTTGAAGCCTACTTTTTGAGGTGTTTAGCCAGATCTGAAGTTCATCCTGTTTGTTCAGATTCAGTTTGCCCGTATTCACATGGGTAAAACCAGAAACCAGAGAATCCCTAGTTCCTATGAGAAGGGGAAAAAAACAGAATTTTATAAAAATCTAGACTTTTTTGAGTAGAGCATTGTTGGTACCAGAATGTTCTCTGCTATTACAAGAACACGAAATAAACAGCTCACCTTTCAGCACGGTAAAAAGGACACCTGTAGACCCACAATATTTTCTGAAGAGAAATTAGCAGACTATATTGCTATTCTAGGTCCTACCACTGACTTGTTGCCCAAAGACAAGGAATATCTCCATTTTCTCAATAAGACTGCATGGAAAAACACATGGCAACATACTATTGTGGAGACTTGTCATAAAATCAGTTGTGTGTGTCCCACATTCCGGAAGAAAGGAATGACTGCTGAACTCAGGCCATCACAACAATATTGACACAATCCCACAACAATTTTTAAATTTTTACCAGAGTCTTTCTTTGTTATATGCACCTTTTTTTTTTAAGTTCTGGTGGACTCTCCCCACTGAAGGGTAGGCTGAACATAGATGCCAGAAAGCTGGAATTCAAGAATGACAGATTTACCAATAGAAGCAGTCTTTGTTATGTTGGTATTCTCATAAAAGGATGGCGCTGCCACTCCCCATTGGCCAGGCACATGATTCTTGTCTCTCCAGTACTAAGATTTAATTTTCACTTTTTCAACTCTCTTCTCTCACCCAACCCCCTCAGGTTCCAAACTGTGTTTTCTAAGTGTCAACTCCTGAGGCAACAGTTCATGGGGAATTATGGAGGAGCAGAACTCTGGGCTCACTGCCTTCACTACTAACTAAACACTACAGGTTTTCACAGTTTTCCTTTCTACTTTCTATAAGTTCAAAGATAGATTAGGTGGAAGGTGTGAGGGAGTGGGGGGAATCTGTTAATTTGGTGTTCTAAGATAAGTCATAAGGCTGTTTCTTCTTCCTGTTTCCAAAAAATATATATTGGTACTCTTCCTGTACTTGACAAAAAAATATCTATAACTAAGATAACTGGTTCAATCTAGTTTTCCCAGAAATGAAAGAATTTCATTTGAAAGAACAAAGCTGTTCTTTATTCTAAATCTTTATTTCCGCTTCCAATTCAAGATGGCAGAATAGAAAGATATGTGCTCCTCTCCTCCTGCAAGAGCACCAAAATTGCAACTATCTGCTGAACAGCCATTGACAGGAGGACACTGGAACCCACCATAAAAAGATACCACAGGTCCAAAGACAAAGAAGAAGCTGCAGCAAGACAGTAGGAGGGGCTCAATAATGATAAAATCAAATCCCATACCCGCCAGATGGGTGACCCACAAACTGGAGAATAGTAATAATCTGAGCAAGTTCTCCCATTGTTGTGAATGTTCCGAACTCCACATCAGGCTTCCCAGCTTGGGGATCTGACAAAGGGACTGAGAATCCCCAGGGAATCTGGCCTTGAAGGCCAGTGGGATTTGACCATAAGACCTCTACAGGCCTGGGAGAAACAGAGACTCCAGTCTTGGAGGGCACAAACAAAATCTTGCACAGAGAAAAGGAACAGTGACTCCACAGAAGACTGATCCAAAACTATCTGCCAGTGTTAGAAGGTCTCCTGTAGAGGCATGGGCCAGCACAGGCTCATCACAGGGACAGAGACCCTGGCAGCAGCAATCCTGGAAGGTCCCTGTTGGCATAAATCCCCTTGGAGGTTACCTTTAACCCTACCATAGAGCCCGTAGATCCTAGGGTGGGTCGCCTCAGACCAAACTACCAGGGAGGGAGCGCAATCCCACTCATCAGCAGATAACTGTATTAAAGCTTTACTGAGGAAGGCCCTGTCCACCAAAGCAAGAACCAGTTTTTCCCACTTCTGGTCCCTCCCTTCAGAAAACTTACACAGGCCTCAGCCTCCTTTATCACAGGGCAGACAGAAGAAGCAAGAAGAACCATGGTCTCACAGAGGCGAAAACAAAAACCACATTACAGAAAGTTAATGAGGATGAAAAAGCAGAAAGTCATATTACAGATGAAGGGAAAAGATAAAACCCCAGAAAAATAACTAAATGAAGTGGAGATAGGCAACCTTCCAGAAAAAGAATTCAGAATAATAATAGTGAAGATGATCCAGGATCCTGGGAAAACAATGGAGAAGATGCAAGAAATGTTTACCAAAGACCTAGAAGAACTAAAGAACAAACAAACAGAGATAAAATAATACACTAGATGGAATCAACAGCAGAATAACTGAGGCAGAAGAATGGATAAATGACTTGGAGGAAAGAATGGTAGAAATCACTGCCACAGAATGGAATATAGAAAAAAGAATGGAAAAAAAAAAATGAAGACCATCTAAGAGACCTCTGGGACAACATTAAATGCACCAACATTCACATTATAGGGGTCCCATGGGGTCGCTAAGGGTCAGACATGACTGAGCGACTTTGCTTTCACTTTTCACTTTCATGCATTGGAGAAGGAAATGGCAACCCACTCCAGTGTTCTTGCCTGGAGAATCCCAGGGACGGGGGAGCCTGGTGGGCGGCCGTCTATGGGGTTGCACAGAGTCGGACATGACTGAAGCGACTTAGCAGCAGCAGCAGCAGCAGCAGCAGCAGCAGGAGAAGAGAGAGAGAAAGGAACTGAGACAACATTTGAAGAGATAGTAGCTGAAAACTTCATGAACACAGGAAAGGAAATAGTCAACCAAGTCCAGGAAGTACAGAGTCCCAAGCAGGATAAACCCACGGAGGTACACACCAAACCACATAGTAATCGAATTGACAAGTATTAAAGACAAAGATAAAATATTGAAAGCAACAAGTGAAAATGACAAATAACATACAAGAGAACTCCCATCACGCCATCAGCTGATTTCTCAACAGAAACTCTATAACCCAGAAGGGAATGGCATGATATAAAGTGATGAAAGGCAAGAAACTGCAACCAAGGACACTCTACTAAGCAAGACTCTCATTCAGATTTGATGGAGAAAACAAAAGCTTTGCAGACAAACAAAAGTTAAGAGAAATTCAGCACCACCAAATCAGCTTTAGAACAAATGCTAAAAGAACTTCTCTAGGCACGAAACATAAGAGAAGGAAGATAAACCCAAAACAATTAAGAAAACGGTAACAGGATCATACATATCAATAATTACTTTAAATGTAAATGGATTAAGCGCACCAACCAAGAGACATAGACTGGCTGGGCAGGTGAAAACATGTGCTTGTATGCACTGGTAAGTGGAAACATATCCCATCACTCTGCTTAACCCCCCAAATTGTATGCAATTATTTTTTAGCATTAGGTTGATCACATTCCCATTATGGCTTGCAATTGTAATTTTATTTTTTGTCTGGCTACTGATTGTGAAAACTAATAAACATATTTTACTACTGTGATTATGCAACTTTTATTCACTTAATACCATTGTATCATGACTGGTCAACAGAAAACTAATAGAACTCTGTATCACCAAAATTAATCGATTTAATAGAAAAACCTGTAATCACTTTTTAAAATCCAGATGCATATTAGAATTATCTTGGAATTTTCTGAAAAATACAAATGTCCACGTGTTTCTTTTTTTTCTCCAGAGCTCCAGATATGTTTCTAATGAGCAGCCATGTTTAAAAACAACTGGACTATATGATAATCTTTTA
The DNA here is from genome assembly GCF_023091745.1 of Budorcas taxicolor. Lineage (NCBI taxonomy): Eukaryota > Metazoa > Chordata > Mammalia > Artiodactyla > Bovidae > Budorcas > Budorcas taxicolor. The sequence goes on along the minus strand of NC_068910.1, from coordinate 109,608,969 downwards.
CGTTTATCTAGTTTGTTTCACTTTTTCTATTTCATATTCAGAGTTCTCATTTCATTTAATTTTATTCTCCAATTTCTCCATCTCTTTTTTTTTATGTTCTTTCTCAAACCTTTATCAAGTGTAGTAGAAAAGCTTTTGTGTGTGTATATATATAATATGTATAATATATATATATTTTAGAAAATTTATTAATTTTTGCCTAACTAAAAGGTGTATGACATTTTGATTCCACTTGTTTGACTTAGTATGAATAGAATGCTAGATTCCTCATTAAAAAAAAATAGATCTGCAACAAGCAACAAAGATTTACTGTACAGCAGACGGAACTATAGTCAATATCTTATAATAACCAATAATGGAAAATAATTTCAAAAATAAGATATGCATATATATATAACTGAATCATCTTGCTATGCACCTGAAACACTGTAAGTCTACTATTCTTCAATAAATCACGTATTTTAAGAAAAAACTAATCTTTATTCCTACCATTAATATATCTTTCCCCTTCCTCAAGTGAGATTTAAAAAGAAATTTTTAAACAATTAAAGAAACTTCATAAAGAGAATGTGATAATTATTCATATGGAAACACTCAAGTAAATGTTACTATTTCAAAAATTTTCCTTTCATAATACCATTTTCTGTAATTCTTGGCAGCTCACACTTTGTATTTCTCACTTAATGAGTAATAATCATACTCCAGAGCTATTTTCAACAACAAGAATACCTGACAAAACTCCAATCTGCTAAGAACATAATTCATGCATTCATTCAACCAACAGTATCTGTTAAGCACCCACTAAAAGCTCAGTACCTGTGAAACACTGGAGATAATAAGGGGAGCTCCTTCTGGCATTTGAAGGCTAACAGGAAAAATGGCAACCCACTCCAGTACTCTTGCCTGGCAAATGCCATGGACGGAGGAGCCTGGTAGGCTGCAGTCCATGGGGTCACTAGGAGTCGGGCACGACTGAGTGACTTCACTTTCACTTTTCACTTTTATTCATTGGAGAAGGAAATGGCAACCCACTCCAGTGTTCTTGCCTGGAGAATCCCAGGGACGGGGGAGCCTGGTGGGCTGCTGTCTCTGGGGTTGCACAGAGTCGGACACGACTAAAGCGACTTACCAGCAGCAGCAGCAGCAGCACGACCTAGGAATGTCAAGGACCTGGGAACCATTTCTCTGAAATGGAAACACAGAGAGAGCTAGCATCCCATCTCCCAGCTTGTAGGAAACTAGGAGCTTAACTTTGGTGGGCGGGCACCTTGATCCAAGTTGCAAAACCACCTCCTTTCATAAAAGCATGAGAGATTTGTTTTTCTTCTAGATAAAGTCAATTAGCTAACACAAATGGTCACCTCAATTACCTGGTTAACTTAGGACAAACTGTGTATGACAAATAGTGTCATCAAGTTCTCTTAATTGAGGACTATTATTATCTATCTGAAATCATGTATTTAATGGGTTATATCTGCTTAGCTACATAAACAGGTCAGATTCCCTTCTGCTTCAATCTTAAGGGTTTGCCTGGAATGTTCATCGAATTCTGGTTTAATGCCTACGCCTTAGTTGAAGTGTTTTCTTTCCCTCCTACTTTTGTGGAGAGGACTTCTTGGTTGGCAGAAGATTTTATTTTTATTTCCCCTACATCATGAAAAGGTTAAATTATGAGAGGGCAGAAACTATACAGACTGAAGTAAGCCAGAAAGAAAAACACCAATACAGTATACTAATGGATATACATGGAATTTAGAAAGATGGTAATGATAACCCTGTATGCGAGACAGCAAAAGAGACACAGATGTATAGAACAGTCTTTTGGACTCTGTGGGAGAGGGAGAGGGTAGGATGATTTGGGAGAATGGCATTGAAACATGTAAAATATCATATAAGAAATGAACCACCAGTCTAGGTTTGATGCAGGGTGCAGGATGCCTGGGGCTGGTGCACTGGGATGACCTGGAGGGATGGTGTGGGGGAGGAGAGGTGGGAAGGGGGTCCGGGATTGGCAACACATGTACACCCATGCCAGATTCATGTTGATGTGTGGCAAGACCAATACAATATTGTAAAGTAAAAAAAATAATAATTTAAAAAAAGATGAGATACACACTCATTTAGTCACGCTAATAATAAAGATAATTACCAAGCTTTTTTCCCAAGACTTAGTATGGAAAAGTCAGGTTATTATGCTAGTGACTTACATACATTATCTCATTTGAACCTCACCAGAATCCCACTGAAGTGAGTCAAGGTTCTTTGGAGAGTCATGAAGTAATTTCATATTAAATCATGTAGCTACTAAAAAACAATGCTAAGATTTGAATCCAGACCATCTTACTCCAAAGGCCACTCCCACTACATTAAACACCAAGAAAGACCCCAAACTGCTCTGCTGAGAACATCAAAGCTGCACTGAAAACCCTGTCATCCCCCTCCTCCAGGGTCCTTACAGCCCAGCTGTATCATTAAGCTGTTCCTAGGTTCCAATGAGATTCAATAAACCTCTTTTTAATACATTTTTTTTAATTTTTACAATGTTGTGTTGGTTTCTGCCAAACAACCACACAAATCAGACATAATGGTACATATATCCCCTCCTTCTTGAGCCTCCCTCTCCTCCCCCCATCCCACTCCTTTAGGTCATCACAGAGCGCCAGATTGGGCTTCCTGTGTTATAAGGCAACTTCTCTCCAGCTATCCATATTACACATGATAGCATATACATAAGTTGATGCCACTTTCTCCATTTGTCCCACTCTCACCCACCCCCACTGTGTCCCCAAGTCCCATTCTCTACATCTGTGATTCCATTCCTTCCCTGCAAATAGGTTCATCAATACCATTTTTTAGGTTCCATGTGTACGTCTTAATATACGATATTTGTCTTTCGCTTTCTTACTTTAACAAGCTCTAGGTTCATCCACCTCACTGGAACTGACTCAAGTTTATTCTTTTTTATGGTTGAGTAATATTCCATTGCATATATGTACCACATCTTCTTTATATATTCCTTTGTTGATGGACATCTAGGTCACTTCCATGTCCTGCCTATTGTAAATCATGCTGCAGGGAACATTAGGACACATGTGTCTTTTAGAATTGTGGTTTTCTCACAGTGTATATCCAGTAGTGGGTCCATAAATCTCTTTACAAGAAATCTCTTTTGGTTAAGATAACTTAAATAGGCATCTTGTAAGTGAAGAAAGCTGAGCAGAACAGAAATGCAAACAGAAATGTGCGATGTATATATACAAGGTGGTCAGTACTTAGGGAAGCAGTTTGACATTCCCAAAAATAGATATACAAGAGCAATTATGAGTCTGAATGTAACAGCAAAGTTTTAAGGTTATGAATCAGTCTTTACAACGTGTTAAAATGGAGAAATGAAATCTTAGATTCTCTGGCTGTAGTAGAATGCCTTTGCCATCACAGACCATGCCCTGGTTGGGCTCAGTTCAACACTGCCTCCTACCAGGTTACAACAAGACAATTCATGAGAGGATGCTGGAGAACCCTGTTGCAGCTGGAATGGGTTCTTTCCGCCCTACCAAGCTCCTCTGTTTTACTCTCACCCTGTCCGCTTCTCCCCGTAAGTGTAGATGGGGAGCTCAGTAGCTTAGCAAAGGAAACTTGAGAATGAAAGAAGGGAAAAGTCAGAGTGAGATGCACCATGAAGGCTGATATCTATCAGAATTTGCACCCTGGTCTCAATTCAGTGACGGAGAAGGCGATGGCAACCCACTCCAGTACTCTTGCCTGGAAAATTCCATGGATGGAGGAGCCTGGTAGGCTGCAATCCATGGGGTCGCGAAGAGTCAGACATGACTAAGCGGCTTCACTTTCACTTTTCACTTTCATGCATTGGAGAAGGAAATGGCAACCCACTTCAGTATTCTTGCCTGGAGAATCCCAGGGACGGGGGAGCCTGGTGGGCTGCTGTCTCTGGGGTCGCACAGAGTCGGACACGACTGAAGCGACTTAGCAGCAGCAGCTCAGTTCACTGAAAGAGTTGCCTCAAGTAACAGTCTCCTTCCGAGGGGAGAGGAGACAAGAGAGATCACCTCTGCTGGCAGCTCACTAAGATTTTTCTCCTGAGGAAAGCTAAGGGGTTGGTGACCTGATCTTAGAGCTGGAGGCTGAAGACGAAAATCTTATCTACATGTATAAAGACCTGAGCCCACAAATGTTTCTGCAAAAGATCACCTGGGAGAGGGTAAACTGATAATCCATCATTAGAAAAATAAGTCGACTAGAAATTCAGAGTGGGAGGAATAGGGACTGAGTGTGGTTATACCATTTCATATTTTAGCGTGCCCTATATTTAAATGTTTTATGTATCCTCTACATACCTTCTTTGACGTCATTTGGACTTATACATAAATCACACAGATTTGGTTTTTTTTTTTCTCCATGCCTTAAGCTGGTAAAACCCCTAACTGTTTATTGTTGGGACAGTATTTTCATCTGTCTCGTGATCTGTGATTTTCTCAGCTGAATCCCGCAGTGGCTCTTTGCTCAGCCTTCTCATCAAAAACATCCACTCTTCCCCTTTGCCTCCAGAAAGACAGCAAACACAGAGCCTCCAGCTTTGAAGGGAGTTCACTGAACATAGACTCTGGATCTCATGGGTGCTGCCTTCTCCAACTTCAAGAAAAATGGGAGGATCCACACACCCAGTGAGAAAGATCCAGACTTCTAGCAAAATCCAAGGTCATGAAATATACCAGTTCAATTGTTTACAACAACTCTGCCACCATCTCTCAGATGTATAATCTTGTGAGTGTTCTGTGCCTTTGTGCTTTTTCTACTTTGAGAACTCAACACTAAATGCGTACTTATAATAAATTAGAGAACTGAGAACTACGTCTAAGAAATAATAGGTCATGGAAACAAAGATGATGTACAAGAATGTCAACTGCTCAAAACATTAAAAGACCTGAAACTATCTAAATGTCCAGCACCAGAGAACTGCTTAATAGCTCACTCATATTATGCAGTAATCTATAATTTGTGATATAGATGCATAGGTATTTATATTAAAAAGATGGTTATAAGGTATTATTGAGTAACAAAAACAAGTCCTAAATTTAAAAAGTATGTGCTAGGGACCTCCCTTGTGGTCCAGTGGTTAAGACTTCACCTTCCAATGCAGAGGGTATGGGTTCACTTCCTGGTCAGGGAGCTAAGATACCACATGGCTTGTGTTCAAAAAATCAAAACAATACAGAAGCAATACTGTAACCAATTCATTGAAAGACTTCAAAATTAGCCCACATCAGAAAAGAAATCTTAAAAGGAGTATGTAGCAGGATGCACACACATAGAGGAAAAAAAATCTTGAAGGATATATACCAACGGGTGAATAAAGATGACACAATTTAAAATTTTTTGATCTTCTATACACTTTCTTATTTTTCTATAATGAGCATGCATATTTAGTTAAATTTTGAAAGAGTTAAGAAAACTGTATAGAAAATAAAAACAATGAATCCTTGTGAGAGACGTCCATGAATGAAGTACATAAGTGTTAGTATAAATGCACAACCAGATAATCTGTGACATAGGAATCGAAAAGAGAGAAAGCAGGCAGAGTTGGATCCTTTTTTTTTTTTCAGTGTAGCCTTGGGAAAGCTTAATCAAACTACACTAGGCTCTTGGGAAGAGCTGAATTCGGGTGGGGTGGAGGTGGAGGGGAGCTAGAAATGTCTCTTGCAAAGCTATGCTGTTATTTGCAGCTCTGTGCACTGAGAAAGGAGCTGGCAGAATTATGCGTGCAGTGGTTCCACTGACATGCCAAACTAAGGCTGGGAAGTGAAAGTCGCTCAGTCGTGTCTGACTCTTTGCAACCCCAAAATTCTCTAGGCCGGAATACTGGAGCGGGTAGCCTTTCCCTTTTTCAGGGGATCTTCCAAACCCAGGGATCGAAGCCAGGTCTCCTGCATTGCAGGCAGATTCTTTACCAGCTGAGCCACAAGCAAAGGCTGAGAAAACCAGTCTTAATCTGAATCATCCCAGTTATTCTATCTCACAGGCCATGAACACCCCTGGAACCAAGAGTTAACATTTATCACTCTATTAACTGAGATCAGGTGGAAAGCTACTGCTTTAGTCTGCCAGAGGCATCAGTCATTTAGCGCATCCATGAGAGAAATAAAAATACCTCTGTTGATGATTTAATTTAACAGAGATCAAATTGCCAACATCTGCTCTATCATCGAAAAAGCAAGAGAGTTCCAGAAAAACATCTATTTCTGCTTTATTGACTATGCCAAAGCCTTTGACTGTGTGGATCACAATAAACTGGAAAATTCTGAAAGAAATGGGAATACCAGACCACCTGACCTGCCTCCTGAGAAATCTGTACGCAGGTCAGGAAGCAACAGTTAGAACTGGACATGGAACAACAGACTGGTTCCAAATAGGGAAAGGAGTACGTCAAGGCTGTATATTGTCACCCTGCTTATTTAACTTATATGCAGAGTATATCCCGAGAGATGCTGGGCTGGATGAAGCACAAGCTGGAATCAAGATTGCAGAAGAAATATCAATAACCTCAGATATGCAGATGACACCACCCTCATGGCAGAAAATGAAGAAGGACTTAAGAGCCTCTTGATGGAAGTGAAAGAGGAGAGTGAAAACATTGGCTTAAAGCTCAACATCCAGAAAACTAAGATCTGGCATACGGTCCCATCACTTCATGGCAAATAGATGGAGAAACAGTGTCAGACTTTATTTGGGGGGGCTCCAAAATCACTGCAGATGGTGATTGCAGCCATGAAATTAAAAGACGCTTACTCCTTGGAAGGAAAGTTATAACCAACCTAGACAGCATATTAAAAAGCAGAGACATTACTTTGTCAACAAAGGTCTGCCTAGTCAAGGCTATGGTTTTTCCAGTAGTCATGTGTGGATGTGAGAGTTGGACTATAAAGAAAGCTGAGCACTGAAGAATTGATGCTTTTGAACTGTGGTGTTGGAGAAGACTCTTGAGAGTCCCTTGGACTGCAAGGTGATCCAACCAGTCCATCCTAAAGAAAATCAGCCCTGAATGTTCATTGGAAAGACTGATGTTGAAGCTGAAATTCCAATACTCTGGCCACCTGATGTGAAGAGCTGACTCATTTGAAAAGACCCTGATGCTGGGAAAGATTGAAAGCGAGAGAAGGGGACAACAGAGGATGAGATGGTTGGACGGCATCACCGACTGAATGGACATGATGAAGAGTAAACTCTGGGAGTTGGTGATGGACAGGGAGGCCTGGCGTGCTGCAGCTCATGGGGTCTCAAAGAGTCGGACACGACTGAGCAACTGAACTGAACTGAATGCTTTAACCTAAGAAAGTAAGCGGGACCTCACTAGATTTTCCTTCCAAACTGGAATTGTGCTTACACTGTGACGATATCATCATTATTAGCGGCAGCAGCTCCTTGTAAAACATCTTCACTAGCATCTAGAAGTTGACTTACTATTGTCACAGCAACTTTTTTCACCTGCCAGAAAGAAGACACTGATTGTCACAGAAGACACACTGCACACCACCATCATCACCATAGTTATCATGAATTATGGTATCAAGTGGCACCATTGGTATGGTAATCTAGAGATGTTCTTCAAAACCAAAGGCTTGGTTTTTAATCTACCTAAGAAAGCAGAGGGAATAAAGATAAGGCACAGTGAAAATATAAACTGAGTCAATTAGGAGGCTTAAGTCTCTGAATCTGACCTCATAGCAACCTCAACCCTCATCCCAAGAGCACAAAAGCAGGTGCTTGGATACAGAAGCAGAAACAAAATAAGAAGAGTACAGGACTGTTCAAAACCTTAAAGTCCATGATACTTAGTATAACATTTAGTTTTACTTAGTATAATTGTTAGACTTAGTAACTATTAGACTTAGTAGAATTATTTCCAGTTTTCTTTCCATTAAAGACTCAGGAGTACATCAGAGATGTCTCTGCATCTGATTACATTTTAAATGCCTTCTTCAGGGAAATACCCTTCTGTCTTTATGGGCTAATCCTTCTATAACTTGTACATATCGTGCTCATTGTTTTTATTTCAATTCCATCTTTATTAACTTGGGATTTGAATCCCACTTTCTTTCTAAAGGACCTAGGATAACAAAAAAAAAACAAACATTTTTTTTGAAATAAAATATTTAAAGGGAGTAGAAGAAAATGAATGTTTTTAGGCCATGCTGATATCCAACTAGCAGACACTGGGTCCTTCCATATTGGTGGTTTATAAACCCTGCTAGGCCAGTACCTAAGGGGTGCCAATTGGTGAATGCTGTCTGCAGTTCTCGTTTTCAGGTACCAGAGTTTAACAGGTTATGATGTAAATTAGGCTCAGAAATGTAAACTAGGCTCAATTTTTTTGAAAACCCAAATGCAAATATGCTCAGCAGAAAGGGATCACAGTTTAAAATAGCATGATCCAAAGTGAGTTTCTTACAACTCTAGTTACTTGGAACTTAATAGAGGTGAGAGGTCAAATACAATTGATAAATATATTCAGTTCAGTTCAGTTCAGTTGCTCAGTCATGTCCAACTCTTTGCGACCCCATGAATTGCACCACGCCAGGCATCCCTGTCCATCACCAACTCCCAGAGTTCACTCAAACTCACATCCATCGAGTCGGTAATGCCATCCAGCCATCTCATCCTCTGTCGTCCCCTTCTCCTCCTGTCCCCAATCCCTCCCAGCATTAGAGTCTTTTCCAATGAGTCAACTCTTCACATGAGGTGGCCAAAGTACTGGAGTTTCAGCTTTGGCATCATTCCTTCCAAAGAACACCCAGGACTGATCTCCTTTAGAATGGACTGGCTGGATCTCCTTGCAGTCCAAGGGACTCTCAAGAGTCTTCCAACACCACAGTTCAAAAGCATCAATACTCCAGCGCTCAGCTTTCTTCACAGTCCAATTCTCCCATCCATTCATGACCAGTGGAAAAACCATAGCCTTGACTAGACGGACCTTGGTAGGCAAAGTAATGTCTCTGCTTTTGAATATACTATCTAGGTTGGTCATAACTTTCAAGGAGTAAGCGTCTTTTAATTTCATGGCTGCAATCACCATCTGCAGTGATTTTGGAGCCCAAAAAATTAAAGTCTGACACTGTTTCCCCATCTATTTGCCATGAAGTGATGGGGCCGAATGCCATGATCTTCGTTTCCTGAATGTTGAGCTTTAAGCCAGCTTTTTCACTCTCCTCTTTCACTTTCATCAAGAGGCTTTTTAGTTCCTCTTCACTTTCTGCCATAAGCGTGTTGTCATCTGCATATCTGAGGTTACTGATATTTCTCCTGGCAATCTTGATTCCAGCTGTGCTTCTTCCAGCCCAGCATTTCTCATGATGTACTCTGCATAGAAGTTAAATATGCAGGGTGACAATATACAGCCTTGACGTACTTCTTTTCCTATTTGGAACCAGTCTGTTGTTCCATGTCCAGTTCTAACTGTTGCTTCCTGACCTGCATACAGGTTTCTCAAGAGGCAGGTCAGGTGGTCTGGCATTCCCATCTCTTTCAGAATTTTCCACAGTTTATTGTGATCCACACAGTCAAAGGCTTTGGCATAGTCAATAAAGCAGAAATAGATGTTTTTCTCAGTAAAGTGAAATAGACTTGTTCATTCCAGGACTTTCCAGAAGATTTAACTTGATAATCATCATTGTGACTGTTAGGGGAAGCACAGTGACTGAAACCACCCACCCTGGCCAGGCACCATAGTAACCATGAGTTGTTTTATGACAGGAGGTCCTGGTAAGGAACATGGGACTAATAAGCCACCACCAATCAGAAGAGTTCAGGAAAGGTCAAAAGGAGACACCACATGTCCGACCACCTCCCGGAATCCTTCTTGCTGGCATCCATCTTGGCTGAACAAGGTGTGCACCACCAGGAAGGACTCTGAGTCAGAATGATTGGCTAAAGACAGCCCAGAAACTAATCCCATCAACCTAAAACCTGAGACTGCAAGCCATATGGCAGAGCTGTTTTCCTGGTTTCCCTTACCCTACTGCTCTCTTCCCAGGTGCCCTTTCCCAATATAATCTCTTGCTTTGTCAGCGCATGTGTCTCCTCGGACAATTCTTTCCAAGTGTTAGACAAGAGCCCAGTTTTGGGTCCGGGAAGGAGTCCCCTTTCCTGCAACACGACTATTCCCAAAGAGAATATTTGGACAAGGAGCCTTTTAATATCGATATTTCTTTGAGCATCTCCTAGAAATAGTGCTCTGCAAAATGATTTTGAGCCCTGCCCAAGTCCATACCTTGGAATTAGGAGTAGAGTTGAGATGTCTTTCTTTCTACCCCTCCCCTTTTCAAAATCCTTGTGAATTTACCTCAGGTAAAGCATTTCTGGATGTGTTAAAAAATCTATCTGACCACTTTAGAAGCAGAAATAATGTTCTCAGGACTTAATCAACTGGCATTCAATGTTAAAATCTGGGCTTTATCAGAAATATTTTGAGGCTGCATTGAGATGTTTTGTTTAAAAAACAAAAAGGCCTAATAAAAATGTCTAAACACTTTGCAAGGAACTGCAAGTGAATAAGCCAGAACTGAGCTGATCCTCAACCTCCTGAACATTGTATCCACTCCATTTTTTACTTGGGTAATGGACACAGTTCATGCAGGCCAGTGGCTTTCTCAGCCCTTACTATTGATACTTGCCAGGATTAATTAACTATGCCAGACCATCTTAGCTGGTAGCGCTCCTCAAGGTATGATCCATGGGCCAATGTTGGTTCAATGATTGTTACAGGGTCCATAGGGAGATAAGAACTGAAAGTGGCCAAAAACATATAACAATTCTACACTATTGAATCTGATCATTTTTAATGCATTTTTATTTTATATAGTTTTCATTTCATTTTCCTAGTAATTCATTTTGACTATATTTTACAAAATTATGGTCTGCAATGTGTTTTTTAAACTGGCTTTCAGCACAGAGAGTCTGGGAAGCACGGACCTAGGTAACCTTCCGGTTACACATGAGCCTCAAGGTTCTGGGTTGTGAGACTAAAGCATGTTAATCCATATTGTCTTTAGTGGGACCATGTGTCAATGTGTATGTATGTCTGTGTGGCTTAGTTTTCACTAGATGGCAGCACCAACGCAAAATTAAAAACCAAGGTCACAGGCTATTCACCCCCATGAAAGAATCAGAAACAATGTCCAATCAGTAGGCAGAAACAAGACTCTCATAAAATGGCCAGGTCTCCGTTATGTGTTAGGCACTTCACTAGACATTTTATCACATTTAACATGCAAAAAACCATTATGAGTTGAGCACTCTCCTTCTTATTTAAAGGCTTGGAGAGGTTATAGAACTCACCCAAAGTTCATGTAGATTACAAATGACAGAAAGTAAGTGTTTGCTGTTCAGTCATGTCCGACTCTTTGCGACCCACTGGACTGTAGCCTGCCAGGCTCCTATCTCCATGGAATTTTCTAAGTAAGCATACTGGAGTGGGTTGCCACTTCCTTCTCCAGGGAATTTTCCTGATTCAGGGACTGAACCTGGGTCTCCCACATTGCAGGCAGATTCTTTACAAATGACAGAAGTGAGAGTCAAAAACTGACTTATCAGACTTCAGAATATGAAGCCTTTTTCCCAATCTGTGTTGCTGATATAACCTACGTAGTTGGCAGCACACACTCCACCATCAACCCAACTCCTTCCTTTGCCCAACTGAGATTAGGAAGCCAGGATGCTACAGTGTGGACTTTAAAATCAAGACCAGCTCCATCACTTTTTGACCATGATTCACTGGGGAAAATATTAAACTCTCAGAGACATAGTTTCTTCATCTGTACAATGGGAACATCAATGCCTATTTAGCTATTTTTTAAATTAAAATAACACATGTAAAATGTTTAGCACAGTATTTAGCATGCCATAAGTGCTTAATAACTTGTAAGTGTGATTAGGTAGAATTATCTACAAGAATAAAAATCTAACTCACGGAGGTTATATAAGGCCTAAATGAGATAATACATCTAATAGGTCTGTTACCCAGAGGAACACATAAATTTCTTCTTCCTCCCCTTGCTTGACCCCAGGTATTAACAATTCCTTGTATTTACATTTGAGTATATCATTAGTCAAAATAATCTAATTGGCATGAAAGAACAGTCATGCCAAGAAAGTATATTTGCTGCTTCACCTGCTCATGGATATAGCCCTGAGACCAGCATCAGGTTCTGAACTTTCTTGTTTCAAAGAGATTTTTGGTCATAGTTTGCTTCTCTTTATTCTGATCCAGCAGATCATCAAAATACCTTCCTTTTAGTCTTAAATGTTAAGGATCTATTTTCAGTCAAAATTTTGATGGTCAAAAATATAAGGCCATTTAAAATATGCTACAGAGTATCATTTGCTGACCTTTGTCAAACCAACATGTCTACCTGTCCCTTTTCACAAATGGATATCAACTTAAAAAAAAAGGAATGGTTTTAGTTACTTGTCTTTGCTGTTTCTAATCTGAGAGTTTTAAAAGCGATGATTTGGCATCAAGTATCTAAAGAACAGAGAATATGCACCGTCTGAACCTTTTCCCATTGCCCATCTCATGGAACATAGAGCATACCTGCTTTTCCATGGTTTCCAGATTTTTATTACCATTTCCAATTGTCACATTTTATAATTCTGTCTCTCCATATTTATTAAGACTGCACAGCCAATGTCCCTAAATCGCCCACTTTAATAAAAAGCAGCAGCAGGGAGGGATAAATCATGATTATGGGATTAACAGGTAGATACACACTACCATGTATAAAATGAACAACAAGAGTTTACTGTATAGCACAAAGAACTAAATTCAGTATCTATAACAGAAAATCAAAAAAAGAATACACATGTATATATGAATTTAAATCACTGTGCTCTACACCTGAAACTAACACAATATTGTAAATCAACGACAATATTTCTTTAAAAAAGAAGAAATAAAGACAATACTTGCAAAGATGGGAGCAATCATCTGTCCCAGTACACAAAACCCTTTGGCAATGTGATTTTACTGCTCCTCCCATCAAGTGGTCTGTTCCTCCATTTCTTGAATCCAGGTTGGCTTTATAACTTTCTTTGACCAACAAAATGTGGTAGAAATGACAGTGTGAGTTCAAAAACCTAGATCCTCAAGAAGACTTGGACTTTAGGTCTTCACCCTCCTGAAACGCTGTCCTGAGACCATCATATAAGGAAGCAAGTCTAATCTACTGGAGGGTGAAAGGCCATGTGGAGGAGACCTGAAGCCCTCTAGCCAACAGGCAGCACCAATGCCTCATGTGAGTAAGATCATTTTAAACCTTCCAACACAATCCAGCTGCCGCAGTCAACCCACAGGACTATGAGGAGCTTGTATCTTTACTGCTGTCAGCCAGTAACTTTGGGGTAGTTTGATACACAGCAAGGGAAAAGTAAATCAAACAGTCACTGCAAGAATATTTCAGGGAGATACCACTTGTCTTGATTTTTAAATCTGGAATTCAGAAGACCAGTTACCTATTTCCTTCCTTTGAAGTTTGCAAGGAAGGCTTGTCACCCAATAACTAAGGACAAAAGGGCTTTGAATTGGATATGAAGGAGAATACTGACCTGAGAGACCAGAAATAATATGAAAAGTTCCTACTAAATACTGAATTATATGCTGATCTTTCTTTCTTTAATCAAATCTGGGTAAAACATGAAAGGCAAGGAGTTCTACAGTATTGCAGCATCTAGAGAATATGTTAGTGGCTCTCAATAAGTCACTGGGTTTATTTCCTAGGATTATACCTGAGTCTCTGCATCTCAGTGTCCTCCTCTGGCTAGTACTCAAGAGGCTGTAAATAGATAAAATCACCTCCAGCTGTCACTAGAAGGACAGCTGATCAGTAGGTGAACTCTCCTCAGAACTCTCCTCAGCTTTGGGTAGCTGTTTGAGCAACAACTAGAAACACAGAAACTAGACACTGCTCCTATAACACTTAAAGTAGAAGGTTAAAGCCTTCTTACATGATCATTCCATCCCTACAGCATTATGGAAATTTTAAACATTTATGTAGGATGTTATTTTTTAAGTGGTCATAGTTCAAATGCATCTTTTCCTCTATATTACCTACAAGTATGAACCCATCTACTCAAAATCATTGAAAAGAATTTTGGTCATTCACTATAAGTTCAGTCGTTCAGTTGTGCCCAACTATTTGCAACACCATGGACTGCAGCACACCAGGCTTCCCTGTCCATCACCAACTCCTGGAGTGTACTCAAAATCATGTCCATCGAGTCAGTGATGCCATCCAACCATCCCAGCCTCTGTTGTCCCCTTCTCCTCCTGCCTTCAATCTTGCCCAGCATCAGGGTCTTTTCAAATGAGTCAGTTCTTCGCATCAAGTGGCCAAAGTACTGGAGTTTCAGCTTCAGCATCAGTCCTTCCAATGAATATTCAGGACTGATTTCCTTTAGGATGGACTGGTTGGATCTCCTTGCAGTCCAAGGGACTCTCAATTGAGAGTCTTCTCCAACACCACAGTTCAAAAGCATCAATTCTTCAGCACTCAGCTTTTTTTATATTCCAGCTCTCACATCCATACATGACCACTGGAAAAACCATAGCTTTGACTAGACGGACATTTGTTGGCAAAGTAATGTCTCTGCTTTTTAATATGCTGCTAGGTTGGTCATAACTTCTCTTCCAAGGAGTAAGCGTCTTTTAATTTCATGGCTGCGGTCACCATCTGCAGTGATTTTGGAGCCCCAAAAAATAAACTCTGCCACTGTTTCCCCATCTATTTCCCATGAAGTGATGGGACCAGATGCCATGATCTTAGTTTTCTGAATGTTGAGTTTTAAGCCAACTTTTTGACTCTCCTCTTTCACTTTCATCAAGCTCTTTAGTTCCTCTTCACTTTCTGCCATAATGGTGGTGTCATCTGCATATCTGAGGTTATTGATATTTCTCCCAGCAATCTTGATTCCAGCTTGTGCTTCATCCAGTCCATCATTCATTATATAAAGCCAAAAAATTAGGAGTAATTGTTAATATGTTAATACTACTACTGTTACTACTAATAATACTGAAGGGAAATTTGCCAATAGTTGTAATCTATGTGCTTAAATAACTTTATGGGATCAATCTTAAGTTCAAGTACAGTATAGTATAAATAAACATTTTCATAATAAGTATATTTTGTATACTATAGTATAAGTATAGTAAACATTTTCATAATAGTTACTCAGAGAAGAAAAATATATAACCAAATGAAAGATGGTGATTCTCTGGTCTCAAAAATGCAATACATTTCAAGCAATTGTGATGTCCCTTGATGGGTATACCACTGCAATCACCATCTGCAGTGATTTTGGAGTAAATCAACTATATTCCAATAAAAATTAAAGGGAAAAACAGAGTTGGATAGTTGACATTACTAGTTTTATGACTTACTATACAGCCATAGCAATCAAAACATTGTGATAACTTCATTAAGACAGTCAAACACACCACTGAAATAAAATAGCTTAGAAATAGATACAACATATATAGTCAGTTTATTCTTCTAAAAGATTCCAGGGCAATTCAGTGGGAAATGGAAAACGGTTTCAACAAATAGTGCTAGACTAACTGGATAATATACCATACTCAAAACGCAATTTAAGATGGACCAGAGATCCAAAAGCAAAAGCTAAAACTACAAAGCTTCTCTAAGAGATACCCCACGTCCAAGGTAAGAGAAACCCAAATAAGATGGTAGGTGTTGCAAGAGGGCATCAGAAGGCAGACACACTGAAACCATAATCACAGAAAACTAGTCAATCTAATCACACTAGGACCACAGCCTTGTCTAACTCAATGAAACTAAGCCATGCCCTGTGGGACCACCCAAGACGGGTGGGTCATGGTGGAGAGGTCTGACAGAATGTGGTCCACTGGAGAAGGGAATGGTAAACCACTTCAGTATTCTGGCCTTGAGAACCCCATTAACAGTATGAAAAGGCAAAATGATAGGATACTGAAAGAACTCCCCAGGTCAGTAGGTGCCCAATATGCTACTGGAGATCAGTGGAAAAATAACTCCAGAAAGAATGAAGGGATGGAGCCAAAGCAAAAACAATACCCAGCTGTGGATGTGACTGGTGACAGAAGCAAGGTCCGATGTTGTAAAGAGCAATATTGCATAGGAACCTGGAATGTTAGGTCCATGAGTCAAGGCAAATTGGAAGTGGACAAACAAGAGATGGCAAGAATGAATGTTGACATTCTAGGAATCAGCAAACTAAAATGGACTGGAATGGGTGAATTTAACTCAGATGACCATTATATCTACTACTGTGGGCAGGAATCCCTTAGAAGAAATGGAGTAGCCATCATGGTCAACAAAAGAGTCCGAAATGCAGTACTTGGATGCAGTCTCAAAAATGACAGAATGATCTCTGTTCATTTCCAAGGCAAGCCATTCAATATCACAGTAATCCAAGTCTATGCCCAACCAGTAACGCTGAAGAAGCTGAAGTTGAACGGTTCTATGAAGACCTACAAGACCTTTCAGAACTAACACCCAAAAAAGATGTCCTTTTCATTATAGGGGACTGGTATGCAAAAGTAGGAAGTCAAGAAACACCTGGAGTAACAGGAAAATTTGGCCTTGGAATGTGGAATGAAGCAGGGCAAAGACTAATAGAGTTTTGCCAAGAGAACACACTGGTCATAGCAAACACCCCCTTCCAACAACACAAGAGAAGACTCTACACATGGACATCACCAGATGGTCAACACCAAAATCAGATTGATTATATTCTTTGCAGCCAAAGATGGAGAAGCTCTATACAGTCAGCAAAAACAAGACTGGGAGCTGACTGTGGCTCAGATCATGAGCTCCTTATTGCCAAATTCAGACTTAAAGTGAAGAAAGTAGGGAAAACCACTAGACCATTCAGGTATGACCTAAATCAAATCCCTTATGATTACACAGTGGAAGTAAGAAATAGATTAAAGGGACTAGATCTGATAGATAGAGTGCCTGATGAACTATGGAATAAGGTTCGTGACATTGTACAGGAGACAGGGATCAAGACCATACCCATGGAAAGGAAATGCAAACAAGCAAAATGGCTGTCTGGGGAGGCCTTACAAATAGCTGTGAAAAGCAAAGGAGAAAAGGAAAGATATAAGCATCTGAATGCAGAGTTCCAAAGAATAACAAGGAGAGATAAGAAAGCCTTGCCCAGTGATCAGTGCAAAGAAATAGAGGAAAACAACAGAATGGGAAAGACTAGAGATCTCTTCAAGAAAATTAGAGATACCAAGGGAACATTTCAAGCAAAGATGGGCTCGATAAAGGACAGAAATGGTATGGACTTAACAGAAGCAGAAGATATTAAGAAGAGGTGGCAAGAATACACAGAAGAACTATACAAAAAAGATCTTCACAACCAAGATAATCACGATGATGTGATCACTCACCTAGAGCCAGACATCCTGGAATGTGAAGTCAAGTGGGCCTTAGAAAGCATCACTACAAACAAAGCTAGTGGAAGGAATGGAATTCCAGTTGAGCTATTTCAAATCCTGAAAGATGATGCTGTGAAAGTGCTACACTCAATATGCCAACAAATGTGGAAAACTCAGCAGTGGCCACAGACCTGGAAAAGGTCAGTGTTCATTCCAATGCCAAAGAATGCTCAAACTACTGCACAATTGCACTCATCTCACACGCTAGTAAAGTAATGCTCAAAATTCTCCAAGCCAGGCATCAGCAGTACGTGAACCATGAACTTCCAGATGTACAAGCTAGATTAAGAAAAGGCAGAGGAACCAGAGATCAAATTGCCAACATCTGCTGGATCATGGAAAAAGCAAGAGAGTTCCAAAAAACATATATTTCCGCTTTATTGGTTATGCCAAAGCCTTTGACTGTGTGGATCACAATAAATTGTGGAAAATTCTGAAAGAGATGGGAATACCAGACCACCTGACCTGCCTCTTGAGAAACCTATATGCAGGTCAGGAAGCAGCAGTTAGAACTGGACATGGAACAACAGACTGGTTCCAAATAGGAAAAGGAGTACATCAAGGCTGTCTATTGTCACCTTGTTTATTTAACTTATATACAGAGTACATCATGAGAAATGCTGGGCTGGAAGAAGCACAAGCTGGACTCAAGATTTCCAGGAGAAATATCAATAACCTCAGATATGCAGATGACACCACCCTTATGGCAGAAAGTGAAGAGGAACGAAAAAGCCTCTTGATAAAAGTAAAAGTGGAGAGTGAAAAAGTTGGCTTAAAGCTCAACATTCAGAAAACAAAGATCATGGCATCAGGTCCCATCACTTCATGGGAAATAGATGGAGAAACCGTGGAAACAGTGTCAGACTTTATTTGGGGGGGCTCCAAAATCACTGCAGATGGTGATTGCAGCCATGAAATTAAAAGACACTTACTCCTTGGAAGGAAAGTTATGATCAACCTAGATAGCATATTGAAAAGCAGAGACATTACTTTGCCAACAAAGGTCCATCTAGTCAGGGCTATGTTTTTTCCAGTGGTCATGTATGAATGTGAGAGTTGGACTGTGAAGAAAGCTGAACACGGAGAATTGATGCTTTTGAACTGTGGTGTTGGAGAAGACTCTTGAGAGTCCCCTTGAACTGCAAGGAGATCCATTCAGTCCATTCTAAAGGAGATCAGCCCTGGGATTTCTTTGGAAGGAATGATGCTAAAGCTGAAACTCCAGTACTTTGGCCACCTCATGCAAAGAGTTGACTCATTGAAAAAGACTCTGATGCTGGGAGGGATTGAGGGCAGGAGGAAAAGGGGATGACAGAGGATGAGATGGCTGGATGGCATCACTGACTCGATGGACGTGAGTTTGAGTGAACTCCGGGAGTTGGTGATGGACAGGGAGGCCTGGTGTGCTGCGATTCATGGGGTCGCAAAGAGTTGGACACGACTAAGTGACTGAACTGAACTGAACTGAACTGAAGAATACAGGAGAATACCTTTGCAACTTTGGAACAAAGTTTTTTTTTTTTAGAGGACACAAAAAGCACTACACATAAAAGAAAAAATATTGATCAACTGTACCTAATCAAAACTAAAAACTGCTCATCAAAAGACACCATTAAAGAGAATAAAAATGGAAATGACAGACTGGGAGAAATGTTTGCAGTACTCCTCTGACAAAGGAAATGTTTCTATAACTTTAAACTAGGATTGTAAAGAGTACACATTATTAATAAGACCACAACCCACTTTTTTAAATGGGCAAAAGGCTTGAATATACACTTCATAAAAGAAGATATACAGACGGGTACTAAGCACATGAAAATGATTAGCATATTAGTCATCAGAGAAATGCAAGTTAAAACTACAATGAAATATCATCCTACATCTGACTAGAACAGCTAAAATTACAAAACAGACAATGCCAAATGCTGTTAAGGAAGTGAAACACCTGGAACGTCAGCAAATTGCTGAGAATTTCAAAAAAAGCAACCACTGTGTTAAGCTGTTTGGTACTGCCATAAAGTTAAAGACACGCCTACCAAAATTCCACGTCTAGAGGTATATGCAAAATAAATGGAAATATATGTCCACAAACGGACTTGAATATTTCTAGTACCTGCAGTAAAAGCGATCAATCATATGCCACATTTAGGACTAAAGCACTCACTCCTCCAGCCTTGGGGGATGTTGGCAACTAAGAAAATAGTTGAGTCCTTTTCTAGAAATTGCCCTCAACTGAAGAGAGTCAGCCTATACAAGAGCCTCGTGATACATGCCATGACTAGTCAATGCCAGGGAGTAAAGGCTCATCCTTCAGCCTCAATACCTCAAAGAATGCATTTTCCAAAGACAGCTGTACTACATATTCCATCTCACTCACTCTTCTTGTAGTGATGACACCTCTCCATTGAGAAGCCTGGCTACTCTGAAGCCTCCATGCTGGAGATACCAAGCGGGGAACTACACAGAGACAGGGAAGCTGGAGGAGCTTCAGCTGTTTCAACTTTCTGAGTCTTCCCAGCCCAGGCACCAGGGTTCCCTGGTGGCACAGCAGTCAAGAATCGGCCTGCCAATGCAGGAGACACAAGAGGTTCCATCCCTGGGTCAGGAAAAGCCCCTGGAGAAGGAAACAGCAACCCATTCCAGTATTCTCGCCTGGGTAATCCTATGGACAGAGGAGACTGGCAGGCTACAGTCCAGGGGGTCGCGAAGAGTCAGACACAACTGAGCACCTGCACAGAAAGCCCAGGCACCACACAGGGTGAAGATGCATTTAGGTGACCCCGGCTCCAGTCACCACCTGAGGGCAACTTTATGACAGATCCTAATCCAGAACTACACAAGGCAGGCTGCTTCCAAATTCTAAATTATGACAGATAATAAATGATTGTGGTTATTTTAAGCCACTAGGTTTTGGGGTGATTTCTTCTGCAGCAAGAAAACTGATACACAGAGGGCAACTCTGAAGGGCCAGTCCAGTTTCAGCTGTGTTCAATTTCTCCTTTCACCCAATCCTGCCTGTCATTTCCCATGAGTACTGATCTCAACACCTGTTGAAACCTTTATGTAGAAAAATCAATTCAGAATTTGTTTTCCAGGGAACACAATCTTGGAATTTTGTGGGGTTTTTTTAAACTTTTAATTTTTTTTGGCCACACCACGTGACTTGTGAGATCTTAATTGCCTGACAGAGGATCAACCTGTGCCTCCTGCGGTGCAAGCACAGTCTAACCACCAGATCACCAAGGAAGCCTCCTGGAAGTTTTATTCATGATGGCCAAAAGAAAAGGAAACCACCCAAACAGTCCATCAACAGGAGACTGAAAAAACAAATTATGGTATATTCATACAATAGAATACTGATTGTTTAGTAATAAAATCAATACACTAAACATGGACATGTTAATGAAAGTATTCAGACACAGAGTAAATCTTGTATGGTTCTTTTCATGAAGTTCAAGGAAAACAAAACTAATCCTATGGTGATAAAATCAGAACAGTGTGGCCTAAAGGGTGGGCAGTAGGGATGGGGAGATTGACTGGCAAGGAACACCTACAGCTACCATAAACAGTGAACACAGTCTAACTCCTGGCCTGACAAACATAAAACCTCACACTAAAGGCCTGCACCTCAATTCCGTTTACCTAATATATCATGTCTGATTTTCTAGCACACATTTAAAGGGCATGCTGAAAGGCAAAAGACAGCCTGAAGGGACAAGTCAACCATCAGAACCACATTTATAGATGACAGGGATTTTGGAATTATTAGATCAGGAATTTAAGATAATTATGATTAATAAGCTAAGAGCATTAAGGAAAAAAACTGGACAATTTTAAAAAACAAGGAGGTGATATAAGTAGAGAGATGTAAACTCTAAGCAAGAATCAAAAGAAATGCTAGATTTCCCTGGTGGGCCAGTGGTTAAGAATCCACCTGCCAGTGCAGGGAACACAGGTTCAATCCCTAGTCCAGGAAGTTTCCACATCCCTCACAGCAACTAAACCTGTGCGCCACAATTGGGCCCATGCGTTGCAACTGCTAAATGTGTGCGTTGCAACTGCTGAGCCTGCTTGCCCTGAAGCTGGTCCAAAAAAAAAAGCTACCACAATGAGATCACGCACCACAAATAGAGATTAGCCCCCAGTCTCTGCAACTAGAGAGAGCCCACGCACAACAAAAAGCCAGAACATCAAAAAAAATTTTTTAATTAATTAAACTAACAAATGAAGAATGCCTTTTCTGGGTTCATTAGTAGACTAGACAAGAATCAAGGAGCTTGAAGAATGTCAGTAGGAACTTCCCAAACTAAACAGCAATGAGTAAAAATAATGAAAAATATAATATCCAAGAAATGTGGGACAAAAGGTATAGTGTATACATAATGGGAATAACAGGAGAGGAAAAGGTAAAAGAAATATTAAAAATATTTGAAGTTTTTATGTCTGAGAATATTCCAAAATAAATGACAGACACCAAATTACAGATCCAGAAATCTGTCAGAGAACACTAACTGGGATAAATATTAAATACAATACAAAACCCTACACTTAGGCATTTCAAACTGCAGACAATCAAAGATGAAAACATTATTTCTAAAGAAGTTAAAAGGGGAGAAAAATACCTCTAGAGCAACAGGTACAAGAATATACTGAAATTTTCTTCAGAAATCACATAAGCAAAAGAGAGTAAAGTGAAATATTTGGTGTTGAACGAAAACCAACAAAGAATTCTGTATGCAAGAAATTATCCTTTAAAAGTAAAGTAGAAATAAAGACATTTAAAAGTAAAGTAGAATTTAAGACAAAGAAAAATTGAGGGAGTTTGTCACCAGTAGGCCTGCCTTGCAAGAAATATTAAAGGAGTTTATTCAGAAAGAAGGAAATGATAAAGGTCAGAAGCTTAGATCTACATAAAAAGAACATTAGAGAAGGAATAAATGAAGGCAAAATAAAATCTTTCAGTTACTTTTATTTTTAATTGATCTGATAACAGTTTGTTTAAAATAATAATAGTAATGATATATGAGGTGATTAAAGCTCATGCACAAACGAAATGAATGACAAAAAGTGTTATAAGGAACAAGGATGAGGAACTGGAAATACTCTGCTATAAAGTACTGGCATTACCTATGAGGCCATACATTGTTACTAGAAAGTGAATTTAGATTAATCGTAAAAGTATATTGCAAACTTTAGGCTGCTCCTAGGCATTCACCCAAATAAGTGAAAACTTGCCCCCAGACAAAAAGCTGCACCTGAACGTTTATAACAGCTGTATATGCAATCACCAAAAACTGGAAGCAAACAAGATGACCTTCAATAGGTGAATGGATTTTAAAAAAGCCTGCAGTATATCCATACAATGGTAAATTATTCAGCCATAAAAAGAAACGAGCTATGAAGCTGTAGCCCACAAAAGATAGGAAGGAATCTTATATATATTTAGCTAAGTGAAAGAAGTTAGTCTCAACAGGTTACATACTGTATGATTCCAAATATGTTATTCTGGAAAAGGCAAAACTATAGAGACAATAAAAACATCAGTGGTTGGGGAAGGGAGAGAAGGATGAATAGGTGAAACAGTCAATTTTTAGCCAGTGAACTACTCTAAATGAGCCTGTATTAGTGAATATGTCATTTTGTCAAAATCCACAGAACTGTACAACACAAAGAATTAACCATTATATAAACTATGTAGTTTAACTAATAATAATGTATCAATATTGGCATGTCTGTTTCAACAAAAGCAACACACCAGTGTAAGCTATTAATAAGGGAAACTATAGAGGAGTGATGAGAGAGAGACAGTAAATGGAAATTCTCAGTACTTCCTGCTTAATTTTTCTGTAAACCTAAAACTGCTCTAAAAATAGTTTTTTCAAAACAAGGTATGGATCCTGATCTCAAAGAGCTTACAACCCAGCAAGAGAGATTTAATTGTAACTGTTGTGTGACAAATTTCTCTATGTGAACAACAGATATGAAAATCTTTCTAAATTATGAAATACTTCAAATACACAAAGTACAGAAAGTAATAAAACATCACTAATTACCCACATTCAGGTTTAAAAGACAGTAACTTTCTCACATATTTTCTTTAGATTTTTTTTAATGAGCAATGAAACTTTACAGAAAGAGATGAAACCCCCTGAATTTCTGTCTATTGATATTCTTTTAACCCCCTACCTAAAATAACACTATTCAGAAATTATCTTCTCCATCACATTTTATACTATTGTTATATCTAAGTCAGTATGTAGCATGCATGTAGCTTTTGAGAAAAATGCCAATAACTATTTTAATGGTAACTGTTCTATTTAAGTTTCTTCCCTTCCTTTTGGAGTAAATTTTGGTCACTTACATTATTTCAAGAAAATTTCCATTTGACCAAAGTGTCATAGTAGCTAAGATTCTTCATGGTATTTACTTATGAGTTTCCTCATAAGTTACTGTTTTTTTGAAATCAGTCTTACTTTAATATACATTTTAATAGGTAATATACACAGAGTTGAAATATAAAAATAACACTTGTTCCCATTCACAAATATACACAAGTAATAATTTCTATTCATTTTTCCAATTTTCTTTCCACAAGGATAAGAAAATATGAATCTACAGTCTTATTTTCTCCCGTTTTCTGTAGCTTGAGCGAGTGAGTGAGTGAAGTCGCTCAGTCGTGTCTGACTCTTTGCAACCCAGTGGACTGTAGCCCACCAGGCTTCTCCCTCCATGGGATTCTCCAGGCATTTCTGTAGCTTGCTCTTTACGAATGTCAAAAATCTTTACACTGCAGTTCACAGAGAACTTCCACATCTTCCTTTACGGTCGCATTATATTCCATTATGTGACTGTAACTAATTTACTTAACTAACCTCTTTTGAACAAAACTAGCATTGTTTTCCGGAGAGGGCAATGGCACCCCACTCCAGTATTCTTGCTTGGAAAATCCCATGGATGGAGGAGCCTGGTAGGCTGCAGTCCATGAAATCGCGAAGTCGGACACGACTGAGCAACTTCACTTTCACTTTTCACTTTCATGCATTGGAGAAGGAAATGGCAACCCACTCCGGTGTTCTTGCCTGGAAAATCCCAGGGACAGAAGAGCCTGGTAGGCTGCCATCTCTGGGGTCGCACAGAGTCGGACACGACTGAAGCGACTTAGCAGCAGCAGCATTGTTTTCAGTTGTTGCTTCAAAGTTGCATTATGCACATTTTATTTTGCCACTGTACAAATTCATCTGTAGAAGAAATTTCCAGAAATGAAATTTCTGAGCCAAAGAGCACACATTCACATCTTAACAGTTTTTACCATCTCGCCACAGGGGTGGTGCTAATTTGGATTTTCAGCAGCAACACAACCATATGCACGGTCTGGGACGAAATACGATGAAGACCTATGTACCATTTATATATAAGAAAAGTCTATTCTAATGCCATAATAAACATACCTTCACAAAGACCTGAAAATTCAGGTCTGGGACTTAGAAACCATGGGTTCCTCGGAGCCCTACCTCAGAAGGCCAGCGACGGGCAGCTGCCCCTTCTCGCCCCATGTCCGTCCTGTCCCACCCTCAGGGACAAGGGTGATCACACACGCAGACAGCCCAGCCCACACCCACAAGCTCTTCTCACACCACACTGTGGACAGCCTCCCCTCACAGTCAGCGAAGCGCCGCCAGCATGGTTGACCCCAGAGAGGATGATGGGAAGGGGAGGCACAGTCTCGCGGGCTGATCAGGGCTTCTAAGGACCCGGATGCAGAAGAGGCGCGCAGCGGTTAGAAGGGGTGATGCAGGATCTGGGTGGGCGTATCTCCTTGGCTTCCCAGAGAAGTGGGAGTTTGCTTAAAGAGTCGTGACCCTTTTATTTTTGTATGAAAGCGAAAGAAAGTGAAAGTGTTAGTTGCTGAGTCGTGTCTGACTCTTTGTGACCCCCATGGACTGTAACCCGCTGGGCTTCTCGGTCCATGGGGTTCTCCAGGCAAAATTACTGCAGTGGGTAGCCATTCCCTTCTCCAGGGAATCTTCCCCACCCAGGGGTGGAGCCAGAGGCACCTGCACTGCAGACAGATTCTTTACGGTCTGAGACACCTTATTTTTGTATATATTGCTTAATTATGCTTGGGTTTTTTTGGTCCTAATAAATCTCCCAGGACTCATATCTATTTAAATTATTCTTTTTAAAAAATTAATCTTTTGGTTTTGTTGATCTCTCCTCTTGTTTGTTTGATTTCCATTAATTGGTCTTCCTTTTATTGGTCTTCCTTTTATTACTGCCAAACTTACTTACTTAGAACTTACTCTTTTCATTTTTACCTTCTAAAATTAGAATCCTTAATTTCACTCTGTCCCACTTTTTAATATGTACCTAAAGTTATACATGTCAGTCAGTTCAGTTCAGTCACTCAGTCGTGTCAGATTCTTTGAGACCCCATGGACTACAGGCTTCAACAATACGTGAACCGTGTACTTCCAGATGTTCAAGGTGGATTTAGAAAAGACAGAGGAACCAGACATCAAGTTGCCAACATCCGTTGGGTCATCGAAAAAGCAAGAGAGTACCAGAAAAACATCTATTTCTGCTTTATTGACTACGCCAAAGCCTTTGACTGTGTGGATCACAACAAACAACTGTTGAAAATTCTTCAGGAGATGGGAATACCAGACCGCCTGACCTGCCTCCTGAGAAATCTGTATGCAGGTCAAGAAGGAACAGTTAGAACTGCACATGGAACAACAGACTGGTTCCAAATCAGGAAAGGAGTACGTCAAGGCTGTATATTGTCATCCTGCTTATTTAACTTATATTCAGAGTACATCATGAGAAACACTGGGCTGGATGAAGCACAAGCTGGAATCAAGGTTGCCAGGAGAAATATCAATAACCTCAGATATGCAGATGACACCACCCTTATGGCAGAAAGTGAAGAGGAACTAAAAAGCCTCTTGATGAAAGTGAAAGAAGAGAGTCAAAAAGTTGGCTTAAAGCTCAACATTCAGAAAACGAAGATCATGGCATCTGGTCCCATTACTTCATAGCAAATAGATGGGGAAACAGTGGAGACAGTGAGAGACTTTATTTTCTTGGGCTCCAAAATCACTGCAGATGGTGACTGCAGCCATGAAATTAAAAGATACTTGCTGCTTGAAAGAAAAGCTATGACCCACCTAGAGAGCATATTCAAAAGCAGAGACATTACTTTGCCAACAAAGTTCTGTCTAGTCAAAGCTATGGTTTTCCCAGTAGTCATGTATGGATGTGAGAGTTGGATTATAAAGCTGAGCACCAAAAAAGTGATGCTTTTGAACTGTGGTGTTGGAGAAGACTCTTGAGAGTCCCTTGGACTGCAAGGAGATCCAACCAGTCCATCCTAAAGGAAATCAGTCCTGAATATTCATTGGAAGGACTGACGCTGAAGCTGAAACTCCAATACTTTGGCCACCTGATGCGAAGAACTGACTCATTTGAAAAGACACTGATGCTGGGAAAAATTGAAGGCAGGAGGAGAAGGGGACGACAGAGGATGAGATGGTTGGATGGCATCACCGACTCAATGGACATGAATCTGAGTAAATTCCAGGAGTTGGTGATGGACAGGGAAGCCTCGTGTGCTGTATAGTCCATGGGGTCTCAAAGAGTCGGACACAATTGAGCGACTAAACTGAACTGAACTGACACTGGTAGGATAAATTCAGCTTCTATAGCCTGGGGTTTCATTTACATGTGGTGACTTTTCTTTTCCTACTCATGTCACTGAACAGATGATACTGGTTTTCAGTGCTTCTCTGGAATAGTGAAAAGAACTTTTCTAACCTTCTAACAGTCGAGGCAACTTTTTAAGGCTTTAGGATAATCCCTGTGGCTCAGGTCTAGCTTTCCCTATTGACACAGGATGGAATACATGCTTCCAGTGCCCATGTGTTCATTGAATGACCACCCCCAGCCTCTAAAGCTAATGCAGTGCCTCATCATTATGGTACTGACTTTTCTCTCTGTTTCTGCCACCTGGCATTTCCCTTCAAGAAAGAAAGTCTGCTATTTATTTCAATTATTTTTATTTTTTTGTTTATAATTTCTATGTGTTACAAACACAGATAAATACAAAGCAGGAAGGGTGCCCATCTGTGTCTTTTTTTTTTTTTTGCCATTAATCAAGAATCATTAAAGTCATTCCTTTTACTTAATGAGTATTTTGACTCCCTTTAGAGAAGGGCTGTCTGGAGAAGGCAATGCCAACCTATTCCAGTACTCTTTCCTGGAAAATCCCATGGACGGAGAGCCTGGTAGGCTGCAGTCCATGGGGTCGCGAAGAGTCAGACACGACTGAGCAACATCACTTTCACTTTTCATTTTTATGCACTAGAGAAGAAAATGACAACCCACTCCAGTGTTCTTACCTTGAGAATCCCAGGGACGGGGGAGCCTGGTGGGCTGCTGTCTATGGGGTCGCACAGAGTCGGACACGACTGAAGCAACTTAGCAGCAGCAGAGAAGGGCTGTGGGTTGTATCTTCAGTTGCTAGCACAATGCCAGATACATAGAAAGTACCCCAAAATTTTTGCTCACTGGCTTCTTTGCCATTTACCTTTTTGTTGAGGATATCAAACTGAGCTATCTACTCTTGGATTATAATCACATTTCAACTCCTTGTGCTCCCCAGTTCAAGACCCTATCCCCTGAAATACCTAAATTACCCACAAATATATAGCAAAAGTAGTATTCGTATTTTTAAGCCTCTCTGTTTTAAGTAAAGAAAGTCAGATCTAGAAAGACTGACTGATTTGTTTTTATCCTATAACTAGTATTTTAGAGTTATTGACTCATAAAAGTAGCATTAGCTCTTCACTGGCCCAACTTCCTCATCCTATGTAGTGGGTATATTCTCCATTAAGAATAATCATTTCTAGTTCAATAATTGGTTGGTAGCTGAGTAGGGGCTATAATTCAGATCTCATTATTAGCAACCAAGACCTCCTGGCCCCTCCTCACAATGCCTGACTTTACCACAGGGATAACAAGAAAAGTGGACATCAGGTTCATATCACTTGAGATTCCATACATTGGAACATACTTTATAGTACTATTTTTCTTTTATAACATCAGTATGATAATAATAAATATTAATCATGTTTAATACTTACAAAAGCCAGCACATGGAATCAACCAAGATGTCCACTGACAGATGAATGGATAAATAAGTTGTGGTACATATATACAATGGAATATTATTCAGCCATAAAAAGGATTGAATTTGAGTCAGTTGTAATGAGGTGGATGAATGTAGAGCTTGTTAAACAAAGTCAGAGAGAGAGAAACAAACATTATATATTAATATATGCTAGTAAAGTAATGCTCAAAATTCTCCAAGCCAGGCTTCACCAATACATGAACCATGACCTTCCTGATGTTCAAGCTCGTTTTAGAAAAGGCAGAAGAACCAGAGATCAAATTGCCAACGTCCACCAGATCATGGAAAAAGCAAGAGATTTCCAGAAAAAACATCTATTTCTGCTTTATTGACTATGCCAAAGCCTTTGACTGTGTGGATCACAATAAACTGTGGAAAATTCTGAAAGAGATGGGAATACCAGACCACCTGACCTGCCTCTTGAGAAATCTATATGCAGGTCAGGAAGCTACAGTTAGAACTGGACATGGAACAACAGATTGGTTCCAAATAGGGAAAGGAGTACGTCAAGGCTGTCTATTGTCACCCTGCTTGTTTAACTTATATGCAGAGTACATCATGAGAAACGCTGGGCTAGAAGAAACACAAGCTGGAATCGAGATTGCTGGGAGAAATATCCATAACCTCAGATATGCAGATGACACCACCCTTATGGCAGAAAGTGAAGAGGAACTAAAAAGCCTCTTGATGAAAGTGAAAGAGGACAGTGAAAAAGTTAGCTTAAATCTCAACATTCAGAAAACGAAGATGATGGCATCTGGTCCCATCACCTCATGTGAAATAGATGGGGAAACAGTGGCAGATTTTATTTTGGGGGGCTCCAAAATCACTGCAGATGGTGACTGCAGCCATGAAATTAAAAGATGCTTACTCCTTGGAAGGAAAGTTATGACCAGCCTAGACAGCATATTGAAAAGCAGAGACATTACTTTGTCAACAAAGGTCCGTCTAGGCAAGGCTATGGTTTTTCCAGTGGTCATGTATGGATGTGAGAGTTGGACTGTGAAGAAAGCTGAGCACCGAAGAATTGATGCTTTTGAACTGTGGTGTTGGAGAAGACTCTTGAGAGTCCCTTGGACTGCAAGGAGATCCAACCAGTCCATTTTAAAGGAGATCAGCCCTGGGATTTCTTTGGAAGGAATGATGCTAAAGCTGAAACTCCAGTACTTTGGCCACCTCATGTGAAGAGTTAACTCATTGGAAAAGACTCTGAGGCTGGGAGGGATTGGGGTCAGGAGGAGAAGGGGACGACAGAGGATGAGATGGCTGGATGGCATCACCGACTCGATAGACGTGAGTTTGAGTGAACTCCGGGAGTTGGTGATGGACAGGGAGGCCAGGCATGCTGTGATTCATGGGGTCACAAAGAGTCAGACACGACTGAGTGACTGAACTGAACTGAATATATATATTGGGCTTCCCTGGTGGCTCAGATGCTTAAGAGTCGACCTGCAATGCAGGAGACCCTGGTTCAGTCATTGGGTTCAGATGATCCCCTGGAGAGGGGAATGTCTATCCACTCCAGTGTTCTTGCCTGTAGAATTCCATGGACAGAGGAGCCTGGCAGGCTACAGTTGATGGGCCTCATAGAGTCAGACACAACTGAGTGACTAACACTTTCACTTTCCTTGCTAGGAACCTAGAAAAATAGTACTGATGGACCTACTTACAGACAAGGAATGAAGGTGCAGACATGGAGGACACTGGTGGACACAGTGGAGGAAGAAGAGGGTAAAACAAGAAAGTAGCATTGATATAGTTCATTTCAGTCGCTCAGTTGTGTCCGACTCTTTGAGATCCCATGGACTACAGCACGCCAAGCTTCCCTGTCCATCACCAATTCCCAGAGCTTGCTCAAACTCATGTCCATCAAATTGGTGATGCCATCCAACCATCTTATCCTCTGTTATCCCCTTCTCCTGGCATCTTCAATCTTTTCCAGCATCAGGGTCGTTTCAAATGAGTCAGTTCTTCACATCAGGTGATCAAAATATTGGAGTTTCAGCTTCAGCATCAGTCTTTCTAATGATATTCAGGACTGATTTCCTTGAGAACTGACTGGTTTGATCTCCTTGCAGTCCAAAGGACTCTCAAGAGTCTTCTCCAACACCACAAATCAAAAGCATCCATTCTTTGGCACTCAGCTTTCTGTATAGTCCAACTCTCACATCCATACATGACCACTGGAAAAACCGTAACTGTGACTAGATGGACCTTTGCTGGCAAAGTAATGTCTCTGCTTTTTAATATGCTGTCTAGGCTGGTCATAGTTTTTCTTCCAAGGAACAAGTGTCTTTTAATTTCATGGCTGCAGTCACCATCTGCAGTAATTGTGGAGCCCCCCAAAATAAAGTCTCTCACTGTTTTCACTGTTTCCCCATCTATCTGCCATGAAGTGATGGGACCAGATGCCATGATCTTCGTTTTCTGAATGTTGAGTTTTAAGTCAGCTTTTTCACTCTCCTCTTTCACTTTCATCAAGACACCCTTTAGTACTTCTTCACTTTATGCCATCAGGGTGGCGTCATCTGCATACCCGAGGTTATTGATATTTCTCCCAGCAATCTTGTAGCATTGACATACTATACACTATCATATATTCATGAAGATATACTAGCGGGAAGCTAGCACAACACAAGGAGCCCAGTCTGGCACTCTGTGATGACCTAGAGGGTTGGAATGGAGGCTCAGAGGGAGGATTAAGAGGGTGGGTATCTATCTATCTATCTATCTATCTATCTATATGTATATATAGATATAATTTATATTTTTATTTTCGAGGGACAGAGAGGCTTTCCATGCTGCAGCCCATGGAGTCACAGAGTAGGACACAACTCAGCAACTAAACAACAGCAAAATAAAATTATGACTGATTTGTATTGATGCACTGCTGAGACAACCACAATATTGTAATGCAATTATCCTCCAATTTAAAAAATTCTTCTTGGGAATCTGAGAGATGTGATGAAAAACATTTTTCATTTTTCATCCCTTTTATGTTTTCATCTTATATTTTTATTATTTTTTCAAGTATTATAATAATAAATATATCTATTATCTCTTCAATAGTAAAGAGAATCATTTTCAATAAATAAGAAACCTAAGAAAAAAAATATCAACAAAGGAGCTAGGCACTTTACATATTCTATTTCATTTATAAATATGTACAATAATCCCATGGAATAGATGCTTTTGCACATTGCATGAATGAAGAAATGAGACTTGGGCAGGTACTACTCTGAACAGGAGCTCTGTGGTTAAGGACATCTGGGTGACACTACGTTACACAAAGTTAACAGCTTTCTTCAATTCTAGGATTTCTCAGAGCCTTTCGTATGCTCACATACTTGTGAATTATCAGGTTTATAATTATCCATCCCATGTGG
Source organism: Budorcas taxicolor (assembly GCF_023091745.1). Lineage (NCBI taxonomy): Eukaryota > Metazoa > Chordata > Mammalia > Artiodactyla > Bovidae > Budorcas > Budorcas taxicolor. The sequence continues at coordinate 109,576,886 of NC_068910.1, read as the reverse complement.
ATACCCTTCTCACTAACCATGACTCTTGAGCATTATTTGGCCACAGAATCCTCTTCCTGAGAAGAACCTTTCAGAGGTAGCATTCTTAGGAGTGTGCTTTGGAAGCACTGCCCCACATGAACATCTGCAGAGCAGTCTTAGTCGAGCAGTGTGACTGTAGGCTCTGGTCATGGGCAAGTCTTTCCCATGTAGCGAAGAGCATTCATCTCATGTAGAGTTCCAGGTATTCTGAAGGGGTTGTACCCTGGTGACTGAAAACCAGCTTTGGTAGTGCTCAGACATTTTCTGTTCCACACAGGATAGAAGTGCTGGAATCCTTGGAATCTTACAGTAGCCATACCTTTTTAGTGTCTCCATCTTCATCTATAGGCCAGATATCCCCCTAGGCACTCTAGAAATTCAGGGAATGGAGGAAATCCCTAGCCACAGAAATTTAGATGTTGACATTTATATAAGAGCATGAATTTCTATTGGTTATAGACCAATATTAACATATAAAGTCATTAATCTATGCACACATAGACTAAGATGACAAAGAAGAAATGGAAAAGAACTACACAGGGGATGGTTCACTCATTCATTCATTGTATTCATGGAGACTTCACTCAAGGTGCTGTAGACAAAGCAGTGAACAAGAGAGGCAGGCTTTCTGCTCTCACGTAGCTGACACTCAGGGAGGCCTGGACTTGTACTGACTTTGTCTCAATTTGATCTGTGACCAGGGACAAGCCACATAAACTTCTGAATCTCTGTTTCTTCACATTTTAAACAACCTATCGATGCCTTTCCTTCATGAAAATTTCAGCCATAAAGTCATAGTTGAGGAAGAACAAGGTAGGTATCTGTGATGGGGGTATAGAGTAGCAGTAGCCCAGAGCAGGTGTCAGAACTCAAGGGGATAAGGAGGGGATTCACAGTGGGGGAGGGCAAAGGACGGGGAAAGCCTGGCATGAAATGTTAACCCCTAAGCAGGGTGAATAAGCCACCCACACGATGGGGAGAGGAGCCTGGCATGAGGTATCAGAAGCAGGTGTGAAGAAGGTGTCCAGGTGATAGACAGTCCCATGTGGGAAACCAAAGTCAGAACAGAGGAGGACAGTGCTTCAGAGACCAAGACGGGTCAGAAAGACATCTTCAGGATGAGCTGATTGATGTGGGAACTCAAGAGTCATGGTTAGTGAGAAGGGTATCCACATGGGATGGCAGCCTAGAATAGGGAGTCAGACCCCAAGCAAGAAGGAAAGTCTGTCCACACATGGGTGGAGGTGGGGAGTGAAGTTGCTCAGTCATTTCCAACTCATTGTGACCCCATGGACTGTAGTGTACACCAGGCTTCTCCGTCCATGGCATTTTCCAGGCAAGAGTACTGGAGTGGGTTGTCATTTCCTTCTCCAGGAGATCTTCCCGATGCAGGGAATGAACCCGGGTCTCCTGCATTGCAGGAAGATGCTTTTACCCTCTGAACCACAAGGGAAGCTATTAGGTGGAGGTGGGGGTGAAGATCAAAGTTTGGTTACACAGATGATCATCAAACAGGTGAATGTTTAAGAATAATCAGAGCCAATTTCCTTACTCTAGAAGAGAGTTACAACAATGCAAAGGAAGAAAACTTAATTCCATGAGAATTTCAAAACAAGTAATCAGCAACATGGAGAAAGAAACAAAGCTACATGCAGTCAGTTCTGAAGGAAGCAATATCCTCCAGGGAAAGTGGCAGTCAGACAAATGCATAAATGCAGCAATGAACTTCTCATCCAAAAGCTGAAAACTTGTGACTTGCTGTGATACAACAAAAACAAGTATTTTGAAGACATATTATAACAAAGACAAATATTACTTTTTATTTCTAGTGCTTGAATGAAATAATTTCCATTGTGCCTTAATAAAAGTCATATATGGATGTGAGAGTTAGACCATAAAAAGTCTGGGCGCCAAAGTACTGATGCTTTGCAACTATGGCGCTAGAGAAGACTCTTGAGAGTCCCTTGAACAGCAAGGAGATCAAACCAGTCAATACTATAGAAAATCAACCCTGAATATTCATTGGAAGGATTGATGCTAAAGCTGAAGTCCCAATACTTTTGCCTCCTGATGCAAAGAGTCCACTCATTTTCAAAGACCCTGATGCTGGGAAAGATTGAAGGCATGAGAAGAGGGTGACAGAGGATGAGATGGTTGGATGGCACCATTGACTTAATGGACATGAGTTTGAGAAAACTCTGGGAGATAGTGAAGGACAGGGAAGCCTGGCATGCTGCAGTCCATGGGGTCACAAAGAATTGGACACAACTGAGCAACTGAACAACAAACTGTAGTGTTGAATTGGAATTGGATGTATGTGTCAATATAAACTCACGGTTTTTCATATATTTTGATATACTTTTCATCATATATTTCAACATATATTTAATAAATTTATTTTATATATAAATAATATAGAAGTAAGCATAGATGCAAGTGTGTTAAATACAAAAATGTATATACTGAGGACGGGATAAAGATGGCGGAGGAATAGGACGGGAAGACCACTTTCTCCCTCACAAATTCCTCAAAAGAACATTTCAACGCTGAGCAAACTCCACAAAACAACTTCTGTAGGCTGGCAGAGGTCATCAGGCAACCAGAAAAGCAGACCATTGTCTTCAAAAACAGGTAGGAAAAAATATAAAAGACGAAAAAGGAGACAAAGGAGGTGGGGAGGGAGCTCTGTCCTGGGAAGGGAAGCCCGTCCCGGGAAGGGAATTTTAAGAAGAGAGGTTTCCAAACACCAGGAAACACTCTCCCTGCCGAGTCTGTGGCGAGCCTTGGAAACACAGAGGGCAACATAACAGGAAGGGAAAAATGAAGAAATAATTAAAACCAAGAGATTACAAGCCCAACAGTAACTCCCCCAGAGGAAAAGCAGCACAGACGCCTGCATCCGCCATTGGAAGTGGGGGCAGGGCAGGGACGCGCGGGAGGCGCGGGCTGCAGTGCTTTGTAAGAATCGGGCAGGAACGCCCCACGCACAACCAGAACGATCTAACTTGGGCTAGCAAACCAGACTGGGGGATAGCTACCGCCCGAAAAGCTCGAACATAAGACACCGCCAGGACCGAGCACAGAACAAAGGACGGAACGGAAAAAGCCGGCTGCAGACCATCCCCCGCCGGGGACAGGCAGCCAGAGCCGTAAGGACTGAAAAGGGGCAATTGCAGACCCGGAGAGACTTTACTTACCTAACTGCAAGCAGGCCTCTTTGCTAAGACTTCTGGGGGTGCTGGACACTCACAATCTGCCTCACGGGGGGCGCCAGCGGTCCACCCAGAAAGCTGAGCAGCAGCGGCAGAAAGGTGACAAGCCGCGGCGATCGCGCTCGCCAAACTCCTGAGCTACTCGGACCTGGGAAGGGCACAAAACGCAGTCCCAGCCGAATCTGTGCCTCTGAGGGCGGCCTGAGCGCCGAACCTGAGCGACTTGGACCGGGGAAGTGCACGCAGCCTAGGGCCGGCCCCAGACGGTTCCCGGCTGAGCATCATAGAGCCGGAGCGGTTTGTGCGCCGCGAGAAGGGACAGGTCAGGCGGGGCTGAGACACTGTGCACACGACAGTGCTATTTGTTTGCAGCATCTCCCCTCCCCACAGCGCGACTGAACTAGTGAGCCTAAAAAACCAGCAAACGGAAGAAGTTAAACAGAGGGAACCACCTTGGAAGTGATCCCACACGGCCCAAAACATCAGAGAAGGGCCAGATATATTTTTAATAATTTTAAAATCATTCCTTTTTTTTTTCTTTTTCTTTTTTCTTCTTCTTTTTTTTTTAACTATTTTTTAATTGTTAAGTCTTCTATTTCTCCTCTAATTTTTATTTCTATAACCTACTATTACTATTTTTTTAAAAAAAAGTCTTTTTTTTTTTTTAAGGCAAACACCATATATAGCCTTTGGATGGTTGTTGGTGCTTTTTTGTTTTTTGTTTTGTTTTGTTTTGTTTTTTTGTTTTTTTTTAAATAATTCTTGTTTTTTTTTTTCTTTCTTCCTTTTTCCTTCTGCTTCTTTTCTTTAATATTGTATTTTTTAAAATCCAACCTCTACTCTAGATTTTTAATCTTTGCTCTTAGGTTTCTGTTGTCAATTTTGTACATTTAAAACCCAAACTTCACTACCCAAGTTTACCTGAGAGCGAGATTACTGGCTTGACCACTCTCTCCTCCTTTGGACTCTCCTTTTTCTCCACCAGGTGGCCTCTGTCTCTTTTCTCCCCCATCTCTTCTCTATCCAACTCTGTGAATCTCTGTGTGTTCCAGACGGTGGAGAACACCTAAGGAACTGGTTACTGGCAGGATTTGTCTCTCTCCTTCTCATTCCTCTCTCTTATCCTCCTGGTCACCTCTGTCTACGTCCTCCCTCTCCTCTTCCCCGTATAACTCCGTAAATACCTCTGAGCGGTCCAGACTATAGAGCACACATAAGGAAGTGACTACTGGCTAGCTTGCTCTCTCCTCTTTTGATCTCACCACATCTAATTCCAGTTACCTCTAACTACCCCCTCCATCTTCTCTTCTCCTTGTAACTCAGTGAACCTCTCTGAGTGTCCCTCAATGTGGAGAAACTTTTCATCTTTAACCTAGATGTTTTATCATCGGTGCTGTATAGATGGAGAAGTCTAGAGGCTACTGTAAAAATAAAACTGAAAACCAGAAGCAGGAGGCTTAAATCCAAAGCCTGAAAACATTAGAGAACTCTTGAATTCAGGGAACATTAAGCAATAGGAGCTCATCAAATGCCTTCATACCTACACTGAAACCAAGCTCCACCCAAGGGCCAACAAGTTCCAAAACAAGACATACCACTCAAATTCTCCAGCAACACAGGAACACTCCCCTGAGCTTCAATATACAGGCAGCTCAAAATTATTCCAAAACCCTTGATGTCTCATAACCCATTACTGGTCACTCCACTGCACTCCAGAGAGAAGAAACCCAGCTCCACCCACCAGAACTCCAACACAAGCCTCCCTAACCAGGAAACCTTGACAAGCCACTGATAGAACCCCACCCACAGTGAGGAAGCTCCATAATAAAGAGAACTCCACAAACTACCAGAATATAAAAAGGCCACCCCAAACGCAGCAATATAACCAAGATGAAGACACAGAGGAATACTCAGCAGGTAAAGGAACAGGAGAGTTGCCCACCAAACCAAACAAAAGAGGAACAAGTAGGGAATCTACCTGAGAAGGAATTCCGAATATTGATAGTGAAAATGATCCAAAATCTTGAAATCAAAATAGAATCACAGATAAATAGTCTAGAGACAAGGATTGAGAAGATGCAAGAAAGGTTTAACAAGGACCTAGAAGAAATAAAAAAGAGTCAAAATATAATGAATAACGCAATAAATGAGATCAGAAACACTCTGGAGGCAACAAATAGTAGAATAACGGAGGCAGAAGATAGGATTAGTGAAATAGAAGATAGAATGGTAGAAATAAATGAATCAGAAAGGAAACAAGAAAAACGAATTAAAAGAAATGAGGACAATCTCAGAGACCTCCAGGACAATATGAAACGCTCCAACATTCGAATTATAAGAGTCCCAGAAGAAGAAGACAGAAAGAAAGATCATGAGAAAATCCTTGAGGAGATAATAGTTGAAAACTTCCCTAAAATGGGGAAGGAAATAATCACCCAAGTCCAAGAAACACAGAGAGTTCCAAATAGGATAAACCCAAGGCGAAACACCCCAAGACACATATTAATCAAATTAACAAAGATCAAACACAAAGAACAAATATTAAAAGCAGCAAGGGAAAAACAACAAATAACACACAAGGGGATTCCCATAAGGATAACAGCTGATCTTTCAATAGAAACTCTTCAGGCCAGGAGGGAATGGCAAGACATACTTAAAGTGATGAAAGACAATAACCTACAGCCCAGATTACTGTACCCAGCAAGGATCTCATTCAAATACGAAGGAGAAATCAAAAGCTTTACAGACAAGCAAAAGCTGAGAGAATTCAGCACCACCAAACCAGCTCTCCAACAAATTCTAAAGGATATTCTCTAGACAGGAAACATGAAAAGGGTGTATAAACCCGAACCCAAAACAATAAAGTAGATGATAACAGGATCATACTTATCAATAATTACCTTAAACGTAAATGGGTTGAATGCCTCAACCAAAAGCCAAAGACTGGCTGAATGGATACAAAAACAAGACCCCTCTATATGCTGCTTACAAGAGACCCACTTCAAAACAAGGGACACATACAGACTGAAAGTGAAGGGCTGGAAAAAGATATACTACGCAAATAGAGACCAAAAGAAAGCAGGAGTGGCAATACTCATATCCGATAAAATAGACTTTAAAACAAAGGCTGTGAAAAGAGACAAAGAAGGCCACTACATAATGATCAAAGGATCAATCCAAGAAGAAGATATAACAATTATAAATATATATGCACGCAACATAGGAGCACCGCAATATGTAAGACAAATGCTAACAAGTATGAAAGGGGAGATCAACAATAACACAATAATAGTGGGAGACTTTAATACCCCACTCACACCTATGGACAGATCAACTAAACAGAAAATTAACAAAGAAACACAAACTTTAAATGATACATTAGATCAATTAGACCTAATTGATATCTATAGGACATTTCACCCCAAAACAATGAATTTCACCTTTTTTTCAAGTGCTCATGGAAACTTCTCCAGGATAGATCACATCCTGGGCCATAAATCTAAACTTGATAAATTCAAAAAAATCGAAATCATTCCAAGCATCTTTTCTGACCATAATGCATTAAGATTAGATCTCAATTACAGGAGAAAAACTACTAAAAATTCCAACATATGGAGGTTGAACAACACACTTCTGAATAACCAACAAATCACAGAAGAAATCAAAAAAGAAATCAAAATATGCATAGAAACTAATGAAAATGAAAACACAACAACCCAAAACCTGTGGGACACTATAAAAGCAGTGCTAAGAGGAAAGTTCATAGCAATACAGGCATACCTCAAGAAACAAGAAAAAAGTCAAATAAATAACCTAACTCTACACCTAAAGCAACTAGAAAAGGAAGAATTGGAGAAGCCCAGAGTTAGTAGAAGGAAAGAAATCTTATAGAAACAAAAGAGACCATAGCAAAAATCAACAAGGCCAAAAGCTGGTTCTTTGAAAGGATAAATAAAATTGACAAACTGCTAGCCAGACTCATCAAGAAGCAAAGAGAGAAAAATTAAATCAATAAAATTAGAAATGAAAATGGAGAGATCACAACAGACAACACAGAAATACAAAGGATCATAAGAGACTACTATCAGCAGTTGTATGCCAATAAAATGGACAACGTGGAAGAAATGGACAAATTCTTAGAAAAGTACAATTTTCCAAAACTGAACCAGGAAGAAATAGAAAATCTTAACAGACCCATCACAAGTAAGGAAATTGAAACTGTAATCAGAAATCTTCCAGGAAACAAAAGCCCAGGTCCAGACGGCTTCACAGCTGAATTCTACCAAAAATTTCGAGAAGAGCTAACACCTATCCTACTCAAACTCTTCCAGAAAATTGCAGAGGAAGGTAAACTTCCAAACTCATTCTATGAGGCCACCATCACCCTAATACCAAAACCTGACAAAGATGTCACAAAAAAAGAAAACTACAGGCCAATATCACTGATGAACATAGATGCAAAAATCCTCAACAAAATTCTAGCAATCAGAATCCAACAACACATTAAAAAGATCATACACCATGACCAAGTGGGCTTTATCCCAGGGATGCAAGGATTCTTCAATATCCGCAAATCAATCAATGTAATTCACCACATTAACAAATTGAAAAATAAAAACCATATGATTATCTCAATAGATGCAGAGAAGGCCTTTGACAAAATTCAACATCCATTTATGATAAAAACTCTCCAGAAAGCAGGAATAGAAGGAACATACCTCAACATAATAAAAGCTATATATGACAAACCCACAGCAAACATTATCCTCAATGGTGAAAAATTGAAAGCATTTCCCCTAAAGTCAGGAACAAGGCAAGGGTGTCCACTTTCACCGCTACTATTCAACATAGTTCTGGAAGTTTTGGCCACAGCAATCAGAGCAGAAAAAGAAATAAAAGGAATCCAAATTGGAAAAGAAGAAGTAAAACTCTCACTGTTTGCAGATGACATGATCCTCTACATAGAAAACCCTAAAGACTCCACCAGAAAATTACTAGAGCTAATCAATGAATATAGTAAAGTTGCAGGATATAAAATCAACACACAGAAATCCCTTGCATTCCTATACACCAATAATGAGAAAGTAGAAAAAGAAATTAAGGAAACAATTCCATTCACCATTGCAACGAAAAGAATAAAATACTTAGGAATATATCTACCCAAAGAAACTAAAGACCTATATATAGAAAACTATAAAACACTGATGAAAGAAATCAAAGAGGACACTAATGGATGGAGAAATATACCATGTTCATGGATTGGAAGAATCAATATAGTGAAAATGAGTATACTACCCAAAGCAACTTACAAATTCAATGCAATCCCTATCAAGCTACCAGCCATATTTTTCACAGAACTAGAACAAATAATTTCAAGATTTGTATGGAAATACAAAAAACCTCGAATTGCCAAAGCAATCTTGAGAAAGAAGAATGGAACTGGAGGAATCAACTTGCCTGACTTCAGGCTCTACTACAAAGCCACAGTCATCAAAACAGTATGGTACTGGCACAAAGACAGACATATAGATCAATGGAACAAAATAGAAAGCCCAGAGATAAATCCACACACATATGGACACCTTATCTTTGACAAAGGAGGCAAGAATATACAATGGAGTAAAGACAATCTCTTTAACAAGTGGTGCTGGGAAAACTGGTCAACCACTTGTAAAAGAATGAAACTAGATCACTTTCTAACACCGCACACAAAAATAAACTCAAAATGGATTAAAGATCTAAATGTAAGACCAGAAACTATAAAACTGCTAGAGGAGAACATAGGCAAAACACTCTCCGACATAAATCACAGCAGGATCCTCTATGATCCACCTCCCAGAATTCTGGAAATAAAAGCAAAAATAAACAAATGGGATCTAATTAAAATTAAAAGCTTCTGCACAACAAAGGAAAATATCAGCAAGGTGAAAAGACAGCCTTCTGAATGGGAGAAAATAATAACAAATGAAGCAACTGACAAACAACTAATCTCAAAAATATACAAGCAACTTATGCAGCTCAATTCCAGAAAAAGAAACGACCCAATCAAAAAATGGGCCAAAGAACTAAATAGACATTTCTCCGAAGAGGACATTCGGATGGCTAACAAACACATGAAAAGATGCTCAACATCACTCATTATCAGAGAAATGCAAATCAAGACCACAATGAGGCACCACTTCACACCAGTCAGAATGGCTGCGATCCAAAAATCTGCAAGCAATAAATGCTGGAGAGGGTGTGGAGAAAAGGGAACCCTCCTACACTGTTGGTGGGAATGCAAACTAGTACAGCCACTATGGAGAACAGTGTGGAGATTCCTTAAAAAATTGCAAATAGAACTCCCTTATGACCCCAGCAATCCCACTGCTGGGCATACACACCGAGGAATCCAGAACTGAAAGAGACACATGTACCCCAATGTTCATCACAGCACTGTTTATAATAGCCAGGACATGGAAACAACCTAGATGTCCATCAGCAGATGAATGGATAAGAAAGCTGTGGTACATATACACAATGGAGTATTACTCAGCCGTTAAAAAGAATTCATTTGAATCAGTTCTGATGAGATGGACAAAACTGGAGCCGATTATACAGAGTGAAGTAAGCCAGAAAGAAAAACACCAATACAGTATACTAACACATATATATGGAATTTAGAAAGATGGCAATGACGACCCTGTATGCAAGACAGGAAAAAAGACGCAGCTGTGTATAACGGACTTTTGGACTCAGAGGGAGAGGGAGAGGGTGGGATGATATGGGAGAATGGCATTCTATCATGTATACTATCATGTAAGAATTGAATCGCTAGTCTATGTCTGACGCAGGATACAGCATGCTTGGGGCTGGTGCATGGGGATGACCCACAGAGATGTTATGGGGAGGGAGGTGGGAGGGGGGTTCATGTTTGGGAACACATGTAAGAATTAAAGATTTTAAAATTAAAAAATAAATAAATAAATAAAAAATTAAAAAATTGCTATTAGAATGCTGATAAAACATTTTAAATAACCCAATAAATAAAAGGCACCTTAAGAATAAAAAAAAAATGTATATACTGCACATTTGTGATATATATCACACAGATATTCTCTAGCTCCAGCCACTCATAGGGCCTGGCAGCAGTTATACCCCATTAGCAATAAGCACACCAATGCCCAGATTCTGACTTCTAAAAACAATTTTCCACTAAAAGGAATATGGCTCCTTTAGGAAACGGCTAATTCCAAGACTGGGGCAGGGAAAATCCAAGTCGAGCGTAGAATATCTTAGACCAGAAAGCAAAAAAGTGTGCAAGGAATGATAGGTACATATTAAATAGACACAGACTCCAGCATGAAGTGACTCTCCATTACCAAATGGGAGACAATTTGAGCATCAAAATAAATGATGATTACAACATAGTATAATTCATTAAATAAAATAGGAAATCTACTGAATCTGAAGTAGGGCCCAGCAATCTGTGGGCCCAGTAATCCCCAACTCTATGCCCACAAATGTTTGGTAACCACTGTTCAAGGTGATTCTCCCAAAGGAAGTGATCCAATTTATAGTAAACTAACAAATGGCAAGAGATTGAATGGCTTTTTTAATAATAGGACATTCCTTTGTTAATGCTTATGGGAAATCTCATGGCTTTAAAGATTGCTAGATATCAGATAAGTATGCTAAAATTCATAAGTAGACTATATTTTTTGTCATATGTAAAACTACCATTCTGTTTTATCTTATTCATTTATTCAACTAGATTTTTAATGGGTTTATACCCAGAAGTGTCACGCAGTTCTTAAATCCCTTTAATCTTCCTACCATCTGGACTGTGAACCCAACAAAGAGCTAAGTACATATAAACCTGCTTACCTTACCTCCCACAGCATTGATGAGGAAGGCCAATCTCAACTTCTTCCATCTGTTATAACTTAGAGATGAGTCGTGGGTGTTCAATGGAAGGACTGATGTTGAAGCTGAAACTCCAATACTTTGGCCACCTGATGTGAAGAGTTGACTCCTTTGAAAAGACCCTGATGCTGGGAAAGATTGAAAGCAGGAGAAGAAGGAGACGACAGAGGATGAGATGGTTGGATAGCATCACCACCTCAATGGACATGAGTTTGGGTAAACTCCGGGAGTTGGTGATGGACAGGGAGGCCTGGCATGCTGTGATTCATGGGGTCGCAAAGAGTCGGACATGAGCAACTGAACTGAACTGAACTGAGCCTCTGAGTTTCTCTTTTGAAAAATATCCCAGTGGCATTATCTACCCCTTAATTAGTGATAAGTCTGAACTATTGCCTACAGAGAAGCCTTGAACTCACCTGTTTATATTTCTATTCAACCCTACCATCCTCTGTTTCTACCTAGTCAATGGAGGACAGAAACAAAGAGATGGAAAAAAAAAAAAAAAAAAACCTTTTCTGGGCCAAGAGGAAGTTACCAAGTCACTCACCTTGCTTTCTTTGTGCTTTTCCACTTTCCCATACTCTGTGTGTCTTTATTCATCAGGTACCTCCTACGCTCCCCACAGCAAGGTGTTCCAGATAGTATTTCAAGGGCTGATTTCTTCATAGATGGAAATACCTTGCTTAATACTAGTAGTAGCTTGTTGCCTAAGAAACTCAAACATATGTGGAAGATGCTGCACTCTGATTAATGTGTGTTCAGTCATTTCTGACTCTTTGTGATCCCGTGGACTGTAGCCTGTCAGGCTCCTCTGTCCATGGGGTTCTCCAGGCAAGAATAGTGGAGTGGGTAGCTATTCCTTCTCCAGGGGATCTTCCAACTTGTGTCTCCGGCATCTCCAGCATTGCAGGTGGACTCTTTACCACTGAGCCACTGCGGAAGCCTTGGTTAATGCAACCCTGAGCTAACCTCTTCATGCCCCCGAAGATGAAAGAAAAGGCACCCTCAATTTTTTTTAGTTTTAAATTTACTTCTGCATCTTGCTCCAGAGAATCTCAATTTCTCTCTCCATGTATTCCAACATGTTCCTATTAAATTTCTTCCCTGTTTTCTCCTCTTTTATTTCTTCTCTTTTTCATCCCTCATTTCAGCTGAAGGGCACAGATATGCGGTCAAGACTGAAAGCAGAGAGAAATGGTCCACTATGGGTTAGGTTAAGAAACAATAGTGTGGGATAATAGTGTGGGGATAGTTTTATTCTTTTCCTTCTAGAAACCCAGCTCCAGGTGAAAGATGAATCCAGAATTTATAGCAAATAGACATGAGTTTTAGCCAAGAAACATTAGTCGCATGTAAATGCTAGTCTTCCTGAAAATATTAATATGAAGTCTTAAGCTTAGCTGAGCTAAGTTGATGTTCTCAATGTCTTGTGTCAAAAAGCGCTATGATTTATACCTTAACAATGGAGATCCTAAGTCTCTCCATTAGTATAATTATTTTACAGAAATCATTGGCCTAAATATCAATTATCTATTGCTGTATAACTGGCCACTCCAAAGTTTAGTGATTTAAAACACAACCATCATTTATTTGCTCATAATCAAGTAATTTGGGCAGAACTCAGCAGCAGTGGCTTTGCTCCACATGATTATATAGCCAAATCATCTGGAAGTTTCACAGGAGCTTCAAGGATCCAAGATGATCTTTCTCACATGTCTGGGATCTCAGCTGAGATGACCAGAAAGGCCAACTGCCCAGGCCTCTCTCTATCTCGTGGTCTGTTCTGCTCCAGGGCCTTCTCCTTGAAGATTTCCCGACAAAATAGGCTTGTTTCCTTCACATTCAGGCTGGGTTTCAAGACAGCAACAGGGTAAGCTGTAAGACCTCCTAAAGTGTAAGACCATATTTGCCACATATGCTCTTACCACATTTCATTGGTGAAACAAAATTGTAAGGCCTGTCCATTCAGTGTTGAGGGAACCACAAAACACATGAAATCAAGTAAGCAGAATCCCTAATGGCTATGAAGTTTCATTTTATGTGTCAACTAAGCTAGGCCCTGGTTCCTTCTTATTGGTCACACTTTATTCCAGATGTTTCTGTGGAGGTGATTTTTAGATGAAATTAATGGTTTCATCTGTAGACTTTGAGTAAAGTGGATTACCTTCATCCAAGCAGTTGAAGACCTTAATATTAATAGAAAAACACTGACTTCCACCTAACAGGGAATTCTCCAGCAGGCTGCCTTTGAACTCAAACTGCAGCATCAACTCTTTCCAGCGTCAACTCTTTGCCTTCTTAAAAGCTTAGGAGGGCACTCTGCAGATTTTGCACTTGACAACCTCCACAATGAGTCAGTTATTTAAAATACATAAATTGTATATATATATATATATGTATATATATATATATACATATATATATATATGCACATATATATATATATGGGAAAAACTAGGAGTTTGTGATTAAAATATATACAATATTATATATAAAATAGATAACCAATAAGGACCTTCTAAATAGCACAGGGAACTACATTCAATATCATGATATACGTACTGAATCACTTTGCTGTATACCTGAAACTAACAAAACATTATAAATCAACTAAATTTCAAACTAAACAAAAATTTAATTAAATATATCATATATATGTATGTGCCAAATCATTTCAGTCATGTCTGACTCTTTGTGACCCGATGGACTGTAGCCCACAGGATCCCCTGTCCATGGGATTCCCCAGGCAAGAATACTGGAAGGAGTGGGCTACTGTGCCATTCTCCAGGGGATCTTTCTGACACAGGGATCAAACCTGAGTCTCCTGAGGCTCTTGCAGGCTGAGCCACAGGGGAAACTTATACATATGTGTGTGTATATATCTTACAGGTTATGTATCTGGAAAACCTTGGCTAATACAAGAGCATCTTGTGATGAACACCATGCATTTTTCAGAAAAGGACTGTAATTCCCAGAAAGCTTAATATTAGTGTATGATACTCAAGGAGTTTGTGATCTAGTTAGAGAACAGGCATATAAAAAGTTAGAGAATACAAGATAATAATGCAGAAGTTACTTGCTGATAAATGATTTACTCTCCAAGTGTAAACTCTACCTACCTGAGAAATGTTGAACAAAAAAACCAGTTAAGGAAAATTGCCAACCTGAGTAAGGCCATAAAAAAAGCGTGAATGTATAACCAAGCCACTCGTCAGCAGTTTTTCCAATAAGGACAACATATTTTATGGCTGTTAACAAAACATAGGCGAGATCATATTTTCATGTCTGGAATTGCCATATAACTTTATATGCCATTTCCCAGCTCAAATGCATATCTTATTTTGATGCCATTTCCCAGCTCAAATGCATATCTTATTTTGAAGTCTAAAACATTAAATTTAAAGCTGATGTTAGAGTAGTGAATGTATTAGTTTTCTTTGGCTGCTATAACAAAGTAACACAAATAGAGTGGCTTAACAGAAATTTATTGTCTCACAGTTCAGGTAGCTTAGAAGTCCAAGATCAAATTATTGGTAGGGTCATGCTCCTTCCCTCTAAAGGTGCTGGGAAAGAATCTGTTCCAACTCTCTCTCCTTGTTTCTGGCGGTTTGCTGGCATCATTGGCACCCTGGTCTGTTCCTTCCTGTCCACATGATATTCTCCCTATGTGTATCTTCATCCAAATTCCTTTTTATGTGGCCATCAGTCTATTGGGATTGGGGGTCACCCTACTCCAGTATGACCTCATCTTAACTAAGCTAATTCATCTACAACAACGTGTATTTCCAAATAAGTTCACAGTCTGAGGTGTTGGAGGTTAGGACTTCAACGTATGAACTTGAGGAGATAAAACTCGACTCATCACAATGTGTTAGGGTACTGATAAATTAAAATCTAAGATATTTTTATTTTTTTATTTTTTTTTAAAGAAAGAAATGGGAGAATATTGCTGAAAGAACACAGGAGCCAAACTAAAGGAGTTCCTAATGGCCAAAGCTGCAATAGTTTGAGCAAAAGAAATAATGTTATCATTGAATTAATAAAGTATATATCCATGAACCCTACTGATATAAATTTTATTTTTATTTTATTTTATATTTTTTACTTTATTTTACTTTACAATACTGTATTGGTTTTGCCATACATCAACATGAATCCACCACGGGTGTACACGTATTCCCCATCCTGAACCCCCCTCCCACCTCCCTCCCCATACCATCTCTCTGGGTCATCCCAGTGCACCAGCTCCAAGCATCCTGTATCCTGCATCGAACCTAGACTAGCGATTCCTTTCTTATATGATATTATACATGTTTATAGGATATTCTTAAATAACCCAAACTCTCCTAACAATGCTTGTGGTTTGACATGTTACTTTGATAAGTGAAGCCCTTTTTTCAGGTGTGAAACATGATATTTTGGTTTATGAGTTGTGTTTCCATGCTTTACCCCTAAAGGGTAGCATCATTCTATTTTTTTCTGCTGCTAAGTACTCACCATTCATCCATAATGGGGACACATCAGATATGAAGTAACTGTAGATACATTTCTCCAAGGAGTGAGGAGTAGGGAAGGCTATCAGCTGGGAAGAACAGAGTGTCCTGGTCATCCCCATATTGGTGATTCCTCTCCTGAATTTTTGCTATGGACTGAATGTTTGTGTACCTTCAAAATTCATGTGTTGAAACTCTAATCCCAGTGTGACGGTATTTGGCCCTGAGGCTGTTGGGAGAAAATGAGGTCATCAGGGTGGCGCCCCTGTGATGGGATTAACACCCTTATAAGAGAGAGACTTGAGAGAGAGGACCTATCTCTCTCACCAGAAAGTGGGCCTCTACCAGACACCAGATACGCTGGCACCATGATCTTGGACTTCCCAGACTCCAGAATCATCAGAAACAAACACGTGTTGTTTAAGTTACCCAGTTTATGGTCTTCTATTACAGCAGCCCAAACTAACATAATTCTGACCAGAATCAAATCACCAGACATATTAGAACAGAAGCCAAAGTCTCTTCCCCTGAATGGACATTTGTGTGGAAAGCAGGGCTGGGGGACAGTGGGTCTTATGAGTGAAGCAAGTCCCTTGAAAAAGGAACTGAGCCATTCACTGTGCAGTCATGAAGCCTCTTCAGCGGACAGAGCCCTCTCTCCCAGGGTCAGGAGATTTAAATCCCATCATGGGCTTGGCCACTAATTGACAGCACAATCTTAGACAAATCACTAAATCTGGCCTCAGAATCTTCACCCATAGACAACCTTTGGGGCCCTGTTTTCTTTAAAGTGTATTTTCCTTTGATTCTTCTCTCTCCTTCCTACTCCTCTAGCTCACCTTTCAATGCTGCAGGTTGAGGATTCCTTAGGAGCTACAGCAGAGACGAAAAAAACTGTGACTGCCTTTAGGGAATTACAATTTAGCAACAAGATAGCATTTCATTGCAGAGGTAATTAAGGGATTGAACAGCCTATGATCCTGTGCTGCTCTGGGCTCCATATTGTAGGAATTTATAAACAGCAAAGGGTGGTAGGAAGCAGCAGAAAAGAAGAGCTTTGAACTGGGCCTTAAAGAATCTCCTGAAGTTAAGCTGCAAAGAGGAGGAGGGAAAAAAGGGCAATTAGTATGATACAGACACAGAAATACACGTTTTAAAAGAAACAAATTTTAAGAAACAGGGAACAAGTCGCATTTCTGGAACAGGGGTTGTGTTGGACAATATGAGAGTATAACATATTGAAGTACATTCAAAGTAATTTTATTTTATTTGGGTGTAATGTTAGTCAATTTAGAATTGATCTGAGAGGCCAAGGGAACCGAAGTCAGTTTCTGAGCACAAGAGAGAATTGTTTCAACTTTAATTGTTTAGCCCTTTGACTACTTGGTTGAGTTTTTTCTGTGTTTCATCACCTTAATTTTGGCTTCAGACACAAATTATAAGTGGGACTTATACTGGGCTCCTCCACATGGCTTATTACTAAAAATATTTATTTCTCCCTTTTGGACAGTTGAAAACAGGCAGAAGAGCTCAGGTTCATGAGAGGAACCAGACAGGAGGCACTTTTTTGCCTCCATTTTAACCTTTTGCTTTAGTCATATCAATTCCTCCCACAATTCATGCAAGCACTGAACAGAGAGGTATTGTCCTGGCTTTAAAGGATTAAAGGCTAAGAAATACTGACATCCAGGCTCAGAGCTGCTGAATCATTGTTAAAAGAGAGTGACCTAGAATTCATTAGAATATCATCTTAATATCTGCAGAAAATGAGTAGTCTCATCATACAGGAAATGGTCAGGGGGGTGAGGGGGAGTGGAGGATTCTATCAAGTTCAGAAATTTTTACTTAGAAGGAAACACAATTAATATCTTAAGAGCTAAAGAATAATGAAATCCCACCAAGTGACATGGCAGCCTGGGCAGGGGTTGCAGATTTTCATGAGTAGGCAGAAAAGACAGATAATTTTAAGCATGACTCCAGCAGGGGAAGCCTCCTTCCATATGCTGTGCAAGACTGGGAGACAGCCTATGTGGAAGGTTTGATACAGTGATTGTAAACAACAGGATTCATTCCTAACTGTCATTCATTCATAAAGTGCTTTTAGGGTCACTGTCAAGAATCCTGTCCTGTTCAGTATCTGGGCCCCAAATCTCAACAAGCAGACTAGATGTTCCCTGGCATTGTCTGTTTTAAACAAATCATCTCCTTACCAGTAAGTTTATTTTAACATGGGAAGACTCCAGCTAAGTACAGAAACGTTTAAGAGCATCAGAATCAACAAATGTTGATATTTGTGCCTTCTAAAGAATTGTACATGTATAGCATTTTAAGTATTTATATCCTACAAATAATTTTATCTACGCAGATTAGTCTTGTAAGTTCAGTTTATAAGTGTGCAATTGACCAACAAATTTATGCTTGTGAGTTTCAGCTGCAATCTCACTGTTTATACAGTATTGGAATATTTAAGAAAGTTTAAGTAATACCACATTTAAAAGTTTAATAAATTAAACTTTTAATAATAACAGCTTCAGAAGATCTGTTGATTAATTGAAGTACACAAGAATCTGAAAAAATATTTAATTCATAAACACAGTGAGGAAATCTAAAGGGCAATCTTATCATCTAAGTTTAAAATTGTGCCCCAAACACTAAAGTTTCCTTAAAATTGAATGCTTAAATTTGTCAGACTTAAAAATAGAATAATACTATTCATATATTGAACTTAAATTTATAAGAATGGCTTATATTTTTCATTTTTACTTGTATGAATCAGAAACCCAATCACTGTATTCTCTGCACAGCTCTTGAAGCACCTCTCCAAACAACATCTCCTTTTATTGCTATTTATTTAGGGAAAATTCTTGTCTATTATTTTATGCATGCCCTCTATTCTTTCAACCTTCTCCATCTGGAATTCAGATTAGATAGAACATAGAATTTCTGGATCTATTCTCCATGTATACAAATGTTTCTTTCATGCTTTGTAATCTATTAATTCTTTGCATTTGGGATACCTTGTCATTTCTCAGCTTTTATTTTCACTGCTCCTGTAGTCCTCAGTGACTCGTGCATCACCTTCTTAATCCACATCCAAGACACAATCACTACAACCTTGAGTAGTGAGCCCTATAGTGACATGATGAGGACACCATGATGGTCATAACCTGATCTCCCACTTTAACAGTGAACTGGCAGTTGGTGCCATGCGAGGCTGCAGTTCCCTAAGCAACGGTGGTAAGAGATCACAGAATTTACTGAGGAGGTATTGGAGACCACAGAAATAGCTGAGGAGGTATTACCATATCCATAGCCATGTGGATATTGTGCTGAGTTATTTAAAGAATCTCTTTCCCTTGGTTATGACATGTCAAGCATGGGTGAACTCTGAAGAGGCTTGATAAAAGCTCAGGACTTGAGACTGGTTTTTGGAAGAGTTGAGATAAAATACAAACAAAAGTAAGAGAGGATGCTCTTCCTTTACTCCTTCCTTGGTGAAGGTTCCATAAAATTATATTAATTATATTTAGTTTATTGCTCATTTCATGGACTAGAGGCGGCCCAAACTACGGACTTAGACCTGAACAGGAAGTTTCTCCTCTGAGAACTCACTGGATTGCATCTCACTTGTGTTCTCTCTGTGCAGAAACTGCAGGAATAGACATTTCTGCTATCTTGTAAAGACTGCTAGTATATTTACACTTACAGCTTTCAAAACTCCAGCCTCAATCTCATTCATGCTAATTATCATAGAGTTCCTACTCAGGCCTAGGTACCAGCAATGCCATTTTGACATAACTGCAGTTGACATCTAACTTGTTTGAAATACAAATTGCCAAAAATCACAGAAACTTGCCCTAAGATATAGGATACATATAGGGCAGAATGCCATGATCACCTGGGGACCACAGCATGTGGGCATTTCATATGCCAGTAGTAAGATCTACTGCAGTGTTCAAGATAAACCTTTAGGCACCCTCATCAGCTCTTTTCAACCATTACATAAAAAAAGAAATGTGTCCAGTTCTTTGGCCTAAAGAATCCGCTCACATCCCTCCTCACTGTCATGTGAAAATACCAGACTGGGGCAGCTTTCTGGATTAGTCAGTGCTTCTGGAACACCAGGGAGCTTCTGGTTTAAATTGTGCACATGTCACCTCCAGCTACCCACTTTTTTTTCTGGTTATTGTTTAATCACTAAATTGTGTCCAATTCTTTTGCAAACCCATGGACTATAGCCCCCCAGGCTCCTCTACCTGCTAGACTGCCTCTTTTCCTTCATATTTGGGTCAACCATCCATGGACTCATGCAGTGCTCCTTATCTTTTCTGTCACAGCAGAGACTGACCTTTCTGTCTAATCTGTACTAAATTAGCTTCAATTTTGTCTCAGAGATTCTAGATTCATGAAATGTGACAGCCAGAAATTGATCCATTCAACTGAATTCCCTACCTTCAGAGAGAAGACATGGTAACTGTTTAAACCCTAGAGGCTAGTGATGGTAAAGCCAGAATGAGAAAGAATTTCAGACTCTCCTGTGGGAGTTACTTAGTCCACCAGTGAAAAAGGGCTCTGACTGTTTACCCACGTATTCCATAAAAAGCTTCTGTTTTAAGCCCTCAATTATTTTAGCAGAGGAGATGGCATGGTGGCCATCCTAAGCCATGTGATGATTTTTTCCTCTATGGATAATATTCAAACTCTCCTTTCCTAGATTTTCATGGCTTTTTTGCCATGTGCCCTGTAACCATGGATCATCCCTTTTATCTTCTTTGAGAGAATGCACCACAGGATGACTTCCAGCTTGCTCTTCCCAGGAGAGAATGCAAGTGCTACAGAAAGAGATATCTCACGAAAAGGAATTTCAGTGTCACACAGGTTCTGTCTTCATGATATAAAGGTGGGGTGCAGCTGAATAACAAAAATATCTGTGGTGTTTGAACCAAGATCCATGAATTTGTTTATTTCCCACTATAGCAAGATGGTAAACAAGTGAAATCCCATCTATGAGTTACAAGTGATAGTAAGCCCAGGAACTTTGAGCATATATATCTATAAGGCAAACAAAACAAATATTTTTCAGAATGTGAGCATCATGCTTTAACTAACCTAGGGAGAGCCACCTCAAGCCTCCAATATCATGACACCAAGAATCATTCTCAATCAGTTGTTCTCCAAACAAAAGATAAACAGGCAAAACTGAACTAAATAGAAAAAGAAAAACTTCATCTAGAAAGACTGGATGCCCATCAAAGTCACATCTCTTCTTCTGAATCTTGTTCTCGTTCAGCATTTTTCAGCAGTTCAACTTCTGAAGGGCAGAACCTCGTAAATCGAGATTTAACCAACCTGAGGAGAATGAAAGTCATCTTACAGTATTCCATTTAAAATTAAAACCACAAACTATCTGTATCTATAGTACAACAAACTCCAACTTATCTGTGCAAATGGAAGAGGCACACCCCAAAAGAAAATCACTTTTATTTGGCTTTGGATTTACCTGCAAACATTTTGTGGATTAAAGCAGTCTATAAGCAAACAGACACAATAAACCTCTACTATGTAACATGATTGTTTGCATCATATTCAAAATTCATAACTTTAATTATTTCTAAGACAAACAAAAGAATCTCTAGACTGTAGTAGGCCCTGAAGAAACTGAGCTCAGCTGAGTATTACAAAAAGGAGCCCTGTCCTGAGAAGGAAGCCCATGAAGCCATCTCCTTCCCCAGGTTGGGCCCCATGTCAAGTCTGGGCTGTACTGCAGCCCTTACTGTGTCTTCAGAGAGCTGCTTCTATGCTGGCCCCAGGCTGTTCTGTTACATGTGATGGTCCCTGATGCACTAAAAAGCTGAAAGAAGTAACCTCTATTCTTGTAACTGTTTTCATAGATTAAGAGAATCTGTAGATGCTGGGGGGAAATTTCGGCATTGGAAGATGCCAAGTTTCTTGGTAGCAGAAACTCAGCAGGCTCTCAACTTTTCTGATGTAATCAGAACTACGTAAAGCTTTTCCTGTGCAGGATTATTTGTGAAGAAATGGTGCTGTGCTGCTGCTGCTGCTGCTGCTGCTGCGGCTGCGGCTGCTAAGTCGCTTCAGTCGTGTCCAACTCTGCGCGACCCCATAGACGGCAGCCCACTAGGCTCCCCCGTCCCTGGGATTCTCCAGACAAGAATACTGGAGTGGGTTGCCATTTCCTTCTCCAATGCATGAAAGTGAAAAGTGAAAGTGAAGTTGCTCAGTAGTGCCAAACTCTTAGCGACCCCATGGATTGTTAACTTCCAGAGGTACATAAGGATATGCAAACAAACTGATAAACCAAATCCAAAATCATTATTGTTTTATGAAAAACATCACCAGTCTATCTGTAACTTTACACTTGTTTTCTTTTTCTCCCAAAGAAGGTCTGGCCCACCCCTCTCAATACACCAGGGTTTTACTTGTGCTCTGGATCTCACTAGAGTATGAACTTCCTAAGAGCAGAAGCTTCATGTTATTTACTGCTCTAACTCTTGTCAGAGTCTAGAATAATCATAATAATTGTTCTATGGTTCATAGAATAATTGTTTACTGGTTCATAATAGTGGTTCACTATGTACGTGATGATTCAGTGGACGGTGGAGCAATCCTACAGGAGTTCATATCACTCATCTACCCAGAGGTAATTCTTCAGTCACTTCCAACTCAACATTAATTTCTCCAACACACAACAATTGAATGGTATCAGTAACATCTACTGACTCATCAGAAGCCAAGAAAAACTACTCAAAATTGTTTGCCTTGATAGTTAGTTGACCATCGACCTGGTTCCCAATGTTCTCAACTCTTCAAGGCATTGTTTTCATGAAAAGCTAATAGTTTTATTTAAAGTTAAAACTGGGACAGTGTATCATTTCATTTTTTAAACCCACATGGTTATCTCCACATTGCACAACCTGAGTAGGTGCTAAATGAAAGGGATTAATTAGTTAGTATATTCATTAGATTCATTCTTGATGACTCTTCGGAAGTGAAACAAAGAACTAGCTATTTCTTGTAGTGCGTTGCCTACATGTGAAACTTCAATTTGCACACTTTCAAATATGTAAATATGCATGCCAGCCCCCATATGCCAGCTGTTGTACTATAATACTGTACTTTTCAAGGTCCTGTATTGTGAGGTTAAAAATACTTCTTTATTTTTGTGTTTGTTTTTTATGTACATATTACTTGCAGTGTGGAAAACCTGGGTTTGATCCCTGGGTCGGGAAGATCCCCTGGAGAAGGAAATGGCAACCCACTCCAGTACTCTTGCCTGGAGAATCCCATGGACGGAGGAGCTTGGTGGGCTATAGTCCACGGGTCGCAAAGAGTCGGACACGACTGAGCGACTTCACTTTCACTATTGCTTGTGGGAAAAGTATTATAAACCTATTACAGCATAGTATGATATACAGATATATATATACAACTGTGTTAGTTGGGTTCCTAGGCTAACTGTTGCACTTACAAGCAAATTGAACTTATGAACATGCTCTCAGAATGGAACGCATTTGTCTGTAGGGAATTTGCTGTAGAAATTGTTTACACGGTTAACAGTGTTAACACAGTGGCTACTCCTGTTCCGGATTCCTCCTCTCTGAGTTATATCTGCTGTTGTTAGACGCCATCAAGCTGAGGCATATTCAGGCTCTGTCCACACCCTGAAGCCCTTGGTATTGGCACACACAGAAATGGCTACTGGGGAGAGATTGAGGGGTGGAATAATAAAGAGGAAGTACAAATAATTGCTAGCTCCTGGAATGGTGCAAGTTCAGGAAACTAAGTTCAGGGTGTGTCTGGGCTTTTGCTCCCACATGTTCTCTTCTGCTCTTAATATAAGAGCAGAGCTGAGACTCTGGGTATACTTTCAGAGCTGAAGTGGAAATCAAACTTCCAAAAGGCAAACTACCATCTACCATGAATTTGGTCATTTCTATTTTATTCTTCAAAATGGCTCACAAGAATCATTTGCTTGAAAAACCAACCTGAAAATGGGTAATATTTCTCTGTCCATCCAGAGGGGCTTTTGAAATACTTCTCTATCCCAGTGACGTTTATGTAAGTTTATATGGGAAGTACGGTAAAACACACAATAAGATTTCCCAACAGATGGGTCTCTCCTATGAGCTCTCATGAGAACAACAGGCATGGGACTAGATGAGGCAATCTTTAAACCATTATTCAGGAAAGCTGGAAAGCACAGCTTCATTTTTCAGAGATTTGGGGGGCAGCAGTTCCATAACCCAGTTTTGTTTCCATGGTGATTTTTGTGCTTTGTCAAATAAATTCAGATAGAATGTCCTTAAAACCTATCACCTGTGACTGAGTTACAATCCACTTCACAGTCAAACCCAGATGTACAGATTTTCAAAGCTCTTCATGACTACAGGATTGAATTGAATTATCCTACATATAACCGCACTAAAAGTCAATATTCAATCTTTGTGATATTGTTTAATCTACTGCTTAATATTATATTAAAATATATAAGAATATAAGCCCTTGGCCTTATATTTCACAAGCAGTATGAGAGTAAAACTTAAAAGCATATAAAACATGATCCCCAAACAACTGAATCCTGTTTGAGTAGTTCTGAAGCAGAGCTGTTAAAACAGAAAATGTTTATTGAGAGTATGCCAAGATCAGTGAGAGATATGAAAAAGATCTTTTCCTCCAGGTAGCACAATCTAGTTAGCAGATAAGCCTAACATGAGCTAATAGTAAATATCACAAGATAGATCACAACTGTTAAAATGTGTGATCAAGACTAAAGTACTGTAAATTCATGCAAGAAGATAAGCAAAGACTAGAACAATCACTTAAGTTTTCATAGAAGAGATGAGCATTTGATTGGATATGCCGGGTAGAGACAACATGTTGTCAAGAAGTCCAGGGTGCCAGGGAAGGAGAGTCAGTTGCAAAAGTAAACATGGAGTTTCTGGTTTCTAGAAAACTATACTGGAGAAGGCAATGGCAACCTACCCCAGTATTCTTGCCTAGAGAATTCCATGGACAGAGGAGCCTGGTGGGCTACAGTCCATGGGGTCACAAAGAGTCAGATACGACTTTGCCTGTGTGTACTGAACTGTAACTTCCTCGAATTTTAAAGGAAAACTGGAGAAGGAAATGGCAATCTACTCCAGTGTTCTTGCCTGGAGAATCCCAGGGACAGGGGAGCCTGGTGGGCTGCCGTCTCTGGGGTCGCACAGAGTCGGACACAACTGAAGTGACTTAGTATTAGTAGTAGTAGAAAACTATACATGGATAAGAGGCTCATTAGGGGTCTGAAGGTTTTTAAAACAGAAAGAAACAATAGTCTTCTTTTGGCTCTAGAACTGACATGGAATAGAGAGGCTTCTTGAATGCCGGCTTTGTTCTTGGAGGCTGCCCAAACCCTAAGGAGATGAGGCCCAGGAGTAAGCCTAAAATAACAGAGGAAGAAGTCAGGTTTCACTCAGTGGCAGAGTGAACCTTAACCACCAGTGCATGCACATGCTTTGGGGGAACTGAATAGGACTAATAGAAATCACTCAATAAGAAGGTAGAATTTCAATCAGGCATAGC
Source organism: Budorcas taxicolor (assembly GCF_023091745.1). Lineage (NCBI taxonomy): Eukaryota > Metazoa > Chordata > Mammalia > Artiodactyla > Bovidae > Budorcas > Budorcas taxicolor. Next base: position 109,551,670 of record NC_068910.1, on the reverse strand, counting down.
ACTTAGACCTCTACAAGGAGGTAACTACAAATCAAAGCCTACGAGAGACATCTGGGAGCTAGACAAGGAAAAGGCTTCTTCACCCAGAGACACAGCACCAAAGCTCTTTAGCAGTAAAGCCCAAAGAAGCACAGAGCAGTAGAGGTAGCTGCGGAAACATCTAGAGAGAGGACTAGAAAGCTAGTTTGGGCAGAGGCTGAGACCCAATTGGGCCTCGAATCAACTACTGAATTTAGGGATCTAGAGAACATGCTAGACATGTACTATCCAAAATGATGGTCACTATGTATATATGAAAGCTAAAATTAATTAAAATTAATGTAGCACTGGGTTGGGAAGATCCTCTGGAGAAGGAAATGTCAAACCACTTCAGTATTCTTGCCTGGGAAGTCCCATGGACAGAGGAGCCCTGCCGAGCTACAGGACATGGAGTTGCAAAAGAGTCAGATATGACTTGGCAACTAAATAGCAACAACAATAACAAGGCACACGTCAAGTATGCAATTATCACACATAGATTATGGCCACATGATGGAGACTGCAGATATAGAACACTTCAATCAATGCTAAAGTCTGAAGGATTAGAGCCTGCTTGATTAATAGTTGGAATCAGCCAAGCCAACTGTGGTTTGGCATTGGCTACCATGCTAATGGAAATAAGGAACCATGCTCATTCCATTCTGTTCCTAATCATCCTTCAAGCTGCAGCTTAATTCTCAATTGTGAGGAGGCCTCCTGTGTGTTCCAAGAGTGCTTTATTCTTACACTATTTCCATTTATCATACTATATTTAAACTGTCTCTCTCTCCCCATAGGGTCTATCCCTTATACAACTTTTGATACAGAAGAAGAAGGAGAACAAGAAGAATAATAAAAAGAACAAGAGTGGGTGGGGGAGGTGGTTCAAGGTAGCAGCCTAGCAAGGTCCTGAATTCACCTCCTCTCATGGACACAGCAAATCTACAGCTACATAAGGAACAATTCCCTATGGAAATAGAAAAAGTCCTGAAAACTAGCCAAACAGCTCCTCTACAATAAAGGACAAAAGGTCCACAGTGAGATGGGTAAAAGAGGCAGAGACATGGTCCCACCAAAAACCCCACCTCCAGGGTGGAGACCCACAGTCAATGAGATCTCACAGATACAGAGCTTCTTCCTGAGGAGCAAGAATTTGTGCCCTATATCAGGCACCTGAGCCCTTGGGACTTGCATTGATGAGATGAGCCCCTAAAACATCTGGCTTTGAAGACCAACAGGGCTGATGTCCAGAAGAATCAAAGGGCTGTAAGGAATGGAGATTCCACTCTTAATGGGCTTGCATGAAGACTCACCCACCTGGCCATACAGCACAAAAAACACAGTTTGAAGAGTCCTGACCATATGTGAAAGGGATTCATTTGCTAATCTTAAAGCATCTGCCAGCAAGGGAGAAATCTGTTAGGATTCTCTCCCAGGAATGGCAGCACTGGCAGGTACAATTTTTGCTTTCTTCCCTCTCTACTTTGCTAGTGCCAGCATTTTTGTACTCTCATTCTAACTTGCTAGCACCATCAGAGGAGAAATTAAAAACCACCTGAAGACAAGTGGAAAATGGAAATACAACATACCAAAATCTATCCAATGCAACAAAAGCAGTTGTAAGATGGAAGTTTATAGCAATAGTCCTACCTCAAGAAATAAGAAAAATTTCAAATAAACAACCTCACTTTTACACCAAAGGGAACTAGAAAAAGAAGAGCAAAAAAAGCTCAAAATTACTATAAAGAAGGAAATAGTAAAGATCAGAGTAGAAATAAATGAAATAGAAAGTGAAGAGACAATAGAAGAGATCAGTGAAACAAACAGCTGGTTATTTGAAAAAATTTAAACAAAATTGACAAACCTTTAGCTAGACTCACTAAGGAAAAAAGAAAATGAAAATGAATGTTAGTCATTTAGTCATGTCTGATTCTTTGTGAGCCCATGGACTGTAGCTTGCCAGGCTGCTGTGATCATGGGATTCTCCAGATAAAAATACTGAAATGGGGTGCCATTTCTTCTCCAGGGGATTTTCCCGACCCAGGGATCAAACCCAGGTCTCCCACATTGCAGGCAGATTCTTTACCATCTGAGCCACCAGGGATGGAATAAAAGAGAGAAGGCTCAAATAAAATCAGAAATAAAAAAGGAGAAACCAACATTACCCTCACACTAAAATCAGACAAAGATATCACATACAAAAAAGAAAATTACAGGTCAATATCACTGATAGAAATAGGTGCAAAACTTTCAACAATATAAGTAAACTGAATTAAAGCTATATTAAAAGGATCAAATACCCTGATCAAGTGGGATTTATTCCAGGGATGTAAGAATAGTTCAACATCCACAAATTAATCAATGTAATATATCACACTAACAAAAAGAAGGATTAAAATCATATGATTATCTCAATAGATGTATAAAAACATTTGACAAAATTAAACATCATTTATGATAAAAACTTTCAACAAGTGGATACAAAAAGATGTATCCTAACATAATAAAGACCATATACAACATGCTCACAGGTAACACCATACTCAGTGATGAAGTCATGAAATTTTATTCCTTAAAATCAGGACCAAGATGATAAGGTTCACTCTCACTACTGTTAGTCAAAATAAAGTTTAAGTTCTGGCCATAGCATTTAGGCAAGAAAAAAAGGCATCCAAATTGCAAAGGAAGCAGTAAAACTGTTACTATTTGCAGATGACATGATACTCAATATAGAAAATCCTAAAGACTCCACCAGAAAAACCGTTAGAATTAATAAATAAATTTAGTAAAGCTGCATGGTACAAAATCAATGTGCAAACCTGTTACATTTTATACAGTAACAAGGAACTATTAGAAAGAGATATTAAGAAAATGATCCCATTTACAATGGCATCAAAAAGAATAAAATGCCTATGAACAAATTTAACCAAGGAAATGAAAGACCTATATGCTAAAAACTATAAAACATTGATAAAAATAATTGAAGAAGACACAAATAAATGGAATGATATTCCACGCTTATGGACTGGAAAAATTAATATCATTAAAATGTCTACATTACCCAAATTGATCTATGGATTCAATACAATCTCTATCAAATTATGAATGGCATTTTTCACAGAAATAGAACAAACAATCCCAAAGCTTGTATGGAATCACAAAAGATCCTGAATAGTCAAAAAGAAGTTGTTGTTCTTCTTAAAAAAGAAGAACAAAGCTGGGGAGGAATCATACTTTCTAATTTCAGACTATACAACAAAGCTATAAAACCAAAACAGTATGATATTGGCATAAAAACAAACCCATAGATCAATGACACAAAATAAAGAACTAAACTCATAAATAAATGGTCAATTAATTTATGATAAAGGAGGCAAGAACATAAAATGAGAAAAGGCCAGTTTTTTTGTTGTGCTGGGAAAATTGTACAGCCACATGTAAAATAATGAAACTGGGACACTATCTTATACCAGACATAAAAACTAACTCAAAGTGGATTAAAGTCTTTAACGTAGGACTAAAACCATAAAAATCCTAGAGAAAAATATAAGTGGTAAGTTCCTTGATATTGCTCTTGTTGATATTTTCTGGATCTGACTCCAAAGGAATAGGCAACAAAAGAAAAACCAAATAAATGGAACTACATCAAATAGAAAGCTTCTGCACAAAGAAGGAAACCATCAACAAAATAACAAGGAAACACTGAATGGAAGAAGATATTCCTAAATGATATCTGATAAAGGTTATATCCAAAACACATAAAGAAAGCAAACAACCCAATAACAACAACAACGAAAATTCAATTTAAAAATAGACAGAGAATCTGAATAGACGTTTTTCCAAAGAAGACCTACAGACAACTAAAAGGCACACCTGCAGAACAGCTGTTATCAAAAGGACAAGATATAACAAGTATTGGCCAGAATATAGACAAAAGAGAACCCTGATGTACTATTTGGTGGAAATGTAAATTGGTATAGCCACTCTGGAAAACAGCATAAAGTGTCCTCAAAAAATTAAAAACAGAAGTACCATACAATCCAGCAAATCCAGTTCTGGATATTTATCTGAAGAAAATGAAAACACTAATTCAAAAAGGCACCTCTAGGTTCACTGTACCGTATTTATAATATAATAACCAAAATATTTGGGTTTCCCCAATGGCTCAGGGGTAAAGAATCTGCCTGCAGGGCAGAAGATGTAGGAGAGGTGAGTTTGATCCCTGGGTCAGGAACATCCCCTGAAGAAGGAAATGGCAACCCATTCCAGTATTTTTACCTGGAGAATCCCATGGACAGAGAAGCCAGCAGGTCATAGTCCACAGGGTCACACAGAGTCAGACACAACTGAACACACACACACAAACCAAGACATGGGAACAAATATCTATCAACTGATGAATGGATAAAGGAGATGTTTTATATATGTGTTTATACAAGATAAATATTTTATACTTATATGTATATAATAGAAAATCACTCAACCATAAAAAAGAATGAAATGGACCTTAAGGTATTAGGCTAAACACAATAAGACAGATAGAGAAAGACAAATACCAAATGATTTTGCTTATCTGTGAGATCTAAAATACAAAGGAACAAACGAAACAAGGAACAGATTCATGGTTGCCAGAGTTGGGGGAGGTAGGCAAAAATGGGTGAAGGGGATCAAAAGGTACAAAATTTCAGTTATAAAATAAGTAAGTCTTATAGTTTTGGGAATACGGGTCTTTGGTCTCCTTAGGTAGGTTTATTCCAAGATATTTTATTCTTGTAGTGGGGTTGTTATTCTTGTTATTACCAAGTTGTTATTCTTGGTAAATGGGATTGTTTCTTGAATTTTCTTTCTGATCTTTTATTGTTAGTATACAGACAGTGGCTCAGAGGTTAAAGCATCTGCCTGCAATGCGGGAGACCTGGGTTCGATCCCTGTGTCAGGATCCCCTGGAGAAGGAAATGGCAACCCACTCCAGTATTCTTGCCTGGAGAATCCCGTGGATGGAGGAGCCTGGTGGGCTACAGTCCATGGGGTCGCAAAGAGTCGGACACCACTGACCAAGAGACTTAACTATAGATGAGAACAGACTTCTATGTATTAATTCTGTAACCTGCAAATTTACCAAATTCATAATGAGCTCTAGTAGTTTTCTTTTGGTATTTTTAGGATTTTCTAAAACATTTTCTACATGTATAGTATCATTTCATTTGCAAACAGTGACACGAATTTAACTTCTTTCTCACTTGAATTTCATGTATTTCTTTCTCTTCTCTGATTGCTGTAGCTAGGACTTCCAAAACTAAGTCAAATGGAAGTGGTGAGAGTGGTCATCTTTGTCTTGTTCCTGATCTTAGAGGAAAGGCATTTAGCTTCTCACCAATAAATATGATTGTTAGTTATAGTTTGTCATATATGGGGTTTATTATGTTGAGGTATGGTCCCTCTATGCCCACTTTCTGGAGTTTTTATCATAAATGGATGTTGAATTTTGTCTAAAGCTTTTTCTGCATCTATTGAGATGATCATATCACCTCACACCAGTCAGAATGGCTAATCATCAAAAAATCCACAAACAACAAATGCCTGAGAGGGTGTTGAGAGAAGGTAACCCTCCTACACTGTTGATGAGAATGTAAATTGCAGCCACTATGGAGAACAGTATGGAGATTCCTTAAGAAGCTAAAAATAGAGTTACCATATGATCCTGCAATCCCACTCCTGGGCATACAACCAGAGAAAAACATGATCCAAAAGGATACATGCACCCCAGTGTTCACTGAAGCATTCTTGACAGTAGACAAGATATGGAAGCAACCTAAATGTCCATCAGTAGAAAATGGATAAAGAATGTGTGGTACATATTTATACAATGGAATATTACTCAGCCATTAAAAAGAATACCGCTATTTGCGGCAACATGGGTAGACCCAGAGATTGTCATATTTAGTAAAGTAAGTCAGACAGAGAAAGAAATATCATATCTTATTTATGAAACAGAAATAGACTCACAGACTTAGGGAAGGAACTTATAGTTACAGGGGAGAATAGTGGGGGGATGGATATTTAGAGAGCTTGGAATTGAGATGTACACACTGCTGCCTCTAAAATGGATAACCAAAGAGGACTGACTGTATAGCATAGGGAACTCTGCTAAATATTCTGTAATAAACTAAGTGGAAAAAGAATTTGAGTTATATGTATAACTGAATCACTATTCTGTACACTTTAATTAGCACAACCCTGTTAATCAACTGTACTACAATATAAAATTAGATACATGTAAATGTATAACTGAATCACCATTCTGTATACTTTAATTAGCACAACACTGTTAATCAACTGTACTATAATATAAAATTAAAATTGTAAAAAACAGAATAAAATAAGTCATGGGGATTTTGTATATAACACAGTGACTATAATCAAAAATATTGTATTGCAGATGTGAAAGTTGGTTAAAAAAGTAAGTCTTGAAAGTTCTCATCACAAGAAAAAAATTTTGTAACATTAATATGGTGACAGATGGTGTAACTATTAATAGACTGATTGTGGTGGTCATTTTGCAATGTATACAAAAGTTGAATCATTATGTTGTACAAAATGAAACTAGTATAATGTTGTATGTCAATTGTGGTGGTTGTTGTTTAGTCTCTAGGTTGTGTCTGACTCTTTGCAACCCCTTAGGCTATAGCCCACCAGGCTCCTCTGTCCATGGGATTTCCCAAGCAAGAATACTGGAGTGGGTTGCCATTTCCTTCTGCAGGGGATGTTCCCAACCCAGGAACCAAACCCCCATCTCTTGCATTAGCAGGCTAATTCTTTACCACTGAACCACCAGGGAAGCCCATGTCAATTGTACTTCAGTTGAAAAAGAAATCTATCATAGGAACCAAAGCGGGGAAAAAAAGAGCAAGGGTAAGAAGAATTTCTGTTGAGCTCTTATTATATTAAGGGCAGTTTAATGTTATGATCTCATTTAGGTACCATCATTATCCCCATTTTACAGACAACAAAACTGATATTTAATGTAGTTAAATAATTTACCCAAAGTCTTTTAGCTGACAAGAAGCAGAGCTGGAAACATGGGTTCTTAGCAATCTGTTACATTGCTCCTCACCCATCATGAAACACTGTATCAAAGTCCTTGTAAAAACATGAAGCATTCAACTTAATCTTACTGTTACAAATATTATAGCAAATATCAAATTAATCAGATACTCAAAGTTAATGAGAGGCATACATGTTGGTCAAAAATGCCACCACGTTTGGGAAGTGTCATAACTGATGTACACATGAGCAAATGGAGGGGGCTCACTGCAGGTATGTTGATGACCATTTGGGAAAGAAAACAGAATATGCAAAGACGTGAAGGCACAGAAGAACATATTGAAGGGTGATGCATAGGTTCAGAGTACAGCAGAGACACTCTAGCTATTCCAATCTTAAACCAGCATTTATTATTTTAATTGGAAATGTTTGTGTTTGTAAATAATCTTCTGCTATATTACCCTGTTTGTGGAATGCTAAGGAATAAAATCTTGCCTGGAAAATCCCGTGGACAGAGGAGCCTGGTTGGCTGCAGTCCATGGGGTCGCGAAGAGTCGGACATGACTGAGCGACTTCACTTTCACTTTTCACTTTCATGCATTGGAGAAGGAAATGGCAGCCCACTCCAGTGTTCTTGCCTGGAGAACCCCAGGGACGGGGGAGCCTGGTGGGCTCCCATCTGTGGGGTCGCGCAGAGTCGGACACGACTAAAGCTACTTAGCAGCAGCAGCAGCAAGGAATAAAATACCTCTTTGAACTTAAAGTACAGACTGTCGAGTCTTGATGATCATATACCAAAAGAAAAAAAAGACAGAATTTCCATGAACAAAAATCACTAACTTACCAGGTGACAAAGGCATAAATTGCTCCAGTGATGATAATGGCTGTTGCATAATGCCAGCAAAAGCACATGGTGAGAAACATAATGTTGTTATGATCTGCTAAATCCCAAGGAGGGCCTCCGTTGAGGGGATAAAGGACAAACCCAATCTGTAATTTAAAAGAAAGAGTGAATGTTAAAGCATTACCAGCCATATTCCCAAAGATGATGCAGTTCAAAATGCTTTCTTTCAAGATTAATGGTGACAGATAACTCCCATTATCTGAGATGCTACAGATAAGAAACTATCTGTTTTACTAAGATAGACAATATCTACTAAATCATATTTTTGCAAAAATGTTTAGGATATTTACAGATCAATTTTCAAAATATGACTACTTTGGCCACCTCATGCGAAGAGTTGACTCATTGGAAAAGACTTTGATGCTGGGAGGGATTGTGGGCAGGAGGAGAAGGGGACGACAGAGGCTGAGATGGCTGGATGGCATCACTGACTTGATGGACGTGAGTCTGAGTGAACTCCGGGAGTTGATGATGGACAGGGAGGCCTGCCATGCTGCGATTCATGGGGTCGCAAAGAGTCGGACACGACTGAGCAACTGAACTGAACTGAACTGAGTCATCTCTGTAGATTGGTAGACTTTCAGAGAATTTGGTAGGATTCTAAGTTGCTCAGTTTCACTCTGTTATTTCAAAATCAGAGTTGTTTTTTTTTAAGTTTTTGAAATAAACAAAGCCCACTGGTAACATTATATTTATACTTAGAGTTTGTCTCCTAAGATCAGGAGCAAGACAGAGTGTTTGATTTTACCATTTCTGTTCAACACTGTACTAGAAGTTCTAGCCAGAGCAACTAGTCAAGAAAAATAGATAAAGGGCATCCACACTGCAAAGGAAGAAGTAAAACTATCTATATTCACAGATAAAATGATCTTATGTACAGAAAATTCAAAAGAATCCACAAAAAGCCTGTTAGAGCTAATAAATGAATTTAGCAAACTTGCAGGATACAAAATCAACACTCAAAACATGTAATGGACAATTCAAAAAAATAAATTAGGGAAACAACTCCACTTATAAAAGCACTGAAAAGAATAAAATATTTAGGAATAAATTTAATCAAGGAGGTTCAAGTCGTGTACCTTGCAAACTACAAAACACTGTCAAAAGAGACCAAAGACCTAAATAAATGCAAGTATACCACATGTTCATGAACTGGAGCATTTAATATTGTTAAGATGGCAATAGCACCCAAAGCACTCAACAGATGCACTATGACCCCTATCAAAATCCCAATGGTCTTTTTTTTTGCAGAAATGGAAATCTGCTTGTAAAATTTATGTGGTATTGCAAGGGACCCTGAATAGCCCAAACAGCCTTGAAAAAGTAAAGCAAAGTTGTAAGTCTTACACTTAGTGATTTCAAAACTTACGACAAAAACTATAACAATCAAAACATTGTGGTACTAACATAATGGTAGACATACAGATCAATGAAATAGAATTGTGAGTCCAGAAATAAGACCATAAACCTGTAATAAATTGGTTTTTGACAAGAGTGCCAAGGCCATTCAATGGGGAAGTTTAAGTCTCTTCAACAACTGGTGCTGGGACAAATGAATATATACATGCAAAAAAATATATATATTATTTACCCTTATTTTATACCATATATAAAAATTAACTCAAAATGAATCAAAAAACTAAATATGAGAACTAAAATCATAACTTCTGGAAGAAAACATAAGGAAAAATTTCATGTCCTGGGTTTTAGTGATGATTTCTTATACATGACACCAAGACACATTAAAATTAAGAATTTTTGTATATCAAAGGACAGTATCAAGAAAATAAAAAGAAAATCCTCTGCATAGGAGAAAATCCTTGCAAATCATGTATCTAATAAGGAATTGATATCTAGAATATATAAAGAAGTCCTAAATCTCAACAAAAAGCCAAAAAAAAATTTAATGGGCAAAGGGCGAGAAGACTCATTTCCCAAGAGGCATACAAATGGTTGATAAGCTCAAAAAAATTATGAATATCATCAAGTTATTAGAGAAATACAAACCAAAACCACTATGAGATACCACTTCACTATGAGATATTAGTAAAGTATAGGTAAGCATATGGCAAAAGTGGAATCCTTATGCATTGCTGGTGAGAATGTAGAATGGTTTAGCCATGTGAAAAACACTTTGATAGTTTCTCAAAAAGTTAAATGTAGAATTATCACATGACCTGGCAATTTTATTCTAGGTACTATATATGCCCCACATAATTGAAAAGAGGTATTCAAAAAAAATTCCTACACAAAATTACATGACAGCATTTACACAAGGGCCAAAAGCTGAAAAAAATCCAAATGTCCATCAATTGATGATGAATAAGCAAAATGTGGTTGTTCCATATAACACTATTATTCAACCATAAGAAATAATGACATATTAATACATAATACAACATGAATGAATATAACATAATGAAAACATTATGTTAGAGAAAGAAGCTAGACACAAAAGGTAACAGCTTTTTTATTTATTTATGTTTGGCTTTGCTGGGTCTTCGTTGCTGTGCACGGGCTTTCTCTAGTTGCAGCAAGCAGCTGCTACTCTTTGTTTTGGTGTGTGGGCTTCTTCTCATTGCTGTGGTTTCTCCAGTTGGGGAGCACAGGCTCTAGGTTGCACAGGCTTCAGTAATTGTGGAGCACAGGCTTAGCTTCTCCGTGTCATGTGGAATGTTCCCGGACCAGAGCTCGAACCAGTGGTCCCTGCACTGGTAGGCGAATTCTTATCCACTGCATCACCAGGGAAGTCCAAAAGAAAACATATTGTATGGGGCAGGGTGAAGGACAGTGACTTGGATACAAGGGTCTGTGTGAGTCATCTCAGCAGTATGATACAGTTTGAACGATCAGTACTAAGACAGTAGTTGGTCCCATGAAGACATGGTACTATTTCTCCCTTAAAACACAGATTATAGACTAGCAGATCCTGAGCCACATCTATATCACAGACATACTTTGCCTGCCCTGCATATTTTTAAAATAGTTTGAATTAGTTTACAATACTTCTAAAATTAGGGAAGTTCACACAAAAGTACATCTCAGCTTATTTCTAAAAATAGAAATATCTGGCCACACCAGACCTGTGTTCCAAAGCATGAATAGAAACATGTGTTCTCCATTGATTCATCATTCAGGTTGATAGCTGCCTGACCAAGTGGAGCAGTCCAGAGGCCTTCATTTTACACTGGTGCTATGTACTTTATTTATTAATCAGTGTCACATTCATAAATTTTTCTAAAATATCAGAGCTGAAATAAGCTAGATAGTCTATAATAACTCCTTCCTGCCCTTCTTTACATCCCAGGGGCCAGACTCCTTTTCTTGTCTCTATTTTATAGAAGAAAACTAAGTAAGGCACGAGCCTGCCCCTTTGTCTCCAAACAGACAAAAAGGCCAGCTCCTGAGTCACCAGGGAAGTCCAAAAATATGGAAGTGGATAGCCTATCCGTTCTCCAGGGAATCTTCCTGACCTAGGAATTGAACCAGGGTCTCCTGCATTGCTGGTGGATTCTTTACAAGCTGAGCTACCAGGGAAGCCTATATATTGCTTCAGTTCAATTCAGTTGCTCAGTACTGTCAGATTCTTTGTGACCCCATGGACTGTAGCACTCCAGGCTTCCTTATACATCACCAACTCTTAGAGCCCACTCAAACTCATGTCCATTGTGCTGGTGATGCCATTCACCATCTCATCCTCTGTCGTCCCCTTTTCCTCTCGCCTTCAATCTTTCCCAGCATCAGGTTTTTTCCAGTAGGTTGGTTCTTCACATCAGGAGGCCAAAGTATTCAAGTTTCAGCTTCAGCATTTGTCTTTCCAATAAATTTTCAGGACTTATTTCCTTTAGGATTGACTGGTTGGATCTCCTTGCCATCCAAGGGACTCTCAAGAGTCTTCTCCAACACCACAGTTCAAAAGCATCAATTCTTCGGCACTCAGCTTTCTTTATAGTCCAACTCTCACATCCATACATGACTATTGGAAAAACCACAGCTTTGACTAGATGGACTTTTGTTGGTAAAGTAATGTCTCTGCTTTTTAATAGCTGTCTAGGTTAGTCATAGCCTTACTTCCACAGAGCAAGCATTTTAATTTCATGTCGGCAGTCACCATCTGCAGTGATTTTAGAGCCCCCCAAAATAGTCTCTCACTGTTTCCAGTGTTTCCCCATCTATTTGCTGTGAAATGATGGGACCGGATGCCATGATCTTAGTTTTCTGAATGTTGAGCTTTAAGCCAGCTTTTTCACTCTCCTCTTTCACTTTCATCAAGAGGCTCTTTAGTTCTTCTTTGCTTTCTGCCATAAGGGTCATGTTATCTGCATATCTGAGGTTATTGATATTTCTCCCAGCAATCTTGATTCAAGCTTGTACTTCCTCTAGCCCAGCATTTCACATGATGTATTCTGCATATAAGTTAAATAAGTAGGATGATAACATACAGCCTTGATGTACCCCTTTCTCTATTTGGAACCAGTCTGTTGTTCTATGTCCAGTTCTAACTGTTGCTTCTTGACCTGCATATACATTTCTCAGGAGGCAGGTAAGGTGGTCTGGTATCCCCAACTCTTTAAATATTTTCCACAGTTTGTTGTGGTCCACACAACGAACACAGTCAAAGGTTTTGGCACAGTCAAGAAAGCAGAAGTAGATGTTTTTCTGGAACTCTCTTGCTTTTTCGATGATCCAATTGTTGTTGGCAACTTGATCTCTGGTTCTTCTGCCTTTTCTAAAACCAGCTTGAACATCTAGAAGTTCACAGTTCATGTACTACTGAAGCCTGGCACGGAAAATTTTGAACATTACTTTGCTAGTGTGTGAGATGCGTGTAACTGTGTAGCAGTTTGAGCATTCTTTGGCATTGCCTTTCTTTGGGATTGGAATGAAAACTGACCTTTTCCAGTCCTGTGGCCACTGCTGAGTTTTCCACATTTGCTGGCATACTGAATGCAGCACTTTCACAGCATCATCTTTTAGGATCTGAAATAGCTCAACTGGAATTCTATCACCTCCACTAGCTTTGTTTGTAGTGATGCTTCTTAAGGCCCACTTGACTTCCCATTCCAGGATGTCTGACTCTAGGTGAGTGATCACACCACCATGGTTATCTGGGTCATGAAAATCATTTTTGTACAGTTCTTCTGTGTATTCTTGCCACCTCTTCCTAATATCTTCTGCTTCTGTTAGGTCCATATCATTTCTGTCTTTTATTGAGCCATCTTTGTATGAAATGTTCCCTTGGTATCTCTAATTTTCTTGAAGAGGTCTCTAGTCTTTCCCATTCTATTGTTTTCCTCTAATTCTTTACACTGATCACTGAGGAAGGCTTTATTAAGTCTCCTTGCTATTCTTTGAAACTCTGCATTCAAATGGGTATATCTTTCCTTTTCTCCTTTGCCTTTAGCTTCTCTTCTTTTCTCAGCTATTTCTAAGGTCTCCTCAGACAACCATTTTGCCTTTTTGCCTTTCTTCTTGGGGATGGTTTTGATCCCTGTCTCCTGTACAATGTCACGAGCCTCCATCCATAGTTCTTCAGGCACTCTGTCTATCAGATCTAATCTTTTGAAGCTATTTCTCACTTCCACTACAATCATAAAGGATTTGATTTTGGTACCTGAATGGTCTAGTGGTTTTCCCTACTTTCTTCAATTTAAGTCTGAATTTGGCAGTAAGGAGTTCGTGATCTGAGCCACAGTCAGCTCCCATCTCGTTTTTTGCTGACTGTATAGAGTTTCTCCATTTGGCTGCAAAGAATAAATCAATCTGATTTCGGTATTGACCATCTGGTGATGTCCATGGGTAGAGCCTTCTCTTGTATTGTTGGAAAAAGGTGTTTGCTATGATCAGTGCATTCTCTTGGCAAAACCCTGTTAGCCTTTGCCCTGCTTCATTTTGTACTCTAAGGCCAAATTTTCCTGTTACTCCAGGCAGCTCTTGACTTCCTACTTTTGCATTCCAGTCCCCCATAATGAAGAGGACATCATGTATGGAGAAGTAGTGGGAGAAAAACATTGTGAAAAGCAAGTAACAATGTAATTTTATCAGCTTGAGATAGACTTTGGGGAATAAATATTCAAAGCAACCAAACATGGAAGCATAATAAATTTACCTAAGTCCCTGAAACATTTTCGTTTCAGAAGAATCCAGCACAGAGGGGGCGAGGGACATGTACCATGGCTAAAGCTTCCTATCCTGCTAGTATGTTTGCTTGTATTGGTATCAAATATTCATTTTTCTCCAAGTCTCAAATGTCATTTAGTCTGACCACCCAGTAAAGAAAAATACTAGTCTGGATATAATGATGGATAGAAAGTTTTAAAAATAATCTCATATTTATACCCTCAAAATTTAACCTCATATATCTTCCTTAGAAAAGCTCTTGGGGAAATATGAAAACATTATTACTCTGCCAAAAGGGACAACATTAAGCCAACCTATGCTCAGTTGCAAAAGTTCACAGCTTCCTCCCTCAGATATTTAATTAATTAATCATTAATTTTTAATGGAACACTAATTAGTTTCATCAGTTCTGCTGTTAATTGTATTATTACTTTACTCAGCTATCTTGGGTTTCCCCCTTTTATCTTACTTTCTTTATTTGAATATTTAGCTCTTTAAGAAATTGGATTGCATAAACTTCTGGATAATCTTCAGCCCAAAAGGTGGAATATACTTTCTTCTCAAATATATAGATTATACTACCACTGACATTGGGCTACATCCCAAAGAAGTCTTGACACATTTCAAAGGGAACACATACAAAGCAATTGAAAACAAATAATAAAATAAAAAGAGTGTTTTTGGAAATTGAAAAGAATGTTTCTAAATAACTCATAAATTAAAGAGGAAAGCACATAGAAAATGCAACATTCAAAATTGCCCAAGGTGAAAGCTACCACATACAAAATTTCATAGGAGGTAGTTATACTAATGTTTAGGAGGAATTCTACAGTCTTAGGAATATTTATATAAAAATAAGAAAAATTAAATATAAGTGAATATTCAACTCAAAAAACTAGAAAGAGAGGAGAAGAATATAGCCTCATGACATTACAGAAAACTGAAAATTAGGAGAAACTGACAAATCCATAAATATAACATAAAATTTTAACATATCTCTATCAGAAAGTGAATGATCAACTGGATGGAAAGCAATTAGAAACTGGATGGAAAGCAATTTAATTAAAAAGAGTCAAAGAGCTTGACTTTACCCCTACATCCAGAGAAATCTTTAATTTCCTTTAGTTCCCCTGAATCCATCATGCTTACCCCAGACTTGGAGTCCACAGAGCTGCAGCCCAGCTCTGCTCAGTCTATGAATGTCTATTCTATTCTATTTCTATTCTATTCACTGGTGGCTTGCCCTGTTTTTGTTTGCGGTGCTTAATTTGCAACTATATATTTTTAAACTCTCTTACTTTCCTTTACTTTTCTATTCTTTTAATTTACTTTTTATTTTATAGGTATTTTTGACAGTTTATGTGTCATTGTTACATATTTGAAGCAGAGGCAATACACTGAAGCATAAACTCACTGTGTCATCTTGACCTGAAATTATCACTGTTAAATTTTTTTAATTTAATTTTAATTTTGAATTGGCAATACCAGAACATAGTAAAATATTCCAATCAAGAGATATAGAATGCATAATCACATCTTACATGCCATTCTATTTAGCTTCCCAACTGATGATAAATAATCTCACAATACAACATCTATATACCAACTGGTTAAATTCACTGATTATCAAATTATACCATGATAAGGTATTTGTTATTTTTTCCAAATCATTTTACCTTCAAAAACCCCCTGAATCTCGGCCCCTATTTACAAGCCTGTGCTCCAACAACCTTTCTACTCCCCCACATCTTTCTACTCCCCATAAGCTTAAATATCACATCTTTCCTAGCCCCCGTTTGACCATGATGTTTCTCTGAGTCTACCAGGGCTTTCTTATCAATCTTCACTGAAATGCAAATCCCTGGAAGAACCTCATCATCCCAAATCCCTGCACTTTAGTGACTAAAAATCTCCTCTAAGAAATCTTCTGTGATTAAACCACATTCACCTTTCATTCCAGACTTTCCTTATATCCATGAATGTATGTTTGGACAGAGGATGAGATGGTTGGATGGCGTCACCAACTCAATGGATATGAATTTGAGTAAACTCCAGGAGTTGATGATGGACAGGGAGGCCTGGTGTACTGCAGTCCATGGGGTCACAAAGAGTCAGACATGACTGACCGAACTGAACTGAACTGATAAAGTATATGTTCACTGATTGGAATACATGTTTTCAACAACACTCCAAGGTTAGGGAGTCAACAGTAAAAGTGCCTGGGATTTGGAGTCAGACAGACCCACATTTAGATCCTAGTTCCACTACTGTGTGATCCTGAGCAAGTAACTTGCTCTCTCTGAGTCTCTTTATCAGTCAGTTAGGGATGATAATATCTAACTTCCAAGTTGTCCTGAAGACAAAATGAAAAGGAAACAATGTGTATGTAAAAGTCATGTCCAGGGGCCGGCACATACTTATTCCTCAATACATAATAATTCCCTCCCTTTCCTGTCTTCCTTATGTTTCTCAAGCTTATTACCCATTAGGCTTTAAGTGGCTTTAGCATCAGGAACTGCTTCCAGGTAAGCACCAGCTCAGAGTTCCTACAAAATGGATATTCAGGTGTGTGATGAAGGTGTACACCTCCCACCTCCTTCTGTCACTATTCTCACTAGGGCCGCTGGGCCCCTCAAAGGCCTGCATTCTCACTACCAGCAGCATATCAGAAGGAAGTCTTTGGGTTCCAGGGTACAACACCCACAATCAAAGAGAGAAGGCCATCAGTGCAGACACCAGGCACATTCACTGGAGGCCCCAACTCACCTGCCAGAACCAGCTTCCCTGAAGCAGGAAAAGGCTTGTCCGCAGAAGTTCCACAGTTATATTGGCCTGTATGAAGAGCTCTGTGAAGGCAACCAGGCCTGTCAAACAGATGACCAAGAACAGAAGCTTGTGCATGAAGATGTCCAGCACTTCCCGGCCGTGAGTGTGATTGTAGAAGACAAAAGCTGTCAGAGGCAGAAAAAATCGTTTGCCTTTCTCAATGACACTACTGTTCCTCCCCCATCTCCACACAGCTTTACATAAAGCACACACATTTGTCCAAAATATGAGGTGCCCGCTGCTTCCCATAATAATGGAAATCTCTAGCATTTTTGGAGTCATCACTATACCTGTTTACAATGTAATCTTTGAAATCTCCTTTTCCCTTCCTCAGTCTTTATTCTCTTCTCTAATACATCATGACATTTTTCAACTAACTAAATGTCAAAGCATATTTTATGCAAAAGGATAAATGATAAGCATGATGAAGGCAGGGGACCAGGAGTTAGGGCAAATGGACAGATGAATGAAATAAAGTCTTTCCTTAAGCAATTTTGTCTACTGGAGGCAGCAAATATAAACACCAATCAAAAGAGTGGATTTTGATGGGTAGGGCAAGTTTCTCTGGAAGCTCCCAAGAAGTAGTAACTAACTATATTTTTAATCCTATGGATAGAATAGTGGCTTCAACTTCATCCTTTTCATTTGGATGTGGAGGAAAAGATGTTCATTCAAAATATGGTAACTCCGGAGAGTAGCTTCGGTGTGAATGGATACATGTAGATATGTATGGTTGAGTCCCTTTGCTGTCCACCTGAAACTATCACAGCATTGTTAATTGACTATACTCCAATATAAAATAAAAAGTTTAAAATAATATGATAACATCTGAGATAATGAGAATGATGCTGTTGGTGACTGTTGCCCAACTTTTATCTATCCCTTGTTCTCAAAGAGCATTTGGCAAAAGTGCTTATCTTTAGACGTAGGAAGCAAGGTGGACATTAGAAAGGACTGCTCTTGATAATTGGGGGCTTTTTAGTTCTATGACCAATCTACCCCTTACATATAAAATGTTGTAGTTCAGTCACTAAGTCGTGTCCAACTCCTCTGTGACCCCATGGACAGTAGCCCACCAGGCTCCTCTTCCATGGGATTCCCCAGGCAACAATACTGGAGTGGGTTGCCATTTCCTTCTCCATACGTATAAAATAAATGAAAACAAAGCATTAAATACTTGTCATCAGTGTTTTCTTATGCAGTAACAGGGAGGCCAACTGAACAAAAAGTGTTAGGACCTCAAGTTTATGTGACTGGATTTTTTGGACTCTGTTTTATCATGTAAATGTGGAGTTTCATTATATCAATATTAAAAAGGCTACTTCATAGGTATGGGAACTACTCTGCTTTGAGAGGTCTCTTCGTTGGAGGATATTTATGCTTTACTAACTCCAGAGAAGGAAATAAAAACCCACTCCAGTATTCTTGCCTGGGAAATCTCACAGACAGAGAAGCCTGATGGATTTCAGTCCATGGGATCACAAAGAATTGGACACAACTGAGTGTCTGGGGAGGCCTTGCAAATAGCTGTGAAAAGAAGAGGTGAAAAGCAAAGGAGAAAAGGAAAGATATAAGCACCTGAATGCAGAATTCCAAAGAATAGCAAGAAGAGATAACAAAGCCTTCTTCAGCGATCAATGCAAAGAAATAGAGGAAAAGAACAGGATGGGAAAGACTAGAGATCTCTTCAAGAAAATTAGACATACCAAGGGAACATATCATGCAAAGACGGGCTCGATAAAGGACAGAAATGGTATGGACCTAACAGAAGCAGAAGATATTAAGAGGAGGTTGCAAGAATACACAGAAGAACTGTACAAAAAAGATCTTCATGACCCAGATAATCACGATGGTGATATCACTCATCTAGAGCCAGACATCTTGGAATGTGAAGTCAAACGGGCCTTAGAAAGCATCACTACAAACAAAGCTAGTGGAGGTGATGACATTCCAGTTGAGCTATTTCAAATCCTGAAAGATGATGCTGTGAAAGTGCTGCACTCAATATGCCAGCAAATTTGGAAAACTCAGCAGTGGCCACAGGACTGGAAAAGGTCAGTTTTCATTCCAATCCCAAAGAAAGACAATGCAAAAGAATGCTCAAACTACCACACAATTGCACTCATCTCACATGCTAGTAAAGTAATGCTTAAAATTCTCCAAGCCAGGCTTCAGCAATATGTGAACCATGAACTTCCTGATGTTCAAGCTGGTTTTAGAAAAGGCAGAGGAACCAGAGATCAAATTGCCAACATCCACTGGATCATGGAAAAAGCAAGAGAGTTCCAGAAAAACATCTATTTCTCCTTTATTGACTATGCCAAAGCCTTCGACTGTGTGGATCACAAAGAACTGAGGAAAATTCTGAGAGAGATGGGAATACCAGACCACCTGACCTGCCTCTTGAGAAATGTGTATGCAGGTCAGGAAGCAACAGTTAGAACTGGACATGGAACAACAGACTGGTTCCAAATAGGAAAAGGAGTACGTCAAGGCTGTCTATTGTCACCCTGCTTATTTAACTTATATGCAGAGTACATCATGAGAAACGCCGGACTGGAAGAAACACAAGCTGGAATCAAGGTTCCTGGGAGAAATATCAATAACCTCAGATATGCAGATGACACCACCCTTATGGCAGAAAGTGAAGAGGAACTAAAAAGCCTCTTGATGAAAGTGAAAGAGGAGAGTGAAAAAGCTGGCTTAAATCTCAACATTCAGAAAACGAAGATCATGGCATCTGGTCCCATCACTTCATGGCAAATAGATGGGGAAACAGTGGAAACAATGTCAGACTTTATTTTTTGGGCTCCAAAATCACTGCAGATGGTGACTGCAGCCATGAAATTAAAAGACGCTTACTCCTTGGAAGAAAAGTTATGAGCAACCTAGATAGTATATTCAAAAGCAGAGACATTACTTTGCCGACTAAGGTCCATCTAGTCAAGGCTATGGGTTTTCCTGTGGTCATGTATGGATGTGAGAGTTGGACTGTGAAGAAGGCTGAGCGCCAAAGAATTGATGCTTTTGAACTGTGGTGTTGGAGAAGACTCTTGAGAGTCCCTGGGACTGCAAGGAGATCCAACCAGTCCATTCTGAAGGAATTCAGCCCTGGGATTTGTTTGGAAGGAATGATGCTAAAGCTGAAACTCCAGTACTTTGGCCACCTCATGAGAAGAGTTGACTCATTGGGAAAGACCCTGATGCTGGGAGGGATTGGGGGCAGGAGGAGAAGGGGATGACAGAGGATGAGATGGCTGGATGGCATCACTGACTCGATGGACGTGAGTGTGAGTGAACTCTGGGAGTTGGTGATGGACAGGGAGGCCTGGCATGCTGTGATCCATGGGGTCGCAAAGAGTCGGACACGACTGAGCAACTGAACAAACTGAACTGAACTGAGTGACTAAAGAGTAACAACAATGCTTCACTACTCTGAGCTCAGTTTGTTGTATTAAAAATGGAAATAATGATCATCTCCAGGATAAACCTGAGATAAATGAGCATGGCAGGTGGTTCTTTAAGGCAGATGTGAAATTTGAATACAATTCCTGAATGATTGTGCTTGTCCAGTTTTACTAAATAAGTTAGTAGGGAAGGGAAATCTTTGGCATCCTGTCTAGGACACCTCAATAGCTTACCATGACCCAAACAGCTGGCCTACAGGTCAAGGCTGTACCAGGACACCAAAGGAAAGGTGCCCTTTATTGTTGTAAAGGGCTAGACAAATATCCAATAATAATGAAAGATAAATGAAAACACTCATACTTACCCTCCACAAATAAGGCATTTAATAGCATTAACTTGCTAAAGGAGGCAGGAAGTGACCTGATGGTGGAACATAAGATGTTTGTCACACCCAGCAGCCCAAAGAAGAGGTACATGGTAAAATGATGCCAGTCTAGGAGTCTAACCCACTGATCCTTTTTGTAGTCATATAAGATCAAGTGCGGTCCTCCAGGAACAAACTGTCCTGCAAGGATGCCTGCAGAGGGATAAATCACACTTTTAGCCATCTTTCCACAACTTTACTGAAAACTGAAGTGCAGAAGGATCAGCCTACAGCTTAGCCCAATATATTGTCTTTTTATGGCACTGATTCTTCTTTCTGGGCCACTACCTAACAGCTGAGCACTGGTTCTTTAGACAGGTTTAGAGCTTCAAAGACTGGTTCGGATAATCTCTTTTAATCAAAGACAGCCAGTTTTGTCAAACAGCTAAGTCAGATCTTCAAAGCTAATGGTCTTAGTTCCACTGAGTTCCCCAATCAGTTCCACTGATGGACTAAGTTCCTATTTTAATCTAACGACTAGATAAATCCTGAGTAATTTTGGATTTAGATTTGTGAGATTAATCCTATAGCATCTGATTACTTCCTTCTTACACAGTACGTCTTGGGGTCGGGAGTTGTGCTTGGTTCAGGATTAAAATGCTAGAGTTCAGCTTCTCCCCAATTAAGGATAACCAGATACAACTGAGCAACTGAAGTGAACTGTTAGAAAACCATGCTTGAACTGAATTGCTACATGATCAAGCAAAAAACAGAAATACAATTAGAATATGTATTCAGATGTATTTGAATAAAAAATTTATTTTAGTAATCTCTTGTTTTGATATTCAATCTTCTCTTTGCATGTGAAAATACACCAAGAAAGCAAACTGAACACAAAAACGGGTCACTCACCAATTAAAGCCGCTCCAACTAGCACAATTCCCTCCAACATTTCTGTTCGATAGAATAATGCTTTGGAATCAAAGTAGGAAGTCGGCTTCTGCTTTTTGAAGGCATATTTCAGAACGCACTTTGTAGTCCACCAAATCCCAAATATAATTAAGATGAATCCAGGGAAAGCATGGCCTTTGAAATCCCCCATGACTACCAAAATAAGAACATAGAGAAGAAGGCATTTCATTTCTAGAACTTGGCCTAAGTGTCACTTTTTCTGTAAAGTGTACTATCTCTGATAATGGTAGATATGCCACTGAGTCAGAGGGCCCAGTATTACTGACGACAGTAGTAGACCCATTATAATTCAACAATACCAACAAGTAGAACAATGCACATTTGTTGAACACTTACCTTTTTCTAGACACTGTGTCAAGTGGTTTACATGTGATCTCTAACTTAATTTTCACAACATACCCATAAATCAAGTGTTAAATCACATTTTCAATTGGGATACAAGTATAGGAAGTGAAATGACTTACCCAAAACTCACAACTATTGGAAAAAAAAAAAATCATTGTCTTTAACAAAGAACTGAAAAGTTCTCAGAAAAATGATAGTGTGTACTCAACCAACACATTTTAAATATATTTGAAAGAAAGTAACAGGAAAGTTTTATCTTTATGTGTAAAACTTGAAGTGATATAAAACTGCCTACAAGAATTTTTAAATAGGGAATTTCAAAGTATCGAACATCAAGAGTGTGGAAAAGATCATTAGGACTTATTCAAAGATCTGTGCACACTTCCACACTTTCCCAGCCACATCGCCATTTGATCAGAATCACATTTCCAGTTCTGAGCAGTGGACGGTGGCATTTGCCACGTCCAGGCTGAGTCAGTTAAGAACCTGCGTGATTCCTTTAACTCGCTTTTCCCCTGCCTTGGCAACCTGGGCATAGCATATCTACAAGATAGAAGACAATCAAACAGCCTGCATCAGATTTCTGCAAGAAACAACCCTTTATTGGGTTAAGTCATTTAAGTGTTGAGGTTTAATAGCTTAATCAAGCAGATCCAAAGGGATACCAAGCTAAAACAAACTGCAAATTCTGTTCATTCCATTGCTACATGATTGAGAAATAAAAATCAGACATAGTCTCCTTTTTGGTCAGCACTATACAAAACCATTGCGCTCATCTCACACGCTAGGAAAGTAATGCTCAAAATTCTCCAAGCTAGCCTTCAACAGAACAAGAAACAAGAACTTCCAGATGTTCAAGCTGGGCTTAGAAAAGACAGAGGAACCACAGATCAAATTGTCAACATTCGTTGGATCAGAGAAAAAGTAAGAGAATACCAGGAAAACATCTATTTCTGCTTCATTGACTATGCTAAAGCCTTTGACTGTGTGGATCACAACAACCTATGGAAAATTCTTCAAGAGATGGGAATACCAGACCACCTGACCTGCCTGCTGAGAAATCTGTATGCAGGATAAGAAGCAACAGTTAGAACTGGACATGGAACAACACACTGGTTCCAAATCAGGAAAGGAGTACGTCAAGGCTGTATATTGTCACCCTGCTTGTTTAACTTATTTTCTAAGTATATCATGCAAAATGCTGGGGTGGATGAAGCATAAGCTGGAATCAAGATTCAGTTCAGTTCAGTCACTCAGAGGTGTCCAACTCTCTTTGAGCCAATGGACTGCAGTATGCCAGACTTCCCTATCCATCACAAACTTCTGGAGCTTACTCAAACTCATGTCCATGAGTCGGTGATGTCATCCAACCATCTCATCCTCTGTCATCCCACCATCTCATCCTCTGTCATCGCCTTCTCCTCCCACCTTCACTCTTTCCCAGAATGAGGGTCTTTTCAAATGAGTCAGTTCTTTGCATACTTTCTGCCAAAGTATTGGAGTTTCAGTATCAGTCCTTCCAATGAATAATCAGGACTAATTTCCTTTAGGATTGACTACTTGGATCTCCTTGCAGTCCAAGAGACTCTCAAGAGTCTTCTCCAATACCACAGTTCAAAAGTATCAATTCTTCGGCGCTCAGCTTTCTTTATAGTCCAATTCTCACATCCATACATGACTACTGGAAAAACTAAAGCTATGACTAGATGGACCTTCGTTGGCAAAGTAATGCTTCTGCTTTTTAATATGCTGTCTAGGTTAGTCATAACTTTCCTTCCAAGGAGCAAGTGTCTTTTAATTACATGGCTGCAATTGCCATCTGCAGTGATTTTGGAGCTCCCAAAATCTACTTACCATGAAGTGATGGGACCAGATGCCATGATCTGTTTTCTGAACATTGCTTTAAGCCAACTTGTCACTCTCCTCTTTCACTTTCATCAAGAGGCTCTTTAGTTCTTCCTCACTTTCTGCCATAAGGGTGGTGTCATCTGCATATCTGAGGTTACTGGCATTTCTCTTGGCAAACTTGATTCCAGCTTGTGCTTCATCCAGCCTAGCATTTCTCATGATGTACTCTGCATATAAGTTAAGTAAGCAGGGTGACAATATACAGCCTTGACGTACTCCTTTCCCGATTTGGAACCAGTCTGTTGTTCCATGTGCAGTTCTAACTGTTGCTTCTTGACCTGCTTACACATTTCTCAGGAGGCAGGTAAGGTGGTCTGGTATCCCCAACTCTTTCAGAATTTTCCACAATTCTTTGTGAAATTCTTTGTGAACCACAGAGTCAAAGGCTTTGGTGTAGTCAATAAAGCAGAAATAGACATTTTCTGGAACTCTCTTGCTTCTTTGATGATCCAACGGATGTTGGCAACTTGATCTCTGGTTCTTCTGCCTTTTCTAAATCCAGCTTGAACATCTGGAAGTTCACGGTTCACATACTGTTGAAGCCTGGCAGAGAATTTTGAGCATTACTTTGCCAGTGTGTGAGATGAGTGCAAATGTGTGGTAGTTTGAGCATTCTTTGGCATTGCCTTTCTTTGGGATTGGAATGAAAACTGACCTTTTTGAGTCCTGTGGCCACTGCTGAATTTTCCAAATTCCATGGCATATTGGGTGCAGCACTTTCATAGCATCATCTTTTAGGATCTGAAATAGCTCAACTGGAATTCCACCACCTCCACTAGCTTTGTTCATAGTGACGCATTCTAAGGCCCACTTGACCTTGCATTCCAGGATGTCTGGCTCTAGGTGAATGATCACACCATCGTGCTTATCTGGGTCATAAAGATCTTTTGTGTATAGTTCTTCTGTGTATTCTTGCCACCTCTTCCTAATATCTTCTGCTTCTGTTAGGTCCATAACATTTCTGTCCTTTATTGAGCCATCTTTGCATGAAATGTTCCTTTGTTATCTCCAATGTTTTTAACGAGATCTCTAGTCTTTTCCATTCTATTGTTTTCCTCTAATTCTTTACACTGATCACTGAGGAAGGCTTTCTTATCTCTCCTTGCTATTCTTTGGAACTCTGCATTCAAATGGGTATATCTTTCCTTTTCTCCTTTGCCTTTAGCTTCTCTTCTTTTCTCAGCTATTTCTAAGGCCTCCTCAGACAACCGTTTTGCCTTTTTGCATTCTTTTTCTTGGGGATGGTCTAGATCACTGCCTCCTGTACAATGTCATGAGCCTCCGTCCATAATTCTTCAGGCACTCTGTCTATCAGATCTAATCTTTTGAGTCTATTTCTCACTTCCACTGTATAAGCATAAGGGATTTTATTTTGGTCATACCTGAATGGTCTGGTGGTTTTCCCTACTTTCTTCAATTTAAGTCTGAATTTGGCAATAAGGAGTTCAGGATCTGAGCCATAGTCAGTCAGCTCCCTCTCTTGTTTTTGCTGACTGTATATAGTTCCTCTGTCTTCAGCCACAAAGAATATAATCAGCCTGAATTCAGTATTGACCATCTGATGATGTCCATGTGTAGAGTCTTCTCTTGTGTTGTTGGAAGAGGGTGTTTGCTATGATCAATGCATTCTCTTGGCAAAACTCTATTAACCTTTGCCCTGCTTCATTCTGTACTCCAAGACCAAATTTGCCTGTTACTCCAGGTATCTCTTGACTTCCTACTTTTTTCCAGTCCCCTGTAATGAAAAGGACATCTTTTTTGGGTGTTAGTTCTAGAAGGTCTTGTAGGTCTTCATAGAATCATTCAATTTCTTCAGCATTACTGGTTGGGGCATAGACATGGATTACTATGGTATTGAATGGTTTGCCTTGAAAATGAACAGAGATCATTCTGTCTTTTTTGAGATCACATCCAGGTACTGCATTTCAGACTCTTTTGTTGACCATGATGGCTACTCCATTTCTTGTAAGGGATTCTTGCTCACAGTAGTAGATATATGGTCATCTGAGTTAAATTCACCCATTTCGGTTCATTTTGGTTTGCTGATTCCTAAAATGTTGATGTTCACTCTTGCCATCTCCTGTTTGACCACTTCCAGTTTGCCTTGATTCATGGAACTAACATTCCAGGTTCCTATGCAATATTGCTCTTTACAGCATCAGACTTTACTTCCATCACCAGTCACATCCACAACTGGGTATCGTTTCTGCTTTGGCTCCATCTCTTCATACTTTCTGGAGTTATTTCTCCACTGATCTCCAACAGCATATTTGGCACCTACTGACCTGGGGAGTTCATCTTTCAGTGTCCTATCTTTTTGTCTTTTCATTCTGTTCATGCCGGGAGAAATATTAATAGCCTCACATATGCTGATGATACCATTCTTATGGCAGAAAGTGAAAAAGAACCAAGGAGCCTCTTGATGAAAGTAAAAGAGGAGAGTGAAAAAGTTTGCCTAAAACTCAAGATTCAAAAACTGAGATCATGGCATTTGGTCCCATCATTTCATAGCAAATAGATGGAGAAACAATGGAAACAGTAAAGAACTTTATTTTCTTGGACTCCAAAATCACTGTGGACAATGACTGCAGCCATGAAATTAAAAGATGCTTGCTCCTTGGAGAAAAGCTATGAAAAACACAGACAGCATATTAAAATGCAGAGACATTACTTTGCTGACAAAGGTCCATCTAGTCAAAGCTATGGTTTTTCCAGTATTTATGTCTGGATGTGAGAGTTGGACCATAAAGAAAGGTGAGCACCAAAGAATTGATGCTTTTGAACTGTGGTGCTGAAGAAGACTCTTGAGAGTCCCTTGGACTGCCAGGAGATCCAACCAGTCCATCCTAAAGGAAATCAGTCCTGAATATTCATTGGAAGGACTGATGCTGAAGCTCGAAAACTTTGGCCACCTGATGCAAAGAACTGACTCCTTGGGAAAGACCCTGATTCTGGGAAAGATTGAAGGCAGGAGGAGAAGGGGACGACAGAGGATGAGATTGCTGGATGGCTTCACTGACTCAATGGACATGAGTTTGAGCAAGCTCCAGGAGCTGGTGAAGGACAGGGAAGCCTGGCGTGTTTCAGTCCATGGAGTGGCAAAGCGTCCGACATGATGAAGGCCTGAACTGAAGTGATAGAAAACCAGGCTTGAACTGTATTGCTACATGATCAAGCAATAAAAAACAGAAATATCTTCCTTTTGGGGTCAGTGCTATAGAAAATCAGAGTCTTCCCTAGTGGCTCAGACTCAGTAAAGAGTTTGCCTACAAATTGGGATACCTGGGTTTGATTCCTGAGTGGGGAAGATCCCCTGGAGAAGGCAATGGCAATCTACTCCAGTATTCTTGCCTGGAAAATCCCATGGATGGAGGAGCTTGGTGGGCCCCAGTCCATGGGGTGGCAAAGAATCAGACACAACTGAGTGACTAACACACTCATAGAAAATCAGTCTTTAGTTATATGAGTTTTGAATTACATGAGCAGCCTTTTGTTCAAAGGTATTGTATCATCTACAGAATAACAACGAGAGTGTTCAGAATCACCCCTGTGGATCCTACAGTGGGCCAGTGCAGGAGAACTCATGAAAGGGGATTTCAGGCTTCCCTTCAGCTCAGCAGGGGTGGGTGATGGATCTCTCAGTTCAGGGAAAATCCCTTTGAGTTACTTCCACATCCCTCTGACAGAACTGTGAAGTTTCAAAGATGAACTATGAAGCTGACTCAAACACTAAAAGGCTCTTAAATCCCAGCTGAGATGCCAGATAGACATTTTAGCAACCCCAGAATCATCCATACCATCCTAGAGACTCTGCCTCAGTGTATCACAAAGTGCCAAATGCAGCTTCTTATCCAGACTGAGTCTAATGAGGGGTGTAACCTGGATGAGGTCCCTTAAGCTCTCTGAGCCTTGGTCCTTAATTAATAAAGAAGGAGGTGGCTACCTGACACCTGGAGTTCCTTCCTGCTCTAACAGATTCACTGATTCATTATCCTAACCACCATCTTTATCACAGTGTCACTGAGTCCTCTTGTACGTCATGGCTTAGACAATCACATGAGATTGAAATATACTTCTATGTGGGATTGAGAAGTACACCCAGACTCTAAATATTTTTAACTTTTCTGAAAAAGAATCTGATATATTCTAAAGGAAGCTTAAATTTTACATTCTTTGGTACAGGGAATGCACTTCCAGGAATTTATCCTAAACATCTAACCAGAAATCAGGAACCAAATTAGAAGCAACATACATGTCTGAAATTAAGAAAGAGGGGATATATTTACTTTAAAAAAAAAGGTTGTTAAAAACTGAGGAGAGGGGACTTTAGATTCAGATTGACTAGAGATGAATCCTAACTTTACTGTTTAACAGTTCCATGACTTTGGGAAAGTTATTTAACCTCTCAGGGTTTTAGCTCCCCCTTCTATAAAATAAAACAAAGTTTCAACCTTATAAAATTAAAATGAGTGGTTCCAAAGCAAATAACCCACAGTATTATTTGACGAGCTCCAGCTATACTCAACATCACAAACTATGAAAGTAAAGCCAAATGAGAGATCCTACTTGTATAACAATTGCAGAAAAGCAGGAAGCACCCACACAATTCACTTAGCACTCATTCATGTACTGCCTGTAACAATTGCTCCTGCTGTTGGCTTAGAGAGTCACTAGCGACTGCAATTAGAGAATAAGCTCCTTGAAAGCAGGAACCATAAATCTACTCTTCCGTTCCCCACAGGGCCTGTACAGTGCACTATATACTGTGAAGTTGTAAGTTAAGGGTAAAGAAGTCCTTCTTGTAACACAGGATCACCTATTTACTCAACACCACCATTAAACTTGGGGGCTTCCCTTGTAGCTCAGTCGGTATAGGATCTGCCTGCAGTGCAGGAGACCTCGGTTCAGTTCCTGGGTTGGGAAGAGCCCCTGGAGAAGGAAATCGCAACCCACTCCAGCATCCTTGCCTGGAAAATCTCATGGACAGAGGAGCCTGGTGGGCTGCAGTCCATGGGGTCGCAAAGAGTCAGACACGACTGAGTGACTGACACTAACACCATTAAACTAATTATCTTATTTAGCACCCAAACCAGAAAATAATTTTCCTCCAGTTACCACCATTCACCTGCTTGCTCAAATCCAAAATATGCAGGTCATCCTAGAGTCCATGTATGTCCCTGAAAACTAGTCGATTATCGAGATTTCTGCCTCTGCTTCTCTATGTGAACCCTCTCCTGCCCCAAACTAGGCTGACTTACCTTAGCCTCTTAAATTTTTCTGCTTGGTGAATCTGCCCTGATGGCCCAGACAGGAGATGCTAATACCTTCTCAAAGTACTGAGTTCTTACCTTACTGCGTTCTTTCTGTAATTAGTCACTGGAAATTGGCCTTCTCAATTAGTCTCTATATTTGTTACTATGTTGTAAGTGCCTGTGAGGCAGGCAATTGAGGCCTCTCAGAGGTCAAATGCCTAAACCATCCTTATTTATTTTTTTAGGCTTCTGGTACATGGGAAAAAGGGGAAGAAAATTCCAAAACAGGTTACCAAAACTGGCTGCTTTTAAATGTTTAGGTTTCCCTAGTAAATACTTTGAATCCACGCATAAAATTTATTGCCTATCTTGGTAATAACATGAAAGTTTCTGAATTGTGCAGCCCTAGACCAAATCCACCTCTATGACCAGCTAACAGATTACCATACCCCCAAAGGCTGAACACAGCAATGTATCTTAGAACAGCCCCCGGGATGTGATAGGGTGGCAATGAGGAATAGTTAGTTGAAAGATTTTGAGATGATCAGAATGGGGTGAGAAATGTCTTCTTTTCCTATGTCAATTTTAGATCTTCTGTATCTTCAGCTTTTTAATCTGAAACACTCTGATGGTTCCAATCTTTCTTTGTTTAAAAAACCCAAACAAAATGAAGTCAAAGCAGGGTTGCTATATTCGCCTGGCGAAGGGACCCAGCAGACCCAGTTTCTCCTAGCAACAAAAATGGCACTCATTTGATTTCACTTCCATTGTGGAGAGAGAAAACTCACTCAGAACCTCAAACATCACTCCAGTCAACTTCTAGACCACCGCCACCTGTATATCAGTCTATTGTTCCCTGCTTTACTATTGCCTGCAGGTGCAACTGCTGGTAAGAACCTAGGAATCCAAGTTTAATTAGATCTCAATCCATAAAGCAGATATGTTGCCCTTGGAAGGAGAACATGGGGCCCTCCTCCACAAAGCAGAGCATACCTGCCAGGCAGACAGCAGAAACCCCAGGGAAATCACCAGGCTAGCAAACCAGAAGGTCCTTCCTCAGCATCCTCCCTGCTTGATTGCACCACTTGCAATCTCGTGCAGAAGAGGTTCAGGCAGCCCTAAAGTGGTGGGCTTCAAGGTTCAATCACTAGCTTCCAGCTGCCAGCCATCCTAAAAATTTATACCCTTCCCCATCCAGAGAAAAACCTCCCTCCTAATGACACCAAACATCACCCCCTGAGCTAAGACAAGAAACAATACCTGCAACCCATATTGGCTGCTTTTTTCTGAACACCCCCTGACATACATGAATACTCACCACTCAAAAGGGAAATGTTTTTAAACTCTCTCACTTAAGGATAATGGGAAAATTTCAAGGTCTAAATCAGGTGTTAGGGGTTCATTCCCATTAACCAAAGCCACTTAAACCAATGGCCAGGCCTGCGTACGGAAAGAGAGAACTCCAAATAGCCTAGAGATAGAGATTCTACAATTTACTTGTTGGATTTTCAACCTCAATATAAAATGAATACTATGGAGAAAAACTTAAACTAAAAATTCAGCTTGAACCATCACCAAGATGAAGTATTCTTAAATCTTAGTGATTCATATTTCAAGACATTTACATATTCAAATACACTAAACCAATTTGAACTATTTCCTGAGCTCACTTTACCTCTTGTCTTAATTCTCAAAGCAACGTATATACAAGTATATGTAGCTTTAATTACATTTTATTTTCCATCATTCCATACCAGTTCTTTCTCTCCCAAATTTCAACTGTTTTTAAAGACTCTTCTTATTTATTAGCAGCATTATGAATAAATTTATTATTAATAAGTTAGCCTTACATTCACACTTCCTCGGTGTCAAGTCCTATGCAATTCTCTTCTTCTAGAAGAGAATTTACAATGGCCCCAGTCTCAAGAAGGAAAGGCAGATACTGACTGACTTAAATCTGAAACTGCCCCCTCTTCCTTCTTGGAGACTATTCCAATGTCCTCACATCTTTCCAGCTTGAACTTGAGCAGATATGTCTTCCGAACATGTCACAATGCCTGCATAAATGTGAATCTAAGGACCACCCCCTTTTGAACACCATACCTTCCGGTCCAAATGTTGTGCCATAGAGTATTTCTCAATGAGACTCACCTTGACACTCCATTCACATGACCACAGTCATGTCCCACCTGCTGTGAAAACCGGAGCCAGAGCGCATGTCTGGTCTTTACCCTCTCTCATCCGGGCCATCAAGATGGATAGACGAAAAGGCAATAGCAGCGGTAACATAATAAAGCCTGACTGAAAAGACTGATAACGACAAACCATCTTCTAACATACAGTGCCTCAAGCAAGAGATTGGCACAGGTGCTTAAGTTGGGAGCCACAGCCAAAACAAAGTTATAGGAATAAGATGATGGGAAAACATTTAACTAGGTCAATACTGAAGGTCACTTGTCTTCAAGGAATACACAAACTGAGCTGGGTGAATAAATAAGTTAGAATAAATTTTTATAAATCAATATGAAGCTTGCACAAAGTGATGTGAACAAGAAAGAAGCAATGGTCTGACTCTAACCTGGAGAGCCAGAAACTGCTACCTATCTGCATTCAAGTCTTATTTCCTCCTTCAGTGGAAACTCTTGGTGAACAAGGGCCATGTCCCCTAGAATGCTTCATACCTAGTTAGCACTCAATAAATAGCCAATGAATGATGAGCTCCTACTTGGGACCCCACCTCCCTGAAACACTGGCCTGAGTGGCAACCAAGATCAGAAAGAGTCAGAGTGACTAATTGCAAATTTCTGGGCTCACTTCGTATCTACTAACTCAGATTTAAATGTGGCCACCCCATCAGCATACCCAGAGGTGTTTGTCTCCCATCAGTACATAAGCCATGATGTGTCTGCTCATATCAGGCTTCGTATTAGACAAGGGTGGATGGTGCAATAGCTGCTCTTGAGACCAAACGATAATCTGTCTCTGTCAGATGACAATAACCATTCTAGAGTGCTTCCATTCTATTTATTTTACTCTATTTTATCATGTATTACTAAGACATTATTTTATTTTGCTCTCTTCTGTACAGTTCAGTTAGGTTCAGTCACTCAAATGTGTCCGACTATTTGCCCCCGCCATGGATTGCAGCATGCCAGGCTTCCCTGTTCATCAACAACTCCCAGAGCTTTCTCAAACTCATGTCCATTGAGTCAGTAATGCCATCCAACCATCTCATCCTCTGTCACCCCCTTCTCCTGCCTTCAATCTTGCCCAGCATCAGGATCTTTTCCAGTGAGTCAGTTCTCTGCATTAGGTGGCCAAAGTACTAGAGCTTCAGCTTCAGCATCAGTCCTTCCAATGAATATTCAGGACTAATTTCCTTTAGGATTGACTATTTGGATCTCCTTGCCATCCAAGGGACTCTCAAGAGTCTTCTCCAACACCACAGTTCAAAAGCATCAATTCTTCAGTGCTCAGCTTTCTTTATAGTCCAACTCTCACATCCATATATGACTACTGGGAAAACCATAGCTTTGACTAGACAGAACTATGTTGACAAAGTAATGTCTCTGCCTTTTAATATGCTGTCTAGGCTGGTCATAGTTTTTCTTCCGAGGATCAAGTGTCTTTTAATTTCATGGCTGCAGTCACCATCTGCAGTGATTTTGGAGCCCAAGAAAATTAAGTCTGTCACTGTTTACATTGTTTCCCCATCTATTTGCCATGAAGTGATGGGACTGGATACCATGATCTTAGTTTTTTGAATGTTGAGTTTTAAGCCAGCTTTTTCACTCTCCTCTTTCATCAAGAGGCTTTTTAGTTCCTCTTCAGTTTCTGCCATAAGAGTGGTGTCATCTGCATATCTGAGGTGATTGATATTTCTCCTGGCAATCTTGATTCCAGCTTGTGCTTCATTCAGCTCTTCTGTACACTTGGTTCTTATACCCATAATTCTTTGCATTAAACATTTCCATAACTCTTTGAGTTAAACATGGAGATGTTTAAATAACTAAAACCATTCATGTCACATACATGGGCTATCCTTAACCACACATTCAGAACAACAAACAGAACACTTAACCTGAAAATATAAGACAGGATAAGGCAATCCAAAGACTTATATCTTGAAAAACAAAACCGACAAGTAGTAAGAACAAGTATCATGTCATATTACCTGCCTGTAGCCAACTCTTCAAAATGTAGAGGCCTAGATTGTTTCTGTTAGAAGTGTCGCACCTGAGGTAGGTAGGAAGCTAGCATCTACTATGTGCTAAACTTTTCATGTATTTGATTATCCTTTGAGAAAACCCAAGAAGTATGCTTTCTACCACAGGTGTGAGGAATATGAGACACCAAGAGATTAACTAACCAACACTAGGGCACAGAGGCTCCTCCCAGGTAGCACTAGTGGTAAAGAACCCTCCTGCCAATGCAGGAGACCTGGGTTCTATCCCTGGGTCAGGAAAATCCCTTGGAGAAGGACATGGCAGCCCACTCCTGTAGTCTTGCCTGGAGAATCCATGGGCAGAGGAGTCTGGCGGGCTACAGTCCTTGGGGTCACGAAGAGTCGGACATGACTGAGAGACTAACACAAGGCACAGAGTTGGTTAAAGATCAGAGCCAGGATTTCAAGTTCTTTATATGTCTGACTCCAAATCCCATTCTGTCCCCCTAGATCAGGGCAAAGACTAGAAAAATCTTCTCAGCTAGCCCCATCAGACAATCTTCATCAACTACATTTGTGTAGGTTAAACATAGTAGGGAAAGGGCTCCTCCTTCTAGGACTCTCTATAACTGAATTGTCAGCACATGTGAAGGAGGTGAAGCTTTGCACGTAGTTAGAGTGTTTATTTACCACTGTGGTAATGAAAGTCAGAATGCACAGGGCTGCCAGCAAATAAAAGAACTGAGTAGCCTGAGACATCATTTGACAAAGGTCTAGACACTGAGATGAGTATCAGCGATGTGGTAAGAATCTAAAGCAGTCATCTATAGTTCCAGGCTTCATGCTACTTCACAAATCATATCAATGAAAAATGTCAAAAATTGTCAAATTACACACTTAAAATTTAGGGCTAAAATTTATTGTATGTAAATCGTATTTCAATTGAAAAGGGAGAATGAACTGTTCTGCACTTCCTTCTCCCCTGGCAGCCAGGAACACAATTTTGATGGATGGAGCCTTAGCAACTATTTTAGATTATAAGGCCCAAGTTGACGAGAAGGAGCAGTGAATCTGAAAGCAGCTTATTCCTGACAACTTTGTCAGGATCCATTCCATTCCTGAATACTTCTGTTGTCATGAATATTTTATGTAATATGCAAATAAATTCTATTGTGTATAAAGGAAAAAATATTTAAATCTATCTTGTATAGCAAAAAAATAAAAATTGTATGTGTCAAAATAATAGCTAACATTTACTGATTGCTTTCTGTATACCAGTCTCCATTCAAGTAAGTGCTTTGCATTTTAACTAATTTAACCTTCATAAGAAGCCTCTAAAGTAGATACTATCAGATACTATTGTCACTCTAATTTTACAGATAAAGAACCTGAGGCAAAGTTAGGAACTAAAATGTCTATAATCACACAGGTGATAAGTAACAGAACTGGAATTCATATCTAGCTCTGGGTCTATAGCACCTCTATGACAATATACCATAAATACAGTTAAAAGACACGTGACCAAGAAGATATTGACAATTAACATAAAACTGACAAAGGCTGAGTAGGCAGAATGTCATTTTTAATCAGGGATCTGTTAAAAAGAAAAAAAAATCTGCTCCCCTCTACCCCTCTACCATGGGCAAGGAATTGTTCTTAACAGACAATTCAACACAGAGAAAACCTTAATGCCTGATAATCAAATGAAAAAAGTCCAATCTCATGAGAAATCAAAGAAAATTAAATTTAAATCAGAGCTATTTTTCTACTTATTGGATTAGAAAAATTAAAAAGATATTATATCAAGTGTTGGTGAGAGTATGAGGAAATGGGAATGCTTACACACTGTCAGAAGTATAAATTTGATTGCTGACTATAGTCCAGCATGTCCATTTGTACTATGTACTCTAACAAGTCATAGATATGTTCTCTTGAATATAAAAAAAAAACTTTATTTTTGCATTGGTAGTAGTAACATGAAATTAGAAATAATCTGAATATCCATCAACAGAGAAATAGAAAAATAACATGAAGTGACCTATACAGTAGAATATGATGTGTGTGTTTGTGTAAAAGTCACTCAGTCATTGTCTGACTCTCTGTGACCCCATGGTCACAAACCCATGGAATTCCCTAGGCCAGAATCCCGGAGTGGGTGGCCTTTCCCTTCTCCAGGGGATCTTCCCAACCCAGGGATCAAACCCAGATCTCCCATACTGCAGGTGGATTCTTTACCAGCTGAGCCACAAGGGAAACCCAAGAATACTGGAGTGGGTAGCCTATCCCTTCTCCAGCGGTAGAATATGATACTAGAGTTTAAAAAGACCTTTTTAAAGATAAAAGCATTAGATCTATATTGAGCAACATGGACACGTTTTTTTAAAGCATTAAGTTGAATGAAAATTGCAGGTTGCCAAATACAATTATGGTTTGATGTAACTTACGTAGTTCTTAAACACCTGAAACATAATACAATTAATTGCTCAAGCACATATGTGAATATAAAAACATAAAAGCAAGGATAGGCATTAGTAATAGTAGTTTCCTTTGGGGAGAGTGAAGGAGACTAGAACTGAGGGATGTCATGGAGTGCTTGTTCTGTAATACCGTATTTCCTTTATTTAAAAGAAAAACTTGAAGCAAATAATACAAAGTGTCAGTTCTGCATGGTAGGAAGACTAGAGTATGCCATACATTATTTTTGTGCTTTCAATTTTTTAAATTGATATACTTTATTTTTTAGAAAAGCTTTCGGTTTAGAGAAAACTGAGCAAAAATTACAGAGTTCCATGTTTTTTCTCCCCAACTCTCACAATTTCCCAATTATTTTCTTCTTGCATTAATGTGGTATCTTTGTTACAATTGGAGAACCAATCGATACATTTTTATCACTGAACTTCATCATTTACATTAGGGTTCACTTTGTGTTTTACAGTTCTTTGCATTTCACAAATGCATCACGTCATGTATCTCTCATTACAGTAGCATGCAGAATGTGCCACAAAAACCTCCTTTGTTCCACCTACTCATCCCTTTCTTCCTGCCCCTGAGCCCTTGGCAACCATTGATCTTTTTACTTTTTCTATAGTTTTGTCTTTTCTAGAACGTCATATAATTGGAATCATACAATATGTAGCCTTTTCAGATTAAACCCTTTTATTTAGCAATAGTGCATTTAAAGTTCATCCATGTCTTTTTCTGGTTTGATAGTTCATTTCTTTGTAGTGCTGAATAATATTCCATTGTATGAGTGTATCACTGGGTTTTTTGTGGGTTTTTTTTTTTGCTGTAGTTGTTGCTTGTTTTTGTTTTTTATCCATCCCCCCTATTGAAGGGGGGGGGGTCTTTGTTCCAGTTTGGGGTGACTATATTATACAGCTGCTATAAACATTTAAACATTTATGTGCAGGTTTTTGTATGGACATTAGTTCCCAACTCATCTGAGTAAACACCTAGGAGCCTATTCCTGAATCATATGATTAGGGTACGATTTATTTTGTAAGAAGCTGCCAAACTGTCTTCCAACATGGCTGTATCATTTTGCATTTCCAACAATAAATGCAGAGAGCTGTTTCTCCAAAGCTTCTCTAGCATCTGATTTTGTCAATGTTCTAGATTTCAGCCTTTCAAATAGGTGTACAATAGTACCTCATTGTTGTTTCCATTTGCATATCAATCAAGATACACAATCATTTGCCATCTGCATATCTCCTTTGATGAAGTGACTTACTTTTTACTTGGGTTATTTATTTTCTTATTGTTGACTTTTAAGAGTTCTTTGTATATTTGGATATCTATCTTTTTATCAGACACATGAATTGCATGTATTTCCTCCCACTTTGTCGTTTGTCTTTTCAGTCACTTAAAAGTGTCTTTCACAGATTCTGAGTTAAAATCTGAGTTAAATCTGAGTTAAAAGTTTCAAATAATATGGTATAAATTATATATGCTTTTCTTTGACGGGTTGTGCACTTGATGCTGTATCTAAAAATATCATACCCAAGGTCATCTTGATTTTCTCCTATGTTATCTTCTAGAAGTTTTATAGCTTTGCTTTTATATTTAGGTCTATGATAAGAAAGCCCTCTTCAATGCAAAGAAATAGAGGAAAAGAACAGAATGGGAAAGACTAGAGATCTCTTCAAGAAAATTAGAGATACCAAGGGAACATTTCATGCAAAGATGGGCTCGATAAAGGACAGAAATGGTATGGACCTAACAGAAACAGAAGAAATTTAGAAGAGGTGGCAAGAATACACAGAAGAACTGCACAAAAAAGATCTTCACGACCCAGATAATCATGATGGTGTGATCACTCATCTAGAGCCAGACATCCTGCAATGTGAAGTCAAGTGGGCTTTAGAAAGCATCACTACGAACAAAGCTAGCGGAGGCGATGGAATTCCAGTAGAGCTATTTCAAATCCTGAAAGATGATGCTGTGAAAGTGCTGCATTCAATATGCCAGCAAATTTGGAAAACTCAGCAGTGGCCACAGGACTGGAAAAGGTCGGTTTTCATTCCAATCCCAAAGAAAGGTAATGCCAACGAATGCTCAAAGTGAAAGTGAAAGTGAAGTCGCTCAGTCGTGTCCGACTCTTTGCGACCCCATGGACTGTAACCCACCAGACTCCTCCGTCCCTCGGATTTTGCAGGCAAGATACTGGGGTGGGTTGCCATTTCCTTCTCCAGGAGACGTTCCCGACCCAGAGATTGAAACTACCACACAATTGCACTCATCTCACATGCTAGTAAAGTAATGCTCAAAATTCTCCAAGCCAGGCTTCAGCAATACATGAACCATGAACTTCCTGATGTTCAAGCTGGTTTTAGAAAAGGCAGAGGAACCAGAGATCAAATTGCCAACATCCGCTGGATCATGGAAAAAGCAAGAGAGTTCCAGAAAAACATCTATTTCTGCTTTCTTGACTACGCCAAAGCCTTTGAATGTGTGGATCACAATAAACTGTGGAAAATTCTGAAAGAGATGGGAATCCCAGACCACCTGACCTGCCTCTTGAGAAATCTGTATGCAGGTCAGGAAGCAACAGTTAGAACTGGACATGGAACAACAGACTGGTTCCAAATAGGAAAAGGAGTACGTCAAGGCTGTCTATTGTCACCCTGCTTATTTAACTTATATACAGAGTACATCTTGAGAAATGCTGGACTGGAAGAAACACAAGCTGGAATCAAGGTTGCTGGGAGAAATAACAATAACCTCAGATATGCAGATGATATCACACTTATGGCAGAAAGTGAAGAGGAACTAAAAAGCCTCTTGATGAAAGTGAAAGAGGAGAGTGAAAAAGTTGGCTTAAATCTCAACATTCAGAAAACGAAGATCATGGCATCCGGTCCCATCACTTCATGGGAAATAGATGGGGAAACAGTGGAAACAGTGTCAGACTTTATTTTTGGGGGTTCCAAAATCACTGCAGATGGTGATTGCAGCCGTGAAATTAAAAGACGCTTACTCCTTAGAAGAAAGGTTATGACCGACCTAGACAGCATATTCAAAAGCGGAGACATTACTTTGCCGACTAAGGTCCGTCTAGTCAAGGCTATGGTTTTTCCAGCGGTCATGTATGGATGTGAGAGTTGGACTGTGAAGAAGGCTGAGCGCCAAAGAATTGATGCTTTTGAACTGTGGTGTTGGAGAAGACTCTTGAGAGTCCCTGGGACTGCAAGGAGATCCAACCAGTCCATTCTAAAGGAGATCAGTCCTGGGATTTCTTTGGAAGGAATGATGCTAAAGCTGAAACTCCAGTACTTTGGCCACCTCATGCGAAGAGTTGACTCATTGGCAAAGACTTTGATGCTGGGAGGGATTGGGGGCAGGAGAAGGGGACGACAGAGGATGAGATGGCTGGATGGCATCACGGACTCGATGGACATGAGTCTGAGTGAACTCTGGGAGTTGGTGATGGACAGGGAGGCCTGGCGTGCTGCGATTCATGGGGTCGCAAAGAGTCAGACATGACTGAGCAACTGAACTTAAAAAATTTGTTGTATGAATAAAAGGCATATGCATCTAGAAATTATGAAATGGTTTATTCATAATTTGCCAATCTGCTATAAAATGTTGATATGTGACAGTTCAAAGTTGTGAATCTTAGTTTTCACTGAAAATTAGGGTTACTAGAGATTAAATTTTTTAATAATATATGTAATTAAAACTATTAAAATAATAAGAAAGCTCTATATGCAAAGTATATAAGGAAAGTAAGATGTACTTTCGGTAAGAAAAGGTATGAGGTATGAAGATGCTTTTTTGTTCACGGAAATGGGGAGTAATTTTGTCCTGGCTTAGAGGTTATTTAAAGGCTGTTTCAGAATAATAAAGGAGAGAAAGAGAGGAAAAAATAAAGGAGAACAACTGAAAATATTTAGAAATTTGGAAATAGAAAATCTTGTATAGTCAAGTTGGTTTAAATTGAATGAATTTATCAGAATTTTCTTTTTAATAAGCTTTAATATAAAAATGTGGATATATATGAAACTAAAATTTAATTGTGTCTCTCTGTTCAAAGAACAAATTCTTTTTGAGGTTTTTCTCTTTACCTTCTAAGCAATCAGCTTAGGAAAAAAGTCCATAAAACCAAGAATTTATGTCTTATCAAAATATTTCTTATGCTTCATGTTATCTTTATGAGGTGTTCAATTACTTAAGAAAAACTGAGTCAATATTAAGAGAGTTAAGATTTTTATTACAACATAGGTAATTGTCTATATTTGCCTTTGAAACCTTTTTATTGTCACCTTGGTTAAATCAGTAAATATTAATTCACTGTGACCTGTGGTCCTATTAATGTTTCAAACCTTTTGATATGTTTTTTTACAAACTTCCCAAAACCAAATTCTAAGTGAAATCTTTTATATTTGGAACTAACTGTGGGATTTTCCCAGAGAGTTCCGGGAAAACTTCAAAGAATTTGTTCTCTCAAAAGAAAAATGTTAAATTAATTAGGCTTATTTGATATGTCTAATTACATGAGAATAAGAAATGATGCTAAACCTTCTTTAGGTTATATTTGTACGACTGCATGTTACTATTTTAAGTGTTACCAAGTCCAAGCTCACTCTCCTCACCACACGATAGGCCAACAAATCCAAGAAATGAGTTGTTGAGGCAAAGAATATGACTTTATTCAGAGAGCTGGCTGACAGAGAAGATGGCAGACTGAAGTCTCAAAGTCATCATCTTGTTGGGGGCCTTGATGTCAGGTTCTTTTATGGATCAGAGATGGAGAGAGGCGAGGAAACAAAGTAAAAAGGCCATTTGATTCTCGCAGATTTCTCTGAGAATGACACGCCTGACAGGGTCAGATTGTCTCCCTGTGAGCTAAATAAAAGCACCTTAAGGGTTGGGCTTCCCTGGTGGCTCAGAGGTTAAAGCGTCTGACTGCAATGCAGGAGACCTGGGTTCGATCCCTGGGTCGGGAAGATCCCCTGAAGAAGGAAATGGCACCCCACTCCAGTATTCTTGCCTGGAGAATCCCATGGACAGAGGGGC
This sequence comes from Budorcas taxicolor, assembly GCF_023091745.1. Taxonomy (NCBI): domain Eukaryota; kingdom Metazoa; phylum Chordata; class Mammalia; order Artiodactyla; family Bovidae; genus Budorcas; species Budorcas taxicolor. The sequence continues at coordinate 109,510,829 of NC_068910.1, read as the reverse complement.
CTGGTGGGCTACAGTCCATGGGGTCCCAAAGAGTTGGACACAACTTAGCGACTTCACTTTCACTTAAGGGTCAGGCAGAGGGGGCAGGATTCTCTGAGGTAGGCCATTATGTATGATTTTAATAACAAAAATGGCAAAAATAAGGTTAAAGTCACAGCATGAAGTCAAAATTAACCCTTCCCAGTTACAATTCCCCACTGTCAATGGCCAGCTCATAATCTTGTGGGGAAAGGGGGTGACAACTGTTCTGCTTGTCAGATGGATCTTTCTGGGAGTGTCTGTCTTCAGTGCCAATGTTTTAAATGTCATGATTTGTCTTCTTTTTGTTCTTTTTTGCAAAGTGTCCATTTTACACTTGTAGACAGAAATATCGAACTTCAAACCCAAGAGGCAGCAACTCAAGTTAAGAAATTTAGCGCTTCTCTCTATGGAAAGATGCAAGAGTCGGGGCTCATTCGAATGATTTCTGTGGTATGTACCTCATCTGTCTTGGGACCCTACTCCTATATTCTCAGTTTCCTCAGAGTTCACCATAGGAAGTGACTGCAGTCTAATTCGCCTTCCTCGGGGCTCACTGGCTCATGCTGAAGGGCTGCAATCACTGATTGCATTTCTCAGGTCTTTCTTCTTAGTCATGGATTTGACCGATATTTGGGAAACATTTCCTGATTAACTTTTGTCTCATGGTGCTGAGAGGCTCATCCCAGATCAGGCCAAAATGCTTGATACATCACACCAGTTGGTAAATTTTGAAACAGGCCCCATCAATAATTAAAATTCTCTGGTTTCTGTCTAACTGTTAATATAATCCAGGAGACATTTCCCCTTGTTGTTTCTTCTCATACCCAGAATCATATTATTACAACTATTTCCTCAAAATATTTAGCCGCAGAAGTTTCATTGGAGGCCTGATTTGCACATTACTGCAAGAGATAACAGTCTTATAAATTGGACAGAATGTAAGTAGTGCAGCCAGTAACACTGACAATGACCTGGTGCAGCAGTGAGACACAAAGCACAATTTGAAGGCAAAGAACAAATTTAAACAATGATTAAATTTATAATCCAATTGCAATGGCTGAGAGACCCAAAAGAGGCATAACTGATTTAATGAGCTGTTCACAGTTTCAGTGTACTGGCCATATGTACTTAGACATTCATAGCTTAATCTTTGAGACAAGTATATGTTACTGGTAGGATCAACAAAGTAGAGAGAAAAAGATACATATTTCAATTTTGCTCACAAAAGATATAACTTACCAAGTTGTTATAAGCCATAATTTAAGGAGAAGATTTTCCTTATACTTGGAAAACACAGATTTAAATCAGTAATCCTTTTAGATAAAAACCATAAAAATTACAACCATATTCACCAGTTTACTCAGTCCTATGTAACTAATCCTTTTTGTTAACAGCTTTATGAAGTCATCAGCTTTTTCATTAGAATTCTTTAATTTATTACTCAGTTCATCATTGTGGTCTGAAAGTCAGAAATTTGTATTTATCCAAAAGTCCTTTTTATAAATCTTGAAGAGGAGACATTTTTGCAAAGGTATTAGAGTGAAACCATAACTGTCTGCAAATAACTTTAAAAAGGCACAGTTTAAATCTGAAAGTGAAAGTGAAGTCACTCAGTCGTGTCCGACTCTTTGTGACCCCATGGACTGTAGCCTACCAGGCAATTGACAGAGCCATCCATTTACTACTGTGACATTCAACACTTTCAGAAAATAACTAGAATTATGACTGACAATATTCCACCAGGATAAATCAGGTTATTAGGAACTCCATATAATCTCTAGAATATCTGCATCATTTATCATATAATGTAAAATTTGTTAGGTGGCACTAGTGATAAGAACCCACCTGCCAATGCAGGAGACATTAGAGCCGCAGGTTTGATCCCTGGGTTAGGAAGATCCCTTGCAGAAGGACATGCCAACCCACTCCAATATTCTTGCCTGGAGAATCCCATGGACAGAGGACCCTGGCAGGCAATATTCCATGGGGTCTCAAAGAGTTGGACATGAGTGAAGCAACCTAGCACAAAAATTTATAATTCATTTGACATCTCCCTTACAGTTAGGGCTTCCTTGGTAGCTCAGCTGGTAAAAAAAAAATCTGCCTGCAATGTGGAAGACCCCGGTTCAATTCCTGGAAGAGCCCCTGAAGAAGGAATAAGCTACCCACTCCAGTATTCTTGGGCTTCCATGGTGGCTCAGATGGTAAAGAATCCGCCTGCAATGCAGGAGACCTGGGTTCAATCCTTGGCTTGGGAAGACCCCCTGGACAAGGTCATAGCAACCCACTCCAGTATCCTTACCTGGAGAATCCCCCTGGACAGAGGAGCCTGGTGGGCTACAATCTATGGGGTCCCAAATAGTCAGACACGATTGAATGACTAAAGCACAGCATAGCACAGCCCTTACAGATAAATATACCGAGTGAACCTAATTAATATCCTCTTTTGGTGTGCCTCAGGGGCCCTTTGAAGCACACCAAAGTTAGCTTAAGGTCAAAGAAACTGTATTATAATTTGATTTGGGAAGTTTTGTCAACGGAACACCAAAAAACTTTTAAAAATACAATAGGACCATGAAAGTGAAAGTGAAAGGGTTAGTCACAGAATCGTTTTGGACTCTTTGTCATTCCATGGACTGCAGACTGCCAGGCTCCTCTGTCCATGGAATTCCATCCACTGGAGTGGATAGCCATGCCCTTCTCCAGGGGATCTTCCCTATCTAAGAATCGAACCTGGGTCTCCCATATTGCAGACAGATTCTTTACCATCTGGGCCACAAGGGAAGGCCATAGGTGACTGTAAAGCTTAGCCAAAGTGACAATAAAAGATTTCAAAGGCAAATACAGATTACTAGAGAACTAAATTAACTTAAAGTCTGTTATCAAAGGCAGTTTAGCATCTTCAGAAAACGTGTCTGTTTTAACAGGGAGCAAAGCCAAATTTACGTTTTGCCTCAGTTTACTTTAAAGTTTTATTTACTGAATTAAACTTGTTTTAATTTGACCACCTCATGCGAAGAGTTGACTCATTGGAAAAGACTCTGATGCTGGGAGGGATTGGGGGCAGGAGGAGAAGGGGACGACCGAGGATGAGATGGCTGGATGGCATCACGGACTCAATGGACGTGAGTCTGAGTGAACTCCAGGAGATGGCGATGGACAGGGAGGCCTGGCGTGCTGCAATTCTTGGGGCTGCAAAGAGTCGGACACGACTGAGCGACTGAACTGAACTTTCCCAAAACGACTGAAACTAGACAACCTGATATAAACTGAAATATCATCCACAACAGCCCATGTATGAACAACCTTCATGCCTGTTGTTGTGTAAGTCACTCAGAAGGTTCACTGGAACACACCTGATGGCAGCCTCAGAAACATTCAAACTGCAAAACATACTTAGAGCTCAATATCTTGAAATCTGCTCAGTTGGCTGTCATCTGGACTCAAAAACCAGTTTTAAGGTCTACTCCAACCATTAAACTTTATTTTCCTTTTGTTTCTATAGAAATGCCTTACTAAATCCCTGATTGCTCAGATCATATAGTGGAAACCCACGCAAACATCACCTCCTGAAATGAGACACAACTGTTGAACCAAAATGACCTATTACCAAATTAACAGACCGACTCAATCAAACAGAAAACAATGTTCTTAAATTCACTCTATTCTGCTTGTTCCTGTCTATATTTTCCTCCCCCTGTGATGATCCCTTATCTCACAACTTCTAACCCAATTCAGCTTTAATATGTTCAGTTCAGTTCAGTCACTCAGTTGTATCTGACTCTTTGCGACCCCATGACTACAGCATGCCAGGTTTCCCTGTCCACACCAACTCCAGGAGCTGCTCAAGTAAGAGAAAGAAAGTGAAAAGTGAAGTCGCTCAGTAGTGTCCAGACTTGTTGCAACCCCATGGACTATAGCCTACCAGGCTCTTCCATCCATGGGATTTTCCAGGCAAGAATACTGGAGTGGGATGCTATTTCCTTCTCCAGGAGATCTTCCCGACCCAGGGTCTGAACCCAGTCTCCCGCATTGTAGGCAGATGCTTTACCATCTGAGCCACAAACTCGTGTCCATTGAGTTGGTGATGCCATCCAATCATCTCATCCTCTGTTGTCCCCTTCTCCTCCTGCCTTCAATCTTTCCCAACATCAGGATTTTTTCCATTGAGTTAGTTCTGCGCATCAGGTGGCCAAAGTATTGGAGTTTTGACTTCAGCATCAGTCCTTCCAATGAATATTCAGGACTGAATTCCTTTAGGATTGACTGGTTTGATCTTCTTGCCATCCAAGGGACTCTCAAGAGTCTTCTCCAACACCACAGTTCAAAAGCATCAATTCTTCAGTGCTCAGCCTTCTTTATAGTCCAACTCTCATATCCATACATGACTACTGGAAAAACCATAGCCTTGACTAGACAGACCTTTGTTGGCAAAGTAATGTCTCTGCTTTTTAATAACCTATCTAGGTTGGTCATGTGACACTTTCTAAAAACATGTGACAGTTTATAGAAATAAAGCTACAAACTGGGAACTAAAAGAATCTATAATACACCATGCCAAAGTATGCCTATTTGACATAAAAATATTTTTGAGCTGAAGGGTGGCTCAGTGGGTAAAGCGTCTGCCTACAATGCAGGAGACCCGGGTTCGATCCCTCGGTTGGGAAGATCCCCTGGAGAAGGAAATGGCAACCCACTCCAGCACTCTTGCCTGGAAAATCCCATGGACTGAGAAGCCTGGTAGGCTACAGTCCATGGGGTCGCAAAGAGCTGGACACAACTGAGCAACTTTCCTATTCCCTTCCCTTGAAGGAAATTAAGAAGCAGCAAATGGAGGAAAAGATTTTTCTTTTCCCTCTTTCTGCCTAGAGGCAGGATATACATTCTTTCACTAGAAACAGATTCTTATCAGTGCAGAGGTGGCAAGTGGAATCTGCAAACAAATCTTAGCCAAACTTAAACAAATGTTAGTTTCCTCCCATATGTTTATATTTCCACAGTTCACTGCCCTTGAAAACCAAAATTGTTTTCTTTTGTCTTATCATTTCTCTACAAATTTATTGTTTTTCGTTGAAGACACTCTATAAGTCGGAATTCTAAGCTGCCACTTTGAGTTATTTCTCATTGAGGTTTCTTCTGCGTGATGTGTGCTGCACGTGTTGAAACAAAAACAACAAAGACTGTTAGTTTTTCCTCCTGTTAATCTTTTTGTTAAAAACACCAGTTGAAAATCTAAAACGCATAGAGATCCAGTGTTGCCGTCCCAATATATGTTGTTGTTGTTATTGTTCAGTCGCTCAGTCGGGTCTGACTCTTTGCGACGCCATGGACTGCGGCACACCAGGCTCCCCTATCCATCACCAACTCCCGGAGCTCGCTCAAACTCATGTCAAATGAGTCAGTGATGCCATCCAACCATCTCATCCTTTTCGTCCCCAATACATGTAAGGCAACACATTCTAATTTCCAGAGATTAGAACTTGCCCATCTTTGAGGCTGGGGGCAGGGGGACGTTATTCAGATTGCCATATCCCGTTAGGAATGCCAGTCAGAGGGAGGGCCTCTGACCATCATAAAAGTAAAAATTTTAAAAATCACCAGCAGATGGTGGGGAGAGAAGAGAACAGAAATAGAAATGTTACAACTGGGTTTTTCTAAGTGAAAGTGAAAGTGTTAGTTGCTCAGTCTAGTCTGACTCTTTGCAACCCCATGGACTGGAGCCCATCAGGCTCCTCTGTCCATGGAATTCTCTGTCCATGGAATTCTCCCAGGCAAGAATACTGGCATGGGTTGCCATTCCCTTCTCCAGGGGATCTTCCTAACCCAGGGATTGACCTCAGGCCTCCTGTGCTAACAAGCAAGGAAAACAAAGGAATGAGTACAGAAATCCCCAGAGTAGGCCTGTAGGAATTAAGCAATCCTAATTTTACTTTGACTGTTTCTAATCTTTGGTGCACATAACTAGACTTGTCCTTCACAAAGTTAATTTCTTAATCACTGTCTGACCCTAGGCATCCTGCACCTGCATTCTTCCCCCACACACCCTTGTAACACTCCCTTGCAGCATTCTTCAGAAAGAAAATCACAGGCCAATAACCTCAGGGATGACCAAACCCAGTGTTATGGCTGTGTTAGAACTTTGCAGAAGAAAGAAGAATGTAAAACCGTCACTGCCCTGATCCTTATCATATACCGCTGATGAAAACATCAAACTATAACACCTCTCCCTATTTCCCAGGGAGAGGGGCACAGTTGAGGTGCTAGCCTGATGCGGTCCCTCCTTGCCTGGCAAAGGAATAAAGCTACCCTTTCTTTCTCCTCCATAACTGTCTCTGTACTTCTGTTTGTCATCGGCGCACAGAGAGCCAGATTTTGGCAGCAGAAGGAGCCCCGTTAGACTCTCAGATTCCATCACTGAAGAAAATTCAAGGGCTTAGTATTGTCTACTTCTCAAACCTGGCTGCACCAGAGAATCCCCTGATGAGCTCATAAAAAATAACTAATTCCTGGACCTCAATTGCTAAAGATTCAGCTTCAATTATATCAAAATCTGCCTTTATATATGTAAATAAGTCTGCTTTTGTGCATGTGTATACATATATAAACTAAGATCACGGCATCCAGTCCCATCACTTTTATGGTAAATAGATGAGGAAAAGATGGAAGCAGTGACAGAGTTCCTCTTTTTGGGCTCTAAAATTTCTGCAGATGGTGACTGCAGCCATAAAATTAGAAGCCAATTGCTTCTTGGAAGGAAAGCTATGACAAACCTAGACAGTGTATTAAAAAGCAAAGACATCATTTTGCAGACAAAGGTCTGGATAGTCAAAGCTATGGTTTTTCCATAGGCTTGTATGTATGCATCCAGCCTCACATGTATGGATGTGAGAGCTGGAACATAAAGAAGGCAGAGCACCAGGGAATTGATACTTTTGAACTGTGCTGTTGGGTAAGACTCTTGAGAGTCCCATGGACAGCAAGGAGATTAAACCAGTCAATCTTAACCAAAATGAACCCTGAATATTCATTGGAAGGACTGATGATGAAGCTGAAGCTCCAATACTTTGGCCATCTGATGTGAAGAGCTGACTTGTTGGAAAAGACCCTGGTGCTGGGAAAGATTGTGGGCAGGATGAGAAGGGAGCGGCAGAGGATGAGATGGTTGGATGGCATCACTATTTTGAAGGATGTGAACTTGGGCAAACTCTGGAAGATACTGAGGGACAGGGAAGCCTGGTGTGCTGCAGTCCATGGGGTTGCAAATAGTCAGACACAACTTGGCAACTGAACAGCAACAAACTGTATATACATCTCCTGGTTTCTCTTTGAAGCAGTTTCCCAGAGCTACTGTGAAGCTATTTTCCAGACTAGACAATAGCCTCAGTAAGTGAAAGTGAGTGAAGTCACTCAGTCGTGTCCGACTCTGCGACCCCATGGACTATAGCCTACCAGGCTCCTCCCTCCATGGGATTCTCCAGGCAAGAGTACTGGAGTGGGTGCCATTTCCTTCTCCAGGGAATCTTATTGACCCAGGGATTGAACCTGGGTCTCCCGCATTCCAGACGCTTTAACCTCTGAGCCACCAGGGAAACCCTCAATAAGACCCTGAATAAAACTCAAACTCACAACTCGCATGTTGTACATTTTTGTTTAAGTGGACGGTATGTTAGCTCTCCAGATGATACTTGTTAACTAGAGGTTAAACTGCTAAGCCCTCTTCTTATTTCTGGTATCTGAGTTTCATTAGCCTCACCAATTTCAACAGTAAATGCAGGAAGGGAGGGGAAAGAGTGGCTCACCATGAATAACCGGTTCCTATTATGTGCCAACACCTAATACATTCTGCATGCACCAATTAAGTTAACCTCTTGATTATCATTTACATTTTTAAAGATAAGATAATGATCAGTTCAGTCACTCAGTCGTGTCTGACTCTTTGCGACCCCATGAATTGCAGCACGCTAGGCTTCCCTGTCAATCACCAACTCCCAGAGTTCACTCAAACTCACATCCATGGAGTCAGTGATGCCATCCAACCATCTCATTCTCTGTCGTCCCCTTCTCCTCCTGCCCCTAATCCCTCCCAGCATCAGAGTCTTTTCCAATGAGTCAACTCTTTGCATGAGGCGGCCAAAGTATTGGAGTTTCAGCTACAGCATCAGTCGTTCCAAGGAAACCCAGGACTGATCTCCTTTAGGATGGAGTGGTTGGATCTCCTTGCAGTCCAAGGAATAGGGTCTTCTCCAACACCACAGTTCAAAAGCATCAATTCTTCGGCACTCAGCCTTCTTCACAGTCCAACTCTTACATCCATACATGACCACTGGAAAAACCATAGCTTTCACTAGATGGACTTTAGTTGGCAAAGTAATGTCTCTGCTTTTGAATATGATATCTAGGTTGGTCATAACTTTCCTTCCAAGGAGTAAGCGTCTTTTAATTTCATGGCTGCAGTCACCATCTGCAGTGGTTTTGGAGCCCAAAAAAATAGTCTGACACTGTTTCCACTGTTTCCCCATCTATTTCCCATGAAATGATGGGACCAGATGCCATGATTTTCATTTTCTAAATGTTGAGCTTGAAGCAAACTTTTTCACTCTCCTCTTTCACTTTCATCAAGAGGCTTTTTTGTTCCTCTTCACTTTCTGCCATAAGGGTGGTGTCCTCTGCATATCTGAGGTTACTGATATTTCTCCCAGCAATCTTGAGTCCAGCTTGTGCTTCTTCCAGCCCAGCGTTTTTAATGATGTACTTTGCATATAAGTTAAATAAGCAGGGTGACAATATACAGCCTTGACATATTCCTTTTCCTATTTGGAACCAGTCTGTTGTTCCTTGTCCAGTTCTAACTGTTGCTTCCTGACCTGCATACAGATTTCTCAAGAGGCAGGTCAGGTGGTCTGGTATTCCCATCTCTTACAGAATTTTCCATAGTTTATTGTGATCCACACAGTCAAAGGTTTTGGCATAGTCAATAAAGCAGAAATAGATGTGTTTCTGGAACTCTCTTGCTTTTTCCATGATCCAGCAGATGTTGGCAATTTGATCTCTTGTTCCTCTGCCTTTTCTAAAATCAGTTTGAACATCTGGAAGTTCACGGTTCACGTGTTGCTGAAGCCTGGCTTGGAGAATTTTGAGCATTACTTCACTAGCATGTGAGATGAGTGCAATTGTGCGGTAGTTTGAGCATTCTTTGGCATTGCCTTTCTTTGGGATTGGAATGAACTCTGACCTTTTCCAGCCCTGAGGCCACTGCTGAGTTTTCCAAATTTGCTGGCATATTGAGTGCAGCACTTTCACAGCATCATCTTTCAGGATTTGAAAGAGCTCAACTGGAATTCCATTCCCTCCACTAGCTTTGTTTGTAGTGATGCTTCCTAAGGCCCACTTGACTTCACATTCCAGCATGTCTGGCTCTAGGTGAGTGATCACACCATCATGTTTATCTGGGTCATGAAGATCTTTTTTGTACAGTTCTTGCCACCTCTTCTTAATATCTTCTGCTTCTGTTAAGTCCATACCATTTCTGTCCTTTATCAAGCCCATCTTTGCATGAAATGTTCCCTTGGTATCTCTAATTTTCTTGAAGAGATCTCTAGTCTTTCCCATTCTATTTTTTTCCTCTATTTCTTTGCATTGATCACTGAGGAGGGCTTTCTTATCTCTTCTTGCTATTCTTTAGAACTCTGCATTCAGATGCTTATATCTTTCCTTTTCTCCTTGGCTTTTCACTTCTCTTCTTTTTACAGCTATTTGTAAGGCCTCCCCAGACAGCCATTTTGCTTTTTTGCATTTCTTTTTCTTGGGGATGGTCTTGATCCCTGTCTCCTGTACAATGTCACGAACCTCATTCCATAGTTCGTCAGGCACTCTGTCCATCAGATCTAGTCCCTTAAATCTATATCTCACTTCCACTGTATAATCATAAGGGATTTGATTGAGGTCATACCTGAATGGTCTAGTGGTTTTCCCTACTTTCTTCAATTTAAGTCTGAATTTGGCAATAAGGAGTTTATGATCTGAGCCACAGTCAGCTCCCAGTCTTGTTTTTGCTGACTGTATAGAGCTTCTCCATCTTTGGCTGCAAGGAATATAATCAATCTGATTTCAGTGTTGGCCATCTGGTGATGTCCATGTGTAGAGTCTTCTCTTGTGTTTTTGGAAGAGGGTGTTTACTATGACCAGTGAGTTCTCTTGGCAAAACTCTATTAGCCTTTGCCCTGCTTCATTCCATACTCCAAGGCCAAATTTGCTTGTTACTCCAGGTGTTTCTTGACTTCCTCCTTTTGCATTCCAGTCCCCTATAATGAAAAGGAGAGTGCCAGGCTGCGAAGGCGCATGAGTGGCCGAGAGGAGCTACCCCATGCCCAAGGTCAGGGGCGGCCGCTGAGAGGAGCTACCCCACGTCCAAGGAGCGGTGGCTGTGTGAGCGCAGGAGGGCCGAGAGGAGCTACTCCACATTCAAGGTCAGGAGCGGCGGACCTGAGGAGATACTCCTCATCCAAGGTAAGGAGCAGCAGCTGAGCTTTGCTGGAGCAGACGTGAAGAGATACCCCACATCCAACGTAAGAAAAACCCAAGTAAGATGGTAGGTGTTGCGAGAGGGCATCAGAGGGCAGACACACTGAAACCATAATCACAGAAAACTAGCCAATATGATCACACGGACCACAGCCTTGTCTAACTCAATGAAACTAACCCATGCCATGTGGGGCCACCCAAGACAGGTGGGGGTCATGGTGGAGAGGTCTGACAGAATGTGGTCCACTGGAGAAGGGAATGGCAAACCACTTCAGTATTCCTGCCTTGAGAACCCCATGAACAGTATGAAAAGGCAAAATGATAGGATACTGAAAGAGGAACTCCCCAGGTCATTAGGTGCCCAATATGCTACTGGAGATCAGTGGAGAAATAACTCCAGAAAGAAAGAAGGGATGAAGCCAAAGCAAAAACAATACCCAGGTGTGGATGTGATTGGTGATAGAAGCAAGGTCCAATGCTGTAAAGAGCAATATTGCATAGGACCCTGGAATGTTAGGCCCATGAATCAAAGCAAATTGGAAGTGGTCAAACAGGAGATGGCAAGAGTGAAGGCTGACATTCCAGGAATCAGCGAACTAAAATGGACTGGAATGGGTGAATTTAACTCAGTTCAGTTCAGTTCAGTTCAGTCGCTCAGTCGTGTCCGACTCTTTGCAACCCCAAGAATTGCAGCACACCAGGCCTCCCTGTCCATCACCATCTCCCGGAGTTCACTCAAACTCACGTCCATCGAGTCGATGATGCCATCCAGCCATCTCATCCTCTGTTGTCCCCTTTTCCTCCTGCCCCTAATCCCTCCCAGCATCAGAGTCTTTTCCAATGAGTCAGCTCTTCGCATGAGGTGGCCAAAGTATTGAAGTTTCAGCTTCAACATCAGTCCTTCCAATGAACACCCAGGGCTGATCTCCTTTAGAATGGACTGGTTGGATCTCCTTGCAGTCCATGGGACTCTCAAGAGTCTTCTCCAACACCACAGTTCAAAAGCATCAATTCTTTGGTGCTCAGCTTTCTTCACAGTCAAAGTCTCACATCCATACATGACCACTGGAAAAACTATAGCCTTGATTAGACGGACCTTTGTTAGCAAAGTAATGTCTCTGCTTTTGAATATGCTATCTAGGTTGGTCATAACTTTCCTTCCAAGAAGTAAGCGTCTTTTAATTTCATGGCTGCAGTCACCCTCTGACCATCGTATCTACTACTGTGGGCAGGAATCCCTTAGAAGAAAAGGAGTCATCATCATGGTCAACAAAAGAGTCTGAAACGCAGTAACTGGATGCAATCTCAAAAACAATAGAATGATATCTGTTCGTTTCCAAGGCAAACTATTCAATATCACGGTAATCCAAGCCTATGCCCCAACCAGTAATGCTGAGTAAGCTAAAGTTGAACGATTCTATGAAGACCTACAGGACCTTTTAGAACTAACATCCAAAAGAGATGTCCAAAAAAGATAATGAAAAAGAGATGCACTTCATAAAGATTACAACACCTATCACAATAATGTTGTGACAGAACCAAGATTCAATTCCAAAGCCTATGTCCAAAGGGGACGAAAAGGAAAAATAATATTTTTTGAGCTTCCACCCATCTAGGAACTCTATAGAATCCTCTCAATTTCATGAGGTAATATTTTCCTCCTAGGTCAGTAACTTGAAAGGCTAGCTAGCTTGTCCAGGCCGCACTACTTTATACGTTTTCTCCTCTGGGTGAGAAAGCCCGGCTTCTATAAGATGTTACCTTGAACTTCACAGACACTCTCATTTCAAAAATATAGTCTGACCATTGCAGGTTCACATGGGAGTGTCCCCTTCACCCTTCAAACTTATTTTAGAGGGATTCTTATCCCACTGCTGCTGTCCATTAACAGTCTGCTATGCTCAAGCGAAGAATTGATGCTTTTGAACTGTGGTGTTGGAGAAGACCCTAGTCCCTTGGACTGCAAGGAGATCCAACCACTCCATCCTAAAGGAGATCAGTCCTGGGTTTCCTTGGAACGACTGATGCTGTAGCTGAAACTCCAGTACTTTGGCCGCCTCATGTGAAGAGTTGACTCATTGGAAAAGACTCTGATGCTGGGAGGGATTGGGGGCAGGAGGAGAAGGGGACGACAGAGGATGAGATGGCTGGATGGCATCACTGACTTGATGGACGTGAGTTTGAGTGAACTCCGGGAGATGGCGATGGACAGAGAGGCCTGGCGTACTGTGATTCATGGGGTCACAAAGAGTCAGACATGACTGAGTGACTGAACTGAACTGAACTGACTGATACTCAAAATAGTGGCACTTTGAAGAGTTGACTCATTGAAAAAGACTTTGATGCTGGGAGGGATTGGGGGCAGGAGGAGAAGGGGATGACAGAGGATAAGATGGCTGGATGGCTTCACTGACTCGAAAGACATGAATCTGAGGAACTCCGGGAGTTGGTGATGGACAGGGAGGCCTGGCATGCTGCGATTCATGGGGTCGAAAAGAGTCGGACGCGACTGAGCGACTGTACTGAACTGAAAGTTCCCCAAATATTCCAAACTCTCTAACATGCTTCCTTAGCTCTCTACAGTCTTACTGCTGCTTGGAACCCTTCCTTCCCTCAACCAATGACATACATCCTGCATGACTCAGTTCAAGAAAAAAAGGAGGAAGAAAGAGATAGAAAAACTCCATTCAACAGTCATTTCATCTCAACCAAGCAATCTCCCTGATCCACCGTGCAGGTGTGAGGAACCCTATTCTGTGTTCCCAAGGCACTGTCACGGAAATTTCCTGAATGCCATCATTACACATCTAGGGTCTCTCTCACTGCACTGCGAGCTTCTAAAAAGCAAGAACTATGTCTCTGTGTTTACATTCTCATTGCCCAGCATTTATTGAATGAATTGTTAAACAGGTAAATAAATGATTGGTTGGGTCGGTGAGTATGCTTATAGCTCTGTCTGAGTATAAGAAGCAATACCCAATACCACATAGTCTTAAGAGTTAAAAGAGAACTCGAGTGCTCTTGCAACATTGGCATCCCAACAGACCAGGTGTCAGGGTATTTGTCATAGGGACAGGAACAGACAGTCTCCACAGGGCATCTGGTGATGCCCTCAACCATTTCATAAGAAGCAATGTTCTAAGCCACGAGTCCTCAACCTTTTCGGCGCCAGGAACCAGTTTCACAGGAACTTTTTCCATGGGCAGGAGTGGGATGGTTTCAGAATGATTTAAGCACATTACATTCATTGTGCTCCTATGAGAATCTGATGCTGCCTCTGATGTGACAAGAGGTGGAATTCAGGTGGTAATGCAAGAGATGGGGAGTAGCTGTAAATACATCACTCCTTGGCCACCACTCACCCCCTGCTCTACAGCCCAGTTCCTAACAGGGCACAGACCGGTACTGCACCATGGCCCAGGGGTGGGGACCCCTGCTCTCAGCTGTGCAGAAGATGTAGCAAATCTGGGACTAGCCCCATGTTAGCTCCCAGGGGGCAGGAATGTGTGGAGATGGTGAAATACCTAATAAAGTAGTGAGTAGGAAGAAGCCTGCTAAGCATCACATTGTGGCCATAGAGGCAAGGAGCCCAGGCTCGCTGACCTGGAAGGGACAGGGGACAGAAAGTGTTGGCATCCATCTATGTCTAGAATAGCAGATGGTGGCAAACTGTACTGAGCAAGGGGCAGGACCACCGGAACTTCGTTCTCCCTAACTCACAACACTTGGGTAAGTATGCTGAGAGATGTTTCTGGATACCTTAAAAGATGTTTACAGATGTTGACTGCACTGAGATAGTGGTTTACACCAGGTCTTGGACCTGAACCTCTAACCTTTGATGCAGCACACGGGTGTGCCCCTGGTGGGTGCAGCTGTGGCAGAAGAAAATACAAATGCACTCAGGCCCAAGAGCAGTCAGCTGAGTGCAGGGGATCCAAAGCCTATGAAGCCAGACCTCCCCTGGCCTGTTCTCTAAGAGTGAGTCCTCTCATCTACATGGTGTCATGTTCTATGTATAGTGTGACAGAAATAAATGATGAGAATCGTTGGGTTAGACTATATGAGACTGATGAGCAACACCAGGGGTTGGGGATGTCAAAAAAAAGGATTTCACTTTGTAACTAGGACAAGAATTGTGACCTCTCAATTGTACAGACCAAGGTCATCCTATTTGTGTGAGTGTTTCTGTGAGTTCAGATGGAAGATGGGACACTAGAGTGTTGTACCATTAAAAAGAACTAAACAATAGTAACCCACAAGAGTAAGTCCCATGTTCTCAGCAAAGGTTCTCACCAGGAGTTATTTACTCCTGAAAAGCAAATAAATGAATGTGAGTGACATGTCATCCCCCAAATAGCCCATATTTCCTCATCCCAAGAAGAAGATCAGGGGCCAGAGCAGCCTACAACCACCGCCTGGCACCCACTCTCTTGCCTCTACTGCAGAATGGCCCAGGGAGAAATTAATTCTTAGGAACTGCAAATTCTCATGGAATTCCTCATGAAAGCATCATTATAGCAAGTGAGGGAGAAGAGGGCACGACTGTCAAGGAGCTGATGCCTCAGTGGTAACAAATCTGCCTGCCAATGTAGGAGACGCAGAAAACATGGGTTCAGTCTCTGGGTTGGGACAATCCCCTGGAGGAAGGCATGGCAACCCACTTCAGTATTCTTGCCTGGAAAATCCCATGGATAGAGGAGCCTGGTGGTCTGCTAAGTCCATGGGGTAGCAAAGAGTCAGACGCAACTGAGCCACTGAGCATGCACCCATGGGCCATTATCCCCATGGTAATTTACTCACCAAGCACTATTTGGCTTTTCTTTTTTTTTTTAAAAACTCTGTTTATGGGTGCTCAGTTCCCGGACCAGGGATGCACCCAAGCACAGCAGTGAAAGCACAGAGTCCTAACCACTAGGCAACCAGGAACTCCCCGCCTTGGTCTTCTTAAGGGCCGATCTGAACTCAGGACTGGACACTGCTGGGCAGGGATCCAACCGGAGAACCAGAGTGCTCCCTGAGAGAGGACTAGAGGTGTTAGGCTTCTATTGAAATCCTGTTCAACCAGAAACAATGAATAACTGACAACAAACACATCCCCCCACATTACTAAGCTGATTAGATATACTCTTCAGAGTCATGCTAAATGGCTTAGAGATATCCTAGAGCCTGGGTGCAGGCGCCAAATGTGGCAAGGAGGCTCTGGTCACTCCCCACAGGTGTCAGAGCAGTCCCACCTGTCTGAGTGGTTCTGGCTACCATTGCTCTGCTGTGACCTGAGTGGGCAGGAGAAGGCCAGACCCAGCTGGTACAGAGTAATAGGAGTCAATAGCCCCAGGGGTCTGTGTGTACGTGCTGAAGTGAGCGTGGCACTATAACAGCCCTAGCCTAGAAGCAGCTAGCTCAGAATAAATAAATAAACAAACAAGTGTGTCATCTAAAAAAGCAGCTGACAACTGAGATCCAAATACACCCTGCCAAGGTGGGGCTGATACCAAATAGAGGAAGCTAAAGCTAATTAACACACATCTAGCCTCAGCCAGAGGTGCCGATGTCCCCTGTACTGCATCTGTCAAACACTGCCAGTTGGATTTAAACTCTTCTACATCCCACATGAAAAGACCTCCAGGACTTCCCTAGTGCTCCAGGGGTTAAGAATCTGCCAGCAAATGCTGGGGACACACCTGGTCCAAGAGAATTTCATGTCCCGTGGAATATATGTGTATCACAATTCCTGAGCCTGCACTCTAGAGCCCATGAGCCACAACTACTGAAGCCCATGCACCCTACTTCCCATGCTGAGCCACAAGATAAGCCCCAGCAATGAGAAGACCACACACTGCAATGAGAGAGTGGCTCCCACTTGCTGCAACTAGAGAAAGCCCACATACCGCCATGAAGACCCAGTGCAGCAAGAAATTAATAAATGAATGAATAAGTAAACAAATAAAGCAAAAATACCATGTGATATAGCAATTCCACTTCTGAGTATTTACGCAAGAGAAACAAAAATCGCTATCTCAAAAAGACATATGTACCCCCATGTTCCCTGCAGTTTTATTTATTGTAGCAAAGACATGGAAACAATATAAGTGTCAATTGATATAAGTGTCAACTGACAAATAAACGGATAAAGATGTGATACACATATCACACACACACACACATACATACAATGGAATATTCTTCAACCATAAAAAGGAAGGAAATCCTGCCATTTGTGATAACATGGATGGACCTTGAGGGCATTATGCTAAGTCAGACATACACACAAACACTACTCCATGAGAATATATGTGACCTTAATTATACATGGAATCTAAAAAACCATAAACTCATAGATACAGAGAACAGTCTGGTGACTGCCACAGGCTAGTGGGAGAGGAGGGGTAAAATGAATAAAGGTGGTCAAAAGGTATAGCTATCCAGTCATAAGATAAATAAAACCTAGGAATGTAATATTCTGCATGGTGACTGTAGTTAATAATACTATAGTGTGAATTTGAAAATTGCTTAGAGAATGGGGTTAAAAGTTCTCATCTTGCACACAAAAAATATGTACCTGTATGTGATGATGGATGTTATCTAAGTTTTTTGTGGTGATCATTTCTCAGTAGATATGGGATGGACAAAAATGTTCACTTAGAACAGCTTATGAAAAAACCCAAACAAACTTTTTGGTCAACCCAATACATATATCAAATTATTATCTTATACACCTAAAACTAACACAATGTAATCTGTCGATTTTATCTCAATAAAAAAGAAAGGAAAACAAAACAAACAGCCAATTTAAAAGTAGGCAAAAGGGCTTCCCTGGTGGCTCGTTGGTAAAGAATCCACGGAAGACACCAATTGTCTCTGCCAATGCAGAGACACAGGTTTGATCCCTGGTCTAGAATATTGTAATTAGCCTCCAATTAAAATAAATAAATTTATATTTTGAAAAAAGAGATTACACATGCTGCGGAACTGTTCCTGTCCCCTACCCCTGCAACCTCAGGATCAGGCAAGTAGTCACATTTCTACCTCCAGATGTGAAGGGAAGAAACAATAAGCTCTGTACCCCAACAGAGGCTCCCTGTTTGGAGGAGCATCCCATCCTGCTGGCTTGGCAGCCCATTCCAAAAGAATTGAAGGTTGCTTACAACGATTAATGGAATTGGCAAAATAAGATAAAGATGAATCAGAAAAATGAGAAGGTGAAGCGCTTGGTTCCTCTGGATTGGGAGTGAGAAAGACTGGTAGCAATTTAATGGTCACTAACTTCATCTCTCCCTGCTTCAATCTGTCCCTTCTTTACTGGACCTTCCTGATTTTAGCTCTCTTGTCCAGGTCACTGAAATCCCAACTTGCTGCATTCAACAGCCAATTCTCTCCTCATCTTACTTGAGCCACTAGCAGAAATTCACAGAGTGGATCAGGGCCTTCTGCTGGAAAATATTTTGCCCCCGGTTTTCCTCCTCTCTGGTTCCTCCTTCTTTTCTGCTTTCTTTTATCTCACAGGTCCTTAAAATTAGCAAGTCCTCTGGCTCAGTTTTTAGAACTCTTTTCTACCTGCCCTCAGTACTGGGTTATCTCATTCTGCTTCACAGCTTTAAATACTACATCACGTGTCCACCACTCCTAGATTTCTATCTCGAGCCCAGCCTTCACTGCTTAACTCTCAACTCCCAAATCCAGCTTCCCACTCAGTATCTCCACTCAGGTGTCCGACTTACACCTCAAATCCCAAACCATCCAAAATAGATCTCCTAACATTCGGGACGAGATCTGCTCCAGTTTTTCCCGCTCAATGACAACTTCATCTTTCTGGTTACTTGCCCTCTCCCTAAAATGTAGAGTCATCCTTAACTCCTCTCTTTCTCTCACTACTCACATCTAACCCAATAGAAAATCCTGTTGGCTCCGTCTCCAAAATATTCCCTGGGGCTGTCTACCCTTCACCCCTTCCCTGTAACCACTTTTATACAGGTCTGTGTTATTACAATGGTCGAAGTAGACTCTGCTTCCACCTCTGCCCTTCACGTTGTCCTCAACACAGGAGCCAGTGTTACTCTATTGAAGTGCCAGTTGCGCTCAGGTTTTCACAAGAACCTCTGTAGCCCCAAGTGATTTAGCCACTGTCCCAGACTTCTCTCGTCCTCTCCTCCACCAGCCACACCGGCTTCCCTGTTTCTCCTTGCACAACAGGCTTGCCTCCACCTTCCAGCCTTTGCACTTGCCACTTCTCCTGCTTGAAATGTTCTTCCCCTTTTCTCCTTTTAGCCTTTGCTCAACAACTTTCTCAGGGAGGCCTTCCCTGATTCACCCTGTTGAAAAACTGTAGAGTGCCTCAAACCCCAACCCTTTTTCTTGCTTTACTTTCCCCATAATAATTCTGCATCTAACACACTACAGACTTTGCTGATTTATTTTGTTGATTGCATCATGGCTCACTAGAATAAACGCTTCAGGAATGCGGGATTTTTCTTCCTGGTCTTCTTTATTGCTTAATCTCTGGTTCTTAGAGCTGTGCTTGGCATACACTGATTAAGTACACAAATGTTGGACTGATAAATGGATGAATGCATAGATGGAAGAGTGGACAGCTGGATGGATAAATAAATGGATGGCTGGCTGGCTGGCTGGCTGGCTGAATGGATGGATGGATGGATGATGGATGAATGGAAAGAGTGGATAGCAGAACCTATGCTTTAGTTGCCACATCCTGAAAGATCTCAGAAGGAAAAAATGCTCCACATCAAGCGAAGTAGAATTCAGCATTTGAGACACATTTCTTCCCACATTTACTCTGCCTATCTAACTACACTGCTAGATTCTAACATGAAAGGAAATGTCCATAGAATCATTAAATTAGGCTAGTCTTAGCTTTGTCTTAATCTGCCACAACCTACAATTAGTCGGCTGTGGAAACACCATTAAGGGAGTTGAGAATGGCAGGACGTGACTCCAGTGCTAGGGAAGCAGAGCTAGAGAAAGAGTTGATAAACTAGAGGTAACCATTGCTGAGTTTCTACCAGGAGACAGCTGCTGCACTGGGCTCTTTGCGGGCATTATGTCATTAAATCCATACCACTCTGCAAGTTCAGAAAGCTTAAGTTCTTTGCACAATGTCACACATACACAGAAGAGTCAAGCTAGGTCAGTGTGAATGAAAAGTTCTTGCTCTTTCACACTGGAGACTACTCTAGAAATAGTGAAATACTTTTGACCATTTCAAACCAGTTCTCCGTCTAATCATTCATCATCCATGGTCTGAGTAACACCTTAGATTTGAGGCAGAAGAGTTAGGGAATACGAAGTTAAAACAAAGCCTTCATGTCTTGGTTAATGCTGAAAATGTGCCAACAGAATAAAAAAAAAAATCAATAGACTGTAACCTGACAACTTTCAGTCAGTTTTATACACATATACACATCCAGGTGCACACCAAACCCAAAGAGTAGGAAAACACAGTATTAAAATATGCCACACTCTTACCTTTGCCCGCATTCCCCATAGTTCATGAGTACGGAGACGTGCTTCTTAGTAGCTGACAATCCTGGCAGATGCTGTTTTAATGCTCGAGAAAGACAAGCATCTTTCACCAGCATCAGCCTTGGAACAGCTCCAGAGAAATCCTTTTCTTCCTCCCACTCACACATTTCTCCCTGGGCATGGCACACATTGCCAGTGGCCTCCACCTCCACCCAACCTACAGAAACCTGGCCCATAACACCCTGTAATTAATGTCATCAGACAAGCAAGACTGAGTGCCAATCCACTATGCACGCTCTCTGCTTAGCAGAAGACACTGTCCTTTGCAATCAGGGAGGCACTCCCCAGCCACTGTCAGCAGGTGCTTCTCCAGGTCCTGAGAAGGATTTACAGCCTTTATGCCCACTCTCACCAAGTCTGCCTCCTGACTAACCATTTCTATGAAACTGCTCAGTCATCCAGCTTAGGTAGCCAATGTGTAAGCACAGGAATAGTGGAGGCTTCCACAGGGATAAGGCCTGCTACCCATGACTCTGCTTCTCTCTCCTGGGCCAGTCCACCAAGCCAACCCACCCACACCTATTCCCACCCAAGGGGAACAGAGAAAACTACAGGGTGCACTCCTTACCTGTGCACAGCCTATGAAGATTAAGAAAACTCAGGAAAGAATATTCACAATCACTGGGGCTGGTTTCAGTATTTGGACCCACCAGCCAATAAGAATATTTCTTAGTTCTTGCTTAAAAAATAAGACATACTGAACTGTGTGTAAAATGCACCCATGAAATTGAGGTTGTGCTAGATAAAGACCATAACACAAAGTAAACCAAGTAGATGTAGAAAATTCATCTTTTCAAAGGATATTGCCAAGACCTAAATCATTCTATTAACTAGAGTTTCTGAATCAGTATGGAGATGGTTCTAAAAGGGGAAAAGAGACCTCTGAAAACTTCCTTTTAAAGGAGGTTAAATATGCTATCAATTAAGATCAAGGGGAGGAAAAGGGGGAAGTAATGACAGATTTTTCTCTCCTTGGGCTTCAAAATCACTGTGGATGATGACTGCAGCCATGAAATTAGAAGACGTTTGCTCCTTGGAAGAAGAGCTATGACAAACATAGACAGCATACTAAAAAGCAAAAACATTACTTTGCTGATAAAGGTCTGTATAGTCAAATCTATGGTATTTCCAGCAGTCATGTACAGATGTGAGACTTGGACCATAAAGAAGGCTGAGGGCTAAAGAATTAATGCTTTTGAATTGTGGTCCTGGAGAAGACTCTTGAGAATCCCTTGGACAGCAAGGAGATCAAACCAGTTAATTCTAAAGGAGATAAACCCTGAATTCTCATTGAAAGGACTGATGCTGAAGCTCAAGCTCCAATACTTTGCCCACCTGATGCAAAAAGCCAACTCACTGGAAAAGATTCCAATGCTGGGAAAGATTGAGGACAAGAGGGCAGCAGAGGATGAGATGATTGGATGGCATCACCAACTCAATGGACATGAACTTGGGCAAACTACAGGAAATAGTGAGGGACAGGGAGGCCTGGCATGCTATAGTCCACGGGGTCACAAAGAGTCAGACACGACTTAGTGACTGAACAACAGCAACAGAGGTCAAGGAATGGGTAGCAGTTTCATTAGGCGCTTATCTGGATATATAAACTTGGAGGAAGATGACAATAGAGGTTCTTGATTTTTTTTTTCTCACTCTTGTTACCTCACTCTTGCGTGACCTTGGATGCATAGAAGCAGAACCAGCTTCAAGGTTTGTATGGCCAAGAACAAAATGAAAATGTGGGTCCCATGTCTATAATTGTTGTGGTGTTGACAACAGTAACAGTAGAGCATTAAAATAAGACTGAAGCTCTCCCATCTAAAACTGGACACTGTACAACTATACAAGTTGCACAAACATGAAGCTGGCCCTGAAGATAAATAATTTCTCTTCTGTTTTTAGAGCAACCTGCATGGAAACTACAGTGTAAATAAATGCTCTTGGGCACCATCAATCCTGGGTAGAGTGCCTGAAAGCTCAGTGTCCCTGTGAAGCACCACTCCATGCTGGTATCACTTGGAGAGAAGAGTAATTCCTGCCATCTGACAGAATCCTGAACTGGACGTCCACAAACATGGCTGTTCCACTGAAGATTCAAAAGCTTTCTTCCCCTGAGACTAAATAGACATTTCTCCAAAGAAGATATACAGATGGCCAATAGGCACAGGAAACCATGTTCAACATCTTTATTAGAGAAATACCAATCAAAACCACAGTGAAGTACCACCTCATACTGATCAGAATGCCCATTATTAAAAAGTCTAGAAATAACAAAAGCTGGAGAGGATGTGGAGAAAAGGGAATTCTCCTATATTGTTGGTGGGAATCTAAGTTGGTGCAGCCACTATGGAGAATGGTATGGCGGTTCCTTGAAAAATTGAAACAGAATTACTACATGATCCTGCATCCCAGTCCTGGGCAATATACAGAGATAACTATAATTTGAACAGATGCATGCCTCCCATTGTTCACAGCAGCACTATTTACAATAGCTCAGACTTGGAAACAACCTAAATGTCCCTCAATGAATGAATGGATAAAGAAGATGTGCTCTGTATACACAATGGAATCTACTCGGCCATAAAAAAAGAAAATAATGCCATTTGCAGCAACATGGGTGGACCTAGAGATTATCATACTAAATGAAATCAATCAGAAAGAGAGAGACATGTACCATATGATATTAGTTATATGTACAATCCAAAATGAGACACAAATGAACTTATTTACAAAACAGAAACAGTCTCAGAGAGACAAAAAACAAACTTAGCTACCAAAGGAAAAGGGAAGGGAGGGTTAAATTAGGAATCTGGGACTAGCAAATACAAAGTACTATATATAAAACAGACAAACAGCAAGATCCTACTGTATAGTTGTGTGTGTGTGTATATATATATATAACTGAATCATTTTGCTGTACACCACAGATTAACACAACATTGTAAATCAACTACACTTCAAATATAAGAGAAAAAAGCTTTCTTCATTGCCAGGAGAAATATCAACAACCTCAGATACCACAGATGATACCACTCTAAAGACAGAAATTGAAGAACTAAAGAGCCTCTTGATGAGGATGAAAGAGGAGAGTGAAAAAACTGGCTTACAATTCAACATTGAAAAAACTAAGAGCATGGCATCCAGTCCCATCACCTCAAGGCAAATAGAAGGGGAAAAGTGGAAGCAGGGGCAGATTTTATTTTCCTGGGCTCCAAAATCATTGTGGATGGTAACCAGAGCCATGAAATTAAAAGATACTTGTTCTTTGGAAGGAAAGCTATGACAAACCTAGACAGTGTATTAAAAAGAAAAAAAGAAGAAACATCATTTTGCCAACAAAGATTTATATAGCCAAAGCTATGGTTTTTCCAGTAGTCATGTATGTATGTGACAGCTGGACCATTAAAGAAGGCTGAGCACTGAAGAATTAATATTTTCAAATTGTGGTGCTGGAGAAGACTCTTGAGAGTCCTTTGGACTGCAAGGAGATCAAATCAGTCAATCCTAAAGGAAATGAACCCTGAATATTCATTGGAAGAACTGATGTCGAAGCTGAAGCTCCAATACTTTGGCCACCTGATGTGAAGAGCTGACTCATTGGAAAAGACCCTGATGTCGGGAAAGATTGAAGGCAAGATGAGAAGGTGACAACAGAGGATGACATTTTTAGGCGGCATCACTGACTCAATGAACTTGACTTTGAGCAAACTCAGGGAGATCATGAAGGACAGGGAAGCCTGGCGTGCTGTAGTTCATGGAGTTGCCAAGAGTCAGACACAACTTACCAACTGAAGAAATAAAATTCCTGTTGTACTTAGGTTTACTAGAGGTCAAATAAGACCTTATTCTATCTGTTACAAATTTGTCAACAAAAAAAGTAACAAACTTTAAGAAAACTAAGATTTGTGCTTTCAATAAAGGGAAGTATGAAGTATAAATAAAAGTACTGAAATGAGCACAAAATTCTTTTCTCAAGATCTACTTTTCACAAAACTTTCTGTTGCATTCACTTAATTTATTCTAGCACAATTTTAACTTTTTAAGTTGTAGAATATCTGGAGAGCTCCTAAAATACATAATTATATCTAAACATTCACCCAAAACTCTTAATTCATTTTCACTTTTTTTCCTCAAAAATTTTTTCACATAAAGTTACTTTCCTTGCTGACAAATTTGCAATGGATGTAAAATCTTATTTCAGTTCAGTTCAGTTCAGTCACTCAGTCATGTTTGACTCTTTGCGACCCCATGAATCGCAGCACGCCAGGCCTCCCTGTCCATCACCATCTCCCGGAGTTCACCCAAACTCATGTCCATTGAGTCGGTGATGCCATCCAGCCATCTCATCCTATGTCGTCCCCTTCTCCTGCCCTCAATCCCTCCCAGCATCAGGGTCTTTTCCAATGAGTCAACTCTTTGCATGAGGTGGCCAAAGTATTGGAGTTTCAGCTTCAGCATCAGTCCTTCCAATGAACACCCAGGACTGATCTCCTTTAGGATGGACTGGTTGGATCTCCTTGCAGTCCAAGGGACTCTCAAGAGTCTTCTCCAACACCACAGTTCAAAAGCATCAATTCTTCAGTGCTCAGCTTTCTTCACAGTCCAACTCTCACATCTATACATGACCACTGGAAAAACCATAGCCTTAACTAGACAGACAGACCTTTGTTGGCAAAGTAATGTCTCTGCTTTTTAATATGCTATCTAGGTTGGTCATAACTTTCCTTGCAAGGAGTAAGTGTCTTTTAATTTCATGGCTGCAATCACCATCTGCAGTGATTTTGGAGCCCAGAAAAATAAAGTCTGACACTGTTTCCACTGTTTCCCCATCTTAGGTTATATTAAATGTAATGAAAGCATTTTGCTTAATATTATATTTAATGTTGATGACTTAAGACATGTCAGTTCAGTTGCTCACTCAGTCTGACTCTTTGCAGCCCCGTGGGCAGCAGCATACCAGGCTTTCCTGTCCTTCACCATCTCCCGGAGCTTGAAACTCATGTCCATTAAGTAGTGATGCCATCCAATCATCTCATTCTCTAACGTCCTCTTCTCCTCCTGCCTTCAATCTTTCCCAGCATCAGGGCCTTTTTCAGTGAGTCAATTCCTCACATCAGGTGGCCACAGTATTGGAGCTTCAGCGTCAGCATCAGCCCTTCCAATGAATATTCAGGATTGATTTCCTTTAGGATTGACTGGGTGGATCTCCTTGCAGTCCAAGGGACTCTCAAGAGTCTTCTCTAGCACCAAAACTTGAAAGCATCAATTCTTCGGTGCTCAGCTTTCTTTATAGTCCAACTCTCACATCCGTACATGACTACTGGAAAAACCATAGCTTACCAGGTACTAATTTAATATTGACAATTTCACAGTTCACATGAACCTGAAATTCAATTAACTTAATTTTGTTTGAACTTAGAATTGTTTGGTTTGTAAGCATTAACTTTTATTTAAGCCAATAATAATTGCCAGTTGCTTGGAAACCTCTGGAGAAATCTGGAGAATCCCATGGACAGAAACCTGAGTAAAAAAAAAAAACAAACAAAAAAACTGGCTTAAGGAGCTTCATTTGTGGTCTTTGCTTCAGCTCCTGGAAAATCCCATGGACAGAGGAGCCTGGTGGGCTGCAGCCCATGGGGTCGCTGAGGGTCGGATATGACTGAGCGACTTCACTTTCACTTTTCACTGTCATGCATTGGAGAAGGAAATGGCAACCCACTCCAGTGTTCTTGCCTGGAGAATCCCAGGGATGGTGGAGCCTGGTGGGCTGCTGTCTATGGGGTCACACAGAGTCGGACATGACTGAAGTGACTTAGCAGCAGCAGCAATGGGTCTTACAGATGCTAATAATAACATTAGAATAATTAAAAGTTAACAGAAAAAGTTTGTAAGGAAAGTCTAGATATTATTTCCAACAAGGAAAAATTTTAAAGGAATTTTCTCAATGAATAAAGAAATCTTTGGATAATTACTTAAAATGGGAAAATTAAAATGGACATTTATGTGATTAAAACAAGGAAATCAGTCCTGAATATTCATCGGAAGGACTGCTGCTGAAGCTGAAACTCCAATACTTTGGCCACCTGATGTGAAGAGCTGACTCATTGGAAAAGACCCTGATGCTGGGATTGAGGGCAGGAGGAAAAGGGGACAACAGAGGATGAGATGGTTGGATGGCATCACTGACTCAATGGACATAGGTTTGAGTGGACTCTGGGAATTGGTGATGGACAGGGAGGCCTGGCGTGCTGTGGTTCATGGTGTCGCAAAGAGTCGGACACGACTGAGCGAGTGAACTGAACTGAACTGATACTACTATACTACATAAGGTTAAATGGGCCAAAAGGGACCCCCTGTTCTGTGCTGTGCTTAGTCGCTCAGTCATGTCCAATTCTTTGCGACCCCATGGACTGTAGCCCACTAGGCTCCTCCGTCTGTGGGGATTCTCCAGGCAAGAATACTGAAGTGGGTTGCTATGGTCTTCTCCAGGGGATCTTCCCAACCCAGGTATCGAACCCAGGTCTCTCACATTGCAGGTGGATTCTTTACCATTTAAGCTACTAGGGAAGCCCTAAGAAAGTGGAGGAGGATGCAATCTAAATTTGGAGAGTTTACTCTCAAAAATAGTATGGCAAAAGCCAAGTTTTCAAAAACGCAAATGAGCAAAACACACAAACAACCCAAGAAGATCAGATAAAACATTTACATCTCAAAGATATAGAGAAATGTAAGTTTCTAACTAGAACTCCTTTGTTTGAAGTCTGAAAAGATATTTTACTAAGTTAGCTCATAAGCTTAATGTAACTTAACTACATAGCAATGAAAGAGCCCCTCAATTTTAAGGTCGAGATTTCCTTTAATTTCTAATTAAGTGAATACTTATAGGTTTTGTACACATATTAAGCCAGCTTGGGTGTTGGCAATCTGTTGTTCCTTTTTCTTTTATTCTTAAACCTTTATTTCCCATTTTGAAGTCAATGTTTCAAGATAAAATTGCAAGTGACAATCATGTGATGGGCCAGTGTGTGCTGCTTCGGAGCTTAGCTTCTCTGGTTTTGCTCCAGAGTTATTTTAGCCCCCTCCTACATGTCTCGGGTCTCCCAGTGAAATATAAGACTTCCCCAGGTGCTCAGATCATGGAATGGCCAAATATTGTGCATGTCCCTGGTTGAGCACCTTGTTAATTACATGAGTGGGTTTCCCTTTAGGGACAGCCTCACAGCGTGAGGTCTTGCCTCTACTTTAAATTTCCTTAAAGTTTCTCAGTTGCCTGAGGAAGCTGTTGCTGGCGAGGAGGGTAGAGCCCCTTCTTCAGAGCTCAAAACCACTCATTAGATTTCTGTTTTATTTTGACAAACTCTACTAAGGCAACCAATTCAAGGAAACACCACAGGCCAGTTTCCTTCCTAATAACTTAGTCCCACCTTGGTCAGTGTTTAACTAAGTAAAGTCTTCCGGTCTCTAAATTGAGAATAACAACTACTCAGTATCCAAACTGAGGCTCCCCAGTGCCTTGCACACTGAGGATCACCTACTCAAGCAAAATCTTCCCATTGCCTTTTTATACTGAGGATACCCACTCAGTACCTAAACTGAGCAAAATCTTCCTAGTCCTACAACTGAGGATAACCCACTCAGTGCCTAAAGTGAACAATCCAGGTACCTCTTCTTGAAACCAAGTTTCAAGGATAACCTCTTTTCCCACCAAATATATCTTAGGATCATCAACTAAAACGGGAGACCCGAGAACCAGGAGAGGCTCTTTCAAATCCATCTGGACCCCCTGAGCAGGCAGATGGCACAAAGGGCCTCTGCTGGTACCAAGCCTCCAGATTTTCAGACAGCTCGGGTGGAGGGGAGAAATCTACTCTGGTCCCCTCGTGGCCTCCCTAACTGTCGACTTGAAAAACAGTCACAACCTAAAAGTTGAGAGTTACTTTATTTGGTGGGAATTTTTAGGACTGCAAGCCCGGGAGACAGCATCTCAAGTGACCCTGAAAGAACTGTTCTGAGGAGGCAGGGGGAGGGGTCCGGCTATATAAAAGCTTGCAACAAAGGGCAGGTAAAAGCACTTTTGTGAATTAAGGAAAATCAGATATCTCAAGGAATTTAGCACTTTTCTATATGTGAGAAGATGCAAGAGTCTGGGCTCACTGAAATCATTCCTTTCAAATGCATCTCAGCTATCTAGGGCCAGTATCCTGTGTTTTTCACATTCGGAATTCCTCAGGGCCCTCCACAGGGAGTGGCTGCAGCCTGATGGCTGCTGATCACAGGGATTCTTCTCCATCCTGAGTATCCTGGAGGGCTGGAATCGCTGATGACTGAGACATCTTTGTTTATTGACAGGGCAGGAAACATTCCAATTCTCAATAGAGATGACCACAAAACTAAACTAAATTAAATTAAAATGTTAGCAAAGAAATGAGGTCTATGCATTTTGTGGCAGCAAGCAGTACTTTTCTCTCCCTGATGAAGAGAAGGCTTGTGAGAACAGCAAAAAAGAGACAGGGTAGAGATCACAGCGGGAAAAAGAGGACATCTAGCCCATATCCAAAACTGACTCAACTTGGTCTTACTCAACGCTATTTGTCCCACTTTGCCAGTTTTATATCAGACAGCAGCTAGGTTTTTTGTTGTTTGGATCCCAAGAAAGTTAAAATGTGTGTTGGATAGGATCTGGCCCCATCTCGCATTAGAGGGGAAAAGTTTTAAACGTGGATTTCTCATTGCTTCTCTGGGAGAATGAAAGTGATAAGTTACAGTACACGTGCTTCTCTCTTGTGGAGCCCAGGCTCCAGGGTGCCTGGGTTCAGCCGTTGTGGCGCATGGGCTTTGCTGACCCTCAGCACGTGGAATCTTCCCAGATCAGGGATCAAACCCGTGTCTGCTGCTTTGTCAGGTGGATTCTTAACCACTGGACCACCAGGGAATTCCTGCACTCTCATATTCTTAAAGTTTATCATTGCTTTTAGGGAGCCCAGCACTAAGGCTGTATCTCATCAACCCCAGCCTACAGTGGAGGGACACCACTTCTCAAAGACCCACCCCCTTACTAGCGCATTTCTTATTATCTTAATGAATAGAGTATCCTCTGGCTCCTCTTGGATAACATGATAATGGATGTGTTCTCTGGTCTTATTTTATAAATCCACTTTAATATTCTCAAGTTTTGGAGCCCTCTAGTGCCTTCTGCAGTGCTCTGCCAAGGCAGTTCTATTTTGTTATCTTTATCATGCCCAGGCTTCGAAGAGCCATGCCAGTGGCTTCTAAGACAGGCTCCAGGTATCCTTGTCAGGTCATTAAATTCTGAGTCACGTTAAGTTCCCATGTCAATAAACTTTCCCTATCTGATACCCATGTACTCCGGAGCTCACACACATTCTCCTGGTTCCTTCAGTTAAAATTACCTGGGTCCTCCAATTCTGGGGAGAGGCAAGGTATTTCATCCTGGTGACAGAAGTGTATTTCTCTCCTAGGCTGTTGGTGTACGGCCAGTGAGGTATAGTGGTGCAAATACTGAGAAGGCTGAACATCACTCTGTGGAGCAGCCACCTCGGGGAGTCTTTCACGGTTCCAGGCAAAGAGAGGCGATTTTACTCTAACAAAGAAAAGGTGACTGCTTCTGCCAACCTTAAGGGTTTAGGCAAAGAAATAGGGGAGGTCCAAATTCTGGGACCTATCCACTCAAATACCTCCACTGCAGGTCTGAGCCCCACTTCTTGGTCAAGGCTCTGACTTCAGCATAAAAGACACATCAAGACTACTTTGCAGCTCTGCAGTTTTCAGTCAAATTTTGGGTTTGATTTTTATCACCATCTTCTGATCCTTGCAAGTGATAGAGGTCTGTATAAACACTGCTGTTGAGGCCCTCTGGTTTTCATAGCTTGGACTGAACTTCTAGTTGTCTGAGCTGAGCCTGTCATTCTCTTCAAGGTTTCTGAGGCAATTAACATATGCCATCTCTTCTCCTAATACTGTTCAAGTGCTGGCCCTATTGCATATTTGGTCTCCTCTTCCACTTATACCTCATCCTGTTGCAATAAGGAGGAGACTAAGTATTGTGACATGAGAGCGTGGCCAGAGATCCTGTCCCTTTTCCACAGCAATGGAATCCTTGCTGACATCTCACCAGTAAGTGATCTGATTCTAGAGTTTCATCCCAACTACTGGCTTTTCACTAATGTTTCCAGGAACATGTCTTACTTTATGTCCTTCTCCACATAGTCAAAGGATTTAGTATAGGTAATGAAACAGAAGTAGATGTTTTTCTGGAACCCCCTTGCTTTCCTCATGATCCAATGAATGTTGGCAATTTGATCTTTGATTTCTCTGCCTTTTCTAAACACAGCTTGTACATCTGAAAGTTCTTATTTCACATACTGCTGAAGCCTAGCTTGAAGGATTTTGAGCATTACTCTGGTAGCATGTGAAATGAGCACAATTGTATGGTAGTTGAAACATCCTTTGGAATTGCCTTTCTTTGGGATTGGAATGAAAACTGACATTTTCCAGACCTCTGGCCACTGCTGAGTTTTCCAAATTTGTTGACATATTGAGTGCAGAACTTTAAGAGCATCATCTTTTAGGATTTGAAATAACTCAGCTGGAGTTTTGTCACTTCCACTAGATTTATTTGAAGTGATGCTTCCTTAGGCCCACTCAACTTCATGCTCCAAGATGTCTGGTTCTAGGTGAGTGACCACACCATCGTGGTTATACAGATCATTATGGCCTTTTTTTCATATCTATAGTTCTGTGTATTCTTGCCTCCTCTTCTTAATCTCTTCTGCTTCTGCTGGGTCCTTACTGTTTTTGTCCTTCCTCATGCACATCCTTGCATGAACTATTCCCTTAATAGCTCCAATTTTCTTGAAGAAATCTCTAGTCTTTCCCATTCTATTGTTTTCCTCTATTGTTCTGCATAGTTCATTTAAGGCCTTCTTATTGCTCCTTGCTGTTCTCTGGATGTGTGCATTTAGTTGGGTATATTTCTCTCTTTCTCCCTTGCCTTTTACTTCTCTGCTCTCCTCAGCTGTTTGTAAGGCTTCCTCAGACAACCGTTTTGTGTTCTTGCATTTCCTTTTCTTTGGGATGGTTCTGGTCACTGCTTCCTGTACAGTGTTATGAACCTCCATCGATAGTTCTTCTGCCACTCCGTCTACCAGATCTAACCCCCTGAATCTATTCATCACCTTCACTGTACAATCATAAGGGATTTGATTTAGTCACATCTGAATGGCCTAGTGGATTTCCCTACTTTCTTCAATTTAAGTCTGAATTTTGCAATATGAGGAGTTCATGATCTGAGCCACAGTCAGCTCCAGGTCTTGTTTTTGCTGACTGTATAGTGCCTCTCCCTCTTTGACTGAAAAGAACATAATCAATCTGATTTCAGTATTGACTGACTGGTGATGTCCACGTGTAGAGTTGTCTCTTGTGTTGTTGGAAGAGTGTGTTTGTTACGATCAATGTGTTCTCTTGGCAAAACTCTGTTAACCTTTGCCCTGCATCATTCTGTACTCCAGGGCCAAACTTGCCTGTTATTCCAGTTATCTTTTGACTTCCTACCTTGCATTCCAATCCCCTATGATGAAAAGGACATCTTTTTTGGTGTTAGTTCTAGAAGGTATTGTAGGTCTTCATAAAACTGATCAACTTTAGTTTCTTCAGCAACAGTGGTTGGGGCATGGACTTGGATTACTGTGAGGTTGAATGGTTTGCCTTGAAAATGAACTGAGATCACTCTGTCGTTTTTTGAGGTTGCACCCAAGTACTGCATTTTGGACTCTTGTTGACTATGAGAGCTACTCCATTTCTTGTAAGGGATTCTTGTCCACAATAGTAGATATAATGGTCATCTGAATTAAATTTGCCCATTCCCATCCATTTCATTTCATTGAGTCCTAAGATACTGATGTTCACTCTTGCCATCTCCTGCTTGAGCACATCCAATTTACCTTCATTCATGACCTGACATTCCAGGTTCCTATACGATATTCTTCTTTACAGTATCAGACTTTGCTTTCACTACTAGACACATCCACAACTACACACCATTTCCGCTTTGGCCCAGCCGCGTTATTCTTTCCGGAGCTGTTAGTAATTGCCCTCCACTTTTCCCCAGTAGCATACTGGACACTTTTTGGCCTGGCTGGCTCATCTTCCAGTGTCACATCTTTTTGCCTTTTCATACTGTTCACGGGATTCTCACAGCAAGAATACTGGAGTGGTTTGCCATTCCCTCCTCCAGTGGACCACATTTTGTCAGAATTCTTCACTATTATCTGTCTGTATTGGATGGCCCTGCCTGGCATGGCTCATAGCTTCACTGAGTTACAGAAGCCCCTTCCCCACAAAAAGGCTGTGATCCATGAACGGATCCAATACATATGTGCATATGCAATGGAATATTACTCACCACAAAATTAAATACTGCTATTTGTAGCAATGTGGATGGATTCAGAGAATATTATGTTTAGTGAAATGTCAGAGAAAGGTAAATATTATGTGATATCACTTATATGTGGAACTAAAAATAATACAACTAAATAAATATACAAAAATTAGGGGTATAGGATTAACAGATACAAACTATTATACATCAAACGGGCTTCCCAGGTGGTGCTAGTGGTAAAGAACCCGCCTGCCAATGCAGGAGACTCTTATAGGCCCAGATTCATTTCCTGAGTCAGGAAGATCCCCCAAAGAAGGGTACAACAACCCACTCCAATATTCTTGCCTGGAGAATCCCATGGACAGCCTGGTGGGCTACAGTCCATGGGGTCACAAAGACTCAGACATGACTGAAGTGACTCAGCACTCATGCATACAACAAATAGAAAAGCAACAGGGATTTACAGTATATTCAATATCTTATGATAGGGAAAAGAATCTGAATAAAATACTGGCCACTATGCTGTATACCTGAAACACAATACCATGTATCAACTACACATAAAAGAAAAGAAGCTAGAAAGATTTTTTTTTTTTTTTAATGGACAGGAAGAAAGGGGGAAGAAGAAAGGGAAGGAGGGCCAGAGGCATGGAGGGAACTTGGGAGGCACCTGGCAGACCCATCGCAGAGGGAGTTGTTGCCTAAGTAGGAATTTGGATGAGACAGTCTTAAGTCAGATGACCCTTCCCTGGCCCAAGTATAGAGCATAAAGTTTGACTTCC
This sequence comes from Budorcas taxicolor, assembly GCF_023091745.1. Lineage (NCBI taxonomy): Eukaryota > Metazoa > Chordata > Mammalia > Artiodactyla > Bovidae > Budorcas > Budorcas taxicolor. Next base: position 109,477,571 of record NC_068910.1, on the reverse strand, counting down.
ATATATTGTGAAATGATAACCACAATAAGTTTAGTTAACATGCATCCCCTCATATAGGTACATAAAAAGAAATGGAAAAAAAAAGGCAAAAAAATTTCTCTTTGTGATGAGAGCTGTTAGGATTTACTCTTAATAGCTATCATATATACACACTTGTCTTTATAAAAAGCCATTTGTTTATAAGAACATAATGAACAATCTTTACACACACAATTGCTAGTTACAGGTGACAGATTTATTAATATTTCAGAGATAAGAGAGTCCTGGGAAAGTACGTCACTGGCTCCTTGCTCAAGTTAAAATGGTTCATGACAAGTACATTACTATTATCCCTTATGAATGGCTAACCAGCGCCCACTGCAGAAGGAAAATCTAAACAAAGAGACATAGTAATCATTATGAAGATTTAATTTGTTTGCATTTATCTCTCCACCAAAACACCTGAAGGTGATTTATACAATAGCAATGAAATCATCTATAGCAATTGCAATGAAATCACTCTTGAGAGTCCCGTGGAGAATGGGGAGATCAAACTGGTCAATCCTAAAGGAAATCAACCCTCAATATTCATTGGAAGGAGTGATGTTGAAGCTGAAGCTCCAATACTTTGGCCACTTGATGCGAAGAACTGACTTATTAGAAAAGATCCTGATGCTGGGAAAGATTGAGGGCAGGAGGAGAAGGGGATGACAGAGGATGAGATGGTTGGATGGCATCACCAACTCAATGGACATGAGTTTGAGTGAACTCCGGGAGATGGTGATGGACAGAGAAGCCTGGTATGTTGCAGTCCATAGGGTCACAAAGAGTCAGATATGACTGAGCAACTGAACAGAGCTGAACTGGATGAAATCATCTGCTGTGAAGAAAGATGTATAGGACACAGAACACTGAGGAGGTATGAGAAGAAAGGGAAGGAGGCAAGAAGAGTTTGACATAATATCTTTGTCATCAAAGTTTGAAAACCAGCTCCATGGAGGTGTTTGATGCCATGCTGGAAAGTTTTAATTCTGTAAGTAATGAGCTTGCTAAGGGCTTCAAGCTAGAGAGTGACACAATCTTTTTTTTAAATTAGTTATCTCTGAGGAAATGATGTGTAGACTTTCATTTACGGTTTATCTTCCCCACTGCAATGTGAGCTCCTGAAAGAGGATTTTATCTGCTTTGCTCACTGTTGTATACCTAACACAGAGCAGGAAGTAAAACAACAACAACAACAACTTTTCATTGAATGAACAAGCAAATCCTGGCAATTAGTAAAAAGGGAGAGACTTAGAGATCATGAGCCAAGGCGAGGTGTGGCTATGCTCTGTGGTCTAAATCACTCAAGAGTTGCTGGGCACACAGGTATGCACAAGCTGAGGAGATGAGGCTGGCTAAAATTAAGGAGCTTCACAGTTCACTATTGATTTTTGCTTGTTTGCTTGTTTTTTCAATCTAGATAAAATTGACCTATAACATAATACTCATTTCAGGTGCACAATGATTCTATATCTGTATATATTGCAAAATGATCACTACAATGTCTAATTAATATCCACTACCACACAGAGTTACAAATTTTTTTCTTGTGATGAGTTTTTAAGATCCACTCTCTTAGCAACTTTCATTTATACACTCTAGAATTGTTAGCTATAGTCACCATGCTGTACATTACATCCCCAGGTCTTATTTTATACCTGGAAGTTTGTACCTTTTGACTCTCTTCACCCATTTCACCCACTGCCTACTCACACTACTCCCCACCTCAAGCAACCACCAATCCGTTTTCTCTTTGTTTGTTTTTGGCTTTGGGGGAAGGGGTTGAGGTACAATTGACATGTAACATTATATTGGTTTTAGGTGTACAACATAATGATTTGCTATTTTTATTTACTGTGAAAAGATCACCATGATGTCATTAACATCCATCACCACACACTTACAAAATTTGTTTTTCTTGTGATAAGAACTTTAAGATCTATTCTTTAAGCAACTTTCAAATATGTTTTACAATATTGTTAAATATTTTTACTATAGGCACCATGCTGTACATTACACCCTGTGACTAATTTTTTATAGCTGGAACTTTGTACCTTTTGACTATCTTCACCCATTTTGTACACCTGGCCTGCCCCCATTCTCCCCACACCCCCCCATCCCAACTTGTTTTTTGAGATTCCATATGTAAGTGAAATCATACAGTATTTGTCATTCTCTATTTGACTTATTTCACTTAGCTTAATGTCCTCAAAGTCCATCCAAGTTGTCATGAATGGTAAGATTTCATATATATATATATATATATGTATATATGGTATATATATATATGGTATATATGTGGTATATATATGGTATATATATATGGTATGTATGTGGTATATATATGGTATATATATGGTGTGTATATATATGTGGTATATATATATGGTGTATATATGGTATATATATGGTGTGTATATATATGTGGTATATATATATGGTGTATATATGTGGTATATATATGTATATATGTGGTATATAGGTGGTATATATATGGTATATATATGATATATATATGGTATATATGTGGTATATATATGGCATATATGTGGTATATATATGGTATATATATGATATGTATGGCATATATGTGGTATATATATGGTATATATATGATATATATGGCATATATGTGGTATATATATGGTGTATATATATGGTATGTATGTGGTATATATATGGTGTGTATATATATGTGGTGTATATATGTGGTATATATATGTATATATGTGGTATATATGTGGTATATATATGGTATATATGTGGTATATATATGGTGTATATATATGTGGTGTATATATGTGGTATATATATGGTATATATGTGGTATATATGTGGTATATATGTGGTATATATATGATATATATATATGGTATATATATGGTATATATATGGCATATATGTGGTATATATATGATATATATGGCATATATGTGGTATATATATGGCATATATGTGGTATATATATGGTATATATATGATATATATGGCATATATGTGGTATATATATGGTGTATATATATGGTATATATATATATGATGTGTATATGTGTGTGTGTGTGTGTGGTATATATGTATACCACATCTTCTTTATCTATTCATCCATCAGTACTTAGATTGTTTCCATGTCTTAGCTGTTGTAATACTGCAATGAACATGGGAGTGCATATGTGTTTTTGAGCTACTGTTTTGTTTCCTTCATATCAATACCCAGAAGTGGTATTGCTGGATTATGTTAGCTTTATTTTTAATTTTTCCAGGAAATTCCATACGCTTGCCCACAGTGGCTGCACCATTCACCATTGTTTTTCCCTCACATCTCCATACATGCAGATGGGGCCGAACTGTGCTCAGTCAATTCTATAACTGGCTCCAAAGTTAGCAGGATTTCAGTCAAAACAGTTATATAATCCCAGGTTACAAAAGAATATTAAAAACTTCAAAGACAAAGAAAATAGTATTTTTAATCCCTCCCTTTGCTAGTTTAAAATCTCCCATTGTGTAAATGTAAATCATCTGCACAAGTGTTTTATGCCTTCTTTCTCTTTTTTGTGCCCCATGGAGAAAACCAGTTCATCATTCCCCCTCGTGTACCTTTAAATATATTAATAAGTCATAAAAATTACCCAATGTCTAATTAGATTAATCCAACCTCCAAAAGTTTTGGTAAGAAACGCTGCAGTTCTCCTTTCTGTCTGAAAGTTATGGGAGTGATTTTGTCACTGCCCAACAGGGAGGTTTCTCTGTGTCCAGCATCACCGTCCAAAGGTCAGCTCAAGTCTGCCCCCTAGAGCAGAGTAACCAGTGTGCTTTCACAGTAACGCTCAACCGTGTTCATTTCATTTCTGACACTGGGGTTTTCTGGAGAACAGCCACTTTCTATTTTATATGCTTCTGCATTATTTGAAAGTGTGACAGGTGTTGTTTATATAAGTAAAAGAGTTTCCATGGAGGGGTGAATATTATCTACAAACTCAAGTTTTCATTTCAAGAGAGTAATCTATGACAGTTTATTGCCTAAAATAGGCAGAATTATTCAAGTTATAGAACTCTGTTTGTTCAGAGTCACACTCTCAGACTATATATATATATTGCCTCAGTATTATGAGATAGGCACCTATGGGGCTCTGAGAATGAAAAGATGATTAAGATATGGTTCCTGTGAACTCAAGAGTTCACAGTCTAGATGGGCAGACAGACGTGTACATAAATCATTACATGCTAAAACCCACATGAGTTATACTACAGCACAGAAGAGAAGGGAGAGAGAGAGAGAGGGAGGAAAGAAGGAATCAAGAATAATAAACTTTAAAATGTTGTAACTACTATTAGGCCAGTTAACCCAAAAAGTAACACCATGGGTTAATCAAATTCCAATTCTTTTTAAACTCCCTAGAATTTACAAAATAAAATTCAAGTAATACAAAAAAAGGCTTAGAGAATTAAGTCAGGGTGAAGATCAGTACTGCCCCAAAGAAATGAGAGAGAGAGGTAAATTTAAATTTTCTAATAGCCACATTAAAATAGCAGAGGGACTTCTTTGGTAGTCCAGGGGTTAAAACTCTGTGCTCTCAATGCAGGTGGCCCAGGTTTGATCCCTGGTCAGGGAAGACATCATTTTGTTGGAATCAAGGCAAGATATATTATTATCTTTGTTGCAATCAAGGGGCCTGAAGTGACGTGGTGGCAGTGAGAATGGAATTTAGTAGGTCCCAGTGGAGAAGGCAATGGCACCCCACTCCAGTACTCTTGCCTGGAAAATCCCATGGATAAAGAAGCCTGGTTGGCTGCAGTCCATGGGGTCGCTAAGAGTCAGGCACGACTGAGAGACTTCACTTTCACTTTTCACTTTCATGCATTGGAGAAGGAAATGGCAACCCATTCCAGTGTTCTTGCCTGGAGAATCCCAGGGATGGCGGAGCCTGGTGGGCTGCCGTCTATGAGGTCGCACAGAGTCGGACACGACTGAAGCGACTTAGTAGCAGCAGCAGCAGTGATATTTAGAGGCAAAATAGGCAGAGGTTAATGATTATTGGAATGGAGAACAAAAGAAGAGTACAAGATGGTTTCGAACTGAACCAAGTTCTTAGTTGACAACTGGTAAATAATAATAACCATTTACTGAGATTGGGAACATAAGAGGAGGGAAAGACAGGGGGCAAGAAATAATGATTTACTTTTTAAAAGTGAGTTTGAGGGAATTTCCTGGCAGTCCAGTGGTTAGGACTCCATGATTTCACTGCTGAGAGCCCAGGTTCAATCCTGGGTCTGGGAACTAAAATCCCACCAGCCTTGTGGTATGACCATAAAATTAATTTAAAAATGAGTTTGCAATGCCTATGAAAACTGCAACTAGATATATGTCTAAGGTCCAGTTGTGTGTTTGGGTGTGGTGCTCAAGAGAAAGGTCTGCATCACAGGAAGAGATTTAGGGGCCATTTGGGGCTTCCCTGGTGGCTCAGATGGTAAAGAATCTCCCTCAAGGCAGGAGACCTGGGTTCAGTCCCTGGATCAGGAGGATCCTCTGGAGAAGGGAATGGCAACCCACCAGTATTCTTGCATGGAGAATTCCATGGACAGAGGAGCCTGGCAGGCTGCAGACCATGAGGTCAATTGGACATGATCGAATGAATAACACACCACATAGGTAGCTGACCCCATGGGAATGTTTGAGATTGCTCAAAAAGAATAAGGGGAGTCAGACATATGCCTAGAACACATGCCTAGACAAAGCCTAGAGGAAAGCCAATATTTAAGGGTTAAGGATTCCTCAATAAAGACTAACCAAGAAGGATCAGTGAAGTCCAAGGAACCAGAGAATACAGATCATAACAACCAGAGAGGACTTCAGAAGGGAGAGAGTGGTCAGCAATGTCAGAAGCTGCCAGATAGTCAAGCTAAGGAAGTAGAGCAATATTTTCATACAATTTGACAGTAAAGGGGACAGGAGTGACTTTGAAGAGAACAGCTTCCAAAGAAGGTAAGGATAAAAGTCACATTGGCACAGACTGAAAATTCAGGGGGGAGTGTAATAGATACTCTTCAGGAAGTTTTCTGTGAAAGAAGAGATAGCTAAGGTGGTAACTCAGGGGGTAAAAATGTTAGTCACAGCCATGTCTGTCTTTTTGTAACCCCATGGACTGAGCCCACCAGGCTCCTCTGTCCGTGGAATTCTCCATGCAAGAATATTGGAGTGGGTAGCCAATCCCTTCTCCAGGGGATCTTCCAACCCAGGGATCAAACCTGGGTCACCTGCATTGCAGGCAGATTCTTTACCATCTATCTGAGCCACCAGGGAAGGCCAGGGTGGTAACCATTGGCTATTAAAAGTGGTACCTGCTGATATGTTATGAGGGAAACTTTCTAAGATAGAAGAGACTTGAGCACATTCTAAGCATCTTTCCTTTGTAATAACCATTAAAATTATGCACTCAACTATTTTATTGACTTTAAAAGATGTTATGACATATTGTTAACGGAAATGAGTTCATGTTTAGAAATAAGTTGTGTGCATGTATCTGTGCACATAGATAATATTATGAAAAGAGAAAATAAAGTATATCTCTGAGTAAGTATAATAAGAATTTTTAATTTTTATTCTCTTTATATTTTTATTATGACAAGTATTGTTTTATTTTGAAACAAATTTTAAAAAGGCAATAAATAGGCAAAGTCATATTCAGAGAGTCCCCCCTCTTGCATGTACAATGGTCCTGAAAGTGTGCTGAAAATGGACTTTCCTCCAACTTGATAAAATATTGAATAAAATTCCTAATTCTGATTTTTCCAGGTATCATCATCCTTGAAGGGGAAGAACCTTCATGCGTATCCTGGCTGGAGTGGAAGGTGGCTACTCTCTCAGTCAGCCAGCCAACACTCCCTGAGAACTCCAGGTATTTCTCCTTCCCATGGGTGGGCCACTTCTCCCCAGACCTTTGTACTGGGGCCACAGCAATGCAAGGATCATCCCCACTTCTAAAATTTGGTTAGCAAGACTGAGAAGTACCCAAAGCAAAGGTGGGGAAACCAGTATTTCCCCTACAATGACAGCAGAACACAAACTTCAAAGGCAGGTCAGGTCCCATTCTCCACCTTGGTAGCAAATACACCAGGTACTACATTGAAGCCCTCTATTACTCGTGTGAAAAAGCATCACTGAGAGGCTACATGAAAGTATCAACCCAAAAGAGTGAAGCTGACAAATTGTATGAATTGAAAGAATGCCAGTTAATTATCATCAACATTTTACTTTTATTTCACTGTTTTCCTCTTCTCTTTTTGTTTCTTTTTTACTAACTATGCCAAAGTTAGTTTGTTCTTACATAAGCAATCAGTTGTGGTATAGTTCTGGGAGATCTTCTTTACAAAATAGAGATTCTTGCTGCCCTTGGGCATTTAAAGATCCAAGACAGAGATAAAGAATAAATAGGGGGCAGGAAGAGAGACCCAGCTATAGACAACAGACTTATGGACACAGCAGTGGAAGAAAAGGGTGGGACGGATTTGAGAGGGTGGCACTGAAACCTATATAGTACCGTATGGAAAACAGATAGCCAGTGGGAAGTTGCCGTATGACACAGAGAGCACAAATCCAGTGTTCTGTGACAGCCCAGAGGGGTGGGATGGGGAGCGGAGGGAGGTTCAAGAGGAGGGGACATATATATATACATATATATAATATACACTTATGGCTGATTCACATTGTTATATGGCAGAAACCAACACAACATTGTTAAGCAATTATCCTCCAATTAAAAATTTTTTTTACTTTTTAAAAAAAGAATAAACAGGGAGATTTCAACTATCTCTTCTTCTAGGGATAAAAAATAGAATATGGGCTCAATGTGTTTAATTAACCGGACTGTGGTGATGGTTTCACAAAGAATGTCATATACATACACGTCAATCATCATGCTGGACAATTTAAATATACACAAATTTATTCATCAATTATACTTCAATAAAGCTGGAGAAAGAATAAAAAGTGCCTGCTTCAACAGCACATACAGTAAATTGGAACTTCTCTGGACACACAGAAGATTAGCACAGCGCGTGTGTAAGGGTGACGTGCAAGTCTGTGCGAAGCATTCCGTATGTTTCAAATAAGTCATGGGGTGTAATGTACAGCAAGGTGACAATAGTCTACAATACTGTATTGTATATTTGAAAGTTGCTAAGACAGTAAGTCTTTAAAGTTCTCATCATCAAAACTATAACCCACTTCCAAGTCCTGCTTTTCTCATTCACATCGGTCCATTTACAAGCAAATCACACACAGACTAAGTCAGGACCCACTGCCAAAGGGAAAAAGATGTCCTGCCTCAGGTTAGGAACAGGAGTCAGAATAAGCTGAGCTCTGGCCCTAACTCTGATTACCACCTCAGCAGTGAAAGACAGAACTTTCCTAAACTCCAGTTTCCTCTGCCAGCAAGTAAAAAGACTACACCCCACCTCGGGAGTGGTGAGGACTATTTCAGGTCATGCATTCAAACTCTCCGCATAGTACCTGGCACCTTTAATTACCAGTTCTCATTAAATAATGGCCATTAGACATATGTAATAACTTCTAGTAAGGAGTTCGAGTCACACCAATGACTTTTATTTAAGATTATTTGTGAGGCTGATGTGGAAGAAGGGTTGGTGAAGATGTGTAGGTGGCTCTTTAAATATCTCTCTTTATATTTTCAAGAATAACTTTATTCTATTAAAATACCTTTTATTCTTTTTATTTCCCTAAAAGGCAACAGAGCAGCTCATACTCTGAAAAGCAGGTGGGGTATGATGCAAGCTGTCTTGGGGAGCAGCTGAATCAACTACCCACCTGAGTCACTCAGCATCTGCAGACCCTCTTACAGGTACCGTTCCTGGGTCTGGTAAATTGGGGCTCAAAAAACACAGCAGCATCGGTAGTCGTGGTGTGGAAGCAAAGGGTTATTTGAGCGCTTTTTCAGACAGGGTGGGCAGGTACACTCCTCCGTGCTCTTCCTCCCTACAGCTCCTTTTTTCCTCCACTTTCTTGCGAGACCTCACTTCCAGAAACCGGCGTTCTCTCTCATTTCTCTCCTTTCTGCTCTCAGGTCCCTGATAAAGAAGGGTTGGAAAAGGGTAGATAGCTGACAACATTCAACATTTTTCCTAATTATCAGAAATGTACAAAACTCTATTCATTCAGGAAACTTTCACATCTTAGTTTTTAGTAATAAATTAGCACAAGCCTAGAGGTGTTGCTAAAGCTTTAGTCATAAATAAAGGAAGAGAGGCCTTGGGCATCAGCAGATGGTCTGTGGAGGAAACTCAGCCTGCACGTGACTCTGCCTCTAAGGCACAAAGGGATGTGATTTCACAGTAAAATTAATATCCTTCTGGTACTTTTTGAAAAAGAATGTGGCAAGCGAATCATACATTGAATGATTCTAACCTCCTCATGGTCACTAAGGCTTTGCACTAAGTTTTCAGATAAGGACTAGGTAAAGAATGACGTGTCAAGAATGACATTCAACCACATAAACATTCCCCAACAAGTTGTCCAGGGGTCCACATTCAATGATCAAATGAACACATACTGTTGTTCTAGGATGGGGCGATATGACACCAACTAGACTAGAGACCCTACTTCTTAGATTCTACACCTGCGTGGAGGGAGACAATCAACCAATAAGACTGAAAGAAAATTCAAAAAATAACAGGCAGTTATAAATGTAATGATAACTATAAATAGGGTGACGTGATAGGGAACTGTGTGGAGACTGGGGGCAAGGGGGGAGGTGTGCCTCTTTGGTTTCCATGGTCAGAGGGTTACTTTCAAAGGAATTACTTACAAAAGACGAGTACTGATAAATGTGGTGATGGTATCTATTTACACTTCAGTTTTTTAAATAAATAAAATCATGATTCCCCCATCATCCACTTGAATTGGAAATGCTGCAGAACTCCTGAGTGCCTAAGAGGTGAACATAAGCAGTAGCACTCAGATGAGCAAGTCATGACTAGCCCAGCAGGGTGAGTTATGGGGATGTCTGGTTACTGAGGGGGTGTTATCCTCTGTACAGTGTTAAACTGTTTTCATACTGAGATTATCTCGTTTCTATCTATAATGGTCCACTAGTCAAATCAGAAAGCAAAACAAATGATGACGCTGAGATACAGGTTAAGAGGGGCTTAAAAATTGTACTAGCCCTGTAAATGTGCCTCCAGATTATTTTCATTAGTTTCAGCACTTGTATTAAGTCCATCATTCTGCTCATAATTCATATTTAGCAGCCAGGAAAATCCCTAATCCTTTTAAGAACAGTATAAAACAGAGAAAATATAGTGATGATTATTTGCAATTTGGCTTTTTCCTCATTGAGAATAAAGACTATGTGAAAACTGCTCATAATAATGACCTGAAATATTTTTTTCTTATCTTATCACTTAGAAACAAAGTGAGAAAAATTATTTTTAAAAGCCAGTTGAGTTTTTCAATGTCAAAAGGAAAAACTTTCATGTGTTGGTCATGAACAGATCAGAAAGCAGTTTTCTGGCTCTTCTTGATGCTAAAAGATGTAAAATTTAAATCCACATAGTACTATACATTTGGCCCCCAAATAAAAGGCAATATACATCATTTTTAAATTTGCTGACAAATCACAATTTTTAATGTAGTTAGTTTCAGAAAATTGCATTAACTGTTAAACAGAAAAATGTTTTAAAGTATGTATTTTCCAAATCGTTTTATTTGGAATGAAGAAAAATTTTAGAATATAAAAATAACATGAAATTTAAAATATTTAATTTAAAATTATTTATCATATATATTGATCACATAATAGGAAAAGAGTTTTAATGATTTTGTAAATTCCTAGCAGGTTTCTAGGTTATTATACAGTTGTCCCTCAGTATCCTCAAGGGGACTGGTTCCAAAACCACCTACAGGTACCAAAATGCATGGATGCCCAAGTTCACAAGTGCAGAACCCAAGGACATGAGGGCCAACTACATATAACTATGAACAGAGTTCTTGAGTCAAAAAAGTTGAAAAGGCTGCCTTGGTTATCTTGGCACTCAAAAGGAAGAACTTGAGAAATGAATGAAACAAACATTATTATATTTTAAGGATAAGGTAATGACATCTCTTTAAGTAAGAAAATTGATTTCAACATTACACACTTATGTAAACAGATGACATGATTTTTTTCTGTGGCCATCAGAATCAACAAAGAATTGTTCTGATTAAAACTTTTTTCAAAACATATTTATATTCTTCCTTATTCTAGAAAGAATTTAAAGCAAGTCAGTTCCCTGATTAATATAATTAATGACTTTAACAAGCAGTTTGGAAATAGATGCGAAAAAATGTTTCATTCCTGCCAAAAACTCATAATGTGAATCTAATCATGAGGAAATATCAGATGATTTCAAACTGACACGAAAATCAGTTGCAACACATGATCTGGAATCTTGATATAAAAAATATTATTGGGACAACTGGAAAAATATGAATAAGGCCAACAGATAAGACATTGTGTTGGTGTTCATTTCCTGAGTTTAATTACCATACTATATTTATATCCTTGTGCCATTGTTTGGGGATGGGAAGGAAAGAGAGAGTAAACGTAAATGGGATATGTTCACGTTTAGAGGGAATCTAGGTGAAAGGTGTAGTCTTGGCACTATTCTTGCAACTTTGTCTGAAAGCATATCTAAAAAAAAATATGAAAGCATATGCCGTCTTTATCTTTCATAAGACTGGCTGGTTATGTTTTAGAATGAAGCTCAGTTTGAAATCATCTGATATTTCCTCATGATTAGATTCACATTATGAGCTTTTGGCAGGAATAAAAGCATACCTAAAAGCATATAAGCATATCCAAAAGTCTGAAAGCATATCTAAAAAAAAGAAGTATTAAAAAAAAAAGACAAAATAGAAACCCTTAATAAGGTTTAGACACAGTAAGTGACAGCTGTTCACTATTCCTTCCTTATTCCTTTTTTGATCCAGTAGAGATAGCACTTACTGAAGGGGAGTCATAGATATACAAGGTCACTGTGAAAAAAGTAAAGAGCCACCGAGAGGCAAAAATGCACAGTGACAATCCCAGCAGCCATCTCAGCTAGGCAGAAAGCATGGTGCTTGCGGGATCATGAGGTGGGAATCCCCTGTCTTCCCCAGCCAGTCACAGAGTGCAGCTCAAGATCCAGGTGGATCTAGCCTTACTTATTCACTCCATCTACTACATGGCAGAAACATACCATTATTCTTCTTTTGCAAAATAAAACCAAAATCAAAGACCCACCAAAAAAGAAGTATGTCGCTCAAGGCTGCTCAGTGAACACACTGCAAAGTTGAAAAACTAACCTCCAATTAATTGGTCTCTAGTTTGGTACTTTATGTATCAGTTTGGGCGTCATCAGTGGTGCTTCTATTCTTCCCCCGTTTCCTGCCTGTGTGTCCCTTATGCCTCACTTGGATTCCCACGAGGCCACTGTGACCACTCCTGCTCCTGCTCTCCATGCTGTCCAGGGAGTTCCTTCTGTGTGCTTTTTAAAGATACAGGGGGCACAACGCCATCACAAACTATTTCCTACCAGATTACATAGGAGAGGACAAGAGCATTAGGGACAGTTTTTTCTTCTTCAAATAGTGAAAGGAGAACAAATCACAATTATTTGTAATAAGGGTGATAGAAACAGTCTCAAAGAACTAGAGGACATTGGTAACAAAACATTCCAGCCAGTACTTCTTCAGGAATTCTTCCTACACCGGATGTCTTTAAATAATAAAATTTAAAACTTTTATGTACATCTGGGCTATCTAAAATGGGTGTCATTTTCCAAAGATCTCAATGCTTCTGCTGCTGCTGCTGCTAAGTTGCTTCAGTTGTGTCCGACTCTGTGCCACCCCAAGGACTTCAGCCCACCAGGCTCCCCCACCCCTGGGATTCTCCAGGCAAGAATACTGGAGTGGGCTGCCATTTCCTTCTCCAATGAGTGAAAGTGAAGTCACTCAGTCATGTCCGACTCTGTGTGACCCCCATGGACTGCAGCCCACCAGGCTCCCCTGTCCCTGGGATTTTCCAGGCAAGAGTACTGGAGTGGGGTGCCATTGCCTTCTCTGAAAGATCTCAATGCCAAATTGTAAATAAGAAGTTAGATTTATTCTCCTCAAACTGGGAGAGTACGAACCCTTTGAGTTTCCTTTTCTAAGACAGCTTAAATATTCAATAACTCTGTTACATACCAAAGAGACGGAACGTTTGGTTCTAAAGCACAGTTGCTGTTCAAAGGAGTCTGAAAATGACTGAATTTTGGAATGGGATCTTCCTTTTGATTCCAGTGGCTCCTTGAATGACCCATCCCCTGAGCACTTTCTGTGATCCCGCACTTGAGTGTGGCATCGAAATCCCTGGTCCTCATAAGAATACCTTCTAGGATGGCTGGCAGACGACATCATTCTGGGAAGCACAGGAAACTGGGAATACAGAATAAAAAATGTTACAATATAAAAAGACTGCACAATATTAGCACAGAGACAGAATGTCCATAGATTACTAACCAAACGAATCTCATGTTGAACTGAAATTTTATCTTCTTGATCAGTAGGACCTTTCTACAGCAGTGAGGCAGTGGAGTCAATTGGTCAAAACATTAAATATCCCAAGATTAGCTTTGTTGCTCCTGTATCATTAGGGTGGTATAATCAAGTGTCCCAAGCCTTAAACTGACATGTAAAAAAAAATTTCAAAATAATCAAATGAAATTTTTTTAAAAGCCATAAACATTAAAAAATAATAATACAAAGATGAATAGTTGTGTGATTTCTGTATGGAGAAGGAATTTCTAAGAGCAAAGAACAATAGAAGAAGTCAAAAGGAAAAAAATTAATTTAATCACATAAGTAAAGCTAATAAACATGAAAAAAAATGATGCGGTGGACAAAAAACACAAAATATTTGCTACGAGTTACTAATATGTAATAAACACTCTGAAGATAAATAAGTATATTCACATATACATACAAACATAGAGGTCAGATAACACAATGACAGCAATAGAAAATGATCAACAACAACTGGAAAATGATTAAGAGACAGAGTTCACAGAAGCCAAACTTTTGAAAGAATTGTGACATTTGCTCTCTCAATTTCTCTCACTCTCCAAACCAATCCAATCCAGCTTTTGCAACCACATGTTAGGATATTGGTCTCCATGTTGCCAAATGCTGTGCATGTTTTAGCCTTTTGTTCTTTATGTAGCTTTCAACTCAGGTGCCTAGGGAGCCATTCTGAAACAGTCTTTCTCTTGCCTTCTGCCATGGTACCTTCCTGGTTTCCCCTTCACCTTTCTGCCACTGTGTTTTAGATGTTTGCTCACTTCTCCCTTCTATCTGCTCACAACTGTTGGAGTCCCCAGCACTCTAAACCAGTCCTCCTTCCCTTCCTTTGCTTTCTCACTTAACACTGTCTCCCTAAATGTCTCACCCCTAGACTTCAATTTCTATCTATATCCTAGTTTCCTCATTTATACTGACTTCTCCTCTGAGCTTCTGCCTGCTCAAAACTTCTCCTCTTGGTTTCCTATAGGCACACAACCTGATCCGTCCAAATTCGAACTCATTGCCTCTCCTCCCCAAACCTGCTTCTCAAGTGCCCCTCAATTTAGAAAAGGCGCCGCCATTCACCTGGTTGCTTGGGCTACCTTCCACATCCAATTGCCAAGTCAGTAGAATCCACCTCTCAAGTGTCTCTGAAAACCACTGACTTTTTTCCAGTGTCACTGTTACTACCCTAATCCAAGTCATCATTGCCTTTTGCCCAGATTACAGTAGCAGCCTCCTTCCTAATTGGAGCTATCCTGGGTTCACTCTTACTCACTTTATTTCACTTTCCCCACAGCAGCCAGCATAGTTAAAACAACCTCAACAAACATACCCCATCACGCTTCATCTTGCACCACCCTCACCTGTTCAGGGGCACAGCCTCACTGGTCACTTCCTCCAGCTCACTTGCTCCTAGCCAGCACAGGCATTTTTACAAGAGGTCCTCTCTGGCTGTGACCCCACCCCTTCACGTCATCACTGGCTAATCACACTTCACTCACAATGGAAACCACACCTCCCAGAAAGCCTTGCCTACCCCCTTGATTGGTCCAGGGCCCTGAAGCACTGTTAGACTCTTCCTGAGGTCTCATACTTCTTCAGGACACTTTTCACAACTGTCGTCGATCTTTTGGTTAATTTTGTTACACGTCTCTCTTCTCCAGTAGACTGTGTGCTCCACCGTGTCAAGGGCTACATTTCATTCTCTCCTAGAAACTCAGTACACAGCACTTTGCTGCCTTCACAGCATGAGTTTATTAAATATACGTTCAATGAATAAAAGTATAAAGAATGAAAGAAAAAGAAATACCAAGTGGTGAAAACTGTTTAGGCTTATTAGTAGTAAAAAATTTTATTAAAATGAAATAACATAAAATTTTGCCTTTCAGGCAAAAAAAAAGGTTGTTGTTGGTTTTTTTTTTTTTAATAATACTAACACTAGCAAGTGTGCAAGGGGATAGGCACTGTCATTCCTTGCTGGTAGCAGGACTATAAATGGATACAGCTTTCTTGAAAAGCTGTTGACAATATGAATCAAAAGGCTTAAAATAAGGTCCTCATTGCACATGGGCAGAATTGCGTCATCCCTCCCCGCCAACCTGCCCCACCAAATTCACATATTGAAGCCCCATGTGAATAGCTCACCATGTGACTGTATTTGGGGGTAGGGCCTTTAAAAATTAACTTAAAATGAGGCCATCAGGGTGGCCCTAATCCACTCTGACTAGTGTTCTTACAAGAGGAAGAAATTGAGAGATACAAGGGACATACTCATATGGAGGAGAGACCACATGAAAACACAGGCAATAGACGGCCGTCTGCAAGTCAAGGAGAGAGCCCTCCGAAGAAACCAAAACTGCGGACACCTTCATCTTGGACTTCCAGCCCCCAGAGCTGTGAGGAGATGAATATCTGTTGTTCAGGCCACCTAGTCTGTGGTGCTTTGCTATGGCAGCCTGAGCAAGCTAATACATACATCTAGAAACTCGCTCTCAAACAAGAATCAGAAATATGGTTAAAGATTTATAAAACTGCTAAGATACATGAGGTAAGTCTGTACATATTGGTCCATTTACTGTAGGTCAGACGTGGTGCTTGGTGGAAGATAAACTGAGGAGCAAAACAGAGTGTCCCCCTCTCAGATCATATGTCTACATAGCAGATAAATGCTAAATAAATGGGGCACATGCCGGCATCCTTGGTCAAATGCTATAAAGGGAATGTTCAGGGTAAAATGAGAGGGCACAGTAGAGTAAAACCCCATATATTTGGGTGGGTATTGGGGTAGCTGAATCAGGAGAGACTTCTGGAAGGTATGACAATTAAGCGACAACCTGAAGGATAAGCAGGGTTCATTAGGGAGCAGAGAACGCTTAAGGAGGAGACCATGTGTGCAGAAGCCCTGCCACAGAAAGAGCCTGCTGACGTGGAAGGAAGAGAAGCCTGGTGGGGAGCGCCTGAGGGGAGTGGGGAGTCTGGGATGGGAAGGCAACGAGGGGCTGGAAATCAGGGGACATCATAAGATGGGTAATCCTGAAACACACCTAAGTGTGATAAAAGGCTTTGTCTGTGATCTGGGGTCATTTTCTTGCTTTTCCTGTTTAGTATTGTACGTGTTTTCTATGCTGATCACTTATTATATTGTCAGTAAAAAAAAAAAAAATAATAATATGCTAAAAAATTGAGACTGGGACACAGAAGGACAAATACTTCATGATTCCACTTATATAACATATCAGAATTGGTCAAGCTCCTAGAAGCAAGGAACAGAATGGTGGGTGCCAAGGGCTGGGGAGGGGTATACTGGGGCAGTTGCTAATTAACAGGTATAACATTTCAGTGCACTGGTTAAGACTCCACGCTTCCCCTGCAGGGGGCGTGGTACCACCCTTTGTCAGAGGACTAAGATTCCACATGCCTCACGGTGCAGCCAAAATAAATACATAAATAATAAGTTCTAGAGTTCTGCTGTACAACATTGTGCCTAAAGGTAACAATACTGTATCATATACTTAAAAATCTGCCAAAGAGGGTAAATATCTTGTTACATGTTCTTACCACATCAAAAATCTTAAAAGTAAAATTTAAAAGATGTGAGACTGGGAGTGAAATGTATGTGTTTGTACAAATGTTCTCTTCCATTGAGAGGCATAAAACAATGGCAAGGGTTTCCATCACAGTGTAAATAAAGTGTACCCTTAATATCTCCTTATGTCAGATGAAATTTCCAGCTAGTCTGTTTAGGTGTGGAAGCTTGTGAGAAACAAGCTTTAAAAGCACTCTTATTGGTAACATAGAAACATATATTACCATATGTAAAACAGATAGCCAATGGGAATTTGTGTAAGTCTCAGGGAACTCAAACTGGGGCTTGGTGACAACCTAGAGGGATGGGATGGGGAGGGAGGCGGAAGGGAGGTTCAAGAGGGAGGTGACACGTGTATACCTGTGCCTGACTCAAATGCAGAAACCAACTTAACACTGTAAAGCAATTATCCTTTGATTAAAAATAAATAAACACACATAAAAAGCACTCGAATTGGTTACATGGAAATTTTCCCACTTTTAAAAATGTTTTCTTAGTAAGCAAGCTTTGCTTTTGGAATTCTATATGCCCTCCTAATGAAATTTCCCCCACAAAGACTTGAATCAATGCCCTAAATAGCTTTCTTTTGTTTTCAAGGTGTGGAATGTCACCTCCATGTCCATGGATCAACCTGATCCATCCATCTCCTGTGCTGTGACGCAGGTCCTCGTGTGAGGCATGGGATCCCCCACACTCTGAGCTCATGACCTGGGCTCCCCGGCTCCCAGGCTCCAAAGCCTGCAGCAGGCATGGACTTGTGGGACAGTTACCACCCAGGAGTTAATAGTGCTGACTCTCACTAGAAAATAGTGCTCTGAACAACCTTGCTATTTCCCACAGGGATGCCAAAAAACCATTTCTGTCAAAAAAAAAAAATCCTATGCACTCTTGACTCCAAGCCATAGGTATCTTACCTTTTGAAAATCTATTTATGTAACACCTTCACTCTAAGAACTACTTGAAGTTTTTTATTCTGGGTTTAATTATAATCACCTTTCAATTGTACCCCTCCTGCCCTCTGAGTAAATGCAAGCACCTGAGCATGATGAGAAATAAGTGGGGAAAAGATCCAGGTGTTGAGATAATCGAGGCCCATGTTGAATCTTAGTGCACTGTGTGTATCAGGCACCCTGGGGACCAGGCCTTATCTCTAACGTCTGAACAAATCCTACAAGGGAATCATTCTTCCCCTTTCACAGATGAGGAAAACGAATCTTAGTTTGGCTAAGAGACTTCCCTAAGACTTACATGACTAGTGACTTTACGGAGCGGTAAATGCTTAAGCATAAGATGTCTCTTCCTTGGATTATTGTTGTTGTTGTTGTTGTTTAGTGACTAAGTCACATCTGACTCTGTGACCCCACAGAATGGAACCTGCCAGGCTCCTCTGTCTATAAGATTTTCCAGGCAAGAATACCGGAGTGGGTTGCCATTCCCTTCTCCAGGGGATCTTCTCAACCCAGGGATCAAACCTGCATCTCCTGCTTGGAAGGCTGATTCTTTACCACTGGGCCACCTGGGAAGCCCCTTAATCAGATTAATAATACCAAACTTTTATCTTCAACAATAGCAACAGATTCATTCTAAGTGAAACATGGCTTTAAATAATGTACCAGTTATAACAAAATCCTATTACAAAAGTAATAATAATTTGTAGGTCTTTGGGAAATAGTCTAAATGAATTTTATATGAGGAATATTAACTGCCTATCAACAGAGCTTCCCTGGTGGCTCAGAGGATAAAGCGTCTGCCTGCAAAGCAGGAGACCTGGGTTCAATCCCTGGGTTGGGAAGATCCCCTGGAGAAGGAAATGGCAACCCACTCCAGTATTCTAGCCTGGAGAACCCCATAGACAGAGGAGCCTGGCAGGCTACAGTCCACAGAGTCGCAAAGAGTCAGACACGACTGAGCGACTTCACACACACATCACACACATCAACAGAGCCAAGAGATTTATAAATTAGTCCACTAGCATTATACAGAAACAGCATCAGGAAAAAAGATTCAAGTGTTCAACTGGTAAAATGGTAGGCCAATACCATCCACTGGATCTCCTTTAGAGAAACTAAAAGACAATTTAAACTCTGACACATAAGGAAAACGAGGAGGAGGTGGGAAAGAGAGGAGGAGGAAAAGTGCTTACTAGGTGCCAGGCACTGTTCTAAGCACACTGCACACATTACTCACTGAATGCTAACAAGACCTGCATCATGTATGTACTGTTTTCATCAATCCCATTTACACAGAGGGACTCTGAGACAGAGAGAGGCTATGCTGCCAGTAGTAAACACTGGGAGGCACCTCAGAGCCCTCGCTCTTACTCACTCCACTCTGCTGCCTTCCCAGAAACTCCTCTATCTAGGCATCTATTGATAGTAGAAGAGAGGAAACAAGTCCAGGGAACATGATAAAAGCTCCCCTGTAGAATTGTCACTGATGCCCGAAATTTATTACTAATTTCTCTGGATCAAGTTTGTCTCCTCTTGAAATGGAATACAAATTTAAGCTGAAAAACAAGGAACCACATTACTCACGAAACTTTAGGGCATTCCCCTCTCTTCAAGTGTGAGAAACCCTCTAAGGGGGCCAAGGCCCACCCTACCCCTGTAGTGAGCAACTACTGGAGAACCACCACGGCAGTGAGACACTACAGTGGCGAGAGTGTGCAACAACCCTTAGGCCGTTCAGTCAGTCCAGTCGCTCAGTCGTGTGCGACTCTTTGCGACCCCATGAATCACAGCACGCCAGGCCTCTCTGTCCATCACCATCTCCCGGAGTTCACTCAGACTCACGTCCATCGAACCATCTCATCCTCTGTCGTCCCCTTCTCCTCCTGCCCCCAATCCCTCCCAGCATCAGAGTCTTTTCCAATGAGTCAACTCTTCGCATGAGGTGGCCAAAGTACTGGAGCTTCAGCTTTAGCATCATTCCTTCCAAAGAAATCCCAGGGCTGATCTTCTTCAGAATGGACTGGTTGGATCTCCTTACAGTCCAAGGGACTCTCAAGAGTCTTCTCCAACACCATAGTTCAAAAGCATCAATTCTTTGGCGCTCAGCCTTCTTCACAGTCCAACACTCACATCCATACATGACCACAGGAAAAACCATAGCCTTGACTAGACAGACCTTAGTCGGTAAAGTAATGTCTCTGCTTTTGAATATACTATCTAGGTTGGTCATAACTTTTCTTCCAAGGAGTAAGCGTCTTTTAATTTCATGGCTGCAGTCACCATCTGCAGTGATTTTGGAGCCCCAAAAAATAAAGTCTGACACTGTTTCCACTGTTTCTCCATCTATTTCCCATGAAGTGATGGGACCGGATGCCATGATCTTCATTTTCTGAATGTTGAGCTTTAAGCCAACTTTTTCGCTCTCCTCTTTCACTTTTATCAAGAGGCTTTTTAGCTCCTCTTCACTTTCTGCCATAAGGTCAATCAAGGGAAAAAAATTAAAATTAGATATATCTTCTACAGCTTTCTTCCCTGGTAGCTCAGCTGGGAAAGAATCTGCCTGAATGCTGGAGATCCTGGTTCAATTCCTGGGGCAGGAAGATCTGCTGGAGAAGGGATAGGCTACCCACTCCAGTATTCTTGGGCTTCCCTGGTGCCTCAGATGGTAAAGAATCTGCCTGCAATATGGAAGACCTGAGTTCGATCTCTGGGTTGGGAAGAGCCTCTGGAAAAGGAAACAGTTACCCACTCCAGTATTCTGGCCTGGAGAATGCCATGGACAGAGGAGCCTGGTAGGATACACTCCATGGGGTCACAGAGTGGGACATGACTGAGCGACTTTCACTTCACTTCACTTCTGCAGCTTTAAATTGAGACTATAAAGACAGAATATGAAATTAGTTAAAGGTGATTGTTTTTAAAAAGGGGGAAAAAAATCCCTTGGGGTGCAGATAGGTAAGAGGTTTATTTTGAACCCTCTCAAATGATACCATGTGGGCCAGCACATGTTGTGCCTATGTGAGCATCAAAGAAGCACTGAGAAAGCCCAAGGCCAGAGAACTCAGTTCCCCCTTGAAGAGGTCTATCATCTGGCATACTCCTCACTTCCACTAGGCCCTAACTGTGTAGAACAAGGCTAAGAGAACCACATTAATCTGAAGATGACTAGAAAGTCAAATCAACTATTTAAAATTCACTTTCATTGAGTAGAATAAATAAGGGATATGGAGATTTTTCTACTTCAAGTTTGTATTCATGTGACAATGGAGGGAGGAAGATTTGTTCAATAATGAGAAAGAAGAAAATATTTTTTTTTCACACAAGCACCTCAGGACAGTAAAGTTAGATTTTTAATTTGATGTAAATCAGCAATCACAGATTATAATGAGTCTTGTCAAAAAGTAGCGTGTGTTCTCTATAATCCAAAAAATTCGTAATAAATTTCAGGCATCAGAGACAATTCTACAGGGGAGCTTTTATCATAACGCTCCACGGACTTGTTTCCTCTCTTCTACTATCAGTAGACACCAAAAGTAGTAGGGTTCTCTAAGATGGAGCAAGCTTTATACCTTGTCTACCTCATTCTTTCTGCCAAATTTGTATTTTCCACTAGCTTGGACAGGCCACAAGCACAGACGCCATATATGTCTTCTTTTCCCCTGCAATCCTATTGTGCCTTGAACAACAACTGGCGCACAGTCGGTGTTCAATAAATATGTTTAATGATTTAATGTTCCATCACTATGGTTTTGCAAGAATCGTGAGGCTGAAGAGCCATAGTGAAACCACATGCAAATAGGAAAGAAGGGGAAAATTATTTGCATGAATATAAAACTGATGGATGTAGGCTACTAACAGGTTGCAACAAGGGAGGAGCCTTTGAGTGGAGCAGTGGGGAGAGAAAAAAAAAAGATAACGCTAAGAGTAAGCTTTTTTCTTTTAAGTTATTTTTTCTGAGCTCAAAGCAAAACACAAAACTTGAAAACCTAATTGTTTTCATATCTCTAAAGTAAGAAAAATTTGAGCACATTTTAGAGTCAGGAAAAGTTAAGTATCCAACTACAGATTCACTTCAGAAATACATGGCATTGTGTGAGTAGGGATGAAGAAGCAGGCCCTCCATTCTCCAGGACTCTGCCTATTTGGCCCGGGGTCCCCCAATCTGCGTTCTGTGATTCGTGCTTTCTCTACTCAGTTAGGTCATCATGTTTCACCTGTGCTTTTATTTCCTTAAATAAACACATACTTTCTGCATGCTAGTCTGCTAATTATGGAATTGTCAACTCAGAGAATCTAAACAGGTTAACTCGGCCAAATGCCCAAAGCCAGTATGAGCAGGAAAAGATATATGGACCCTCTTTAGAAATGTTATACAAAGAAATTCTGCTATTCTCCAATAGTTTAAGGCAAACAACACTGCAACCCCCAAGTGGATTCTCTAAATAAGGTAGATCATCCTAGTTTTTAAAGTCTAATAAATGCTAAAATCTATTCAAGAAGCTATATTTGATGTCATGTTTATTTGTTTTCATATTTTGGTGGCTCCAAAGGGCTGTTGTGACAAACTGTGAACCTCATTTTTTTCTCTTTGTTTCTCTCTGGTTCTCACTATTTGGCTAAACACTAGTCATATTCCTGGTCCACTCATTATGAATACCTCCTTCAGTGTGGGCCATAAAAGATTAAAACAAGAGCATAATAAGCAAGGGTTTATTTTATAACAGAATTATGGAAAGTGAGACTAGAAGGGTTCTTGTAGATCATCCAGTGCAACCTCTGCCCTTTTTCACTTAAAGAACCTGGAGTTCAGTGAAGTGTTGAAATGCACACTTGGTCCCTGATTATGCTTTTTAAGAGAACTATTTTCAAATATTTGTGTCTCAAAGAGGTCTCATTCCTCAAACTTGCTGATCATTGAGAGTAAAAGACTGCTTTACATGCTTTAATATACTTCACATACATTGTGCTTCTGGGAACTTTGGAGCTAAAAATAAAATAACATCACTCCCAAACCTTATTTGGTTCTGGAGTTAGCATAGCAGGGGGTTGGGGAAATATTCTCTGGTACCTGGAATTCTAAGTGTACGTATACCCACTGCCGAGTCCACACCTGGTCAGGTCCACCCATTCCCCTCTCAAGAGCTCTCCTGTCCCCTGCCTAGCCATGGAAAAACAGTGCTGAGGGTGGTAGAAGATTGGCTTTCTCTCCCACCAGGAAACTAAATGAGAACCAGAAGAAAGAGTACATCAAATTGACCAGGGGTAGTGATTTACTAAGTAGAATCCCCAATTCCTTAGATGCCACCAAATAATGGAGCTATCTGCAGTATTTCAAAAAGACTGCTGGAAATCAAACAGTGATCCACACCAGTGCTACACAGACTATAACATCAGGTTTCTTTCCTTTGGCTCGAATTATATTACCTCTCAATAGGATTATCCCAGGCTTATCAGGAGCTCTGAGTAGCAGTTAAATATATCTTAGGTTGCTAAAAGTGAAGGAATCATTACTTAATAGATGAAAATCGGGTCCCTTGGAGGACAAGATAAAATGATAAAAGGGATTTTTTGTGAGTATAAAAAAAGGTTTGGAAGCACTCATTTTAACCAAAGAAAACTTTATATCATAGGACCCTCAAAAAAATTGAAGAGAAACCCCCTCCCCTGGTTTGGTTCTCCCCTGGTTCCATTGTAACAACTCACTGGGCAGGGCAGGGAGCTTTTCCTGTAACTGGCGTCTTGTGATCCACGGCGGTCCCGGACTCCTCGCTCATCCTCCTCTATCCAGCTGTGACCCCAGAAGCTGCTCATCCATTTGGCAAAAGACACATCATCATCATCATCGTCATCTTTGTGCTCCATGTAAAGGCGCTTCAGAATATCCAAGGCCTGTCCCTAAATCTAGCAGAGAGAAATATCACCCAACAGGGCTGACTCAATGAAACCCAGGATCTCCCCAAGAGACAAAACGAAACTGATGTTTTCAAATGGTCTCTGATAATGGAATCCTTAAAGGAGAAAGATTTACTAAACAACCACTTCACAATCAGGCAGCCTCTGGTAATGTCTATTTATAAATTGTGCAGCCCACAGTCCCCTCCCCTCCCCCTGTCTTTTTAAATTGAGAAGCTTTTGAATCCTTCCATTGCTGGGGTTGTGCCTCGCAGCCGAAGGGTGGGAAGTACAGTCCACTGCCTGGTTTTCCCTGTGCTTTGTTGCTGATGGCATGTGATGGCCTCTCCAGCTGTCAATGGTGATAGAGCATGACCCTCATAATATGCCTGTCAGCTCCAGGCCAGCTCTAAAACGGGGCCACTTACAACGGACAGACTGCAGCCTGCAAGATCGCCGGCCATTGGTATGTCATATCTAGAGCCAGATTCTCCTAATAAATAAATTTGATACTGAAATAAAATCTAGCTCCTGGGGCAAAAAGGTTTTTTTTGTTTTTGTTTTTTTTATGTGCTATTTATACATGTACAAAGGTAAAGGATATACATATGCAATGTGCAAATCTGAAGTGTACAGTCTGATGAATTTGTACATACATATACCCCTCTAATGACCCACAACTACACAGGTGAAGACATTCCCAGTACCCTGGCAGTCTCCCTCTTTCCCCATTCTAATCTCATCTCCCTCCAAAAGGTTAAGATTTCTGACCTCTATCACTGTAGGTTAAGTTTGCCTGTTTGGACCTTTCAATGGAATTATATAGTATGTTTTATTCTGTGTCACAACATTACATTAGTGAGGTTTGTCCTCGCTTTTATAGTAACAATAGTTCATGCTACATAGTATTGTACAGTATGATTATCCAACTTTTTAAAAATTCAGTCTACTATTGATGGTCTTTTGGGGGCTGTCATATTTGGGTTGTTTCCCTTTGGGGCTGTTATTAATAGAGCTTCTGTGAACATTAGAGTCTCTCTTAGTAGGCTTTTTCTTCCCTAAGGTAAGGAGAATATTACATTTATTGAGCCCCTACTTTGTGCCAGGTATGGAGTCAAGTATCTTACATATGTTATTTTCATTATTAACTAACCTGTGCTTGGGGTATTTTCATATTTTATAGATGAGGAAATTTAATTTATAGATCATCACTTTCCCAAGGTGAAATTACTTTTGAGCAGCATAGCCAAGTTTGAAGCAAGAAGTAAGCCCAGGTTCTTCTCTCCACTGTTCTGCCAGTATTCCACGAAATTTTTGATAAATTTTATATTTTTAAATAGAAGCATTCTTGGACATTTTCCATATAAAGTTTCTTCCTTGAGCTGTAAAAATTGACTTAACTATAACCAATGTTCCTAGAGTACTATGCTACAACTTACCTTAATAAGGGAAAGTAACCAGTGCACAAGATGGCTAATATTTTTATTGTTTGCTTTAAATTATAGGGTTCATGCTTGTTACTTTGTAATATTTTTATTAAAGAATGGAGAAAGCCTGGCTTCTCAGTGACCCAGATGAGAAAGGAAAATATATAATTCTATATCATCACTGTTGGTTGTCTCTGTCATTAAAGAAAGAAATCAGATAATTTTCCTTGGGGAAACAGAACCAGGTTTGTCCACAAAAGATGACTATGGAGGGACTTCTTTTTTTCTGTTTCTCTTAAGACAAAACTGTGTTTTCTTCCAATTTCTGAAAAAAAAAAAAAAAAAATCTGGGCAGGGGGTGGAGAACCCAGAGCAGATAATATCTAATTACTTCAAAGTATTGTAGGGGAAAGGAAATAGGACTTCTTCTTCTTAAAACCTCTTTGAATAATATCTGTCTCTTGCACTTCTGAGTGTGAAAGTCATTCAGTCGAGTCGGACTCTTTGTGACCCCATGGACTATACAATCCATGGAATTCTCCAGGCCAGAATACTGGAGTGGGTAGCCTTTCCCTTCTCCAGGGGATCTTCCCAACCCAGGGATTGAACCCAGGTCTCCCACATTGCAGGTGAATTCTTTACCAACTGAGTCACCAGGGAAGCCCAAGAATACTGGACTGGGTGGCCTATCCCTTCTCCAGGGGATCGTCCTGACCCAGGAATTGAACCAGGGCCTCCTGCATTGCAGGCAGATTCTTTACCAGCTGAGCCACCAGGGAGCTCTCCCCTTAACATCCTATGTGCTCATAGGGTATGAGCGCTCACTCACTATGTGCTCACTCTGTCATATCCAAGTATTTGCGACCCTATGGACTGTAGTCCCCGAGGCTTCTCTGTCCATGAGATTTTTCCAGGCAAGCATACTGGAGTGGGTTGCCATTTCCTACTCCAGGGTATTTTCCCAACTCAGGAACTGAACCTGAGTCGCTTGCAACTCCTGTCTTGACAGGCAGTTTCTTTACCACTAATGCCACCTGGGAAGCCCTTAATGCCTTACAGGCAAAAACAAATCAGATATTGGAAATGTGCAGAAAAAAGGTATGTGTTTATATATATACATATACATACATATATACACACACACACACATATATATATATATGAATTTATTATGAGGAATTGGTTCATGAAATTATAGACTGGAAACCCCACAATCTGCCAGTCTGCTAGCTGGAGACCCAAGAAAGCAAGTGGCGTAATTCAATCTGAGTCCAAGGGCCTCCATGGAAAGCAAGGATGTAAGTCCCAGTCCAAGTACAGAGACGATGAGATGAGATAGCTCAGTGCAAGCAGTGAGGAAAGAAAAAAGGGTGAATTTCACCTTCATTTGCCTTCTGTTCTACGCCAGTCCTCAACCGATTGTATGATGCCCACCCACAATGACCAATTTACTTTACTGAGCCCACTGATTCAAATGCTAATCTTATCTGGAAACATCCTCACAGATATCTCCCCAAATAATGTTTAGTGTAGGTACCCCCATAGCCAGTAAAATTGACATATAAAATTATCACAAAGGAACTAATCCCATTCCCAAGACTCCACCCTCAGGATCTACTTATCTTCTAAAAGGCCCCATCTCCAAATAACATCTCTCACATTTAGAATCAAGCTTTAACACAAGAACTTTGAAGGACCGCAGACATTCAGTTCACAGGAAGCTGCCTACATGACCAGTACCCAGTAAAAGCCCTGGGCATTAAGTCTTTAATGAGCATTTGAAAAATGTTTCACACATTTCATTTCACACTTACTGCTGGTAAAATTAAGCACATCTTATGGGAGTGAAATGGAAAGGGAATTTTGGAGGCTTATTCCTGGTATCCTTCAGACTTCACCCAATATGTCTTTCCCTGATTCTATATCCTCTCAGTGCCAATAAATTTTATCCACAAGTACAACTATGTGATGAGTCTTGTGGATTATTCCAGCAAATCTCTGAACTAGGGGGTGGCAGTTGGTGTCAAAAGTAGGATTCACTAAAACAACCCCAACTCACTGAAATGTGGCTAAAGCAGTGTCTGGAAAAAGGATGAAGGGGACATAATAATAAACTTTTGATGCAAACTGGCTACCTAGTCATCTGTGGTATGAAACATCAGCAGAGATGATGTCTGTTGTGAAAGGTAAAGATTACCTATGGAATTTCAAAATGATACAGGCAAGTCCAGGAGAATCCGCTCATTGAAGGTATTGATTGCTTTTGGCAATGGTAGCTAAAGTGACAAGATTAAAATTTGCAGTTGCAACCTGGATGATGCCTTAGGGTCTTGTTCTCTCCTCCCAGTGGGAGGGGAAAAGATTGTCAGTGCCAAGGCTAAAGCAAGCTTCAGATAAACCAGAAATAAAGGGGAAGGGAAAAGCAATACTCTGTCCTCTGGTACAGCTGCTGCTGCTGCTAAGTTGCTTCAGTCGCTTCTGGCTCTGTGCGACCCCATAGACGGCAGCCCACCAGGCTTCCCCGTCCCTGGGGTTCTCCAGGCAAGAACACTGGAGTGGGTTGCCATTTCCTTCTCCAAAGCATGAAAGTGAAAAGTGAAAGTGAAGTCGCTCAGTTGTGTCCGACTCTTAGCAACCCCATGGACTGCAGCCCACCAGGCTCCTCCATCCTTGGGATTTTCCAGGCAAGAGTACTGGAGTGGTGTGCCATCACCTTCTCCGTCTGGTACAGCAGCCCCTTACATTCCAGCTGGGATTTCTCAGCAGCTGTAATGCCAGTCCTGAAAAGTGTTCAGGGGGTTGTACAAACTTGCAATGAAAAAAAGGAAGAGGAAGAGAGAAAGAATCTGGATGTATGATAAAAACTGATGTAAAATACTATATGCCTATAATATCATACATGTTAGAGGGATTATCCCAATCAGGGAAAGCTCCCCAATAAAAGGTGTTGGTAGAACATAAAATCCTTGCTTTTTGGTGCTGGTGGATGGGTTAAAATTTAAATGCTAGTTATTGAAAGCTCACAGCTGATTATTTTTGCTAAGATTTTTGCCTGTTGAAGCCTATGAGAAAGGTAGGCAACATATAAAGAGAGAAAATCTCTATAGGAAAATCTACTTTTGAGTTTTAAAAGTCAGGTTTTAATTTGCTCATAAAGTGAAGTCGCTCAGTCGTGTCCGACTCTTTGCGACCCCATGGACTGTAGCCTACCAGGCTCCTCCCTCCATGGGATTCTCCAGGCAAGAGTACTGGAGTGGGTTGCCATTTCCTTCTCCAGGGGATCTTCCCAACCCAGGGATCAAACCCAGGTCTCCTGCATTCCAGGCAGACGCTTTAACCTCTGAGCCACCAGGGAAGCCCAAGTTCTTGTAAAATCAGATGTCTAATTCTTAGAGGCTGATAATTTTCCAGCCTAATGTGCATATTTTTGAGTGGGTCAATTTGAACTTTAAGTCTGGCAGGATGAAAGGGGCTTTGAACCTCACTGTCTGGCCCAGTAGTCTCTTGGCTTTGCTGCTGCTAAAGAAGAAAAGTCCTTTTTGGAATCCTGGATTCAGAGATCCTATTTACCTGGACCTCACGGGAGGCTGAGGGGCTTGCCAGGTGGCTCAGTGGTAAAGAATCTGGCTGCCAGTGCAGGAGCCATAGGAGACGTGGGTTCGATCCCTGGGTCGGGAAGATCCCCTGGAGGAGGAAACAGCAACACACTTCAGTATTCTTGCCTGGGAAATCCCATGGACAGAGGAACCTGGCGGCTCCATGGAGGTTGCAAAGTGCTGGACACAACTGAATGAATGAGCATGCATGCAATGTCACATAATGATCGTGAGAGACTGTTCCAACTTCTGAAAGCAGACATAGGCTCAATGAATAGAATTCAGGCTCTGGGAGATGAAAGACATCCTCCCCATCCACCTTGTGGGGCCGTAAACTATAAAAACATTATGGATGCTTACTGAACCCCATGGGTCACTTGCAGATGTCCATGGGAAAGGGTTTGTTCTCTGACGGGACCATCTGAAACCAAGATGCTAGTAACTTTATCTAATGTAGGGACGAATTGCATCTGAGATGATTAATCATAAGAAACTTGTGATTCCTGTCAAAACTCCAAGTTGGGAGAGAGCACATTACGGGGAGTGGGACCTCTCCACCCACTCCTAAAAGACAGGGTTCTCACCCTCCTTCCCAAGGATATCTCCAGTTATTGACTTGTGTTTGGGTTTTACTAACAATATTATTGACAACAGTGGACTGGTAACCGGACTCTAATTCACTCACCTTTCTTTCTTAGTTAGGAATTTTTAGTATTAAATCCCCAAACAGAGATTGAGCTTCTCCAGGCTATTTACCAAATAAATGATCAGGATGATAGGGATTGGGGTTATGTAAATCACATTCTGCAAACTTGAAAATTCAGGATTTTGTCCTGCAAGTTCCTGAATATGATGTGTCTTTCTGGTTAAGCTTATTAAAAATGTTTTTCTATCTAAATTCATCTATTTCTCTGTTTGAATTTATTAAATGAACACTTATTAAGTGGACTGCAGGGTGTCAGTTGTGAGCTGCACTTCAACAACAGATCACAAGAGAAATTAAAATAGAGAAAAATTAAATACTTACAGGTCCCATGGGTAGGTCAAGGCAGAGTGCAGATGGAGAGAAGCAGGGCCTGGGGAACATGTTTTTATTAGAATTTATAGGGTAGAGTGCTTTGCAGTTTCCAGGCTAAGGCCAGATTGGTCAGTTCAAACCAAAAAAGCAGTGCTTTGATAAGTCCCATTATGACCAACCTAGATAGCATATTGAAGAGCAGAGACATTACTTTATATGGAATTTAGAAAGATGGTAACGATAACCCTGTATGCGAGACAGCAAAAGAGACACAGATGTATAGAACAGTCTTTAGGACTCTGTGGGAGAGGGAGAGGGTAGGATGATTTGGGAGAATGGCATTGAAACATGGATACTATCATATAAGAAATGAATTGCCAGTCTAGGTTCGATGCAGGATACAGGATGCTTGGGGCTGGTGCACTGGGATGACCCAGAGAGATGGTATGGGGAGGGAGGAGGGAGGGGGGTTCAGAATGGGGAACACGTGTACACCCGTGGCGGATTCATGTTGATGTATGGCAAAACCAATACAATATTGTAAAGTAAAAAAAAAAAAAAAGTTCAAAAAAAAAAAAGAAAGAAAATCAGAGACATTACTTTGCCAACAAAGGGCCATCTAGTCAAGGCTATGGTTTTTCCAGTGGTCATGTATGGATGTGAGAGTTGGACTGTGAAGAAGGCTGAGGGCCGAAGAACTGATGCTTTTGAACTGTGGTGTTGGAGAAGACTCTTGAGAGTCCCTTGGACTGCAAGGAGATCCAACCAGTCCATTCTAAAGGAGATCAGCCCTGGGATTTCTTTGGAAGGGATGACACTAAAGCTGAAACTCCAGTACTTTGGCCACCTCATGTGAAGAGTTGACTCATTGGAAAAGACTCTGATGCTGGGAGGGATTGGGGGCAGGAGGAGAAGGGGACAACAGAGAATGAGATGGCTGGATGCCATCACTGACTCGATGGACGTGAGTCTGAGTGAACTCTGGGAGTTGGTGATGGACAGGGAGGCCTGGTGTGCTGTGATTCATGGGGTCACAAAGAGTCGGACACGACTGAGCGACTGAACTGAACTGAACTGAAGAGAGTGTAAGAAGGCGGCACTGGGAGGCAGGGGAGATTGTTGATTGCAAGGGCCTTTGAGGAAGTCATATCATGAACTTACATTTCCTTGTGATTCTGTGAGCTGCCATCTAGGGCATGGGTTGACCTAAGGCGACTACTGTCAGTTTAAGGTCACTGCTGGCCCCTTGGCCAAACAAAATGATGTTGAGACACAATAGCATGGAGAAGTTTAGCTAAATTCTCAACAGTCTCCTTATTCCAAACCCTTCCTGCTGAAAAGTCTAGATTAGAATAAAACATGATTGGGAAAAAATGTAAAGTTAAGATTATTGCATGAGATACTGATTAAGTGATAACACAGAAAAAACAAAACCCCAATACCTGTGAGATGCAAGGATAGGTGGGCATCAGTGATTTCTACTTTTTATAACTGCTGTCTTTCAGAACTGCTCCTAGGGGAATTCTCTGGCAGTCCAGTGGTTAGGACTCTGTGCTTTCACTTATAGGGCCTAGAATTCAATCCCTGTTCAGGAAACTAAGATCCCATAACTCTCCTGGCACAGCCAAAGAGAGAGAGAGACAAAAGAACTGCTCCTCCACGTCAATATTGCCTTCACAAGATGCTTTGAGGTCTTGAATGCAAACAGACAGCAGAGCCTATGATCACACCTAACAGTGCTGACTGCGACACCGCAGGGGATGTCCTCAGCCTCTGCGTTTCCATGAAGAACACCTGTAGGTGCTGTCCCACTCATGAAGCAAATGAACTGATGTCAAAGACAAGCAAAACTGATCGAAACTGCCTTCCTCCTGGAAATGCTTCCCCAACTAGGGACTCAGGACTTTCCCGGCAGTCCAGTGGTTAGGACTTCAAGCTTCCACTGCTGGGGGCATGGGTTCAATCCCTGGTTGGGGAACTAAGATCCCAGTGCTGCATGGTGCCACCCAAATAAATAAATAAAACTAGGAACTCAACTGAATTATTTGGACTGGACAGAAAGCCCTGAGGCATAAGGACTCACAGTGGGAAGCCACACCGGAGGCCCCGTTAACCTGTTTGCCTGACTCCCGTGTGCCTCCACTGGTGAGACTTAACAAGCGCACACTCTTCGTCTCCAAGGGCGCTCTCTGGAATTGTTATTTCTTGTATGTGTACCTTGACTATCATGGGCCACCTCAACATACCAGAATTGTGTTGTGCCTAAATTGATGGCTCAGGCCAGGTTAAGAAAAGGTTAATATAAATACTTACAGAGAAAGCCACCTAGCTTTCTAAGACTGACCTTTATTATTAATAGGATTTGTTTAAATTGGCTAAATCCAGGATCCCTGGAGGGCCATAATGAAAAGTCAATATTGCAGGATGCTTTCATCCTACTGCATGGGTCCTTGCTGATAGTAATTTTCCTCTAGAAATGCCTTGACCAAGAAGGTGGATGCTGCGGGAAAAAAGGTAACACAGTAGTCTGATGCTGCCTATCCTTAGAAAGGACTCCTTGCAAGGTTGGCCCTTACCTGCTATCTGGGCACTTGGCTGGCCATCTGTCCTCTGTAGTGATGTAAAACTTTCCCTAACTGGAACCCTCCTACACTGTTGGTGAGAACATAAATTGGTGCAGCCACTATGGAAAACAATATGGAGGTTCCTCAAAAAACTAAAACTAGAGTTGCCATATGATCCAGCAATCCCACTTCTGGGCATACGCTGCTGCTGCTGCTAAGTCGCTTCAGTCGTGTCCGACTCTGCAACCCCATAGATGGCAGCCCACTAGGCTTCTCTATCCCTGGCATTCTCCAGGCAAGAACACTGGAGTGGGTTGCCATTTCCTTCTACAGTGCATGCATGCATGCTAAGTTGCTTCCGTCTCTGTGCGACCCTATGGACAGCAGCCCACCAGGCTCCTCTGACCACGGGATTCTCTATGCAAGAATACTGGAGTGGGTTGCCATTTCCCTCTCCATCTGGGCATATATCCAGACAAAACTATAATTCAAAAAGATAAATGTAGCCTTATGTTAATCAGTTCAGTCTCTCAGTCGTGTCCGACTCTTTGCAACCCCATGAATCGCAGCACACCAGGCCTCCCTGCCCATCACCAACTCCCGGAGTTCACTCAAACTTACATCCATCGAGTCAGTGATGCCATCCAGCCATCTCATCCTCTGTCATCCCCTCTTCCTCCTGCCCCCAATTCCTCCCAGCATCAGAGTCTTTTCCAATGAGTCAACACTTCGCATGAGGTGGCCAAAGTATTGGAGCTTCAGCTTTAGCACCATTCCTTCCAAAGAAATCCCAGGGCTGATCTCCTTCAGAATGGACTGGCTGGATCTCCTTGCAGTCCAAGGGACTCTCAAGAGTCTTCTCCAACACCACAGTTCAAAAGCATCAATTCTTCGGCACTCAGCCTTCTTCACAGTCCAACTCTCACATCCATACATGACTACTGGAAAAAACCATAGCCTTGACTGGATGGACCTTAGTCAGCAAAGCAATGTCTCTGCTTTTCAATATGCAGAACTATTTACAAGAGCCAAGACTGGAAACAACCTGTCAGTTGACAGATGAATGGATAAAGAAGATGTGGTTTATATATACACTGGAGTACTACTTAGTCATAAAAAGAACAAAATAATGCCATCTGCAGCTACACAGATGGGCCTAGGGATTATTACACTGAGTGAACAAGTCAGAAAGGGAAAGACAAATACCATAACACTTATATGTAGAATCTAAAACGTAAGAATGAATTCATTTACAAACAGAAGCAGACACACAGACAAGAGATTTGTGGTTGCCAGGGTAGGGGGCAGGGGATGACTGGATTGGGAGTTTGGAAGTAGAAGATGCAAACTACTATATATAGAATGAATAAACAAGGTCCTACTATATAGCACAGAAAACTATATCCAATATCCTGTAATAAACCATAAGGGAAAACAATATGAAAAGGAATATATATATGTATGTATGTGTATAACTGAGTCACTTTGCTGTACAGCAGTAATTAATACAACTGTAAATCAACTAGACTTTAATCAAAATAAATACATATATATATATACAAAACTAAATCAATTTGCTATATACCAGAAACTAACAATACTATAAATTAACTATACTCAATTTAAAAAGAAAAAAAAAAAAAAACTTTCCCTAAGTGACAAGAGTGGCCTAAACTGCTTATACAACCAATGTGATTTATGCTGAGCAACTGCCTTTCTCGTGGAAGTCCAGACTTTTCATACATGCCAGGCAGTGCATGCCTACATGACCAGCCTCCAGTAAAAGCTTTGGGTTCTAAGGCACCAGTGAGCTTCCCTGGGAAACTACACTTGGCACATGAAATCACAACTCATTGATGGAGGAATTAAGCACACAGTGTGTGACTCCACTAGGAAAGGACTTCTGGAAGCCTGAGATACGTTTCCTCTAGACTTGACCTAAGCACATTTTCACTTTGCTGATTTTGCTTTGTCTCTTTTCACTATTATAAATCTTAGCTATGATTACAGCTACATGCTGAGCCCTGTGAGTTTTTTAGTAAGCCAGCAAATGTAGCGGTATTTTCTGGGACTGCCCAGTGCAGGAAGGAAAGACAATTCTTCAAACATGTGGCCAAAAAATTCCCCAAGTAAACAGATAAGTTTACTACCAAAAGAAAAAATATTCAGCCTCCATTATATGGAATTAGTCCATCTCCATTTCCTCCCCTCTCCACCGTCCCCACCCAGTTAAGCCAATTTCTTTAAAAGTATGAGAGAAAGACGGTTCTCCACTTTGCCTGTCCTAAAGTTCTTACGACAAACCTAGCGCAGCAAAGAAGCCGCAGCAAATGTCAAGTCTCAGCAGCTGGGGGAGAACGGCTCTTCGTCCTGTCCTGGAAGCCAGGGCCCAAGAGGAAGCCATGCAGCACTCTGCAAGCCCAGCTGCCAGCCTGACCGGGTAGAGGTTTGGACACCTGCCTTGGGGAGATGCTGCCAGGGGCACAGGACCAAAGGGAGCTGCCCTTTTGACCCTGCTCTAACGCTCTGCCTTGCCAAGCCAGTGTTTACACAGTGTCAAGTGGCTGAGACAGCTGCAGTTTTCTAGACAGTTTGAGTGTGCTTTTTTATTTTTCTTGTACTTATTGTGAAAGGAATTATCTTCTCATAGACGGTAGAACACTAGTAGTATGTGTGTTCTCATAAAGTGATCAGACATAAAGGGTGCCCAAGTGACAATGATCCTTGGCCTGTGTAAAAATGAAGTGGCTTTGCAGTGCCCTCTTTCATATTCACTGCTTCAGGAGACTGCAGTAATGAAAAGATGATTTTGCTTTTATTTCATTCTTCATTTATTTTGTTATTTCATTTCATTCCCTTTATTTATTTCATTCTCCATAGCCCCTACCTATTCATTTATTTTTAGTTCATTTTTTCTTTTTATTCTTGACAGTTAAAAGGAAGAATTATTCATTACACTGCTTTCAAGTTTGCCAAGTCAGTTTCACTCTGGAAAAGAAATGCTATGTACAGAGCTAAGGTGCCACTTTTTTTTTTTTTTTAGTACATCAATGGTTTTGAGACAGTTTTCACTTGCCAGAGAGCAGTGCTTGACTACTTGACACTGTGTGCTGTGTTCTATTTAATGTCCTAATTATCAGAATGCTCTTTTGCATGCAACATATCCTAATATCATCCATTTCCATGATTCTTATCCAGTTACACTTTGAAGTGTGCAACCCTTTTGAGGTGACTACCAAAGATACTGATTGCTGCCTAACCAAGTGTCCTAAAGCATGTATATGAAAGTACATCATGATCAATTTTTATTTTACGAAGTTGTATAATTTACATAATGAAAACTATTTTTAAAGTATTCAACAGCTGATGCAAAAAAAATTTGAGGGAAAGGTATGTTTTCAGAGGTTTGCCTACTAGAATATTGGTTGTATAAATATCCAGTTACTTTGGCATTAAGCAATCATTAAGTTCTGCAGGACTTTGGCTAATGAGACTTTATGACAGTCCAAGTTTTTAGATGTTGTAAAAGTTTTTTAAAAAACCATACCTCACCTGTTTCATAAGAGACCTTTAGAGATAGCATTAATTCTCATCTGCCAGAGACGGAATCTCTGTGGCTTTGTCTCCAGGAGTATTATTAATTGTATGATTTCTCAAGATCTTTTTGATCTCTGAGCACCTATTACTCTATAAAAGAGTAAACACACTATTTGTTAAAATTTGTCACTTTGTAAAAAACTGTATCAGTTCAGCTCACCAGTGTGTCATACTTCAGAAAAGACTTCCTCCCAGTTATTAACTGCAATTTCACACAGTTTAAGGGTGGTGCCTCAGCACCTCCTCTTGTGTCCACTAGCCTCCCCATAAAAAGTGCTCCAGAGAAGAACTGGGGGAATTAGACTCCTGTGAGCCTGACTTCTCTTTTTTTGTCACACCGAGTAGCACGTGGGATCTAAGTTCCCAGGCCAGGGATTGAACCCGTGCCCCTGCAGTGGAAGCTTGGAGTTTTAACCACTCGATTTCTGAGGAAGTCCCTGTGAGTCTCACTTCTTAATAGGATCAAATTTTGCAATGTAAAATAAAGAAGTGGATCACCGAACATTTAACAGAAATCATGACAAAATACTTAAGACATTTAGAAAAATAAACTGGAAAAATTAAATTTTGAGTCAACAGACAATGGGAAGTCTTCAGAATATTAAAAAGAAAAACTTTAATGAAGCTCTAGAACAATCTCTTTTGAGGATCAAATGCCACATACTATTAGTCTGAACATAGCCTTTATGAAAAGAAATATTGCAAGGTGTATTAAGAAGCTATAAAAAATATTCTCATCCCTTAAGTAAAAAATTTCACTTCTAAGTATTGTAAGTATATAATCAGAGGTTCATACAAAGGATATTTGTTTACCATAACATTATTTTAAACAGCAATAATGTGGAACTATCTTAAGAATAGAATTTGAAGATCAGGCTAATAAATTATGACATACTCATATGATGGAATTCTTTGCAGTCAGTCATTAAAAATATCATAGGATTTAATGACACAACCAACTTCTCAGAATAAAATATTTAATGACAAAACCAAAATATAATATAGTGTGATGGTCAATCTTATTTATCAACTTGGTTAACCCATGGTGCCCAGATATTTGGTCA
Source organism: Budorcas taxicolor (assembly GCF_023091745.1). NCBI lineage: Eukaryota > Metazoa > Chordata > Mammalia > Artiodactyla > Bovidae > Budorcas > Budorcas taxicolor. The sequence goes on along the minus strand of NC_068910.1, from coordinate 109,440,280 downwards.
AAAATTATTCCAGATGTTTCTTCTTCAAAAAAATATTCAGAAGAGTGTTTTTTTGGTTGAGATTTAAAATTAAATCAATGGACTCTGAGTAAAGTAGATTGATCTCCATTCATAGGTAAGTCTCATCCAAATAGCTGATGGCCTAAATAGAACAAAAGACCAAACTTCTCAGAACAGGAGGTAATTGTGCCAGCAAACTGCCTTTAGACTTCAACTACAGTACTGCCTCCTCCGGGGTCTCCAGCCTGCGAGCCCACCCTGCAGATTTTGGACTTGCCAGCTTGCACAGTCATGTGAACCAATCCTAAAATCAATCAATCAATCTGCCTGTCTATAAAAAACAGTGGGAGTCACACAAAGCTATACATGTGTTAAAGTTTCACCAAGTTCTGTGTGTATATTGCTGTTGAAATCTGAATAAGCTCTCCAGATTATATCTATGTCAATTTCCTGATTTTGATATTGCCCTATAGTTATGAAAGTTGTCGATGTTGGGAAAGGTGGGGGTGAAAGGTACATGAGACCTCCATATACATGTATTTGCAGCTTCTATAGTTATTTCATTGTAAAAGTAAAATGAAAAATTATTGCTACCAAGAAAAGTTCTCTAAATGGGTAGCGACTAGATCAAAATGCTATTAAACTACAGGTGTTCTTGGAATATAGCAATAAAGATAGCATAGCTTTTCCATCTCTCTGAATCCCTACAGAAAAACCAATAGAGCAAGCTCTAAATGAAATCGTCCATGGACAACTCTACAACAGACACAAGATGGCCCCACCCCCAAGTGGAAGGGGTGGGGTCACACAACCAACTATGAGTTGTCCATGCTGAAGGATACAGTTGTCCACCCTGAAGGAAGAAGGAAGTAAAAGGCCATCTGTTAGATCTAAGAATCAGAGAATCACGAAACAGTCAATAGTTCAGAAAGCACAAGAAATCAGGCTAAGAACAGTGCTATCCTTTATCCACAATGTTGTTGAACTGTTTTTTTAGATCTAGATTACAGATTTTCTTGGATTTTCAATATGGAGACATATTGTCTGTGAATAATAACAAGTTACTTCTTCCTTTCCACTATTCTTTAATTTTTTTATTTTTTTGTCTTACTAACACCTTCAGTAACGTAATAAACCTAAAAAGCTTGACTGGTTCTTAACTTCAAAAAGACTACTACTAATGTTTCACTCTTAGATATGATGTTTATTTAGACTTCCAGGTGATCTTTATCAAGGTTCTATAATGAAAATGTTTTCTAATTGGATCACAAGTAGATAGGGCAAAATACAACTTTGGTTAAATCTGGGTAGAAGATCATGGTATATTAAAAATAACTGCAACTTTTTGCTACTTCTTCCATTGAGATTTGCAGTCTAATTCACTTCCCCATGAATCTGTGCTGGTCTTACTAACATGCTTGACCCACAAAATGTAGTAGAAGTGAAGTTTTGGAAAGCTTTGCAACTTCTGCCTGCAACTCTTAGGACACACACACTGGGAACCATGATATGTAACATAAGTCTGACTACCCTGACTCCTATGCTGGAAAGACCACAAGGAGGTGCTCCACTTGATAGTCTCAAATGAGTCCAGTCTTCAAGCTATCTTCGCCAAGGTGTCAGATACCAAGGGAAGCCACCTGGAACCCTCCAGACCAGCCCATCCGCCAGGAGAGTAAATTCTGTTGACACCAGCAGAAGAGAAGACTCACTCAAGCCTTGCCCCAATTCCTGAGCAACAAAATTGTGAGATAGAATAAAATAGTTGTTTTAAACCTATACCAGGCTCCCTAGGTGTCACTAGTGATAATGAACAACCCACCTGCCAAAGCAGGAGACATAAGAGACACAGGTTTGATCCCTAGGTCAGGAAGAGCTCTGGAGGAGGCAAGGCAACCCACTCCAGTATTCTTGCCTGAAGAATCCCATGGATAGAGGAACCTGGCAGGCTATGGTCCATAGGGTCACAAAGAGTTGGACAGGGGTGAAGAAACTTAGCACAGAGCAGCAGAAACCACTACCACTTGGGACAGTCTGTCAAGCAGCAATAGATAACTGGAACACAGATATGTAAACTATTTTTACGGTTTTACACTTTTTCATAATTTAACAAAATTGAGTCTCCTCCTCATTATTGGAATTGAGGCAATTTCCCACTGGTTAGGAAAAACAACAAAAGGTAAAGACAGGCGAGTATAGCACGAGAATCTCAGGTTCAGCACTAGACCAATGCTAAGAGCAGGTCTGCATAACAAAGGTTACTAGTCTAATAGGAATGAATTAGAAAATGGGTAGATACTCCTCTAAGGGCCCATCACTCAGTGATGGGTCAGCATCTTCATGCAAATCAGAAAAAAGGAACACCTTTTTTCATAGCCACAGTCTGACATGAGACTGAGATGAACAAAGTGCAGGCTGAATCTCAGCCTCCACTTCTTCCAGCTTCCTTGCACGAGGCACAATTAGTATAACCTACATGCGATACCTTTATAAAGTACAAAGAAATATTTCTATATTTGCAAATGACATAAATTCTTGTGGGCGGCAATGAACTAAGTTGATGAGGATGGAAAGATCTTAGGAGTCTGTATGAGTGGGCAGAAAGGTGGCAAATGAAGTGCACAAAGTATAAATATGAGCTAACATCACAGCTAAGGAGAGGATCTAGGCTTGTTGCAGATTGTTCTTCAGATTGTTCCCTGAAGATAACACAGAGGCTTCCTTTGACAGCAAAAAGAGCAACTACTTGATTGAATCATTAAAGTGACATTCCCCCTGAGAAGTAGTACCACCCACTCAACTGATGCTCTGATGGAAGCTGAATAAGGGAGAAACCATTAAGAGTGGAGAAAAATTAATAGCACTAGGGCTCAGAAGAAACAAGGACTTCTATATATGAGCAGAATATGAAGGACAAATTAATCAGGTCCCAGGGAAAGGAACAGCAGTGGTGGAGGTGATAGCAGTGAACACAGCAAGCTTGGGACTGGGAACTAGTAGCTATGATGATGGTGGTGATGGAAGCAGACAGTTTCTGGGGATGGCAGCAGCTGCAGCGATTGAGCTGGTTTCCCAGTTCTCCCAGTGGTCTTGACCAGCAGTGTGGCACCAGACCATCAATGTTAGCGACAGGAATGGAGATAAAGCAGTAATCAGGAAACTGCCCAACACATACTTCATTAACTCTTTACTCAGCACTGACCATATTTCAGGTATCGTGTTCAGCAGATAAACGTTAACAAATAATGATTATATGCCCAGCCCCGTAATAGATGTGGGAATACAAAGATGATTAGATTAACGGTCCCCATCCTTCACAAACTCAAAATTGAGTATGGGGAGCACACATGAAAAAAAAAATTGTGGCAATGTGGTAATTGTGAAAAAGAGACATAAAGTTTTGTGTAATTCAAAGTAAACAGAGAAAACATATTCCTTTGTTCTGACACAGCATTAGAGCAGACACTGGGTTAGGCACTATATAAAACATGAAATAAATCAGATATATCCTGATCTGGGATGCTTATAGTCCAGTTGATGAAGCAGGGCAAATATTCATTCTTAAAAACAAGTAGCAAAGTGATATGTTGTAGAAAGTTCCAGAAAAGTATTTTAGGTTTTTAAAGGAAAGCCTGCATATAGTAGATACTCAGTATTGTCTTAAGTAAAGCTACATTCTACCTACTCAATCTTGAATGCTACTTTCTCCTTCTTTGATGCCCTTTAATATAGTTTACTTTAAAAAATCTTTACCAAGTGCCTCTCATATTGAGTGCCTGCTCTATACTGAATATCCCCCCACACACACACCAATCATATACTGAAGCCCTAACCCTCAATGTGATAATACTGGGAGGTGGGACCTTTGAGATGTAATTAAAATTAGATGAGGTCATGGGAGTTGGGCCCTGGTCCACTGGGATTAGTGTCCTTTTAAGAAGAGACACTAAAAAGCTTGCACCTTTCCCCACCTTGAGAAAAAAAAAGAGAGAAAGAAAGGAAGCAAGGAAGGGAAGGAGGGAGAGCAAGGGCAAGAGTGAGAAAAACAGGAAGAAAAAGAAACAAAGAAGAACCAAAGAAAGAAAATCACCTGAGGACACAGCAAGAAGACTGACACCTGCAAGTCAGGAATCGAGCCCTCACCAGAAACCTAACTGGCCAGAACCTTGATCTTGGCCTTCTCAGCTTACAGAACTGTAAGAAACAAATTTCTGTTCATTAGCCCAACAAACCTAGCATATTTGATTATAGCAGTCTACTACCAATAATCTCAGATATGCAAACGACACCACCCCAGTGGCAGAAAGTGGACAGGAACTAAAGAGCCTCTTGATGAGGGTGAAAGAGAAGAGAGAAAAAAGCTGGCTTAAAACTCAACATTCAAAACACTAAGATCATGGCATCTGGTCCCATTACTTCATGGCATATAGATGGGGAAACAATGGAAAGTTTCAGACTTTACTCTTTTGGGCTCCAAAATTACTGCAGATGGTGACTGCAGCTATGAAATTAAAAGACACTTGCTCCTTGGAAGAAAATCTATGCCGACCTAGACAGCATATTAAAAAGTAGAGACATTACTTTGCTGACAAAGGTCTGTATAGTCAAAGCTATGGTTTTTCCAGTAGTCATGTATGGATGTGAGAGTTGGACCATAAAGAAGGCTGTAGAATTGATGCTTTCAAAATGTGGTGTGTAGGAGAAGGCTCTTAAGAGTCCCATGGACTGAAAGGAGATCAAACCAGTCAATCTTAACAGAAATCAACCCCGAATATTCATTGGAAGGACTGATGCTGAAGCTGAAGCTCCAATACTTTGGCCACCTGATGTGAACAGCCAACTCATTAGAAAAGACCCTAATGCTGGGAAAGATTGAAAACAGGAGGAGAAGGGAATGACAGAGGATGAGATGGTTGGATGGCAGCACCAATGCGATGGATATGAGTTTGAGCAAACTCTGGGAGATGGTGAAGGACAGGGAAGCCTGGCATGCTGCAGTTCATGGGGTTCCAAGGAGTCAGATACAACTGAGTGACTGAACAACAAGCCATCCCTCCCAGACTAACGTCCTTCTCATACAAAATTCACATCCTTGTCACATGCAAAATACATTAATTCCATCCCAACAGCCCCCAAAGTTAACTCATTCCAGCATCCACTCAGAAATCTAAGGTCCAAAGTTTCACTTAAATATCATATAAATCAGGTATTGGGTGGGTCTTGAGACATGATTCATCCTGAGGCAAAAATTCCTCTCTAGTTATGAACTTGGACAACCAGACATGTTACATGCTTCCAAAATATAAATGGCCCTTGAACAAAAGAGTTCTGAGCTGTGAAGGTCCACTTACACATGGATTTTCTTCAATAAATATGTGTAACACTATGGTGCTTCCCTGATAGCTCACCTGTAACAAATCCGCCTGCAATGCAGGAACCCCAGTTCAATTCCTGGGTTGGAAAGATCCCCTGGAGAAGGGACAGGCTACCTACTCCAGTATTCTTGGGCTTCCCTGATGGCTCAGATAGTAAAGAATCTGCTTGCAATGCAAGAGACCTGGGTTTGATTCCTGGGATGGGAAGATCCCCTGGAGGAGGGCATGGCAATCCACTCCAGTATTCTTGCCTAGAGAATCCCTTTGGACAGAGACTGACCAGTCCATAGGGTCGCAAAGAGTCAGACATGACTGAGTGACTAAGCACAGCACAACTCTTCAGAGGTAACTGAGTCTGCGGATGCAGGCCCACACACATGGAGGGAGAGCCAACAGTAAAGTCATATTCAGATGCTCACCTGTACAGGGTGGGGGCAGCACCTCTAACCCCCCACACTGTTCAAGGGTGAAGTGTACAATGACAGGCATATTACAGATATGCCCATTCCAAAAGGGAAAAAATAGGAAAGAAGGGCTGATATAGCAAGTACAAATTTAGCAAAGCAAATTGCATTAGATCTTAAAGCTCAGCAATAACCCTCTTTGGTTTGATACTCTGCCCTCCAGGCCCACAGGGGTGGCAGTGTCGCCTCCACAGCCTGGAGTAAAAGGTGGCCCTGCTCATGCAGCTCTCTGCAAGGGTGGTCCTGTCTCTAAGGCACTGGGCAGACAGGTCCTGGTGGCCCTGCCCCCTGGATCTGTGGTAGGAGTAGTAGCCCTGCCATCTGAACAGCCCTTAGCATTCTTCCTTTTTCCTGAACATAAAGCAAGTTCACAGCTGAATAACTGTATGGTCCTATCCTGTAAAAGCCCCAAACTACAACAGCCTTCTTCATTCCATCCTATTTTGGGGGGGTCCTCTTTAGTTCCAGCTGGCAGTGTTTTTGCTGATAAAACCCTGTTTCTATTCCTGGCTTCTGCTGATATTGACAATTAAGTCCATAAGTTGTACTAATTATCCATCGAATAGTTTCGGCCACATCCTAGTGTTCTCTTCAGAATAAGCTTTCTTTCTCTCTCTTTCTGCAGAAGGCTCAGAATTTTCCAAATCTCCTAGTTCCTTTTTATTTAAAGTTTCTTCTTCAATTCATCTTGCTTCTCTTACATTTTACTATAAATAGTAAGGACTACCCAAGGCACACCTTCAATACTTTGCTTAGAAATCTCCTCTGCTGAATATCCAATCATCACTCACACTTCTAACTTTTAGAAAACACTGGGACACAATTCAACCAAGTTTTTTTTGGACGCTTTACAAGAAGGATCTCTTTGCTCCAATTTCCAATAACCTTTCCCTCATTTCTACTTGAGATCTCACTGGAATGGCCTTTATCATTCACATTTCTACCAACATTTCATGACTATTCATGTGGAAGTTTTGTCTCCTGTTTGCCTCTTTTCTTTCTGAGCCCTCACCAGAAACACCTTTAATGTCCTCATATCTATCAACAGTTTCTTCACAGCAATCTCAGCTTTTTTCTAGCACATGCCTCAAAACTGTTTCAGCCTTTACCCATCACACAATTCCAAAGTCACTTTCACATTTTTGGTATTTGTTACAGCAGTACTCTACCCTAGAACCAAAATATATAGGTATTTCATGGGGCTCTCCAGAGAAACAGAAATAGAAATTTATAAAAAGGAACAGATTCATGCAATTATAGAGGCTGAGAAGTCCCAAGATCTGCACTCAACAACCAGAAACCCAATAGAACTGACTGTATAAATTCCAGTGTGAAAGCTGGCAAGTTCAAGACCCCCAAACAGCCAATGCTTCAGTTCGAGTCCAAAAGCAGAAAAGATCAATGTCCCAGCTCAAGGGAACACTGAAGTTCCCTCTTGCGCAATCAATCTTTTTTTCTATTCAGGTCTTCAACCAATTAGGGAAGGCAATCTGCTTCATTCAGTAAAATTGATTCAAATGTTAATTTCATCACCACCAACAACAGCCAAAAACCCAACCCTCTCAGAAGCACCCAGAATAATGTTTGACCATATACCTGGGCACCTTATGGCCGGGTTGACACATAAAATCAGTCATTAACACTGACGATTTTTGGAGCTCTGGAAGCAAAAGATAAACAAAGTTTCTACTGGTATGGAGCTTATGTCCTCAATAAATAATTTCAAACACTTGTGCTAAGAATGGTGCCCAAGGAAACAGACAAAAGTGTGAGAAAGGAGGTGGGGGTAGGTAGAGACATTTATAGGAAGTGGAGCAATTCTGAAAGTCTGAGAGCTAGAGAATGAAATTGGAGTTACACTTTGGGAAGAAGAACCTAGTACCAAGCTGCAAAGTGGCACATGGGAGAGGTACCACAAACAGGGAAGCTAATACAGCATACAGGGAGGATGAAGGTAATGGGAAAAAAATAGAGGAAGAAGGGAAGAAACTATTTATCGAGCATCTACTATGTGTCAGACATACTTTTAAGTGTCTTCACATATTTGAACTGGAAGTGGCAAAGAGCACAGAAAGGAAAAAAAAATCAAAAAGATATTACAATCAGCAAGACTTCATAGCTGATTTTATGTTTCAGTTCAGTTCAGTTCAGTCGCTCAGTCGTGTCTGACTCTTTGCAACCCCATGAACTGCAGCACGCCAGGCCTCCCTGTCCATCACCAACTCCCGGAGTTCACTCAGACTCACGTCCATCGAGTCAGTGATGCCATCCAGCCATCTCATCCTCTGTCGTCCCCTTCTCCTCCTGCCCCCAATCCCTCCCAGGATCAGATATGTGTATATTGGAAATGGCAACCCACTCTAGAATTCTTGCCTTGAAAAGTCCATGGACAGAAGAGCCTGGCGGGCTAACAGTCCATGGGGTTGCAAAGAGTCAGGCACAACTGAGTGACTGAGCATGCATGCGCAAGTGTATACTGGGACATTTACTTGTGCTTGGGTAGACAGGCTGGAAAAAAGAAAGGTTCAAAAATGTCTAAGGTTTCAAGTATGAGTAACCAGTAAGACAACAGAGATGTTATGAGGAAAAAAAGGATTACACAAAGGAAGAGAATGAGGAGCAAAGAGAATGTGTTATATTTTTTTAAAAATGAGATATCCAGGCAAAGCTGCTCAATGAACAGTAGAAATTACAGGGCTAGAGGTGAAGAGATAAGTCATACCAGGAGATGTGTAGACAGATTATATGCAGATAACCTCTGAAGTTGAAGCAATGTACATCAGTTACTAATGCAGATAAAGAAGAGGATATATTTTTATGGATTCTCATACTTGAGGAAGATCTATAGGTGTGCTGTCCATAGTAGGCACTATTAATCACATGAAGGTACTCAAATCAATTTAAATTGAAATGAAAAATTTAGTTAGTTGTACTAAATACATTTCAAATGGCTACCATATTGGATATCAGAGATAGAAAACATTTCCAACATCACAGAAAGTTTTATTGGGCAATATGTATCTAGAGGTTTGTCAGTAAAAGAAAGAGGAGAATTTAGTCTTATGAAGAGACCAACCTAGACAGCATATTAAAAAGCAGAGACATTATTTTTCCAAAAAAGGTCCGTCTAGTCCCTTGGACTGCAAGAAGATCCAATCAGTCCATCCTAAAGGAAATCAGTCCTGAATATTCATTGGAAGGACTGATAAAAGACGAAGCTCCAATACTTTGTTTGGTCACCCGATGTGAAGAATTGATTTATTGGAAAAGACCCTGATGCTGGGAAAGACTGAAGGCAGGAGAAGGGGATGACAGAGGATCAGATGGTTGGATGGCATCACCGACGCAATGGACATGAGTTTGAGCAAGCTTCAGGAATTGGTGATAGACAGGGAAGCCTGGTGTGCTGCAGTCCATGGGGTCACGAAGTACTGGACACAACTGAGTGACTAAACTGAACTGACTCTCCTGAAAGCCAGGAAAAACAACATTTCAAATAGAGAATGACCCGTGGTATCCAGCAAAAGCATATGAAAACTAAAAGCAATAACGTGTGACCTCTAAAGCAGTTTCAGACTAGTAATAAAGTTAGAAACTGCTTATCAGAGATTTTGGATGAAATGAGTGATAAATAGGCTAAGGTAACAAGTATAAACAATTCTTTCAAGTAATTTTTCAGTGAAGAAAAACAAAGAATGGACCTAAGGAAGAGTTGAAAGAGAATCAAGCTAGATGTATGCCTAAAACGAGCACGTCTGTGGTCTCATTAGACGGCTTGGCCATCAACCAATTAACCAACTATCCACTAACTTCACCAATCAAAAAGCCTTTCATGTGGCAACGACAATTGAAAGGATAGAATTATACAAAGTTAAAGCTATGAGAAGCTTTGCTGTTGTTTAGTCACTAAGTTGTTACCCACTCTCTTGAGACCCCATGGACTGTAACCTGCTGGGCTCATGAGTCCATGGGATTTTCCCCAGCAAGAATACTGGAGTAGGTTGTCATTTCCTCCTCCAGGGGACATTCCCAACCCCAAGAATTGAACCCACACCTCCTCCATTGCAGGAGAATTCACCTCTGAGCCACCAGGAAAGCCCCAAAAGAAGCTTTGAAAGTCGCCTCATCATGTCCGACTCTTTGTGACCCCATGGACTACAGCCTGCCAATCTCCTCTGTCCAACAAATTCTCCAGGCCAGAATATTGGAATGGGTAGGTGTTCCCTTCTCTAGGGGATCTTCTCAACCCTGGGATCAAACCCAGGTCTCCCGCATTGCAGGCAGATTCTTAACCATCTTAGCCACCAGGGAAGCCCAAAAGCATAGAAAGCAGGTGTCCAGTCACACCCACAGCTTAGTACTATTAAAATCTAGATTAAGAACTCAAGTGTTTTGCATCCCACGCTATTAGATGTTCAGCCTCATTCAAATGCCTCCTAAGACACAGACCAGAGAAGTGAAGAGTTTCGTCTACTGAGTTCCTTTAATCTAGAAAGAAAATATCTGTTCACATACATAACATTTCAATTTTTAAAAAAATGAGACATAATTCTTTTACTTCTCTCCTTTAAAATTTAGAGACACAGAGAACTAAGCATTGAGTGCCTACTATTTTGCAACATTACACTAAAAAGACCTTGCTGCTGCCACTGCTGCTAAGTCACTTCAGTCATCTCCGACTCTGTGGGACCCCATAGACGCCAGCCCACCAGGCTCCCTTGTCCTGGGATTCTCCTGTCAAGAAACACTGGAGTGGGTTGCCATTTCCTTCTCCAGTGCATGAAACTGAAAAGTGAAAGTGAAGTTGCTCAGTCCTGTCCAACGCTTTGTGACCCCGTGGACTGCAGCCTACCAGGCTCCTCCATCCATGGGATTTTCCAGGCAAGAGTACTGGAGTTACCTTAAATACCATCTAATTAAATCTTTAACATATAACCTGTTTTCAGTATTTCACAGCTTAGAAATGCATGCATCAGTTCAGTGAGGTCACAAAGATAGTGACAACTTTTACTCAGTTTCACATTATATTCAATTAGGAAATGGAATAGACTAGGGAGTGGAAATGACATGTTTAACAAGGTAAAAAAGTAACAAGGACAAATTCATTTACTGATGCCAATCTTAAAAATAAAACCAACTCTTTAGATAAATAATAGCTACTTAAATAAAATGTTTCAAGACATTCTTAACATTGTCTTTGGCGGTAACCCAGTGGCTAGGAAACCCGTAGAAAGGACACTTCACGGTAACTTTTGTAACTTTTGATTGCAACTATAACAATCCACTGCCTATTACGATAAACAAGTTTCCTTTAAAAACTTTAAATGTTTTAGTTCCTACCAATAATTTGTAATTACTAGCATTCTACAATCCCCTGAGGCTGCAGAAAAACTGAAATTCCAAGAGAGAGTCTAACTTTGTTCTGAAAAGGCTAGGGAAAAACTACATTAACGGATCAAAGACTTGCTTTTGGGGGTTGGAAATCAGGAAGTGAGAGAAGTCATTGCCTGCAACAATCACTATTTGATCAATTCTACTGCTATTATTTTTAGCTCATCTTTTTAGCCTGTTGCTAAGGAACTCTACAGCCTGAAAGCAATGTACCAATAGGAACCCTTATGAAGCAAGAGAAAAGCAATTATCCTGACTTTCAAATTAGGCCATTCAGTCTATTTTGGTACCATTTAATAAATTATCTCCCTTCAATCTTTATGCAGCCGCTATAGTCTGCACATGCATATTTTCGCGTGTCGAAAATCCTCGGTTGTACCCAAAAGCAAAATCTTCATTTGTAAATTTTTATTATGAGGGTCTGCAGATCAGTATACCTGAAATGGAGAGCCATAGTTCTGGACTCTGATTTTCTATTAATACTTGTCTTTTATTCTTGCGAATACTCTGAATTCTAAACTTCTTGCAAGGAAAATTTTTGTATTTTTAAGAAATCTGGTGCAGAACATGGTGACAGGACCTGACAAAGCTATTAGATACATAAAGCTGAAATTTCTACTTGGGAAGATGGCAGGACAGTGGGTGGATCAGAGCACTGGGGAGGGCGCGGAGGCTCCCAAGAGCGAGATGTGGGCTGGGATGTCAAGTGAAATCCAGTATGACACGAATACGTACAGGAAAGATGGGAACTCTGGGTCTTCTCATTTCTACCCTCTCACTTCGAGAACCTCGTAACACCCAGACGTCATCGCTCTCGTAATTGGTGCAGAAGGTGAGTCGCAGGGACCCCGTTAAAGCTGTTTCAACTGGAGCCAACCTAGATTTCCACCGAGTCTGACTTCTGCCACCCGCCGTTGCCCTCAATAACCTCAAATTCTTCCAAACTAAAATCTGGCCATGGAAGAGCTAAGAAGACCGGTGATACCGGGCTATCTTCAGCTTTTGGCTTTCCTCCTACATTTTTAAGTCCTTCCAACCCGATGGTTTCCCGAGACACGCGCACGGACAGCCGAGTTAACTGCCGCCGGGCTCTAAGCAGCGCCAACGTGGCGGTAACGAGAAAACGAGGGGTCCAAATTCCACCAATGAACTAGGCGGCTCGTCCTACGCCCCGCCCACCACTCCTGCCAGCCAATAATCTTCAAAACTCCTGTGTTACTCCCGCCCATTCTTAGCGCAGCTTAAGAGCTTGAAGCTTCCTCTGCGCACCCGAACACTTTAACCCGCTGTTTATGCGCCCTTCCTCCGCTTCGCTAGCCTTCTTTACTGAAGGCGTAGGGAGCGGCATCGGCTATCACCGGAGGCCCCGGACCCCAGAAGTTAGTCTTACAATCAGCAGCGGTACGAAAGGAAAGAAAAAGGACTGCCTGGGACGTTCAGATCACGCCCAGTTTACCTTGACCCGGAAGTGATTTTCCACTCCTCTTTTCTCCCTGCCCCTCCTCTTTTCTCCCTGCCCCTCCTCCCTTTTTTGAGAAGGAAAAAGAAGGACGGCTAGGTCTGGCCCGGCATGCCTTGGGCTTCCGGTGACCTCTGGCCCTTTTCTGTCGTCCGCTCTTGCTGCCTAGCGTGCTTGTTCGCTCACTGCTTTCCTTCCCTACCTCCCTCCCGTTTTCCTTGGGACGCTGCCTGGTGACTGTGGCTCCCGCGACCAGCAAGGAGGCGGTGGCGGAGGACACTCGTTATGGCCGCCTCTAAGCCTGTGGAGGCGGCAGTGGTCGCAGCGGCTGGACCCGGTTCCGGGAGTGGGGTGGGCGGCGGCAGTGCGACTTCGGGCCCGGGCACCGGCAGCCTGCCGAGATGGCAGCTGGCGCTGGCGGTCGGGGCGCCCCTGCTGCTAGGCGCGGGTGCCCTGTACCTATGGAGCCGGCAGCGGAGGCGCCGGGAGACCGGGGCCCGAGGCGACTCCGGCGGCCTGAAGCGCAACAGTGAACGGAAGACCCCAGAGGGCAGGGCCAGTCCGGCCCCGGGCAGCGGACACCCCGATGGCCCCGGTACTCACCTGGAAATGGTGAGAAGCAGCCCCGGGCATGGAGGTAGAACCCGGCAGGTGCAGCCTTTCCTTGACGGGGTTGTGCCCCTCAAGGGGCTTCCCATCAGATGGAAGCTGCCAAGCGGCCGCGCATGGGTTTAGGGAAACTCAGTTCTGGCTGCCGTTATAGGGAATGGAGTAGCCCGAGGGCACAGGTTAGCAACATTCGTTCACAGTTTCCTTTTGGTTTCAGAAAAATATTTGCTTTTCTTCTCAGTGACACAGCGTTTATCTTTATCGTTGTGGGTAAGGGGATATTTGCTAATGTGATGATTATCTCTAACTAGTGAAGGAAGCCAAATTCCCTTAACGATCGGTACATTGTGATATGAATTGCCTTGATCATTTCTAAGGCCTAGGACTTAATCAGTAATAATCTTTTAATAACAAATGACTCCCTCGGTTGGGGAGTAAATACAGTGACTTGGTGGACAAGAGTAAAATGGTGTTCAGAGGTATTTATTTCATCTGTAGGAGTGAGTTCTTAAACTTAGGTTAGAAGCATCTTAAATTTATTTTTTTTAATTTTACCTGGAAACTTAACATGACCAAGCCTGACTGCGTGATACGGATTCTCTGACGTTAAGCCAAGCTTCAGAGTGCCTGATAAACTGCTCTGTATGGTTTTGTTGGAACTATTAAATCCTTCTGGTATCTGACAGCTGTTGGGGGAGATGGGAGGGAGTGGAATTGGCCTGGCTGCATTCAACAATACAGGAGTGAGCTGAGGGGGGTGGGGAGGATTTTTCTGAGTGTGAAATTGTATAATGCCAGTTACAGTTACAGAGTGAATCAGTTCAGAGGAAACTTTGGTCAGAAAACTCTCAGTTATATATATTTTCAAATTATTTCCAGATTATACTATCCAGAGTGATGACATGTTTTTATTAAGTGAGTGAGTGAAAGTCGGTCAGTCTGCCTGACTCTTTGCCACTTCATGGACTATACAGTCCTTGGAATTCTCTGGGCAAGAATACTGGAGTGTGGGTAGTCTTTCTCTTTTACAGGGGATGTTCCCAACCCAGGGATGGAACCCAGGTCTCCCGCATTGCGGGCTGATTCTTTACCAGCTGAGCTACAAGGGAAGCCCAAGAATCCTGGGTAGCCTATCCCTTCTCCAGAGGATCTTCCCAACCCAGGAATCAAACTGGGGTCTCCTGCATTGCATTCGAATTCTTTACCAGCTGAACTATCAGGGAAGCTCCTGATAAGTAGTCAATTTTAAAGGAAGTTCTGATGTGGAAGCAAACTACCTTAGTTTAGTGCATCCTACAGCCTATATATCAGGCATTGTGCTAGGCCCTGAGAGAATCAAATAGTCTTTCTAAGGGGAGAGTAACATACTGCTTTTAAAAAAAGTGTAGCAAAGATGCAGTACGACTATGCTGGAAAAAACCTATGGACTGTGAGAACCAGGAAATGTATGTGTGTTTTATATTGGGGTCTCCACCAGAATTACCTTGGAAAGTCATTTTATCTCTCAGATGTTGGTGTCATCCCTCTAAGAGAAGAGAATTAAAATATTAGATCTCTTTTATTTCAGCCCTGGGAGTGGTGATCACGGCACCATGAATTAGTCATCAATTGTCTTGTTTTCATGTTTCTGAAAGTCTCTGGCCATTTCCTATTTTGTTTGTTTTTAATCACAGAAGAACAGTGGATAAATAAAAAATACATAAAAGTTCTCAGTTCTATGTGCTGTGCTGTGCTGTGCTAAGTTGTGTCTGACTCTCTTTGACTTTATGGACTATAGCTCGCCAGGCTCCTCTGTCCATGGGGATTCTCCAGCCAAGAATATTGGAGTGGGTTGCCATGCCCTCCTCTAAATTACCAAAAAAAAGCTAGGCTCTGATTTTGCAGTTTCAAAAATGACCTACTCCATCTCACCTTTTTGGCATTTGATAGAATTTAGCATACTGTCAGATTTTAGATTTCCTTAAGCCCTATTTTCAGATTTTCAGCATTGTCTAGGTCAACACTGTGATAATTTTTAAATTTCATGGCGTTTGTAGTTTTACCAGAACAATTTTTTAGTTCACATCATTGCTGCTGAAAATTAGACTTCAATATTGACTTCTTTGTATAACTTGAACTGCTTTAAAATGATTACTTCTGACCCAAAATAAAACTGAGCAAAACACTTGCACATACTGTTCTTGCAGATTTTATGGAGTTGTACCTATAATCTTACTTTGAGTTACTAGATGATACTTTAGTAAAGCAACAGTAAAAATGTCTTTGCCATTTTTTTTAATGGAAATTTGTATTGTAACTCATGAAGATCAATGTATATTGAAAGACTTCGTTCATTTTTTTAATATCCCGATCCTTAGAGTTATTATTAGACTATTTGATGACAAATGGTAATTTATTATTTATCTGTGGTTGGAGAAATTGTTTTATATTTGAATAGCACCTTTAAATTGTCAACCTCAGTGGGCTTTGTAAATAAGAAAACGTTTGTTTGAACTGGTGGGAAAACTGACAGAATCCTGATGCTCAATTCTTTTCCACTTAATCAATAGTTGTAATTTTTAAGGGAATGCAGGAATGGACAAATATTGTCAGTTTAGGGCTCAGTATCAGTGAGCAGAATGGAAAATCAGTGGTTATTGTTTGTTGGCTTATGTTTGCCTTAATGTAAAACTGAACTAATTACTGGGCTCCTGTCTGTTGGGTTTGTGATACTCATGTCCAAACAGACTATACCAAATTGGCTTTTTCTGGGATAGCAAATACTTGTAAAGCAAAAAAATTCTATTTTTGTTTAATTAATGGGATTTCAGGATTTTACCAACTAATTACAGTTGATAGTGTGAGACAGAGGTAAAGTGTTAAATCATTTTCCACTTTGGAACATTATAAAATCTACCATGACTTGCCACTTTGTTTCAGTAATTTATTTTGAAAACTTGAGAATTAACAGATTTTTCAAAATTCGTAAGGTTCTTCGTGAATCATCTAATCCATAGAACTTCTCGGTCTCTGGGCCTGAGTTATCGCAGGGCAGCATCATTCAGATACACACCAGCCATGGCATCTGGCTGCACAAATGTCTTACATATTTCTCTTTTTAAACAACCTGTGAATTTTTAAAAGTGCATTTATTTACTACTGACTTTATAGTAGTGTTTTATCCAATTGTTCATTTGATTACTTAAAAAAGCAGTTATACCAGTTCAGGTTTTTTTTTAATGTTGCACAAGAGTGAAATGTTTAGGAACCACTAATCTAAGTCAATCCTTTAAAATAGGAAGGGAGAGATGTGTGTAAACATTTTAATAAAGAGGTCAAAAACTGATAACCTGCTGTTATCAGTCATGGTTGAAATTAAATAATTCCTATCCCAGCTCCAGTGAACTGTTTCTAATCTTTTTTTTTTTTTTAATCAGGATCACCAGTGACATAAGACATAAGACCACCTTTCACTCTTCATCTTACTTGATTCTTCATAGTATTTCACATTATTTTCTCTTAATTTTGTGATTTTTCTTTTGGTTTCTGAGACACTATGTTCTCTGATTTTAGTTGGTCACTTTTGTGTCTATCACAGGCTTTCTTAATGTTCCATACCTTCACTGGATGCTTATTTGCCCTCCAGAAGCTTCACTTAACACTTACATGATGGCCCCCTAATTTCTAGCTCAGACCCCTCAAAAGACCCAAATTTAAAGGAAATCTTCACCTCATTACCTTTTAAGTGTTTAACATCGGATTCTCTTGAAAATATTCCTTATCAATGTGGTTCATCTAACTAATTTTCCAAGCCAGAAACTTGTATAACTATCTTCCCTAACTGTCTATTCTTTTCATGTTCTCCACATCCAACCTAGAAAAATATCCAGAACATTCTACTTCTTAAGTATCTGACTACTCGTCCGTTCCCACTGCTATTATATCCTGACTGAATAACTGATACTCTTTATTGTCTTCCTCCAATCCATTTTGTCACTAATAGAGTAAATCCTAACAGTTCCATGTTTAAAACTGTTAAGCGGTATTCTGTTCATTGCTCGCAGGTAAGTTCAAATTCATCATGATTTAAGACTCTGTGGTCTTGTTCTCGCTTATCTCTTATCTTCATCTCTTGCACTTCCTCTTGTTTCTTGCCTTTGGATGTTCTGTAACACGGTCCATTATGCCTCCCTTTTTATCCTTCAGGGAGAATGCAGTGGCACCCCACTCCAGTACTCTTGCCTGGAAAATCCCATGGACAGAGGAGCCTGGTGGGCTGCAGTCCATGGGGGTGCTAAGAGTCAGACATGACTGAGCGACTTCACTTTTCACTTTGACGCATTGGAGAAGGCAATGGCAACCCACATTTTATCCTTCAAGTCACAATATATAGGTCATTTCACCTTTTCTGAAACCCTTTTATACCTAAACATACTGTTGTGTGATTGAGTACATCACACTCTGAACTGTTCTCTTCCAAAGCACTTAGCACTAGAGTACTAGAGTCGTTTATTCATGTTGCTACTAAACTTGTGAGTCTGTGAAGACTAGGACTTGCTCTATTTTGTCATTTTTCAGAACTAACACTTAGAAGGTGTGAGTAAATGAACCAGTGAAGCGTCATTATTTGACATTTTTTTTTAAATTCACAGAAATTGAATACTTTTTCAAAATTTCCAGCTTTTCATTTGTATTCTATCCTGGGGAAATTTGTGTTAACAGTCTTAAACCTCATTTAGGCATTTTTTAAATAAATTGCTTGATTTTGTATGAACTCAAACCATAATCCTGCAGAGGTAGCATCCTTACAAGTGAAAGTGAAAGTCACTCAGTCATGGCTGATTCTTTACGACCCCATGGACTGTAGCCGACCTGGTTCCTCTGTCATGGAATTCTCCAGGCAGGAATACTGGAATGGGTAGCCATTTCCTTCCTACTCCAGGGGATTTTTCCCAACTCAGGGATTGAACCCAGGTCTCCTGCAGGCAGATTCTTTACCATCTGAGCCACCAGGGAATCCCTCCTTACAAGTATATTCTTCTTAAAGAGTTCTCTGTATTATGATTTAGTAGGTGGGGTTGTAGATTTTTTACATTTCAGGACATAATCTAGAAAAGAACTTTCTTGTTATCTTTAGGTATCTTTTATCTTAAACTTGATTTTTATAAAAGTAGCAATTGGTCAATAAAGTACTGAAAGATTGTTTCTTATGTGGTAAGTGTTCCAGACTTGATTGCTACTTTCACAAAGCTAGGTTTCAAATTTTAAAGTATGCCTCTGGAATTTGGTCAACTTAAGGGAATAAAACCATTTAAAAGAAACAGTATGGAACCACCTGATGTATATTCTAACTGGATGTCAATGTGTAATTATGGTGATAAGTTCCCTCTTACCCACTGTTTCAGCTTTCTGGAGTTTCAGTTAACCACAGTAAACCATGATTTGAAAATGTTAAATGGAAAATTCCAGAAGTAAATAGTTCATAAATTTTAAATTGCATGCCATTCTGAGTAGCATTACGAAGTTCCACACAGTCCCACTTGGTCCTGCTCTGGATGTGAATCATCCCTTTGTCCAGCACATCCCGCCCCTTAGCATTCAGTTAGCTGTCAGATTGACTGTTGGACTAGTAACCTGTATTTTACTTAACAGCCCAGAGCACAAGATTAGTCATGCTGGCAATTAGGACATACCGAAGAGAAGCCATTAAAGTGCTGCTTTTCAGTAAAAAGGTGAATGTTCTTGACTTAATAAGGAAAGGAAAAATAATCATATGGTGAGGTTGCTAAGATATATGGTAAGAATAAATCTATTTCTGAAATTGTGAAAGAATGAGAAAGCTGTGCTAGTTTTGCTGACACAGACTGCAGAAGATATAGCTACGGTGTGTTAAGATGGAAAAGGCATTAAATTTGTACAGTGAGCTATTTTGAGAAAGAGACCACGTTCACATAACTTTTATTACAGCGTATTGTAATTGTTCTACTTTGTTATTACTTACGAATCTCTTATTGTGCCTAATGTATAAGTTAAGCTTTATCCTTGATACATGTATGTAGGAAAAAAATGTATATGTGGGCTTTGGTACTATTTGCCGTTTCAGGCAGTCACTGGAGACGGGTCTTCGAATGTATCTCCTGCAGATTATTCTATCTCCTTACACATGGATTAATGTACCTGATTCTAGCTCATTCTTTTTACAATGACTATGTTTCTGATCACCAGAGTGTTTTTTAAACACTTACTAAGAATTTACAGTGATTCCTATTGCCAAATTTATATCATTGAAAATTCTGAAGGTTCTTACTATAACTTGAGAAAGTAGACGGAGTTGGGTAGAAAGTAACTGAAAAGCAGTGCAGAGGATTCCTGGGAGTTGGGATTAAAATCCCCTATATTATAAAGAATTGGGTAGTTGTATATTTTCCAGTTTAAACTTTTTCTTCCAATAAATTTAATTTCTGCTTGGTATTGCCCTCAAAGCTTGTGAAAATAATGTCTAATTATTGTCTAATTACTGTTATTAATGTCTAATTGTTATCTTTAGGTATCTTTTATCTTAAACTTGATTTTTATAAAAGTAGCAATTGGTCAATAAAATATTGAAAGATTGTTTTTTATGTGGTAAGTGTTCCGGACTTGATTGCTACTTTTGTAAAGCTACGTAAAGTTTTACGTGACGTTTGGTAATCACTATGTTTCGTGACAAGAGTAGAAGGCTGGTGTTGATTGATAAGCTCACATTTTGTCCTAAATTTTATCATTGGGCCAAAATAATTAGCTTTTCTGTATTGTCCCTGTGGTAATGCCATTCTTTCTCTTCATTTTTATTAATGAAGGGAAGCAGTTAGAAAGTAATGTGGCTGTGGAGGGAGTGTGGTGAGCAGAAGGTGATAGGTTCACGGAGACATTGCTCTTCCCAGCTGTGGTTTGGTTGCCTTCTGGAGTGACCGTGGATGAAAACTTGCAGTTTGGTGATTTGCCTGTGTAATTTGATCCTTGTCCACTCAGTATCATTCAGAGCATCATTTTTTCTCCTAGTACAGTAAGGAAAGGAAATTAAGCAGGTTCTGATTTTGACCCTAGGAGACAAAAAAGTCTGTAATAATTTTTAAAGGGAATCTATTGTAAAACTTGACTAAATGGAGGGAAATGGTAAGTGAAAGAAGTAAACAGTCTGTAAGTGTTCTTGAATGTTTGTGTTCAAAATGTCTTGGTTGGTTTTAGGTTGATTTAGACTTTGCTGTGAGGGCTTCCCTGATAGCTTTGCTGACTGCTATCAGGGCTTCCCTGCAATGCAGGAGATCCCAGTTCGATTCCTGAGTTGGGAAGATCCTCTGGAGAAGGGCTGGCTACCCACTCCAGTATTCTTGGGCTTCTCTTGTGGCTCAGCTGGTAAAGAATCTGCCAGCAATGTGGGAGACCTGGGTTCAATCCCTGGGTTGGGAAGATCCCGTGGAGAAGGGAAAGGCTACCCACTCCAGTATTCTGGCCTGGAGAACTCCATTGGACTATAGTCCATGGGGTCACAAAGAGTCAGACACAACTGAGCGACTTGAAAAAAAAAGAAAAGACTTTGCTGAAATAAAAATAAGAAGTACCCATCTTGCTAAGGAGAGGAAGCCTTGTATACCTTTCCATATTTTTCTCTATTCTTTTAACTTATCTGCACTCACATGACTGCCTCTCCTTGTATTCGTGTGATATCCTGTATGTAGCCTTAAACTTCCAATAGACAGGAAAGAGTTCATTACCTGTTTGTGCTAATGAAACAAAGTCATTACTCTGACCCAAGAAAGTTCTTTGTTAATCCTCAAATCTTTAGTAAAAATAATAACTAGTCAAACATACTTCTCACAGGCATTTAATATAGCAGCTTACTTTCTATGTCAGCAGTCCCTAGTGTATTAGGTTGTGTATTAGCCATGTTCTCAATGACTTAGAAACATTGTAAACTTTTTATAAGAAATTGAAATAATGTTTATCTTGTTGTATTTAACATCAAAAGTAATTGAGTTTCATTATTTTGAAGTTTTTTTGGAGCACATAAAAGTTTGTGGTCATGATGTTTTCTTGGTAGATTGTACCTTTTATCAATAAAACCCCCCTTCTGTGCTCCATGCTTGGCATTTGAATGGTATTTTGTCTGGTACTGCCTTCTTTTTTGCAAGAATTTGCATTCTGTAACTTTTTTACGTTCTTTTTTTGACCTGTCATTTTGTTTTAGCTCATGCCTGTAGGTGGCGTGTAGTTATTTTTTAATTTTAAAAGGTTATTTTTAATAGGGAGATTTAAGCTACTCACATTTATTGTTATTATTGACATGTTTGGTGATTCTTGTCATATTTACTCCACCTTTTTATTTCTTCCTTTATCCTCCCCTTCCTGCTTTTTTGTTTTATTGATCATCTCCCCCACTTTGGAATTCATTTTTAGTAGTAAGGAAGTTGTATACCTCAGTTTCTGCTCTTGTGTTAAACCTTAAATGCTGATTTAGCTAGGTATAAGATTTTAAGTTAAAGATAATCTTTCTTCGGGACTTTGAAGTTGTTGCTCCATTGTTTTTTAATACATAATGTCGGTGATAGTCTGACCCCAGTTTGGTTCTTTTTTCTTTGTAGGTAATCTGTATGTGTGTGTGTGTGTGTGTGTGTGTGTGTATATATATATATATATATATATATATATATATATATATATATATATATTTTTTTTTTTTTCCTACCTGAAAACTTTAAGGATTTATACTGTGAAATTTCACCATGATATATCTAAAAATGTGTGTCAGGAATTTTCTGATATTTTCTGAAGACACTCCTTTCTATGCCTTCCTTCTAACATAGAGAGATAGGTGTTGGAACTTTGGGATTCATACTCCCTGTCATCTGACTCTTTTCCGAACTTCTCCTGCCCCTCCCCTCTACTCTTCTCGCATTCTGGCAGACTCACTTGCCTCTGCCTGCTACCTGTTTGCTCCTCAGTTATGCCCATTCTGATACACAGTCCATCTATTTTTATCATGATAATTCTTAGTTTTCAAGATGTCTAATTGGTGCTCTTTAAAAGCAGCCTTTTTTAAAATGAATGTGGTTACCGCTCATTCCTCTGATGTTAAATTTTCTGTTTGCTTTGTTTATCCTGCTTCCTCAAATACTAGTTTTTAAACTATGAGTGGGGTGCCTCTCTTTCGTGGTGTTAGTTTTCCTTTATGTTAGCAATTCTTGATGATATGGTTTCTTGGAAGACAGACACAGTGTGTTCATCACTGGCCTTTCGGGTGGAGGGGCTCCTCGCTCCTGGGTGATGCAGCCCTGCTCCAGTGTGGCTTCTGTTTCTCTAGTGGAATGGGAGGATTGATGAGGTTGCTTCAAGTGCAATTTTCCAGCAACTAGAAACCACAACTACATTAGAAGGTCCTAGTTCTATTATGAATGTGCCAAGGATTTTTTTTACTGTCAAAACTTTTGCAAGATGATTAAGGCTCTTTACAGGTAAAAGATTTCATATTCATATATTACTCTTTTTGTGTCTTAGTTGACTCCTTTCACTTTTTTGCATCTCATTTTAAAATATGCACGTTTCTTATTGGCTTTCCTGGTGGCTCAGCTGGTAAAGAATCCGCCTGCAATCCGGGAGACCTGGGTTCGATCCCTGGGTTAGGAAGATCCCCTGAAGAAGGAAAAGGCTACCCACTCCAGTATTCTGGCCTGAAGAATTACATGTACTGTATAGTCCATGGGGTCGCAAAGAGTTGGACACGACTGAGCGACTTTCACTTCGCTTATTGACACTAGCTACCTTAAACTAGCTGTTTAATATTCTGAACTTAGAGTTCCCTACACATCCTCCTTTGCACACTATACTTTTTAAAAACTAACTGTAGTTTCATTTAGACTAAAGGAGAAGGGGAACAAAAGGTAAATGGAAGGAAAAAGTAGCAAAAAAAAAAAAAAAGAAGCATGAGTAAGGGAGAAGATAACAGATACAAAAGCTTACTCTCCTCCCATCATCTCTTCATGACTGAGATGCCCTAGGTCCCAAGCAACTTACCCTTCACAAGGGCCCTGTCAGCTTACAGGGGCTTTGTGAGTTTGTTGTGGGAGCAGCTACTTCTGCTTTTGCTTTGTCAGTGTTTACCTGTTGGAAATACGTGGGTTCTTTCATAATCACATATTTATTAAAATTGAATGATCTTGACAAAGTTTGGGGTGAAGACGTGCCACAGAGCTCTTGGACCTAGTAGCTTGAACCTAAGTAACTGGATTTATCTACAAAGATGCTTCCCAGATGTTGACTGAAGCTTTTGCAACTATCCTCAGTGGCTATTAGCTACCAATTCATGAAGTATGTGAATTGGGTCCTCTAGGAAGCAGATACTGAGACAAAGATAGGAGTGCCAAATTTTTATTCATTTGCAAATCATAGATTTGGGATAACTGTTGTAATGAGGATGGCAAAGTGTGTCTAGTATCTGTTCTACACTGTTGACCAACAACCTAATTGAAAAACACCAATACATGTGATTAAATGGTTTTCAGAATGAAAAAGTCAAATAGCCAATAAACTTGGACAGATTTTCAAATTCATTTATAGTGGATAAAATGTGAATTAAAATAATATCAGAATATTATGTTACACTGGGGTTTTGCAACTTTGACACTATTGACATTTTGTATCTGATAAGTTGTTGCTGCGGGGTGCTGCCCTGTACATTGTAGAATGTTAGCAGCACTCTAGTGTCTACCTACTAGATACCAGGGGCATCTCCCCCGACCCCTAGGTGTGAAAGTCCAAAATGTTGTCAGGCATTGTGAAATGTACCCTACAGGGAAAATCATCCCTGATTGAGAACTAGTTTTTTGCCCATTAGACTGGTTATGAAAACTCTTGCTGGCAGAGTTCAGTGGAAAAGTGGTATACCTTAAAGCAACACAGCCTTTTGCGGGGGGAAAGTGTGTTTTTCAAGTTAAAGATTTACTTAGCAGTCCTATTAAAGACTCCTGTCTCCCATGAAGAGATAAATATGAGTGACTTGCGTTGTGACCACCCATTCTGCCCTTCCATTTTTTTCTTCAGTGTGTCATGTAGTCACTGTGAGCTGAATCTGTTACTGCGTATTGGTAAGTGTTTCATAATTGTTCCCTTGTATTTCAGAACTCGCTTGATAGAGCCCAAGCAGCCAAGAACAAAGGCAACAAATATTTTAAAGCAGGAAAATATGAACAAGCTATTCAGTGCTATACCGAGGCTATCAGTTTGTGTCCTACAGAGAAGAATGTTGACCTTTCCACATTTTATCAAAACAGAGCTGCTGCCTTCGAGCAATTGGTATGTATCGTAGGTTGGTTTTTCTTCTTTTTGTTTCTCTTTATTTGCATAATGTTTCAGCTAATGCCACTCAAATATGTCTAAAACACTTTTTGAAGTTGTTTTGAAATTATAGGGGTTTTGTTTTGGTTTTATATCCTTTAATTACATAGGTTTTTAAGAACAAATTTTAGTTTTGCTCATTCCACATATAATCCAAAGTTGTATATATCAGATTTTATAAAATTAGATAATAAAGAAAGTTAATGTTTCTGGTGACCCCATTCACCTCAGCGTTTAGGTCTTATTTCTTCAACTTTTGCCTCCATCTATGTAATAGTAGCATATGAGGGGGGAGAAAAGACTAAAAGATCAATTCCCATTACATTGTTTGCAGTGTATTTTTCCCGTTGCCGCTGTATCTGGTACAACTTTTCATAGCACACACAGATCTGTTTCATTCTTTTTAAAGCCAATAGGTAGTAGCTGTTACATAGCTGTATAGTGGAGGTGAAGTGAAGTGAAGTCGCTCAGTTGTGTCTGACTCTTTGCGACCGCATGAACTGTAGCCTACCAGGATCCTCCATCCGTGGGATTTTCCAGGCAAGAGTACTGGAGTGGGTTGCCATTTCCTTCTCCAGATCTTCCCCACCCAGGGATTGAACCCGGGTCTCCCGAATTGTAGCAGACGCTTTACCCTCTGAGCCACCAGAGAAGTCTACAGTGGAAAACATCTCCCTATTGATGAACATTTGAATTACTTCCTCTTTTCCCTGTTGCACTCAGTGTTGCAGTAAATATTTTTTAAATACTTTTTTGGCATACTTTCCTGAGAATAAAATTCAGAAATGGAATTATAAAGAGATAGTATTAGTCCCTATTCTAATAATAATATTTGAGCATACTTGTTTTCTAGTATCTCACTGTGTGAATTGGTCTTAATATTTGCCACTCTAGTAGAAGAAATATTCTATCATCTTCTCCTTTTTAATTTGCACTTTTTGAGATATTGGTGAAGTGGACCATCTTTTTCTATGTTTATCAGTCATTTGTAGTCTCTACATTTTTTGTTCGACCATAGTTTGTTGACTGTGTTATATATGAAAGGTTACTGTAGTAGGAGCCTGAGTATGTAGAAGCAGACAATTATGCATTGAACTCAGAGATCACGCAACAGTGAACTGTTAAATGACATCTGGGTAAGCCTTTGATTCTCTAATAGAGGAATGATTGCGGTTGGTGTGTCAAATAGTGGAAAGTAGAGTGTTACAAATGGACAAAACAGTGTATGTAATTGCTTCTGAGGGCAGAAAAGAGTTTGCCATGATTAAAGAAGTGTGGATAAAGGATCCTGGGATATAGAGAGATGAAATTGGAGAGGTTGCAGAGGCCAAATCAGGCAAAGCCTTGCAATGGTAAGAAGTTTGGATTTGATTCTGACTGTAATGGGAAGTATTTAAGGATTTTTAATAGGGCAAGAACATCATCTAAAATTGTTCTCACTGTTCTATCAGTATATTGGAGGGAGGCAAGAGTGGAGGCAGGGGGGCTGAGGAAGGTTGTTGTAGTTGCCAAGGTGAGACATGAAGGAAAGCTGAAAACCAGTAGAACTTGCTATTGCATTGGGTGTGAAGGGTGAGGAGAAGCAGGAGTTTTAATAATAGTGGCGTGAGGAAGGATTGAGACAGCCAAGCAGACGGTTGAATTGAGAAGTGTCTGTATTTTAGGAGAGTGATTTGGGTTAAAGAGATAAATTTGGGAGTCCTCTAATTTTAGGTGTTATAGGACCATAGATGTGATTACCTAATGGGATGAGTCCTTGAGCATTCCAGCAGAAATCAGATAGTGGGGAGAAGTCAGCTACAGAAATTGTGAAGGAGCAGCCAATGGAAGTAGGTGGAAATTAAGCAGAGTAGCTACTCCTTGGAGGTTTGGCAATAAGGAGGGCTGAGAAATGGGGTGGTAACTGTAGGGAATTACGGAATCAAAGGAGGGTTTTTAAAAGATGGGAGATACTAAAGCAAGTGTTTTTATGCTAATAGGAATGATTGAGTAGAGAAGTAGATTGTTGCAGAGGCAGGAGAGCTAACAGTGAAGTCCTTGACGTGGGGGGAGTATAGATCCTACTGCAAGTGGAGGGTTGGCCTTTGATGAAGTGGGTGCGTCCTCAGTTTTAAAAGGAGGAAGAAGGAAATGATATGATCACATAGATGCAGGTAGGTTATCAATGTGGTAGTAGAACGATGGCTTGTGTCCTTTACCTATTTTTAAAAATCAGATTGCTTATCTTTATTGCAGTTATTTGTATGGAGCTGTTATAATATGTTGTGGCTATTAACTGTTTGTATGAATTGGGAATATGTTTTCTGTTGTGGGACTCTTAATACTCAGCCTGCTGAGTGTAGAAAACTGATTTCTATTGAACAGTGCTTCCTTCAGTGTGACTTTTTTTTGTTTGTTTTTTAATACTTTCAATTACAGCAAAAATGGAAAGAGGTGGCACAAGATTGTACAAAGGCTGTTGAACTTAATCCCAAATATGTGAAAGCTCTCTTTAGACGTGCAAAAGCCCACGAGAAGCTAGACAATAAGAAGGAATGTTTAGAAGGTGAGGGTATTTTTGTGTTTACATGTGAAAATTACTAAAGGTTTTGTAGTCAATGGTAAATTTATATGCACCTCTGCCTATGAGTAGAGAAATCAATTGTGTTTAAAAGTTTGACTCTTCCCCAACTGAAACTTTGTTCTATAGTTTCAATTGACATTGTGGATACTTGAGTACCATCTCTGTTCCCAACTATTGAATTAAATGATTTAAAGTTTATATACTGCACATTTTAAACTTGGCAACATCCTCAGTGTAATTTCATGAATAAGAAATCAGAAGAGAGGTTTAGTTGAGTGTTTAAGATTCTGCATATTTTCAATTAATATCCTATATCAATATGAAATAATTTTGAGATGAATCATTAAAGAAAACGTTTTTTGCCCTTGCTATTTTCAAACATTATCCTTTACTCAAGTAGAAATTTTGTAATTGATACAAAGCATCAAGTGAATTTGCTGTTCTCAGTAAATATCATAAATATTCCTTGGCCTCTAATTAGCCATATCTGTTGCTAAAACTTCAGTTAAGGTATTGGCCACTGACCTACAAAGTACATTGTTCCAGTTAATGTAGAGCTAACCCAAAATGCAGATTTCACAGTCTAAAAGTGTTTTCCCACTACATATTTAAATCTTCTTTAAAAGCATCAATAATCAGAAATTTAGCCATAATTTTTTTTAAAATAATATCATTATTTAAAAGGAGAAAGCTGTTTTGTTTTTTAAAATCTGGGTTACCAGTTGAGAGTGGTTTTAGAGAACATTTTAGAAAAAACTTGAGGTTTTGCGGTATCATATACTTTGGTGATGGATAGGAGGAGTGTTGCTTTGAAAAAGAGATTTCTGAGTTTTGAACCAGACCTTGAAGTTATTAAGAGCTAATCACAGAGAGCCGTTTAAATGGGTTTTAGATGGAGAAATGGGATGGGGAAAAGACACTGACATTGGCACTAGCCAGAGTATCAGGGGAACATGTAGTAGGTTGACTTGTTTGGAGGAGCATGGGTTTGCAATTGTGAGAAATTGAATTCAAAAAGAGAGGGACAGTCTTGTTGACTACTTTGAATGAAAGGTTGGGAAGTTAAAGAAACATTGATCTTTTTCATTTCAAACCACTGTATATTGAGTTGTAGCATAGCCAGGTTAAAATGATATTTTGAAGCAGATTTCATTGAGAGCTCTGTGGCAAGATGGCTTTGGAGACAAGGAGTAACCTTGAGGCCTATAAAAAAAAAAAAAAAGAAAAGTAAGACCAGACATGAGAGAGCCACATTATGATTTGGCCTATACTTACTGTCCAGAAGAGAATATTCCCAGGTTACTTGTTTTATTTGCTATGTACAGTGTTAGAGCAGTGAGAAGCATCACAAATCATGTAGTATAGTCCCTTTCATTTCACAGGTGAGGAAAGTGAATTCTGGAGAAGTAGAGTGACTTCCTGAGCTTTGAGTTTGATTGTAAAGTATGTAAAACCAAAGTGTTAAGAATAAACTTACTGAAAATGACAGCCACGTAAAGCTATGAATTTAGTTTGGCTTTCTGTGGTAACACTGAGCCCATTTGATGCTGCTAGTCATCTTTGCAATAATTTTCATACTCACTGTTATTTTTTTGCATCATTTCTAGATGTCACTGCTGTGTGTATATTAGAAGGATTCCAAAATCAACAAAGCATGCTGTTAGCTGATAAAGTTCTTAAACTTCTTGGAAAAGAGAAAGCCAAAGAAAAATATAAGGTAAATTAACCTGCATTGGTTAATAATAGAGGAAATATGCATTGTAAAGGGTCATTGCTAATTTATCCTGCTTAAATTTGGGCATGATGGTAATGACTGAAATTAGATCTGGATTATATTTATTTTTCCTATATACTGGGCTTTTGTGGCCTTTTAAAATAAGAATGTGAACTATGTCCGGATTGCACCTAGAGAGTATTAAAAGAATTCACGTATATTAGAGGTTTCCAAACAGTGGCCTACAGGCCAAATCCAGTCTGCCACCTGTTTGATAAATGTGCCAGTAATGTTTTTTTGGAACTCAGCCACTCACACATTGTTTTTGGATGCTTTTAAACTACAACAGCAGAGCTGAGTGGTTGTGACACTATATGGCATACAAAACCTAAAATGTTTACTATCTGGCCTTTTACAGAAGAAAATTGCCAACTCTTGCTTTCTAAAGTTTTTAAAGGTATACTGTATAAATTGGCACTGGTCTTACACAGTTAGTAAATGGTTTAATTTAGTGTGTGGTTATAAGATTCTTGACATATTACATCTTCAGAGAGGGAAAGGCTGTCATTCAAAACGTGTTTTGAAAAGCTGGGACTGGCAGCATTACCATTTTCACTGTCTATTACCCTACAGTCTGAGCCTGATAGTCTCCAGTTATTTGAAAATGAGGTGCCAGTTTTTATGGCAGTGGTTCCCAGTGTTCTACAAATGCGTCTGCTTCTTTGGTTAGTGTTTTCTATTTCGATGTATTTAAATATGATTAAATTTCAGAATCGTGAACCTCTGATGCCATCTCCACAATTTATCAAATCTTACTTCAGTTCTTTCACGGATGATATAATTTCTCAGCCAATGCTTAAAGGAGAGAAGTCTGATGAAGATAAAGACAAGGAAGGGGAGGCTTTAGAAGTAAAAGAAAAGTAAGTGTGTCTCGAGTATAGTGTCTGCTTAATGCTTTTTGTGGGGGAATTGGATTGTGGGGGTTTTTGCTGCCGTAGAGGGCTTCCCTGATAGCG
Organism: Budorcas taxicolor; assembly: GCF_023091745.1. Classification (NCBI taxonomy): domain Eukaryota; kingdom Metazoa; phylum Chordata; class Mammalia; order Artiodactyla; family Bovidae; genus Budorcas; species Budorcas taxicolor. The sequence goes on along the minus strand of NC_068910.1, from coordinate 109,410,340 downwards.
CAGTTGGTAACGAATCCGCCTGCAATGCAGGAGACCCCGAATCGATTCCTCGGTCGTGAAGATCCACTGGAGAAGGGATCGGCTACCCACTCCAGTATTCTTGGGCTTCCCTTGTGGCTCAGCTGGTAAAGAATCCGCCTGCAATGTGGGAGACCTAGATTTGATCCCTGGGTTGGGAAGATCCCCTGGAGAAGGAAAAAGCCACTTCATTCTCTAGGCCAGAATACCCACTCCAGTATTCTGGCCTAGAGAATTCCATGGACTGAATAGTCCATGGGGTCGCAAAAAGTCGGACACGACTGAGCGACTTTCACTTTCACTTGCTGCCATAGAGCCAAAGTGGGACTTTGAGTCATCTCTTTAAAAAACTTATTTATAGATAGATATGAATATAATAGAGCTTCCCTGGTGGCTCAGACAGTAAAGCGTCTGCCTACAATGCGCGAGACCCGGGTTCAATCCCTGGGTCGGGAAGATCTGGAGAAGGAAATGGTGACCCACTCCAGTATTCTTGCCTGGAAAATCCCATGGCTGGTGGAACCTGGTAGGCTACAGTCCACGGGGTCGCAAAGAGTCAGACACAACTGAGCGACATCACTTTCTTTCACTTTCTTTATGAATATAATAAAATTATAATATATAATAATAATATTATTATAATAAAAATACTTCTTTTCTCACACATGTCTACTATAACCTGAGTGTTACATCTTTGGTAACTCAAGGTTTTACTGCCAGGAGTCTGCCCAGCTTTTAAGGTCTACGTAATATTCTAAAGAGAGTTCCCAGAGAGTCAAGTGGTTAAGTATATTTGAGTAGGGGGACTAACTTAAAAAATAATTGTGTAGGTCAATATCCAGATGTTTTAGTGCAAGGAAGTTTCTAATTTAATTTTTAGAAGTGCCCGAAAGAGTGACTGTCTTCAAGGTTTCTCCTGCATGCCATTCTTTGAGTTTGTGTTTACTCTTGTAGAGAGCTGAAGTCAAAGTACAAGGTGCTGTGTTTAAAACTGGCAGTCAAGTGATATAATATATAAGCTATCTAGCCTGCTTATCCATTTATATTTAGCAATACTTTTATTCTGCTGTTGAGGCTAGCTCACCTCTCCAAGAGAAGACACAATATTATTACCAACATGACATTTTCTAATGAGTTTGGAAGAAAAGGGAATGCTGTTCCCATAGCAAAGCATAATTTTGCCTCTATAGCATATTGGGATGTTTAAGGGAAAAGATTGCTTTTGGTTTCTCTCTCTCAATTTTTCTACCATTATTGGCCACCTTTTAAGGGAGGATACTACACATAATTTTGCCAAGATGTTCTGATTTGTGTTAGTTGATGAACAATCTCTTTAAGAAAATTGTAGATGGGAAGTAAATGTTGAGGGTGATGCCAATAATTGCTTCTTCTGATTAGGTAGTCCTAATCCCAGAAAAATTACTGTGAAGTTTTAGTACCATTATTCTAAAAGCTACATTGAGACATGATTGGACATAACTGTCTCTCACCAGAACACTAACTGGAGTTGGTCCTAAGTTTTTAAATTCTACTTTACTCTGAGCCAACTTAGCTTTATCAATTTTTGAATGGAGAGATAATAATTACTTTTGAGGCTTATTGTGAGGTTTACAGGTCATGTTTGTAAGCATCTAGAACTTAGGTTCTCAGTAAATAGGAACCATTATACTTCCAATCTAATTATTTTGTGTTAGTGCAGGAGTATTAGAATGTTAATTATAGGAAAGGTTAGCACAGAGTTTCTAAGTTTCGACTGACATAACTTTTAAGTCACTTGCCAATTCTCTCTATTCAGAGTAGGTAGCAAATGAAATAAGAAAACATGGTTTTCTTACATAATGTGCCTTATATTGTTTCTCACGTAATATGCCTTATATATGTAAGATCCCTTCAAGAACATGTAGTATAATTTCCTTTCTCAGTTCAAAAAATCCCTTCTACAAGTGTTCTGAATAAAATCACCCTAGACAAGTGATGATATTGTGGTCATTGCTTTTTGAAAAATAAGAGAAGGGTATTTTCTTTAAGTCCTGTTTGATGGCAGAGTCTGCTGCTTTGATATTCCCACCTATTCATTCTGAAAGTGATGGGCTGCCCTTATAGCTCAGATGGTGAAGAAACTCCCCACAATGTAGGAGACCTGGGTTCGATCGCTGGGTTGGGAAGATCCCCTGGAGGAGGAAATGGCAACCCGCTCCAGTGTTCTTGCCTGTGAATTCCATGGACAGAGGAACCTAGTGGGCTCCAGTCTGCTTCTTTGATATTCCCACCTGTTCATTCTAGGTCTGTTCTTCTAGGTGAAATAGCACAACTTCTAGATGAGAGCCTTTTAGCTATTCCCTTGGCTTAATGTTTACAAAGTACAACTCAGGTCACACCTCTTCTCTTGGGTTCTGGGACCCCCAACTCACCTGATTATTTTCTCTTTCTCTGTTCTTTCTGTTCGTCATAAAGTAACTGTTGGGTGCCATCAGTGTGCCACAGACAAGAAGGTGACTAAGACAGGATCCTTTCCTATGTTGCATTTCAGTCTGTCATTCGCTTACTTTTTCATGTGTCTAAATGTTGAAGCCTGGACAATAACCCTAGGTTTCTGCCATTTTCTCTGCTGTTTTCCGTTTTAAAACCCAAGGCAGCAAGAAGACCCCAGTCTACATCAAAAGTCCTAAGGTGCTACTCCCACACACACCTCCACGACCACCTCCAGTCCCGCACTGGCTGGTTAACTTGTTAAGGGGGAAAGGACATTTCAGGTGTCCTGAGTGTGGCAAGGTTCAGCATTTGATCCTTTCTTAGTAATTTGTTATATTTGTTTTATTAGTAACAAATGATAAAATTTAAAATTTCCTCTGCTCATTTTATTTTCAGTTCTGGATATTTAAAGGCCAAACAGTATATGGAAGAAGAAAACTATGATAAAATCATAAGTGAATGCTCAAAAGAAATAGATGCTCAAGGAAAATACACGGCAGAAGCATTGTTACTACGAGCTACTTTCTACTTGCTTATTGGCAATGCCAATGCAGCCAAGCCAGATTTAGATAAGGTCATCAGCTTGCAAGAAGCTAATGTGAAGGTACTTTTAAAACTCTGTGTGTGTGCATGTGAAAAAAATTAATAATAAAAGGCTTTTAGGTATGTCTTGCCAAATTTTGGGCATTTCAGTTGCCATTCTCCAAAAGACTTATTTTTTGTTTTCAAAGGAACTACACCTGATAATGATTGAATTGGTGCAGTGAAACTAAAACAGACATATCAGTGATAGTTAACTTTAACTAAGAAAGGATTGTTTTTTCTACAGCATCTTTGGCTTCAGCTTCCCTGTATAGCTTCTGCCTACTGTATTGGACTATATTTGGGTAGGAGAAGGGGTGATGTAGCAGTGCTATAGATAATATAAATAACTTGCAGTATGTCATAATACTATAAATAACATGCAATGTGTAGTATAAGAATATACAATGGATTTAATAAAAAGTAACCACATTTAATGTATTCTGAAAGAGTTTATTTACATGAGGAAAACAACAAGATCTAAAAATATATTGTAATATGGAAACATATCAAAAGTTTTTGCAGTTGTTTGGTTGGAACAGCTTTTCATTTTCTAAGTGTTCTTGTGTATATGCAGTTATTTTCATAATTGAGATTTGGTGGGGATCTGTTAAATTATATGAGCCCTCTATTTCAGCATAATAAGAACAAATGTTGGCCACCAAAGTACTGTTGGTTGATTAACATCTCTTTTCCCTCACTGAATTAAGTAAACTCTGGCTTCCTTCACCTCCAAAAGAATCATTCATGTATTTTGTGGAAAATGAAAGTTGTTTACAAGGCTTAAGTATTTGCCAGCAAATTTTATCTTAACTTCTTGTAAACAAACGTAATTTAAACTAAGTATTTGTTTAAAGTCCTTTTCAAAATGAGATTTTCAAGTTGAAGATAGCCTTGTACTAATTATCTTTATTTCCTGATAATTAGATATGTTCTGTTTTTGTTATTATCATGGGGGCATTCTTACTTGTTTCATTGAGAACATCTGTGTACTTTTGCCTTGAAAAAAACTTTGGAGAAGAATCTTATTTCTTTTTCCCTGATCATGACTTTGTTCTAATGGCAGGTAGTAATGTACATATCATGCCATGTGCAAAAATGAGCTCAGAATGGATCAGAGACCTGAATGTAAGAGCTAAAACTATAAAACTCTTAGGAAAAAACATAAGGAGGAAATCGTCAGTACTTTAAATTAAGCAGTGGTTCCTTAGGGATGACACCAGCAGCACAGATGACAAAGTGATGGTGGGGGGTACTTATTCCACAGAATGGGAGAAAATGTTCCCAAGTCACATATCTGATAATGAGCTTGTATGCATACAATATTAAGTTGTCTTTATTACACAACAATAAAAAGCCTAATTTAAAAGTAGGAAAGGAGTCTGAGTAGACATTTTTCCAAAGAATATGTACAAATGACCAATAAGAACAAGAAAATATACTCAGCATCATTAGACCTTAGGGAAATGTGAATCAAAATCACAATGAGGTATAACTTTATACCCACTAGAATGGCCATAATCAGAAATTTGGACAATTAAAAGTATTGATATAGATGTAGAAAAAATTGGAGCTCTCACACATTGATAGTAGGAATGTAAAATGGTAAAATCCCTTTGGAAATTAGTAGGGGGTGGTTTCTAGAGTTACCCTGTGACCCAGCAGTTACTCTCTTAGGTATATACCTATGAGGATTTATGTCAAGACAAAAACTTGTACATGAATGTTCTTAGTAGCATTATTCATAAGAGCCAAAAAGTGGAAGCAACTCAAATGTCCACCAGCTGGGTGAAGAGATAAATACACTGATTTGTCTATACAATGGAATATTATTCAGCCCCTAAAATAGAATGAAGTACATGTAAGAATTAGATGAACTTTGAAGACCTGCTGTTTGTGGAAGAAGACAGACACAGAAAGGCCACATAGTTTATGATTCCATTTATGTGAAATGTCTGGAATATACAAATCCGTAGAAATAGAAGACGGAATGGTGGTTTCCAGGGACTGAGAATTAGAGGTGAAATAGAGAGTCCTGTTAATATGTATGAGGTTTCTTTTGGGAGCGGTGAAAACATTTCTAGTGGTGACTGGTTGCACAACATTCTAACATTCATATACTAAAAATGACTCTTACAGTATGTGAACTACATCTCAATAAAGCTGTTATTTTTTAAAAATAACTAAATGAGAATAAAAAGTAATGATGAATCTTTCCTCATTTTGGGTATATAGCTTCGAGCAAATGCGCTCATCAAAAGAGGCAGCATGTACATGCAACAGCAGCAGCCTTTGTTGTCTACTCAGGATTTTAACATGGCTGCCGACATCGATCCCCAGAATGCAGATGTTTATCACCACCGAGGACAGGTAAATTAATTTTCTTAAGGCATTCTGATCCTTGACTTGAGGGATGTGGTAGCATTTTTGAGAATGTCTTAAAGTTTTCTTATATCACTTATGATAGCTGTGAACAAAGTATCAGGGTGGTTTAGTTTGGGTTGACATTTGTTTAGTTCCATCTTGAACATTTGTCCTGATATTTACCTGTTAAAAACAGAGAGAGAGAAGAGGAAGGCTGCAAATGTTGGCTCGCCAGTTCAAGTTTGGTTTTTAGGCATTTCTGCTTCATAGGTTTTCAATGAGTAAAGTATTAAAAATTTAGTGACAAATTAAAAAAAACTTGTAGTGAGCATTTTGAGTTAATGCTTAGAATCAACCGAAAGACTTTTGTAGGCATCTTGTAAGGAATTATTAACCTGAGCTATCTAGACAGTATCACAAAAAATCTCTTCTGAATAGAGCTTTATAATTCTATGCATATTAGGTTTTTAGTAAAAATTCATTGTGAAGAAAACAGTTCCCAATTTCAGCCTCATCTGGAAAAACATGGCTTTATAAATCTGTTTGTGTGATGTGGCTTCTTGGAGTGCATTAGAGTGGAAAGTATGGACTAATCCATATAATAACAGAAAAGTTCAAGTCCTTTCTAATGGAAAATTTTACCTAATATTTCTGTCTGGAGCATCTTAAGAAGTATCGTGATAACCTTAAAATTCTTGATATTTTTATCCTTACTGGTGTATCTTAAGATTAATATGAAATGTAATTATTTAATGTCTGATCTACTACTTTGAAGTTTGAAAGTACAGAGACACTTCATATTCTAGGAGAAAAATCACTTAAGAGTGATTAAAAACTGATAGGTTTATAATGCTTTTTAAAAAAATTGAACACTAGTTCTAAGTTTTAGCACCTTTCCTTTAAAATTATAAGATTTTCTGGTTCACTGTTTCTAGAAATAATTCTATATTAGTAATTCCATGCTTAGCTTTATGCTGATTATGCAAAAAGGCACAGCATGTGCTTAACTGGTGTAGTTTTTGTTTTGAACTGCGCTTATTTGTGTACTTTTTTTCCTTAGCTGAAAATACTGCTTGATCAAGTTGAAGAAGCAGTAGCAGACTTTGATGAATGTATTAGATTAAGACCTGAGTCTGCTCTGGCGCAAGCTCAGAAATGTTTTGCTTTGGTAGGTTCTACTTTCTCTTGTATTTTCCTAAACATCAGTGTTTCCCATTGTTAACAAAAACAAGTATCTCATTCTCTACAAAATCTTCTGTTTTTTCCTTCAATCTGTGACAAACAGGGAGAAAAACATGTCAGCTTAAAGAAATAGAAGTGTGTATGTTGCTTGAGGTTCTGCTTCAGTGTTTCTCTGGGTGCTTTATTTGGTTCATCTTGATAGATGTTTGTCCCTGATTTTATGTGCCCCCTAAACAGCACTCTTCTGCCTACTCTTTGCCATAAAAGCCAGTACAAAGAACAAAAGCATTTCAAGGAAATACTTGGCAATCATGACACTGTATAACGCACCTCTCATTTCACCTTTGTAGAGCTGTTCAGAAACACAAAGTTGAAAATCAGGTAAAATAAGACCATTTCTAATGAGATGAGATATTTCCAATTAGCCCCATACCCTGAGTCCTAAAAGAATTTTCTTTTTAAATAAAAAAGTCAGTTTACAAACAAGTGAAAATGTTATCAGATGAAGGATACTATAATGCTTTTAGTAAAATGATAGTAAATGTCTTTGATATTCATTGATTTCTTTAATATTCCCCTATTTATATGCAAAGTTAACTTCAAGTTAGTCTGTCTGCTAGGATATTGAGCATCTGAAAATTGTATAGTGGCAATGAAGCCCTAATTGTACATAGCCTTAGAATCCCTGCTCTGCAGATATTCCTGTGGAACCCTTTTAGATGCAGCCAATTATGTTAGCAAATTACCTGCTCTTCTGGAAATATTTATGTAATTTTGAGTGACCATTATAATATGTTAACATTTCCTGAGTTTTTGAGTTCTTGATTTGATAGGCCTCTGTTGATTTTTTACACAGTATCGCCAGGCATATACAGGAAACAATTCTTCACAAATCCAAGCAGCTATGAAAGGTTTTGAAGAGGTCATAAAGAAATTTCCAAGATGTGCTGAAGGCTATGCATTGTATGCCCAGGTAAATGTCATTTTTCGTATTTTTTCAGTTGCTGGTTCTGTAAAGAACTGCATTTATGTCCTGAATCCTAGAGTGAAAATCAGAAAACAGTGCTCTTGTTGCAGCTTTTGTGGAAGCAAACAACTTTGTTCCTGGTTCTCAGGATGTTCAGAATGGTCCTAAATCACCTCAACGGGGCTTCTTTTCTGTGTTACATAATTTCAAAACTGTGGCCCTAAACTTGTAACCTGGGGAGACTTTAATAGAGCATTTCCCTCATGTTTTCATTTGGATTGGATTTATAAAAATTTAATTATTTTAGGAAGATTTACTGCATGCAGTTGGTGGGGAAAATGTCCTGGGAAACAGTTTTCTTTCTATTTGATTACTGTTCTTTTAAATAGTTAGTCTATAACAGATCATTTTAAGGTATGATTTGTCCAAAATTCTTGAAGCTTTCCTTGATTTAGTTTTGAAACTATGGAAAATTGGATTTAAATTTGCATTATTTTCACTTTTAATCATAGTTTGAACTCTTTAAAAGTTTATTAACTTTAAATCATTCATTTAGATGAAAATGATTAGCTTCTTATACCCACAGCTAATGAGTTTTCCCTCTAACTAAATGATATCTGAATGACTGTTGCTTAATGTTTAAGTTAAAAGCTGTTTGTGGTATCTCAAAACCCAGCCATCTCAAAATTCTATATATTTTGTCTTTTCTTTTTAGCCTAAAGAAATTTGTCCCTCCTTCTTCCTTATCCCCCCAAACATCACAGAAACAGGAAGCACTTAAAAATGACTATCCATGGTAGAGTCCTACCTCCAAACATCCTTAAGGTTTATTGATTTGTTTCTGATTTCCTTCATGCTATCATTAATCAAGTTATTAGAAAATTTCCACAGGGGTGAAACTTTCTTTTTCAGGGATTATTGAGAGGGACTGTGAGAAAACTGATTTGTGTTGGATCTATTCTGTAAAAGTCTTATACACCCCTGCATAGAGGTTGAAATTCTGGGATATGAAGTACAACCCAGGAATTCTTCAACCTCAGTTTGAAATCTTAACTATTCAGTCTTTAATTCCTAGACAGAATGACAATTAAACAAATGATACGTTGGTTGCTCACTGCATGCTGACTTATTAATTGTGAAAGCATGTACTGTCAGTTTTCAGTTCAGTCGCTCAGTCGTGTCCTACTCATTGTGACCCCGTGGACCACAGCACGCCAGGCCTCCCTGTCCATCACCAACTCCCGGAGTTTACCCAAACTCATGTCCATTGAGTCAGTGATGCCATCCAGCCATCTCATCCTCTGTCGTCCCCTTCTCCTCCTACCTTCAATCTTTCCCAGCATCAGGGTCTTTTAAATGAGTCAGCTCTTCACATCAGGTGGCCAAAGTATTGGAGTTTCAGCTTCAACAGCAGTCCTTTCAATGAACACGCAGGAGTGATCTCCCTTACGATGGACTGGTTGGATCTCCTTGCAGTCCAGGGGACTCTCAAGAGTCTTCTCCAACTCCACAGTTCAAAAGCATCAATTCTTTGGCACTCAGCTTTCTTTATAGTCCAACTCTCACATCCATACATTACTACTGGAAAAGCCATAATCTTGACTAGATGGACCTTTGTTGGCAAAGTAATGTCTCTATGCTGTCTAGGTTGGTCATAACTTTCCTTCCAAGGAGTAAGCGTCTTTTAATTTCATGGCTGCAGTCACCATCTGCAGTGATTTTGGAGCCCAAGAAAACAAAGTCAGCCACTGTTTTCCCCCATCTATCTGCCATGAAGTGATGGGACCAGATGTCATGATCTTAGTTTTCTGAATGTTGAGCTTTAAGGCAACTGTTTCACCCTCCTCCTTCACTTTCATCAAGAGGCTCTTTAGTTCTTCTTTACTCTCTGCCATAGGGTGGTATCATCTGCATATCTGAGGTTATTGATATTTCTCCTGGCAATCTTGATTCCTGTTTGTGCTTTTTCCAGCCCAGCATTTCTTGTGCTGTACTTTGCATATAAGTTAAATAAGCAGGGTGACAATAGACAGCCTTGATGTACTCCTTTTCCTATTTGAACTTTTCCTATTTGGAACCAGTCTGTTGTTCCATGTCCAGTTCTAATTGTCACTTCCAGACCTGCATACAGATTTCTCAAGAGGCAGGTGATCTCTGGTTCCTCTGACTTTTCTAAATCCAGCTTGAACATCTGAAAGTTCACAGTTCACATACTGTTGAAGCGTGGCTTGGAGAATTTTGAGCTTTACTTTACTAGCGTGTGAGATGAATGCAATTGTGCAGTAGTTTGAACATTCTTTGGCATTGCCTTTCTTTGGGATTGGAATGAAAACTGACCTTTTCCAGTCCTGTGGCCACTGCTGAGTTTTCCAGATTAGCTGGCATACTGAATGCAGCACTTTCACAGCATCATCTTTTAGGATTTGAAATAGTTCAGCTGGAATTCTATCACCCCCACTAACTTTGTTCCTAGTGATGCTTCCTAAGGCCCACTTGACTTCCCATTCCAGGATGTCTGGCTCTAGTTGAGTGATCACACCATCATGATTATCTGGGTTGTGAAGATCTTTTTTGTACAGTTCTGTGTATTCTTGCCACCTCTTCTTAATATCTTCTGCTTCTGTTAGGTCCATACCGTTTCTGTCATTTATTGAGCCCAAGATATCTTTGCATGAAATGTTCCCTTGGTATCTCTAATTTTCTTGAAGAGATCACTAGTCTTTCCCATTCTATTGTTTTCCTCTATTTCTTTGTATTGATCGCTGAGGAAGGCTTTCTTATCTCTCCTTACTGTTCTTTGGAACTCTGCATTCAGATGGGTATATCTTTCCTTTTCTCCTTTGCTTTTTGCTTTTCTTCTTTTCACAGCTATTTGTAAGGCCTCCTCAGACAGCCATTTTGCTTATTTGCATTTCTTTTTCTTGAGGATGGTCTTGATCCCTGTCTCCTGTACAATGTCACGAACCTCTGTCCGTAGTTCATCAGGCACTCTGTCTATCAGATCTAGTCCCTTAAGTCTATTTCTCACTTCTACTGTATAATCGTAAGGGATTTGATTTAGGTCATACCTGAATGGTCTAGTGGTTTTCCCTACTTTCTTCAATTTAAGTCTGAATTTGGCAATAAGGAGCTCATGATCTGAGCCACAGTCAGCTCCCAGTCTTGTTTTTGCTGGCTTTGTAGAGCTTCTCCATCTTTGGCTGCAAAGAATATAATCAATCTGATTTCGGTGTTGGCCATCTGGTGATGTCCGTGTGTAGAGTCTTCTCGTGTTTTTGGAAGAGGGTGTTTGCTATGACCAGTGTGTTCTCTTGGCAAAACTCTATTAGCCTTTGCCCTGCTTCATTCCGTACTCCAAGGCCAAGTTTGCCTGTTACTCCAAGTGTTTCTTGACTTCCTCCTTTTGCATTCCAGTTCCCTATAATGGAAAGGGCATCTTTTTTGGGTATTATTTCTAAAAGGTCTTTTAGGTATTCATAGAAGTGTTCAACTTCAGCTTCTTCAGCATTACTGTTTGGGGCATAGACTTGGATTACCGTGATATTGAATGGTTTGCCTTGGAAATGAACAGAGATCATTCTGTCGCTTTTGAGATTGCATCCAAGTACTGCATTTCGGTCTCTTGTGGACTATGATGGCTACTCCATTTCTTCTAAGAGATTCTTGCCCACAGTAGTAGATATAATGGTCATCTGAGTACCATAATATATAAAATTTTATAGCATGTACAGAAATTAAAGTGAGACGAACACACATAATTTTATGACGTACGTACTAAATAGTACACTTGTGTTTCGGCTTTATATTTAATTCGAAACAAACCAGAAGGTAACCATCCTTATCCCTGAAATGAAATTCAAAAGGGCGTTTTTGGTTCAGATTTCTATAAGCAGCTAAAAGAGTAAAGTAGCTTTTAAAGAAACCAACATTAGGAACAACTCTTTAGCAGAGGTTTCATAATTGTATATTTCTCCATCATTGTGTTAACTTCAAAATAGATTTTGGCTTCCTTGAGCATTGTCTTACCAGCACTAGCACTGTTATAAGTCTGTTTGCACTAAATTTCTGTCTTTTGGTCCCTCACTGATGTTTGCAACTTTTAATTAATATATATTTAGAGAGAGTTATATTTTAGTTACATAGTATGACTTTTTGCTTTGAACTCTGAAGCTTGAGCTTAGGTGCTGCCTGACTCTCAGAGTTACCGTTTCAGCACGGTCTCGTCTCCACCTAACCAAGCCTTCCATTTGTGCCATGGGATTTGCCTTAAAAGCTGATTGTAGCTTTTTTTCGTTTCACCAATTATTTTTAAGGATTAACTCTGATAACCATTAACATACCTACCTAAATTTATCCTTCCAAATAAGCATTGTTTTTAGGGTTAACATTTTTAATTAAATTTAATCCCCAAGGGCTTCCCAGGTGGCATCAGTGGTAAAGAATCCACCTGCCAATGCAGGAGACATAGGAAGACTCCCTGGGTCAGGAGGATTCCCTGGAGAAGGGCATGGCTACCCACTCCAGTATTCTCGCCTGGGAAATTCCATGGACAGAAGAGCCTGGCAGGCTACAGTTCATGGAGTTGCAAAAGAGCCGGACGCGACTGAGCAACTAAACAACAGTCACCCCAAAACAGTAATTTGGTAATGAATGGTTAAATGAAGTAAATTTTAATGACTAATAAACGACATAGTTTTAACTCCTTAGGGATACTGTTACCTAAATTTAACTGAAGTATCTCTTCACATAGGCATTAACAGATCAACAGCAGTTTGGCAAAGCTGATGAAATGTATGATAAATGTATTAATTTGGAACCAGATAATGCCACAACATATGTTCATAAAGGGTATGTATTTTGGGGATTTGTTTGTTTCAGTAAAAAAGCTAAATCGCTTGCATAGTAATAAAATGGATTTGTTTTGCTCACTGAGAAAGGGGACTGTGGTAGAGTCAGTGAGCTAACTGAAAAATTTCTTCATTGCTATGAATGCTTCACTCTTACTTTTTTTTTAACTTTTATTTTTTTAATAATGTTTCATTATTATATAATAATTAGTAAATGTGCTACTTGCACTCTAGCTTAAGGATTTCGGTTCTGAACATCCTGTCAGATGTTACTTGTATCAAAATAGGAGACACATAAATAGGTTTTTCCTGTTCTAGTATACTTAAATTATCATTTTTAAAACTTCACTGAAATTATACAAATTAAAATATTTAGCTGTGCAAAGGAAGTTAATAATAGAGCCTAGACCATTATAATAAGGGATTTAGACTTCATAATAAGGAATTTAGACTACAAAACCACTATAAGTTGAGGGGGAAAAAACCAATTTGATGCTGATTGTGCTGTTTTAGATTTTGTTTTCCTTATTAATTAAATTATAAACTCATTGAGAGCAGAACTGATACTGGGCCATGGTCGCATCTGACTGCTGTTTTGCATTTGCAGTTTACTTCAGCTTCAGTGGAAGCAAGATCTGGATAAAGGTTTGGAGCTTATCAGCAAGGCTATTGAAATTGACAATAAATGTGATTTTGCATATGAAACCATGGGAACTATTGAAGTACAAAGGTAACTTCTATAGTCTGTCCTTAGGAAAGTTAGGGAAGCTCCACAGATATTTATCTTTTTTTTTTTTCATTATAGATAGGTTATTGTCATTATTCATTGAATTTTTAAGTCTTAACATGCCTTTGGAGGCAAGATTCTCTTGAAACTATACAACTTTGGTTTCATGTTTTTTCAATTTAAAAAGCAAACTTATAAAAGTTGTTTAAGTCAAGCATATGCATTAAAAGGGAAGCTTGATCTTTCTTTAACAGTTGTTGTATGGTTGTGCCTCCTGTCACCGTATCATTTCTGTTGGAGGGGGAAATGTCTGCACTGTTCGTGGGCAGTGCACTGTAGCATAAAGCTTGGCAGCCACATTGCCCAAAGACATAGATCTTGCTACAGCCAAGTGGCTGGGCAACTTGCACCATCACCTCTGAGCCCTCACGTTTTCTTTCAAATTAGGGAGCTGGGTAAGATTTTTGCAGTTCTGACTTTTTCATAACTCCTTGATTTCTGTGTGTTTATCCAGAGTTGCACTTGAGATTCACCATTAACAGATGACACCTGTGTGTATGTCATAGACTTTAATGTAGCATGCCATCTTGACACTGGCATTGTCATCCATTTGAGTATCTACTCTAGGGCAGGTACTGAACTTCAGGTGCTTTCCAAATATTTCAGTTGATTTTTATCTGTCTTTATAAAGGTTGAGATATATGGTCTTCAATTTAGTTAAAGAGTATAGAAACTGATTCCTCAGTCAGTCAGTTCAGTCACTCAGTCGTGTCCAGCTCTTTGCGACCCCATGGACTGCAGCACGCCAGACCTCCCTATCCATCACCAACTCCCAGAGTTTACTCAAACTCATGTCCATCGAGTCAGTGAAGCCATCCAATTATGTCATCCTCTGTCGTCCTCTTCTTCCACCTTCAATCTTTCCCAGCATCAGGGTCTTTTCAAATGAGTCAGTTCTTCACATCAGGTGGCCAAGTACTGGAGTTTCAGCTTCAGCATCAGTCCTTCCAATGAATATTCAGGACTGATTTCCTTTAAGATGGATTGGTTGGATCTCCTTGCAGTCCAAGGGACTCTGAAGAGTCTTCTCCAACACCACAGTTCAAAAACATCAATTCTTTGGCACTCAGCTTTCTTTTCGGTGCTCAGCTTTCTTCACAGTCCAACTCTCATATCCATACATGACTACTGGGAAAACCACATCTTTGACTAGATGGACCTTTGTTGGCAAAGTAATGTCTCTGTTTTTTAATATTCTGTCTAAGTTGGTCATAACTTTTCTTCCAAGGAGCAAGCGTCTTTTAATTTCATGGCTGCAGTCACCATCTACAGTGATTTTGGAGCCCCCAGAAAGTCTGCCACTGTTTCCACTGTTTCCCCCATCTATCTGCCATGAAGTGATAGGACCAGATGCTATGATCTTAGTTCTCTGAATGTTGAGTTTTAAGCCAGCTTTCACTCTCCTTTTTCACTTTCATCAAGAGGCTCTTTAGTTCTTTGCTTTCTGCCGTAAGGGTGGTGTCATCTGCATATCTGAGGTTATTGATATTTCCTCCCGCCAATCTTGATTCCAGCTTGTGTTTCATCCAGCCCAACGTTTCTCATTATGTACTCTGCATATAAGTTAAATAAGTAGGGTGACAATATACAGCCTTGATGTGCTCCTTTCCCGGTGTGGAAGCAGTCTGTTGTTCTGTGTCCAGTTCTGTTGCTTCCTGACCTGCATACAGATTTCTCAAGAGGCAGGTCAGGTGGTCTGGTATTATCATCTCTTGAAGAATTTTCCACAATTTGTTGTGATCCACACAGTCAAAGGCTTTGATGTAGTCAATAAAGCAGTAGATGTTTTTCTGGAACTCTCTTGCTTTTTCAGTGATCCAGTGGATTTTGGCAATTTGATCTCTGGTTCCTCTGACTTTTCTAAATCCAGCTTGAACATCTGGAAGTTCACGGTTCACATACTGTTGAAGCGTGGCTTGGAGAATTTCTGGCATTACTTTACTAGTGTGTGAGATGAGTGCAATTGTGCCATAGTTTGAGCATTCTTTGGCATTGCCTTTCTTTGGGATTGGAATGAAAACTGACCTTTTCCAGCCCTGTGGCCACTGCTGAGTTTTCCAAATTTGTTGACATATTGAGTGCAGCACTTTTACAACATCATCTTTTAGGATTTGAAATTGCTTAACTGAAATTCCATCACCTCCACTAGCTTTGTTAGTAGTGATGCTTCTTAAGGCCCACTTGACTTCATATTCCAGGATGGTTGGCTCTAGGTGAGTGATCACACCTTCATGATTATCTGGGTCATGAATGTCTTTTTTGTATAGTTTTCCTGTGTATTCTTGCCACCTCTTCTTAATATCTTCTGCTTCTGTTAGGTCCATACCTCTTCTGCCCTCTATTGTGCTCATCTTTGTATTCCTAGAGTGGTTAAATTAATAAGGTGACATTGTGAGTCAGTAGTAGAAAGAAGAGCTGCTACTGCTGCTGCTAAGTCACTTCAGTCGTATCCGACTTTGTGTGACCCCAGACACGGCAGCCCACCAGGTTCCCCTGTCCCTGGGATTCTCCAGGCAAGAACACTGGAGTGGGTTGCCATTTCCTTCTCCAATGAGTGAAAGTGAAAAGTGAAAGAAAGAAGAGATGAACCCATATTTCACTGATGCTGAAAGTAGCTAATCTTCCTACCATCACTTATAGGGAACCAGTAGGAGTTGTCTTAATAACATTCAGTCACTCCTGGAGTCCTCTTCTCTCTCAGCGCCAGAGGAAGCAGAGTGTGTGTGTGTGTGTGTGTGTGTGTGTGTGTGTGTGTGTGTGTGTGTGTGTGTGTGTGTGTGTGTGTGTGTGTGTGTAGGGTGGTGAAAATTGTTGTGATTCTTTGGAACCATTCTGACAGTTGCATATAAATATTAAATTATTTCTTAATTTCCAGTTAATGTGAATAAAATATTCTTATGCTAGAATATGATTGGGTAGTAGTTCTTAATCTTTTGAGCAAAGATGTGGACTTTTCCTAGAATAATGCATATATGGAAACTCTCTGCACTTAAGTTGTTCATAGGGCGTGGGTTAAGGGCCCCTGATTTATGGAGTTTGATGAATTGTGTTTGAAATGTACTTTAAGAAATCCATTCTAAATCCTGCTTTACAAATAGATAAATGTTAATGAATGAAATTGCTGGTTAACGTAAGATTTAGCAAATCTTCTGTCTACCTAATATCTGAACATGAACTGTTATTTTTTTAATTGTCTGTTATGCACCATATCAATATATGTAGTAGGAGATTAACTACAGTCACCCAGAGGTACATTTTACTTCTTAGAGTTTACCTGTCATATATATGTGTGTGTGTTAGTTGCTCAGTTATGTCCACCTCTTTGTGACTGCATGGACTATAGCGCTCCAGGCTCCTCTGTTTTTGAAATTCTTCAGGCAAGAATACTACAGTGGGTAGCTGTTCTCTTCTCGAGGAGATCTTCCTAGCCCTGGAATCAAACGCAGGTCTCCTGCATGGCAGGCAGATTCTTTACCATCTGAGCCACCAGGGAAGCCCGTTATATATATAGTGGGGACTTAGTATGTATTGTAAGATTACAGGCATGTATGCATGTATACATACCCAATACTAGTTACTTTAAAACAGCTCTTGCCTCTTAGTAAGTATATAAAGCCTAGTCACAGACTGTAAGAGGTAAATTTTATGTTTTTTGACAAAACGTATACATCCATTTATTCAAAAAATGGATAATAGTTACCAAGCATTGTACTTGGTTCTGGGAATTGAAAGGTGTCCATTAAGGATCTACTTCTGCTTCATTGACTACACTAACGCCTTTGACTGTGTGGATCACAACAAACCGTGGAAAAGTCTTAAAGAGATGGGAATACTAGAGCACCTTATCTGTCTCCTGAGAATCCTGTATGCAGGTCAAGAAGTGACAGTTAGAACCAGACATGGAACAACTGACTAGTTCAAAATTGGGAAAGGAGTACAAGGCTATATATTGTCACCCTGCTTATTATATGCAGAGTACATCATGAAAAATGCTAGGCTGGATGAGTCCCAAGATGGAATCAAGATTCCCAGGAGAAATATCAATAACCCCAGATATGAAGATGATACCACTCTAATGGCAGAAAGTGGAGAGGAACTAAAGAACCTCTTGATGAAGGGGAAAAGAGGTGAGTGGAAAAGCTGGCTTGAAACTCAACATTCAAAAAAACTAAGATCATGGCATCTGGTCCCATCACTTCATGGCGAGTAGAAGGGGAAAAAAGTGGAAGCAGTGACAGTTTTTATTTTCTTGGGCTCCAAAATCACTGTGGACAGTGACTGCAGACATGAAATTAAAAGACACTTGCTCCTTGGAAGGAAAACTATGACAAACCTAGACAGCATATAAAAAGCAGACATCACTTTGCCAACAAAGGTTGATTTAGTCAAAGCTACAGTTTTTCCAGTAGTCATGTATAGATGTGAGAGTTGGACCATAAAGAAGTATGAGTGCTGAAGAACTGGTGCTTTTGAACTGTGGTGCTGGAGAAGACTCTTGAGAGTCCCTTGGACTGCAGGGAGATTAAACCAGTCAGTCCTAAAGAAGATCAACTCTGAATATTCATTGGAAGGACTGAAGCTGAGGCTTCAGTACTTTGGCCATCTGATGGGAAGAGCCAACTCATTGGAAAAGACCTTGATGCTGGTAAAGATTGAGGGCAAGCGGAGAACGCAGGCAGCAGAAGATGAGATGGTTAGATACCATCACCAACTCGGTGGCCATGAACAGAGGCGTCTAGCATGCTACAGTCCATGGGGTTGTAAAGAGTTGAAGACTTAGTGACTTACCAACAAAGACTGGTGTAAGCATATATATTCATCTGACTGTGCATAGGATGATAGAATTATGGGAGCAATGGAGATGGAGCAGCCAATTCCTGCTGGGAAAGGGGAAAATATTTTTCATGAAGATATTCTAGTCAGTATTTGAGCTGGGCCTGAGAAAGGTAAGGATTTGACTAGAATCAGGCAGAGAAGCAATAAATAACCTGACCATTGTTAGCATGAGTGAACTCAAGACCTGTGTGACTGGAGTAGAGATGTGGGGGCTAACGATATGCTGCTAAGGGTTGCACAGATCTGTGAAGGTAAGGTCCTTGAATACCCTTAATGTTCTTTGAGCTTACATCACTGCTTTCTAAAGGAGCCTCATGATGAAGTAGAAATGAGCAGAATTTAGGAAACAGATGTGACTAGGATTTTAAATAAGTCAGTGAATTTTTCTAGTCTCACTGTTCTTATCTGTAAACAAAGGCCACAAGTGACATAATATAAGCACATATAGTATTCAGTCATGTCCAACCCTTCGCGATCCCATGGACTATAGTCCACCGGGCTCCTCTGTCCATGGGACGCTCCAGGCAAGCATACTGGAGTGGGTTGCCATTTCCTACTGACCCAGCAATCAAGCCCAGGTCTCCCGCGTTGCAGGCAGATTCTTTACCATCTGAGCCACCAGGCAAGCCCTGTATTTGTAATAGTAGCTAACATTCATTGTTTTCTATGTGATAGGCATCATCTTGTTATAAAGAAGCATTTTATTAGTATCATGGTTGAAACTTAAAAGTCAGCTCCATTTAATTTTCGGGTTTTTTTCTTTTAGAGGAAACATGGAGAAAGCCATTGACATGTTCAACAAAGCTATTAATCTGGCCAAATCAGAAATGGAGATGGCTCATCTATACTCACTTTGTGATGCTGCCCATGCCCAGACAGAAGTTGCAAAGAAATACGGATTAAAACCACCAACATTATAAAATATGGGGGAAGGGAAATGACCCTCTTTTTAGAAGTTTACCCCTCTTCAGCTGAACCCTGAAGACACTGTTGTGAACTGTGTTGAATGGTGGGACTTCGTGTTTCCATTTGTGCTGTTGTCCTTTGTTACAGCTGTCTCATGTTTAGGTATTGTGGGAGTGGCTGTTGAAGAAAGTTTGCGGTGTGGCAGCTTTTATTCCCTGTGCAACAAAAGCTTAGAACCTGTTAAAGGGATATGAAAATAAAGTTGCAGAGAGTACAAATGACAATTGGCCATGCAAATAAAAACTTTGATTTGTTGATTTGACTTTTTTTCTGAGGGGGTGGGAGGGTGAATATGTGCTGGTTGATTTTGTCTTTGTGTGCGTGTATGTGTATATATATGAATATTCTACAGTTTTACAGCATGTTGGTTTTTTAATTAACATAGTACGTGCTGTAAAATAGGATTCTTTTAAGATTTGGTTAATCCCTTTCAGTTGATTCCTCTGAAGGAAACAAAGCTTAAGTGGGGATTTTGTTTTTACGGCAGCAAAATTGAGACCCTTTAAACCAGTGTCAGTCAGCATGCACAATGCCTCTGAAACATTCTGCAGAATGTTAGACATGGTGGCAACACTTAAATCTTTTGACCCCCTTCAACTCTAATAGATAATGTACATCATTCTTAAAGTCTACAGTAGCTCTTTTTCCTACAGCAAATCATGCAGAAGTGAGATATTCTAGTTGATGTATGTGCAGAAGCCTGAGTATTCAAGGGAGAGCAGACCAGGCATGAGGTAAGAGGAAATTGTGTTTATAATTGCCATGGTTATTTTCTGTTTAATAGGTACTACTATTTAATAGTGTACTTTTTAAAGAAAACAAAGATTGGTTATATATATATATATATATATATATATATAAAGATGAAATGTAATAAGTAATTAGCTTAAAATTTCTAGTGAAGAAACTGGGGCTGACAGTTCAAAAAGGATGAAAGTCCCATGTCTAGAAGCATAGTATTTCCTGAAGTGACAAGTTTAATGCTTCTTAACTATGGCTATGTGTACTTAAGGGATCGTGAGCCAGTATTTTCAAAGATGCTGAGGACACATGGCATGTCTTTTAGTTTTGAACTGCCTTTGGTCTTTAACCATGTCCAGGTCTGTACTGGGGGCACCGACAGCAGGGTTTTGTTTCTTTCATCTTACCTTTATCTCACCCTCTTCCTTAGCAATCACTTTGTTTTTTCAACATGTCACTTTGATAGATCATCCTTTTCTTATATGCTGAATTTTTCCTGGTGGGGGGTGGGGTGTTCTTAAAGAATGTCCTCTTTTGAGATATTTATGGTGGTTTTGAGATATTCAGGGTGGGAAGAGGTTTACTTAAGTCTGAGTAGAATAAAAGAGCAAGCTGTCAGTTGTACTTTTCTGGAAATATTATCTAATTAGAGTTTACATTGTTGGGAGTAAATGAGTATTTTACCCCCCTTTAAAAAGGTGCTTTATCCTATTAAAACCAAAAAGATTTTGTCAAAAATGCCATCTTTTTAGAAGCTACTAGAAATGACTCCCTTCCAAAGTCAGAGTCTGGAAAATATTGCGAGGCCTCTAATCGGTGGGGGCAGCGAACATAATTTAAGATGGCTTGGATAATGGAAAGTGGGAGAGTGCTGCCTCGTAGTTTTTAAATTAAGCACCTACTGTAATAACCCCTGAATACAGAAATGTTCTACATCTCTGAACAACCTCTGGCTTAAAACAGTTTTTATTTGCATGGCTGTAGTTACATTAACACTGATATTTTCTTCTCTCTTCCTACCCCTCGGGGTTTGGTAGAAAACACACAAAGGAAACTGAAGCATGTACCATTCGATACTGTCATTCCAGATCCTCATGGACTATTGCCTGTTCTGAAAAATATTTGAAACTGCGCTGAAAGCTGCATCTGTCTGTATCTTTTCTTTTGTAAATGACCTCACATGTAAATTCACCAAATAAATATTACATTCAAGCTTTTCAATCTATTCTTTAAATAGAAGGATAGGCAGTTTATTCATTTACCATAGTATTTGGTAAATTCATTCTCTTGTGGGCTCAAGCTAACTTTGACATATTGGACACGTTTGTATATGAAACACAGTAAGTTTTAGGTATTAAAGATGGAGTTTGCCATTCTTCCTCCTGGTGAAACAAAAGCCCTAAGGAACAGCTAGTAGAACCAGCTTACTCTATTCCTACCTTCACCTTACTTGTGCTGCACAACAGCCTGGAAGGTCACCAGGCAGACCTGAGCCCTGTGGCTCAGCTTATCCTCAAACTGGTTTCACCAGTGAGGGCTCTTTTTTTTCCCCCCACCAATGACTTTTGATCAGTCTTCAGCCACTTGGTCTTATAATCTGAAAAATCCTACCATCCTTAGGTATTTGTGGTACGAATAAGAGATCTCAGTGTAGTACTAAGCAGCTTTGGCTTTATAACACAATTCAAATTGTGTTAGATGGAAATTCAAATTGTAAATAGTTGTTTTTCCCAGGAGAGCTCAACGAATTATCATCTTCTTAAGGCTGTTTATAAACAGGAAGACTGTATACTTACCCAAAAAAATTTTGAGTAATAATGAAAGTAGTAATTACCTAAGACTGTCCTGGGTAAATTGAGTTGTATGGTCTTTGTATTTATAATGAAACGATATGGTAGTGGGAGAGCTAATAACTAATCAACCGTACCTTTAATTGTCTGCAAAACTGAACAGTTCAGTCAGTTCAGTTCAGTCACTCAGTTGTGTCCAACTCTTTGTGACCCCATGAGTTGCAGCACTCCAGGCCTCCCTGTCCAAAACCAACTCCCAGAGCCTACCCAAACTCATGTCCATTGAGTCAGTGATGCCATCCAACCATCTCATCTTCTGCCGTTCCCTTCTCCTCCTGCCCTCAATCTTTCCCAGCATCAGGGTCTTTTAAATGAGTCAGCTCTTCACATCAGGTGGCCAAAGTATTGGAGTTTCAGCTTCAACATCAGTTCAGTTCGGTCGCTTAGTCGTGTCCGACTTTTTGCAGCCCCATGAATCGCAGCACACCAGGCCTCCCTGTCCATCACCAACTCCCGGAGTTCACTCAGACTCACGAGAGTACTGGAGTGGGTTGCCATTTCCTTCTCCAGGGGATCTTCCCAACCCAGGGATCGAACCTGGGCCTTCTGCATTCCAGGCAGACGCTTTAACCTCTGAGCCACCAGGGAACCATGTCAACATCAGACTTTCCAATGAACACTCAGGACTGATCTCCTTTAGGATGGACTGGTTGGATCTCCTTGCAGTCCAAGGGACTCTCAAGAGTCTTCTCCAACACCACAGTTCAAAAGCATCAATTCTTCGGCGCTCAGCTTTCTTCACAGTCCAACTCTCACA
Source organism: Budorcas taxicolor (assembly GCF_023091745.1). Classification (NCBI taxonomy): domain Eukaryota; kingdom Metazoa; phylum Chordata; class Mammalia; order Artiodactyla; family Bovidae; genus Budorcas; species Budorcas taxicolor. Next base: position 109,387,971 of record NC_068910.1, on the reverse strand, counting down.
TCCATACATGACTACTGGAAAAACCATGATCTTGACTAGACGGACCTTTGTTGGCAAAGTAACGTCTCTGCTTTTTAATATGCTGTCTAGGTTGGGCATAACTTTCCTTCCAAGGAGTAAGCATCTTAATTTCATGGCTGCAGTCACCATCTGCAGTGATTTTGGAGCCCCCCAAAATATAAAGTCTCACTGTTTCCCTATCTATTTCCCATGAAGTGATGGGACCAGATGCCATGGTCTTAGTTTTCTGAAAATTATTAACTTGGTCTATTTTTAAGGCTTTACACACAGTGATAGAATGAATAGTGGTCCTCCAGAAAATATTCATGTGATCCCTGGAACCACTGTTACCTTATAGGGCAAAAAACGGACTTAACGGGTGTTACTCAGTTTACCTCGTGATTGGGAAAATATCCTGGGTTATCTAGGTGGACCCAAGATACAGTTGCGAGTGTCTTTGTAAAAGAGATTTCAGACAGAAGAGAAGGCAGTATGACAACAGAGATGAGAGCGCTGTGGCCCCAGGCCAAGGAACGCTGGCAGCCACCAGGAGCTCAAAGAGCAAGAATGGATTCTGCCCTAGAGCAGAGCGTCGCCCTGCGGACACCCTGGTTTCAGTTCAGTGAAACTGATTTTGGACTTCTGGCCTTCAGAGCTATCAGAAAGTAAGTTTCTATTGTTTTAAGTCACTAAGTCTGTGGCAATTTGTTACGACAGCCACAGGAAACCAATTCCCCTTTCGCTATTCTGTACAAGGCAGCCTATAATTGAATTATGAGTATTGCAAAGTTCAGCATGACCTCACATGCACTTAAACTTTGGCCAAAGGCATTTCAGGCAGAGTGAAGATTTAGTAAAGAAATGGGGCATTTGTGATGGAAAATCCATGTGATCATGGCAAAATCACCAGGCCAAAGCCTGCTCCTCATGAGGTAAAAAAATTGAGATGCCTCTGCCAGTACCAAGAAGAAATATCAAAAGAAAGATGCTATTTCCAAATGTTTTCATTTATTTCAAGGAGACAGTGCACAAATTCTGCTGGGGGTTGAGAGCTTGTATTAGTAGACCCTTCTAGACTACCTTCCTGCCAGCAGGAACTGTGCCAACCAAAGGAGGGGAGGAAGTTCAAGGTGAGAAGAGGCTGTGGGCAAATATGACAGCTGCCTTTCAAGGGCAAGGAACATGACTCGGTTTCTCCAGTTTTTTTCCTTTTGCTAGCACTGGGATATACCATGAATCCGCAAGTGCTGCCCTAGAGGCCATGGAGGGTTTGGCAGATAAGGTTTCTGTAGCATAGAGGTGAGGAAGAGCACAATTGAAACGGACTCCTGGATACCATTTAGGGGACTAGAAACTTTAAAGCAAAGGGGGACCAGATAAAGCAGGTTGGAGTCTCTGCACAGATGACCTATGGTCTAAATTATCCTTGAAGCCGCTCTATTAAGCAAATTTTACCCAATTTTAATTCTCAGAATACCTGCTTTACATCACGAACTGGAAGGGTCAGATTTTGCCCTACTTACTAAGTAGTTTCATGAATGCTAGCAAAAGATGTGAGAGCCTAGGTCAGAGATGATGGATCTACTTACCTAGAGCATGCTAAGCAGCACGAGCTTCATGTTCACTTTGCACCCACGCCTCACGGAGGTAACCTGGAGTAACCTAGGGGGCGGTCACACGCAGAGTGGGTCTGTGTCACAGCTGAGGAGCTCTGAGCTTAGGAAACCCAAATCTTAATGAACTGGCCACTTGAAAACCTGCCTAACTTTTGCATCAGCGGGAAACATTATTGTTGTGCTGGTTTATAAACAGACCTGTCTAATCTTATGCTCCAGAAAGAGACAGTTGCTCTCTTCTAAAGCTGTTCACTTTACACCGACATCTTTGGAAGGGCAGTCTGGAAGAAAAGTGATCAGTGCCTCTGTTGGCAAGGCATGCTGAAACTAAAGAGACTCGTGGAGAATGGACTACTCATCTCTACATGTTTTTAGCTTTTATGACTTCATCTCAAGCTTAACTTTCATGAGTTTAGAGGATTACAGTGTCTATTCTGGGCAACAGCATAGTGCAAGTAAAAGTATTATTGACCTGAGCATCTGGTGACTTTGATTCTAACACAGCTTTCCACTGGCTGTGTGATCTTCAGTAAATGAAGGTCTTATCCAGCTCTAAATTATATGAAGCTACCCTATGTCCTGGATCTTCCCATATTAGAATCCCTTAAATAAGGGAACCACTCCAGAATATGTAAAAGTTACTTCACCTGAAAACTTGCCCATGTCATGTACAAGTACAAACTGTAGGAATGAATTCACTTCAACGCAGCCCTTACTGAGAAGCCGCCAGGTGGCTCAAGGAGCTCCAACACTAAGAGCTCCTTTTATGGCACAAAGTTTCGGTGCCATAACATTATATAAAGTTAAATACACTACAGTATGGAAACACAGGACAGTAATAACTTCTGCTAAGCCTCAAGTAATAATGAAGATTTAGGTCAGGAACTTCCTGGAAGATGAGGACACCACAAAACAACACGAAAAACTAAGTGAAGGGATATCAGTCTGAGCTGAAAATAAGTCATCCAAGTTGAAGTTGAGTCCAACAAGAGGAAGCTGTTTCTTTTAAACTGGTGAGACACCAATAGTAAAACTACATATGAGGATTATCAGCATATGGTCTTGAATAGACCATATATGTAAATGAGATTACATCAGGACAAAAAGTACTAAGATAAAACTGGGAAACATTAACATCTAAGGGACAAAGATGGCGATGAAAAAGTGGTCGGAGAGACGGTAAGACCAAGGTCACGTTGATGGTGTTTTATTTCAAGAGGCCAAATGGACAGGTCTGCAGAGAGATCACCAGTAATCTGACAGAAACATCACTAGAATGGTGAGGGGGAGAATCTGGCTTCAAGGAGCTGAAAAGAAACTGAAAGATAATAATTAGTGAGTAGAAATGACTCCTTTAAGTAACTAGGTGAAGAACAGTAAGTTTTTTACAGATGGCATGGTTTTTGTTTTGAGTGAGAAACTTTGAGAATGAACCTACAGACAGAATATTAAGAGTTACAGCACACAAAGGAATACATTTGAAAAATTATGTCAAAAAGAGCTAGGATCACAACACTGCCCCTTGCCCACCATATTCCATTCTTCCAGATTCATACTCGTTTGGTGAACTATGAACTAGCTACTAAGTAATCATTGAACAGGAGGTAATGTTCTCACATGTATGTGTTTTAGTAATTTGACTGTAGATCTGGGGCCAAATTTTCTACTTCCTGATTTTAACAAGGCCATTTTATCCCTAAAGTGAATTTTCTTCAACAACTACCTTTTACTTATCCTCCAATCTCCACTCAAGAAGAAATGAAGATAATTTGACAGGACACTGTGACACAAAGGTATACAGCGTAAAAGGTAAAAGCCCGTATTAAGCCTGCTGCCCTGGCAATATGTTTTGGTCAGTGCTGACATCACAGAACACATTTCTTTTCCCTTTTCATCTCTTGGCTTTCATCAACCCCACTCATGACCAAAACCTATACAGCAGTGCTTAAGGAGCAGCAGAAAGACTTTTAAAAAAACAAAACAAAACCCTAGTGCCAGTATAGCAGAACATTCATTCAGAAACCTTTTTCACTTAGTGTACTTTGCAGACCTAACTTGGTGGCAGCAAGGAGTCCTTCCCTAAATACCCATTTGATGTCACAATATGACTACTATTGAGTCATTTTAAAACATGGAATGTTAGTAATTTATTAATTTGTACCCAACGCAACACCTATGATCTGTTAGCTCTCAACTTCAAACACCTCGGCTACAGTCAAGTCACATTTTCATGACTGACTGCACATCCTGACTTATTTCAGCATCTGTTATGGGAGGGAATCAGTTCCATTAGCTAATGGCTTGCCTTAACTGCAGGTGACAGATGTCCAAGATGTGACCGCATACTTCAAAGCATTAACACAAAAAACGCATCACTGCCGAACTCACTGAAAGTCAGGGAGTGAAGGAATGACAGTTAACACCTTTTTCATGGCCTTATATTGCAATGTTCTTCCAATTCAGGTGGACCAAGTTCAAGGTTCGTTTGGTCAGATACCATTTTCTTCAAGGTGAAATCAGAGACTGTTGCCACTTAGTTTCCAAGAATACAAACAATATTACTTCCTAATAGGAGGTGCCTACTTCATTCATTTACTTTCACAGTCTTCAAATGCACCAGAAGGCAAGATGACCTGATAATAATAAAAGGATGATACACCCATTTAGTAATGAAATACAAAAACAAGTTTTAACTCCATCTGCTACTATCTGTTGTAGGAATCCTATATAAAGGGAAAATGTCTTTTCAAAGAGGAAATCAAGAATACTTCAAGACATACAAAAATAAAAACACAACATTTCAAAGTCTATGCAATGCAGCAAGCAAAGCAGTTTTGAGAGGGAAGTTTAGAGCATAACAGGCCTACCTCAAGAAGCAAGAAACATTTCAACCTGCACCTCAAAGAATTACAAAAGAACATACAAGCCCAAAGTCAGCAGAAAGAAATAATTAATAAAGATCAAAAACAAAACAGAGATCAAAGAAAAAATAAAATATCAATATGCCAAGAGTTAGCTTTTTGAAAAGAAAACTGACAAGCCTTTACCTAGGCTCTTCAAGAAAACAGAAGCCAAATGAAAGTAACAGAAGAGGAGAAATTAGAACCAGTATCACAGATAAAAAAAATTACATGCAAGAAAAAAAACAATTATATGCCAACAGGAAAATCTAGTAGAAACATAAATTTCTAGAAATGTACAATCTTTCTGAATCAAGAAGAAACTGATAATCTAACCAGACCAATCATTAGTAGTAAAATTTAATTAGTTATCAAATCTCTCAGCAAAAGTCCAGGACTGGTCAGTTTTATAGGGGAATTCTACCAAATATAAAAAAGAACTAATATCTATCCACAACTACTTTTTAATTTTAAATTTTTAAAATTACTTTTAAATTGAAAAGGAGGGAACAGTCCCCTAAATTCATTCTGTTAAGACCAGCATCACTCTGATACAAAAATCAGACAAACACAACACACAAAAAGGGAATTCCCTGGCAGTTCAGTGGCTAGAATTCCACTCTTCCATTGTAGGGGGGTCACAGGTTCGATCCCTGGTCAGGGAATTAAGACCCTGCAGGCAGCACACCATAGTCAGTCAAAAAAAGAAAAAAGATAGCACATAAAAAATTTGAGGCGAATGTCTCTGATGAATATAGATGTAAAAACCCTCAACAAAATATTAGCAGACTGAATTTAACAATATATAAAAAGATCATACCCTGTGATCAAGTGGGATTTATTCCAGGGACACAAACTGTTAATTTCACAATGAATAAAAGTGACATTCAACAAGATGGCACAACAGCCCTAAATATGCACCTAATAAGAAAGCTTCAACACACCTGAAGCAAAATGAAAGAACTGCAATGAGAAACTGACGAATCCACAGTTATGCTCCAAGATATCAACACCCCTCTGCTAATAACTGACAGAAAAATTAAGACAAAAACAACTAAAGATACAGAAGACTTAAAAACACTATCACCCAATGTGACTTAATTGACATTAATAGAACAGTCTACGTATAACAGCAGCCGAATACACATTCAAGGGCACATGGAACATTTACTAAGATAGAACATAGTATGGGCCATAAAACAATCTCATAAAACAAATCCAGAAGTATTTAAATTATACAATGTTATCTGGCCACAATGGAATCAAATTAGAAAGCAATAACAGAAAGATCTAGAAAATCTCAAATATTTCAAAATTAACATAAATAATCCTTGGATCAAAGAAAACATTAAAAGGGAAATAAGACAGTATTTTAAACTAAATGAAAATACATCAAAGATTTGGAATGCAACTAAAGCAATACTTAGAGGGAAATTTATAGCACTAAAACAACTCTATTAGGAAGGACGAAAGGTCTTCAATAAACCTAAGCCCAACTTAAAAAACTAGAAAAATAAAAGCAAATGAAACGCAAAGTAAACAGAAGAAAAAAAATAAGAGCAAACCTCAATATACTATGGTCAAGTGAAGTTTATCCCAGAAATGCAAGATTGGTTCACCATTCCAAAATGAATATAATTCACAAAGCATAAACATAGACTAAAGAAGGAAAAAGAGGTTTGTCTCAATAAAGGCAGAAAAAGCATCTGAAAAAATCCAACATCCTTTCCAGAGAAAAACTCTCAGCAGACTAGAACAGAAAGGAATTTCCCCAATCATAGAGGGCATCTTTAAAAGACTAAATGCTTTCTCTAAATCAGGACCAACACAAATATGTCCATTCATGAGTCTATTCAGAACTGTACTGGAGGTTCTAGACAATGTTACAGGCCAGAAAAAAAAAAAAAAACAGATTGGAAGGGAAGGAGCTTATTTATTTTGTACACTGTATTTGCAGACATGATCATCTATGTGAAAAATCATAAAGAATACAAACATAAAATGCTGCTAGAATGAGTTTAGCAAGGTTTCAGAATAAAAGAGCACATATAAAAATAAATTCTGTTTTATATACTAGCAATGAAAAAATAAGAAATAAGTTTACAAAACAATAGTGCAGCATTATAAAACTTGTAGGCTTTAGGGATAAAATGGACAAAAGATTTAAATTACCTTTACTCTGGAATTAACAAACACTGTTGAGAGAAAATAAGGAAGGCCTAAATAATTGAGGAGATATCTCATATTTCTGAGTCAGTGATTCAATATTGGTAAGATGTTAACTTTCCATAGATTCAATACAATTCCAATGAAAACCTGGACAGCCTTATGTTCTATAGAAATTTACAATCTAATTCTGAAGTTTGTTTGGGGATACAAAGGACTTAGTCTAAACCATTTTGAAAAATAAGCTGAAGGACTAATACTGACTTCAAGACTTAGATTACTAAGTTACAGTAACCAATACAGTAAGTTCATGTATATTTAAGAATATATATGGCCAATTCATTTTAATAAAGATGCCAAGGCGATTCAATGGAACAACTGGATAGCTAGAGGCAAAAAAAAAAACAAACCTGGACTCTTACACCATTACAAAAAATTACCAATTCAAAATGGGTCATACCTCAAATAGCCAAAGCAATCTTGAGAAAGAAAACAGAGCTGGAGGAATTAGGCTCTCTGACTTCAGGCTACACTACAGAGCTACATTAAGCAAAACAGCATGTTACTGACAAAACCCAGAAATATAGAGCAATGGAACAGGACAGAAAGCTCAGAAATAAACCCATGCACTTGGTCAAAAACCTATGACAAAGGAGGCAGTGGAGGAAAGGTAAGTCTCTTCAGTAAGAGGTGCTGGGAAAACTGGACAGCCACATATAAAAAAGTGAAATTAGGACATTCTCTTAACATCATAAACAAAAATAAAATGGATTAAAGACCTAAATGTAAGACCAGATACTATAAAACTCTTAAAACAGGCACAACACTCTGGCATAAATCACTGCAATATTTTCACCTCCTGCTGCTGCTAAGTCACTTCAGTCGTGTCCGACTCTGTGCGACCCCATAGACGGCAGCCCACCAGGCTCTGCCATCCCTGGGATTCTCCAGGCAAGAACACTGGAGTGGGTTGCCATTTCCTTCTCCAATGCATGAAAGTGAAAAGGGAAAGTGAAGCCGCTCAGTCGTGTCCGACTCTTAGTGACCCCATGGACTACAGCCCACCAGGCTTCTCCTTCCATGGGATTTTCCAGGCAAGAGTACTGGAGTGGGGTGCCATTGCCTTCACTTCCTAAAGTAATGAAAATTAAAAACAAAAACAAACAAATGGGACCTAATTAAACTTAAAAGCTTTTGTACAGCAAAGGAAACCATGAACAAAACAAAGAGACAACTCAAAAAATGGGAGAAAATACTTGCAAACAATGTGACCAAGAGATTAACCTCCAAAATAAGGACCTAATACAACTCAGTATCAAAAAACAAACAACTCAAACAACCCAATTTTTAAAAATGAGAAGACCTGAATAGACATTTTCCCAAAGATATACAGATAGCCAAAAGGCACATGAAAAGATCTTCAACATTGCTAACAGAGAAATGCAAATCAGAACTATAATGAGGTATTCCCTCACACCAGTTAGAATGGCCATCAAAAAGGCTACAAATAATAAAAGCTGGAGAGAGTGCAGAGAAAGGGGAACCTCTTACACTGTTAGTGGAAATGTAAATTGGTGGAGCCACTAGGGAGAACTGTATGGATGGTTCTTTAAAAAACTACATTTGTAATTTACCATACTATTCAAGAGTCCCTTGGACTGCAAGATCAAACCAGTCAATTCCAAAGGAAATCAATCCTGAATATTCATTGGAGGGACTGATGCTGAGGCTGAAACTCCAGTACTTTGGCCACCTGATGCGAAGAGCCAACTCACTGGAAAAGACCCTGATGCTGGGAAACACTGAAGGCAGGAGAAGGAGATGACAGAGGATGAGATGGTCAGATGGCATCACCGACTCAATGGACATGAATTTGAGCAGGCTCCAGATGGTGAAGGACAGGGAAGCCTGGAGTGCTGCAGTCCATGGGGTCCCAAAGAGTCGGACACAACTGAGCAATGTGATCCTACAATTCCACTCTTGGGCATATACCCAGACAAAACTAGAATTTGAAAAAAGACATGCACCCTAATTATAACACTCTTACAACAGCCAAGACATGGCAGCAACCTAAACGTCCATGAACAGATAAATGGATAAAGATGTGGTACCTATATACAATGGAATAGTACTCAGCCTTAAAGAAGGACGAAAAAAAGCCATCTGCAATAACATGGATGGACCTAGAGATTATCATATAACTGGAAGTCAAAGATAAATGTCATATGATATCAGTTATATGTAGAATCTAAAAAAAAGATACAAATGAACTTATTTACAAAACAGACAAAAAACTACAGTATGATTCCACTTGTAGGTAATTTTTCACTAGTCTGTAGTGACAAAGCTGATCAGTGATCACCTGGGGATAAGAGGAGTAGCCAGAGAGATTATTAAATAGCACAAAAAAAAAAATAAAATGGAACTATTGGCTTAAAAAAAAATAGCACAAGGAAGCTTTTAGGGGTGGTGGGTATAATCATTATCTTGACTACTGTGGCTTCATAGACATATACATGTCAAATTTTGCCAAATTGTACACTTATTTTTAAAAAGTCATTTAACTTTTTCACTGTTGAACCCTTCTCAGTACACAGTGCTGTTTTTCAAAGGTTAAATTGCACTCGATAATGTCATTATTCATTATTCTTACAGCTAAAGGGATGTGTATTCATGTATTCTTGTTTTAAAATCTTACTTTCAAGAAAAATAAAATCTTACTTTCTAATATGGCAAATACAGGTAAACAGCAGTGTGCTAGAGAAGACTTACACCAGCTCACAAGAGCTAATTAGACTTCCAGCACTGTGTTTCGAAGTGTTATATTGATAGCTTGAATTTGGCAGTAAGTACACCTTAAAAATTGGGAAATGCTTCCACAAAATCAGCTTTCTCAGACTGCTGGTTGTTAAACATCTACTAACCCATCGTCAGCTGTAACATACATAGAGAAAAGCCCAATGGAATTCTTCAATTTTAATTGTGTAAAAGGATTCTGAACACCACTAAGCTAAAAACTTGACTTTATCAAGCTAGAAGTGTTACTAGCTGCTAGGTCGCTTCAGTCATGTCCGACTCTGCGACCCCATAGACGGTAGCCCACCAGGCTCCCCCGTCCCTGGGATTCTCCAGGCAAGAACACTGGAGTGGGCTGCCATTTGACTTTCAGACACTCACCCATATTAAGAGAATCTTTTGCAGCTCACACTTCAGTTGCCTTGACCAAATTATGCCACTGCCAGGGGGCTCATGTTTGCAACATTTCCCTTAAAACTAGGGAGGGGTCTTAAATCCTTAGCTCCTGCCTGAATTTGAAGAGCCCCAAGGGTGAACTCCGGGAGTTGGTGATGGACAGGGAGGCCTGGCGTGCTGCGATTCATGGGGTCGGACATGACTGAGCGACTGAACTGAACTGAACTGAAGGGTGCCAGGGAGGGCGGAGCTGCCATCTCCTCTAGCAAACACCACAGTTACTCACAGACCAAAATGTGACATTAAGATGCTGCTCAAAGACCAAGGTTTCTGCATAATGTATTCCAATTCCAGCAATCAGAAAAGAGGTTCACCACATAAATATACTTGTACCAGGTGGATCAACCATCAAGGATACCAGGATCTGATATTTTAATGACTGCTTGAGACAACTTGAATATGGAAGATTTAGAGCCACCGCCCGCCCCCCACCGCCCACCTCCTGTTCTTCAATGCCAGCCCTTTTTGACCATTTTATATGGTTTGGAGAATGCCAGCATTAGTTCCATCATCCCAACAGAGCTTCCCTTTCCAGGAAGGGAAAAGGCTGAAATTATTTTTTAAAAAATTTCCATTAAAGAATTCATAAGATTGTCGATTATCCTGTAGAAACATATCTTCCTGTTTCATGACATGTCGGAAACATCAGGATTTTTTGGCCTCCACTGCATAGAGGTCTGATCGCTTCTGGCTAAAAATGGGGATTTGCTGGCGAATTTCAGCCAACTTCTTCAGGTCTGCAAAAACAGAAAAGTGCACTATTAGCAGATGTGATTCCTTACTTGCCAACAGGAGCTTCTTCCCCAAACAGTAGAGAAACAACCAGAGCCCCAGCCAGTAATTTACTCGTGGGCCTTGTCTGGAGGCGCACTCAGCGTGGCACTGCCCCTGGTGTCATTTCAAACCAAACCAAGAAAACTCAGGCTGAGACAGAGCCCAGGGCTTAGCCAGAGAACCAAGGATAAATGAGGAGGGCAGGGTATAAAGGAGTCCTGTGTTCTACAGGTATAGAATCTGGCCTCAGGGCACTTAAGGACACCAGACAGCTAAACTGGGCCAGAGTGAATCTTACCTATATCTGCATACACGATCGTCTCTTCAGTGCCAGCTTTGGCAAGGACCTCCCCCCTGAAAAACATTCAGGGGAGAATGAGTCAATTCCCTGATGCTTGCTGTTATTTACTATCTCTGTTTTTCCTCCCTATCTCACAGGCCAAATGGGAAAGAATCTGAGATTTAAAACAAGAAAAGAGATGTTATGGGGAAGGAGGTGGGAGGGGGGTTCATGTTTGGGAACGCATGTACACCCGTGGTGGATTCATGTCAATGTATGGCAAAACCAATACAGTATTGTAAAGTAAAATAAAGTAAAAATAAAAATTAAAAAAAAAAAAAAACAATGTCCAAGTAAAACACAGGACAGAGGTCTGCCGATATCCTCCATAAAGGATGGAGGATCAGCACTTCAGGCTTTGTACTCTCTATGGTCTGTCAGAACTACTCACCTCTGCCTCTGTAGCAAAAGCAGCCACAGATAATAGTTTTTAAACTTATTTATTTTTAATTGCAGGATAATTGCTTTACAGTATTGCACTGGTTTCTATCAAACATCAACATGAATCAGTCATAGGTTTACCCATGTCCCCTGCCACTTGAACATCCCTCCCACCTCCCTCCCCACCCCACCCATACAGGTGACAATTTGTTTTTTTTTTAATTGATATGTTATTTAAAAAATGGATACGTATTTTAAAAAATGAGCTTGGCTGTGTTCCAGTAAAACTTGACTTAGGACAAAGAAAAATAAATAAATAAATAAATAAAACAAGAAAAGATGGGCATAAATGCCTGTGATGCTTTTGAGCTGTGGTGTTGGAGAAGACTCTTGAGAGTCCCTTGGACTGCAAGGAGATCCAACCAGTCCATCCTAAAGGAAATTAGTCCTGAATATTCATTGGAAGGACTGATGCTGAAGCTGAAACTCCCAATACTTTGACCACCTGATGTGAAGAGCTGACTCATTTGAAAAGACCGTGATGCTGGGAGAGATTGAAGGAGGGAGGAGAAGGGGACGACAGAGGATGAGATTATTGGATGGCATCACTGACTTGATGGACCTGAGTTGAGTGAACTCCGGGAGCTGGTGATGAACAGGGAGGCCTGGCGTGCTGCAGTCCATGGGGTAGCAGAGTCAGACACAACTGATCAACTGAACTGAACCACTTACGTAGCTGTGTAGTCTTCTGGAAAACCATGTGGAATCTCTACTTCCTAATCTATAAAGTGGAAATATGAGCTCTGTGAGGACATAGTGAGAAAATAATCTTTTTTTTTTTCAATCTTGAAGGATTGGGCCTGTTGTGTTTGATGTTCCTTGCTCCAATAAGATATAAAACTGCTGCAAACAATGCTTCTTCAGAACAATTCCTCATAGCTATCTGAGAAGCTGTCTCTTAGGCTACAGTCCTCAGTTTGGCTTGAATAAAACTTTCCTATTCCTACTATAGATTATTACTTCCACCCTGTAGTGAGTACATTCAAGATCCCTTTCCAAGGGCAGTCTAGCTGTTTCTTCACACCTCCCAAGGCTGCTACATAACCCTGGAGATGGAGACGGAAGGCCTGGGTCTGCCTGGATCTCTGGCCTCGTGTCTGTGATCCTTGGATCCTTATGTTAATGGCTTTTGGGTTTGGAGGGAGAGATTTCAACCTATGAGGCCTGAGTAGGAGTGGTAGAACCATGCCCTGGAGGAACCCCATACTGGAAACAACACTCCACAAAATCTGAGGAAAAGCTGATTTGGAAAACTATTTCCAGTGCTGAGTCTCTTGGCCCAAAACAGGCCTTCCAAAACATAGCTGTGGGACTTCCCTGATGGTCCACTGGTTAAGAAACTGCCTGCCAATACAGGGAACACGGGTTCAATTCCTGGTCCAGGAAGATCCCCCCTGCTGCAGTGCAACTAAGCCCACATGCCACAATTACTAAGCCTGTGCTCCACAACATGAGAGCGGCCCCCTCTTGCCACAACTAGAGAAAGCCTGTGTGCAGCAACGAACACCCAGCACAGCCGAAAATTAATCATTAATTTTAAAAAACTGTATCTGTGAAATCTTTCCAAAGCACAAAACAAAATGATCCGATACAATAAACAATCTGATATAATAATTGGTTCCATCTAGGGCCACAGATTTTTGGCACAATAAGCTACAGACATCATCATTAATGCCATTTAACTGAATCCTTTTCTAGTCTCTTTCTTCTATTTTTTTCCCCATTTGCCCCGGCATGCAAACATCTCTATGCTAACCCTAGGCACCTATATCACAATGACAAATAAGCCATACAGCTCCCAACCAAATGGGGGAAATTCCACAAAGGAAGAAATACAGGCAAATCTTAAGTAATCAACTGTGTCAAAAGCAGCCAGCCTGATGAGTAAGAGTTCACCAGGAGAACCAGCTGGGTGAGCAGAGCTGCCCACCAGGTCAGTAAGCCAATCACTAATGTTTGCAGAGGAACCCAAGTCAAGTTTAAGAAAATTTTGAAGCCAACTCGATCCTTCCAGCCTTCCAATGCACCCCAGATCCAAACGTGTAGGAGGCTCACTGAGAATCTCCCACTAGCCATATCTCCCAAGGCCTTCCCCACCACACACGTTCATCTGTGAGCCCTACAAAGTCAGAAGAGAGAAGTCTGGGAATCCCACAGTGACATGTAAGGCCCTGCAGCCTTGTTACTGATATGTTTATCCTGAAATTTTAGAAATACCTATCTCTGTGTGTGTGTGTGTCGTAATCATAGACATACAGAGAAGTAGTATGGAATAAATCTACGTTCTGAATTCAAAAGTCCTGGCTCCAAACACCAATTCTGGCCACTTTATCCAGTGAACTTCAAGTCTACCATCTATTAACTGGGCTAAATAAACATAAGTCCTTGAGAGCTCAAATTGAGATAATGTGTGTGAAAGTACCACGTAAATTGTACAAATGCCGGTAAGACATGTCTATTACCATACGGCTGTGTATGTATCTGGGCAGACTTCCGTGCTGGTTTCCCTAAGTAACAGAATGTTTTACCCTCTCACAGAGGACAGGTTCACAGTTCCTCTTAATTCAACCCATCCTCCACTCTCCTCTAAGCATTATGCAGGGAGCAAAATCCTTACCCTCAACTCATCCCAGCCCTAGGTCCAGTGACCCGGTCTAAATTTTAACCCAAAGCCAAGAGTCTGGGAGCCTCTTTTACTAAAAAACCACCCACCCGTGACTTCTGCCTCATTTCCAAGTTTGGTTGACGATGAATGTCACTCAGAAACTCAGAACAGGGCTGCGGCCAAGCACTCAGTCACTGGGCCACTTCTCTCTCGCGAGGCTTTCAAGTGGAAGCTCCTCCCACAGAGAGAGCTAGTGAGCTGGCAGGCCTGCGGGCAGACGGCAGTGGAGGGAGGCGCAGGGCCACTCGGGAATCAGACAACCCACTGCCCAAGCACCCCCCTCCCTCGAGCTCAGTGAGCCCGTCCCTGCAGAGCCGACTCACCAAGGACTCACGACGGTGCTGTGTCCCCAGGCAACATAGGAGGCTTTCTCATCCCGGGCAGGAGATGCTGTGGCCACGTACACCTGATTATCAACAGCCCTGTGGTCAACGGAGAGAAAAGAGGTAAATCACACAGTACAGATCTGAGACATTTTTATCCTAAGTGTCCAGACCCTTCTTTTAAAAACTAAGACAGGACAGGCTGGCTTGGATATGGAAGAAACATTCAAAGCCACAGAACCCTTTCTTCAAAAAAGACCTTGCTGCCCAAGCTAGTTCTCAACTGGGGCAATTTTGCCCAGCAAGGGACTTCTGCCAGTGTCTAGAGACATTTCTGACCAGGGGATGGCTACTGACATTGAGGAGTAGAAGTCAGGGGTGCCGCGAACATCCTGCAACACAGAGGACGGCCCCCACAACAAAGAGCCATTTCCTCCAAAGTGTCAATAGCACCACAGTAAGAAACCCTGGCCTGAGCCAACCTGTAACAGGTAAAGAGCAGAGCTTCTCTGGTTCATGCAACCCAGGTGACCAGAGAGAATGGACTGGCCTCGCTGGAATACCCCCGGTAGAGCTGCAGGGCCCTTCCATGCCAATGGGGCAGTCCCATCACCTCAAATTAGGCAAGAATTCCAGACGGTAGCGTGGCTACACCAAGCCACCTGACCCACAGCCCTCCAAGCTCAAACAACAGATTCATACCAGGTCATCCCAGGCTCTCTCCAACTTTTCCTGCTTTCAACAAAGCAGCATTTATTAATTCTCATGGGATCACATACCCCTACCACCTTCCATCATGCAACCAGCCAAACACTTCTACATCCCCTTCCAATAAAAATCACTGTTATCTCCAGATGTGAGCATAGTGGCCACCTCTGGGCAGAGAGAGGAGATTACTGACTGAGAAGGAGAAAATAGGAGCATTCCAAGGGGCTAGAAATGTTCTAGATTTGATCCTGATCAGAGGTGAATCCATATGTAAAAATTCACTGATCTGTAAACTTAAAAGTAGTACACTTTTCTGTAAGTATCAGTATATAATACCTCAATTTAAAAAAATCTTTTCATGAACAACCCATCATCTCTGAGCAGCATTTCATGGTTTGCAGAGCACTTCACAGTCACATTCCTGTTCCCGTCTATGTTGCACCCACCTCTGCTATTTGCCCTTCACCACTCCTCGGGCAACTAAGGAGACAGTAACTGTCCCGTGCACAGCACAGCCACGCAGCGCTCAGAACTTAGAGGTTAGAAGAGCAAGAACTTATCACAGGTGTCTTGGCAGAGTACCGAGACTAGCAGGAAACGCTGGAGGATGGAGTAGGGTAAGCACCCATCTACACAGCACAGGGACTGCTGAGTGTGACCACAAGTCTCTCCCTCGGGCTGTCAGACTAAAGAACCCTTGCCTTTGCCTTGGCTCCAGCCATGTACACTCCGTGGGTCTCCAATTCTCTGTAAAACCTGCTGGCAACTCTATCAGAGACAGAAATTATCTGAACACAGGAAAATCAAATCACTGCCCACTTGATGCATGAATGCTCCTGGAAATGCAGACATCAGTCCTCAAAATCCACAAGGCTGGTGCTGCGGCTTCTGAGAAGGAGCCCACAGCAGACGCCCTCCTTTTAGGATTGGAAGACAAAGAGTCACCTTTGGGAACTGCCTCTGGGTGCCAGGGCAGCCTGAGTCAGAGGCAGCATTCCATATGGGGAAGGCTGATGCTTCCACCAAACCGCAAACATTTTCGCAGAGAAACACTGAGATGTTTTCTTACCGGCCTCGCTGAAGCAACTCCCAGTGGGCTGGCCCGGTGGTTAGATTAAAAGCTCCAGGATATACCAACAGCTGGCAGCCTTGGGGCGAGAAAGGCCAAAGAAGAGGGATGCAGGTGGACACCCAACTGTTACATTAGCCCTCCCTCTGCTCCTTACCTAGTGGGGACCAAACTCGAACTCCCCCAATGTGAATAGATTCAGCAGTGTTATAGGTGGCTGTGAATTCCTCTAGA
Organism: Budorcas taxicolor; assembly: GCF_023091745.1. Classification (NCBI taxonomy): domain Eukaryota; kingdom Metazoa; phylum Chordata; class Mammalia; order Artiodactyla; family Bovidae; genus Budorcas; species Budorcas taxicolor. Next base: position 109,371,483 of record NC_068910.1, on the reverse strand, counting down.
GACACACGCACAACACATACACACAAGTGCAGTGCTCCTGACAACCACTTTTCAAGCAAAGCTTTGCTTGAAAAACGTGGGGAATCTGTCATTCAGACTTCTCCCAGCACCATGTGGACAGCTCCCAGGGTCAAGGACCACGTTTTGTGATGTTCATCAACTGAAATGAGGAGACGACTAATTGCTCTACTTCTTACAGCTAAGACTCGACTGAGACAGCCAGCCTGGAGCCCTCGCACCTCCACCTTTTGCTGAGCAGGGTGTCAAACCGTCTGCACCCACGTCACTTTATAGTGACAGACAAACTCACGTCAGAGTACCTCTGGCAGTCTAGTAAGGATGCTAGTATTGTTGAGCATCATATGAGGAGCTTCGTAAGTTCTCTGTCTGTAATCCTCACATCTTTCCTATGAGAAAACTGAGACCCACAGTTCTCCAGAGACTAATTTACCCAAAGCACTGTGCCAATTAAGGGGCAGAGATGGAACCAAAGCCCAGGGCTTCTCATCTGACTTGTGCTTCTCAAGGTTGGCAGGATGGTCCTCTGGACCACAGTGGCACTGACTACCTTTTTGCTGTTCCCAACATCTAGGGCTAGTGAGTGGTGAAAGGCATGTGCAGGAAGACCTACTACTGGGGCCCAGGTGCCTCTCCAAACCCAGCAGCCGGAAGGGCTCTAACGGCAGAGCAGACATTTAGTTTAGGAACATGGCTCCTGCCTCAGCTGTGTGGTGTGTTAAACTACAACCTCCGGAAAACCACACTGTCCATTCGCAGAAGCAGTCAGAACTCACACAGACGTGGAGCTCAAGACCTCCTCCAGGTTTTCTGACCAAGGATTCCCTCCACCCACAAAGCCCAGAGCCAATCATTCTCCGAGCCAATCAATCAATGCCCTAACCCAAGGCAGCCTCACCTCTCTGTGCATAGATCTGCGCCAGCTCTGAGAAGCGGATGTCATAGCAGATACCCAGGCCCACACTGCAGTAAGCTGTTCTCCAAACAGAAAATGTACAAAGTTAATCTCCTGAAGCAGGTGCGGCCAGGGGAAGTCTCCGAGATCCAATGGTCACAGAACCCTGACAGGGGTACATTCATGCAGGGCCCGTGCACGGAGAGAACACGCAGGCTTGCTCCTGCGTGGACTCTGCCTCGTGAGAACATCATGTACAGTAGAGCAGAAATGAGAAACTCACTCTAATTATTAACAAATATTTCTTATCTAAGCGGGAGGTGTTCAGTCATGGCCTAATAGGTACAGGCCGGAAGCTATCACACTCATAAAGGCTGTGACCAGTGGAAAAGCACAGTCATGTCAAGCCCTTAGTTCTCCATTAAATCCCCCACTTTCTAGATCTCTGACCATTCTCTGCCCTTCTCCCCCCTGGCCTTCCAGTCAGGTTTTGTAAAGAAGTTGGGAAGCAACATAATGAAAAACAAAGGACTACTTGATCCTTGTCTACTGGTACTGCTGAAAGAGGTGAATTTATCTGGTACGTACGAGTATCAAATGTGGAGAAACTATCACCAGGACTCAATGTTTCAGATTCTTGAAATGTGATTTTCCCAGGAACATCAATGTCAAACAGATGGAGCTGCATCACAAATAAAGGATTTGGTTACCTCCTTTCCAGCAGGGTTCATGGCAGTAATAACATACACCTTTCCATGGTCAGCCAAGGGGGTGTTCTAAGATCAATTGTACAAAGGGCAGCGCCAACCTGCCCACAACCCACCCCACAAGCTGATGACATCCTACGAAAACGACTTCTAACGCAGGGAACTGGAAAAATGATGCTGTAGGTTGTATGATCCTTCTTCCCTTGGTGGTGTGCAAATCAGCGTCTAGATTTCTTATGGAAAGCAAGTAATGCACTGCTTTTTTTACTCAATATAAATGCTAAATGAAGACTTCTCAGAATCAGAATCAAACTGACACACTGGCAAGGAGAGGTAGAGAGTGGGCGAGTGATCAAAAATAGGTAGTTTTCCAAACCCAATGCAGCAACATATTAAAAAGTAACTCCCAAATTGGATTTATTGAAAGAAAGCAAATGTGATTTAACATTTGAAAAATCAAAGTGATTTACCACACGAACATAATAAAGGAGAAGAGTCACATGATCGTCCTAAGAGGTGTTAATGGGCATTTGGTAAATTTCTACATCCATTCTTATTTAAGCCTGGCACGCTGCAGTCTATGGGGTCGCAGAGTTGGACACGACTGAGTCACTGAACAACATTTTTATTTAAAAAATAAAAGAGGAGAAACTCTTCTAGGATGGGAATCCCTTTAATAAGAGAATCTGCAAAAAAAAAAAAATCTAAAGAAATCTATTTAAAGGTGAAACATTAAAACCCTTCTCCTGTTGAGATCAGGAACAAGGTAAGTATACCTGCTATTCAACACTGTACCAGAGGTCCTAACCAAAGCAGTAAGGTGAAGGAAAAGAATAAAAAAGGTAAAGATTAGAAAGAAAAAATTAAAAGCCATTATTCTCAGATAATAATTGTGTACCTAAGGAATGTCAAAGGACATACACAGGTGAGTTATTAGAATGACTGAGCTTAAGCAAGGGTATTATATACAAGGTCAATATTTTTAAAATTTGCTGTACATCTATATACTAGCAAGAATCAGAAAATGAAAGGACATCAGAAATACCATTTAGGAATAAATCTAGTAAATGATATAAGACTATATCCAAAAAACTATTTTAAAAACTTTGAGAGAAATTAAAGAAAGCCTAAGAAAATGGAAAGAGAAATATATTCATGAACTAGAAAACTCCATTCTCACAGCCCAATGCTGGGTCTGTTTCCAGTCATGGCAGAGTGGCTCATGAGAAAGACCAGCTTTCTCACAGGTAACCCTGAACTCTGGACAAAACAAAACAAAAAATACAACTACTTAAAAGCACTTGACAATAATCAAAATCAGACAAAAATTAGAGAGAAGTCAACTTCTGGAAGACAGGAGCTAGTGGTGGGTGAGTTTCCCACCTGTTTACAACTTTTATTTGGAAGCAAGGCCCCAGCTGTTGCTGGGAGTGGTGCTCACAACCAACACAACAGCCAAGGAATCAAAGGACAGAGCTTCACAGCAGCTGGAAAGTGAGGGGAAGATACTTAAAAGGAGAAAGCAAAAGAAGAGCCCTAAATTTTACATATAAAAGCTGTCCAAATCTCTGACTAACCAATGCACTAAAGATGTGTGGGGCAGACTCTGGGCAGCCCAGCTGAAGCTAAACTTTACAACAGGCAGAGCAGCTGCGGTTGCCACCCACCTCACCGAGGAAGACTATGGCCTGTGAATGTGCCCCAACTACCTACCTGCTCAAATAAAAAACTCAACACTTTTCGGGCGAACACAATAGAAGTTAGAGTCTCAACAACATATAATCCAATAAACAATCCAAAAAACTGGATACACAAAGCTATGACCCAAACTCTTAGAGAACAGCAGCAATGGAGCAGACCCAGGAAGACCCAGATGTGATCACTACCGAAGACACTAAAGCAGCCACTGAAACTAACCTCAGGCAAGTAAAGAAACAGATGCGCCTAACAAATAAACAAAGAGGAAACACAGCAGAGAATAAAAGCTGTAAAAAGAGAATGAAATGAATATTCGAGAAATGAAAAATTCAACATCTGAAATTTTTAAAAATTTCACTGGATTACAGGAGAGGGGAGATTACAGAAGCCTCCGTGAACATAAAAGATCAATGAAAAACATGCAATCTGAAGAAGACAAAGTGTTGAAAAACAAAAATAAAAATCCACAGCCTTGGTGACCGGGTTTGGTGAACAGTATCCAAATTGGAGTCCCATAAGAAGAGAATGGGACAGAAAAATATGTAATATTTCTTGAATATTTCATTCTAACAATCTCTGCCTTTTAACTGGAGTGGTCACTCTATATTTAATGCTCCCAAGTTTCCCAAATATAGTGAGAAACTAAATTTACAGATTAAAGAAACACAAAGCAGGATGAATACCAAAAAAAAAAAAAAAAAAAACTTGTATCAGGAATATAAGAGTCAAAATACTGAGAACTGAAGATTATGAAAAGATCTGAAGGCAGGTAGAGAACCATGGATTACATGCAGGAGAACAATTCAGATTGCCACTGACTTCATGCGTGTGTGCATGCTCAGCTGCCTCAGTCTTATCTGACTCTGCGACCCTGTGGACTGTAGCCCACCAGGCTCCTCTGTCCATGGGACTCTCCACGCAAGAATACTGGAGTGGGTCACCATGCCCTCCTCCCGGGGGATCTTCCCAACCCAAGGATCGAACCAACATCTCCTGCACTGGCAAGCGGATTCTTTTACCCATTGAGCCACCTGGGAACCCTACTAACTTTGTATCAGGGGGGAAAAGAGAGGCTAGAAGATAACTGAATAATGAATAATGGTCTCTCAAACATCTGAGGAAAAAAAGAAAAGTGTCAACCCAGAATTCTATTCCACCAAACACATCTTTTAAGAATGAAGGCAGAGACTCCCTGGCGGTCCAGTGGCTAAGACTTCACCTTCCACTGCAGGGGGCAGGTGTTAGACCCCAGGTCAGGGAGCTAAAAACCCACATGCCTTTTGGCCAAAAGACCAAAACATAAGCAACAGAAGCTATACTGCAACAAATTCAAAAAGATTTTAAAAAACAGTCCACGTCAAAAATATCTTTTAAAAAATGGCAAAGTAACGGTATATTCATAAATAAAACTAAGAGAATTCATATCTAGCAGATGCTCACTTCAAAATGCTAAAGGAGGTCTTTTTGTTTGACGGTAAACATACCAGACAGAACTAAGATCTTCAGGAAGAAAAGAAAAATACCAGAAATGGTAAACAGCGGGGTAAACATGAAATATTTCTCTTAATTTCTTTAAAATGCAAGTGACTACTGAAATTAAAAATTAGTATTTTGTGGGATTTCTAATGTATATAGATTCAATATGTATGAGAACCACAGCATAAAGAATGGACCGATACAACTGCCAGGTTCTTAAATTTCACATGAAGAAACAGATTATTAACTAAGAAGACTATGACAAGATAAAGTGTGCATATTGTAATCCCTAGGGCAACAACTTAGGGGGGAAAAAAGCAAACTACTACTCAACTCAAAAGAATGCAGGAAAGAGGAACAAAGGGAAACAGTAATTCAATGTCTATGTGCTTAAAATCTAATCATGTCAATAATTACATTAAATATAGAGTGACCACTCCAGTGAAAAGGCAAAGATTGTCAGAATGAAAAAAAGCAAGACCCAACTACATGCTGTCTGCAAGAGAAGCATTTATATATAAAGAGACATACAGACTGAAAATAAAAGATTAGAAAAACATGTACCATACAAACAGTAATTAGAAGAAGGCTACAGTGGCTTTACTAATATCAGAGATAAACATCAAGACTATCAGTATACCAGAAAAAGGGACGTATCATAATGAGAAAAGGATCAATTTACCAAGACTTAACAATCCTAAGTGTATATGCATGCATTACCACTGCAAAGATGTCAACTCTCCCCAAAGTGATCACTATATGTTTAATACCATCCTAATCCAAATTCTTGTAGGTTTTCCCTTGGCCAAAATTGACAGGCTGAGTCTACAATTTATATCAGCAGGCCAATAGCCAGGTATAACCACCTGTGCTAACTAATCCAATGCCTGATGTGTGTACCACAGGATGGGTACTGGGAACTTCAGAGTGAATTCTCAAGAGGCAGTGAGACTTGCCACATTCTCTACTGACCTTTCTGTGCTTTACCAGTAGAGTTCCATCAGGTCCAAACACGGCGCAGGTGTTATATAATTTCCCAGCATCCTTTTCAGGAATGGACCCTTTTGTTAAGAAACACAGAAAGAGACACAGAGAGACACAGAAAACATTCTGAATGAAGCATTCTTCTATAACAGGACAAAGGCTTGTTAAAGTTTACTATCTTCTTGGGTCCAACAATAAAGTTTACTGTCTTCTAAGGGTTATCTAATCATGATTCTTTTCTTCTTGAATATGATTTTTCAGAGACCAACTTCAGAGTGTAGGTGAAGTGTAATTAAGTCAGAGGCCAAAGAAAGGTTTCAAAACTAATCAAACTATTTTTCACTTTAGCTTTGCTCTTGAGCAACACTTAACCTGAAGCATTAGTGCAACACAGGGAATTCACAGTTGCTCAACTTAAATCCACAAGGTCCTGCAACATAACTGTATCCAAAAAGGCCTTGAGGTGGGAAGGTATGCCAGTCTTTCCATCACTAAACATGATGCCTGTAGTTCTATCTCTGCTTGCTCTGTCCTCTTTCCTCCACCCCTTATTTATTTCTAATTCTCACTGTATCAGAATACAGAAATAATTTTGTTTACTGTATTAAAGAGTTTTACTGTATTTTTATGTAAACAAATAGAACATTTTTATTTAACAAGCCATATAAATAAAGCTGCTTTTTAAAAATTATAGTTGATTTATAATATTACATTAGTTTCAGGCATACAACATAATGATTCAATCTTTTTTTTAGATTGCACTCCATTTAAAATTGTTACAGAACAATGGTTTTATTTCTCTGTGCTGCCCAATATATTCTTGTTACTTATTTATTTTATACATAGTTGTTTCAATCTCGTCCCATCCCTAATGCCCCCTCCCCTCTTCCCTCTCCCCACAGGTAGCCACTAGTTTGTTCTGTGAGTCTGTTTCTGTTTTATTACCTACAGTCATTTGTTTTCTTGTTTTAGATCCCACATGTAAATGATAGCATAGAGAGTTTGTCTTTCTCTGACTTACTTCACTAAGCCTAAAACTCTAAGCTACTTTTGATGTCAGTGGTCTCTTTATGGGGGAAATAAAAAGAAAGTCTTAACACTGTATTAAAGACTTTCAGATACAGTTTTTCTTTCCACGTTTCCACCTGCCCTTGTACCCCCAGAGACAATTTTCAGCAGTTTGGTGTGTGTCCTTGTACAATATTCGCTATGCCTTAATACATAAATACATATAAAAATACACAGTCTTTTATGTGGATCATTAATCTATAGGGAAGGACCTGTTCATTTCATACCAAACTTGTTCTTTTTCCACCAAAGTGTGTCTTGCAGATCCTTCCACAATCCTACATAGACAGATCTAACTCATTGTTTTCTATGGCTAATCTGTATTCCATGGTTCAAATGTAACAATAGTTTCTCAGATGTTTTTAATGTTTAGGCCATTATACCTTGAGGGTAGGAAGTTACCTCCAATGACATATATGCTGCACTCCTTTGCCACTTCAGAAAGCTTCTGTGTGGAGTCACCAGGAATTTTCTCTGCATATTCAGGAAAATATTTTGTGCCATATGGAGAATTAAAGCATTCCTAGAATAATGTTGGAAGAGAAAAAAGCGGGGGGTGGGAGGAGAACCCGACTTAAAGTTCTGCTGTAAAAAGACATAGTTCTCAAAGAGGTAAAAAAATACAACTGCTAAGAAAAACACAGACACCTTAGGCTAAAGAGTCTGTGGCCACAGACAGGACTCGGCCGCAGGCTCAGATGGGGCTGGAGTCAGTGTGCTCAACCGGATGCTGGTCACCTTGGCAAAAAGCTCCACTTGTCTCTCCCTGAGTCCACAGAACCACGCCTCCCCAGCGTCGGGCACCCGGGACCCACTACCACTGGGCTTGCTCAGTGGATTAGGGGTGTTAAGATTAATCCAGACTCTCAAAACTATATTATTAACTACGTAAAGCAATGAAGCCTGTGTTTTTCAAAAATACAGAAGCTGTGAAACCCACCGAGGTTAAGGCGTTTCCTCATGTATATGGGATACACGACGGGATGTTTCTAAGCTCCCTTCCAGCGCCATCATTCTGATCCTGCAAACTCTCTCACTCCCCTGAATGTGTCTCAACAGTTCTGTGATAAAAGAAAACTCATGGATTTCACCTCCAGTTCATTCATTTACATTCACTAAGACTGCTTGTCTGTGCTAGGAAACTCAAGGCCGAGGATCACCAACTTGTAGAGGACACATTAGCAGGGGACACATGCAGAATTCAAGTGCTTTCACTCCTGGCCTTTAGGCTCTGACCCCCAGCAGCCTAAAACCGACAAGAGGCCATGACTGGATACAAGGAGAGGGGAGTCCCACGGCTGGAGCGACATTAAGATCTCAAGCGCCCCTGCTGGAGACTCCTACTCACTGGCCTCCCTGGTAAATGCCCCAGAGCCTAGAATATCAGTACAAGCTAGCCCTGAAGAGTCTCCAGGGCTTGCAGAGGGCTGCCTCCTCCCCACCGCGAGGTCGGGGATGGTCAGGAATAGTTCCACCGCTCACCCCTGCAGGCCTCTGCCAGCAGAAGGGGCCAATAGGTGCATCTTCTGACCAATGTGGGAGTGTCCGTGGGGCTGACCCTGTACTGGTTGACAAACAAATGTGGCCCCATCCTCGGCTGATTCTGTTTTAAACAGGTCATCTAGCAAACTGATGTAGCATCCTTTGGCTCACTGCATACTACAGGCTTCCTAAATGGTTAACAATTTTCAACAATGTTTTTAAAATGTCAGAAGCTCAGTGCTAAAATCAATGTCCTGGTCTCCTGAAGACTAGATTATGCAAGCAGAGAAGGTAAGTGCCTGAGGCACTGATATTTTGGATTTAGGTAAGTCCCTCTGACTCCTGGGCTTCTGAACAGAGCAGGTGACCTAAAGTTAAAGACCTGTCACCAAGCTGGCATGTCCTTATCACAAAGACCCTTGCTAGGTCATCTTCCATACAGACGAGGAACCATCCTGGGGTCCAAAGGGACCGTGCTGGCCCCTAGGACCCAGAATGAGCAGACACCACACTACCGGGACGACAGTGCTCAGAAAGGGGTGGCCACCCCAGACTTACAGGCAGGGAGACTATCTGGGCTCCTTGCTTCGATGCCTCCCGGATGAGGCCACAGGCTCGAGTGAGGTTCTCTGACTTGATGGAAGAGACCTGAAGCTGGATGAGGGCCAAGCGGAAAGCTGCGGAGGAAGATAAAAGAGAACGGTCAAGAGATCTGACTGCTGACTCAGATAGAGCAGCAGTTCTTAACGGAGGGTAAGTCTGACCCCCAAGACATGTGGCAGTGTCTAGAGACACTGCTGATGGTCACGACTGCTGGCGTGCTACTGGCATCTAGTGGGCAGAGGTCAGGGACACTGCCAAACATGCCACAAGGCATACAACAGTCCCTGATGACAAAGAATTATCCACCCTGGGCTGGGAAGATTCCTTGGAGGAGGGCAGGGCATCTCACTCCAGTATTCTTGCCTGGAGAATCCCATGCACAGAGGAGCCTGGCAGGCTGCAGTCCACGGGGTTGCAAGGAGTCAGACACAACTTACTGACTAAAACAACAGCAGCAAATGTCAACAGTGCTGGGGTTGAACAACCTTGAGACAGAGCCACAGTGCAAGGAAAGCCTGCTCCAGGCACAAGAATCTGAAGTGAAACCAGCAGGGCCAGCCTCTCCCTTACAAGAAGAGAGGAGACTGGGCTTGAATAGGGAACTATCCCTTATCATCGGAGAAGGCGATGGCACCCCACTTCAGTACTCTTGCCTGGAAAATCCCATGGATGGAGGAGCCTGGTGGGCTGCAGTCCACGGGGTCGCGAAGAGTCAGACACGACTGAGAGACTTCACTTTCACTTTTCACTTTCATGCATTGGAGAAGGAAATGGCAACCCACTCGTGTTCTTGCCTGGCGAATCCCAGGGACGGGGGAGCCTGGTAGGCTGCCATCTATGGGGTCGCACAGAGTTGGACACAACTGAAGCGACTTAGCAGCCGCAGCAGCCGCAGCCACAGCCGCAGCTGCATCCCTTATCATGTGACCTCAGGCCCCAGTCCATTCTCAGCCCAGGTGCTGAGCACCTCCCAGCGCAGCAGGTGAAGTCTCTCTGGCAGTCCCTGCCCCACTGTGAGCCCGAAGGAAGCAGACACGCCTAGTTCAGCTTCCCCATCGCCAGCTGGGACACAGTGCATTGGTCCAGCCCCTGGCGGACAGGGAGCCTGGCAGCCGGTGGGCTGCACATGAGCCACAGGGAGGGACCCTGGGAGGGCCTGCACTCACCCCAGGAACCCCCCAGTGCCCAGAGGAGCACACCATTAAGCAGCAAACGAAAAACACCATGAGAGGCTGAAACACTGTGGAAGGAAAACCAAACAGCACTTCTTCCTGCTGTCTGAACAAGGGGCCCTACATTTTCATTGCAGACTGAATCCCACAAATCACACAACCAGCCCGGCCAAGCAGACCTGCTGTCAGCCTTGGGGCAAGGTCACCAGTTCCTCCAGGCTTTCTTGAGGTTGTCACCACATCCGATACTTGCTTTTCCTATAGAGCTCTCTCTTAGCTCTTACCGTAATCACCTTTACTGGTTAATAGTCCTCTATATAAATTTTTTCCTGTTCAACTGACTAGTGTGGTTTCCAAGTCCCGCCTGGACACTTACTGACACAGTTTCTGCTTGTGGTCTTGATAGAAGGCTACGTTAAAGGTTCCCAACCATGTCATAACCCACAAAGCTCTGCAAAACTTCTGGAATTATCTGGAAGTTAATTGGCCTGGCCTTGCTTCCCTACCCCAACTCTGCTGTAGAGTCTAAAATTCCACCCTTAGTGACTTCTCTCTCTGGGTGTCTCTTCTGTACCTATAAAAACGTCCCCAGAGAAGCAACATTGACAGACCCTGGCCTTTGATGAAGGCCTGTTTGGCTAAGGGTTAATCCTAAAAGTAGGAAAACTCGATGTCCATTCCTTGTTGTGGTTGTTCAGTCGCTCAGTCGTGTCCGACTCTTTGCGACCCCATGCACTGCAGCATGCCAGGCTTCTCTGTCCATCACCAACTCCCAGAGCTTGCTCAAACTCATGTTCATTGAGTCAGTGATGCCATCCAACCATCTCATCCTTTGCTGTCCCCTTCTCCTCCTGCCTTCAATCTTTTCCAGCACCAGGGTCTTTTCCAGTGAGTCAGCTCTTCACATCAGGTGGCGAAAGTACTGAGTTTCAGCCTCAGCATCAGTCCTTCCAATGAACACCCAGGACTGATCTCCTTTAGGACAGACTAGTTTGATCTCCTTGCAGTCCACAGGACTCTCAAGAGTCTTCTCCAAAACCACAGTTCAAAAGCATCAATTGTTAGGCACTCAGCCTTCTTTATGATCCAACTATCAAATCCATACATGACTACTGGAAAAACCATAACTCTATTTGGATATTTGTTGGCAAAGTAATGTCTCTGTTTTTTAATATGCTAAGTTTGTCATACCTTTTTTTCCAAGGAGCAAGTGTCTTTTAATTTTATGGCTGCAGTCACCATCTATGGTGCTTTTGCAGCCCAAGAAAATTATTGTTTCCCCATTTATTTGCCATGAACTGATGGGGCTGGATGCCATGATTGTAGTTTTTTGAATGTTGAGTTTTAAATCAATTTTTTCACTCTCCTCTTTCACCTTCATCAACAGGCTCTTTAGTTTCTCTTTGCTTTTTGCCATAAGGGTGGTATCATCTGCATATCATCATCTGATTTCTCCCAGCAATCTTGATTCCAACTTCTGCTTCATCCAGCCCGGCATTTTGCATGATGTACTCTGCATAGAAGTTAAATAAGCAGGCTGACAAAATACAGCCTTGATGTCCATTCCTTGGTTTCTTCTAAATACAATGAGAAGAACTAAACTGAAGCTGGAATGCAGCTTGTCAAATAGTTTCAAAGAATGGATGAAAACAAAACAGGGAACAAAAGCTGGGATGATTACTCTGGGGCAAACAGCCCGAGCTGTCACCAGAACATCACAGACCCCATGAAGTCTCCACTGTAACTGAGAGGCAGGGCTCTGTCTCTGCTTCTGAGGGAGGGTAAGCTGAGATCCCCCATGGCTCTCTGATGGCTTCCTCTCCCCGCTCCCACCCAGGAAAGCAACTGTCCAGGACCAGGGTGGGGACTGGCCAGCATCGTGAAAAACACCCACTCCACAGAGGGGCCGAGGCAGGGCAGTTCCACCGCTGGGGAGTTCCTTGAGGTGGAGGATGGGATACAAGTCACTTCATCTCAACTGCAAAATGAACACACTTCATTTTCAGGCCCCTAGTAGTAGTGTTAGTCACTCAGTCGTGCCCATCTCTTAGCAACACCCACAGACTACAGCCCGCCAGGGTCCTCTGTCCATGGGATTTTCCAGGCAACAATACTGGAGTGGGTTGCCATTTCCTTCTCCAGAGGATCTTCCCACCCAGGGACTGAACCCAAGTCTTCTGCGTTACAAGCCGATACTTTACCATCTGAGCTACAGGGAAGTCATCAGGTCCCTGGCTATACTATACTAATCCTTGATTGTTAGATTACAATGAATAGTTCATGTCCCGGGCTATACTAATATTCATTGTAATCTAACAATCAAGGACTCACCAAGGGGAAGGATAAAATATCTTAAGCGAAGAGACCAACAGGGAAACAGCACAGGGAACGTGCAGGTCTTTTACACATATAAGCATCTGTGGGTTATCGTTGGCGGTATTTTGTAGATGAATAACTAACAGGCTTGCAGAGGGAAAGGTGCAAGAAACCAGTCAAAAAAGTAACTGGCACAGCCACAATCAAGCCAAAATCTGGACTGCAGACAGGAGGGGCGCCTTGTTTGTTTCTTGGTGGGTGGGGGAAGTCAGGTAACTTGAAAACACTCCTCAACGGAGTCAGATCAACGCTGCCCTCAACTCCACAGAACCACGGCTCCTAAGTTCATTAGTCTCTTCTGAAAGATACAGTCACACTCAGAAGGAGGTGTGTAAAACGACTTCTATACCCCAATCCTGGAGATCCATCCAGGCACCAGCTTGCACTGCACTCTAGGATGTTGAAATGAAAAACAGAGAGCACTCCCACAAACACTATCGCCTTGACAGAGCCTCACAAGACCTCAGTAGGAACGGTTTGTGTTCATTTCAAAGGAAGGAAACTGAGGTCCAAAGCGATCAAAGGACTTGTTGACATCGGCTGCACCAAGACTGTAATACTCCAGGTCTCCAGACTTTTTAAGCCCAGAGCACTCTACTGCCTCATGTAAAAGAATCAGGCACAGACTTGGGAACATAGCCAGAACCTCATCCCTGGGGCTGATCCTGAGTGGGGATATGTAAGCGAAATGTCACACACGCATACTCAGCTGTGTCCCGCCCTATGGACCCCGTGGACTGTAGCCCACAAGGCTCCTCTGTCCCTGGGATTTCCCAGGCAAGAATACTGAAGTGAGCTGCCATTTCCTTCTCCGGGGGATCTTTTCCACCCAGGGATCAAACCTGCCTCTCCTACATAGGCAGGTGGATTCTTTTACCACTGAGCCACCTGGGAAGCCCCCAAGAAACACGTTAATACCTAACCTGAAAGTTCAAGGTCCAGGTGCAGAAACAAACTGCCCATTTTTGTTGTTGTTGTTGCTCAAGAGAAGGCAGCATTTCCCAGTGGGTGTGAGAAGGGCGCACTGTGGAGCAAATTAACGAGTTCACTTACCACACAAGCCCGAATCAAAGAAAACAGGGGCTTCATTTTCACCTGACAGGGCTCAAACCACAAATACTCGGGGTTGGCACCTTTGCAAAACCCAAGTTCAAACCAATCTAAAACTAGCAGCAACCTCCAAGAATCCCACGGGACAGACTCTCAACACTTGAGGTATCATAAGTACTGAAACTTTACTCAAAGTGCACAGTCTTCGGGTCGTGGAGCGGGGGCGGCGGTAGGGAATAGGAAAGACCACCAGGGAGGGTGCGGAATTAGCATTTGAAATAAGCACCCTTCCCGCGCCGATGAATCTGGAGCGGAGCGGACCGGCCCGGAATGCTCGCGGACTCTGCCTCACGTATCACAAGAGCCCGCGGGGCGGGGAGCAAGCAGCGAGCCCTTCCGGCGCGCTGACCCGGTGCTCCCGCGACCCCGCTGGCCCTTTCGGAAGCCCAGAGTCCCCGGCGTGCGCCGCGCCGCGCTCCGCGGCCTCCTCCTCCCCGCCCCGCCCGCGCCCACCGCCCACCGCCCTCGCCGCTTGGGCCCACAGCCCCACGAACACCAGAGCAGAGAAGGCCAAGGGCGCGGCGGGGACAAGAGATGGAGAGAGGGGCTGAATGGGCGAGACGCTCCGCTGGCGTCGCACCCGAAGCCTCCACTCCAGCCCGAACTTGGGCCGCGGCGCTACTTACTGGCCATGGCTCTGCCGGGAAGCACCATGGGTACTGCCGAGCCCAGGTCTCTGGGCGCCGCGAGGGGCGGGGCAAAGCGGCGCGTCCGGGGGCGGGGCTTTATCGCCCGATGCTCCGCCTCTCGCCCCGCCCCGCCCCCCGGGCCTTCTGTCTGGGCTGGAAGGTTGTCGTCTTTCTGCTGCTGCTAAGTCGCTTCAGTCGTGTCCGACTCTGTGCGACCCCATAGACTACCTCCTACCAGGCTCCTCTGTCCCTGGGATTCTCCAGGCAAGAACACTGGAGTTGGTTGCCATTTCCTTCTCCAATGCATGAAAGTGAAAGTGAAGTCACTCAGTCGTGTCCGACTCTTAGCGACCTCATGGACTGCAGCCTACCAGGCTCCTCCGTCCATGGGATTTTCCAGGCAAGAGTACTGGAGTGGGGTGCCATTGCCTTCTCCGTGTCTTCTTTCAAGCGCGCCTCAAATACCTGTTAATCTCTTGCTGTTTCAGTAACATCGTTGTAGTCAGATACCGAAAGGCAAGGGACAACCTAAATCGGGGTGGTGCACTAGTAATTGTTTAACAACCGATCTCTCCGAGTCTAAACGAAAGGATCGAACCTCTTGCTAGCTGAATCACCTCTGTGGTCAGGCGAGATACCTTACCTTATACTGATTGTTGTTCAGTCGCTCAGTGGTTCATGGCCGATTCCGTGACCCCATGGACTGCAGCAGGCCAAGTTCCACTGTCCCCCTGTCTCTCCTGAAGTTTGTTCAAATTCATGTCTAATGAGTTGGTGATGCTATCTAACCAGATTGCCTTGGGGGATTTGAACAAGTCCCCAAAAGGAGTATAGAATTATCTTGGTTGATTTAGGCACTCTGGGTTTGGAGTACAAGGCTGCTATGAGATGCTGCTGCTGCTGCTGCTAAGTCACTTCAGTCATTTCCGACTCTGTGCGACCCCATAGACGGCAGCCCACCAGGCTCCCCCGTCCCTGGGATTCTCCAGGCAAGAACACTGGAGTGGGTTGCCATTTCCTTCTCTAATGCATGAAAGTGAAAAGTGAAAGTGAAGTCTCTCAGTCATGTCCGGCTCTTCGCGACTCCATGGACTGCAGCCTACCAGGCTCCTCCGTCCATGGGATTTTCCAGGCAAGAGTACTGGAGTGGGTTGCCATTGGCTTGTCCGCCGTGTGATGAGAAGAGGGGGAAAAAGAGAAACTAAATTCAGACAGAATATCGTCAACAGCAGTTCAGTCCTGCAAGAAGAGCCAACCAGTCCAACCTAAAAGGAAATCAGTCCTGAGTGTTCATTGGAAGGACTGATGTCAAAGCTGAAACTCCAGTACTTTGGCCACCTGATGCGAAGAGCTGACTCATTTGAAAAGACCCTGATGCTGGGAAAGATTGAGGGCAGGAGGAGAAGGGGACGACAGAGGATGAGATGGTTGGATGGCATCACCGACTCAATGGACATGAGTTTGGGTAAACTCCGGGAGTTGGTGATGGACAGCGAGGCCTGGCATGCTGCAGTCCCTGGGATCACAGTCAGACACAACGGAGTGACTGAACTGAATATGCTGAAATCTGCTAATACTGTTTTAGGATATTTGCTTTTATTAGGTTTGATTTTTAATTTTTTTGTTTGTGCTTTTGTCAAATTCAGGGAATCAAAAAGTTATAAAACAAAATGTGCTACCCTTAAAATTTTTTTTTAATAATTTATTTTTGGCTGTCCTGGATCTTAGTTGCTGCACAGGCTTTTCTCTAGTTGCAGTGAGGAGGGCTACTCACTTGTTTGGGTGTGCTGGCTTCTCATTGTCGTGGCTTCTCTTGTTGTGGAGCACTGGCTCTAGGGTGCAGGGTCTTCAGTAGTTGCGGGTCCCAGGCTTTAAGGCACAGGCTCAATAATTATGGCACACAGCTCAGCTGCTCCATGGCGTGTGGGATCTTCCCGGATCAGGGATTGAACGGGTGTCCCCTGCACTGGCAGGTGGACTCATCCCCACTGAGCCATCAGAGAAGCCCAATTTGCTACCCTTTGTGATGGTCTGGAGTAGTTCAAATTATATTGAAATACATCTTAGTTTTTAAAAGAATACTATAAAAAACATTTTGAGTACTCTTGCCTGGAAAATCCCATGGACTGAGGAGCCTGGTAGGCTGCAGTCCATGGGGTCGCTAAGAGTCGGGCACGACTGAGCGACTTTACTTTCACTTTTCACTTTAATGCATTGGAGAAGGAAATGGCAACCCACTCCAGTGTTCTTGCCTGGAGAATCCCAGGGACGGGGGAGCATGGTGGGCTGCCGTCTATGGGGTCGCACAGAGTCGGACACGACTGAAGCGACTTAGCATCAGCCGCAGCAAGGGACATTTAAATATGAACTGGATATTTGTTGCTTTAATGACTTTTGTGTGAAAACTGTGATTATGCCAGTCTTCACCTGAGACCATGCATGCTGAAGTATTTAGGGGTGAAGCGTCAGAATGTCTGACTTGAAAATGATCAGCAAAAAAGAAAATATGTTCTCAGTAACTATGGGGTTTTTGAAGCTTTAACAGACTCACTGGACTTGGCTTTGCAGCAGGAAGATCTTTAATAACCTTCTAAACTCTATGTGCTGTGTGTTTATAGTCGCTCAATCGTGTCTCTTGGTGATCCCATGAACTGTAGCCCGCCAGGCTCCTCTGACCATGGGGATTCTCCAGGTAAGAATACTGGAGTAGACTGCCATGCCCTCTTCCAGGGGATCTTTCCAACCCAGGGATAGAACCCAGGAATTCCACATTGCAGGCAGATTCTTTACCATCTGAGCCACCAGGGAAGCCCAAACATATTGCAGTGGGAAGCCTATCCCTTCTCCAGGGGAACTTCCCAACCCAGGAATCGAACCGGGGTCTCCTGATTGCAAATGGGTTCTTTACCATCTGAACTACCAGCCACCTAATTCTGCTATTCTTATGGTCTACTGAGACTCCATATTGATAACCTCAGATACGCAGATGACACCACCATTATGGCAGAAAGTGAAGAGGGACTGAAGAGCCTCTTGATGAAAGTGAAAGAGGAGAGTGAAAAAGTTGGCTTAAAAATCAACATTCAAAAAACTAAGATCACGGCATCCAGTCCCATCAATTCATGGCAAATAGATGGGGAAAAAAATGGAAACAGTGACAGACTTTATTTTCTTGGGCTCCAAAATCACTGCAGATGGTGACTGCAGCCGTGAAATTAGAAGATGCTTGCTCCTTGGAAGAAAAGTTATGACCAACCTAGACAGCACATTAAAAAGCAGAGATATTACTTTGCTGACAAAGGTCTGTCTAATCAAAGCTATGGTTTTCCAGTAGTCATGTATGGATGTGAGAGTTGGACTATAAAGAAAGCTGAGTGCTGAAGAATTGATGCTTTTGAACTGCAGTGTTGAAGAAGACTCTCAATTGAGAGTCCCTTGGACTTCAAGGAGATCCAACCATCCTAAGGGCAATCAGTCCTGAATATTCACTGGAAGGACTGATGCTGAAGCCGAAAACTCCAATACCTTGGCCACCTGATGCAAAGAGCTGACTCACTTGAAAAGACCCTGATGCTGGGAAAGATTGAAGGCAGGAGAAGGGGCCGACAGAGAATGAGATGGTTGGATGGCATCACCGACTCAGAAGACATGAGTTTAAGCAAGCTTCAGGAGTCGGTGATGGACAGAGAAGCCTGGTGTGCTGCAGTCCATTGGGTTGCAAAGAGTCAAGACACGAGTGAGCAACTGAACTGAACTGATTCAATATTAGCTATTACAATCTGATGAAATGTCCTGGAGTTCAATAGCAGTGATGGTTGCAGAACTCTAAATACACTACAACCCACTGAATTGTAGGTAAACCTAATGATACATGGACTACATTTCAATAAAGATGTAATTTTTCAAGTTCAAACTGTTAAATGGTATAGGTGAAATATTACTTTCATCACACATTCAACCTGTGGAGTTGAGTCTTCCCTAAGTCAAACTGTCAATTTTAAGTAGAACTGCTAATCTATGGCTCTAAATTTAGTATGTTAGAATATCATGTTAAGAAGTTTTAAAGGTACTGTGTAAAACATATCAGTGGCAAAAAATGGTTGAATAATCATCGGTATAAACTTATCATCCTTACTAGAAACGTGTTATTAATGGTGGGCTGCTGTTGCTAAGTCCCTTCAGTTGTGTCCGACTCTGTGCAACCCCAGAGACGGCAGCCCACCAGGCTCCCCTGTCCCTGGGATTCTCCAGGCAAGAACACTGGAGTGGGTTGCCATTTCCTTCTCCATGCATGAAAGTGAAGCCTCTGTCGTGTCCAACAATTAGCGACCCCATGGACTGCAGCCTACCAGGCTCCTCCGTCCATGGGATTTTCCAGGCAAGAGTACTGGAGTGGGGAGCCATTGCCTTCTCTGTAATGGTGGGCAAGTGACATCAAATCTTAGAGGATTCATTTTACACCTTAATCAGTCAGTTCAGTCACTCAGTCATATTCGACTCTTTGCGACCCCATGAATCACAGCACACCAGGCCTCCCTGTTCATCACCATCTCCCGGAGTTCACTCAAACCTACGTCCATCGAGTTGGTGATGCCATCCAGCCGTCTCATCCTCTGTCATCCCCTTCTCCTCCTGCCCCCAATCCCTCCCAGCATCAGTCTTTTCCAATGAGTCAACTCTTCGCATGAGGTGGCCAAAGTACTGGAGTTTCAGCTTTATCATCATTCCTTCCAAAGAACACCCAGGCTGATATCCTTTAGAATGGACTGGTTGGATCTCCTTGCAGTCCAAGGGACTCTCACATCCATACATGACCACTGGAAAAACCATAGCCTTAACTAGGCGGACCTTTGTTGGCAAAGTAATGTCTCTGCTTTTTCAATATGCTATCTAGGTTTACAACTTAATAAGCAATACTAATTCCCAGGGATTGGGGAGAGAAGAGGGGTACTCTTTCTTTGCACTAAATTTCTTTGAGCCTTGGTTTTCTCATCTAGAAAAATACAGTAATTACAAGCTCATGAGAAACGCTGGGCTGGAGGAAGCACAAACCAGAATCAAGATTGCTGGGAGAAATATCAATAACCTCAGATATGCAGATGACACCATCTGCTGAAAGTGAAGAATTACAGAGCCTCTTGATGAAAGTGACAGAGGAAAGTGAAACAGTTGGCTTAAAGATCAACATTTAGAAAACTAAGATTATGGCATCCAGTCCCATCACTTCATGGCAAATAGATGGGGTAACTATGGAAACAGTGGCTGGCTTTATTTTTCTGGGCTCCAAAATCACTGCAGATGGTGACTGCAGCCATAAAATTAAAAGACGCTTACTCCTTGGAAGGAAAGTTATGACCAACCTAAATAGCATATTGAAAAGCAGAGACATTACTTTGTCAACAAAGGTCCATCTAGTCAAGACTATGATTTTCCCGTGGTCATGTATGAATGTGAGAGTTGGACTATAAAGAAAGCTGAGTGCAGAATTAATGCTTTTGACTGTGGTGTTGGAGAAGACTCTTGAGAGTCCCTTGGACTGCAAGGAGATCCAACCAGTCCATCCTAAGGGAGATCAGTCCTGGGTATTCATTGGAAGGACTGATGTTGAAGCTGAACCTGCAATACTTTGGCCACCTGATGGGAAGAGCTGACTCATTCGAAAAGACCCTGATGCTGGGGAAGACTGAAGGCAGGAGGAGAAGGGAATGACAGAGGATGAGATGGTTGGATGGCATCATCGACTCAATGGACATGGGTTTGGGTGCACTCTGGGAGTTGGTGATGGACAGGGAGGCCTGGCGTGCTGCGATTCATGGGGTCACAAAGAGTCAGACACGACTGAGCAACTGAACTGAGCTGAACCAAACTCATAATACTGCAAGTCCTGCAATCCCTGGAGGGTACATAGATGTGGGTATCCCAGAGTGAATTCTAGTTGTCTTTATATCAGACCAGTGGAGAGAGGATACAGCTATGTAAGTGCCTGGTACGATCAGTGACAAGTATTTTCATTTGATACTCATCAATAACTGGGCTATTGAGATGAGTGAACAATTTTAGATGAGCAGTTCAGTGGAGTAATTTACTACATGTAGAATATAATGTCATTAGTTTTAAACTCCCTCTTTCCTCTTCCCCATCTGCATGAACACAAAGAGGAATCTAATACTTTCAAACCTGAAATTGGAACACTTAAATTGCACTGTAAGGACAGCCTTCAATTTCCTAATTTTGTGGTATCTGTAGAGATTTACAAATGGGTGGAAAGGGAGAAAGAGAGAGATACTGTCATTAAGAACGAAGTTTTGAGGACTTCCCTGGTGCTCCAGTGGTTAAGAGGCTGCACTTTCAATGCCTCCAATGCAGAGGGTACAGGTTCTATCCCTGGTTGGGGAACTAAGATCTTATGTGCACGTTGGCACGGCCAAAAACAACAACAAAAACCCACAAAGTTTTGAGCAAATTGTACTGATTTATTTACAACTGTAATTTATAAAGAGTAACACAAACATCTTTACATTAATATTATGAAAAAAGTCCCATGGCTGATATGGGCAAAAAATGAGACTTCAGGACATTTCTAAAAGGGGCACCAAAAGAAGGGGGAAAATGCAATACAACGGTCGTGGGGAGTTATAAATATCAAGTACTGTACCAGGTGCAGTTTCATGCAAATGTCTTCAACCACTCAAACTGTTTTTATTTAGATACGAGAATAAAATATCTTGAACTATGTTGCCTTTTATTCACTTGATTTCCTTTAAGTAAATTAAAATAACTGGCTGTAAACAGGATATATCTGAAGATTTCTATCAACCCCTAGAGATAATCCATGACATTTTAAGACATGGCGGGTTGTGAGGATTTGTTACTTCCCAAACAGATTTTTGTAAGCAGTCATTCCATGACCCCAAATGTGTTCCTGGATTTCTTTCACCAAATGTGTCCAACACAAACCTCAATGAACTAAACTGAGAAAGCTGCAAAATAAAGCAGACCCCTTGCAGTTTTGTCATATTAAGAGAATAAAAATCATTTCAAACCACTAGAACTTTAATAAGAAAACAAAAAACAAGAGAAAAATATTTCATGAAGTGATGATAAAAACTAGTTTATGCAGCTCTCCGATCATCTACCTTTTCTTTAAGTCAGTATTAGTGTGGTCACAGACATAATCTCACAGAAGATAAGTCCATGTGTGCTCAGCACCTGTTTTGAAATATCCTAAATCAAATGCTCCTCTTGTAAGAGAGACCAATGACACTTGTAAAGATACAATTTTGTCCCCCAAGTGTTAGTTTTAATCTTAACATGCCTACCTACTTATTATAATGCTTTTAACTGCTCCTTAGATACAATTAAGATGAAGTTTAGTATCTAAAGCACTCAGTGTTAAGACTATTAGCTAACGGTACAAAGATGACTTAGAAACTGATGTTTCAACATTTTACTAGCTGGTCTGAATTTGAGTTGGCTGGAATCTTCATCCATTTTATTAAAAAGATTTCATTCTTTTTTAAGATCAGAAATGGCAAGCTAATTATTGATCTATATAATACTTTTTAGTTTCTGATATTGCTCAGTGGGTAAAACTAAATGTAGCAATTAAAGGGGTCTCTTCAGTGAATTCTATCTCTAATTTTCAGTGAAGACATTGCAAATACACACGTGTATGGTTGTTTTTAAATCTGAAACTGATGCATGTTCTCTTAAAACAGCTCTTCAAAACAGAACTGTATTCTGCACCCTTAGTTTATAAGGGCACAGGGTCAGCTACTTTAAAGTCATTTGATAACTGACCTTTATAAGAAATCATTTTACAAAACCAAAAATGCAAAAGAAAATTAAAAAAAATTTAACTGTCCAGAGATTGATTATAATAATTTACACTTTCTTAGACTTGCTATGTAAGCACCCCCATAAGCAAATGAAAGTCTCCAATTAGTATTCAGTCAGGAAAATATGTCCATATTTCTCTTGGTTGCCTTAATTTCTTCTGAAATAATTTTCGTTTACATTAACTTTCCAAAGCATCCAAAACTTTCATGATCTGTTGTTTTATGGCTTTGGTAGCATCTCCTGCATTTGGAATCAAATACCTATGGGGGGAAAAATATATGTTAATAACAGCACCTTCTGTTGAGGACTCAGATTCCACTTCCAATGGGGAAGTGACCCACAAATCCAGCACAGGTGCCCTCCCATGTACTCCCCGTCACTTATCTCAACATATACTCAAAAGTGCTATTTTGAAAGAAAGAAAATCCAAATGCAAAATGATTTCTTATTGTGTAGAGCAGGGTGGAATGAACTGGAATCAGGAGTTAGGAGGGCTATATTTGGTTCTAACACAAGCTAAGTGTGAAGATCTGGAAGTCACTCAATCCCTCTGGGCTTCACATTGTTACCTGTAAGATTAAAGATGATTTAGCTTCAACAGCAATGTGGCTACAGCCCTGATGCCAGTCCAAGAACTGTCTGTCACTGGTCCACAAGAAGGCGAGGAGGAGCTTGAATCAGACTGTTAACTAACTACATCATCCAGCACACTGCTTAGTTCACTGAGACTTTTCAAAACAAGAATTTTTTGATGAAGGAAAATAAAAACAGTGACTTACATTCCAAAAGAAGCTCATTTAATTGCAAAGCAGCATGTAGCGCAGCACTGGTGTAGAGTATTCCTAAAGACCCTCTGTCAAAGTCTGTGAAGTTAGCTATGGCGCTTAATGAAATCATGTGCTAATGCCTAATCCATATATTACAACAAATTTGTACGGAAAAGATAGCAGGAACACCAATAAAAGTGGTTCAGGTATCCTATTCCACCATCCGTTTCCCCAAAGAGAGAAGCAAATCATGTTTAATAATGAACTAATTCAGTAATTCAGATAATATCATCCTAAGAAAATCTTACCTTTCGATTGCCAAGATTTCTATTCCTGAAGCGCCACTGTTTCCATACTTGAAGGTAATTAGCTCAGGATGTTTTTTTTTGGATGTTATTTTAACTACAGAATTTAGTGCTTGTCGAGACTGTATATAGGCCAATCCTTTCCGTGAAAGAATCTCCCTTAAACAGTACATATGTGTTGCAGTAACCAACAAATGACTTGAGAGAGACAAAAGATTAAAAAAAAACAAAAAGAAATGTCATTCAGAACAGCTGTTACTTCAACAGTCCCAATTATAAAAAATGTTCAACTCCAGATGAAACTACTTTTGAAGGCAAAGGATCACTATTGATTTAAATAAGCTACCTAATAACAGCTTTTAATTTTCCTTCAGTTGTAGGCAAAATTAGTTTTTTATTGACAGATAAATCCTGTAACTATTTAAGAGTAAAGTTTATATTTAATATAATAAAAACTATAATTAGAAATTATTAAAATAATGGATTTTCAGAATCTATTCTACATGGTATTTGAAATATACTACCTTTCAGACTTTTAACAGCAAACTATCCTCATGCAACATACCATAGCATATACTTTATATCAAAGACCACTAAGCAACATCTGGACTGCCTTACATATTTAGTAATATTCTGAAATGGGCCCCAAAGACAAAATAAGGATAGAATCATTAACACCCACACCATGCCTTGTGTCTCAGCTCACTTTTAGTAATAGTACTCACACACTTTTATGAAATACAATAAGACAGATATCCAGAATGAGGGACATTCTGCAGAACAGCTGACCTAGACTCAAAGGATTCACTCATCACAAACAAAAGCAGGAAGGATGATGAGGGGAGCAGTACTGTTGTTCAAGGGATGAGACTAAGGAGAGAGAGAAGGCAAATGTGATGTGTAAAACAGGACCAGACCCTGGATCAGGAAAAAAGGATAAAGACTATAAAAGATACCTTGGAGACACTGTGAAAAATTTGCATGTGGTCTGCATGTTAAAAGATGCTCATTTTTAAGGTTTTTAAAGATGTGACAGTGTTATTGGAATTGTGGAGACTATTCATATTCTTGAGAGATTTACGCTAAAACACTTGTCATATTTATAAGCTTCTCCTGAGTGGTTTGACAACGGAAAAGTGTGTATGTATATACAAAGATATTTACACAGAGAGATGGGACAGTGTGAAAAAAAGTTAAAAGTAGCTGAGTTTGAAAGAAGCTTATATTCAATGTACTATTCAACTTATCTGTAAAACCAAGATATATAATACAAGCTGACAGAAGAAATTATATCTTACTGTACTGAGATACATAAAATTTCTTTCACAGTTAACCTTCATATCATGACTTCCCTAGATTCAATCTTATTTCTGAAGAAGGCATTTTAAAAAGTATCGAGGGACTTACCTGGTGGCACAGTGGATAAGAATCCGCCTGCCAGTGCAGAGGACAGAGGTTTGGTCCCTGGTCCGGGAAGATTCCACACGCCATCAAGCAGCTAAGCCCATGCACCACAACTACTGAAGCCTGTGGGCTCTACCGCTCCAGAAACACAGCTGCTAAGCTTGTGTGCCACCACTAGCCTACATACGCCAACTGCTAGAGCCTGTGCTTCACAACAAGAGAAGCCACCGCAACGAGAAGCCTGTGCACAGCAACAGAGAGCAGCCCCCATGCCCAGAAAGCCCATGCACAGCGACGAAGACCCAGTGCAACCAAAACTAAAAT
The DNA here is from genome assembly GCF_023091745.1 of Budorcas taxicolor. Lineage (NCBI taxonomy): Eukaryota > Metazoa > Chordata > Mammalia > Artiodactyla > Bovidae > Budorcas > Budorcas taxicolor. The sequence continues at coordinate 109,346,626 of NC_068910.1, read as the reverse complement.
TTAGAAGAAAATTCAACTTAAATAAAAAGTACCTAGGAAACATGTGTCCACTTTCTTTCACTTCTTTACAAGGAAAATGATGCTTGACATCTGGCTTGTTTATCCAAGTCTGAATGTTCACAACCTCTTTTCTATCATCATCTGACATTGAAGAACTGTCAATTTCATCTGTAAAGAATTTAAGATGTTAAAAGTGGGTATCACCAACTTTAAAAATGATAGCCTAAAAAAAATTTCAGTAGTATTTTACACACAGGTTGAAAAACAAAACAATGAATTCTAACCCAGCTACTATATTTCCTGTGCCAATGATACTAATATAAAAGTATTATGATGAAACATCACTACATATGGTAAGAAAATCAAGTGAAAATATTACATATATACTTTTATTATAATATTAAACTACCTGAGGAATTTCAACTCTTTTGATTTATACAACATTAACTCTAATCTATGACTAGTCTGTAGGAAGATGGTGGAATTGTCCAATAATAATATTACCACCTATCTTGAGGGCAAAAATGGCGGAGTTCTTTTTCTCTTGCTGGTTTCTTTTCCTTTTTTATTGAAGTACAGTTGATTTACCTAATTATATCAGTTTCAGGTATATAACACAGTGATTCAATATTTTTATAGATTACACTCCATCTACAAAATTACTGATTTCTGATTCTGGGGGAAAATAACAACAAAATAATCCTGGGATAAGTAAGTCTATTTAGTGGGGTTTTATGTGAGAGAAATGTAAGACATTCCTGTTATTCTGTTTTTCTAATTTAAGAAAGGGAATTACACTCCCTAGAGTTAATTGCAGATGCTCTTCTCTTCACTTTTCAAGAAATCAAGATACAAGAGACATAGTAAAAAAAAAGGAAATCTCATGTATCTATTCACTTCTAGCTTAAATAAAAAGTAAAGCCCTCATGGATTTCTGCCCAATCACATCCCCATTTCTTTGCCACCAAGAAACAGTGACTATCTGAATTTGGTGTCACATCTTTACTTTTACTCAAACATGAATATTCTTAAATAATATACAGTACTGTTTTGCATTCTAAGTTAACATAAATAACAGACTGCTCAACTGTATTCTTTTCCAACTGCTACCCTACTCCCAATGTTATAAATTTTACCCATGTTGATAATCATAGCTCCAGTTTTCTTATTTTCATTTCTGTGTAATTTTCCAGAGTGTAAGTACATATGTGTATATATAAAAATATGATGTGTGAAAATACACCAACATTTATTCATCCATTTCCTTCTTCCTTTTGTTAATGGAATAACGAATATTTAGGGAAAGACAGAGACTGATAGGTAACAGGAAAATGACAGAAGAGACAGAGCAAAAAGGAGAAAGGGAAACAATTACAAATAGTACACAGAAGTTTATGAAACAGAGGTAAGAACAGCTAGAGAAGGTGTTGGGGAAAAGCTATAAAGAAATAAAATACAATGTACTGATCATTTTGTTACATCATAAAAGAGAAAATGTACTTTTAAGAGTTTTTATACATATAGAAGAAAAGTAAAAATTCTGTGTATTTGCTTCAAAAAAATTACATATAGAAAATTATTTTCCCTTCAATGCAGTTTTCAGGAAGGTGACTGTAATATCCATTAAAATGTCAAATGTGAGTCCCTCCAATCTGGCAATCTTACTGTGAAGTATTTACCCTCTAGATACACTTGCAAAAGTTCACCTAGATATATGTGAATATACGTTCACGTATACATACACATACATACACACACACACACACACACACACACACACACAAATAAAGATAGCCACTGCTATTCGAAATAGTAAAAAAAAAAACTGGAAAACTACCAGGGTCAACTGGGAGAAGACTGATTTAATTAAATTATGGTGCATTTGTAATAACAGGAAGTCAGCTGTGGGCTGAGGTGGAAAATACACAATATGTATTACTAAGTGAAAAAAAGCAAGATGAGATTTAGGAGTATTCTTCTTGTTTTGTACTTTTATATACAACATATACTTAATATACAATATATATTTTTATATATTTTTCTAACTCAACACACATTAATACTAATTATGATCACTTAATCAGGGTAATCTGAGCAGCGGGATTATGAACAAAAACAATGAATTATTTTTTAAAACATAAAGACAATCATGAATTTCCCTGGCACAATATCCCCATCTTGTGGCCCTTTAGGATATTGCCCCCAATTTCAAAAGGCTCTTTTCAGATGTCTCAATTTTTGAGATTTCCTGAACTTCAGTCTCACAACTCTTAATCCCCTGCATGGCTGAATCAAGGGGATTTACATCCAATCCCATGGATTTAAATACTATTTATACACTGATAATTCCCAGATTATCACCAGCTTAGACATCTCTCCTCAACTAGACGCCTATAATTATTGCCTACTCAGCATTTCTACTGCATAATTTAAGGCATCTAAAACCAAACTCTGAATAGAAAAACCACAGACTCTCCAATCTGCTCTACAGAACCTCACTGTGTCTTGCTGGTCCCAGAACGATCTCTACAATCACTCCTGACGCCTGAGGAAAGCAGTCTGTATACAGAGAAGTGTAGTACTACACCTGTGTCGTATTCTTCCTCATCCCCGATGCTGAAAACAGGCTTCACACCACGGTAAGGCTTACCCACTCTGTCACTGCTGCTCACATGCCTATATTCAGAGAATTGTAAGAGGGAAATCATCACTTAAGTTTCTAAAGATTTTCCCCAAGTATCATCTGAATATTAAAACAAAATACAAGTGTTCTTTGTCCACCCCCTACCTCACCATGTACCACCCAGCTTCAGGACAGTTATGTTAAGGAAATTGAAACAAGATAAGGAAATTATGTTAGCAAAAGTGGCACAAGGTCTTGATATGCAGAATGCTTTCAAATCTGTAAAAACTATGTTTAAAACAATTTTAATGTTCATATAAACCAATGCATTGGCATATTCCTTAACCTCTGAGCTCTGTGTCCTCAGCTGTAAAACGGTAATGACAATATCTACTCTTCCTGGTTACTGTGAAAATTAAATCAGTTAATATTTGGTAAAGCTCTTGAAATAACGTCTGGCATACAGCAAGTACTACATACATGTTTCTTAGACAAAACAGTTTATGAAACCAAATATTCAAATTCTAGTAGGAGTGCTGAAGGGTTTTTCATTTGGGTACATATGTCGTAAGGTTTTTCCTCCCATTTTTTCTTGTTTCTGTTACTTCTACTTCAATAGAAACTAAGATGCTACTTTAACATAAATAAACCATGAAAATGAATTTCCCTTTCATTCTCAAGTGGCAGAAACAAACAACATGTAAACTCTAACTTAATTAGTTCTGTAGGAAGCTCTCTTTCTTATACACAAATCAATACCTTGTTACTTTTCAGGTAATCGCCAATAAACCAAGAAGTAAAATTAAAATATTTTGACAAAATATTACATGTTTCTGGAGAAAGAGTACTGTATTATTTGTAGGATAAGGTTCAGCTAAGATAATCTATGATGAAGGAAAATTGTGGCTTGCTTTTTCCCTTGTCATGTTAAGAGAGAGTTCAATTAAGTTATGTGTCTTAGAATTCAATTTTTCCAAAAAACAGAGATCAACTCTATATTTTAAATAATTTCTTAACACACAGCATCAATAAAAATCATGACCTAATTTGGTTAAAATACGCTTAAATCTTTACTTCTCCCAAAACAATATTCCTTAACAGAAAACTAACAAGAGTTGAGTGTATGACAGAATTGTAAGTTAATCAATACACTGCTTACAGTTTACGTTAAAATCATAAAATCATTTGATTTTTATGCTAAAGCATATCTAATGTAAAGTTATCCTATAAATTAGCAAATTTTACTCATTAAAGACAAAGAAATGAAAGAAATAATTAAAATGAAATAAATCTATGCAAATCAGATTCAGCTTTCTTACAAAAGGCAAAGACAAACATAGCTTTATGTAACAATACATTTGTGTCATCTAGATTATAAAATTGTATGAGATCATGTTATTGGTTCTTTCCTGATATTAAAGCATAATTAAACTTCTATAAAATAGAAAATAATGAAGATAATGTTTACAGTAAATCCTTGCACCAGAATATAAGTATGAATAAAGTGACATCCAAAAGTGACAACCAAGCTATACATTATCGAGCAAAATGTATAATACAATGCAGTTTTTATAAACAAGATGGCTAAAGGTAACTAATAAAGTTCTTAAAAGACTATCAAAAGCTGAAACTCAATGGCTGGACTCTTTAAAAGCAGTCTGTCTATGTTTTTTTGCAGAAACAAAATCTACAAAATAGTCTGAATAGATTTTAACTTTATTTACTGGGCTCAAAAAAAAACCCCAAATTTATTGTAACTTTTCATTAAATTCTATTTTCAAAATGGATATAATCTCTAGGGACCAGAAAAGATAATTTTTAATTTTTTAAAAATTCTTTGGGATAAAATTTGGAAGTTAAAAAAAAAATCAGAATAATTCGATGGTCCTGTAACAAGAGAAAACAGAAAGATGATTCACAAATAGATTATAATTTTAAAAGAAGCCATCCCCTTTAAAATTATAAAATTGTAATAGAAGCTCTATAACTGGCATCATACAGGAGCAGTCACAGTAAATAAAATCTTACACATAAGTTGAAAGTAAACTATTGCTAAAAATGCTACTTCTAATTCACTGAAAACATTGAAATGATCTGCCAAAAAAGTCAACTCCGTTATTCCAGAGCTTAACTTACTTTTCAAAGTATGACTAGAACTTCTTTTTAAATGTTCATAGGTATTGCTGTAATTGATATTCAAATTAAAATTGTAGAAGTCATGCATATAAAAATGTAAAGCCATATAGTATAAGGTTCTATTATTTATCCTAACTGAAGATCCAGTAGATTTCTAAACTTTAAATCTATGGAATTTAATAACAAGTACCCCATTTTACTGGGATCAGAGAAGAGATGGATTATATATTAACATATCCACTGTGGCCTAATTTCTTTCAAGGAAAAGCAAAGGCAGAACCCTAGAACTGGAGTTCTTTGGAACTGATTTATATAATGTTGTCTCTCCAACTTAAACACATACATCTTATTAAGAAAATTCTAGCAATATTATCAAATGACATCGTGTACATGAAATAACAAAAAATCTGAACCACAAACATGCTTTTTTTCAGGTGCTACAATTTTCTCCACTGTTAGGGCATGAGACAAAAGTAAATGATCTCCAAAGCGAATAGCCTCCCAACTCTGAGACTACATATTTTCTTTGTTTCATCTTCCTCTGTCTTAGAAATGAAAACATGAAATTTGTTTTACGAAATTGTTGTGTTTGAATTACTTGATTTTCATCTGAGGAACAGGAGATATAAAGGGGGAGGCAAGGAAAAAAATTTAAATGATCAAGCAACAAAACCAAAAGGAAAGCATATCAGCATCACACACTCCTAAAAGCAGAATGAGAAGAGTTCAGCATTTGAGACAGCTGCATGAAATCTGAGCCAAGACAGCAAGAGGCTTAGAGACAGCATGATGCATGCTAAAGGAAAAGGATGGTCCAGTGAAGCTGCGCTACTCATTGGCTTACCGCTCAGTACATGTTCTGTCTGGCCAAGGAAGATTGAAAGACATTCTACAGCAAATTGAGGCAGAGGACAGAACAATATGATTATTAAAAACACAACAGCTTTCAAACAAAAATATAGTATAATCAGTTTTTCTAACCCAGAGTGTATATTAAAAAGAAAAATGTTTTGATGATCCCAAGTACAAAGAAAAATGAAGAAAAGCCAGTTTCAAGTGATTCTTTAACAAAGAGAATAGCCTTTTCAACTTAGTATTATCACCAGTTCATTTTAAAATAAAATTTTAAGTGTTCATGCTACAAAATGTAGCAATAATAGTACCCTAATTGAGAATGCACTAACTAAAAGTATTTTTAAAAATAAAGCTTTTGAAAGCAGACACAATTTTAATGAGCAAAAAAAACTTTCAGCCTTGATAAAAAAACTTTTAACATTATTTATCAGTTGCCCATTTTAGACAAAGTATAGTTTTTTGGATTAGTGAAAACAACCTACATCTTGTTATTTACTAAATGAAAAAATATATATACTTGTGTATGCATATGTACTTTATTTAATAAAATGAAAAATAGTACATTCCTTATAGTCAGTTCTTAAAGTCAAATACTACAACTCTCCGAGGATACTGCAAGTAAGACATGAGATGAAATTAAATACTGTAACTCATTTCCAAGATCAGGCCTGCTTAGAAACAAATTTCACACTGGAACTATTAGGTTAGCTTTGAACTCTAAGAACAAGAAAGATCAGTGAAACTAACATGGAGAAAAAGAAAACAGACTGTGCACTCACAGTCCCAGTGAGAAACAATGTAATAGACATTCTTAAACTTCCTTATCATTTGTTAGCTGGTTACTTCATTTGTAATTCATGGGAAAAGTGAGGTCACACATGTTGCGAACAAACTTCTATGAAGATCTGAATTCTTAAACTTAAGAAAATGGGGTTCTGTTTTATTTAGTATGACTCAATTTTCTAGGTTTTAAATTCCTGAAGCCAAGAAAGAGATTACTGCTATGAGATTACTGCACTTAACAGATGATTTCAACCACCTGACAGATGGGATTATACATAATAGTGTTGGAACATTTTTTTCTAATGAATGGCTTGAAACGGGCAGAATTATTATTTGCCACCTATTCTGGGCAGTGAGAGAAGAGAGTAATCTTCATAGTCAAACTTTACAGCAATAAAGAACATCTCTGTGATGATAAAACTGGAATTATCTAATAAAAAAATGTAATTTACAGTCCTTTTTTAAAGCACATTCTAGTCAACTAACATTTACTGTAAGATACTTTTCTTTAGCTTGAGTTACTCAGCACAAATTCATACTGTATAAGTAACTCACCGGTCCACAGGAGTTGATGTATTCTCAATAAAGCTGATAACTTTTTCCCTGACATTAACAGATTTTGTCTTCAAAGCAACAGTCATTTTATTAACTAATGATTTCATTCCTCTATCATTTGAACCATTAGAAGATTCACCCTAGGAGGGGAAAAAAAAGAATTTATTGATGAATTAACTGCTCTCCAAACGACTAGCAAGACACTACTGCTGAAGGTTGTCTCGATGTCAATGCACTGAACTGGGTGCACCTCCTACCACAAAATCATATCTTAAAGTCCTAATTACCCAGTATACCTCAGAAAGTGACTGCAGGTGGACACAGGGCCTTTGAAGAGTAAATTAAGGTTAAATGAGGTCATGTAATAGGTAGGCCCGATCCAAAATGACAGATGTCCTTACAGGATAAAGGGGAGACATCAGGGGCTTACAAGCCCAGAAAAAAGGCCCTGTCATCTGCAAGCTGAAGACAGGTGCTTCTGGAGAAATAAAAGCTGTCAACCCTTTCATCCCAGACCTCTAGCCTCCAGGACAATGAGGAAATAAATTTATGTTGTTTAAGTCACCTAATCGGTTGTATTTTGTTAAGGCAACCCGAGTAGACTGACACACTGGGTGAAACCATTTTAGGAATGGAAGGTAGAAATGAAAATTGAGAATATGTATTACACACATAAATGTGTGGAACCTGAAACTACCTTTTATTCAGTAAGAAATAAAATTATTGACCTCTTAACTCAGATAACTCTATAAAAATAAGTAAAATTACAATCAGAGTATCATTCATATAGCTAAATTTTGAAACATTTATTCTTTGTAAATTTTTGCTGTTTAAGACATTACTTAGGTCTTTATTTCTTAAGAAAAGTCATCTTTATGCACCTAGTGTAATAGATTTGAGTATAATTCTTGAATTGTATATAACTGTTCCCTTACATCCTATAGCAGCGGTTCCCAGTCCTTTCGGCACTAGGAACCAGCTTCGTGGAAGACATTTTTCCACAGATGGGGGTTGGGGAATAGTTTAGGCGTCAAGGGGAGTGGCAGATGAAGCTGCTTTGCTCACTCACCTCCTGCCACTCACCTCCTGCTGTTCTGTGCAGTGGGCTTCTAACAGGCCTTGGACCTCTGCCCTACAGGCAAGCTGGTAGCAGATGTCGAAAGTTTAAAAATTTGCCTATCTTCTGCCCATTAATTCCTCTTCAGGATTTATGGGAAGGAAATAATCAGAAAATGCCCTAGGATTTAGTCACTAAACTATTTTTTAAAAAGTTTAAAAATCAAGCATTTAAAAATATTAGAAAATGCTCAAAATGTTCAGTGAAAAAGCAGAAAATAAACCTATTTGTACACTCTGAGCACTACTTTTAAAATACAATACTAAAAAAAGCATTATAAAAGATGTGAAGAAAATATTTCAAAATATGAACCGTTGTTATCCATGGTTAGGTAACAATTAATTTTGCTTTCTTTATATTTTTAGTATTTACATATGATGCTACAATGAAATGTATTATTTTTAAAAAAGTCATTAATTAAAATGTATTATTTTTACTTTTAAAAGAAGTCAGTCATTAACTAAAATACATTACTTTTATTTTTAAAACAAGTAAGGCATTAACTAAATAACATAAAAATCATGTTTCCATTTCCATATCCAACTTCAAAACCAAATTATACTGACCATGGAATTCTTTGGTACTTTAGAAGATAACACATCTTTAAGAGTTTCTTTAATAGCCTCAATCATTGCTTTTTAAATCTGAAGATAAAAACTTCAATAGAGAGACTATCCAATGCTGTGGGTGGGAATATAAATTAGAATGATGTTTTTTGGAGGGCAATTTGATAATAATGCAGAATTCTAAGGATTTTGACATGTAATCTTTTGATCAAGTTATTTCATTTCTAGGCCAAAATAATCATGTCATATGCAAACATTAGTACAAAAATGAATAGTAGTGTGCACAACAGAAAAAGACTGGAAGCAATGTAAATATTCAATAATAAGGGACTAACAAAACAAATTATAATATATCCACAGTATTTAGATATTAAAAACGGAAACAATAAATATTTATTAAATAAATGGTGAGCCCCTAGATACCTAAAAGATCATGCTGAAAACCTAATTCTCAGAGAAGCTTTAGCTGCACAATTTCACAATAATTTGCTTTGACTTACAAGGGTGAAGATAAGCCTCAATTCATCATCTAATGAGTTACAAACTTTATCTGAGCCACCAGGGAAGTATAAAGTATGTAAATGACACTATTTGGTATGTAAGTGACAGGTTCTACACTTTAAAGTATGTAAGTGACAGGTACTACACTTTACAGTCAGTTGTGCATTTAATCCTCATGTCATTATTATGAAGAAAGTTCTGGTATTATCACCCCTATCTGCACAAATGGAGAAACCAGAGTGGAAACGATCTTGCTGGAGATCATGAAGAAAATATGTTCTGGAGATAAAACCTGAGTACCCAGGTAAGTCTGATTGGTAAGCGCAGGACTGCACTGGAGTTTTCCTTCTATTTCTGATTTAAAGAATGATCATCAGGTAGATAAGGATCATTACTCGTGAAAAAAAACCATTAAATGACAGAGCCAGGCTTCAGCAATACGTGAACTGTGAACTTCCAGATGTTCAAGTTGGATTTAGAAAAGGCAGAGGAACCAGAAATCAAATTGCCAACATCTGCTGGATCATGGAAAAAGCAAGAGTTTCAGAAAAACACCTATTTCTACTTGATTGACTATGCCAAAGCCTTTGACTGTGTGGATCACAACAAACTGTAGAAAATTTCAAGAGATGGGAATCCCAGACCACCTGACCTGCCTCTTGAGAAATGTGTATGCAGGTCAGGAAGCAACAGTTAGAACTGGACATGGAACAACAGACTGGTTCCAAATAGGAAAAGGAATATGTCAAGGCTGTATATTGTCACCCTGCTTATTTAATGTTATACGCAGAGTACATCATGAGAAACACTGGGCAGGAGGAAGCACAAGCTGGAATCAAGATTGCTGGGAGAAACATCAATAACCTCAGATATGCAGATGACACCGCCCTTATGGCAGAAAGTGGAGAATTAATCTTGATGAAAGTGAAAGAGGAGAGTGAAAAAGCTGGCTTAAAGCTCAACATTCAGAAAACTAAGATCATGGCATCCAGTCCCATCAATTCATGGCAAATAGATGGGGAAACAATGGAAACAGTGGTTGACTTTATTTTGGGGGGCTCCAAAATCACTGCAGATGGTGACTGCAGCCATGAAATTAAAAGACACTTACTCCTTGAAAGGAAAGTTATGACCAACCTAGATAGCATATTCAAAAGCAGAGACATTACTTTGCCAATGAAGGTCTATCTAGTCAAGGCTATGGTTTTTCCAGTAGTCATGTATGGATGTGAGAGTTGGACTATAAAGAAAGCTGAGTGCCAAAGAATTGATGCTTTTGAACTGTGGTGTTGGAGAAGACTCTTGAGAGTCTCTTGGACTGCAAGGAGGTCCAACTAGTCCATCCTAAAGGAGATCAGTCCTGGGTGTTCATTGGAAGGACTGATGCTGAAGCTGAACTTTGGCCAATACTTTGGCCACCTGATGCGAAGAGCTGACTCATTTGAGACGACCCTGATGCTGGGAAAGATTGAAGGCAGGAGGAGAAGGGGACGACAGAGGATGAGATGGTTGGATGGCATCACCGACTTGACTGATGTGGGTTTGAGTGAACTCTGGGAATTGGAGATGGACAGGGAAGCCTGGTGTACTGCAGTCCATGGGGTCACAAAGAGTCAGACATGACTGAGCATCTGAACTGAACTGAATGCAGATGATACAAAATACAGAAAATACATAAAAGACTTATTGCCCAAATATTTCCAAAGAACAACAGAATGAATTTACCCTCACTATTCTCCTGGGACAAACTAATTGGGAGAGTCCGAGAATCAACTCACTTTAAAGCCCAAGTTAGTCACAGGACTCAGAATTATCTCTGTTGATATTTAAGCAGAAGTAGAAAATTGTCATTAAGTGATACCAAGTTGCAGCTGGGGAGGGAGAAGTCTGAATTCAGCAAGGAGACCACCAGAACTCCTGACTAGTTTAACTATGCAGGTCTGCTCCTGTGATTTCATTAACCTCACAACAATATGCTTCCTCATCGTACGTGTTTGAAATATTTTGACTCCATTTCTGTTACAGGTAGAATTTAGATGTTAATCATCATTTTTGAGCATTCATCCAAATCTGGTGACATGTTCTACATACACACTTACATCCACAGAAGAATTGATGCTGCTCCTTGAACCTGAGGTGCTAGCAATCCAATGGCCATATCCGTTTTCTGGTCCATCCACATTGATGTCTGCCAGGTGCTGCTGCAGTGCTTAGAGATAAAGAGGAAGAAGGAAAAAAATGTCCTGATATATCAACCCCCCTTAGAAGTATGATAAAGATGTCAGAGAAGACTTAGCAACTGAACAACAACAGAAGCTGAATGAAAAAGATCCAAGGGCATAATCACAGGTATTTCTTTCACAGCACCTTTGTAAAGAATAAAAGATGCCAGGCTACAGAAAGCTTTCTTTTCCCTCCTCTTCCTTCTAAAGCCCTCTCTCTATACACATATAACTTTTCTTAATTGACCCAAAGGGTGACAGTAACCATACACACAGATTTGATGTCTTCCTCTTTGGAAAGCAATCTTTCAAGTATTAATAAATAATTTTAGCAACATTTTAATGATATAAAGGATTAATGGAAAACCTATGATGGCTTTTGTTTACTATAAGGAGACATCAGTTAATCCTTCCAATAATAAAGGAGCAGTCTTAGGCATTAACTGCTGTGGAAAGAGATTATTCTTGGAAAAGAAATAATTCACAGTTTAAAAAAATTTTCCTAAAACCTAGCCTATCTGTGCTATATAAAATAATGCTTTTCAGACACTTTTGAAAACAATAACCAAGTTTTGTGCTATGCTGTCAGAATTTCCAATAAATAACACTAGGACTTAGGCCAATACTTGCTTAACACCTGTACTTATTAAAATAAGCCCTTTTTTTATATCACTCTGGGTATGAGCCTTAAGGGCTGTCAGTTATCAGGCCATGATACAAATTATCTCCACGACAGGAGATAAAAATTCTTGCTAATATCAGCAAAGACCAAGTTGAAATAAACCCTCACCTATCGAAACTTCTAATTTATAACATAAGACCATAGTAAGTCAGAACTTAAGCCTGATAAGACTCTTTATGATTCAAACTCAGGATTCTACTGCCTCCAACAAATATTAATTTGATTTTACTATTAATTTTCCTAGTAATTACAGATTCAATATTTTTATATCTCTTTTACTAATGAAAGGCTATCTTTTAATTAAAATACATCTGACAAGCAACACTGTGTAAGTTTAAGGTACAAAATGTTGATCGGATACATTTATATACTGCAGCAACAGGTGCGCCTCTGTCATGCCACACAGTTACCATTTCTTTTCTTGTGGAGGGAATAATTAAGATCTAGATTCTCTGCACAAGTTTGGGGATTATAATACAATATTGTTGTCCACATTCACTATATTATGCATTAAGTACTCCAGGACTTATTTACCTACTAGTTCCAAGTCTTAAGTAACAGAATTTGTTAAAAAAAAAAACAAAAAACAGTCTCTATTTAGAATCTTACCATCCTGACCTACTTCTTTATAAATTCTCAAGTATTTGCTGTAGTGACTCTGTCATTTTTCTATCCTGAATTACCAGATTATCTGCAGTTGAAAACATCATCTTATTTCTTATTCCATTCAGTCAACGTTTTTCATCAGCTAATACTCTCAAGTAATTAAAAGATGAGAACAAAACAAAAAAGCAAATAGTAAGAAGAGTTTACAGTGAAAAATACCCCTCCTACTCTTGTCTTCCAGTCTTATCTACCCCTCCTTCTCCATAAAAACAAATGTGGGCAGTTTTTCACCCATCTTTACAAAAACATTTTTTACAAATTCAAGCTAATCGTATTTGTATTTACAAATACAAGCCCCAATTAGCTTGAATTTGTAAAAATGTTTTTGTAAAGATGGGTGGCTCAGACAGTAAAGAATCCACCTGCAATGCAGGAGACCTAGGTTGGATCCCTGGCTTGGGAAGATCCCCTGGAGGAGGGCATGGCAACGCACTCCAGTATTCTGACCTGAAGAATCCCATGGACAGAGGAACATGGTGGGCTACAGTCCATGGGGTCGCAAAGAGTCAGACACAACTGAGTAACTAAGCACAGCACAAGTTAAAGACATCCATTTTAACAGTCTTCTAAATATTTTGGCATTGCAACTGCCTACTATATTTGTCTTTATCTATCTGTCCTGCTGGCCTTGCCTTTTCTGAAAACAGTGAATGACTGAGAAGAAAGTGTACCCAATAACTAATTTGGTCACTCCAAATCAGCTCCAGTGATCATATAATTTCCTCTGAAAAGTAGGGTCAAAGGAATTAATAAATTAAAATCTTACCCATAAATCCTCCACTGGCAATGCTCACGTATTCTTTGTTTTTCTAAAGTGGAAAATAAAATTTAAATTACTTCAAAATGCAATTCAATTAAAATTTCTTATAGTTCTATAAGCATTGACAAATGTAATAAAAGGCTATATACTAAATTTCTGGACTTTTTTTTACATTTTAGACTTTGGCACAGAGACATACATACATTTATCTTGTATACTGTAAGATCTGGGGCTTGCACAGGAACAAGTGGACAACTTCGTGGCTACTAATGAGACTGTACTACAGTCCCAACGGTGCAAGAAGTCAAACCAAAATCAGTTACACTGTATTTTCCAATGTAACGAAAATGTTTTAAAAGCTTTCAAAAATATGTTGGGTTCTTTATTAAAAAGGAAATACAAAAGCAAGTAACACAGCTAATTATGAACAAATGACAGAATGTCAACATTTTACAAACTATTAAAAATTAATGAATCTAAGTAATGATAAAGACACAAGAAAGGTATCTGCACAGTATTTACTGCCTGAGGAAGTACACACTATCCAAGACTTCCTGTCCCCCTACCCTCCAAAGTCATCTAACAAGACTCTAGGTCTAATCACCAGCTTACGGGAAATACCAGGGATAGAACCAAATAAACACCACTATGTGAATGCAATCAGCAAAATCCAGGTTGTGGGTTTTTCCAAACAAATAGATGCAAGGAAAAAGAAACTGGAAACAGAGCCAATAAAAAGAGACTTAAAAGATATTAACCAAGTGCAATGTCTTGTTTTAGATCTTGAGAAAATTAGGAAACTTGAATACTCATTAGATTTTTTATAATCAAGTGTAATAGTTGTAATCGATTATATCTTTACAAAGAATTTACAATTCAATTCTCCCTACTTTTGAATTTGTTTGAAATTTTCCACGTTAAAAATTGGGGAGGGGGAGGGATTTCTAAATCCACATCAAGAACTCAAATTATTAAAAGAAGTCCACAATATTCCAAATTCTTGCCATCTGACATCCTTTGTAATAAACAGCTTGTTTCAGAGCATTTTTAGAATAGCTCAATTAAATTTATAAGTAAAATGAATTTGAGTCCCTATTTCTGTTATTCTGTTTAAAGTACTAAAATATCTTTACTCCAGTAAAGCATAAAATTATCCTATAATCCCTCTCCCAAATACTTTGTTCCCTTTCTGATTTTGTGTTTCAAGGACTGTCCTTTCAACTAATTTTCTCAAACCAGATTCCCATTGAAGTGGATACAAATTGAGTGGCCTGTTTCTCCTGTCTTCCTGTTTTCATAGTTCAGAGTCACACAAAATGAGGACTTTAATATATAAAGTCCAAGGAATAATTAATAAACAACTATTTTTATAAAGAAAGAGCTGTCACTGAGTGAGGCTTTGTAGAAAAGGTAGATGGACAGGGTGCATGAAATCAGTGATACAAATTAGTTGTGCTAAAGACAATACAGGAACACAAAAAGGAAAGGTGGTTAAGTGTCACAGACATATACATGTATATTTATTCGATTTCAAAGTGAAGATATTAAAATGAACTATATAGCAACTGTAAAAAGTATTAAGGCATGAATAAGCACAGAGAACAAACAAAAGAATAATCCAGAAATGGACCCTGATGCATTGAAGAATTCAGTCTATTAAAGAGGTGGTATTTCTAATTGACAGCACAACTGGTTAGCTATCTGGGGAATTTTTTTTTTTTTAATTCCTACCTCATTTTTTACAGAAAAATACTTCTAGATGGTCCAGAAGATTTAAACATTAAAAATGTATCATAAAAGCACGTGAGAAAAAAATGAGGGAGAAGACTTCTTGGCAAGACACAAAACCAATAAAGTGTTTTTTTTTTTTTAAAGATAAATTTAACAAGGTAGACAACAGCACAAAATTGCTTAGGAGAATTTCTTAAAGGTGACAGCAAAAACCAAGGAAAAACTGAAGTAATCTGTCAGCATACCTGTAAAAAGTGTGCAAGGACCATGTTCATATACATGTCTTCTTCCTCTCTGCCACTGCCCATGAAGCAGAGGTGCTCCCCACCAGCGATGGAGCCAGACTCAATGGACTGCTTCTGTGCTTCCAGCAGGGATTTTACAGACTGTGCAAACTCAGATGGATTCTGGAGCATCTGGACAATTAAAAAAATTTAATGTGGCAAGCCTGTGTTTTTTATACATCTGCAAAACTTGAAATATTTTCCTAGCGGGCTGGGGAGAGAACAATGTTTATATTCCCACTATGAAAATTAAAAAACAAAGGGGGGCTCTTCTTTTTTGAGCTGTGCTACACAGCTTGTGGGATCTTAGTTATCTGACCAGAGACTGAACCCAGGCCCTCTGCAGTGAAAGTCTTAAAATAGCCAGGGAATTCCTAAAATAAAGGCTAAAATAAAGGCTCTTATAAGTAAAATCCCTGGGATAAAAGAAATGTGTATTAAATGCATCTAAAATACATCAGAAAACAAAAGTTGACAATTCATGGAAAGATTAAATTATGCAAAGAAAATACCAGGAAAAAAAAAGTTTTTGCTGTTTGTTTTCTAAATTTCAGTGTTTTCAGGGTATGATGACAAGAAAAGTTTAACAATGAATGGAAGGATCCATGACAAAAACAATTCATTGAAACAAGCTATATTTTTTAGTCTCCACTTACATGGCAAACCATGTTATTTCTTAGAGGACAGGTAGAAATAGTGGAAGCACTTATCAGTACTTATTCTAGGTACTAGAGATATGATGATGAAAAAGTTCATTTCTTACCCTCAAGAAAATAAGCATGCCAATAAATACAAAAATTTGTTAAAACTGTTTTAATAAAAAGCACAGTGAAAATCCAAAAGAAAAATGCACAAACCACAGAAAAGCACTTTATTTAAAAAAAAATACAAATTAACCGCACACTCAAAAACATATGTGCAACATCACTAGTAATGACTACTGCTTTCCATTCACCATTCTTGTAAGATAGAAAATTAGTGATGTCCAGTAATGCTTATGGTATAAAACAATCATTCTCACAGTTGTAAAGTATAAGCTGATACAGCCTTTTTAAAGGGCAATGTGGCAGACTCTAGTAACAATTCTATATACCCACATTCTGTATGCCCACATTCTATAGTCTATATGCTATAACTCTTACCCCAACAATTTTACTTTCAGGAGTGTATTTTACAGAAATATTTGCACAAGTCCACAAATGTTAACTACATTAACTACATGTTAACTACAGCATTGTTTTATTACAAGAAAATTGAAAACATTCTAAATGTACATCAATCAGGTGATAAATTGTGGTATATCTACACCATGGATCACTATACAGCCATTAAAACGAATGTACTAAAATGAAAAGATCTCCCAAGAAACTGTTAAGTGAAAAACCAAGTGGACAAAAAAAAGTGAATACGAAATATGTAAATATAAGTTAAAGGGCTGGATGATTAAACAAGCTGACAATAACTGTTAACTCTGGAGATACTCTTTGAGCTTTTTAAGAATAATCAAAGTTATTCACAAATGACTTGAATAATAAGCATAAAAGATGGACCATCTAGGTCCTCCAGGGCTTCCCAGGTGGCTTAGAGGTAAAAGCCTGTCTGCCAAGCAGGAGACATGGGTTTGATTTCTGGGTAGGGAAGATTCCCTGGATAAGGAAATGGCAACTGGCTCCAGCATTCTTGCCTGGAAAATCCCAGGGAAGGATAAGCCTGGCAGGTTATCGTCCATGGGGTCACAAAAGAGTCGGACATGACTGAGTGACTAAATAACAACACATCAAAGTCCTCAAAGATGAATGAAGGATGAGAAAGGCACAGACTTTACATTCAGGATGTAAACAAGCTAGAATCGCCTTCTTCACCTATAGCACCCCAAACCCTCTGGGTTGTTTTACTTCCATTTTCAATGAGCTTCCTCCTGACGCCACTTAGACCTTTCCACATGCCCTTTCAACCTCAGCGTCAACTTTTTCAGATAAGTCAGGGACAAAGTTACTCCTCGTACTGTCTTCCCCATTCCTGAGGCTCTAAAAGCCCCAGAAGGGCTTAAATGATGTCAGTCCCAGTCTTACTAAATGCTCTAAGCATCTCTGACAATAATTATCTACTTCATCTATTCCTTCAATTCAATCCTAGGACAGTAATTTTAACAACTGAGGCCCTATATGCCAGAGACCACCCTTATTACATATTACTTTATTTTAAGCACAGTTCAGTCGCTCAGTCGTGTCCGACTCTTTGCGACCCCATGAATGGCAGCACACCAGTCCTCCCTGTCCATCACCAACTCCCGGAGTTCACTCAAACTCATGTCCATCGAGTCAGCGATGCCATTCAGCCATCTCATCCTCTGTCATCCCCTTCTCCTCCTGCCCCCAATCCCTCCCAGCATCAGAGTCTTTTCCAATGAGTCAACTCTTCGCATGAGGTGGCCAGAGTATTGGAGTTTCAGCTTTTAGCATCAGTCCTTCCAAAGAACACCCAGGACTGATCTCCTTTAGGATGGACTGGTTAGATCTCCTTGCAGTCCAAGGGACTCTCAAGTCTTCTCCAACACCACAGTTCAAAAGCATCAATTCTTCAGCGCTCAGCTTTTTTCACAGTCCAACTCTCACATCCATACATGACTACTGGAAAAACCATAGCCTTGACTAGATGGACCTTTGTTGGCAAAGTAATGTCTCTGCTTTTGAATATGCTATCTAGGTTGGTCATAACTTTCCTTCCAAGGAGTGTCTTTTAATTTCATGGCTGCAGTCAGCATCTGCAGTGATTTTAGAGCCCCCAAAAATGAAGTCTGACACTGTTTCCACTGTTTCCCCATCTATTTACCATGCACTGATAGGACCAGGTGCCATGATCTTAGTTTTCTGAATGTTGAGCTTTAAGTCAACTTTTTCACTCTCCTCTTTCACTTTCATCAAGAGGCTTTTTAGTTCTTCACTGTCTGCCATAAGGGTGGTGTCATCTGCATATCTGAGGTTATTGATATTTCTCGATAAAAGGAGGCTTACAGTAAAAACTTTTAGACTACCCAATCATAGTAAGAGCTAATGTTCACAGAGGACTTACTAAGTGCAAGGCACTATGCTGAGTGCTGTATCAGGCAGCTCACAGTGAGAAGTTTAGAATTTACTGACATAACAATGGTAAACAACAGTAAACCATACCTAACAGTGCTCTCATCTACCCTTTATGATGCCAAGGGGGTGTCCATGGTTAAAAGGAAACCTGAGAGCTACCCTTGTAAAAGGGCAGAGACTCCCTCTTTAAGCAGAAAGAAAAGCATCCCCAAATCTGGTACATGTATATTTATTCATGGATTAAAGAAAAAAATCCATTTTTCCCATATTTTTTAAAATTTTAAATCACATTTATACTAACCAGATCTGAATCTAGATGGAAAGCAGTTGATAAATGCCCAGCATTATACTGTTCTGCAGGACGGCAATCCACCACAAAGAACCGGACTCCTTCCTAAAAGGGAAACATTTGACATAATAAAATATGCCAGGAGGAGCATATTTTACACAATATAATATTAACAATTAACCAAAAGGGGGGGAACAAATGGATTAAAAAATGGACCTCACATATAGTTAGGAAGTCCTATACAGTACAGACTCAAAAAAAATATCCTCAAGATCGTAAAAGAGTTATATTTATTTTAAACAGTAGTTAAAACAGTTAGTCTTAAAACATATAGCAGGAAGAATGTTAGTTTGGGCTATTTAACTAATTTGAATTTAATAACTTAATGTGCATCATGTTAAACACTTTCAAAAACACTATACATATATATAAACACAGAGGTAGATACAATTTCTATTTCTGAAAATAAACCCACCAACTTATCAACAATGTAATTCACATAAGTATTAAATAAATGTCTTTTGGGGTGACAGCAGGTTCTCCAATGCCAGTCTGAACTGGAGTTCACATGGGTCTCTAAACTGGATTACAAGTTATTTTTTTAATAATGGTTCTAATGAGGAAACCACACAAAATGCTAGTTTTAAAGATATCTATTGTAAAAGGCCTATCTTCCCATGTTCTTTCCTCTTCTCTCCATCTTTGACATACATCCCACCTTTCAAATATACACATGTAATTAACTGCTGCACTATTAGCAATAAAGAACTTATATTGAAAAAACTGGCTCATCAGATTTTCATAAATACAACAGAGAAAAAATTATGGTATATCTTCAATTCTCCTTTGTAAATGCCTTTTGGCATTAAACCATGTAATCAATTATCTGTATGCTGCTGCTGCTGCTGCTGCTGCTGCTGAGTCGCTTCAGTCATGTCCAACTCTGTGCGACCCTACAGTCGGCAGCCCACCAAGCTCCCCTGTCCCTGGGATTCTCCAGGCAAGAACATTGGAGTGGGTTGCCATTGCCTTCTCCAAATTATCTGTATAAGTATCTAGAATTTAACTATGAAATAGTAAATTCACCCCTTCAAGTACTTATATAACATTCAGTTGCCCTGTTAAAGTATGAAATAAGATTTGGCAATTTACAAAAACTAGTGTCAAAAATAATTAGTTGTTTGAGAAATAAAATAACAGACAAGCTGGCAGTTTAAAAATGAGCATATGGACGGAAGATTTAATATATTAATCACTCAAAAAAAAAAGCAAAACAACTATATTGTTATAGTAAATTAATTTTGTGATAATCAACAAACATGGAGGAGACACTGATTCCTTGCATTTAAAGGGGATCATCCTCTAACAAACAGTGGGGTTTTTTAACTTACCCCTTGAAGCTGATTTGCCTGAAGGATCTCTGACACTGAGATGGCCAGGCAAAGAGCCTGACTCAGATCTGCATCGTCATCCTTAATTCCCAACAAAGTACTGCCAAACAGATGGTGATTATCCTGTGTGAAGAGGAATTTTTAAAACTTTATGAAGAAAAAAAAATAAAATCAAGCTTCCCTCCTAAAACTATTCTCAACAGACCAAGATAAAAGGTAAAATAATTATATAACATCTTTGAGTCATGTGATTTAACTTACTGTATCAAATCTTCTAGGCTAAAAGCTACAAAAAGGCTAGAAACAAAGCCCGTGTTTGAGTTCACACAAAATGAAAGAGTAAGAAAAAAATAACATTCTACCACAGCTATTTTCTGTACTATCACATACATTTAAATAGCAAATTTTTAAATGGTTACTCACATTTTATGCTTTAATATTGAATAAAAATTAAAATATGGCATAAATTATGTAATATGCTGCTAATAAAACTTGCTCTAATTAGCAATGGCTAGTACAGTTTATTTACTATGTCTGAAGAATAAAAACTATTCTCTTAAAAGGCTGGAAAGAAAAGGATAAGACTTCTTTTTCATCTAGTATCATAACCACTACCTCGCCATCTAACTTAGTCAACAGTGTTGGGAACTGAGGTAATCCACACAAGGCAATTATTAAAATAACTGAAATTAGTCCTGAGGAACAAATTTCTTTTATAATTAGTTTTGAGGGAAATGTTCTTAAAAAGTTTCTACCATCTGCCTCCTGGACACACTATACTGAACATAATTTAATCTCATCTTAATATTTCAGGGACATGGTAAACTTCCAACTAACAATCATGATGGTAGAATGCCTTAAAAATAAAAAAAAAAGACAATAATATTCTCATGAGCACTTGAGGTCACAAATAGTTTATAAATGGTAATTCCGTGCCGCCTCCATTAGTAGCTGTAGAATCTAGAGTTTTAGTTTCTAGACGTTCACAGCACTTGGACTTCTAATCTGATGTCATTTCTCTTGAAAGTTCTTGACTGATCTGAGAAAGGTTCAGGTCTCCATGGAGCTTAAGTGACCCTTTTTTGTGTAAAAGACAGCCCAGCATCATTAAAAGTTGGAGTTTTAACTTTAACTCCAGATAAAGAAGGCATAATGATACCTCCTCAATCAGATTTCTATAACACAATTTTTAGAGTAAGGAAGCATTAATTTAAGAAATACCTTATAGTCAATTTCCTCATGATCAGAAGTAATAATCAGAGGAGAGGTAAAATGGCTCCTAGCATATTTGGATACTACCTTTTTAAAAATGTCTATTCCTCTACTAGGGAGAATATTTATAATGAAAAAAACCACACAAAACTGTGATACACAGAAAGAATGACAACTAGAGTATTTTAACTGAAGTGGATACAACATAAACATAAAACAATGCACAAAATGTGAAATACTGAAGTAGGTCATTTCTTGTCTGATACCTTCCTAAATGAAGCTGGTGTTTTACTGCAATAATACTGAGCCAGAGAGAAAAGGTCTTCTATATCTTCTAGATTCAAACTGGATGGAGTATTTTCCAAGAACTCTGAAATAGGATTATAAATAAATTATAATATTTTCAAAAAATTTTGCTTGTAAAGTATACAACAATAAACATTATATATCAAAGTTGGTTTATCTTCAACATTAGTTTTATAAATGAAATCTCAACAGTGATGCACAGAAAACTGCTTGAAGAGATGTGGATTTTCCCCAAAGGAGCTGAAACTCTTAATATAATCCTGCTATTAGTGACTGATGGTGTCTGGCAATCAAATCAAATTCATTAGCTTTGATTGGAATACTGTGATTTATTTAACAAACACAAATGCCAGGGCCCCTGCAAATAAAAAATAACCAAGAAATGGTTCCTGACTTAAGGAACTTTGTCTTGCCTGAGAAACATAAAGATAAACCATATAATGTAGTGAAGTAAACCCTGTAACACAGACGGTACAGTGTGCTGGGTACTACAGAAAGGAAGTAAATCTGTGAGGGCTGGAGTGGAGAGAACCCAAAAGGAGGATCAACGTTTCAACAATGGAGATACTTACAAGAGTTGTGGATTCAAAGGAAAATTAAGGAAGGAAGGGAAAGGGAGAGAGAGAGGAGACCAGTTTATTTAAACCAAAGAAACAGTGTACAGAAAAGAACTGAATGAGTGAAAAAAACACGTAAGGGATGAATGAGGATAGCAAATCCAGGGAGACCATCTTTAAGGCCTGTATGAGGACAGTGTGTAAGATTTGAAGGGAACCTCAGAGCTAGACTAATCTTCTAAATTCACATAATAGATGAGAAAACTTGAGTTTCAGAAAATTAAGTGACTTGAAAAATGTTTTCTCCACATTTAGTGATACTTACGGATAACTTCTTCTTTGCTGTCAGACTCCTGCCCTAAAATGACTTCTCTGTAAAAGAGAATCACATGAATTTGAGTTAAATATTAACAGCACCCTGAGAACAGAGAAGAGAAAAATCCAGCCAACTTGATACTTACTTTGCATTAACAAGGATTATTAACATTAAGAAATAAATAAAAAATGGATCTGCCTGTTGTAGATATCCATCCCATATTGCCTGAGTGACTTCAATGGAACAATAACAGGCAAAAAGGCTCCCAAGCTGTAATCAGGAAATGAAATGAGAAATATAAACCAGGGGAAATGACTTGCTCTTTTTAAAGTACTGAGGCAAATGCATAAGTAACATTATAACAAACTGTCTGTACCTGATATTTAACGTGGACCTTAATTTTACTGTATGTAATCCAAAGGAAGACTACGTGGATTTAAGGCACAATGAAGCCACTGACTAGCTGTGTGCCTTAGGGCATGTCACTTAACCTCGCGAGCTTTACATTTCTACTTTTTTTTTTTAAAGGAATATTACCCATGCTCTACCACTGCTGTGGTGAAGAGAAAGATAACCAACCCTTAATATTGAAAGTGACTTAAGTTAGCATATATCTGCCACAGCATAAGAACTGGCATAATTACCCATGAGCTCTATAAGGTAACCACTACAGTACTTAACTCGCTAAGTAATTGTGAAGATCAAGCATGGTAATTTCAGTTAAGAGCACCAAATGAAATTGTAACAACAATTTAAAGGCCAACTGTGCACCAAGCTTACTTGTACATAATTTGAAACAAATGAGACAACACTGATGTCCTGCAAAACGTTTCAAGAGCTCAATGGTTTTCTACGTCAATTAAAGAATTGTTACTGTATGTAAGTTTCTCTAGAGCCCAACTGTGTTTTAAATTGCATGAATTTAGGGATATTTTTAGATTATTCCATTTTTCTTAGATACAGAAACAATTCCATCTAGAGGTTTAAATTTAAAACATTTTTAATGAATAAAGAAAGCTAACAAGAACACATACATTTAGTGAATATTTTGTGCCAGATACTAAATTACTGCCACATATCTTTTATTAAATGTCTCTTATTTTAAATATTCTCATGACAGGCTTTTAAAGTAGACATTTTCCTCCCTGTATTATAGGTAGGAAAATAAACCTGTATGAAATAACCTTCCTAACATCACAGAGCTACTGAGTGGTGATACTTGGACTAAAAAAAAGGCCTGAGACTCCACAGCTGATATAACTGCTATTACAGTTGACCACAAAACTTTTAAAGTACAATACATGATGCTTCTAATGTTTTTTATAGTTGTTTAAAATTTACTATTAGAAATAAGGAAGATATAAATATAGACAGACAAGGTACGGTCAACACTGACCTCACTTAGCCAAACTAAAGGTACCTCCGCATCATTCTCAGTGATGAGTTCTCAAATCACAGAACTGGTTTTGCTTTATCTCATGATTGGAAAAGAAAGACTCCATTCCATAGACAAGATACTGGTAGCAAGAATGAACTACTTGGGAAACTGACAAAGAGAAACTGGTTGTTTCCATAACCAGTTAAAATCTACAACCAGCACTGAGTACTAATCCAGAGTTCTGGCCACAGAAATGGCATTTCTCGGGCATGATGTGACCAGAAAGACATCTATGAAAATATTCAAATTCTTAAAAGAAAATTTCTTACTTCTATACAAATAAGTAGATTTAATAGCAACATATGAATCTCAGAGAACCTACAATTTTATTATTTTTATCAAAGTGACAAGACTGTAGCCAAGAAGGAACAAAAGAGCAGGTTCTTGAGGTTTAGTATGCCAGAGCTGAAACCAGTTCGGGTCTCTACGGTCTCACTGTCTGCTCAGCCCATCACCCTCTGAGATAGATCCTATTATTAGTCCCATTTTACAGATGAAAAAATCAAAGTTCAGAGGTTAAGTGTATTAAATAACACAGTTAATAAATGGCAGAAATGGAATCCTTTCTGAAGAAAAGTTAGGTAAGACATCATCGAGAAACATGTTAAAATTTTTGAATATACATGTATTTTCTTCTGGAACATAAACACTGTTTTAAAAAGATCTTCAAGTTACCCTATAAGAGCAGTTCTCAAAGTATGGTCTGAGGAGCCTTGGACATCTCCAAGAGTATTTACAGGGGAGTTTGTGAGATCAAAGCTGTTTTCATACTAATACTCAGATTTTGCCCTTTTCATATTCATTCTCTCACAAATGAACAACAGTTTTCCAAAGGCTACACGAAATATGGTATCATCACTGACTGAATAAAGAAATACATATGAGAATGTACTTGCCTGTGATCTAACCAAACATCAATGAGATTTGCAAATTTTAAAATGCCACTATTCTTTCTTTTTGGGAAATAGTTCATTTTCATTTAAAATATTTATGTTAACATGTATTGGATTTATCACTACTTCTAAACGAATACCTAAAACTTCTTAATTTCTAACCAATGTGATCCATATAAATTATGGATCCTCAAAAAATGTTGAGTGTAAGAGGTCCTGAGACCAAAGGACTTGAGAACCATACACCTAAAATAATAAAACTTCCCATTTAAAATATAAATATAGAATGATAGAGGACTGAGATGTATTTTATATTCTTTTATATCAATCATTTGATAATCTTAAGCCCCTTTCTTCGTGATTGTTGATCAATTCTCAAACACACTATCAACAATTTAATCACACGGTTTTAAAGTGAACTGATACATACCATATATATATTTACATATATTTCTAAAACAACAAAGGCTAAACTTCATATTAAACAATTTAAACTAAATGAAGAGCAAAAAAAAAAATCTTTGAAGTGGTAATAATTTTAATCCTTTGTCTTAAATAATAATGGTCTATAACACTTTTCTTTCTTTTTCTTTGGGGGGGAACTAACTATAGTTTCACAGAAAGCTATTTTTCATTAAGTGTTCCTACTTTCACTTTATTACCCAGTTGAGTGCATAGGAGTCTGGAGTAATTTTCTTTGTATCAAGAAAAGAACAAAGCTCAGGTTCATGGTATTGGATGAGTAATCGGAAAAGATGAAATGGTCTCCCCTTCAGGGAACAATCCCTAAAAGACAAGAGAAGCAAAGTTTCTTGCATTAATAGGTCAAAACTGATCATATCAGTAACCAGTCCTTGTGCAATACCCTCCTCCCCTCCTTACCCCAGAGCATCCGACTTCAGAGCACTGACAGCGAGCCTACCTGACACAAGCGGGGGCAGGCCTCTCTTGCTTACACCTAACACACCTGCCCTGATAGGAAGAAACGGCACGTCTACACCAACTCTAGGAGGATTCTTTCCAGGTGAACCCAGGCAGCACACAGGAGAAAGGACTACAGGGACCAGTGAAAACAGAGGGACCACTTAGGTTGTTTTGATAAGCTCTGGATCCCAAAGGGAGATCTGGAGAGCCCTGAGGAAGTTCAGCTCCCTTCTTTTTCTGCCAAGTAAGAACAGGGAGGCCTGGTGTGCTGCGATTCACAGGGTCGCAAAGAGTCGGACACGACTGAGCGACTGAACTGAACTGAAGAAAGATCTCCTAGGAAGGATTCAGGTTAGCTTCATAGTTAACATACTCAATTAGGAATCCTTCAGCAAAGGTCCAAGTCTGAAATGGCCACAGACAAACATTCCATAAGAGTGGACCCAGAGCTGTGATTGGAAGTGGCCTGGGTACCAGATGCTCAGAGAAAATCCCAGGAGGTGCCAAACACTACTTCTTGCCTTGTTCCCTGGTGTCTAATAAACCTGTCTAATAAACCATTAAAAATGTACACAGCTCAAATTGCAGGCCATCTTAATAAAAGTCAGTATTTACTGAGGAAACACCATATGCCAGACACTACAATAGACAGTTTACAATGTTATCTCACTTTATCTTTACAAGCAACTCTATGAAAGATACTATTATCACCCTCAATTTACAGATGAGAAAACTGAGGCTTAGCTGTGGTTAAGCAGCTCAACCAAGGTCACGTAGCTAAGAAGTGATGGCACTAAGACTTGTACACAGAAGCTGCGCATTAAACCATTATACCATGCTACCCTCCCATATATGTAATTTAATATTTGAACTAGTGGTATTTTGGTAGATGTAGTCTTTAAAAAGGAAACTGTAAAAAAAAAAAAAAAAACTGAAATAAGGTGAAAGACTTCATGTAAAAACATTAATGAAAAGCAATGATAAAGAATGTTTCCAAATGCTATTCACGTGGGAATAATGAAAAATAATCTCTGCAAAACTAAGATCTAAGGTCAATATCAGGATTTGGTATAACCATTCATCTACCATTTTTAATACTGCAGACAACAGGGAAGTTTTATAGAAAAGGCCCTAATTTGCTAATTCAGATGCCCAAAAATAGAACTGGATTCATACTGACAAGACTACCTCCTCCTTTGTCTGAATACTTTCCCCACTCTATAAAGGCAAGGCAGCAGATCACTAAAACAAATCAGACACACAGTGGTAAGACTAGGAACATACATTGTAAGGACAACTGCCTAGTTTGTGGGTCTCATCCTTGGAAAAAGTGGGACATCTCACGGAATCACCCATTGCAACAGCATCTATTCATTTAATAGCTGGGTACTGAAAGTTACTCTCCGCTGCAAAGCAGTGTGCTTGATAGAATTCTACTCATGTTACATCTGACTTTCTAATAAGACATATTATAGTGGAGTTGTTTGAGCAACGTTTTGTGGGGCTGGGCCCTATGCAGGGGTATTAACACTGACTCTGGCTGGAGTACTGTGTTACACGTGGAGTTCATGGAAACAGTAACTGGAGTCACCTGACAAAGTATGTTACACGCTCAATGCGAACCTCTAGGAGTAAACCTCTACAACGTAGCCTTTACTAGCATCTACCACCACCAACATCCTGTAGAGACAAAGCTGGAACATCAGGTCCCTTGCTGTTACTAGTTTTGTTACACTGAGAGGTGGTAAAAATATTAGCAGTTGAGAGATTTAGTGTAACACAGTCGCTCAGTTGTGTCCGACTCTTTGCAGCCCTATGCACTGCAGCCCACCAGGCCCTTCTGTCCACGGGATTTTCCCGACAGGAATACTGGAGTGGGTTGCCATTTCCTCCTCCATTAGTATAACAGAATGAGTCCCAAATGTGAATTCTAGCCTCTGCTTTACCATGAGCATAGATAGCCCTGTATTCTGGCATCTCTAGGCCTGCTTTCCTTACATGAAGCCCTATCGCTTCAAGGTCGCACCCAGGTTCTCCACTCTGGGATGTATTAGAATTGCCTGGGAATTTAAAAATCGACATGGCTCTACACAGTCTACTTATATTTGAAACATCAAGGGTCAGTATGTTTAAAAGTTCTTTGGCTGAGGAGACATTTCTCCAAAGAGGACATACAAACTGCCTCTAAGCACATGAAAAAAATGTTCAAAGTCATTAGCTGTCAGGGAAATGCAAACAAAAACCATAATGAGATACCACTTCACACTCAGTCTGGCCATAATTAAAAAAAAAAAAACAGTTGGCAAGAATCTACAGAAACTGGGATCTTTATTTACTGCTGATGGGATTGTAAAATGCTGCAATTATTGTGGAAAAGTCTGGCAATTCCTCAAAAGGTTAAACACAGATTTACCACATGATCCAACAATCCCACTCCTAGGTACATATCCCAAAGCAATGTCCACACAAATATTTGTACACAAATGTTCATAGTTGCATTATTCATAACAGTCAAAAAGTGAAAACAATCCAAATGTCCAGCAACTATTACATGAGTAAATAAAATGTGCTATTTTATTTCATTGTACATACAATGAAATGTTACTCAGCAATAAAAAGAAATAAAGTAATGGCATTAATATACGCTATAAATAAATACAGATGAATCTTTAAAAGACAATGCTAAGTGAACAAAGGTAGTCACAAAAGACCATATATTATAAGGTTCTATTTACATGAAATACCCAGAATAGGCAAATCCACAGAGAAAGATGAGTGGTTGCCTAGGGCTGAGAGTGCTGGGGGAAAATGGAGTTGACTGCTACTGAGTTCAGGGTTTCTTTTGGGGGTGACAGAAATATTCTAAAAAGGACTGTAGCTATGGCTGCACAATTCTGTGACTATACTAAAAGCCATGGAATTATACATATTAAAAGGATGAATTTTATATTATGTGAATGATATCTAAAGCTGTAAAAGAAAAAGAAAACAAAAACAAAACAAAAGGCTGTTTAGTTGATTCTAATAAGCAACCAGGGTGGAGAAACTTTAAGTTAAAGCACAAGTGTCCAATCAAATAGGTTCAAATCCTGACTCAGTCATACACCAGAAGTATAATGCTGAATAAGTCATTTAATCTCTGCCTTTGCTTCAGTTTCTGTAAATCAGAGATATCTGCCTTATAGTGGTCACTGTTTAAGTGAGAAAATACAAAAAGCACCCACAGCTAACACAGTGCTTTTCACACGAAAAGCAGGGGGGAAAATGGTAGTCATTTAACTATCAAGCTCTGGAATAGCAGTCCTCTAGAAATGGCAACCCACTCCAGAGTTCATGCCTGGAAGATCCCATGGACCAAGGGGCCTGGTGGGCTACAGTCCATGGGGTCACAAAGAGTCGGACATGACTGGGTGACTTCTCTTCTCTCTTCTCTTACCTTAGGTGCATACTGCAATCAACCAAGAAGCTCTAAATCTAAACAAACATCAATGCATGGCTGGCCTCCTCAGAGATCTGATTTAATTAGTCAGGTATGTAAAAGGGCATCAGGATTTAACCCCACCCCCAATGACTCTCTAGTACTCTTGCCTGGAGAATCCCACGGATGGAGGAGCCTGGGAGGCTGCAGTCCATTGGGTCGCTAAGAGTCGGACTGAGAGACTTCACTTCATTTCCAATGATTCCAATGTGTATCCAAGATTCACTGCGCAGCCCAACCACTGCTCTAGATTATGTCAAAAGTTCCTTTTGGCACTAAAATTCTGCCTACCTGATCCATACCTGAGAACTACAAGAATTCTTTCTGAATTCCTACCCATCTCCCTTCTTCCTGGTACCTCTTCCATCTCCCCAAAACAACCCACACATCTGTCTAGACTCAATTTAAGTGTCACTTTCCCAGAGAAGACCTTCCTGACCTCCAGGGTAAGTCAGGTCACCCCCACTGTACATTCCCATACCACTCTGCATTTCACCTTCCTAACACCCAGTGCACCTCCAACTACTTCTTCAACATCTGTATTTCTAGGACTATATTCCAGGCTGTAAGCCCAGCACCTCACTGAAGACAGCAGCACTCCAAAACTTTTACTTAGACACTATAATGTTATTTTTATAAGTAAAGAGATATCATCCAAAAAGTATGAAAAGTTATACTGCATACACAAACTCTACAAGCACAAATTCTTAACTAAAGAATCCTTTAAAAATATTTATAACCACAAAAATAAAGTCAAATAACAATCACGATTCAAACAACCTTAAAAATTACTTGAACCTTTTACTTTACCATCAAAATAAATCTAACAACTTCACTTCAAAACAAACTAGAACTCCCTTCGTTTTACAGCTATAATAAAAAATTGTGTCTTACCTGGGAATGTACTTATTCATGATCGCATAAAAGCAGTTGTATAAATCACTGCGTGGCAGCTGAAGATGCACCAACGGTTTGAGGAGATGTATCCAGCTAAGGGTTGAGCTATACTTAATGTTACGGGATTTACAGTAAAAGGTAATTACAGATTCAATATCCAAAAGTAATTGTGCTGCCTTCTCTTCTGGCACTGAAAGCTGATCTAAAAAGTAAGAGTCAAAATTACCAAGGTGCTGCTAGATGCTCAGTTATTGGACAAAATACTAACATATAATACTATCTTACTGCATTTAGAGCATGTCAAGGACAAAATAAAACTACATAAAAGTGCATTTTTCCTTATACCTATTCATATTCACTAGCTATTCAGGATTTATTAGCTTAATATTGGACCTACATATATGTTTCATATATATACATATCACATGTGTGTATACATGAAAGTAGTGAAAAGTGAAAGTGTTAGTCACTCAGTCGTGTCCGACTGTACATGACCTATGGACTGTAGCCCACCAGGTTTCTATGTCTATGGGATTCTCCAGGCAAGAATACTGGGATGGGTAGCCATTACCTTCCTCAGGGGATCTTCCCAACCCAGGGATAGAACCTGGGTCTCCTGCATTGTGGGCAGACTCTTTACCATCTGAACCACCAGGGAAGGGGGGGTGGGTGTGTGTGGGTGTGTGTGGGGGTGTGTGGGTGTGTGTGGGGGTGTGTGTGTGTGTCTGTGTGTGTGTGTGTGTGTCTGTGTGTGTGTAAAAGAATGCACAATGTGAAGCAGGAAAGTAGGCATCACTCACGTTCCTGGAAAGCAAAAAAGCGTTTTCCAAGTAACAGATTATAAGGATTATCCTCTACCCCAGCACAGGCAGCGGCCACTATGGCTTTGTTGAGGCGAGGGAAAGTGATTTATTCTCCACCACCAAATTCCCTACCCTTCGCCTAGCAATAATGTTTCTCTTGAGGTCAGCCCATAAAAAAGTTTATTTAGCCAATAATCTAACTAAAAAATGACAGAGAAACAAAAAGACACCAATGGACTATAGATGAATTAAAAAAGAGAAATATAAACCAAAATAATTTAATCTTCAAAAGACAGTGTGGGGGATTTGAAACCTATTCACCCATGATCTATAACACCTTTTCTATAGCAGATCATGACTTATGACCTATAGAGAAACTTTTGGAATAGCTCCTTTTAATCTGAGGGCTGTATACAATCATACAGATGGTCAGTAATACAAAAAACAATTTAAAAATACTAAAAATCAGACTCTCTTAAATGTTGACATTATTTCATAAGAATTTCCAAAGAGATGTTCTAAAACTATGCCCTTTCAATATATTCCAAATTCAACAAATCCCCAATTATAACAAGTTCATTCTACTAAACAGTGACTCCTCCATCCAAAAATTATTTGCAGAATTTGTCACCGCTTGAAAAAAATTATTAAACTTACCAATGAACTCCAGACAATCTTTGTGAATAGTGTTCTGTTCTGGCAGGTCTAAAATACCATCCCATGATGCCAAACTATCACCTTTTCCTGCAACATTTAGAGCAATCTGGAAGAAAAAGAAAAAAAAGCAACTGGCTCCTTATGTTATTTCTCACTCTTGAAAAATAGGTTATAATAATATTAGAGGTCTGGATTTAGGGATAATAATGTATACTTCAAAAATTACAAGTAAAATGTCTATATCAAATTTTACTATTTGATTTACTAATTTACTATTTTACTATTTACTATTTTACTATTTTATGTTAAACCAGTGAATAAAATGAATTACACAAAGTATTTACATAATATTTTACACATGTAAGCTTATTTCAAGCAAACATCATTAATGCTACAGAATTAGCAAACCTTTGTGTCCCCTCTCCCAAATTCATTTATGTTGAACAAATTTCCCGATGTTTTGGTATTTTACAGGAGGGGCCTGTGAGAGGTGATCAAGTCTTGAGGGAAGAGCACTACATGAATGGGACTGGCCTCCTTATACAGAAGACCCTACCTAGCTCCCGTGTCCCCTCAATCATGTGAGAACACATTAAAGAATTACAATTCTATTCAATTTAATAGCGTTATTGTTTTTAAAGTCTTTAGACTTTCATACTAAATATTTTAGTGCCCTGCCAAGAATTTGCTTTAAAATAATACAGTGGGTGGGGTGGGAAGAAAAGGATAGAATACTAATCAAGTAAGATCAGCCAAATGTTCAGTTCACTCAGTTGTGTCCAACTTTGTAACCCCATGAACTGCAGCATGCCAGCCTTCCATATCCATCACCAACTCCCAGAGCTTGCTCAAACTCATGTCCATCAAGCTGGTGATACTATTCAACCATCTCATCCTCTGTTGTCCCCTTCTCTTCCTGCCTTCAATCTTTCCCAGCATCAGGGTCTTTTCTAAGGAGTCAACTATTTGCATCAGGTGGCCAAAGTATCAGAGGTTCAGCAACATGGCCAAATGTTGACATCAGTTACAACTCAGTGACGGGTACATGGGGGTTCACTAAACAAGTCTCTATGTTTTTACATGAGTTTTAAATTTCGGTAACATTTAGAATACTAAGCACAGGTATAATTCTATTTCTGGTACATATATATATGTGCAGAGGGGAAAAAATAAGATGTAACACTGAAATATTATTATGCATTTTACCTGTAAGTGGTAGATAGTTTTTTTTGGTTATCCTTTGCTTACACATTTTAACAATGGGAATTAATAGTAACAAAATCTTAATTTAAAATTAAAAAATGATAATACACATGTACTAGAGAACAGCTGAAGCAGAAAATAAAGCAAAGGAAAATCTCCTGTAATTCTAACACCCAGAAACCTATTTCCTCTCCCATCTTTTATATATATATATAGCTGAGATAATTCTGTACCTGCAATTATATATCCTATTTTACTCATTGGTTGCACTTTCCCATTTCACTAAATAATCTTCATAAACATAAATTCTAATGGTTACAAAAGAAAGAACTGCCTTTCAAAACCTAAATTATTAAATATACCAAACACTATAGAATCACAGGCTTCCCTGGTGGTTCAGACGGTAAAGAATCTGCCCACAATGAAGGAGAGCCAGGTTCGATCCCTGGGTCAGGAAGATCCCCTGGAGAAGGAAACGGCAACCCACTCCAGTATTCTTGCCTGGAAAATCCCATGGACAAAGGAGCCTGGCAGGCTACAGTCCACGGGGTCTCAAAATGTCAGACACTAAAACTTTCCATTTGCACAGAAACACACACTTTAGCAAGCTGCTCTATTTGATAGATTTTCTAATGTGGAATGCACATAACATTATAAAGTCCTCTGCAATTAAAAAAGCTGAAAATCAAAATTTTAAAATATTGTTCTTAACTGATTACATTTTACTTGTCTTAGTTTCCAGTTACCTTCCAAACTTTAGCCCTCAGATCAGCAGGCAGTGGCCTCCCTTGAATTATATTTCTCAAAGTTTCAAGATCACAACCTCCTGCTTCCAGAGCTTCTTCAAGATCTTTTTCCCTGAAAAACAAGTCCTCTTTATTAAGATAAATTTTTGGTTTTTTTCCTTCCTCAGTATTTCCTCAAGAAATATGGCCTATTAGAGGTTAGCCTGCCACGCAGGAGATGCAGGTTCAATCCCTGGGTTGGGAAGATCCCCTGGAGAAGGAAATGGCATCCCACTCCAGGATTTTTGCCTGGAGAATCCCATGGACAGAGGAGCCTGGGGGCTACCTTCCATAGTGTCGCAAAGAGCTGGACACAACTGAGCGACAGTACATACTAAGAAAAAAAGGTTCAGCAGCCAAAATGCAGTATCAAAGCACATACTGCATTTTGTTTTCTTGAAAGGAAATCTCAGGTTTCAAATAGTCAATCTACTCTTATTTTACACTTAGTTCTAGCAAGCTTAGTTATCTGTTTTCTAAGATTAATTTAAAAAGAGTAAACAGGACAAACAGTATTAAGAATTCACAGTAATATTAATATTCATAGTAGTGATAATGACTAATACTTTCTGTAGGACTACCCTTGTGCCAGGCACTGTTCCAAACATTTCACATGTGTGTGTGTGTGTTTTAATTCTTGCAATAACCCTATGAAGCAGGTTATATTACTGGTCCCAGTTTACAGATGCAAAAACTGAGGTAAAGGGAGGTTGTATAGCTTATAGTCAAACATCTAGTAATAGCAGAGCCAGGATACAAATTTTAACAGCCTACTTTTAGAATTTATGCTCTTAACATTATGCTCCGATAGAGGCAGGAAGGAGAAGCCATAAAATTGGGCCAAGAACTCAAGGTATGGGAATACTGTTACTGTTAAGTCACTTCGGTCGTATCCGACTCTGTGCGACCCCAGAGACGGCAGCCCACCAGGCTCCCCCATCCCTGGGATTCTCCAGGCAAGAACAGTGGAGTGGGTTGCCATTTAGTACAAAACTATACAGATATCATGCCCAGAACAGTGCATGGCTTATAGTGAATAGTCAATAAATGTTAGAGGAACAAAAAAATAACCTAATGGCATCCCTATATTTATTATATATCAAAGCAAACCACTACCCCATCAAGTACATTATCAAGCAAATCATCAAGCAGTTACATTTCATCTACTATGTTTAAGGAGAAAAGCACGAAATAAATTTTATTTTCATTTATACATGGTCAAAATTTGTAAAATTATTTGTAAGCTGAAATAATAATTTAAAAACCTTCACAAGGGTATGGATTATTTTTTAGCTGGGAAATAACTACTTAAAATTCTAATTCCCTCAGAATTCTCAAAAGCTAAGGTTCCAGTCATTATCTGTAATTTTAGTATACAATGCATAAGAAATGTATATAAATAAAAATCCCTGAGCCAGGCAATTTCTAAAATTCTGTGGAGCAGGCTAAAAGGCAGAGCATTCCACTAGGATCAGGAAACCAGGATTTTGTCACATGTTTCTGGTTCTTGAAGAAAATAAATTACATCCACTACATATTCTCTCAGTAAGATAACGTAAATCTCCTCTACTCATAGGATTCCAAGAATATTAGTTTAAATATATAACTTTCCTAAAGTGCTGTCCCATTAATGGAAAAGAATTAAATGAAAAATGTAATCACTTGGGATCCTATCTGACAGAAAAGCTGGGATCAAATCTGAAAGATTTTCTTAACAAAGCTACTACAAATTCGTATGTTTGAGAATGTAACTAGTAACCACACAAGAAACATTTCATTCTTTTGCTATTTGGTCACCAAAGTGCTGGACCAGAAAATGAAAGAAAGAGGCTTCAGTCCATAGTTGAGAAACAGTTAAGGTCTACAAGTGATAAAGACCGGGCTTCATCTATTCTGTTTGACCAAAGTGTATGAGACAGCCTGTCAGAATCTGAAGGACTGTTTGTAATCATTAAACAGAGAAAATTTAGTGGGATCTTTGATGAACAAATACAATTAATTTTAAATGATTAAATGTGTAAGTGAACTGAAAATACCATTTAATGAGATGAAATTATTTTTATCAAATTAATGAAGAACTAAAATTTTTTTCATTTTTCAGTGCAAAATCTTTGGTTTCTTTTTAAACTTTGCCAAATTCCTTACTACTGCAGACAACAAAGTCAGTACTTTGGAGCAAAATGTCCAACCCTCAATATACTTGATGATGATAATAACGTACAAGCACCTCTCTGATGATACAGCCACTATTGGATTCTCTGATGCTGTCCCCAGGGGACCACAAATGTGGTTTCCTGGAGCACCACCATAAGCAAGAAACCAGAAAATGCTCCACTAAAGGAGTCAAAGGCACTTCTCACAAACTAAATAATTAAAAGTAATGTTATCTTCTGAACAAGGAGTTCAAAGGCTCAGTTATCAGAATTTCAACATTACAAATGTGCTTATAAATGTAGTAAAAAAGCTGAAAACAGTGAAGCTAAATAATTCATGTAAGAGTCAATTTCCTATCAAGAGACAGTATTTAGCTCTCAGAATTTTCCTTCCCCCAGAGCAAGTTTCTTTTCGTTTTCCAACAAACAACATCTAACATTCAAATAAAAAACGCATGTTTGGTGGAGTATGCCTGAGTGGGTTGTGCTTTTTAAAGTCTTCTTTGATTATGGTGGCTCCCCACTATCTCTATAAGCTAAAAGTTGACCGAAATGTACTAGACAGTCTGACAGGCCTTAAAAATAGACAAGAACAGGCCATGTTTAATTATCTCAGTAAATATAAAAAATAAGTAACTGTCTTCTCTGCTCAGAAGGTCTAAAACAAAACAAATCCAAAAATTTGGGGTTGCAAAGCAGCAGGAATGCATGTCTTCCTGCCTCTGTGACCCTGAAACTATAATATTTGTTTGCATAACAGTTTAGGGCTTCCCAGATGGTCCTTGTGGTCAAGAACCCAGCTGCCAATGCAGGAGACACAGGAGACATGGGTTCAATCCCTGGGTCGGGAAGGTCCCTTGGAGGAGGGTATAGCAACCCACTCCAGTATACTGCCGATGATCTATCAATGATATATTTTTGAAACTTAAATAAAGTCTAACAAAATTCCTCCAGAGTTGATGTTCTATAGCAAAATCATGCAATAATAAGCACTGTAACCCAAGCTGCTTTAGAATTATAGCAAGGCAAACAGTATATGATAAACTTTGAAGGAAGTTAAAAGATGTAAAAATATTTGGTTCTATTTTTATAGCATGGAAGAAAATTAATTTTGGTGAAGGGGTGTCCTCCCCATGTCCTCCTTCCTGTGTAAGGAGTTAAAAGTAGAGGGTGAAAGGTGGCACAGATTTGTTAGAAGAATTCTCAAGTGGCTTCGTCAGTATTAATTCCATGGCCTAAGACTTCAAGCACATTCTTAACGCCCTGAGGTTCACTCCTTCGCCTTCCCAACACATTCAGAAAGCTGCAAACTGCTAACGCTGGGTTATTCTAACCAGTTCTGCCTTCTCTGTTCCCATACTTTGCTCTAGGAGGACTTCATCGGGAAACAGAGACAACTGTTTTTTTCCCAAACAGAGACAATCACGATGCTATCCTAGATTCACCACCATTTATTTCTTTTAGGCATCAATCTACCTGAAAATCTTCTCCTACCCACCATTTTCTTCAGACTCCCCTACCTAGTCACTTTACTTCAGGTGACGTTATTTCTGATTCCAAAGAGAAAATACAGGCCAGCAGGCTTCTCTTCCCTTTGATCTCAGCCACTCTCCAAAATAAAAATAAGTAACTGATCTTTATCCCAGACATCATTTCCTTCTTTCCTACATGCATAGATGTCTAGGGATTCTTTCTCTAGTCTAACACTGATAACTTCAGTGAGTCTTATCTCCCTGACCCCCCCCACCCCCCGCGCTATGCTGACTCCTCTGGAGCCACGTGCCACCAGCTACCCCCTCTCTTCCACTTCTCTTTTGCTATTGCTCTTTCCTCTGAGCCAGCATGCTCAAGGACTGCTATTAGAAACAATAACATCAATAACAAGCACAAAAACTCCTCCAAACTTTCCTGTCCTTCCACACTCCTGGTTGTTCCTGTCCCAGCAAAGCTTTCTGAAAGTATTCTGGACAACACATGTGACCACGTCTCCCTCATCTCGCACTCACCTCCTCCTCTTACACACCCAATCATCCCTCTTCCTTCTCTAATGCCCACAACTCCAGGGGACCACTCTCCCTATGTCACTTCGAATGATCAAATCTTTACCTTGATTTGACGTTCCCAACATATCTGACTACTTTTTTTTCCTCCAAAAACAAAACAACCAATACACAATGAGCCAATAAGCACCCGACAGGCACACGTCATCATTAGCCATTAGGGGAAACTCAAACCACAATGAGGGGCTTCCTCGGTGGTCCAGTGGTTAACAGCTCATCTGCCAGTGCAGGAGACACAGGTCAGCCCCTGGTCTGGCAAGATCCCACAGGCCCTGGGGCAGCCAGCCCGGGGCTCCAGAACCCAGAAGTCACAGCTCCTGAGCCTGTGCACACTAGCGCCGGGGTCTGCAGCAAGAGAAGCTGCCACAAGGAGAAGGCCATGCACCACAGCTGCAGAAAAGCCCGAGCGCAGCAATGAAGACCCAGCACAGCCAAAGTGTGCTTCCAGGGGCACAACCGTCAGCAAGAAACCAGAAAAGGCTCCGCTGCAGGTAGTCAGAGGCACTTCTCACAAACTGAATGGTTAAAAGTATAACCCCCTCATAATTAGAAATACGACTCAGTATGCCAAAGAGAACACAACACATACACCAGAAACTCATACATAAATCACAACAAGATACTGTATAACACATCTGTTAGAACAGCTAATATCCAAAAAAGGGGAGGAGGGCAAGAATACGGAGAAATTAGAATTCCTGTGCATTGCTAGTGGAAACGATGCAAAATGGTGCAGTCAACTGTGGGAAAGTTTGGCGGTTCTTTAAAAAGCTAAAGAGAATCACCATATAACCTAGCAATTCCACTTCAGAGGGATATACTCAAAAGAACTGAAAGAACTCAAACAGGAATTTGTACATCCATATTCACAGAAATATTATTCACAACACCAAAAAGTGGAAACAACCCAAATCATCATCAATGTATGAGTGGATGAGTAAAATGTGGTATATATAGACAACAAAATGTTAATCAGTCTTAAAAAGGAAGGAAATTCTGACACATGCTACAAGATGAACAAACTCTGAAGACAAATGCTAAGGGGGTGAGGGGGAAGAAGTCACAAAAGGGCAAACAGTGTATGACTCCACTCACATAAGGTACCTAAAATAGGGAAATTCAAAGAGACAGAAAGTAGAACAGAGGTGGCCAGAGGCCGGAGGTAGGGGGCAACGGGGAACTATTGCTTACTGGGTAGAGAGTTCTTGTTTGGGATGATGATGGCTGCACAACACTGTAGATGTACTTAATGTCACTTGGTTCTACCTATTAAAATGGTGAGTTTTATGTTATGTATGTTTTACCACATTAAAAAAGGCAACAACAAAAAACTTTTAAAAAATATCTGTAACATTAGTTCTATGTATTGTTCAAAATAGCCAAAAAGTAGTACTTAAATGTATGTATTATTCATAAAAGCCGAAAAGTAGAAACATCATCATCTTATGAATAGATGTGTTTTCATACACTGGAATACTAAGCAATGAAAACGAATGAAGTGCTGACAACATGTAACGCATGCATGAACCTTGAGAATTATGCGCAGTGAAAGAAAACAGACACAATGGCCACACATATAGGATTTCATTTACATGAAATATCTAAACTAGCAAATGTATACATACAGAAGGTTGATCATTAGGACCTGAAGTGACAGGGGAATAAGTGGGATACTAATGGGTATGGGGTTTCTTTGGGGGTAATGAAAATTCTCTAAACTTAAGATTATGGGTGATGATTGCTTAACTCTGGAAATATACTAAAACCATTGAACTGTACACTTGAAATATGTATTTAATGATTCATAAATTACATCTCAATAAAAATGTAATAAAAGAGTAACAGAAAAAGTTTCAGTTCAGTTCAGTCGCTCAGTCGTGTCCGACTTTGCGACCCCATGAATCGCAGCAGGCCAGGCCTCCCTGTCCATCACCAACTCCCGGAGTTCACTCAGACTCACGTCCATTGAGTCAGTGATGCCATCCAGCCATCTCATCCTCGGTCATCCCCTTCTCCTCCTGCCCCCAACCCCTCCCAGCATCAGGGTCTTTTCCAATGAGTCAGTTCTTCACATCAGGTGGCCAAAGTACTGGAGTTTCAGCTTCAGCATCAGTCCTTCCAAAGAACACGCAGGACTGATCTCCTTTAGGATGGACTGGTTGGATCTCCTTGGAGTCCAAGGGACTCTCAAGAGTCTTCTCCAACACCACAGTTCAAAAGCATCAATTCTTCGGTGCTCAGCTTTCTTCACAGTCCAACTCTCACATCCATACATGACCACAGGAAAAACCATAGCCTTGACTAGACGGACCTTTGTTGGCAAAGTAATATCTCTGCTTTTCAATATGCTATCTAGGTTGGTCATAACTTTCCTTGCAAGAAGTAAGTGTCTTTTAATTTCATGGCTGCAATCACCATCTGCAGTGATTTGGGAGCCCCAAAAACTAAAGTCTGACACTGTTTCCACTGCTTCCCCATCTATTTCCCATGAAGTGATGGGACCAGATGCCATGATCTTCGTTTTCTGAATGTTGAGCTTTAAGCCAACTTTTTCACTCTCCTCTTTCACTTTCATCAAGAGGCTTTTTAGTTCCTCTTCACTTTTAAGGGTGGTGTCATCTGCATATCTGAGGTTATTGATATTTCTCCCGGCAATCTTGATTCCAGCTTGTGTTTCCTCCAGCCCAGCGTTTCTCATGATGTACTCTGCATAGAAGTTAAATAAGCAGGGAGACAATATACAGCCTTGACGTACTCCTTTTCCTATTTGGAACCAGTCTGTTGTTCCATGTCCAGTTCTAACTGTTGCTTCCTGACCTGCATACACATTTCTCAAGAGGCAGGTCAGGTGGTCTGGGATTGCCATCTCTCCCAGAATTTTCCACAGTTTATTGTGATCCACACAGTCAAAGGCTTTGGCATAGTCAATAAAGCAGAAACAGATGTTTCTCTGGAACCCTCTTGCTTTTTCCATGATCCAGCAGATGTTGGCAATTTGATCTCTGGTTCCTCTGCCTCAATAAAAATGTAATAAAAGAGTAACAGAAAAGTTTAGAGACTCTTTTAATTTAGGGCTTTAAGAGGCAGCTTGTGTGTCAACCTTCATTGACCATTTCAATGATGAGAGCACATCACTATGAAGGGTCCAAACCATATACCTTAGGGTTGCTGAGGGAAAGAGTTTGCCTTGCCTCTTTAACTTCTCAAATTGATACTACTTGTTAAATAACTAGCAGAAGGAAACAGACTCCGAAACAGTTGCCATGGTAGCTCAATAGCAAAAGCATCAAGAATCATGAATATAATGGCTTAGAGACAGTGTCTTACAGAGAAAATTGTATAAAATTTAAAGTCAGAAAATGTGACATCAGATTCCACACACCTTTAACAGCTGTGTGACCTAAGATACAAACTCAGTTTCTTCACCTATAAAACGGCATAGAATCAGATACCACCTAGTCAAAAGAGGTGGAGAGTATTTATACAGCACATGAGTTATCTTCTTTTCTGCTAGAGTATCACTCCCACTCTCTGCTTTCTATTTCTTCTTAATAACTACACCTTACCTGACTTTGTCTTTTCCAACTTTCTTGCTCAGTCTTGTACAAGACTCCAAAGGCAGTGAAGATTCACTGTTTCCCCCAAAAGAAGAGTGTCGACAGTGAGTTGCTGCTCACATGAACCACTGCTGGGTACACGTGTCACAACTCATGAGGCACAAATGAAACAGTAGTAAAATGTGGAAAAAACTAAAATTAGAGAACAAGAGCAAACATGAGTGTAGGAATACTAAGTCACTCTTCATTTAGTCAAGATTAAATCTTCAAAGACAAAATAAGCATTCAAGAAGCATGGTTTGTTTTTTTTTTAATATATAGAAACCATACATGTGAAGTAGCTCTAGAATTAAGCAATCATTCCCAGCAACTTATCAGACGGCCTGTGTGATTTCCTATGGCCTATTCAACCTCAGAATAGACTCTGTCACCCGAGCATACTGAGATAAGTTGCTAAAACACTTAAAAGTAGAATATTTTCTAGTCTGGAAACCAGTTGTCTTAATTCTCAGTCTATCAAGTAAATAAAGTCAACTTTACTAGCTTTCAAAATTCTTTAAAATTGAACCCTTTTCTATTATTATTTTAAAAATCAAAGAGTAGAGTAGTTCAAAAAAACCACTTAGGACCCAGAACGTATATAGTCACCTAAGCTTAAATGCAGAGTACAGAGAAACTAGTGAAAACCCAAATGACAAACTAAAAAAAAAAAAAATTAGTTTTGTGTCCAAAGTGGTCAAGATCTAAGATACATTATTATTTGATTAAAACAAAAAGACAAAAACTGCATTACTGGGGAAATCAATAAAAGCCAACACTTGCTGTGTAAACATCTTAAGTATGTTATTTCTACTGCATTGGATATCATTCAAACCTCTGACTGCTAGCAGTACTACAGTCGTCCCTCAGTATGCTTAGAATGTAAGCCACTATGAGCACAGGTTAAGCAATGTGCGGCCAGCTTCTCCATGCATACATAGCACAAGCTTCTGATCAGTTATTTAAAACTAAAACAACAGCCAGCTAACTACTTGTGCGCACCAGCAAATTGTGTAACAGTGGCAAGCTGCACATGCTGAGTTGCGACTGCAAGACTTCACTTGTGCCATCATACTTCCAGTTGTTTCCTAACGCCCAGCTCATGAGACATTAGCACCAAAGATCTGTCGGAACTTATTTTGCGTGACATTTCTTAGAAGTGAAAAGAAGAGAACTTTGTTACAGATTCAATTGTACAGTAGATATGGATGGAATTGACCATAATATGTAATATGCAACATGTTTTTAAACATCAATCTCCAACTACCAAAGCATTCCAAGAGCAAATAGCATGATGACACATTTGGAAATGACCATGACAGCTTACAGTCCATGACAGCAAAATCTGTCAATTGTGAAATCTTGAATTCATCTGGATTCTTGTCAGTCAGCCTCACTTGTTACAGTATTTTAACAAAATGTATATTTGTTATGGGAAAAACAACACTCCACCAGCTTGAAAGAAGAAACAGTGAAACTATTATCAGGATCAGATCTACCAAAGCAGTTTCGGGAGAGTCCCCTATCAAATACTGTAATCATCTGCAGAATTTAACTAGGAGCTTTGCCAAGTAGAGAAAGTGCTAAATCTAGTCCTCCTTGTTTGAAGGGACAACCATACACGATAGCCGCAATATTTCAGCACTGTGTTGCTCTGTAAACTACTAAAATTAACTACAGTTCCAATGGACCAGATGCTTTAAATTTTCATACACTTATTTTTGACCCATAACCCATGTAGATCAAATTGCACCAATGGTATACCAATGGTGCCCCTTCCTCTGCTAAGAATAAACTCAGGAATTTTTGTGCAAGCATTAAAAGAAAAAAGTGCTTACAACTTTACCATATGTGTAACGTTGCAATGCATTTACTATTTAAGACTTGGCTCACAAAAGGGAGAACTCTCTCTCCACTAATGAGAAGTTAACTTTAGAGAGTGCTCTAAATCCTTTTCCTCTTCAATGCCTCCTCAAAGCAAAAAGTCCCCAACACTCTGTTGTTTTCTATACACATAAGGCGATTTTCCAGCACATTTAGTGCACAAAGAAATGCATCACAGTCTTTCCCCAACCCAACAACCAAAGCACTAGTTCATCTGGAAACGGAAAATACTGTACCTCTTTCGCCTCAGAGAAAAGGGGATGAAAACAGCACAAGTCAACACAAAATAGCACCTTACCTGTTTCTAGTACAAATTTCCACTTTACTCTAACTGGAATGAGAGAAAGACACAAGTATCCCATTGCTCACTGCAGCACTATTTACAATAATTAGAACATGGAAGCAACCTAGATGTCCATCAACAGATGAATGGATAAAGAAGTTGTGGCACATATATACAATGCAATATTACTCAGCCATAAAAAGGAACACATTTGAGTCAGTTCTAATGAGGTGGATGAACCTAAAGCCTATTATACAGAGTGAAGTCAGTCAGAAAGAGAAAGATAAATATCGTATACTAATGCATATATACAGAACCTAGAAAAATGGTACTGAAGAATTTATTCACAGGGCAGCAATGGACAAACAGACATAGAGAACAGACTTATGGACATGGGGAGACGGGAGGAGAGGGTGAGACGTATGGAGAGAGTAACACGGAAACTTACATTACCATATGTAAAACAGAGAGCCAATGGGAATTTGCTGTATGTCTCAGGAAACCCAAACAGGCATTCCACATCAACCTAGACGGGTAAGATGGGGAGGGAGATGGGAGGCAGTTCAAAAGGGAGGGGATATATGATACCAACGGATGATTCATGCTGAGGTCTGACAGAAAACAACAAAATTCTGTAAAGCAATTCTCCTTCAATTAAAAAATAAATAAAAAGAAAAAAAACTGGAATGAGAAAAGACAGACTACCAATATTCCTTTTCATGAAA
The DNA here is from genome assembly GCF_023091745.1 of Budorcas taxicolor. Classification (NCBI taxonomy): domain Eukaryota; kingdom Metazoa; phylum Chordata; class Mammalia; order Artiodactyla; family Bovidae; genus Budorcas; species Budorcas taxicolor. Next base: position 109,302,212 of record NC_068910.1, on the reverse strand, counting down.
CCACTATTTTGGAAGATAAAGGAACAGTTATTGCAAATGAGATGACAATATTTTGCAACATTTAGGCAGTTCTTCCCAAAGATATTTTACCAATGGAGATCAGAGATGGGCAAAGAAACACATAATGGATTTATTTTTTAACCTGAATTCCATCTATCAGTGGTAACTTATTCAACAACAAAGGAACTCAATTTATTTTCATGTCAGTGGTTAGATCTAAATAGAATCTACAAAATAAGTTCAAGAATGTTTGGTATTCAACTGCTCATAAGATGAATACATCCTTCTATGTGTCACTTTTATACCTCAAAACAGAGACTAGAAACTATTTAAAGGGGACAGTGACCCTTCCACAAGGAAGTGACAGCTTTCATAAGGAAGCTATTTTAAAAGGAAGTTTCTTATTTTCCTAACATCACTAAATATAAACAATGAAAAAATGACTGAGGTGATAGTAATTAAAACTATAATTATTTATATGTTCTAATTAAATATCACTATTGCATTCTCACAGACTAAGTAAATCAAAACATTATAATTTTATTTTCCAATTATATAGATACATATATATTACTTATATATTCACATATACTTAATATATAATTACATAAATACATTTAAATATATAAAATATTAGATATATAATCTAGATATTTGTAACCACAGTAGCTCAGCATAAAAAAACTAATCTATTTAAGTGATTTTTGGCAAGAGGAATGAGAACAGATTATGAAAACCAAAGAGACATGAAGTTATAGTATATAACGCTCTGTATCCCATCCCACCACAACAGTCATGAATTACCCCTTCTTATGGATGCAGGAAAGGCAATGCGGCACACAGCCTGTGCATATCCTTAGAGCCTTATAGGTTCCACAGATAATGCACACATGTGGTCAACAAAGCACATCTTTAAATACCGTAGGTTTAGAACACATGGGTGAATGTAAGATCAGCATATTTTTAACTGGGTTCTCTCTGTCTGTTAAAGTATCTGTGAACTATACACGGTGTATGTAATCAACTTTAGAAAGAAAGGCTTAGAGAGCCATGAGTTTAAGTCCCAGATTTTCCACTAACTGGGTCTACTGTCTAAACTCCCTATGCCTATCTTCTCAGCCCTAACAAGGAAAGGACAATAACTCATAATTTCCCTTTCTCATAGAATTGTTCTAAGAGCCAAAATGAGATAGTAAATATAAGCATTATACAAAGGATAAAGTTCTATGCAAACATATAGTATTTTCTTTTATGTTTTCTTCTTACTAAAATCATTAAATACCACCCAACTAGTTTTATGCTAACAACTGCTTTAAAGTAAGGAAAGCACACATTACAGCATTCGGTTTGGAATGAAAAAACCAACAAAATGCTATGTCAGCTTAAAGACAAGAAAAAACTCCTTTAATCTTCAAGAAGAAGGAAGATGTGAAACAAATTATTTAATTAGTCATCCTTTTCTCAACTCAGGTGAGAAAATAAATGTACATTTATTATGTACATTAAATTTCAGGAAATAGGTTTTCTTTTAACTGGTTCTTACTGCTCTTGCATTCCCAACAAACAACAATTTGCCCTTATGAACTTAATATATGGGGCTGATTTGCTTTTGTATGTAATTCTCAATATCTAAATAAGTCACTTCAAGCACTGCCTCTTTAAATGATGAAAAAACTGAAGTGCCAAAGCAATTCAAAACAATGCACAGTTCTGGTTTTAAATGTTTCAATTTTTTTTTAAACACTACATAGCAGCTTGCATATAACCAGTATTTAGTTAATGTTGCTGAATGAATTAAGAAAGCTTTGCTAACCTCTATTTTGCTTTTTAATGCATGGTGTGGGAGGACTGGACTGCCTTTGATTTATACCAAGTAGAATCCACACTTCACCATAAGCAGCAGAAATGACTTGTCAGGCATACTTTATCAATTCTGCTCAGAAGACACCTACTCATGAGTTGGCTGTGTATCGGAATACACTTCATTAGTACAGAATTACCTGAATTGCCTCACTGTACTTAGATAGGGATGCACCTGTACTCCTAGCAGTGAGTACAAATACATGGAAATAAATTAACTGAATACATTTCTTTAGCATGCAAAAACCAATTACTAACTCTTACCTGTGGATATTAAAACAGCCACAGGAACAAGGAACAAGTGAATTCTTATTTAGGAATTACCTCCAAAACCAGTAAAACCCGGATTATAATAACATTCATATAAATAGCATAAACAAAATAAGTCTTCATAATTTCTGTCTGCCCTCACAAAATGAAACAGTTGTCAACTTAAAAACTCCTAATTCAAACCAATATGGTTCACTTTCTCTTTATTTTATGTAAGATAATATCTAGTCTTCCCAGAACTACAAGCTATCAATATTCTAAGCAACAGGTTTCATTCTCTTTCATATTAAATGTGTTTCTTTATTGATTATATCATTCTGAAATTGCTACCACCTAATCCCTGAGTGATAATTTAAATCTCTATTTCCATGCTTATGAAATGAAAAGCACAGAATACTATTTACAAAGCGCACAAAACTTTGAAAAAGACCTCATTATTCTCAAAACAATTCCTATTCATATCTCAAATTGACAATAGAAGCCTCTTAATGAAACTGATATTTCTAAAATTTTAACAAAAGTTTAGCAACAATTTAAGAAAAGCTGTACAAAAAATTTTAACTTAGCAAACTCAAAATACCAACAGTTGTTGCACGATGTGTTTACCAAAACAAAAATTTTTAATCAAGACTTTAGATTTTAAGGAGTTATTTCAGAAAGAAAGCATCAGAAAATGAAAGCCACAATCGCAAACCTGGTTTCTTCAATACCCAGAAGAAGAATGACCAATCATTGAACTACAATAATTTAATACTTCTTTTATTTTCAAATCTGTAGCTTATATTAATTAAATTTAAGTCATTTCAAACTGTAAACAATTTTACAAGGACTTCTCCATGCTCTCTGAGTTTATATGGTTGTAATTTCAGAAAGTTTGAGAGCTGAGGCAGTTTCTGATAACCCTGCTGCTGCTGCTGCTGCTAAGTCGCTTCAGTCGTGTGGGACTCTGTGCGACCCCAGAGACAGCAGCCCATCAGGCTCCCCCGTCCCTGGGATTCTCCAGGCAAAAACACTGGAGTGGGTTGCCATTTCCTTCTCCAATGCACGAAACTGAAAAGTGAAAGTGAAGTCGCTCAGTCCTGTCCAACTCTTAGCGCCCCCATGGACTGCAGCCTTCCAGGCTCCTCCGTCCATGGGATTTGCCAGGCAAGAGTACTGGATTGGGGTGCCATTGCCTTCTCACTCCGATAACCCTAGATTTCCGAAAAAAAAAAAAAAAATGAGTACTACACCAGCAAACAATTACACAGCTTACAAAAACACTGGAGTCAGAAAATTTATATGAAATGACATCTTGGTATATTACTGCACATGATTTTACAAAAATCTGTATCTTCATTCAGACAATAAACATTTGAGCCACCTGCCATCAGCACTTCCCTTGAAAAGTTCACAATCTAAAGAACAGTAACAGGACTTTCCTGGTTTTGCCGTGGATAAGAATCCATCTGCCAGTGCAGGGGACATGGATTCGGTCCCTGGTCCAAGAAGATTTCACATGACACAGAGCAACTAAGCCCAAGAACCCTGAGCACCTAGAGCCGGTGCTCTGCAACACAAGAAGTCACCACGATGAGAAGGCCAAGCACAACAGAGTAGTGCCCGCCTGCCACAACTAGACAAAGTCCTCCCAAAGCAACGATAAAGGAAGAAAGAAGATACAGAACAGTGATAAAACATGTAACCAGATTAACACTAAAGTTTAATTATGTAATATAGACAGTATAATGTGTTAGATGATACAATATAACACAGTAAAGAGAAAAATTCCCCTGACCAACTCATTGGAGATATATATCACCGAAAACTATGAACCAGAAATGCCATCACCCAGTAGCTGGTCAGTCAGAAATATAGAATTCTAGGTCCCAAGCAAATTTACTGAATCAGAATCTGAATTTTAACAAGCTCTCCAGGTAATCCCAATGCACATTTAAATTCTGAAAAGCACTGATCCAGAACATAACTAAAAAACAGTAAATAAGTAAAAGTGACATCTTGTACTTTCAAGTTCTTCAGGCCCCATCCTGAGCCTCTTTACAAATGAACAGATAATTTAACAAGTTCAGCTACCGAGTTTCACAGGTCAGGATCAAAGAGTGAGATACCACTGACAACAAAGAAAGCAAACAGGGAAAACTAATGAAAAGCAAACTAAAAAAGGGATGGCTATAGGGGGGCATTTAAACAGCAACAGTCTACCCTTTCTGCCTAGATAGGCCTTAAAGGTCTCAATGTAGTACAGAAGTATAACAGTAAATGATGTTCTTAAACCTGCCTCCTCTAACTAGACCACAAATTCCTTAAGGACAGGGACCTAGTTTTATTTTTATACACTCACATTTGTAAACTGAATGACCCTAAATCATTAAGATGAGTTCAGTTACACAACGAGATGTTTAACACATTTCAGAAAATTTTCTATCTCAAAAGATTACAATAAATATGTCACAGCATTTTTTAAAAAAAGAATAAAGCTGCTCCAGTGTATACAAGAAGCACCATAAGGACAGAGGCTTTACTGAACTTGTGGCTCCAAATGCGAATGTCTTTTCTGACTCTATTTAAATTCACTTCTAGGGGACCAGTGACTGGAGTGAGTAGAGAAAAAGGATAAAGATTAGAAGAGAATGGAGGGAGAATAAAAATCAAGAGAACACTCAGGGTTCTTCCACTCATGAAAATACAAACAGCAAAAACAGGAAGCCTCACCAAAGAAACAGCAACGCTAGAAGAGAACAAACGCTACCACCGGCAACCATTCACTCCACGGTCCTTGCCCCTCTGAACCAGACACAAGTTCACAATCCTCCCAACCTAAGAGCTCCTCAAAGACACCTTTTCTCTAGAAATACTTTCCCTCCTGGCCTTCAATCAGTTGATGACAGCCAGTTTACACTACAACAAATTCACCTTTCCAAAACGGCAAACTTTATGACATTCTAGTCATTACTCTCCAAACAAATCATCAATTTTCTTGTCTATGTCCTTGCTCATGCTATTACTTCATTCAGAGACCTTTCTGCTCTGTTAATCTGACCCTGCACCTTAGCTGCCAGCCACAGTGGCTATTTAACATCTGAAACATGGCTAGACTGGACTGAGATGAACAGTAAGTGTAAAATACACATCGAATTTTGAAGACCTGGTACAAAAAAGATGTGAAAGTATTGTTTGTTTGTTTTTTAACAATGATTACATGTTGAAAGGTTTTGGATATATTTAACTAAAGAAGATACATAATTAAAATTATTTTCATCTGTTTCTTTTTAGCTTTTAACATAGCTACTAGAAAGTTTTAAATTACTATGTGGTTCACATTGCATTTCTATTGGACAGCACTGTTCTAAATCCTACTTATTCTTCAAGACCTAATTCAAACAACCCCACCCCCATACAGCTTTCCCCAATGACTCCAAGTGGACATGGTTTCTGTCTCCCAGAACTTTCACAACACTTTTATTAATACGTCCAAAGAACTAGGGCAATTTTATCTTCTTACCAAGTGTACCCATTACATGTCCCCAACTCCAAGGTAAGTCAATTGAGAAAAAAAAGTACATCTAGCTAAGTTTTTATCTTACACCTTGCACATCAACAGTACATATACTGATGATAAGGTGATGCCTGATGTCTGCTAAGTGAGAGCTGAATTTCTCAATTACTGTTACTATATTATCTATCCCTTTCAACGATTTCCATTTCTTTCAGAGGGATTAAACTCCATGTCTACAAACGTCCTGGATTATTATTATTAGACAAATAGAGTGCTAGTGAGCTGTACATATATGATGAACAGGCAAATTCAAAACTATCTAATACCTGTGGTCAATGCATTTAGATCAACTGTAAAAATTCGACAAGCCTCTAAAGGTTCCATTTTTTAAATGATGTTATTACTAAAAGTGTACTGTGAAGACCAATTATTTCAAAAATAGGAGATTTTCCCAGAGATTAACAACTAGGTGACTAAAGCCTACCAAAAATTGTCAGAAGTCCTCCCCACAACCCTGACTGTAAATCAGGTAAGCGCTCAAAGGCTTGAGGACAGCAACAGCGGTGTCCTACGTCGCATCCAAAGCTCTGAAATCGAGTTGTGAGCAAAACAGCAGGAAGGAAAAAGATGTGAAAGAGACGAAAGGTGGAAACTGTTGGAACGCGAAATGAGAAATGAAAACTAGGACTAAAAATGTCTCAGTTACGTGGGAGGGAGTCATCCCTAGGTGTATCGCTCAACCTCTGAACCCTCAGGCAAAGGCTACGGCAGTCATTTCAAGCGGTCTGTTCTTCAAATAGTATTCCAGTGCCTGAGATCTGCAGTCCGCGAAACTTCCTTCCTAACCAGCAGCCTACTCTGACTCCCCGGGCCAGGGACTCCGGGCAAACCCAGCCCCGAAGCCACCCTTCTCCAGCATGTTTTGGAAGCCGGCGGATGAAGCTGGAAAGCCGAACGGAGGCCCAGCACCTGGACGAGACCCCTCTCTCTCCGAGTCTGGCTTTAGCCCCTAGGGCAGGACCGTGCTGGCAGAGGGGAAGCCGGCAGGCAGAGGGGGCGGGGCAGGGCTCCGGGCTTCGAGCACGGGTCTTCCCGTTCCATGCCGGCGCCTGCCGGGGCCGCGGGGACGGGCAGGATGGTGACAACGCAGAAAAGAAGGGCAGTGCGAAGCAGCCTGGGGCTTCTACTCACCAGCCTTCGTCGCCCGACGTCGGCAGTGGCAGGACCTCTTCTCCTTCCGCCATTGCTGTTGACGTCCACGTCACTTTGCCGAAAAGTGGACCCGGCGCCGAGACCGACTCCTACCCAACGTCGTAAAAGGTCTTCGGAAGTCTGGGACCAACCTTCTGGAGAGGAAAAGGAAGAGGGAGGAGGCGAGGGATGGGAAGAAGGCGACGTCACGACGTCCCGAGGGCGAAAGGCAGCTTGGAGGAGGAGACTTGGAGAGCCGCTGCCCTTCCAAAGACTACACGTCCCAGGATGCCGCGGGCCCTTGGCCGGACGCACTGGGCGGGGTTTGGCGAGAGCGCGGATCCTAGTAAGAGGCCCTTATGAGCGTCCCTTTTTGGCGTCCAGTTAGCGTCTTCTTTGCGTCTTAGCGTCCTGCTTAAAGTCATATTTGACAGTTTTAAGTAGTGGAGGGAGGAGTGGAGGGGAAATGCCATAGGGAAGGTGGAGCGGTCAAAAGTACAAGTGGAGGCCACATACTTTATGTCTGAATGCTTTAAAAGTTGTGCTTTTTTAAGCTAAACAGTAAAGGAGATATGTTCTAGGCTCCCACCTTTATAAACATATTTCATATATAAACATGGAAGTGAAAGTGAAAAGTGGCTCAGTCTTATTCGACTCTTTGCGACCCCATGGACTGTAGCCCACCAGGATCCTCTGTCCATAGAATACTCCAGGCAAGAATACTAGAGTCGGTTGCCATTCCCTTCTCCAGGGGATCTTCTCTACACGGGGATCGAACCCTGGTCTCCTGCATTGCAGGCGGATTCTTTACCGCCTGAGCCACCAAGGCTAGAATTATACATTTGGACTTGATATTGCATGTTTATAAACATATTTCATATGTACACACAGAAAGTCAAGTCCAAATTTAGAATCTAGAACTCTGGGAGTTCCAAGCAGAGAGAGCTGCCACGTTTTATCTCTTCCCACCCTACTTCCCCTTCACTCCACATTGGTGGCCATCTCTGCCTGCACATCCAAGCTCGGTTCCCACCATCACCACCAAAGCAGGGGCTTTTTGTTCCACTTTGACCATCTATGGGCCTACGGGTGGGCAGAGGCTCCAGAGAATGGACCTAGGGAGATGCTTTTGCCAACCTGGACACAGTGCTGATGTAGTAGAACCACATCTAACAATACGGATAAATCTGGAAAATATGATGTTAAATGAACAAGGGTAGGTAAAGAATGGTGTCATTTATATTTGATTTTAAAAATAGGCAGCACAATGTATTTTTCCTTAATAGATACATGTCTGCTTTTTTTAAAAATGTAGCAGAATGATACACAGAAAAATTGGAATGGCAGTTCTCAAAGATAAACACAGACAGCCTTTAGTTAAAGCAGTGAAAACAGATGTTATTCAGAAACCACTGGCAGTAGAGGAAAGGGCTGAGCTCCATTCTGATTTTTGCAGAAGTGATTAGGGGTTTTAAAGGGAGAATGAGGGAGCAGGGAGAGCTGGACTCATTAGAGTCAGACAAGTGAAAAATCACAAAGCATCGGTCAGTGTCATTGTGATTAGACCAGCAGTGTCTGCTAGCTGGCAATTTTCAAGGTTAGGATTCTTCCCTCCCACAGAGATTGGGAGGCAGAGACCCTGTTCTTCTTGATGATTACATTTCAAAGGAATGGCTCTCAGGCCTTGAGAAGGACTCTTCTAAGTTGTAGAGATACAGATTCACAACTGTGAGTCTTTTCTCTCTCCAAGAGAGATCAGCAGCCTAACATCAGGTCTTGGCTTGATCAAACAGTAAATTCTCCTGGCAGCCATCGCACTTCCTCAGTCAGGCATTTTAATGGGGTTTAGTGGGAGCCCAGGTCATCCTAGGGACACAGCCTTAAGTTGCTAAAAAATGATGCTAGTGTTTAATCAGGTCTCTAGTGCAAGGGTTTGGACAGAGCTGTTAAGTTCTGTGGTTCTCACAGTTACATTTGTGGGAGGAGAGAAAATGGCTTCAATTATATTTTTAATATTTTGTTTCTGAAGAGCTGGGAAGAGGCTATGTAGGTGTTCTGTATTCTTTATAGAGTCTATACTTGGTATCTCAAATGTTTCATAATTTTTCAAACTATTTGATTAAATAAGCTCTTTCATTTCTAAGCAAAAACATGTTCATTCTCTTCCCCAAAGGAAAGATAACAAAGAGCCACATTATTGCATCCACTTCTAAGTCCAGGATGTCTGCATGATGATCAGTCCTATGGGGAAAATTTCTCTTAATGTGGAATGAGAGTCTAGATGACAGCTATCAAAGAGAATAAAAGGCATGCATCTGGGTCAAATTACCATCCCAATATTCAGGATCTCTACTGGGTCTCTTCAGTTGTTGTCAGGGGGTTTTCAGAAGCTTTTCTAAAATGTTTTTTAAAACTGTTAAGCCAGTGACATGACAGTTGTTCATCAGTTAAGGTGATCCTAACCCTCAACTGTAATTCATCTTGAGAGTAATTAAGCCAGTGACTGCTTTATACTCCATGTGGTAAAAATATTATTCCACTAAAAATATATCGCTTGACATTTTCAAGCATTTTTTTCACTCTGTAGAAGACGAAACTTCCAACTTGCATTCTCTTTAATAGGGCCAGGGTCAGCTTCATGGGCATGTAGTCTGTGCAATAGCACAGGACTCCATGCCATCTGGAAATTCTTTTCTTTTATTATTTTATCTATGTATTGATTGATTTTTGGCTGTGCTGGGCCTTCGTTGCTGCGTGGGTTTTTCTCTAGTGATGAGAGGGGGCCACTCTCTAGTTGCCATGTACAGGCTTCTCATTGCAGAGGCTTATTGCAGAACATGGGCTCTAGGACAAGCAGGATTCAGTAGGTGCAGTTCCCCGACTCCAAAGCACAGGTGGCTCATGGGCTTAGTTGCTCTGAGGCATGTACAGTCTTCCCGGATCAGGAATCAAACCCATGTCTCCTGCACTGGCAGGTGGATTCTTTACCACTGAGCTGTCAGGGAAGCCCTGGAAATTCTTAATAATTTTGGAACAGGAGGCCCCTCATTTTCATTTTGTACTAGGTACCCCCACAAATTATGTAGCCATTCCCAACAGGATCAATATGACATTGATATATACCCCGTGGGGCCAAGATTTCAATAGAAATTATTTAGTGATGATATCTTCTGAAGTGTTTAAATCATCTGTTCCTTACTCATCCAGTGTCATACCGAGTACTCACTCTGAATTCATGATATCCACCAAGATGACATCCTCTTCCTCCAGTGGTAATTCTAGGAATGTGCTTGTTAGCCAAAGTCTTTGAAACTTGGTATGCCTTTGGTTCCTCTTGCTTGAACATGTTGCGCTGGCTGCACCACACTCTCTGTAGTGTTTGCTTGTGTTTGGCTTGTTGATATCCAGGCTGCTGAATTCTCCAAGTGAGGCTTCAAAGGTATGTGAACCAAGAACTTCCAGATGTTCAAGCTGGATTTAGAAAAGGCAGAGGAACCAGAGATCAAATTGCCAACATCCACTGGATCATAGAAAAAGCAGTTCCAGAAAACATCTGCTTTATTGACTATGCCAAAGCCTTTGACTGTGTGGATCACAACAAACTGTGGAAAAGTCTTAAAGAGATGTGAATACCAGACCACCTAACCTGCCTCCTGAGAAATCTGTATGCAGGTCAAAAAGCAACAATTAGAACCAGATATGGAACAACAGACTGGTTCCAAATAGGGAAAGGAGTACATGAAGGCTGTGTATTTTCACCCTGCTTATTTAACTAATATGTGGAGTACATCATGTGAAATGCTGGGCTGGATGAAGTACAAGCTGGAATAAAGACTGCCGAGAGAAATATCAATAACCTCAGATGCACAGATGACACCACCCTTATGGCAGAAAGCAAAGAGGAACTAAAGAGCCTCTTGATGAAGGTGAAAGAGGAGAGCAAAAAAGCAGGCTTAAAACTCAGCATTCAAAAAACCAAGATCATGGCATCCCATTCTATCACTTCATGGCAAATAGATGGGGAAACAATGACAGAGTTTATTTTCTTGGGCTCCAAAATCACTGCAGATGGTGACTGCAGCCATGAAATTAAAAGACACTTTCTCCTTGGAGGAAAAGCCATTTCCAACCTAGACCGCATACTAAAAAGCAGAGACAATACTTTGTCAACAAAGGTCTGTCTAGTCAAGGCTATAGTTTTTCCAGTGGTCATGTATGGATGTGAGAGTTGAACCATAAAGAAAGATGAGCACCGAAGAATTGATGGTTTTGAACTGTGGTGTTGGAGAAGACTCTTGAGAGTCCCTAGGACTGCAAGGAGATCAAACCAATGAAAAAAAAAAACAGTCCTGAATGTTTATTGGAAGGACTGATGCTGAAGCTGAAGCTCCAATACTTTGGCCACCTTATGCGAAGAGCTGACTCATTGGAAAAGACCCTGATGCTGGGAAAGATTGAAGGCAGGAGGAGAAGTCCACTGACTTGATGGACATGAGTTTGAGCAAGCCCTGGGAGTTGGTGATGGACAGGGAAGCCTGGTGTGCTGCAGTCCATGGGATCGCAGAGTCAGACATGACTGAGCCACTGAACTGAACTGAACTGAGTTATTGCAGATCTCGGTGTTGGTTGAGTCTTCTGCTCATAAGCCCTTTTTCCTTTTTCTCTTGCTCTGGATCAGGGTCATCCACGTTTCCCCTTCACCTTGTCTTGTCTTCTGAAAGGACAAACACCAGATTGGGTTGTTGATCTCCAGTCTGCTAAGTTAGTTTTCTAACTCATGAGTTAGAAAAAATGAGAAAATTCATTTTAATGAGTTTTCTGATCTTTCCTCTTGATCTGGATCCAGTTTATATACATTTTTCCCAACATGCCTCACTTCCTGAGATGACAACAATATTACTATGCCCAAAGAACATTCTCTAGCTGGCTACAAGTTTTTATACTTGTAACTTTCCTAGTATTTTTGTGCTTTTAAAAAAATCTCAAAGTCCTACCTTTTACCTGGATGGTTGTGAACTTAAAAGACATATAAGCATGAGATTACAGTAAAATTTGTTAAATTCTAGTAGTAACTCTCTGCTTAAAAATTTTTTCAAGAGCTAGAGAAGATTTTATTATGAAATTGTCTAAATGTATTTTCTTACATTATTCTTTTCTCCTAATTATAAGAAGATTCCGTCAATGATACTAGGAGCTCTCTCTGCTTTTATACATCTTTGGTATCCTTCTGGAACAGAAGGAATTGGAATTTCTTTTTTCATAGACCTGCTAATGCTATTAATTGTGACCACCTGGTACACAATGGAGTCATTCCAAGATATGTCTTCAAGAAATGCATTTCCAGTCATCTACATAGAGTGTATTATCTGCCCGTGCTTCACAGTTATTTGTATTTTCATCCCCAAATAGGAAGGGGTAGTAGTATTCTATATTATCCTTGGATAAAACCAAATTGCATTTTTATAAAGGGAAAATTAAAGTTTGTTGTTTTGAATGAAACTGTAAAAACCAAAAATATGTTTAATCACTTATTGGTGTTCTGTGCCATATAATTATGTAATTCCTATTGTATTAGATGTACATAGGTCATATTATGACACATAGCCTATTCTCAATACATACTTGTGAAATGAACCGAAGAGTGTTTTTAAAATATTTTGGAATGGATGAAGTCATTCACCAAGATAGAAACAGCTGGTTGGGACTAGAGGCAGGTGAGGATTATTGCCTCAACTGTGTGGTCAATTTTTATGTTAGGGGTAATAGCACTTATTTCAGCTTTTATTGTAGTATTATCATAGCATTTCTTTTAAAAGGATAGACAGAAGCAGTCAGAGCTCTTGATCTTTTCTTCCTTCTCAAGCAATCTTTTCTAAATTCTCATGCATTCTTAGGTGAAGATGAACATCCACTAATGTGTATTAATCTATTGCTACATAAAAAATTACCCCCAAACTCAACATCTCTAAACTATAAATATTTATTTATCATGATTTCTGTGGGTCAGGATTTAGAAGCCACTTAGCTAGATGTTTTGGCACCCCACTCCAGTACTCTTGCCTGGAAAATCCCATGGATGAAGGAGCCTGGTAGGCTGCAGTCCAGGGGGTCGCTAAGAGTCAGACACGACTGAGCGACTTCACTTTCACTGTTCACGTTCATGCATTGGAGAAGGAAATGGCAACCCACTCCAGTGTTCTTGCCTGGAGAATCCCAGGGACGGGGGAGCCTGATGGGCTGCCGTCTATGGGGTCGCACAAAGTCGGATACGACTGAAGCAACTTAGCAGCAGCAGCAGCAGCTAGATGTTCTGACTCAGGGTCTCTTGAGGTTATAATCAAGATATTGGCCAGGGTTGCAGTCATGCAATCATCTGAAGGGCTCCCTGGGCTAGAGAGTCTACTTGGACAGTGGCTCACTCACATGCCTGACAAGTTGGTGTTGGCTGTTGGCAGGATTCCTATGGTGCTCTCCAAATGAGACTTTCCATGGGCTACTTGAATGTCCTGTCAACATGGAGGCTGGCTTCCCCTAGAGCGAGAGTTAAGAGAGACCAAGATCAAAGTCACAGTATTTTTTTTATGACGCAGCCTCAAAAGTCACACCCTATCATTTCTGCCATATCATTGGTTACCCAGGTCTGCCCTATTCAGTGTGGGAGGAAACTACAAAAAGGCCTGAAGACTCAAAGGCAAGAATTATTTACGGCAATCTTGGAGGCTGGATGCCACTTGAGGTAACATTAGACCCTATAGATTCTTCATTGTCCAGTCAACTTACCCCTGAGGTTCCTGCCTATATTATCTCAGCTCTCAAGTTCTACCTTGTCTGAACTTGTAAAGGACTAGCAGCAGGCTCTCTTATCTGGGCACTGGTTCATACAGTATCATATATTCTTCAGCTCTGAGAATGACAACTAGTTCTTTTTCTGAGTTCTTTTGTGTCCTCCACTACACCAAATGCAGAGCTGAAAGTGTAGATAGTGTCGAAAAATTCCTGCTGAATAACAAAAGATTGATTTTTGTTCCTTCACGTATCATGTGAGAGTTTCAGAATTCGAAACTTTCCCAGGAATTTTCCCTATCTTACAAAGACAAATGTTTCCACAGTTTTCAAAATTACTTTAGTTATTTGTAATTTTAAAACCCCATCAGGAACAGCGTTCCAAGACTCTTTAAACTACTGAAGCCTAACATTTAATTTAATGATGAACAAAACCAAGTTAATTCCCTTTCACAGATGACAAGTGTACAGTTGGCAGCAATTTCAACATCTGCTTTTAATTCATTTAAAAGTGTTGAGCAAACAGTGATTAAAAAAAGAGCTGGAAACTATAATATTTCTCCATTATCCTTCTAGTGGTTGTCTTTGCTAATTGAAGTTGACTCTTAATTGGCTATATGGATGGACTCAAAGTAAACATTTGGACAGGGATTGACCCATTCTCGGGTTTGGGATGGTTATGCTTTAAAGTGGGAGCCTGTTTTACTCTTTCCTCTTTCCAAATTTGTTCCCAGATGTTCCAGATAAAAGGCTTTTATTAGGATTGAGACACTGCTGGTTAGAAGCAGAGATAGTAAACAATATGTTAGCTGAAATAAGCCTTTATTTTAAAGACTTAACTTCCTGCTTTTTGTGAGTCCACACATTCACAATATGTAAACAATATCCTTAGATAATGATTGTGCTGTTCTTTATGTATCATCTGTCTCCATTCTCCTCATACACTTATACTCACCCTTCCTTTTAGGCATATGTCTTTTCAAATAAAAGAGTTAGCAAGTAACCACACAAGGTAACTAGATGAAATTGCATTATAAATGCTTTTAACAATATGTGTAAAAATACAGGTATGTATCACAATTTTTATGAATATGTTATTTGTAGACTGATTTCTCTAATACCCATGCTAACTTGTACAGCTTATCTCACTCCTGGGCATATACCCAGACAAAACTATAATTCAAAAAGATATGTTCATAGCAGCACTATTTACAATTGCCAAAATATGGAAGCAATCTAAATGTCTATCAACAGATTAATGGATAAAGAAGATGTGGTACATATACACAATGGAAGACTACGTGCTAAGTTGCTTCAGTTGTGTCGACTCTTTGTGAAGCTATGGACTGTAGCCCACCAGGCTCTTTTGTCCATGGGATTCTCCAGGCAACAATACTGGAATGGGTTGCCATGCCCTTCTCCAGGGGATCTTCCTAATGCAGGGATCGAACCTGCATCTCTTGCAGCTTCTGCATTGCTGGTGAACTCTTTACCGCTGAGCCACCAGGGAATACTACTCAGCTATAAAAAAAGAATGAAATAATGTCACCTGCAGCAGAGATTATCATACTGAGTGAAGTCAGACAGAGAAAGGCAAATACCATATGATATCACTCATGTGTGGAATCTAAAATATGGCACAGATGAGACCTCCCTGGTGGTGCAATGGATAAGAATCCACTTTGCAATGCAAGAGACACCAGCTTGCCTAGGGCCACTGTGCTGAGAAGCCCATACACTGCAAGAAATAGTCTCTGCTCACTGCAGCTACAGAAAGCCTGCGGGCAGCAACACCACCACAAGTGAGTCGCTCAGTCACGTCCAGCTCTTTGTGACCCCATGGACTATACAGTCCACGGAATTCTCTAGGCCAGAATACTAGAGTGGGTAGCCTCTCTCTTCTCCAGGGGAATCTTCCCAACCCAGAGATCGAACCCAGGGCTTCCGCATTGCAGGCAGATTCTTTACCAGCTGAGCCACAAGGGAAGCCCAACAACCACAGCCAAGATAAATAAAGAAATAGATCTTTTAAAAATATAAATAAAATATGGCACAAATGAACCTATCTACAAAACAGACTCACTGACACAGAGCTCAGACTTGTGATTGCCCAGGGGAAGGAGGGCAGGGAGAGGGAATTTGGAGTTGGAAGATGCAAAACATTATGTTTAGAAAGGATAAACAATAAGCTCCTACTGTATAGCAAGGGAACTATATCCAATCTCTGGGATAAACCATAGTGGAAAAAGAATATTTTAAAAAAGAAAAATATATATATATGTATATATGTATGTATAACTGAGTCACTTTGCTGTACAGCAGAGATTGGCATAATACTGAAGTCAACTGTACTACAATTTTTAAAATGAAGAAAATAAAAGAAATTGCACAGCTTATCACTGTCATTTCTACATTCCAAATTCACACAAGAATTTAAAAATTAAATAAAAAGAATTCTTAGGATGTAATGAATGAACTCCGGGAGTTGGTGATGGACAGGGAGGCCTGGCGTGCTGCGATTCATGGGGTCGCAAAGAGTCGGACATGACTGAGCGACTGAACTGAACTGAACAGAACTGAATGAATGTGAAAATTACCACAGAAACAAACGCATTTAAAACATTTAAATGAAGAATTTCTTCTTTATAATTTTGCTCATACTTTGTTCTGGACAATATCAACTACTTCTCTGTTGTTAATTAGCATCTGTAACCTGATAAGTCCTAGGTCTGTATTTCCAACGCTGGCCTTTTATAGTTTGCATCGTAAATCTAGCCATCTGTTGGAGCTTGCATTTGGATGACCCATAAACACTTCAAACTCAGTATTTCTAAACGTAAATTCGTTATGTCTATCTGCTCCCCAGTCCATATCATCTCTATAGAGGTAAATGGTTTTATTACGTTTATTCATCCAGTCATCTAAGCCAGAAACTTGAGAGTTATTCTAGCCTTCTTCCCTTCTTCCTCCCCATGGGTCATCATGGGACTAGGCAGATTTTCCTCCCTACATAGTTTCCAAGCCAGCTAGTTCTTCACCAGGCTCCAGTTTTTCTCTTGTTTTTGTTCCTCATTATGTTTTACATGAACAGATTCCTTAATTAGCTTCCAAACTTCTTCCACTGTTTTCCCCAAACAGTCAACATGGACTCTATATCCAGAGTTCATACTGACAGTCCTTAGATTTGCTTAGCAACTTTTATTCTGTCATTTTTAATCACTTGAATATCTTTATATACTTTCAGTTTGTCTCTTCCACCACTTTGGACCAGCCCCCAATTTATACATTTGTCATTTGCTTGGTCCTTTTAAGCGACTTCACTTTCACTTTTCACTTTCATGCATTGGAGAAGGAAATGGCAACCCACTCCAGCACTCTTGCCTGGAGACTCCCAGGAATGGGGAGGCCTGGTGGACTGCCGTCTATGGGGTTGCACAGAGTCGGACATGACTGAAGCGACTTAGCAGCAGCACCAGCAGCAGCACCAGCAGCAAAAGTATTTGAATTTGTGGCCCTTGCTGCACTTCCTAAAATGGAAATCTACCTAAAATCCTCCAATTGCTCATTATTCTCTATAAAGAATGTCTAAGTTCTTTATCATGGATATAGTACTCTCAGAACCTGGAGTATTTTCCCTTCTTCTCTTTCAACGTATGCTTCAGCCATTCTATATTTACAGGTGATGCTTTTGAACTGTGGTGTTGGAGAAGACTCTTGAGAGTCCCTTGGACTGCAAGGAGATCCAACCAGTCCATTCTGAAGGAGATCAGCCCTGGGATTTCTTTGGAAGGAATGATGCTAAAGCTGAAACTCCAGTACTTTGACCATCTCATGCGAAGAGTTGACTCATTGGAAAAGACTCTGATGCTGGGAGGCATTGGGGGCAGGAGGAGAAAGGGACGACAGAGGATGAGATGGCTGGATGGAATCACTGACTTGATGGACATGAGTTTGAGTGAACTCCGGGAGCTGGTGATGGACAGGGAGCCCTGGTGTGCTGCGATTCATGGGGTCGCAAAGAGTCGGACACGACTGAGCGACTGAACTGGACTGAACTGAATATGCCCTGCTGCTCCATGACTTTATGTCTTTGTTAAAACTTACTTCCTCTGCTTTGTTATGTCTAACTTCCTTCAACTGGTTACACTTAGCCACATGGTTTGAGCAACATTTTCTTTGTAACCCTCTCTCTCAAGCAGAATTATTCACCCCTGCCTTTTGCTACCACTTTCCCTTAAATATACCTCAAAACTTATATGCTTATGTATTTGTTTCTCTGCTAGACATTATATCTGTAGGACCAGCTTCATATGTCTTTACACTGCTAGTGCCTAGCAGAGTCTTTTATAATAGCTGTAATCTGTTGTATGAGTAAATGGATGAATGGATTGTGTGTGTGAGTGTGTGTGTGTAACCTTGTTACTGCAAACACTTAAAGAATATTTACTATGTGTTGGCATTGTTCTGATTTCCCAGGTGGCACAGTAGTAAAGAATCTGCCTGCCAGTGCAAGAGATGCAGGCTCAGTCCTGGGTCTGGAAGATACTCTGGAGAAGGAAGCGGCAACCTGATCTAGTATTCTTGCCTGGAAAATTCCATGGACAGAGGAGCCTGGTACAGTCCATGGGGTCGGAAAAGACAACCCCAGAACTGAGTGACTGAGCACACACACACACACACACACACACACACACACAGGCATTGTTCTAAGCACTTCTAACTCATTTAATCCTCCCAACAACCTTACGAATTAGTAATGAATAAATATGAAACCAGATACAAGTTAGATCAAATAGGCGAGTAGTTTCTATTACAATTTAAGAAGCATTTCTTTAGAAGTAGAAATGATTGTCATGTTTGTATGAAATTTTAAAAAATAAGTTAATGAAGACACACAAAAGATGAAGAAGAGGCAGGCCATTACATCAGGGTCCTAATATATATATCACAAGGTGCTGTTGCTCAATTGGATGTTCCTGCTTCTGCTTAATGAAATCTTTCCTGGGAGAGGCAAAAATCTTGTGTCATCATTTTTAACCTGAACAAAATAATTTCTCCTTGCCATAAAAACTTTATCATTTTTTAAATCATCGATTTGTATAAAGCACTTGGTGACAATCTATCAGCAGAAACAAAGCCTACATTCACAGATAGTGACGATGCTTAAATTTTATCTAGTCACAGTCTTGACAATGTCCTGCCAAGCTCTACATAATCTGCAACTCCAGTGCTCCCTCCATCTAGAAAGCTCTTTCCCCAGATATGTTTATGGCTCACTGGGTAGACAGCGCCCAGGTAGGCAAAGATACGGAAAAGAACTTCAGGGAGGGACTGACACCATCAAATACAGAAAAGCCGCAGGCATGTTGGCGGTTCCGAGAGTAGGCCGGTGACAGGAGAGACAGCTCAGCTAGGATCTGGCAGGAATGAAGAGCAACTGAAAGTTCTCAAAGAGGACAAGGCTTCATGACCCAAGGAGAGTTTTACAAAGATGTCCAGGGGATTGAGTTCAGTTGGACTGAAGGTAAAAGAGATCAGAGATAGGGTGGTCAGCCCGGAGCCGATAAGATCCTAAACTGGGATATGAGCCACAGAGCCACAAGAAAAGTAATGAGTGAGAAAGATTGTGGGAAGAGAAAGATGACGAGAGACCGCATTCCTGATCAGACACGAGAGACAAGAGAAGCGGGGTGTGGTCCAGACGCTAGTAGCCGCAGCAGGAGCAAAGACCTCAGGAGGGATCTGCTGGGGATAGAGGTTTGATGGAATGTGGGTATATTAGGCAGCTGGAAATAACACTGTGGCCCAAAACGTGCGTTAGGTCTAAGGATAAAAATTCTGTGAAATTCTGCTTCTGGTTCTTTCTGTAGGATGAGAAGTAACGAATCAAGAGACAGAGATGGAAATGGGCACTCTCACGCGCCACTGTGGGAGGTGAACTGATGCAATGTTTTTGGGTTAGAACTTGGAAATACTCATCACTATCTAAAATATGCATGCCCTAAACATTCTCTGTAGAATTTATCTTATAGAGATATCTGTATAGATATAGAGATATGCATAGAGATATCTGTATATCTTATAGAGATATCCATACTCTTGAGCAAGAGTACGGACAATGATGGACTTTCCAGGTGGTGCTAGTGGTAAAGAATCTGCTTGCCAATGCAGGAGACACAAGAGACGTGGGTTCAATCCCCGGGTTGACAAGATTCCTTGGACCCACTCCAGTATTCTTTTCTGAAGAATCCCATGGACAGAGGAGACTAGTGATCTACAGTTTCAGGGTTGCAAAGAGTCAGACACAACTGAAGCCTCTTAGCACACATGCATATCAAGGATGCTCATTGATGTATTGTCTGGTTTGTAACGGCAAAAAAAAAAAAAAAGAAGTCAACCTAATTGTCCATCATCAGATGGTACCTGTATATGAGAAATACCATGTTGCTGCTAAACCAAATGAGGTAAAACTATGTATAATGATACAGAAAGATGTCTATCATATATTAAGTTTAAAAAAAAGCAAGTTGTAAGTTGTAGATATGTTAAAAAACTAGGTATGAGGAATCTTTTTTCTTTTTATGATGTGGACCATTTTTAAAGTCTTTATTGAATTTATTGTGTCAATATTGCTTCCTTTGTATGCTTTGGTTTTTTTGGCCTCGAAGCATATGAGATCTTAGCTCCCCAGCCCGGGATCGAACCTGCACCCCCTGTATAAGAAGGCGAGGTTAAACACTGAACCACAAGGGAAGTCCCAGGAAGAAACTTTTCACAATGAATGACATGAAGTCACTCAGTCATGTCCGACTCTTTGCGACCCCGTGGACTGTAGCCTACCGGGCTCCTCCATCCATGGGATTTTTCCGGGCAAGAGTACTGGAGTGGGTTGCCATTTCCTTTTCCAGAAGATCTTCCCGACCCAGGGATCGAACCCAGGTCTCCTGCATTGTAGGCAGATGCTTTACCGTTTGAGCCACAAGGGAAGCCCTCACAATGAATATGTATCAATGAATAGTATCATATTATCACCACGTACACTACTTTTTCATGTACATTTTACATATCTTTCCATTTTACTTGTCAATTATACCTCAATAAAGCTAAAAAAAAATAATTTTAGAAAAAAACATTTAAAATCCCCACAGCCACCACTAACAGAACAGTTCACTGGTGTCTGTTCTGGTTCTACCTACCCTTGAAAAGCTGGGTCCAATAGCGAGTCACTTTTCCATCCTCCAGGAATCGTGTTAATCATTTTATTTATTTTTAAGTAAAACAAAAGGGTGGGGGGAAAGCAAGTTGCAAAATGATGTGTCTACTGCAATTCCACTTTTCAAAAAAACAGTGAGATGTGTATTTGGACATGCACCTAGGAAGGTCTGAGAGAATATGTGGAATTATTAACTGTGACAATTTAGGTTGGGCATGACTTGAGAGGGCATTGACCTTCCACAGCTATAAATTGTTAGACTTTCTTCCACTAACCATGCATGATGCTTGTAATCAGAATAGGAGTTTGGAATGTTAGCAAAACCACTTTCAGACTTTCTTAAGTCACTGTCACTAAAGGTGAGATGAAAGTAGGTCAGAGCAAAGCAGGAAAAGGTGAGGTGAACTGACTGTGCGCAAGGCATGTGGGGTGTATGTATGCAAACACATGGACAGGGCCGTGCCCGTCTAGCCTCCTCTCCTAGCACCTGCCCCATCCCCTCACACTTGCCTCCTCTGTGTTCCTGGACTAAGCCTTTCAACACATGGCCTCTGCACATTCTGTCTCTGCCTTGAAAACACCCCAAGCCCCAAACACACAGAGCCTCCAACATGCACACACCTTGCTCTTACTTCACATACCAGCTCAGCTGCCACTTCCCCCAGAGAAGTGATAGGATAGGACAGGCTTTCAGATTATAATAGCAGGCCCCTCTGTTATATGAGTTCTTGGATACGTCACACACGATTTGCATGGGGAAACAAGAAATTTAAAATGGGAAAAGAGAAGGAAGGCAGAGACTGTCTTCCTTTAATAGTATTCAGGTTTTGAAACTTTTCTTCTTCTTTCAAAAGATCCACATTATTTCTTGGATAATAAAGTAAAATCGACGTAAAAGTAGATCCGCATTATTTACTCTGCCTGCTTCTCCTACTTTTAAGTGTATTTGTGGTTCTTCTTAGATATTTCCTATGAAGGGCAGCAAGAGAACCCAGAAATTGTTAGTAAATTGTTAGTTCCTGCAGCATCATTTACAATTTCTCTTTGGACAAGTTCTTTCTGTGGTTGTTTATTGAGCACTTTAGCACGCATCAATATTAACTTCTGTTTGAGACCCTGGGTGGAAATGACCTTCTCTGTCTCCCATCTTCCTATGTATACCTGTTCTACTCTCTTATGCAGTGCAAGCCCAGCCCATCACTGTGATTGTCAATCTTCTGAGCAGTGGACTAACCCGAAGTGAAAGGGAAAGTGTTTTTTCAGTCGTGTTTGACTCTTTACGACCCTGTGGACTGTCTCTGTCCATGGAATTCTCCAGGCAAGAATTCTGGAGTGGGTAGCCATTCCCTTCTCCAGGAGATCTTCCTGAGCAAGGAACTGAACACGGTCTCTTGCATTGCAGGCAGATTCTTTACCATCTGAGCCACCAAGGAAGCCCAAGGAGTTTTTTAAAGTGTGGGAATATATCCTCAGGGATTCTGACTCTGCTGATTTAGGATCAGACCCAAGCACAAGGGTGTTCTGAACGTTCCTTGGGTGACGCTAATGTGCCATCAGCATTAAGTACCATTGGCCAAGATTAATCTTGAAACAGAAACTCTATTTGGAGAACTGCAGAACATCTGACTTCTGGAAATCAAAGCCTGCGTGGTTGCAGTGGCCCTTGTCTCTTAAATGGTGTCTGAGTTGCTTCGTTCACAAAGGTAGAAGCTGAAGGCAGACATCATAAAGGGTGATGGCTGAAGCATCACCCTGAATCAAGGCTGATCACTTTGGACCCTAGCACTTGCTTGTAGGAAATAGCTTGATCACTTGAACAGCTGGAGTAGGGCAGGTGTTCATGCACAAGCAGACTAAATGCTTCTGGGGACCTATACTAACCTTCAGATTCTGTTCTCTGTCACTCATGTGTCTCAAAGACTTTCAGAACAAGCAAGTATGCTTTTAGGAGTTTAATGCATGGGGCACCTGAGGCCCTGGAAGGTTTATGCTTTATGCTGAAGGTTTATGCTTTATGCTGAAGGTTTATGGTTTATGCTGAAGAATATTCTTTAGCACAGTCCAGCTCCCTGGACTCCTGACTCCCAAACTCCAGAGGTTATCACCAGCTGTCCTACCTGAAGCAGGGCCTGAGTCCTAGTCCGGGCTCGGCCACTGAGCAGATCGATGTGGGCCTCTTAAATCACCTCTTCACTCAGGGCTTTCGTTCCCTCATTCCTTCGGATGAGCTCAGTTAAACCGTATCCAAACCCCCTTCAGCATGAACAAGTGACACTAGGTGGCACTCATGTAACTCTAATGGGGAACGCTTGGCCCATGTTGGCTGTCAAGCTCCTGCCCCTGAAAAGATCCGAGGACAGGCGAAGCACAACTTGGGAAACGATGCATTTTATGAGGACTTCTTGGGCCTCGTTTCACCAAGACTTTTTGAATCTGTGAATGTCTGTTGTGTTTTACCAGATACTTTTTACTAATGTACTTCAGATTTCATATTCCTCTCCTTTTCATCATCTCAAATCTTTAAATGTTGTAGAGAAAACTATTCCCCATGGCTTAGCTACACACACATGCTTGTGTGACATAAAAGCGTGTGCTATTACCTTGCCAAGTTCTCCCTGTCATGTGCCACTACACGAGTAACTTCTAGGAAAGAGACTCGCTGTCCCAGCACCGAGCTTCAAGCAAATGGAATTCTTCCCTGCAATGAGTCGCCACTGGACACGGTGACCCAGACGTGGCTTTTGTTTGAAGCCTTGCTCCCCACAGCTGGTTTGTTCTCATGTTTCCAAGATGTTCATTCTGGTCCAGGTTCATTTCTAGTATGCAGTCTGGCTCAGCTTGAATTCAGGCCTTGAGCTTCATGATCAGGATATTATCTCAAAGGCGATGCTTTCTTCACTGACAAAAGTCACCTAAAACATCTTGCAGATGCTTCTTCACTCAAGGACCAGAGTAGTAGTATGCAAGGATAAAAGTGAAAGTGTTAGTTGCTCAATCATGTCCAACTCTTTGCCACCCCATGGACTGTAGAAACAACAGCTGCTGCTGCTGCTGCTGCTAAGTCACTTCAGTCGTGTCCGACTCTGTGCGACCCCATAGATGGCAGCCTACCAGGCTCCCCCATCCCTGGGATTCTCCAGGCAAGAGTACTGGAGTGGGTTGCCATTGCCTTCTCTGAGAAACAACAGACTGTTTCCAAATAGGAAAAGGAGTGCATCAAGGCTGTATATAATCAGCCTGCTTATTTAACTTATATGCAGAGTACATCATGAGAAACACTGGGCTGGAGGAAGCACAAGCTGGAATCAAGATTGCCGGGAGAAATATCAATAACCTCAGATATGCAGATGATACCACCCTTATGGCAGAAAGTGAAGAGGAACTAAAGAGCCTCTCGATAAAAGTGAAAGAGGAGAGTGAAAAAGTTGGCTTAAATCTCAACATTCAGAAAACAAAGATCATGACATCCAGTCCCATCACTTCATGGCAAATAGATGGAGAAACAGTGGAAACAGTGGCTGACTTTATTTTTGGGGGCCCCAAAATCACTGCAGATGGTGACTGCAGCCATGAAATTAAAAGACACTTACTTCTTGCAAGGAAAGTTATGACCAACCTAGACAGCATATTAAAAAACAGAGACTATTTTGTCAAAAAAGATCCATCTAGTCAAGGCTATGGTTTTTCCAGTAGTCGTGTATGGATGTGAGAGTTGGACTATAAAGAAAGCTGAGCACTGGAGAATTGAAGCTTTTGAACTGTGGTGTTGGAGAAGACTCTTGAGAGTCCCTTGGACTGCCAGGAGATCCAACCAGTCCATCCTAAAGGAGATCAGTCCTGGGTGTTCACTGGAAGGACTGAGGTTAAAGCTGAAACTCCAATACTTGGGCCACCTCATGCGAAGAGCTGACTCATTGGAAAAGATCCTGATGCTGGGAAAGATTGAGGGCAGGAGGAGAAGGGGATGACAGAGGATGAGATGGCTGGATGGCAATACCAACTTGATGGACATGGGTTTGGGTGAGCTCCAGGAGATGGTGATGGACAGGGAGGCCTGGCGTGCTATGGCTCATGGGGTCTTAAAGAGTTGGACACGACTGAGCGACTGAACTGAACTGGACTGCAAGCTGCCAGGTTCCCTCTGTCCATGAGATTTCCTAAGCAAGAATACTGGAGTGGGTTGCCATTTCCTTCTCCAATCCAAGAGTATAGCAACAAAAATAAGTGTAGAGGACCTAAGTTTGGCATCCAAACCTGTGAGATCTGAGATTTAAGAAGTTTCATATTGTTAATTCATCTTGGGAGTAATAGGTAGATTTCAGTGACTTCACCCTCAATATAAAGGATCTTGGACTTGCATGGATGTCCTGGGTGAATTATAGTCATGACTTCCCAATGTAGCATGGTGTTAGAGTCAGAGTAAGGAAGTGAGGGTACATATGTGTGCACACTGGTGGACTATGAAGATCTAAAGCCAAATGCTAATAGCAGTGGTGTTATGGGTAACTTTCACTGTCATCTGTATCAGTTCAGTTCAGTCGCTCAGTTGTGTCAGACTCTTTGCGACCCCATGAATCGCACGCCAGGCCTCCCTGTCCATCACCATCTCCCAGAGTTCACTCACACTCAAACTCCTCTGTATACATTTCTGTATTTCTCAAATTTCATTTAATGACTATGAAATTTTTTTTGCATTTTATTATTTCAAAGTTCAAGAGAAAAAAGAGGGAAAGAGAAAAGAATGATCAAGCAGGTTTCAGTAAAGAAACTGTTATTTGTAACTTACCTTGTTTGTGGTTTTTTAAAAAAAGAAGCTAATAATAGTATGATTTCAAAAGGGGATTGTACTATTTTGCCGCTGCTGCTGCTGCTGCTAAGTCGCTTCAGTCGTGTCCGACTCTGTGCCACCCCATAGACGGCCTCCCATCAGGCTCCCCTGTCCCTGGGATTCTCCAGGCAAGAACACTGGAGTGGGTTGCCATTGCCTTCTCCAATGCATGAAACTGAAAAGTGAAAGTGAAGTCGCTCAGTCGTGTCCGACTCTTAGCGACCCCATGGACCGCAGCCTACCAGGCTCCTCCGCCCTTGGGATCTTCCAGGCAAGAGGACTGGAGTGGGGTGCCATCGCCTTCTCCAGTACTATTTCGCTAGGATGTAGAAATTACTTGATTCTGGGGTGATCCACTGACAGTGAAGTAACACCTGGAAACACCTCACATTAACATTACAATTTTCCTAAACATACATGAAAGGAATTGCTAAAATGAATACAAATATTTAGAATAATTTTTAATTCTCCTCTTGTTTACACAATATGTACTATGTTAAGGGTGAAGCTGTTTTCAACTATGATGTTTTACTTTTCTGCTTTATGCTAATTCTACAAAGCTTGGCAGATCCCCAACTGTGACTTCTTTTAGGACTTTTTGTTGCCACTCTTCATTCTGCTTAACATCCCCCGGGGGTAAAGAGCACCAAGCTTGGAAACGATCTGGAGCAAGGTTCTAATCCACCTTTGGTACAGCCCAGCAGTGTAAGCACGGTCAGCTTACTTAAGTGTCGTGGGTTTCAGGTTCTCCATTTGTAAAGTGAAGCATGGTTGTTTTTATTATCTCTACCACCTCAGTTATTATAGGTATAAAATAAGATAATGGACGTGACAGGAGTCAAAATTCTATAGTGAGTTCTTTTGGAAACAGATGGTGAGATAAAGCTAGGAGTGAAAAAGGTTTTCTGAGGGTGTGACCCTCGTAAAAGGAAAGAGGAGTGAACAGGATTGAGGAGGGGAGTGGTCAGAGGGCAATGCTTTCTCAGCAGCCCAACAGGGAGCACAGAGCTCTGATGGCCAGTTCCCAGAGTCCGTGTTGGATGGGAATGGCCGGTTCATACACCACTGCCTTGCTCAGTCATTGCCTTGAAGGCTAATCTCATGAAGAGAGTGACTTCAGCTCCAGCACAGAGCAGGTTGGAGAAGGAGCTGACAGCCTCTAGCTCAGTGTCTAACCACACTTCTTGAAGCTGAATAGCAAGTCCTTTCTGGAAAGGAGGATGTGAGCAATAGATCTCACGTCTGCCACACTGGGCCCTAACACGATTCTACTTGGGGTCACCACTTGAGACAGGCGTACATTATATGTCAAGATTATGAGTTCCCTTCCTCTGACCACAGACTTCTGTCCTTTGATACTGTCCACTCCTTCTCTGAGCATTGAGCACACCCCTCCACCTTCTGTGACCCCTCTCCTTCTCTCCCTTCCCTATCTTGACAGTCATCTCCTTCTGATTTCCCTGACCTCTCTAGCAAGGTTCACCAGCTTGGACTCAAGGGTCTGGCATTTTTAATACTGCCTTCTCTTGCTCCTCTTGACCCTTCTTTGATTGTCTCTCCTGCTTGCCAGACTAATTCTGAGTCACCCCACAGTCTTCTGTCCTCTGAAACTTGAGTGCCAAAATTTACTGGAAAAATTCATGTAGGGAATTCCCTACAGGTCCAGTGGTTAGGACTCCAAGCTTCCACTGCCCGGGGCCAAGTCCCATCCCTCGTTGTCAGGGAACTAAGATCCCACAAGCTGCATGGTGCAGCCAAAAACAAAAGTAACTCATGTAAATCTACTGCGCGGTAAACTACACTTCAATGACAGCCAATTTCACCAACACATTTACTGTAGCAATCCTTTTATCCAGTTCTAGTTGTCTTCCTGTTCCATTTATGCTATGTCTAACTTGTAAGACATAGTTGACATTTATTCAATTCCACCTTATGCAGAAAGTATCTATGGAATTGATTTACTCCCTCCCACTCTTCTCCCTTCAACTTTTATATGGTAACTTAAAAAATATATTTATTCATTTATTTATATTTTTGGCTGTGCTGGGTCTTTGATGCTGTGCAGGCTTTCCCTGGCTGTGGTGAGCAGGGGATGCTCCTCCTCGACGTGTGCAGGGCTCTCACTGCGGCAGCTCCTCTTGCTGCAGAGCACGGGCTCCAGGGCGAGTGTTGTCAATGGCCCAGGGGTTGTGGCACACCAGCTTAGTTGCCCTGAAGCATGTGGGATCTTCCTGCGGACCAGGGATTGAAACCCATGTCCCCTGCATTGGCAGGTGGATTCTTAACCACTGGTCAACCAGGAAAGTCCCTATATGGTGACTCTTGAAGGTTGAGCTATGACCTGAACTACCTTGACTCTTGTGCCTCACCCAGAACAGTGCCATAAGCTTATCTGGCACCAAAAAAAATTGTTGAATGAATAGTTGAATGAAGAAGAACAATTAAAGTTGTTTTGTTATATGCCTATTACAAGTTAAGGACAATGTCAAGTATTTTATGTACGTCACCTCAGTCTGCACAGGACTCCCATTTTGTAGGTTTTATAGATTTGTTTGTTACCTATCTCGTGCTGCTAATATAAATTCCTTGAGGGCAAATAACTAGTCTGATTTGGTTCTTTGAGCTTCACTTTCCAGGTGATTCCTGGCACAAAGATGATGCTCAATAAAAGTTAGATGAGGGATCAGGTAAATGACGGGATGGCAAATGAAGGGTCAGTGTTAAGACTGCTCAACATCAAAGCCTGTATACTTTGTGCCATGTCATGTGGCTGTGTCTGTTTTAAGTGTTGTCAACTGCCCAAAGCTTCACAACAATTTCATGACCAAATATGAATTAGAAGAAAATGACCCTCCATACCATACTTCAATCAAAATGGTGGCAGAAATTATAGTTGTCACTTGCTTTATTTACTTCTAAAGAATGTACCTAATAACATAGGAAGGATAATGGGCCAGCTCGTGAATTTTGTTTCTACCTCAAACATCTGACTATAATTGTTTTTTTATCTTGGTCTGAGGTCATCCGTGACTCAGTGTATGTTTGGATATCATTTGGGAGCCATTTGAATTCATAAGTCTTCTATTTCCTACCATGAGAATAAGAATGGACAATATTTGCATATGCTAACCTTATAGTGAGAAATTTATAAAGAATGACTTAAACAAAATGGCACTTGGCAGATAGTGATAATTAAGTTC
Source organism: Budorcas taxicolor (assembly GCF_023091745.1). Lineage (NCBI taxonomy): Eukaryota > Metazoa > Chordata > Mammalia > Artiodactyla > Bovidae > Budorcas > Budorcas taxicolor. The sequence continues at coordinate 109,273,371 of NC_068910.1, read as the reverse complement.
TTAATTAATCTTTCTGCCAGAATATGGCTTTTAGTCAACCATTTGATAATAGTCCACATAATGTGGCAAGCACCAGAGAGATGGTTCTAGACAGCTCATGGATCCCAAAAGTATGCAAATCTTTGAACCTATTGTTGGAAATTGAACAACAATAGAGGTGAGATTCTAGAATTTCCATTCTTTCTACTACTTATAATGGAACTAAACAACTGTGAACGCATTTTAGAGATTGCTGAGGCCTTTATTCATAAAGCATTTTATGAACATTTTAGTGTAAATACCAACTATTTGTAAATCTTATGATTCCATAACGAAATGTTTTCCTAAACAATTTGGACCACTCCATAATAGTTCTAATGGTTTCCCTATTAAGTACCTTTCAAAAATAGCCACAACATGTCTTTTTTAAATAGATGAGTATTAACCAAATGGAAGCATGCACTGAAAGTTTCTGCTAAAGCAATGAAACCAAAATAGTCTATAGAATAAGGAACTCAAACTAAATGACCACTAAATTTGCTTTTAGTCATGGGGAAAAGAAATCTATGGCTGTAACCTTGAAAAAGTTTGCTGCTGCTGCTGCTGCTGCTAAGTCACGTCAGTCGTGTCCGACTCTGTGCGACCCCATAGACAGCAGCCCACCAGGCTCCCCCATCCCTGGGATTCTCCAGGCAAGAACACTGGAGGGGGTTGCCATTTCCTTCTCCACTGAAAAAGTTTAGTCAATGCTAAAACCTGAATACAATTCACATGCTCTGTTATCCATGCCTTACATGATAAATTCTTGCCCATTTAACTCAAATCTGAAGGGAAGTTAGCAACTCTATGTGAATTCATCCATTTGTTTTTATTAACTCATCTTTCTATCGCCATGTTTAATAAAATGGTCATAACCTAACAAGAACTTCCAGTTAAAGGAAGAGGCATTTTCAGAAATGTTTTTTCCTTATGTTTTTAGCAAAAGTGATGATGTATTTTCAAAACCCAGTTTTATGTTCCACAGTTATAATTTTGTGCCATATTTCCCTATAAAAAGAGCTGATAGTGCAGCACCTCTTCCAATAATAGCTTACCTTCCTATTACACAGTTTAACAAATTTATATTTAATTTTTGGCACTGAGACAGGATCTCAGTTCCTTGACCAGGAATGAAACCCAGGCCATGGCAATGAAAGCATGAAATCCTAACCCTAGGCGAGCAGGGAACTCCCCAAATTTATTTTTTCAGTTTTTAAATTTCCTATCACATTCACCACATTAACTCCTCTAAACCTTCTCATCACTCCTTAGGCACCCAGTCTCCTTGACCCCTCATTCTCTACCTTTGATCCCCTCAGTGACCCTGAAGAGAGAGCTTGGTAGGTATTCTCAGCCAGAAATGAGCAAACCAAACCTCAAGGAATCAAAGAAGCTAGCTTGTGGAAGATGATGCCTCAGATTACAATTTATATTGCATTTGTGAAGTTAACTTGAATAAAGTTTTGAATGAAAAAATAGTCATTTGGACAACTCAAAATGGCTAAAACCATTCTAGGAAAATTGATAATTGATAGATCCATTTCAAGACCATTTGCCCACCCACAAGGATCCACAGGGACTTCTGAACTGAACTCATTATCTCCTGATGTGTATTCTTCCTGCTATAATGTAGTTGGATTGCTCAGATGGGTATGAGTTTAGACACTGCTGACTCCCTAACTCTGAGACATGTTGGATAGATGGCACATAACTGAACAAATATTTGTTGAATTAATAAGTGAACTTAAATTTTTAATAGGTCCTCATTTTTCATTAGCTGTTTCTTTGGTACAACTATTTTGGAAGACAATAAAACAACATATAGCAAGAACCATAGGAATATCTGTGTGATACTGTTTGATTCAGGAATTCTACACCAAAGAATTTTTCGTAAAGAAAAAATCCTATGGGAGTAACATCTTGAAGGTATTCTCAAGATTATTAATCATAGGCAAAATACCAAAACAGCCTCAAAGCCCAGGATACAGTATCTATGAAGGATATGATTTCTGGCTGCTAAGCATGTTCCTTCCCTATCACTTCCTTTATCCCTTTCAAACATAAAGGTAGGCAAATGACCCAAAGTGACCAATCAAATTGTCCCATTTCCACAGCACACAGTGATTGCTTTAGGGATGAGCCAATAAAAGTCCTTTCCTAGGAATTTTCCTTTAGAATTACTTAGGAAGACATTCTTTTGCTCCTATTGTCAAGGATTGGAAAAATACAACTCCATGTTGCCAGCCACATGGGGAAATTCCGGCTGGCTGCAGCAAAATCAAGTAAGGCCAATACACAAGCAGACACAAGAGGTGAAAAGAGACAGAAACTCAGCTGGCACATTCCTGAAAACATAATTTGAGTCCTGAATCCTAACATCTCTCCCACTCATGTCTACTCCAGTTACATAGGCCATTAAGTCTCTATTTTTGTTTAAGCTGGGTTTCTGTCACTTAGAATTAAGAGCCCTGATTACTACATCCACACAAAGGAATGCTATGTAGCCTTTAAAATAGCAATTTTGCAGACACATGGGAAAATGTTTACAGCAAATGCTAAGTGGCAGTAAGAAAAGACAAAATAATAGGTATGTATGTCTGAAAATACAGAAAAAAGGTGGGTGTGTTAACAGTGCTCACCCGAGTGAGAGTGAGAAGGAATAAAATTTTACTTTACTTTTATATGCTTCTGCTACTTAACAATATTTCAGTGAACATGTGTAATATTGCTATTGTCCCTTAAAAAGAAAAAAGTACGTACCTCAGGATTACCATGATGTAAATACACTTAAACCACCTGCAAGATTATATGAAAATAGCAATTATGCTAAAATGTGAGGTTTTAGTTGTTTAAATTTTTCAAAAACATCTTGGAGATGACTTTACTTACTTATTGGCTTTTCAGTAAGAAAGTAAACATTTTAAAGAATAAAATGAATTAACCCTTTCATGTGATAACTTGAAAGATTAAGACTAACAAAGGAGAAGAGTAATCTCATCTGTTGGGAATTTGTTTATAAATTATAATTTCATGTCAAATTAACGTTTCACTTTAAAGTGCTTGTGGGGACGTTCAGTGCTAGATTGCTGATTTTCCTACCATTTGCTTGCCATTTCTCATAGTTCATTTTAATGATTGTATAATTGTAAAATTTGTCCAGTTAATTTATACCAAGACTAGTTGTGGAGGAAATCATCTTTCCTTTTGCTTTATTTTAGTATTAGCCCTGGTAGTTAATTCCATGTACGATAGCTCACTTCTGCTCAGTTTTTCTTACATGGAAAATGAGAACTTTAGGTGTACAATTTTGTATATAAAATAAAGATTTTACCTGATGATGTGATTGGTTGTTTGGTTTAGAAAAAAAATTCATTAGTCAACGATTTTAGATGGTTACTTCTTTTGGTAAATTTAGAATAATAAACTTCTATATACTTTATTTTTACTTCTACTAAGAGAAGTGAAATATATCTTTACTCATTTTTTTCTACCTGAATATTGGGATGTATGAGATATTGGTATATAATTAGTAACATATGATTCTGAAGCACTGAGAGGGAAAAAAAAACATAATTAAGACAAGGCATAACATTTCTTCAACTTCAATACAATAAAGCACTGTTTTAGCCCTGATTCACAAAGTAAAAAGTAATTTATGTACTTTTAAAAGGTTATTTATCTTCTCTTTACCTCATTTTTTTCAGTTATAATAGAGACATAATAATAGCTTCCTTGACAACTTCCTAGGGTTTGTGTATCTACTGAGATTATCAACAAAATATTATTAGAGTGTATTACAGAGAAAAGTGCACACTTTAGAAGTGTACAGCTTGATAAATTTTTACCAACCAAGCGTGCTCACGTGATAAACATATGAGAAACAGAATGTCACCATAATCCAGAAATATCACTCACTACCCTTCAAGTCACTGCTGCTGCTGCTGCTAAGTCGCTCCATTCGTGTCCAACTCTGTGCGATCCCATAGACGGCAGCCCACGAGGCTCCTCCGTCCCTGGGATTCTCCAGGCAGAGCACTGGAGTAGGTTGCCATTTCCTTCTCCAATGCATGCATGCATGCTAAGTGGATTCAGTCATGTCTGACTCTGTGTGACCCTATGGACAGCAGCCGACCAGGCTCCTCTGGCCATGGAGTTCTCTAGGCAAGCATACTGGAGAAGGCTGCCATTTCCTTCTCCTCTTCAAGTCACTCAGTTCACTTCAGTTCAGTCGCTCAGTCGTGTCCAACTCTTTGCGACCCCGTGAATTGCAGCACACCAGGCCTCCTTGGCTTCGATCACGGCATCTGGTCCTATCACTTCATGGGAAATAGATGGGGAAACAGTGGAAACAGTGTCAGACTTTAGTTTTGGGGGCTCCAAAATCACTGCAGATGATGATTGCAGCCATGAAATTAAAAAGATGCTTATTCCTTGGAAGATAAGTTATGACCAACCTAGATAGCATATTGAAAAGCAGAGACATAACTTTGCCAACAAAGGTTCATCTAGTCAAGGCTATGGTTTTTCCAGTAGTCATGTATGGATGTGAGAGTTGGACTATGAAGAAAGCTGAGCGCCAAAGAGTTGATGCTTTTGAACTGTGGTGTTGGAGAAGACTCTTGAAGAGTCCCTTGCACTGCAAGGAGATCCAACCAGTCCATCCTAAAGGAAATCAGTCCTGAATATTCACTGGAAGGACTGATGCTGAAGCTGAAACTCCAGTACTTTGGCCACCTCATGTGAAGAGTTGACTCATTGGAAAAGACTCTGATGCTGGGAGGGATTGGGGGCAGGAGAAGAAGGGGACGACAGAGGATGAGATGGCTGGATGGCATCACCGACTCAATGGACATGAGTCTGAGTGAACTCTGGGAGTTGGTGATGGACAGGGAGGCCTGTTGTGCTACGGTTCATGGGGTCACAAAGAGTCAGACACGACTGAGCAACTGAACTGAACTGAACTGAGGACTTCCTGTCCATCACCAACTCTCAGAGGTCACTCAAACTCACGTCCATCGAGTCAGTGATGCCGTCCAGCCATGTCATCCTCTGTGGTCCCCTTCTCCTCCTGCCCTCAATCTTTCCCAGTATCAGAGTCTTTTCCAATGAGTCAGCTCTTCGCATGAGGTGGCCAAAGTACTGGAGTTTCAGCTTTAGCATCATTCCTTCCAAAGAACACCCAGGACTGATCTCCTTTAGAATGGACTGGTTGGATCTCCTTGCAGTCCAAGGGACTCTCAAGAGTCTTCTCCAACACCATAGTTCAAAAGCATCAATTCTTTGGCACTCAGCTTTCTTTATAGTCCAACTCTCACATCCATACATGACTACTGGAAAAACTATAGCTTTGACTAGACGGACCTTTGTTGGCAAAGTAATGTCTCTGCTTTTTAATATGCTGTCTAGGTTCATCATAGCTTTTCTTCCAAGGAGCAAGCGTCTTTTCATTTCATGACTGCAGTCACCGTCTGCAGTGATTTTGGAGCCCCCCAAAATACAGTCTCTCACCTTTTCCATTGTTTCCCCATATATTTGCCATGAAGTGATGAGAACAGATGCCATGATCTTAGTTTTCTGAATGTTGAGTTTTAAGCCAACTTTTTCACTCTCCTCTTTCACTTTCATCAAACGCCTCTTTAGTTCTTCTTCGCTTTCTGCCATAAGAGTGGTGTCATTTGCATATCTGAGGTTATTGATGTTTCTCCTGGCAATCTTGATTCCAGCTTGTTCTTCTTCCAGCCCAGCGTTTCTCCTGATGTACTCTGCATATAAGTTAAATAAGCAGGGTAACAATATACAGTCTTGACGTTCTCCTTTCCTGATTTGGAACCAGTCTGTTATTCTATGTCCAGTTCTAACTGTTGCTTCTTGACCTGCATCCAGATATTTCAGGAGGCAAGTCAGGTGGTCTGGTATTCCCATATCTTTCAGAGTTTTCCACAGTTTGCTGTGACCCACACAGTCAAAGGCTTTGGTGTAGTCAATAATGCAGAAGTAGATGTTTTTCTGAAACTCTCTTGCTTTTTCGATGATCCAGCGGATGTTTGCAATTTGATCTCCGGTTCCTCTGCTTTTTCTAAAACCAGCTTGAACATCTGGAAGTTCATGGTTCATGTACTGTTGAAGCCTGGCTTGGAGAATTTTGAGCATTACTTTGTTAGTGTGTGAGATGAGTGCAATTGTGCAGTAGTTTGAATATTCTTTGGCATTGCTTTTCTTTGGGATTGGAATGAAAACTGACCTTTTCCAGTCCTGTGGCCACTGCTGAGTTTTCCACATTTGCTGGCATATTGACTGCAGCACTTTCACAGCATCATCTTTCAGGATTTGAAATAGCTCAACTGGAATTCCGTCACCTCCACTATCTTTGCTCATAGTGATGCTTCCTAAGGTTAATTATCTTCATTTATGTAACAGTCACTCCATGGAGAGTGTGACTCAATCTGGTATGCTGTTTTAATTAGTTAATTAACAAAACATATATTTACAGACTGCATTTCACATGCTTGACACTAGGAACTCAAAGGTAAATAAGAGTAAGGAAGATAGGTACATATCTGGCTACATGTACTAAAAGCAATAATAAAGCATATGTAAACAGAAAAAGGACCTTATTTTATTATACAAGTGGATATGGGACACATGAGAAAGATACTTTATGCTCCCTCCTATGGCACTTTCATTTACTTTGCTACCTCAGTTTCAGGTTACAGTAATTTATTCAAATGGGAAACCACAATCTGGCCAATACATTAATGTAACATCAAGGATGGAAAATGCTCACCTTTCATATTCTTGTTCTTTATTTTGGGTTGTTTTGGTTTTGGGCTTGTGTGTGTGTGTGTGAGAGTGTGTGTGTGTGTGTGTGTGTGTGTGTGTGGTTTTCTTGCTTTTGTTTTGTTTTTTTTCTTTTTGGCATCTTTCATAGCTCTTCTTGGAAATCATTTATTACTCCTTGACTTGAAGCTTATGAGCTATTTTCCGTTGGTCATTTCTGATGGATGCAGGCTCACAATCTTCTCCAAACAGCTGTTCATTGGCTTCCATTTGTATGTGTCCATCCCACACTTTCCATCCCCAGCTCCCAAGTTCACAGACTTGTTACATATGTAAGAATTTAGTGGACAAAAACAAAAAAAAATACAATGCCAACAGATTAGTAGAGTACACCGATTGGTAGAGTGTGCCAATTGGTAGATTGTAGATTGGTACGGGGCACACTGCTGCTCCTGCTGCTGCTAAGTTGCTTCAGTCGTGTCCGACTCTGTGTGACCCCATAGACGGCAGCCCACCAGGCTCCCCCGTCCCTGGGATTCTCCAGGCAAGAACACTGGAGTGGGTTGCCATTTCCTTCTCCAACTCATGAAAGTGAAAAGTGAAAGTGAAGTCGCTCAGTCATGTCTGACTCTTCGAGACCCCATGGACTGCAGCCTACCAGGCTTCTCCGTCCATGGGATTTTCCAGGCAACTAGCAGGTCATGAACCTTAACGAGCATAGGAATCACTGGAGTGTTCTAAATGCAGATTTCCAGATCCCACTCCAAGAAACTTTGATTCAGTAGTTTTGACTCAGGAGTCTTCATTTAATAGTCAAACCAGTTGATTGTGATGGAGTTGGTTCTTGAACCTCATTTTAAGAATCCTCACTTTTTTTTCCTACTTAACAAACACACAAATACTCCACGGAGAAGATGCAAATCTCTGCTTGGCTCCTTCTTTATGCATATAGGCATTGTGTGTGTTTGTGTGTGTGTGTGCATTCTCAGTCGTGTCCTGACTCTTTGCGACCCGCTGGACTGTAGCCCACCTGGCTCCTCTGTCCATTGGATTTCCCAGGCAAGAATATTGGAGTGAGTTGCCATTTCCTACTGCAGGGTATCCTCCTGACTCAGGGATCAAATCCGTGTTTCTTGCATTGGCAGGAGGATTCTCAGCTCTCTTGTCAGCAGCTTTTTCAGGTTTTTTGGGTTTTTTTTTAGTACACTTGAATTTTTTAGAAGAAGTTTCAGATTTATAGAAAAATCAAATAAAAGTACATAGAGTTCCCATGTGTGTGCACTAAGTCACTTCAGTTGTGTCTGACTCTGTGGCCTTATCGACTGTAGCCTGCCAGTCCACTGGATTATCGCAGCAAGAACTAGAGTGGGTTGCCATTTCCTCCTCCAGAGGATCTTCCCGACCTGGGCATGGAACTCTGTGTCCCTGGGATCTATAGGAAGCCCAGAGTTCCTATAGACCCATTAGAAATCCTGTGTGTTCCCCTATTCATCCTTCCCTTCACCAAATCTGTGATGACCACTGATCTTTTCACTGCTGGCATTTGGCATTGTCAATGTCTGGATTTTAGCCTTTCTAGGGGCTTCCCAGGTGGCGCTAGTGGTAAAGAACTGGCCTGCCAATGCAGGAGACATAAGAGACTCGGGTTCAAGCCCTGGGTTGGGAAGATCCCCTGGAGAAGGGCACGGCAACCCACTTCAGTATTTTTGCCTGGAGAATCACATGGATGGAAGAGCCTGGTGGGCTATATAGTACATAGGGTCGCCAAGAATCGGGCATGACTGAAGTGACTTAGCACGCATGCAGGAGGTATGTAGTGCCATCCCATTGTTTTAATTTGCAATTCCCTAATGACGTATGATGTGTATCCTTTCATATGCTTATTTGCCATCTGTATATGCAACTGCTGCTGCTGCTGCTGCTAAGTTGCTTCAGTCACGTCTGACTCTGTGCGACCCAGTGGACAGCCAGGCTCCTCCATCCCTGGGATTTTCCAGGCAAGAACATTAGAGTGGGTTGCCATTTCCTTCCCCAATGCATGCATGCAAAGTCGCTTCAGTTGCGTCTGACTCTGTGCGACCCCATGGACAGCAGCCCACCAGGCTCCTCTGTCCACGGGATTCTCAGGCAAGAACACTGGAGTGGGTTGCCATTTCTTTCTCCAATGTAACTGCTAACACCATCTAACTCCCATTCTGTTTAAATATCTCCCTTGGGATGATGTCTCTTAATTCTAATCCCAGAGTGCTGTTGGCTTAAGGCTGTCTGTCCCCAACAGACATCTTGCTCTTTACATCCTCTTTACTCCTACATTTCATTAAAACAGAGGGCCCATGGATCTTTCAAACAATATACCAGTTCCTCTAGAGGCCTTGACTTGGGTTGCTGACAGAGAAATCTTTAAAAATGATATTATTCAAGACACACACAAGGGAAATGAATGATGAGAAGAAGAGGTACTATTACAAAAGTGGTCCCAGGATATTAGGTTTATCACAAAATTCTTTCCATGAGTCAGTTCATCTTGTCCATTTTCATTTCAAGGAGGATATTTGATCCCTTGGAATTAGGAGTCTTCTCCTACTATAACCAAATTACTAAAGCCAATGAATATTCAAGTGAAATCTTATCCAAATTCGGGGCTCCCCTGACCACAGAGGACCCTCTGCCTGAATTATTGCTTCTGAAACTCACACAGCTGTCTCTGGAGAGCACAGAATGGAGGCCAAGTTTCTTGCATGAGATGCAGTAAGTTTTCCAAGGAGGTGGTTGATCCCAGAAAACACACAGCTAATTCATAAGGAAGCAGCCACCTTGAGGATAACATATGAAGAATTCAAGAGGTTGAGAACTGACCTCCGTCCATATGGGAAACTCACTGGTTTTAACTGAAGAAGCTTACATGAAGCTATAGGCTCTCTAAAACCCCTGATGATGCTCCTTTATGTTTTAGACAGAAAGAGGCCAAAGGTAAAGATCTTGAAATACGAATTCTCCCTCTGCATTAGCTGGGAGACTCATGGCACCTGAGCCGGCTTGAAGGAGGCTGGGTAGTCGGAAATGCATGCCTAAGGCATGCTAGTCCTGATCCTAGGATTTAACTGTTATCTTCAGTCTAAAAGAGTCCAACGGGTCTATATATTTTAATAGAAGAGAATTTTTCCAGTCTTAGAGTCTCTCTAGAAGCCAGTAAATCATGTTAAAATAGGCTGAGATTATCTGTCTTCCTTCATCCTGATGCCTCCACAAGATTGGGCATGACCTCATAGGACTGTATGTGACGGATTCTATTCTGAGTCTTCCGATGAGTCCTTCATTTAGTCCTTCTTGAGAACCAGAGTTCAGAAAAAAATCTGTGAAACTGGAAGTCGCCCCCAGTCCCCTGGATCTTGCAGGCCCAGTTTCAAAGAGGTCAGTGTCTTCTTAAGGGCCATGTGGAGGCTCCAGCATGTTCCCAGGAAAATGCATTCCTTGTACTAAGAACTTATCTACAGAGCATCTTAGATGGATTTCTGTTCGGTGCTGCAGTGACAGAAGATGTCTGCGGCTGAAGAACCTTTTGAGTTGTTAAATAATGGACTGTTTTAGTGAACCCAATAAACCCTAGTTAATAAAACTCTCCATTGATGTGGACAGTATTCATTTTCAATGAAACTAGCAAGACAGGACTCATACAACAAGCATGCTGTCCTAACTTGTTGGAAGATGACTACAGCTGAAAACTACAGCCAGTTTCACTCCATCTTCCTTGCTGATATTTGGCTTGATCAGATGCTTAACACAAGTGCAAAAAGCCACTCAAAACGGCTTTTTGCCGTCATTCTAAATTCCCCGCTTGGCACATTGACCTTGAGATTTTTGTTTGTTTTGGTAGTAAAGTATATAGAACATAAAATTTACCCTTTTAACCATTCTTTTGTGTACATTTCAGTGGCATTAAGTACACTCATACTGTTGCACAATCATCACAAGCTTCTACCTCGAGAACTACTTCATTTTCCCAAGATGAAAGTTTGTACTCATTAAACGACAACTTCCTACTCCCTTCTACCCCTAGCCTCTGGCAACCACTATGCTACTTTCCATCTCTATTTGACATAAGTATATCATAAAAGTAGAATCATACAATATTTGCCTTTTTGTGTCTGGCTTATTTTTTTCACTTAGCATAATGTCCTCTAGGTACATCCATGTTGTAGCGCATGTTATAGAATTTCATCACTTTTAAAGGCTCAGATAAATACTATTGTATGTATATACAAAGAAATGTATATACACAAATACATATACGCACATAGTGGGCCCTTGAGCAACATGGTATTGAATTGTGCAGATCCACCTATATACAGATCTTTTTCACTAAATATTACTACATGATATTACATGATTTGTGCTTGATTGTTCCTTGGATCCTGAACTGCAGATGTAAAGTCATATGCAGATTTTGACTACTCCTACGGTCAATGCCCATAACCCCTAAGTTTACAAGGATCAACTATATGTATATGTGTCTGTCTGTCCACATATGTATATACATATGCACAAAACAATATATTTTGTTTATTCATTTGTCTATTGATGGACACGTGAGTTGCTGCCATCTTTTGGCTATTGTGAATAATGCTACTATGAACATGGGTGTACAAATATCTGTTAGAGTTCTTGCATGTTTGGGTATACACCCAGAAGTGGAATTGCTGGATCATTTTGTAATTCTATTTTTATGTTTTTGAAAGATCACCATACCATTTCCCACAGCAGCTGTACCATTTTACATTACTACCAGCAATGGGTTCTACTTTCTTCAATCCTTGTCAACACTTGTAACTCTGCTGTTTTTTTTTTTTTTTTGGACAATAACTATTTGATATGAATTTCCCTATTGATTAGATATTGAGCATCTTTTCATGTGTTTAGTGGCCATTTGTACACTTTTAGAGATGTTTATTCAAGTCTTTTGCCCATTTAAAATTGGTTGGTTTTTTGTTATTGGGATGCATTTTTAAAATATATATTCTGGATATTAATCTAAGACATATGATTTTTTATCCCACTCTTTTCATTCTGTTGATAGTGTCTTTTGATGTACAAACGTTCTTAAATTTGACAAAGTCCAACTCGACTATTTTTCTTTTCTGACAGTGCTTTTGGTGTCATATTTAGGACATCACTGCCAAACCCAATATCATAAAGCTTTTTTATTATGTTTTCTTCTAAGTTTTAGCTGTAACATTTAAGTCTTTGATTCATTCTGAGTTAATATTTGTAAGGCTATGGTTTTTCCTGTGGTCATGTATGGATGTGAGAGCTGGACTGTGAAGAAGGCTGAGTGCTGAAGAATTGATGCTTTTGAACTGTGGTGTTGGAGAAGACTCTTGAGAGTCCCTGGGACTGCAAGGAGATCCAACCAGTCCATTCTGAAGGAGATCAACCCTGGGATTTCTTTGGAAGGAATGATGCTAAAGCTGAAACTCCAGTACTTTGGCCACCTCATGAGAAGAGTTGACTCATTGGAAAAGACTGTGATGCTGGGAGGGATTGGGGGCAGGAGGAGAAGGGGACAACAGAGGATGAGATGGCTGGATGGCATCACGGACTCGTTGGATGTGAGTGTGAGTGAACTCCGGGAGATGGTGATGGACAGGGAGGCCTGGCGTGCTGCGATTCATGGGGTCGCAAAGAGTCGGGCACGACTGAGCGACTGAACTGAACTGAACTGAATATTTGTACATGGTGTAAAGTAAGGGTCAAACTTAACTTTTTTGCATTTGCATTTTTCTGCATTTTGAAATGCAGTTTTCCCAACATTATTTGTTTAAAAGACTGTCTTTTCCCCATTAAATGGTCTTGGCACCCTTATAGAAAATTATTTGACCCTATTTATGAAAGTTTATTTCTGCGTTCTCTATTGTACTGTATTGTGTATATGTCTGTCTTTATGGTAGTACCAAACTGTTTTGATTGTCATAGAATTATAGTAAATTTTGAGATCAGGAATGTGAGCTCTCAAATGTTATTCTTTTTTTCCAAAAACTGTTTTGACTATTTCAGGTCACTTGATAAAATCCCATAATAAATTCATGACTAATTTTCTATCTGAAAAAAGTGTTGAAATTTTGATGAATCTGTAGATCCTGTTGGGTAGTATTGACATCTTAAAAATATTAAAACTTCTAATCTGTGAACATAGGATGTCTTTCCATTTATTGGTGCCTTTCTTTCAGGAATGTTTTGTAGTTTTCAAGTGTAATTAGCCTCCTTGGTTAAGTTTATTGCCAAGTATTTCGTTCTTTTGATGCTACTGTAAGTTGAATTGCTTTATTAATCTCCTTTTAGACTGTTCATTGCTAGTGTATAGAAGCAAAACTAATGTTTTTTAAAGCATGACTGGTGTGTGTGTCTGTGTGTGTGCTCATGTGTGTATATGTGCATGTGTGTGTATCTGCATGTGTATGTGTGTGCGTGGTGTGTGTGTCTGTGTGTGGTGTGTATGTGTCTATATATACATGTGCTTGTGTGTCTGTGTGTTTGGTGTATATGTGTGTGCGTGTGTGTCTGTGTGTGTCTGTGTGGTGTTTGTGTCTGTATACATGTGTGCATATCTGTGTGTGTGGTGTGTATATGTGTGTGTCTGTGTATATGTAGTATGTGTGTGTGGTATGTATGTGTGTGCATGTGTATCTGTGTGTGTGTGTGTTTGGCTGCACCATGCAACATGTGGGAATCTCAGTTGCCCGACCAGGAATCACACTCATGCCTCCTGCACTGGGAGTACAGAAGCCTCACCACTGGACTACCCGGAAAGCTCCTGCGTGTTGATTTTGTATTCTGCAACTTTGCTGAATTCTTTTATTGGTTCCAACAGAGAGAGAGAGAGAGAGAGAGAGAGAGTGTGTGTGTGTAATTTTTAGGGTTTTTCCTACGTATAGGATCTTATTACTTGCAGACAGAGATAATTTTACTTCTCTGCCAATTTGAATGCCTTTTATTTCTTTTATCTTGCTTAATTATTCTAAGTAGAGCCTCTAGTACCATATTGCCATGCCCTTCTCCAGGGGATCTTCCTGGCTCAGGGATCAAACCACATTTCCTGCATTGGCAGGCAAGTTCTTTACCACCAGTGACACCTGGGAAGCCACGATGCTGAACTGAAGTGGGGAAAGTGAGCATCCTTACCTTATTCCTGATCTTTCACCATTGACTATGTTGGCTGTAAGTTTTTCATATACGGCCTTTACTATGTTGAAGTAACCTTTTCTAATCCTAGTCTATTGAGTTTTTTATTAGGAAAGATGTTAAATTTTTTCAAATGCCTTTTTTTCTACATCAGTTGAAATCATGGACCGTGAGATTCTGTAACAAGGGAAACGGCTTTTTCTTTTGTTCTTCCACCCCCACCCCTAACTGGGAAAGGCCTCAGCAATTAAGAACTTGCGGCTTTATTTCTTGAAACTGTTCTCTTCCACATTTCTTAGTGAAGCCAACCACTGTTGTCAGTTACAGCAATCAGATCTAGGTATTCCCTTTCCTTACCTAGTTAAGCTCAACAGCAGCCAACTATAGCACATCCTCTTTCTTGTTAATAATTATATAAAAGAGTAAATCAATTTGGACTTAATATGAATGACTGGCTAGAAACTATTTTTAATGGGATGAATTTAATTTTTAAATAATCACATAGTAATCAAATCACTGCAGATGGTGACTGCAGCCATGAAATTAAAAGATGCTTACTCCTTGGAAGAAAAGTTATGACCAACCTAGATAGCATATTGAAAAGCAGAAACATTACTTTGCCAACAAAGGTCCGCCTAGTCAAGGCTATGGTTTTTCCAGTGGTCATGTATGGATGTGAGAGTTGGACTGTGAAGAAAGATGAGTGCCAAAGAATTGATGCTTTTGAACTGTGGTGTTGGAGAAGACTCTAGAGAGTCCCTTGGACTGCAAGCAGATCCAACCAGTCCATCCTAAAGGAGATTAGCCCTGGGATTTCTTTGGAAGGAATGATGCTAAAGCTGAAACTCCAGTACTTTGGCCACCTCATGTGAAGAGTTGACTCATTGGAAAAGACTCTGATGCTGGGAGGGATTGGGGACAACAGAGGATGAGATGGCTGGGTGGCATCACCGACTCGATGGACGTGAGTTTGAGGGAACTCCAGGAAATGGTGATGGACAGGGAGGCTTGGCGTGCTGTGATTCATGGGATCACAAACAGTCGGACACGACTGAGTGACTGAACTGAACTGAACTGAACTGAATCATGTACAGTATGGGGCATGTATAGTCCTAGGAATAAACACAGGTACAGAGTCATGCAACTACCACCACAATCAGAGCTCATTTCCATTACCCTAAAAAGGCTCCTGCATTCTATTCTTTTATTATTATTCCCCTTCCTTGAATCACTATTTTTGACTTTTTGAGAATGTCATACAGTGTAAAACATGTATTTGTGAAGGGAAGTTTAAATATAACTGATGGCTTTGCTAGTAGCCATTATGAATAACAGAACGATTCTAAACCAGGAACCTGTTGTCATCAACATGGTAGGAGACAATAATCATAGATTCATGTATTGTATCAGTCTCAGAACTTCTATCAGTTTGCTAGGAAGAATGTTAGCCAAATTATAAAACTAGCGGTTAAGGACTGGTGCCAATCTTTAAGCAACTGAATCATAAGAAATGACAGAATGTAAGGTTACCATCTGTGGTTCATGGTCATTTCATGGGGACTGTTAACAGGGGCACTGAGGAAGAAATGCACTAAGCTGAAAACTGCAGAACTGTACAAGAGATGATTTTCAACAGATTAGAGAGCAACTACACTTTATTTCCACTGCAGTGATCAGCAATATAATTTTCTGGCCAGATGAAACACATCTAGTGCAATAATATGGAAATCATCACATTTTTATCTATTAGAATGACTTTGGCTGCAAGTCATAGAATAGCCATCTGAAAGTGGGTAAAAAAAAAAAAAAAAACCCTCACATAAAAAGTCTCTAGAGGTAGGTAGTTTCAAGACTGAATCAGTGGTCTCAAAAATATCATGAGGAATCCAGCTGTTTAAAAAAAAAAAAACACAAGATCTTCTCAATAGATGCAGAAAAGGTATTTGACAAAATTCAACACCCATTCATGATAGAAACAAAATCTCACCAAAGTGGGTATAAAGAGAACATATCTCAACATAATAAAAAGCAATTTACATTGAATCCACAGCCAACATAATACTCAAAGGTGAAAAGCTGAAAGCCTTCCCACTAATTGAAGAACAAGACAAGGATGCCCACTCTCACCACTTCTACTCCACACAGTATTGGAAATTCTACCCACAGCAATCAGATGGGGAAAAGAAGTAAAAGGTATCCAAACTGGAAAGGAAAGAGCCAAACTGGAAAGGAAAGAGCTAAACTCCTACTGTCTGTGGATGACACCTGTTTTGTCATCTCACCAGGTTTTTGTCTCAACACAAAAACCATTAGAACTAACAAATGAATTCAGCAAGAAAGCAGGATACAAGATCAACATACAGAAATCTGTTGCATTTCTTTATACTAACAATGAAATACCAGGAAGAGATGGCAAAGAAACACGCCCATCTAAAACTGTCAGGGAGTTCCCTGGTGGTCTAGTGGTTAGGATTCCGGGCTTTCACTTCTGTTCAGTCCTCAGTTGGAGAACTGAGATCTTGCAAGTTGTGTGATGTGGCCCACCCCCCACTTCAAAAAAAAAAAAAAAAAAAGCCACCACCAGCATAAAAACAAACAAACAAACAAAAAACACCTAGGAATAAACTTAATCAAGGAGGCGAAAGACCTAAACACTGAAAACTATAAACACTGATAAAGAAAACTGAATATGATTAAAAGAAATGGAAAGATACTCCATGCTCTTGGATTGGAAGAATTAATGCTGTTAAAATGGCCATCCTACCCAAGGAAATCTACAGATTGGTCGCAATCTCTATCAAAGTACCCGTGGCATTTCTCACAGCACGATAACAGATAATCCTAAAGTTTATATGGAACCACACAACATCCAGATTTGCCAAAGCAATCCTGAACAAAAAGAACAAAGCTGGAGACATAACCCTTCCAGACTTTAGATAATTCTACAAAGCGACAGCAATCAAAACAGCATGGTATTGACACAAAAACAGAGATATAGGTCAATGGAACAGAATAGACAGCCCAGAAATAAACCCACAAACCTATGGTCAATTAATCTACAACAAAGCAGGTAAACAGACAATGGAGAAAAGACAGTCTCTTTAAGAAGTGGTATTGAGAAGCCTGGAAACAAGTGGTGTTGGAAATCAGCTACATTTAAATCAATGAATTTAGGACACTCCCTCATATCACATACAAAAATAAACTCAAAACGGTTTAAAGACCTAAGTATAAAGACATGGCACCATCAGTTCAGTTCAGTTCAGTCGCTCAGTCGTGTCCGACTCTTTGTAACCCCATGAATAACAGCACGTCAGGCCTCCCTTGTCCATCACCATATCCCGGAGTTCACTCAAACTCACATCCATCGAGTCAGTGATGCCATCCAGCCATCTCATCCTCTGTCATCCCCTTTTCCTCCTGCCCTCAATCCCTCCCAGCATCAGAGTCTTTTCCAATGAGTCAACTCTTTGCATGAGGTGGCCAAAGTACTGGAGTTTCAGCTTTAGCATCATTCCTCCAAAGAAATCCCAGGGCTGATCTCCTTTAGAATGGACTGAATGGATCTCCTTGCAGTTCAAGGGGACTCTCAAGAGTCTTCTCCAATACCACAGTTCAAAAGCATCAATTCTCCGTGTTCAGCTTTCTTCACAGTCCAACTCTCACATTCATACATGACCACTGGAAAAAACATAGCCCTGACTAGATGGACCTTTGTTGGCAAAGTAATGTCTCTGCTTTTCAATATGCTATCTAGGTTGATCATAACTTTTCTTCCAAGGAGTATGCGTCTTTTAATTTCATGGCTGCAATCACCATCTGCAGTGATTTTGGAGCCCCCAAAAATAAAGTGTGACACTGTTTCCACTGTTTCCTCATCTATTTCCCATGAAGTGATGGGACCAGATGCCATGATCTTCTTCTTCTTTTTTTTTTTTTTTTACTTTATTTTACTTTACAACACTGTATTTGTTTCATCAACATGAATCTGCCACGGGTGTACACGTGTTCCCAATCCTGAATCCCCCTCCCACCTCCCTCCCCATACCATCTCTCTGGGTCATCCCAGTGCACCAGCCCCAAGATCCTGTATCCTGCATCAAACCTAGATTGCTAATTCATTTCTTATATGATATTATACATGCTTCAATGCCATTCTCCCAAATCATCCCACCCTCTCCCTCTCCCACAGAGTCCAAAAGACAGTTCTATACATCTGTGTCTCTTTTGCTGTCTCGCATACAGGGTTATGGTTACCCTCTTTCTAAATTCCATATATATGTGTTAGTATACTGTGTTAGTGTTTTTCTTTCTGGCTTACTTCACTCTGTATAATTGGCTCCAGTTTCATCCACCTCATTAGGACTGATTCAAATGTATTCTTTTTAATGGCTGAATAATACTCCATTGTGTATATGTACCACAGCTTTCTCATCCATTCATCTGCTGATGGACATCTAGGCTGCTTCCATGTCCTGGCTATTATAAACAGTGCTGCGATGAACATTGTGGTACATGTGTCTCTTTCAATTCTGGTTTCCTTGGTGTGTATGCCCAGCAGTGGTATTGCTGGGTCATAAGGCAGTTCTATTTCCAGTTTTTTAAGGAATCTCCACACTGTTCTCCATAGTGGCTGTCCTAGTTTGCATTCCCATCAACAGTGTAAGAGGGTTCCCTTTTCTCCACACCCTCTGCAGCACTTATTGCTTATAGTGATCTTCGTTTTCTGAATGTTGAGCTTTAAGCCAACTTTTCACTCTCCACTTTCACTTTCATCAAGAGGCTTTTTAGCTCCTCTTCACTTTCTGCCATAAGGGTGGTGTCATCTGCATATCTGAGGTTATTGATATTTCTCCCAGAAATCTTGAATCCAGTTTGTGCTTCTTCCAGCCCAGTGTTTCTCATGATGTACTCTGCATATAAGTTAAATAAGCAGGATGACAATATACAGCCTTGACGTACTCCTTTTCCGATTTGGAACCAGTCTGTTGTTCCATGTCCAGTTCTAACTGCTGCTTCCTGACCTGCATATAGGTTTCTCAGGAGGCAGGTCAGGCAGTCTGGTATTCCCATCTCTTTCAGAATTTTCCACAGTTTATTGTGATCCACACAGTCAAAGGCTTTGGCATAGTCAATAAAGCAGAAATAGATGTTTTTCTGGAACTCTCTTGCTTTTTCCATGATCCAGCGGATGTTGGCAATTTGATCTCTGGTTCCTCTGCCTTTTCTAAAACTAGCTTGAACATCTGGAAGTTCACGGTTCATGTATTGCTGAAGCCTGGCTTGGAGAATTTTGAGCATTACTTTACTAGCATGTGAGTTGAGTGCAATTGTGCTGTAGCTTGAGCATCCTTTGGCATTGCCTTTCTTTGGGATTGGAAAGAAAACTGATGTTTTCCAGTCCTGTGGCCACTGCTGAGTTTTCCAAATTTGCTGGCATATTGAGTGCAGCACTTTCACAGCATCATCTTTCAGGATTTGAAAGAGCTCCACTGGAATTCCATCACCTCCACTAGCTTTGTTGGTAGTGATACTTTCTAAGGCCCACTTGACTTCACATTCCAGGATGTCTGGCTCTAGGTGAATGGTCACACCATCGTGATTATCTGGGTCATGAAGATCTTTTTTGTACAGTTCTTCTGTATATTCTTGCCACCTCTTCTTAATATCTTCAGCTTCTGTTAGGTCTATACCATTTCTGTCCGTTACTGAGCCCATCTTTGCATGATATGTTCCCTTGGTATCTCTAATTTTCTTGAAGAGATCTCTAGTCTTTCCCATTCTGTTCTTTTCCTCTATTTCTTTGCACTGATCACTGAAGAAGGCTTTCTTATCTCTTTTTGCTATTCTTTGGAACTCTGCTTTCAGATGCTTATATGTTTCCTTTTCTCCTTTCCTTTTTGCTTCTCTTCTTTTCACAGCAATTTGTAAGGCCTCCTCAGACAACCATTTTGCTTTTTATAGGTGCCCAATATGCTACTGGAGATCAGTGGAGAAATAACTCTGGAAAGAATGAAGGGATGGAGCCAAAGCAAAAACAATACCCAGTTGTGGATGTGACTGATGATAGAAGCAAGGTCCAATGCTGTAAAGAGCAATATTGCATAGGAACCTGGAATGTTAGGTCCATGAATCAAGGCAAATTGGAAATGGTCAAACAGGAGATGGCAAGAGTGAATGTCAACATTCTAGGAATCAGTGAATTAAAATGGACTCGAATGGGTGAATTTAACTCAGATGACCATTATATTTACTACTGTGGGCAGGAATCCCTCAGAAGGAATGGAGTAGCCATCATGGTCAACAAAAGAGTCCTAAATGCAGTACTTGGATGCAATCTCAAAAACGACAGAATGATCTCTGTTCATTTCCAGGGCAAAGCATTCAATATCACAGTAATCCAAGTCTGTGCCCCAACCAGTAATGCTGAAGAAGCTGAAGTTGAATGGTTCTATGAAGACCTACAAGACCTTTTAGAACTAACACCCAAAAAAGATGTCCTTTTCATTATAGGGGACTGGAATGCAAAAGTAGGAAGTCAAGAAACACCTGGAGTAACAGGCAAATTTGGCCTTGGAATACGGAATGAAGCAGAGCAAAGGCTAATAGAGTTTTGCCAAGAAAATGCACTGGTCATAGCAAACACCCTCTTCCAACAACACAAGAGAAGACTCTTCACATGGACATCACCAGATGGTCAACACCAAAATCAGATTGATTATATTCTTTGCAGCCAAAGATGGAGAAGCTCTATACAGTCAGCAAAAACAAGACCGGGAGCTGACTGTGGCTCAGATCATGAACTCCTTATTGCCAAATTCAGACTTAAATTGAAGAAAGTAGGGAAAACCACTAGACCATTCAGGTATGACCTAAATCAAATCCCTTATGATTACACAGTGGAAGTGAGAAATTGATTTAAGGGTCTAGATCTGATAGATAGAGTACCTGATGAACTATGGACTGAGGTTCGTGACATGGCACCATAAAACTCCTAAAGTAGAACATAGGCAAAACATTCTTGGACATAAACCAGAATATTTTCTTAGATCAGTCTCCTAAAGTATAAGAAATAAGAGCAAAAATAAACAAATGGAAATCTAATTAAACTTAGAAGCTTTTGAGCAGCCAAGCTTATTGTAAAAAAATTTAAAAGCTTTTCAATGGCCAGGATATGGAAACAACCCAGTGCCCATCAACAGATGAGTGACTGAAGAAGGTGTGGTATATACACAGTGGAATATTAGTGAGTCGTTATAAAGAATGAAATATTGCAATTTGCAGCAGTGTTGATGGACCTAGAAAATATTTATACTAAGTGAAGTCAAAGACAAATATATGGTATCAGTTATATGTCGAATCTAAAAAAAGTAATACAAATAAATCTATATACAAAATAGAAACAGATTTACCGACATAGAAGATAATGTATGGCTATCAAAGATTATAAACTAGGAGTAGTGATTAACACAAATTAATATACATAATACAGATAACCAACAAGGATTTACTGTGAAGCACAGGGAACTGTATTCAATGTCTTGTAATAACCTATAATGGAAAATAATCTAAAAATATAGATGTATATATATAATCATCACTTTGCTGTACATCTGAAAGAAATACAATCTTGTAAATCAACTATTCTTCAATTAAAAATAATTTATGAAAAAGAATCAAGCTCTTTCCACCCTTCATTCTACCATCTTCAGTATGAAAACTTAGAGCCCTCAAATCTTTTACCTGTTGCCACTGCTCCAGGCATCATGCCCTTGTGAAAGTGAAAGTGCAGTCACTCAGCCATGTCCGACTCTTTGTGACCCCGTGGACTGTAGCCCATCAGGCTCCTCCGTTCATGGGATTCTCCAGGCAAGAATACTGGAGTGGGTTGCCATTTCCTTCTCCAGGGAATCTTCCCGACCCAGGGATCGAACCCAGGTCTCCCGCATTGCAGGCAGATGCTTTAACCTCTGAGCCACCAGGAAAGCACCTCATGTCCTTGTACAACCGCATTTATATGTAGGAAGCAGGCGGCAGGTAAGTGACAAGAGAGCTCTTCCTTTCCCAGTTCCACCAAGAGTCTTTCTCTTATGTCCCATAGTCAGAACTGGGTCCCTTGGCCATTCTTACCCAAAGGCAAAGGATGTGTCTAGTGGGCTTTGAGAGGAGGGAAGAAGGGTAAGGGAAGAGATTCATGGGAGGGTGACAGATTTGTCTCGTCCCTTTGTTGTGAAGATGAAACGCAGCAATGTAGGCAGCGACATCTAATTGGGCCAGACACATCCTCAATTCTTTGTTTCATTTCCCCTCTTTCTCCCCCATCAGGGGAGAGCTTATTTTTCAGCTTTACAAGAAAGATGGAAATCCAAAAGATTTGCTCATCTTCCCTAAACCGAGGTACTGCTTGTCTTGTCCACCCCAACCTACTTTGTGGAGTTTTGTGGCTCTAGTTTCCACAAACCATTTGGAGTCTTCCCCAACCTCTCAAGAAAGTTCCTGACCTCAAACTCAGGAATATATTTTTATGGTCAACCCATGGATGTTGATTATAAGAAAGAAACAGAGAAATCTTTATAAATAAAAAAGAAAAAAAAATCGACAGAGTCTAAGTTATTTCTGCCATGTTAGCCTGCACTAAAAATCATCTGTTTCAGTGAAGTAAAGCTCTTTCCATACAGAAAAGGGGCAAAAGGCGCCCCCACGCCTGTCTGCAGAGACTGCTGGCTCTGTGGGTGCCGCAAGATGTTTCTTACCATCAGAGCAATGACTTCAGTTTTTCCATTCTAACTGTGGTGAAAATGAATAAGAAAACTGGATCCTGTCTCTGGAAGCAGGAGACAGGCTCCACTCTAATCAGAAAAGGAAGATTCAGTGTAAGACAATATTTTACTCCCCAGACTTTGAAGAGTTCCTACGTTCCTCAGAGTGGCTCTGAGTCATCTCGCTAATTGCTACAGGATTAGAATGGGGGCATTGCACAAGCCTGACCCTTTGCAGGAAAAGTTTTACCCCACCTAAAGAAGGTTTGGTAAAGCGTCTGCCTGCAGTGCAGGAGACCTGGGTTCGATCCCTGGGTTAGGAAGATCCCCTGGAAAAGGAAATGGCAACCCACTCCAGTACTCTTGCCTAGGAAATTCCATGGAGAGGAGCCTGGTGGGCTATACGGTCCACGGGGTCGCAAAGAGTCGGACATGACTGAGTGACTTGGATTGGATTAAAGAAGGTTTGCTTGCTACTGAGTCATTGCAATCCAAATCTCATAATTTGACCTTCTTTCTTCTAATCATTTACCAGATAGCTAGCTATTTTAAGGGAACTGGTAGGGGGCCAGGCAGGGAGGAGTGTAGATAAAACATGGCTCATTCTATAGAGCATTTATCTAAGAAGTGTCAACGATACTGACACTGTTAACAGGTGAAAGGAGAATGAAGGCTTTTGAAACCTGGTTTAGCAGAGATGAAGACTTCAAGGTGCTGCGCTTATTTGCCAAACTAAGGCTGATGGCTCAGAGGTTAAAGCATCTGCCTCCAATGCGGGAGACCTGGGTTCGATCCCTGGGTTGGGAAGATTCCCCTGGAGAAGGAAATGGTAACCCACTCCAGTATTCTTGCCTGGAGAATCCCATGGACGGAGAAGCCTGATAGGCTGCAGTTCACGGGGTTGCAAAGAGTCCGGCATGACTGAGCGACTTTACTTTCACTTTCACTTTCAAGGCTGATTTAGCTACAGACTCATGAGCCAGGGCTGAGGAGTGGGACCCTGGGCTGAGCGCCTGAGTAACTTGTGGCAACAAGAAAGGGGCATGGGCTTCCCTGTGTTGCACGCAGTAGAGAAGCCACAAGAAATCTGCCCTCCTGTCCTACACTTAGGAACATCCAGAGACTGAAATGTTGACAGCTGCAGGCTGCAGCGTGGTCCTGTCAAGGAAAACCACCAGCAGCTGTCTGAAGCTGGTTTTCCTTTATTAACACTTGGTTAATAAAGCCTCTACATGAAACAAACCAGCTGAAAACCCAGGCTCTGCAACAAAGGCTTTAGTGCAGGCTGGGAAGGATTACGTTTTTTTATCAATTTAAGAACACCTCTGTGTGCCCAGTGTGCACTTTGGGGTTCTGGGGTCACACTGCAGGGGTGGGGGTTGGTGCTGTCCTGAAGGGGGCATAGTCTCTCTTCAGTCCTGAGGCCAGACTGACATTTTAGCAAGCTGCGTGAAACCCACATTAGGCGAGTGTGGGATCCACGCTCAGCTGGGCAAATGGGATTTGAACGACAAAGAGACCTGTGTGAGAAGAGTCTCTTGAGACCAGGGCCCCAGCTGGCTCATTTTGGTATCCTTGGCATCGTGGATGTGTCACCTAGGCAGGGGATTAATTGGTTAAATTGCCAATAAAGGTTAACTCTACACTTTTATTCCCTGGTGGCTCTGACAGTGGAGAGTCTGCCTGCAATGTGGGAGACTCAGGTTCTATCCTTGGGTTGGGAGTATCCCCTGGAGAAGGGATAGGCTACCCACTCCAGTTTACTTGGGCCTCCCTGGTGGCTCAGACAGTGAAGAATTAACCCGCAATGCAGGGACTCAGGTTTGGTCCCTGGGTTGGGAAGATCCCTTGGAGTAGGAAATGGCAACACACCCCAGTATTCTTTTCTGGAGAGTTCCATGGACAGAGGAGCCTGGCGAGCTACAGTTCATGGCGTCGTAAGAGTCAGACACGACTGAGCGACTATCACTTTCACTTTAACTGGGCCATGGCGCCCAGATATTTGGCCAAACATTGTTCTGGATGCTTCTGGGAGACTGTTTTTTAAAATTAATTATTTATTCACACTTTGGCCTTGCTGGATCTTTGTTGAGGCTTTCTCTGGTTGTGGAGCACAGGCTCTGTTGCATGCAGGCTCAATAGATGTGGCAAGCATGTAAGGCTGCTTTTGGACGTGATCTATAGTTAAATCAGTTGACTGAGTAAAGCAGATTGCCCTCCATAATGTGAGTGGGTCTCATGCAGTCAGTGGAAAGCCTGTAGTACAAAGTGCTAACCTCCCAGAACAAACGGGATTCTCCAGCTGACAGACTTCGGGCTCCTCTTGCAACGCCAATTCCTCCTGGAGTTCTAGCAGATGGTCTTCCGGCTTGAACTGCGACTATTTCCTAAGCATCCACCCTGCTAGTCTCCCTCCCCCATCAGATTTTGCACTTGCCAAGCCCCCACAGTCATGCAAGCCATTTCCTGAAAATAAATCTCCCTACACACACACACACACACACACACACACACACACTCACACACACCTCCAATCTGTTTCTCTGGAGAACCTTGACTAATACAGCAGTTTATAAGCTGACAAACAAGACTGAGATGTAACAGATGTCTTCATGACTTTTTCCAATCAACATCATAACTGAGGAGTGTGGACTGAAGGGGCGAGGGCCCAGAGTCTGAAGTTGCTGGGTTTGGTTCCTGTGTGAGCACTGTTCCTTCCTAGCTCTCTGCCCTGGACAGGTCACCTAAGCTCAAGAAGCCACAATCGTTCAGATGACCAGAGCATTGCCAACCCATGGTATTAATATATTAGTTTTCTATCGCTACTGTAACAACTTACCATACTTCTACTAAAAACAACACAAATTAATTTTCTTACAGTTCTAGAGGTCAGAGCTCTCAAATTTAGGTGCCAGCAGGACTTTTAGCAGCTTGTGTCTCTTGCTTTTTTCAGCTTCTAGAGGCTGCCTGCATTCTTTGGATCACAACTCCTTCTTTGTATCACCCCAACCTCTTGATTCCATAGACACATCCCCCCTACTCCTCTGATCTCCTGCCTCACTTTTATAAGGACTCTTATGATTACATTCGGAGAAGACAATGGCACCCCACTCCAGTACTCTTGCCTGGAGAATCCCATGGATGGAGGAGCCTGGTGGGCTGCAGTCCATGGGGTCGCTAAGAGTCAGACACGACTGAGCAACTTCACTTTCACTTTTCACTTTCATGAGTTGGAAAAGGAAATGGCAACCCACTCCAGTGTTCTTGCCTGGAGAATCCCAGGGATGGGGGAGCCTAGTGGGCTGCCGTCTCTGGGGTCGCACATAGTCAGACACGACTGAAGCGACTTAGCAGCAGCAGCATGATTATATTAGGCCCACACAAATAATCCAGTACAGTCTCCCCATGTCAGTATCCATAGCTTAAGCATAGCTGCAAACTGTCTTCTGGGCTTCCGAGGCGGCGCAATGGTAAAGAATCTGCCTGCCAATGGAGTAGATGCAAGAAATGCAGGTTCAATCCGTGGGTTGGGAAGATCCCACTCCAACTTTCTTGCCTGGAAAATCCCAGGCCCGAGAAGATCCCACTGCAATATTCTTGGCTGGAAAATCCCATGGAAAAAAGCCTGCGCCTGGCAGGCTACAGTCCACGGGGTCACAAAGAGCTGGACACGACTGAGAGACTGAGCACACACCCGCACGAAGTGTCTTCTGGTACAAGCTCACATTCACAGGTTCCAGGGATGAGGACGTGGGTATCTTTGCAGTGGGCTTTACTCAGCCTACCACAGCCTGGTCAAGCGAGGTCAGTGGTTGGCACCTGAAACCGTTTTGTTTCTTTTGGAAAAGTACTTGGCCATTTGGTGAACATAGAAAGTTGCAGCAAAGAAATGCTTTCTCGGCTGCTAAAGAGACATCTATGTATTGGTACTATGTTTCTCTCTAACAATGAAAATTCTGCTCTTAGAGTTACCATAGAGAAAAGCTTCCCCCAACCTCAAAAAATAAAAATAATATATAAACATGTTTTTTACAGTACAATACACTGGTTATCTAGTTATGCAGATCCAACAAGTCTCCTGCCCTGCCAGCTTGACCAAGTACAGCTGATCCTTGAACAACACAGGTTTGAAGTGCAAGTGTCTACTCGGATAGGGGTTTTTTTCAATAAACACTTCAGTACTACATGATCCACAGTTGGTTGCATCCATGGATGTATCGATAGAACCACAGGTATTAATGGCCAACTGTAAATTTATAGGTGGATTCTTGATGGCGTGGGGGTCCGCGCCACTAACCCCTGTGCTGTTCAGATACATGCCATTCAGTCTCCTTTAAAGTGGCCTTTAGCAGGACTTCAAATCTTTTAAGATGGACCCTAACAACTCCCTCAAAATGTATAATTCAAGTATCACAAGTCCGTGTCGCCACCTGCGTTCTAGAGAATGTCATTCTGATATAAGTTTCAGAACTGCGTTGCACACTCACATGCTGAGTACAGTTTTTGAGAGCATCAGTCACTTTCAGCACTTCCTTTTTGGCCTCATGGGTAGCTTTAGGGAAATTCCTAGACTTTCTTTTTGGTGTATTGATGTATTTTGGGTGCTGTGAGGACTACTGCCATAACCTTTACTTGGCTTACTCTCAGTAAGAAAACTTCATTTTGACCCACAGAAAGAAGAGAACATTGAATAAATCCATTTTCAAAAATCACCCTGATTGTTCATTTCAGTGATCAAAAATTGTTGCTGGGGAGTCTATAATTTCAACCAGCCAACGGAGGATCATGGTCTGAGCCTGACTGATGGTTAAAAAGGACTCACCTAATCTTGGGGCCCCAGGTTTACTTCCTCTCATCTGGTGATGCTACCCTCCCAGGCATTCACCTGTTTTCAGGCACAAGGGCTTCAAATAAATACCCGAGACTTGGTTTAGCGCTCAAGGATGATTTATCCTCCCCATGCCAAGGACATTTTACTATACCTAATTTTGCCTCCTCCCCTTCTGTATCTTTACTCTGAAACTCTTATTGCATCTCTCTCTGGAAGAGCAGTTGGTCAGTCGGTCCAGCTCCCCTTGGTAGAAGGCCCCATTTTGAGATCTTTGGCTCCATCACTTCACTGTCCATTTCTGTATTTTCTGCTTTTCTTTTTTAACGCTTGACTTTACTACTGGAGGAAGAACGTTTTCCTTTCTTTCAGCTTCAGGTGAACTGCCATCATGGAAAAGGAGGCCAACAGAGTCACAGCTCCGGTCACCAGATAGGCGAGGGCTAAGAAAAGGCTGCTGCCTCCACTCCACGTCAGGGTGGAAAGAACAACTGCTTTTTGTCCTTGGAACCTGCCTACGGGAAAGTCTAAGGGAAGAAAATTGGTTAAGGATCTGTCTCAGCACTTCTCAGCCCCACCTCTACACCTAATATTGCTGTTTTTGTTGGTAATAAATGGTTGACTATTCAATTTCATTTAGCCTAATTTTTACCAAGCAGTATGTTTTATCTTGCTGGTAACTAAGTAAAAACAAGCCCTCCCACTACGTAGTCGTAATTTACGAAAGAAACTGACACAAATAGATCTGAATGACTTACAGAAAACTCAATAATATGAACAAACGTGGTTAATTTACAAACCCAAGGAAATGAAAAGCCTATAGACAGATTGTGCACCAAGCCGAAATTTGTGTTTGTGGATCAGGACACCCAGGGTAGGCTCAAGTCCTTTAGAGGCTAAAGTTCAAATTTGTACCTCTGGGAAAATTCTTCAAGAGGAGTGAAGAAAAAAAAGTAGTGAGAGAGATGGCAAAACATTTTTGGTGGTGTATTCAAGTTTTGAAAAGGCCAGCATCCCTCACTGCTAGGGAGAAAGTGTTTGAAGTGGCTTTGCTATCATTAGCATTTGAATGATGTCATTTTGATTATGCATGTGGCCTGAGGTTTTTAAACATCTGGTGCTTTTTGTAAACCGAACTAATAAACAAATAAAGGCTTCTCATAGCAACGGCATTTCCCAGCAAAGCTCTTAAAAGGCCTCAAATCACTTGGCAACATGCTATTTAAAGGCACAAAGAAACTTGTTAGGAAAGCTAGTTTGCTTTCTTTTCCATCAAAATTCCTCTTGGTCACCAGGTCCCTGGGCTCCTTGGGTGCAGGTCCTCAACTAGCCCTCTGATTCTTTTCTCCCCCACTCCCCCGATTTTGTTAAGAGGGTCTTTTCCTCACAAGGGGTCAGTGGTAGAACTATCTGCAGCTCAGGCTTAGTTCTCTGCATATTAGCCAGGCTGTGAGGCTGGAAGGGTAATACTCACACTAGGGTTCGACATAGGTGGTACAGGTATAGGGCTGAAGCTCAGGACTGAGGTTCTGTGCTAAAGATTTAGGTTGGAGAGTTGTCAGCATTAAAATTTTCCTGTGAATAAACACATCCAAGGAGAGCATGTTTCACGCAGAGAAATAGTGTCTTCTTTGTCTGAAAGTGGACTCCCTCTTTCCATCAACCTTAAACTCACTGCAGTGCCTTGTGAGACCACCAGTGCCCAGTGGGGTTTTTTCCCCTGTGTCTTGATTGCTACCCTAACTGCTTTACTGGTAGGGTCATCACAGAAAAAGCTGATGAGAACTGAAGGTCCAATTTGAAAGACTACTTTGAGCAACTTTCAGTCTGAAATTTTCTAGGAGGGAGAGAGAGGGGTGGTGAAATCCTATTGAAAAGGTAATGTTCTATGGCCTGGTCTTTGATCTGTACACACAGAGAGCAATTTCTGACTTTCCTTTTCACAGACTAGCATTAGGGACCATGCTAAAGGAATAGCTGAAGGCAAACCATACTCCTGGTCAGTAAACAAAAGGAAGCAATAAGCTGAGAGGCAGAGATGGTGTCTCTTCAGTGCAGGTCTCTCTGCCTAAGGAACATCCCCACTCCTGTGTCAGGGAGGAAACCTCTGCTCTAGGACAGAAAAGAAGAAAAGACGGAGCAGGGAACTGGAACACATATCATCATTCACGGACCCAAGAATGTTTCAGTCAAACTCCTCGAGTGGTAAAGAAACAAAAGAGGTGGAGAGTTCAGTGTTCAGATCCTCCAGGCTGCTGGGGGTCCTGTGAAAAACTCCAGTGGCCCTGAGATGCCACGGGGGTGCTGATGCCTAATGGGCTGATGTCTCAAAACTGTGTACAAGTCCTGAAAAGACCTGCCTCTGGGAGAATTCTGCCTCAGAGAGAATCGTGACAGGACTTGAAACCTAAGTCTGAAGACCAGAGTTAGTACAAATTATATATATTAAAAAAAAAAAAAAAAAATATATATATATATATATATATATATATATATAAAGATAGTGTTTGGTGTCATTTTGAAGTTAAGAACTTTTTGTTCTTAAGTTAAGAGTGACATTTATATTTTTAAAGTAACTGAGAACACTCAGAATCTCATATTCAAGTATGTCTCCTAATGTGGGCCATATGTCCACAACCAAGACCTTGGAGCCTACTAGCTGGCTTCGGAGGAAGAGCACGGCATCCTCAGTGCAGAGCTGGTGGTGCAGCTCACATGGGCTGGAGGAACCCAACCTGCTCCCTGAATCCAGAGCTGCTCCCTCGGCCCATGAGACTTACACCTAAAATACAAGGTTCCACCATCCCTCTCAGTTTTCGTTGTTTTTAGTCCATATTCAAATCTACTTCTTCGTAATCCTATCTTTACTTCCAGGGTCCTCCATGTCATTCCATCCTCTGTAACAGGCTTCTCCTCATTGTTTTAGGTCTCTAGGCCCAGTGTTACTCAATTTTTCTCCTAGGGAAGAAACAGTCCTTCCTTACTTACCCATACCTGCTTACCTAATGTCGCTACTGTTACTCCTTAAAAAAAGTGCACATTTGATTATATATAAAGTAGACACAAATAGCTATGTGGTGATGGAGGGACAGTATTGCCTATAAGACAAATATGTATTTCTTTTACAGTGTATATAGATCTGATTGGAGAATAGAGAAGTACAGAATGAAATAGTTCAATAACTAGCAGGCAGATGGACCCTGATTTTCCTTCAGCCCTGGAATAAAAGGATACTGTAGCTTATGATGAAACTATAGCTACCAGCAGGTAAGCCTTCGGTAAAATTGCCTATTTGATGGAGTCGGCGGTACAGTTTCTTGAAATTGGGAAAGGCGGCTGTCCGCATCCACACGATGAAGTCATCATTGACGAAGCCGTTGTTCCCTGGGTCCTTTTCATCTAGTTCATAGACAGGCTTAGGCCAGTTCGGAGGCTTTGCAGTTCCTGCGGAAAGTTAATAATGGATGTGGTTGAGAAAAATCATCTACCGCCTTCAGCTTTTCTTAAAATGTACAGAATGGAACAACTTTCATATTCTTGAGGAATTGAAATTACATTTTTTTTTTAAAGTGTGTGTGTGTAAGCTACATGAACATGCAACCTTTAAAGATAATGATTATAGGGCTTCCCTGTTGGCTCAGGAATAAAGAATCTGCCTGCCAGGGCGGGAGACACAGGTTGTATCCCTGATCTGGGACGATCCCACCTGCCACGGAGCAACTAAACCCACGTGCCACAAGTACGGAAGCCCTCCTGCTCTAGAGCCTTGCTCTGTAGCGAGAGAAGCCACTGCGACGAAAACTTGTGCACCGCATCTAGAGAGCAGGCCCGGCTTGATACAGCTAGAGAGAAGCCCGCTTGCAGCAATGAAGAGTTTTGACTTAGTGCAGTCAAAAATAAACAATTATATAAATAAAATAATAAAATTTTAAAAAGATAATAAAGACTCTAAGGAAATGTCGGGGGCGGGGAATGCTGATGATACTGTTATAGGGTTAAAAAAAGCAGAATATCATATTGTATGTGTATTATTTATCCAACTATGTGCTGTGCTGTGCTCAGTCACTTAGTTGTGCCCAACTGTTTGCAACCCCATGGACTATAGCCTGCCAGGCTCCTCTGGCCATGGGGATTGTCCAGGCAGGAATACTGGAGTGGGTTGCCATGCCCTCCTCCAGCAGATCTTCCCAACCCAGGGATTGAACCCAGGTCTCTCTCATTGAGGGTGGATTCTTTACCATCTGAACCACCAGAAAAGCCTGTATTCAACTATATTAAATGTATAACAATGCATTGAAAAACTAGGTACAGCAAAATAATAGTGGTGGTTGGTACTCAATGAGAGCATCATGGGTAATGTATATTTTCTTTAACTTCACTGGTAATGTAGAGAACAAATTAAAACAAGATACCGTTTCACCTCAAAATGGGCTAATATTTAATGAAAAAAAGAATGAAAATCACTCATGAGGCAGTGGAAATGGGAATTCTTGTACAGAGCAGATAGATGCATGGATTAATGACATCTTTGGTAATCTAGGAACAAGCAGCAAAACAGTAAATGTATCTTGCATATATTTTAGCTCAGGAATTCTACTTCTAGGACTGTATTCTAAGGAAATGATCATGGGAAGTGCATGAAGATTGTGTTACACAGATACTCCCTGCAGACCTGCGCCTAAGAGCGTGAAGTTGGAAGCAAGGAAGAGGAATTGGTAGAAGTGAGAAGGTGGAGAGCAGAGGGGTGGCAAGCCTGTTCTAAAGCTGGGAAGCCTGGTGGGTCTGGGAGCGGGCACTCGGGTGGAGGGCTGGCGCCTTGAGTCCAGTCTGTTGAGTTTACTCTCATCCTCTACTTCCCGCTTTACAGTGGTAGCCATGTCTCTCTCCCACTGGACAGCAGACTGTTGAGTTCAATGTCTTCCTCATTGTGGTTTCATTGTCATTTAGTCCAACCCCTGGCACATGGTAGGTATTCAATAAACGCCTGATAAAGGGAGGAGCGATTACGATGAAAGTTGACAGAAGTTGATAATTAAAAAGCATTCTGAATTTTGAAATAGCCAACAAGAAGAAGTTGTTCAGTGAGCCTTTCACTTCTATAAAAATGGTTATACTATTTGTAAGGAACCATTCTTTCTTAACTCTGACCACTGACTATTTTCTCTTAAAAGAAACACAGTCTTATTTCTAAGCATGGGCTGTAGTGCTTATAAAGGTATGTGCTAAGTTTGGTTGGATTAATCTGCTGAATTCTGTTTGTAGACTTATACTTCCTCTGGAAATAACCCTTTGCTGAGAAACTTCCTCTTCAAAAATGGTGGAGACGTTGGCTGTCCCAAAGACTTCAATGGTTGTTGATAGAAGAATTTTGATCGACATTGAAATTGTCTTTGGTGCCTGCATGTGGATGAGCTTCTCTGGGAGCTCATTGGTCAAGAATCCACCTGCAATGCAGGAGACGCAGGAAATGTGGGTTCAATCCCTGAGTTTGGAAGCTCTCTTGGAGGAGGGCATGGCAACCCACTTCAGTATTCTGGCCTGGAGAATCCCACAGACAGAGGAGCCTGGCAGGCTACAGTCTACGGGGCTGCAAAGAGTCAGACGTGACTGAAGGGACTTAGCAGGCATGCCTGCACATGGACCACACACTCTTTATTTTAGCCAGAGCTCATGCTCCAAGACAATGTGTCCTGTGGACCAATGACATCCAAATCACCAACGGAGTGAAAAATGCAGGTTCAAACATGCCTTTCCTTACCAACCTCCAATCCCACCCTATCCCATGTCTCCAGAGAGTATGAGTATAGGGAGAACCAATTTCTTTCATTTTCCAAGTTCAGCTGGGTCCTTGGTATCCCTCCATTCACTCAACAATAAGCATTTCTCGATTGCTCACTTGTATCAAGCACCAGGGATTTAAAACTGTATGAGATCTAATCCTTTTCCTCAAGGAATTAACATACCAAATGGGAATGACAAGTATTCAGACAGATAATTACAGTAAAATACGGTAACTCCTACAACAGAAGTTAAGAACAAAGTGCAGTGGGAGATAGCCAAGGATGCTTTATGTTACATGGCTGTGGTTTTGGTACGACAAAACAATAGCATGTTGCCAAGTTCCTTTCTAGGAGTTTAATTACAGATACAGCGCGCATACCCGCCAGTTTGCCTAGGACAGTCCCATTTATGTTTGTTGTCCATTGTCTCATCTGATTTAGCATTTATCCCAAGCGAATAATGTAAGTATAATTTCATCCTTTCTGTTCTAGTCATGGTCTTAGCTAGCAGGGAGAGATACCTATATATGGTGAACAAGAGTGCTTACTTTAACATGTTATTGATGAAAGATAACCAGAGGTTTTTCACAGCAGAACATAGCATATCCCCATGACTCTTGCCACTGTTTGACAGTACAGCCAGTTAGACCACAACCTCTGTTTTAATCTGTGTGATGTATTAATATGAAGCTGCCAGGTTGCAAGTCATTGGGCTTAGTAGAAAAAGTGGGATGTTGCAGTTTATGTTACATGGACATAGTGTGAAATACAGATAGTGTGAAAATATATAGTGTGAAAAAATGCACAGTGTGAGAATAGCGTGAAAAACAGATACTGAGTAGTCTTGCTGATAGTAGTTGGAACTCTCTTGCAACAGTGTTATTTATTATATGGTGTAAAAATATAACTATTTTATTGTTCAGTATCCATTTTTTAATTTGCTAGTAAATTCTTTTAGCTGTGAAGAGCTAAAAAAAGAACACACATGTTCAATGAAAAATTAAGTACAATTTTTTCAAGGAAGTAGATGAATGTGATACTTGCAATGTTGGCTGACATTTACTCTCTACCACAGGAGCCATTATGATGTCAATGATCATGTGAAAATCAAAAGATATAAATCTGCTGAAGAATATAAGAATCTACTTCAAAAGTTTGCACTTATTTTTAAAAGAGTGTATTCAAAACAGTGCTTTACCTCATGTAGCTACAGAAAGTTTATTTATATACCATTATGTGAACATGACTTTTCATTTAGATCAAATAAGTTTCTGTCTAGTGTCATTAAAAACATTTTTTTTTGTAATGAAAGGAAAGTTTTAATGTTTTGGCTTTGTAATCACATAAAGAACCTTGTAAATGGTTAAATGAAGTCAGTTTTACATCAGTCTTTTCAGATGTATTCATCTCTGAATACATTGGTTTGATTTTATTGATTTGATATTTCATGGAATCAAAGCAAAGATTTTCAATATTCAATACTGGAAGACAAAACTTATGACACAGTTATAAATATTACTATAAATTCAGTTAAAATATTCAACAATCAAGTGTAAATCTTCTGGTTTTATAGTGATACTATAAACACAAATTTGGTAGAGTACAGGCAGAGTAAAGAAAATGTTCTTAGTAAATTAAGAAATTTATGGAAAGATGGGGCTTAAAATTGGTTGTGAAACATAAATAATTAATAACTATATCCAAACTACAATATTTTGTTAATCAAGAGAGGTGTAATTATGCAAATTTAAATATTTTCATATAGTCATAGAGAAAATGAACTGCAAAGTTTTTACAATGACAAAGATGTTAAAGAAATGGTTCAGCACGGTAGTACTTTCTTTGCTACACATCATCAATCAAAATTTTAGAAATCTTTGAGCCTTCAAAGGGCTATTTTCTATATCAAATGATGAGTCCTACAATTAGCCTGAACTTTTTCTTGGTTAATGAGCCCTCTAACTTTTGGTGAAGTTTTACTCAAAATAGTTGAAAAGTTTTAGACAAAGTATTCTAAATGTGGAAGGCCAGAAATCTTAGGTTTTGAAGATATAGTTAATTGTAATTATCAAAAATCAAGTTTGCAAACAAGAAGGTGCTGAAATTTAACCCTATGAAAGCAAGGGAACAATTTAACATATTATATAATGATCCTATCATATAATGATAGTTCAAAATGTGGACAAGATTTAATTTTTAAATTCTATAATTGTGCTTTGGAAAATCTCAACTTATGTGAAAAATATTTTGATGGAGCTCCTATTTTAATAAGATCAAATTTTCTTCTCAATGAGAATTAAATGATATCCAGAAAGCCTAAGATTTCGTACCATCTAAAACTAGTTAACACATTTAAAAAATCATAGAAAAAAAGTGAAGTAAAGAAAAAAAAAAGACCTTGCCTATAAAAACATTTGGGTTGCATATTCTAAAACAAAAGAATTGAAAATGAGAATATCCTCCATTTAGTAAAATGACTGTGAGCGTAATAGGTATCTCAATACCTATAGACATTTTCGTAAAAATAAAAAAAAGGCCAAAGGAGAAGGATCATCTACAGGTGCTACAGTTGAAAGTGATTAACCATAAAATGCTCTTCAAAAAAGACTGCGGCTCAGACAGGACAGGGTCCGAAGAGGACCGCCGGCGGGGATCTGCGCGCCTGGAGCCGGGTGCCAGCGGTGGAGCGGCGGCTCTCCGCGCTAATTCTCCTCGCCTCCTCGGCCGCCACCCAGCCTCAGAGGCCCTCGCTCGTGCAGCTCCGTCTCCCCTGCACGTGCCGCGCCCGCGAGCGAGCTTAACAGCAAAAAAAAAAAATCCTCAGCACCAACCAGGCACCTGGCCCAGAGGAAAAGGGGAGAGATGGTCATGCCAAGAAGGCTGAGGAAGAGGAGAGGACCGACTCTGATCTGCCGGCACCAGAAACAGAAGGCTGCCCTCGCCGTTGCGGGCAAATTCCGGCCATTGCGGAAAAGGAGGAAGGATCCCAGCTCCCGAAGAACCAGCCTTACCCTTCACTCGGCCGGCTCCCTTCTCTTCCCTCTCCACGGCTCTGACTCCCATGAATCTGTGTCTCTTGGTTCCTCTAGCCGCTGGGGGAGGCATGGTCAACCCTTAGACATTATTTGCCCTGCCCCGTCAAGCCATCTCTGGCCCCTTAGCTGTCGAGGCACAAGGGACGTGTGTGTGTGGAACATGTGTGTGTGTGTGTAACGTGTGTGTGTGTGTGTGTGTGTGTGCTCAGTCGCTCAGTCCTGGGACTCTTTGTGACCCCTCGGACTGTAGCCTGCCAGGCTCCTCTGTCCATGGGACTCTGAAAGGCAAGAATATTGGAGAAGGTTGCCGTTTCTCCTCCAGGAGATCTTCTGGCCCAGGGTCCATCAGGCATCTCCTGAGTCTCTTGCACTGGCAGGAGGATTCTTTATCACTGAAACACCAGGAAAGCCTACAAGGAACACGGGGACGATGAATTCAACAGGCAGTCGCTCGTCTAAGGGTGGACCATTTTCTCCTGGAGATGTAGCTTCTATGCACAGTGCCTATGCCTGCCCTTTGAGGCTGAAGAGCAAGAGGTTTTGCGGTTGAGAGAGGGACCCCTGGCAATGTGGGAGGGAGGGAAAAGCCTTCAGAGTAGGGTGTTTGAGGGTGGGGCATATACCCTGTTCCGCTACTTACGATATTCTCATTTCAGATAGCATTCTTTCCCCTTCATGTCCCCTTAGTCCTCCTATGAACTAAGCCAGAGTGGGACCTGGAGTCTCTCTTTCCCCTGGGCAGACCTAAATAGCTGCTTCCATGTTAGTGCATGATGAGGGACAAGGAAAAGTTTCTTGCATCATCTAGTCTAGAACCATAAGAAGCAGAAGTGAAAGAGGTTCAAGGAGCCACAGCAGGGAAATGGAAAGATTTGGAAAGGAAAGAAAAAAGGGGTAGGAAGAGATCTCTAAAGACCCAAGTTACTACGGCTAAAGGTGTATAACCTGCCTACCTCTAACCCCTCACGTCTAGCCACCCGCCGAGGCCACACAAACCAAGTGACCCCTGTAGCTACCACCTGCCCCACTGTGGAGTCAGAGCAAAGTTGGAACAGCCACTCTGTGTGATTCTAGCATGTGTAATAATTATGAAAACAAAACCAAAAACCCTCAAGTGGGGGATATTTGGGAAAAAAAAGAAAAAGATTGTAGATAATTTTGTGATTTTTTTTCCCACAAAAATTCAAAATTTTAATTAGAAAAATACAGGGGCATTTAATTAAGACTTATATGACCAAGAAACTGATTAAAGTATGTGACTCCATATCCAGAATAATTATTCTGTTATCTTTTAGCATTTAGATTATATTTAAAGCATTTTTAAAGTTGGTTTAACGTACACAGATATATTCTTTTAACTTTTGAAAGAACTGAATTTAAAAATAATTTATAATAGAATTATTTTATCGGCCCATCAATATGGTAATATCAACTTGTTGATCAATAAACATCACTTTCTAATAAATATGTAACTTTAGTTATTCCTGTGACCTCTTTCACTCTCAAGAATTCACTAGTTTGGACAGTAAATTATATGATCACTCTAATTATAGATAAAGGAACAAGTTTCTTAAAACATTGCCTTTTTCCTGATGGTAATCTAGAAGGAACCAGGCTACCAATCATTTTGTGTTTCTGATAGGGATGTGAAGGATGCTTACTCCTTGGAAGGAAAGTTATGACCAACCTAGATAGCATATTGATAAGCAGAGACATTACTTTGCCAACAAAGGTATGTCTAGTCAAGGCTATGGTTTTTCCAGTGGTCATGTATGGATGTGAGAGTTGGACTGTGAAGAAAGCTAAGCGCTGAAGAATTGATGCTTTTGAACTGTGGTGTTGGAGAAGACTCTTGAGAGTCCCTTGGACTGCAAGGAGATCCATCCAGTCCATTCTAAAGGAGATCAGCCCTGGGTGTTCTTTTAAAGGAATGATGCTGAAGCTGAAACTCCAATACTTTGGCCACCTCATGTGAAGAGTTGACTCACTGGAAAAGACTCTGATGCTGGGAGGGATTGGGGGCAGGAGGAGAAGGGGACGACGGAGGATGAGATGGCTGGATGGCATCACCGTCTCGATGGATGTGAGTTTGAGTGAACTCTGGGAGTTGGCGATGGACAGGGAGGCCTGGCGTGCTGCGATTCATGGGGTCGCAAAGAGTCGGACACGACTGAGCGACTGAACGACTGAACGGAACGGAACTGAACTGAATCTAGAAGGAACCAGGGTACCAATCATTTTGTGTTTCTGATAGGTATGCGATGGAGATGCTCACAGGCAGGAAAAGTTAGAAACAAAGGTGATAAAAAAAAGAAGTAAAGAAGGAGGAATCATAAACATCCCCCCACAGATCAAAACCAAAGTTTCCAGAGAGAGAGGAATACTGAGCTAATGTATGGATCTTACCTGCAAATGCACTAGAAAGATTTTGGAAAGTTGGATTTTGAAACTTGACATATTTGTCTGTCCACCATGCAGTTTCAGTCCTTACCATTGGGACTCTGATATGTGTAGATGAATTAAAGTTGTACAAAAGAACAATGGTGTCTGTGGGGAAAATTAGAGACTGTGTTAAGAGATTCAGGCAAGCATTTTCGCCACGCTTGGAAGTGCACAATCAGACACAGCTGAAAAAGCAGGGTTTGAGCAGACTCTCCACATGCCTGCATGCCATAGATGCTGGAATCAGAAGACGATTCCTTTTCTTTCTAAGGCCCCGATTATTGAGAAATACTCTTAGGCTCCATTTAACTAATGTTTTCCAACTACTTCAAATCTCTGGTGAAGAACTTACTTGCCAATGAAGTATCATAAATCAGTGGATAATGTATACAAACATTAAAAAAAAACAACCTGCCACTCAGCTGCAGGAGTCATCTTCTGGACATTAGGTTTTACACACTTATGAAAGGAAAGATGCTGGAGACAGAAAAAGTCACCTACCATTGAACATGCTGTTGGCAATCGCACCGCAAGGAGCAATGGGGAGCCCATTGTCAGAGGTTTTGAATGGAGCACAGTTTCTAACATCCTGGAGGAGAAATGACACAGGAGTACGTGATTTTGGTAAACTCTTACAATGCTGGAAGTGAAAACACTGGCAATGTCAACCAACCCACTCTGACCCATTGGCACAGACTGAGATTATGGACCGCTGCCGGTTGTTCCCAGGCTTCTGGCCCACC
Source organism: Budorcas taxicolor (assembly GCF_023091745.1). Lineage (NCBI taxonomy): Eukaryota > Metazoa > Chordata > Mammalia > Artiodactyla > Bovidae > Budorcas > Budorcas taxicolor. Next base: position 109,233,813 of record NC_068910.1, on the reverse strand, counting down.
TGGGCTAGAAAATGTTTGTGTTTTGAAGATATTTATGTGTGTATACACATGTGTGTAGTTTCTTTCCTCATTAACAGTACATAGCATACTGAATATGGATGCAGGAAGAAATTTTACTTTCCCGGCTATGCTAAATATCACACTAAGCCTACACTGGAATGCATTTTAAAAAGTTTTTCTTATTGGAGTATAATATGTTCTAAAAACTATATAAATTGCGAGTCTACAGCTAGATGACAGACCACAGGGAAATCCACCTACATAACTACCAGAATATATTTTTAAAAGAATGGCTGCTAAAAACCATTTGGTTATCCCTTTTATATAGTGTCAGTATAGAAAAGGTTTCCTTTAGCTTTTCTTGCCAGTATGTTGAATATCATCTACCTAGAGTAAAGTTTTGTAATCTTAGGTCTGAAAGGATATTCAGTAAACCAAAGGCTTTTATTCAATCAAGTAGAGCCCAGTTTCCTTAAACTAGGCTGCCTGAAGGCCCAAGTTATAACAAAAAAGACAGTGGTGGATACAGAGTGAACCAGATGGAGATGAACCACTCAAGGTTACTATCAAAATGGTTGGTGCATCCATCTACTAAAACGGGGAAGTTTAAAGAAAACTACAGAAATCAAGTGTGCAAAAATACTGAAATCTATTTGATGTGTCAGTCATTCAAAGAAGCAAACACTCTGTTTGAAGCAGCTCCAGTATGCCATCAGCTTATTAACAGAAACAAATGCTGAATTGTGGTTGAAAAGGTACTTGAAGATTTGCCCTTCTGACACATTCATTATCTCCAAGACTTGGGCAGTCCAGTATGAATCTGGCTTTAATATAAGACGTTGTTAAACTGAAAAATGGGTGACACGTGAAAGGATAACCATCTCGTTGGAGCAGACTCACATTCCTGTTCTGAGGAGGGAAAGGGCTCATTCTCAACAGCAGTTATCCTGAATACTCAGCCCCTTCAGTTCACAAAAGAAAGAGAGGAGCATTTCTGTCTTGTAAAACCTTAGCTTTTGAGTTTATTTTCCATATGCTCATTTAGACTGAAAGATCTATCTGGTTAAAAAAAACAACACAAGGAGTATTATACCAAATTTAATAAAGCCCTACCTTTACATCTGTACCCACCAGCTGGATATTACTTCTGGACAGAATATACCGATAGAGGTTCTGATAGAAGCCATACAGTTTATAGTACAGATAAACATTACCCTGTGGAGAACATCAAGACATAAGAAGAAAGAAAAATAAATGGAAATATTAATAAACATGGATGGGATTTGTTAAATATAAGTAGTACCAAAAATATTGATTGGGAACTGAAAGTTTCCTTATTTCAAATAGAAAGCCAAGAAATTGTTTTTAAAAATCAATGTTGGAAAATCCTAGTATATAGTATATACAGAATTATTAAAATGAGTAAATAACTTATTTTTAATGTTTATGTAAGGGTTACTACATTCCTGCCTTGAAAAAATTTTTATAACTAGGCTTTGTATTCTTAATACATAAAATCTGATTCTTCAAATATTTCCCTCAAACACTAAGAAAGTTGCTTTGCCTAGGGGTTGTGGTAGGCATCAAGTTCATGTAGTTTCAAAGCAAATCCATGAAACATAATTTAAAATTGGAGCCACTAAGCATATTTAGGTGCATGTGCCCACTGTCCAGAGACAAAAACCCGACTCCAGGGCTGCACTCACTGTCCATAAACCCAGCTCCAGTGCTGTGCCTACTGTCTGGAGACATACACCCGGCTCCAGGGCTGTGCCCACTGTCCAGAGACATACACCCGGCTCCAGGGCTGTGCCCACTGTCCAGAAATAAAAACCTGGCCCCAGGGCTGTGCCCACTGTCCAGAGACATACACCCGGCTCCAGTGCTGTGCCCACTGTCCATAAACCCAGCTCCAGGGCTGTGCCCACTATCTACAGACATAGACCCGGCTCCGGTGCTGTGCCCACTGTCCACAGACATATACCCTGCTCCAGTGCTGTGCCCACTGTCCATAAACCCAGCTCCAGGGCTGTGCCCACGGTCCACAGACATATACCCGGCTCCAGGGCTGTGTCCACTGTCCACAGACATATACCCGGCTCCAGGGCTGTGCCCACTGTCCACAGACATAGACCCAGCTCCAGGGCTGTGCCCACTGTCCACAGACCCGGCTCCAGGGCTGTGCCCACTGTCCACAGACATAGACCCAGCTCCAGGGCTGTGCCCACTGTCCACAGACCCGGCTCCAGGGCTGTGCCCACTGTCCACAGACATAGACCCAGCTCCAGGGCTGTGCCCACTGTCCACAGACATAGACCCAGCTCCAGGGCTGTGCCCACTGTCCACAGACCCGGCTCCAGGGCTGTGCCCACTGTCCACAGACATAGACCCGGCTCCAGGGCTGTGCCCACTGTCCACAGACATAGACCCGGCTCCAGGGCTGTGCCCACTGTCCACAGACATAGACCCGGCTCCAGGGCTGTGCCCACTGTCCACAGACATAGACCCGGCTCCAGGGCTGTGCCCACTGTCCACAGACATAGGCCCGGCTCCAGGGCTGTGCCCACGGTCCAGAGACATAGACCCGGCTCCAGGGCTGTGCCCACGGTCCAGAGACATACACCCGGCTCCAGGGCTGTGCCCACTGTCCACAGACATAGGCCCGGCTCCAGTGCTGTCCTTTTATCTTAAGATCAAACACAGACCCATAGCGTGTATCACTTGATTGAGAAATGGTGATCCATTTGTTATGGACAGAAAGATGGAATAGCTCACTAATCTAAAAGAATGATGATTTTCATCTTAGCAATAAGTAGTCTTGGTGCCATGAGAGATACACATTTTCATGGATGCTGCCATGAGACTGCCCACTTACCGGCTACCATCATGCTTCTGCCCCTTTGGTGACATACCAGGGCCCTTCTCTAGCACGGCTTGATACCGATTTTACTAACAGCACATATGATGCAAATGTAAATATCTAGTGTAGCTACTTATTATAGCCCTCCAGGCTCCTCTGTCCATGGAATTCTCCAGGCAAGAATACTGGAGTGGGTAGCCATTCCCTTCTCCAGGGGATCTTCTTGACCCAGAAGTCAAACCCAGTTCTCTTGCTTTGCAGGCAGAGTCTACCATCTGAGCCACCAGGGAAGCCCCAAATAATACACTACCTATCTCCAAAATAATAAAGGTGTGCATCTGAAACTATGAAGGTCTAAGTTTTTATCAAGTGACTCCTTAATGTTAGGTGCTATATTCAGTGCTAGAAATACGAAAGTATTCCTTTATAATTCCCTGAGCCAACTGATTCTCTTATGCTGTGCAAATTTGCCCTTGCCCTAAGGACCTTTAAGAGATTGAGTATGGGAGATGGGATCTGGGACCCAGGACAGGCTGAAAATAAAGGTCATAGTAAGTGTGGCCAGTGACAGAAAATCACAAAGCCTGAAGAGCTTAGTCCCTGGTAAGAGAAAAGTCTCTGGGACACTGAGAAGGGGAGATGCTAGGCCCTGACAAAGAGGCAGGTTGCAACATCATAAACAGAGAGCATGGATGTGAAAGCAAACAAGTCAGGGGTAGTGGGAATGATGGATTACATTTCCTCACACAGAGCTGCTGCTGCTGCTGCTAAGTCGCTTCAGTCGTGTCCGACTCTGTGCGACCTCGTAGACGGCAGCCCACCAGGCTCCCCCGTCCCTGGGATTCTCCAGGCAAGAACACTGGAGTGGGTTACCATTTCCTTCTCCAATGCAGGAAAGTGAAAAGTGAAAGTGAAGTCGCTCAGTCGTGTCCGACTCTTCGCGACCCCACTGCAGCCTACCAGGCTCCTCCGTCCATGGGGTTTTCCAGGCAGGAGTACTGGAGTGGGGTGCCATTGCCTTCTCCACCTCACACAGAGAGGTAACCTCTATTGATGACCCATAACTGCAGAAAATAGGAAGTCCATAGAATGGAACTTGCCATACATTTTCTTGGGAGCTAAGAAGAGAATTCTACTTACCCAAAGTTATATATCCATATAAACATGACAGAATAAATAGTGAACACTCACACTTTAGAGACAGGAGTGTTTCTAATAAATTTTTTCAGTGATCCTTTGTCCAAGATTTTACAAGGCCTCCTTGATTGTCATCTTTTTGATTAGTCCTGGAGGCAAATGCACTGTATGGTATTTCTTCTCTTCAGTGCAGGATTCCTAGGTTAAGGCCGAGAGCCTTGCATGGGTTTGTCATCTAGCATGTGTAATGTGTGTGAACTGGCGAGGGGAAGGCCCTGTGGTTGCCCTGAAGAATTTGGTTAGATTTTTATGAGAAAGACTCTGTCTGAAAGGAATGGTCAGCAGCTGGTAACACTTATTTGCCTTTAGGATTTCAAAGGACACAGACAGATGGGAAGTTGAAGCCTTTTAAGGTTTTATCTTTTGGATTTTTTTTTTTTTTTTTCAAAAAAGCACACTGAGCCCCTAAGAAGAAACCAATCCTGCTGACACTTTGATTTCAGATTTCTGATTTCTAGAATTATGAGAGAATAAATGTCTAATGTTTTAAGAATTTTTAAAAAAAGCAGCACTAACTTTACTTTTGGGTGGTGGTAGCATGGTGAGTTGAGGAAGGCAAGAAGGCACACAATTGTAGACAGCTAGAATTTTGACCTCTAACAAAAGAACACAGATATAAAACTTCCCCATGGACTTTATATACACATCACTTTTGACCCAAGTACTGATTCTCTTATGCTATGCAAATTTGGCCTCGCCCTAAGGACTTTTGAGAGGATGAGTATGAAAGATGGGAGCTGGAACCCAGGGCAGGCTGAAAATAAAGGTCATGGTACATGTGACCAGTGATTCAGTAATTTCCATACAATTTCCATCTGAATTACTCAAAAAATGATTAAAGATATAGTTGTATTCATACTATTACTGATGCCAACATGCTTTCATCTGGGATCAAGGGGGAAAGGGACACATAGAACCAAAACTTCCTAGAGCATAAAGCCATAACATCAAGCACTTTATCTTTTTTCCATTCGTTAAAATCTCAGCGTCTAGACATTACTTTGCTGACTAAGGTCCGTCTAGTCAAGGCTATGGTTTTTCCTGTGGTCATGTATGGATGTGAGAGCTGGACTGTGAAGAAGGCTGAGCACTGAAGAACTGATGCTTTTGAACTGTGGTGTTGGAGAAGACTCTTCAGAGTCCCTTGGACTGCAAGGAGATCCAACCAGTCCATTCTGAAGGAGATCAGCCTTGGGTGTTCTTTGGAAGGAATGATGCTAAAACTGAAACTCCAGTACTTTGGCCACCTCATGTGAAGAGTTGACTCATTGGAAAAGACTCTGATGTGGGGAGGGATTGGGGGCAGCAGGAGAAGGGGACAACCGAGGATGAGATGGCTGGATGGCATCACAGACTCGATGGACGTGAGTCTGAGTGAACTCCGGGAGTTGGTGATGGACAGGGAGGCCTGGCGTGCTGCGATTCATGGGGTTGCAAAGAGTCGGACACGACTGAGCAACTGAACTGAGTGAACTGAACCACGTATACTGTGCTATGCACTGTGGAGGAAGCAGAGGTTCTTATGTTCACCCAAAACCATTAACTGAGAAACTACAGGTTGCCAGACATAGTTATAGGTGAGCATGCATGCTAAGTTGCTCAGTTGTGTCCAACTCTTTGCAACCCTATGCACCATAGCCCACCCGGCTCCTCTGTGGAGGAGCCCAGTCCTCTGGAGTGGGTTGCCATGCCCTCCTCCAGGAGATCTTCCTGACCCAGGAGTTGAACCCAATGTCTCCTGCATTGGCAGGTGGGTTCTTTACCTCTAGCACCACCTGGGAAGACCAGTTAGTTGTAGGTGAGAGACAGACAATAAATAATACATATAATAATCTGTTCATTTATATAGTAAGTTCGAAGGTGATAAGCATAAATGGAAATTACAGCAAGGTAACATGAATCAGGAGTGCAGGGGCAGGCTGAGTAGACAGGCAGCAGTATGAAATAGGATGGTTAGCTGATAACTGAGCCAAGCAAGACCTGAAGGCAGCAGGGGCGTTAGCCGAGGGGATGTCAGGCATGCGGACGAAGAGAATGCCTGACTTGTCTGTGGAACAAAAAGCCCACTGTGGTCAGAGAGTGGGTAGGGAAGAGAATGGAGAGAGGAGGTGAGAGAGGAAATCAGTAGTCAGATCATGTAAGGCCTTGGAAGGACTTATGGTTTTTCATGGAGTGGAAAGAGAGGCCATTGCAGGGATTTTTTAGCAAAGGAATAACATGATAGGACTCAATGGTTTAAAAAGTTCAGTCTGGCTGTTATTCAAGATTTGGATATAACAGGGAGATCTGGTAGGAAGCTATTGCAGAAATCCTGGTGAGAGCTGAGTGTGGAGCTGGGAGCAGCAGCAGAGGTGGGTAGAGGTGAGCAGACTGGATATATTCCAAAGGTAGAGCCAGGAGGATGGATTGGATGTGAGCTGTGAGAGAATGAAAGTAGTCAAGAATCACCCTGGGCTTTTAGCCTGAGCATCAGAAGGACAGACTTGTTGCCAACTGAGATGGAGAAGTCTATAGGTTGGAATGGTATATTTTTTGAGGGGAGAGCATGGAATAGGTAAGGGGAAAAAGTGGATATTCATTGAGTTTTAGAAACATTAAGCTTCAGATAGCTGTTAGACACTTGAATGTTGACATTAGGAAGGCAGCTGGAAACACAAGTGTGGATATTGGAAGAGATGTTTGGGATAGGGAAAGGAAAGAGAGCGTTGGTGATAGAGAGAGTGTTTAAATCTAGGAGGTAGATGATGTTTCCTAGGAAGTGAGTGCAGACAGAGAGGAGAAGACCAAAGACCAAGGCTAGAGCCCCGAAGCTCTCCACAGAAAGGGTCTGCGGAAAACAGGAGGAACAGCACAGGAACCAAAGAAGGGCAGCCAGAGAGGAAGGCGGGAAACCAAGGGAGAAAGATCTCTGAGAGGAGAAGATGTGTCGAGGAAGAGGGAGCGGCCACCTGTGTGCAGCGGGCGACAAGGCCCTGAGGACTGAGCCCTGGATCTGTCCAGGAGGGAGGCACAGGGAACCCTGCAGTTTCGCTGAGTGAGGGAATGAGAAGAATTAGAAGTAGCCACGACAGACTCCTCTGGCGACGTTTCCTGCTGATCTGAGGAAAGAAATGGGCCGATGGCAGGCTGGGAAATTGTGGAGAATAGAAGACTGCTTTGTTTCTTAAAAGATAGGTGAGGGACTTCCCTGGTAGTCCAGTGGCTAAGACTCTGTGCTCCCAATTCAGGGGGCCTGGGTTTGATCCCTAGCTAGGGAACTGGATCCCACATGCCACAGCTAAGAGTTCACACGCTGCAACTAAGATCCTGCACAGCCAAATAAGCAAAGTAAATAAATATATATATATATATATATATATATATATATATTTAAAGATAGGTGAAACAATGTGTCTCAGCACTGGTGGGAATTATCCAGTAGACAGGAAAGTTGATGATGTATGAGAAGCGAGAACTGCTGAGTTAAATCCTTACAAAGGCAAGAAAGACTGGCATCTACCGCACAAGAGGAGAGGTGAGCCTTCAGATGGGAGCATGGGTGGTTCACCTGTGATCACAAGTGGGAAGGCTTAGTATGCAGTACAGAGATGAGTAGGTGTGTAGTTGTGGTGTGGCATGCCAAGCATGGTCCCTATCCTCAGGGACGTTCCTGTGAATAGTGGAAGTGAGTACAGGATATTATACGAGTGATTGTAAGTCCATCAGAGGAGAGAAAACAGCGCTCCCAGAATACAAATGTGGGCAAATTCTTGCTGGAGGCATGGGTGAAAAGGAGGCTCAGGGAATACTGGAGGTGATATTAGGGGCTCAAAACTAGTGAGATCTTACAAGTGCAAGTGAAAGGGGAGACTTTCTAGGCAAAAGAACAGCAAGAACACAGAGAGTTGTATTGTGGCAAAGCAAACTGGTCAGTTTGGCAGGAGTACAAGGTCTCTTGCAGAGATAAAGATGCAAAGGTAGTCGGTCCTCAGGTGTTGAAAGGCAATCTGAAAGAGTGCCCATTTTGAGGGGGTGCAGGGCGTGGTCTACCGTTTCTGCAAATAACAATGGGAGACAAATAGGAGAGGCCAAAGGCTGGAAGTGCAGTTAAGGCTGCTGTGCCACAAGACCAGGAGAGCCTGAGCTCGGGTGATGCCAAGGAACTGGAGGGACAAAGTGGTTGGGAGAGACATGGAATACAGAACAGTGCTTACACATCAGAGGGGTGGATGAGAACGGAGCAGGCAGGGCGGAGTTAAGGAAGAGAATTCTGAGTCGTGGTGATGAGATCTCTCCCAGAAATAAGGAGTCTTTCCCAGAAGTCAGGAGGATTTTTTCAGGAGATGATGCTGAGTCTGGTTTTGGAAGGAAGCAGGGCCTTGAGGACTGGATGGTCAGTGATTAGCTCAAGAGAAGTCCTGCCCACAAGGGAAGACTCCTATGCAGAATCTCTAAGCAGGGGAAAGAGAGGGAATGAGGCAGTTTAGGGAGGAGGGCACTGTCAGGGGAGAGGTGTGGAGACAAGGGGGCAGGATCTTTGAAAAGTTGAAGGAAACACATTTTCATTTGATCATATCTTTGTCACCTAGAAAGACTGTGGAGGCCCTGAAAAGGAGCCTCTTGATCTCCTAACTGCAGGGAGTGGACTGAAGGGACCTCCCCGGTGGCAGTGCTCTGAGGTTGTCCTGTGTTTGCACTGAGGTCATGCTTCCCATGGCTGGTCCCAGCCAGTGGCTCAGCCATAGCGATCCTGAGGGAAGGACTCTCCGTTGGCCTTGCTGAAACTTTCAGAAGCATACACTGCATCTGAGATCTTCCTTCCCTCCTTCCTCCTATTCTCCCTGTCTCTCTACCCTCCTCTTCCTCTGTCCCTCCATCCTTCCTTCTCCCCTTCCTGCTCTTTCCCCGAGGGGTGGGAGTGGTGTTGTGGTTGAACAGCTCTCCCAGCCTTCTCCATATTTTCCAAGGCAGGCAGTTCCCTCGGTACATCTCTGGCGTGTCTAATCCTGTCCTGGCATCTGGTTCTCAGGAGGACCTGGACTAACACGAGACTTTAATCAGTGCAAGAGCAGGGACAGCTCTTAATATTTCTTCGGCATTTCTCACAGTGTCTGACAGCCAGGCAAGAGTCGCCTTAGGGATTAGGCAACTGCATGCAAAGAATGACTTGGAGAGGGGCCCAAGGAGAGTCCCACCAGGTGTGTGACCCTTGACACTAACTCAGTGTGTGACCTTGGCCAAATCACTTAACCTCTCAACCCATTAATTTTCTCACTATAAAATGAATGGCCAGATTCAGAGATTTCTACGGTCTCCTCCTGTGCTGACACTTGCCGTACAATCTGTTTGACTGATGTTAAGAATTATGTTACAAAGTTGAGTAAGTAAAGAATCTGGAAGTTAAGACACAAAGGAGAAGAATGAAAATTCCAAGGGGGGGAAAAAATGGGCAGGGAAGAGAGTTGCACACAAACTCAATACTTTATAAGACCGGCTGCCATTCCCACCCTGCTTTACTTTTTTTCTTTTCAGTTTTGGAAAGCATTTAGTGGAGATCACAAACTCACTGCCATGTGTTAATTAGGAACAGAGCAGCATAGAGCCAGATGAAGGCTCCTGAATCTCACCTCCATTTTCTGTGGAAGGTAAAAGGAAATAGAGCAGTTGCATTCTTTGTCAAAATTAGTGGCATCTTCCCGCAGTTTTGCACAAGTTGCACATTTTTCTGTATAATTAATCTGTCAGACAGGGAAAATAATAATTATTAATTAAAAAGGGATGTGAGTACATATCTTAAAATCCTGAGTCCACTCAAGTCATCAGGCTCACTGGGTCAAGGGCATGCTGTCTGGGACATGAACCAAGGGCAGCTCCCTCGATGCGCAGGAGAAGTGGGCCTCCTTTCATTTTGGCACCTGGCAGTATTCTGCCATGTACTGGAGTTCCGTGTTTCTACTGGATGTTTAGCCCGTTGTGATGAAGGCTTACACCTCCATCATAAGAAGTCACCATTAGGAAAGTATTAGCCAGTGACTCAGGAGAACTGGGCCCATGGCCCAGGTCTAATCAGCTTTATGGGGAAGTCACTCCACTGGTTTTCCATGTTATCATATGGAAAATACTTATACCAGTGAATTCTTCTGCATGACGTCTTGAGGAAGTTATTAAAAATGACCAAACGTATAAAAAAGAAGTGTTTCAGAAATGTAGAATTACAGATGTATGTGAAGCAATTGTTTTAAAAATGCTGTTACGTTCTGTAAAAGTTAAATTCTGTGCAAAATGGAATAAGTGGACTCTTTAAAAAAAGGGTAGTGTGTCTCACATGGGCAAATTCTGTGAGCTTTGGCTCCACTCAGTGACATGAAGATGGAGTTGGAAGGAGAGTTGGGAACGGAGGTGCAGAGAGAGGCCATGGGGCCACGCATTTCCCTCCTGCTCCAGGGAACACTCATCTTGGGCACGTGGGGGTGGTGTGGCTGCTGCTGGCAGCTTCTGCTTTTTCCTCACCCATGCTGAGGAGTAATTAGAAGAGTCTGGGGATGGGAGAGGAGCAGGGACTGGCTTTCATGCCAGTAAATTACCAATCAGATTTTAGATTCTTTGGGAAAGAAGACTAACAAGAAAGAAGGAATTTTGAATACTTGCAAAGCCACTGGGTGTTTGGAAGTCAAATGGGTAAAGTGTGAATACTAAATTAAAGATTAGCCAAAAGGCTACTTAATTGTACTCAGTTGCTTATATTTACTTAAATCATTCTTTAAGTATGCAGAAAAACTTGAACTATTATTTTTTAAAATACTGACACTTTTTCTGTTTGTGAAACTGCATTCTATTTTTTAAAAGCAATAAAGAACAGGGCTGTATCTAACTGAGAGCTAGCACACTGAACTGTGTTCATCCAGTCTCTGATACTGAGTTAAATACTTAACCTCCAGGGCCCACATTTTGTTCACCAGGATCATTTTGGTTAGCAATGAATTGATTTGTGAGCTCACTGTAGTAGCGTACATTGTACTTCACGGATTCTTGTGAGAGTTCTATAACGCCAAAACAGAAAAAGCGTCTTTGTTGATGAATACATTTTTGAGTAGATGACATCCAATGTGCTTTCTAGCTCTAAAAATTTTATGAGGAAAACGTATCAAAAATCAAAGTGTTTAATCCACTTTGCTGCGTGAGTGCTTCTGTAAGCCTGTAGCTCTAAAATGACAGCAAAATCATAGTCTGCTCCTCACAGAATTTTGGAGAGGCAGGAATTATCATTCTTGCTTAAAGTGAATTTGCAAAAAGGGCACTTTCTTGTTGTGCCTCAGGGCTGACTGAGAAGAGAAAAACCAGCTCAGAACTCTTCTATTAAGTGTGTGTTGACAACACTGGCCTGATATACACGCTTCATCTCATCACCCATTATAATAAAACACTTTCATGTACAACAGAGGATCACACTCTATGGGTGGCCTCTGGTTTTTTCTGTATAAAAACAAAACGTTTAGAAACAGTCCTAGCTGAAGTGGCTTAAAAGAACAGTCGATTGAAAAATCCTCTAAAAATCATGATAAAACCATTCTGTTGAAACTTGTTTGCAGAATGGCCTTGGCCAACCATGGGGTGAGGTTCTCCTCTCACATATAAGGTGACATCATTCAGCAATGGCTGCCTTGTGTTGGAGGCTGCACTTCATAGTGGGTGGGGATGGGTGCTCAGAAGGGAGGAAGCTGAAGGACACGGGAAGAGGAGGGGAAGAACGAGAAAGAAAGGGGTTGGTGAAGAATAAAATGGAAAAGTAAACAGGATCAGCTCTTTGTGGAAATGAGTATCAACCTTGTAAGCCAATTACGTTGCAATCACCTTCAGCAAGGCAAGCTTATTTTCCTCCTGCTATTTTGGCCTCTGCCACATAGTAGGGCCTGGCAGTTTACATGATCACACTGGAGGACTCAAGAGGACTTAGGGGCATTGGGAAGCCAAGCTGCCAGGAGTGGGAGGGGAGAGCAGAACATTTCAGGGGAAAGGCAACACAGCAGGATGTGTTGGTGGGAGGAGTGGGACCTGAAATGATATTTTTCTTCTTTGAAGTCTGTTTGCCCAAATCCGTTCTTTCAATAAGTGAGTGCCTGTTATGCATTGGCAACGTGCAAGAAAAGGGTTGTGGATACAGCAAACAAGCCAGCCACAGCTGAGCTCTCTGTTCTTGGCACCCACCGTCTTGCTTACTCTATCATTAGCTCACTGAAGGCAGGAATTGACTCTTACTTGGAGTTGACTCATCTGCACACCCAAAACAACTCTGAGCATGTTCATATACTCATGAATGTTAAATCGGTGTTGCCAGACTTAGCCTCGATGGTAATTTTGCCACTAACCTATGGGGAGAGGGACTAGATGAGCTTTCCACAACGGCCTTCAGAATAGAGGTCATATGGTCTTGGTAATCTGCTCAGAGCTGACTGGCCTGAAGCGTTTACTTAATTTATTAAACCAAATGTGGGTATGGCATCAGGCCAGATCTGAGCTCCCCTCCCCAGACCAGCCTCTGGGCTTCTCATTCTCCAATAGCTTGTTAGTCAAATTGGCAAAAGGCTTATGACTGAGGGGGTCACAGCTTAGCTTCAGCTTTTCTCAGAGTAGAACCTGATTTATTTTAGTAAGAATCCTTTAGAGGCCAGAAAGATTTGCGTTCTTTCCTTTCCTGGATTAAGACAATGATCTGAGGGAGTTTATTTGCAAAGGCAAAGGCAACTGCTTGAAAGTGGCACAAATTTGAAGAGCTGTATCTTTGGCTCTTCACTCTTTTTATCAGTATGATTCACAGGCGTCTGGCAGGTCCCTATAAACAAGTATGGCTGAATGGACCAGGTTGAGGGTGCCTGTCCTCAAGAGGGAGGAGGGATGAATAATGCACACAGAGGCTCTATCACCATCTGCAAAAGGGATGCTCCAGTCTCATCTAGTTCCCTGTGGTGGGGCTGAGCTCTCAAACTGACCATTCTTTACAGTCTCAAAGCTAAAATTCTTAGAATGCATTAAAATGTAAGATGGGACAAACCTCTACTTCCCTGATGCTCTTTGCAGACAACAGAAGGATGATGCCCATGCCAAGGCAGAATAGCCCTATGGCAAAAAAGCCAGAGAGGATTTCATTGGCTGAGAGCTGGAGCCGGAAGGCAGGCAACTGCTGCTGCTTCATCGCAGTGTTGTCTGGCAATCTGGACTCGTAGTCCTGGCATTTCCTCTTCATTCTGGTCCTGCAGGTGACCCACATATACTTCTCAGACATTTGACATTACTGTTCAGAGTAATACCACTTAATGTTAAGAATTATGTGACTCTTCCCTTGTGGTGGCAAAGTATCTCTGCTTCCTAGAATTATTCGTTAATCAGACCTGCTGTTCAGTAAGAGCACAGCTCCCTTCAATCAGCCACGGCTTCGTACGTTTTTCTTAGGTTCAAACATCTTGTTGTGCTAAGTGCCATGCCTAGGAGGAATAGTCCCCAGCAGGTCTGTATAAACCAACATCTGGCGACACTGGGAAGCAGTTACAGCAGGCTATTTCTGGGATGTGGTGACTAATTCAAGGCAAGCCTTTCCTGAAAGGGGAAAATGGATTTAAGAACTTGCCCAAATCCTTGGAGATTAATACAAAAAACAGAAGTGAGTGCAGTCAACTTTCAACAAATGTGGTTGTCCATTAACATGAATATAAACTAAGTTGGGAAAATGCTAACTTTTTCCCAGGTTATAGTTAACTTTGCTATTTGTGATAATGAGGGAGGGAGAAAGAAACAGGAATTGCAGAACACAGATGTCTAATCTCAGCAGTTTCCAACTCTCTCATATATAAGAAAGACTCTGGTAAGAAGGTGTAGATGAAAAACATCTCTTCCTAACCTTTCTCCAAGCACCCGCTTTGATGGAGCCCAAATGAGGTAAGAGAAAGCAAAAGGAAAATAATCCTTTAAGTGTTCAATATTGTAATATGGTATTATTGCTTGGCTTGGTTTTGCTTTTTCACATATTAGAAATCTACTAACATTATTTTCATTAGGCTATTAATAATTACTTCTTCAAGATGCATTTAAAATGTAGAATTAGGATTTTAAAAAAATTAGGCAGCATGTGAGTTTCTAATCTTTTTTATTAACATTAGGCAGACAAGCCATGCTGGACTCTTTTTATATTAAAGAAGACAATGACTTTGGCAAATCTACCTAGTTTAAAAGACAGAACAAATATAACTACTTACACTGGGATGTTTCCAATTCAGAGTCAAAGTTTCCCCTTGCAAGACTGGAAAAAAGCAGAACACCAATGGGAAGTTTTCAGCAAGCCATTTGAATCGGGCTTGAGGGTAGTGACAAGTATGGATGGCTGTTGGTATCAGGCAGATTTGTGTGAGAAGACGGTACTGAACACTTCTAGTTCACACCTACTATTTGTTTTAATAAGTAAATGTGGTCAAGAACCTTACTTCAGTAACAGCCTGTGAGATTAGATTAAGTGTGCAGAGTTGGCCTACAAAATATCAGATATGTTTGCAATCTAGGTACTTGTTTCAACACTGGGTGAGATTATAGGAAACAGGTAACGTCTAGCAGAGGGGTCATTACAAGAACAAATCAAGAACAGTATTTGTTACACTTTTTATAGAGTGACAAAACCAATCTAACCAAAATCCCAAACTAAAAGGTGCTTCACAGGAGTATATTAGGATTTCCAGAGAAATCCTAATCACAAAGAATTGGCTCACAGGACTACAGAGGAGGTTGACAAGTCCAAAATCTGCAGAGCTGATGTTCCTCAAGTCTGAGTTTGAAGGCCAAAAGCTGCTGAAGAACCAGGAACTGGCAGCGTGTCAGTTTGAAGGTCATCAGGCAGGAAGAAGTGATGCTTCAGTTGGAAGGCGGAATTCTGTCTTACTTGGGGGAGGGTCAGCCCCACAAGGGTTACACTGAGCTATATATAGCTTGCGTGAATTTTCATTCTGTGGAGGCTTTCTTTCTTTTTCCTCTAACTTTTTGAGTTTGATCCGAGGTCCCGCAGAATGGAACTTGCTCCCTTAGCCTCGGAATTCCTGTGTGTGGCTTCTAGCCCACAGAGGTGCATGAGCAGCAGGCGGCTGGTGTTAGGAAGCAGGTGACTTGCTGGAGTGTGATTTGCCATGCTGCTAGGCTCGTTTAAAATTTCACAGTATTTGAATGTGGAATGCACTAATGGCATCTGTTTGCTTTATTTTCTCATTTGTTGTATATGCCTGACTCTCCAAACAGATAACCATGGTGTCTTTAAGTGAGTATGGGAGATCTGGGTTTGCCTTCTGGTTCTGCTACTTAAATTAATGTGTATCCTTTCTGAGATTCGGTTTCATCATCTATAAAATATAAATAATAAGACATTTCCTCCAGAATTATTTTAATGATTAAATGTGGCAGAGTATACATATTTTTCTAAATATATTTTCTAAGGAATGACAACTATATGCAGCGTGGGGTCCTTGACTGGATCTTGGAATAGAAAAAGGACATCAGTGGGAAAGCTGGTAAAAATCCAAATGAAGTCTGTAGTTTAGTTAGTTAAATTGTACCCATGTTGATTTCTTAGTTTTGATAACTGTACTACGATTATACAAGATGTTAACATGGCGGGACGCTGGGGGAAGGGAATATGGGAATTCTCTATGCTATTTTTTTCTGTAACTATGAAATTATCTCAAAACAAAGAGTTAAACAGATGAATAAGGTAGTTGTAGTTATACTGTTGTCTTTTATTTATAAATTGCCACATGTTCTTGCAGCTCTTTCCACCACTACACCCTTCACATTGGGACCAGGCATTGCAGCTGATAAATCTGTTCCACATGTACCATCTCATGAAATACTCAGCAATCCTGCAAGGTGGTATTCCCATTTCACAGCTAATGAAACTGAGGATCAGAGAGGGAAGGGGCTTGCCTGAGGCTGCCCAGATGATCCTTCCCTTTGTAAGAGAGCGCAGCCCTTAGCAGGTAGCCGTTGCTGTGCATCATTACTCTGCACCCTGTTACCAGGCAACAGGCCCTGCTCACCCACTGGTCAGAGCCTCACTGGGCCCTGCCCACAAGCAGCCAGCTGTCAGTGGGTGACGGTTAGTAGTCCTGCTCAGCTACTGGTCAGCACGGCAGGGGGCCCTGCCCACAAGTAACAATCTGTCAATGAGGGTCCATTAGGGAAATGATTAAGCCAACAGTCAGTGGTGTGGTGGTCGTCAGGTATAGAGTGAGGTAAGAGGCAAATTCAGGCCTTCTCTGGGGGGCCCCCCAGTTCAGCTAGCCCTGGGCCAGTGGACAGACTGGGGGCTGTGTCCAGCAGGACTCCAGAGCCCTCGCCGGGGCCACTCACTGGTCTTGAGGCTGTGGTCTCTCTCTCCCCCAGCCCTGTCTCTGCTACCTTAGAGCAGTGGCCTTCTGCCTGGGTCGCAGTCTGAGGAACCTGGTTCCACCCACCAGGCCCCCCACCCCTTGTCTGGGGGGTGAGGAGCCTGAGGGCCAGCTGGGTTGGATGTCTGGCTCCCTCAGCGATGACGGCTGGGCAGGGTGTGGGAACCTGGCTCTGAGGAAGCTGCCGACTAAGATCTACCTCCTCTTAGCCAGGACCAAGACCCTGAAGGACGATAGCTATTCCTTGGGACCTTGCCCTTTCTTCTCAGAAAGAGAACAACATTTGTTTGGTAGAGATTTACAGGAACATCGTTTCCTGATCATGACCTGACCTCGAGAACAAAGGAGCTGACACTAAGAAATCTGCACCAACGACACACTCTTTCCTCACTTTCCTAGAAAATGGCTTTGCTGAAAGCTTTCAGTAATTTTGGGGTTCTTAAGGGATGAGCTACCCATCTCCTTGCAGGAACCTGTAATAAACCTTTATCTGTTCCAAACGTTCGTGTTTTAGAACTGTTTGGCCTCACTGTGCATCGGGCAAATGGACTTGTGATTTGGTCCTATTGTCTCTTGTATAGTCACGTCAGAGGCCAGCTGGTGAAAGAAAAACTCAGTCTCCTTAACAAAACTCACACACAAGATAGTGATGCTTTATTACACAAAGGATTTGGCAAAGGACACATTCATTTTGTAAAAGAATCCCCACCTAAGATTCCTAGTGATCCATCTGGTGATACAGTCAACTTAATAAACAATAGCTGGTATTTACCAAGTGCTTGCAATGGGCCAGAGCCATACAAATCCCACCAGGAAAACAGGACTTTGCATTAGGATCTGGATTTAGAAAAGGCCCAGCTTCAAAGATTCTGTCTTGCACAGACTTAGGACTCCCATTTCCAGAAGTTCAAAAACTTCCTTTCTTATCTAAGGGAGAGAAAAGAAGAAAAAAAAAGTTTAAGATCAAGAGAGGATGGATTTGGTGAATAAATTCAACTATCTGGATTCCCTGGTATTTATGCAGCTGTTATGGCCAGAATCAGGAAGAGTAAAACCTGCATTTTATTCAGGTTTGAAATATTTACATAAGTAAAGGAAGAGGAACTATATAAGGCATCAGTTTCATGTAGATGTCCTTTTGTTTGTAGCCCTTCAAAATAAAATCTTATAGGAAAAATCTTACACAATGTTGTTTCAAGATATCCAAACTATGTCTAGACTATACACAGTATTTTAATACAGGCGAACTACTAATAATACATCATCACAATAAAAATAAGTCTGGGTTAAAAGGGTTTTTGTGAATACTATTTCTTCCTTATATTATAATTAGAAAACTAGTGGTGGCTTACTCAATTTAACATTATAAGCAAAGTCATCAAATGTGACCTCATGTGCCTGACATCAAGTTGGTTAAACTGGTTTTAAGAAACCAGTCAGTTCAGGAGACTCTGTGTGTGTGTATACGTATGTGTGTGTAGGAAACTCAGACAGTGGTTTTTAGCCTAACTCACTAATCAGTTAAAATCAGGTTTGGTTATTCTGAGGATATAGTTTTATACAGCAAATTAATTCAGCATATTTGGATTGCAAGCTTCTTTGATAGTCACTGTTATGACTGACTCCTGGTTGGTGACTGGCAGCCATGTTTATTACTGCACAACCCTGCTCTCTCCAGCAGCTACTTCTAAGCATCAGGTTAGCCTGAAAGATTAGCCCCATGATAACATGGTGGGTGTCAAGTCAATTGGCACATTATGATGATAATGGATGACGTTCATAAATATATAATCAGCTAATGCTGGTCCCACAAAGGTATTCAATCAGTTTTAATTCACTGAGACATCAAAAAAATTTCCCCACTCCTCAAAATGTAAATCGCTCATTAAGTAAGCAGGTTTTTGGGTATGTGGAGATGCAAGCAATTAGGCAACTTTGTGCCCCTCATCTCCAAATGCACTTCTAAGGATAAAAAGGCAAAGATGATCATGTCTCTAAAACAAGGCACAGGGAAATACACCAAGTCCTCCAGACCTTCCTGTTTCCCAACGGTACAGTATAGATGTGGACCCCAGAGGGGCAGAGGCCATTGGGCATTTAATGAAGAAACAAAGCTGATTCCTATAAAACACATGGAAAGGATACAGTTATGTGTAAGGGGTGAGATGGCCTCTATAATTGTAGTTACTTCAGAGTTAAAAGAAATCATTTCAAAGGCCAGAATGTGCTGGCTCCCCATGTCAAAGACTTTACTGCTGTGTTTGAACTCAAGTTCAAATTGAAAAAAAAAAAAGATTAAAGGGAAGTGCTGGATTGCTGGTTACACGGTACCTCGGGAATGTCCATCATCCTTCTCAACTTCTGATCTCTCCAGTTCCAGTCAAAAATCAGAAACTTTAAGGGGTTCAAATGAAGGCCACCTGGAAGAGACGGAGAGTTGCTATATTAAAGAACTCATGACATAAGCTTATTAAAAGGATTTTTTATTCCTTTGGTTGCTTCTTTTTTCCTGGCCTCATTTGTTCTTTTCTCCCCACCCCATTCCCCCAACACTGGCAACTAATCTCTGCACATTAAGTGCTGTCCCTGTCTGATGGAAAACAAATGCAGCACTCCGAGACTTGCTCTCCTTATAATCTTATCACTGATTCTTGGGGAAGCTGCTCTTGCTAAGCTTGTGAAATGCTCAAGGGCTGGCAAAGAATCAACCCCAGGCCTCCATTTTACCAAGCCCCAGACGGTGAAGTCCCATTCTGACAGGAATTTGGTAAGATGTATCCTACAGTTCATGAGTTTGAGTAAACTTCGGGAGCTGGTGATGGACAGGGAGGCCTGGCGTGCTGCAGTCCATGGGTCGCAAAGAGTCGGACATGACTGAGCAACTGAACTGAACTGATCCTACAGGTCAGGGCAGGGACCCTTCAGGAGTTGAATCCAGTAGAGTCTGCCTGTCTCTGAAAAGGTGAATCAGCAGAAGTTTGAAGACAGGGTTGAGAGGTCAATTTCAGGCAGAGAAGAGAGTTAAGATGAAAGAGCTCCGAAGTCTGTTGTCCTTTGAGAAGACTGGTAGACGACTCTTTCCTGCTGCCTTCCTGTCTATCTGGAGACAATATTGAAATGTGGGGTGGAAGGGACCTCAGGGATTGTCTTCTCTTCAGAGGTCCCAGAATTGGGCAGTTAGCTTTTCCCCACTCCCCATTGCCCCCAAGCTGTCACATCTGGAAACATAAATAACAAAGCCTTCTTTTATCCTGCAGCCCTTTCCCTCAATACTGGTTTATTTCAGTAATTTTCTCTCTCCCTAAAGACTTTTTCATGCTTCTTATAACTACAATGCCTCTTATTTAAGACTCTCTCTGTAAATTAAAAATGATATAAATGAAGAAAGACAATGGCTTGATAGTGTTCCTTTAAAAATAATTGACCTGATGGTGGGATAGCAAACAGGTACAGCCTCTCTGGAAGGCAACTGGACATGATATAACATGAGCTTTAAAATGCTTGGAGTTTGATAAAATAATTCTTCTTCCATTTCAATATAACACCAGAAACTTAAGCAGTTACTTAAAAAGATGATAACTGTGTACCTACTTACACAAGCAAAAAAATTAAAAACAACCCAATATTCTGCCTTAATAGAACTGTTAAACACCCATATAACTTGGAATCAATATCCAAAATATATAAAGAACTCGTAACAGCTCCATGGCGAAAAAAAAAAAGCTGATTTAAAAATGGGTGTAGGAACTGAATAGATATTTTTTCCAAAGTAGACATCCAAATGGCCAACAGCTATATAAAAGGAGCTCAACATCACTAACCAACAGGGAAATGGCAAATCAAATCCACAATGACCTGTCACTTTTTACCTGTGAGAATGACTGTTACCAAAAGACAAGAGATAACAAGTATAGGCAAGGATGTGGAGAAAAAGAAACCCATGTGCACTTCTGGGGGGATTGTAAATTTGTGCAGCCATTATGGAAAACACTATAGAGGATTCTCTAAAAATTAAAAGTAGAACTCACACTACAGCCCAGTAAATCCACTTCTGGGTATATATCCAAAGGAAATGAATTCACTATCTTGAAAAGGTATATGCACCCCAATGTTCATTGCAAAATTACTTTGAATAACTAAGACACAGAAACAACCTAAGTGCCCACTGACAAATGAATGGATAAAGAATGTCAGTGTTCTTTGTCACACACACACACACACACGAACATTAAAATCCTGCCATTTCTGACAACATGGGTGGTCCCTGATGGCATTATACTGAGTGCAACAAGTCAGACGGAGAAAGACAAACACTGTATTATTTCACTTCTATGTTGAGCCTGAAAACAAACAAACAAACAAACCAAAAAATGAACTCATAGCTACAGAGAATAGATTGATGGTGGTTGCCAGAGGTGAGAGGCAGGAATAATAGATGAAGGTGGTCAAAGGGTAAAAACTTCCAGCTGTAAGGTAAATAAGTGCTGGGGATGTAAAATATAGCATGGTGATTACAGTTAACAACACTGTACTCTGTATATGTGAAAGTTGCTAAAGAGAGTAGATCTTAAAAGTTCTCATGACAAGAAAAACAATTGGAACTATGTGAAGTGACTGATGTTAATCAAACCTACTATAGTAATTATTTCACAGGTATCATATGTACCCATGATAAGAAAAAAAATGGAACTATGTGAAGCGACAGATATTAATCTAATTTATTATAGTAATCATTTCATAGTTATCATATGTACCAGTCACGCACACCTCGGTTAATACAATGATATATGTCAATTATATCTCTGCTAAACTGGAAAAAAGCCCAACAGGATATTATGCAGCCACTAAAAATGAAAAAATAAAACTATTTCATGCCATGGAAAGTTCTCATGAGATATTGACATATTGGGTGCTGTGCTTAGTCGTGTCCCACTCTTTGTGACCCCATGAACTGTAGCCCGCCAGGCTCCTCTGTCCATGCGGATTCTCCAGGCAAGAATATTGGAGTGGGTTGCCATGCCCCCCTCCAGGAGATCGTCCCAACCCAGGGATTGAACCTAGGTCTCGCATTGCAGGCGGATTCTTTATTGTCTGAGCCACCAGGGAAGCATATTAAGTAGAGAAGACAGTTATAAAGTTATGATATGCAGCATGATTTCCACTTATAAAAATATATTGATAAATGCATAGAAAAAAGACTGAAAAGAAATATAGTTAATATCAGCTGATAAGTGATATCTCTAAAGTAACTTATTTTCTTTTCTGTATCTTTCTGCATTTTACAAAGGCTCTTATAATTAGAAAATCCCCTTATTAAATAAAACAATACAATTCTGTCTGTAAATGTTATGGGATAGCTTTTGATGTTTAGAAACTCTCCTTAATATAGCATATATATAAACATCTCAAGTCATAAACAGCTACATAAAATGTGTTATGTGCCATTTGACTTACTTTGTTAAATTTTCAGTTTTTAGAGTGATGGAATTGTTTCTCTTTAAACGCTTTGTATACAGCCTAACATCTGTAGTCAATGAATATTAAACCATTCATTCAGTCAGAATCAGCAGTAAGAGTTATTTTCCTTTTATAAAAAAATCAACAGCTCCTTAAATGATTTTTCCACTTCTTAGATGAAGTAAGGTTTCACAGTGAGTTTTCACAACTCTGTAGAACTCTAATTTCAACAATCTGAACAGCTTTGTTTTCTCTGTCTCCCTCTCTCTCTTTTAAATATTAAATATGGAGAAAAGTGGCCCTGTTGCCTGGGGTGGGGGTGGGGCAGTGGTGGTGACACACAGAAAACATGTGGAATACAGTAACGGAGCGGTGAGCCTTTGGCTAAGTGGTGGAGAACGACCGCGCATCCCTGGGCCCTCCGGCTGCCCAGCCAGTCTCTCCTGACTCCATGTCTTCCAGATGGACTATGAGCACCTCTCATCTGCTCTTTCACTTTCAACACCCTCCTGAGGCCACAAGACAAAAATCCAGCCAATCACTGTGCAAGGGCCTTCCTCCAAAATCTGACTTTCTTTCCAACTGAAGTACAGACTACTACAGCCAGTAAAGTCTCCAACCAAGAAAGGTGGTCTCTTTAATAAAAGTAGTAACTAGTATTTGTTGTGGAGAAGGCAATGGCACCCCACTCCAGTACTCTTGCCTGGAAAATCCCATGGATGGAGGAGCCTGGGGGGCTGCAGTCCATGGGGTCGCTAAGAGTTGGACACGACTGAGCGACTTCACTTTCACTTTTCACTTCCACGCATTGGATAAGGAAATGGCAACCCACTCCAGTGTTCTTGCCTGGAGAATCCCAGGGACGGGGAAGCCTGGTGGGCTGCCGTCTATGGGGTCGCACAGAGTCGGACACTGAAGCAACTTAGCAGCAGCAGCAGCAGTATTTGTTGAGCTCCTACGGAGTGACACTCACTGTGTTTAGTTTTTTATTGGCATAACATACTCCTTGTTATTTGGTCGCTTGGTAGTATCCCACTTTTTCAACCCCATGGACTGCAGCATGCCAGGCTTTTCTGTCCTTCACCATCTCCTGGAGCTTGCTCAAACCCGTGTCTATTGAGTCAGTGATGCCATCCAACCATCTTGTCCTCTTGTCGTCCCCTTCTCCTCCTGCCTTCAATCCTTTCCAGCATCAGGGTCTTTTCTAAGGAGTTGGGTCTTTTCTAATGAGTTGGCTCTTCACATCAGGTGGCCAAAGTACTGGAGCTTCAGTCTCAGCATCAGTCCTTCTAATGAATATTCAGGATTGATTTCCTTTGCAATGGACTGGTTGGATCTCCTTGCAGTCCAAGGGTCTCTCAAGAGTCTTCTCCAACACCACAGTTCAAAAGCATCAATTCTTCAGTGCTCAGCCTTCTATATGGTCCAACTCTCACATCCATACATGACTACTGAAGAAACCATAGCCTTGACTAGACGGACCTTTGTTGGCAAAGTAATGTCTCCACTTTTTAGTATGCTGTGTAGGTAGGTCATACCTTTTTTTCCAAGGAGCAAACGTCTTTTAATTTCATGGCTGCAATCACCATCTGCAGTGATTTTGGAGCCCCTCAAAATAAAGTCTGCCACTGTTTCCACTGTTTCCCCATCTATTTGCCATGAAGTGATGGGACTGGATGCCATGATCTTAGTTTTCTGAATGTTGAGTTTTAAGCCAGCTTTTTCACTCTCCTCTTTCACTTTCATCAAGAGACTCTTTAGCTCTTCTTTGCTTTCTGCCATAAAGGTAGTGTCATCTGCATATCTGAGGTTATTGACATTTCTCCTGGCAATCTTGATTCCAGCTTGTGCTTCATCCAGCCTGGCATTTTGTATGATGTACTCTGAATATAAGTTAAAACAGGGTGACAACATATAGCCTTGACATACTCCTTTCCCAGTTTGGAACCAGTCTGTTTTCCCAAGTCTGGTTCTAACTGTTGCTTCTTGACTTGCATACAGATTTCTCAGGAGGCAAGTAAGGTAGTCTGGTATTCCCATCTCTAAAAAATTTCCACACTTTGTTGTGATCCACACAATCAAAGGCTTTAGCATAGTCAATGAAGCAGAAGTAGATGTTTTTCTGGAACTCTCTTGCTTTTTCGATGATCCAACAGATGTTGGCAATTTGATCTCTGGTTCTTTTGCCTTTTCTAAATCCAGCTTGAACATCTGGAAGTTCTTGGTTGAAGTACTGTTAAAGCGTGGCTTGGAGAATTTTGAGCATTATTTCACTAGTATGTGAAATGAGTGCAATTGTGCAGTAGTTTGAACATTATTTGGTATTGCCTTTCTTTGGGACTGGAATGAAACCTGACCTTTTCCAGTCCTGTAACCACTGCTGAGTTTTCCATATTTGCTGGCATATTGACTGCAGCACTGTAACAGCATCATCTTTTAGGATGGCCTTCCCTGGTGGCTCAGCTTCTGCAGTGCAGGAGCTCTGGGTTCAATCCCTGGGTTGGGAAGATCCCCTGGAGAAGGGCATGATTACCCACTCCAGTATTCTGGCCTGGAGAATTTCAGAGATGCAAAGAGTCAGACACAACTGAGAAACCTTCACTTCTTTTAGGATTTGAACTAGCTCAGCTGGAATTCCATCACCTCCACTAGCTTTGTTCATAGTGATGCTTCCTAAAGCCCACTTGACTTCACATTCCAGGATGTCTGGCTCTAGGTGAGTGATCATACCTTGTGGTTATCTGGGTCATGAAGATCTTTTTTGTATATTTCTTCTGCATATTCTTGTCACCTCTTCTTAATATCTTCTGCTTCTGTTAGGTCCATACCATTTCTGTCCTTTATTGTGCCCATCTTTGCATGAAATGTTCCCTTGGTATCTCTAATTTTCTTGAAGAGACCTCCAGTCTTTCCTATTCTATTGTTTTCCGTTATTTCTTTGCATTGTTCACTTAGGAAGGCTTTCTTATCTCTCCTTGCTATTCTTTGGAACTCTGCATTAAGATGGGTATATCTTTCCTTTTCTCCTTTGCCTTTTGCATCTCTTCGTTTCTCAGCTATTTGCAAGGCCTCTTCAGGCAGCCATTTTGCCTTTTTGTATTTCTTTTCCTTGGGGGTGGTTTTGATCACCACTTTCTATATAATGTCGTGAACCTCTGTCCACAGTTCTTCAGGCACTCTGTTTATCAGATCTAATGCCTTGAATCTATTTGTCTCATCATAAGAGATTTGATTTAGGTTATCCCTTTATAGCCTAGTGGTTTTCCCTACTTTC
Source organism: Budorcas taxicolor (assembly GCF_023091745.1). NCBI lineage: Eukaryota > Metazoa > Chordata > Mammalia > Artiodactyla > Bovidae > Budorcas > Budorcas taxicolor. Next base: position 109,208,630 of record NC_068910.1, on the reverse strand, counting down.
TTCAACTTAAGTCTGAATTTTGCAATAAGGTGGGTGCATTTCTCATCTCTGTCATTCAGATAAAGAAACAGGTTCAGAAATGTTAAGAAACTTGCCAAGCCCCAGAGATGGTAGCTGCCAGATCTGGGATGTGCACCCAGAGGCTTCAGTCTACAGCAGAGGCTCTTCTCCTTGACACGATATTGCTTATGTGTTTCCTCCTCTATACAGACTGTGTATCTACATGCCTACTTCTGATTCAGCTGTTCTCTCATTCCTGAATGCTTTTCTCACATCTCCATACTTCAAAGATCCTATTTTAATCCTATCCATACTTCAAATATCAGTTAAAGACTCCTTTCTCTATAAAGCCTTCCTTGCAGATTCAGCCGCCGAAACAACCTCTCCTTCATCTCAACTCATAGAGACCCAAGTGCTGGTTTGGCCCTCGGCACTTACTGCTGTCACATTCTCATTCTATGTACACTTATCTCTTCAACTAGATCAGGAGCTCCTTGAAGGGGAAAGCCTCTGGAATCAGGAAGGCCTAGAATGAGAGGGTCTTGGGAGGGGCTACGTAACCCTTCCAAGCTGCAGTTTTCTCTCTTAAGAAATAAGAATGCTAGCCTGCAACGATGCTGTGTGTACTAAACGAGATATGTAAGGGTGTTTAGCATAGCACTCAGTACAAGTAGGAACTCAAAAAATATTTCTTTCCCTCTCCTTGTCTGGGTCTACCAAGTTTGCTACTTGTAATTGCACAGACTTCTGCATATAGTGGGTTCATTAATGCATGGTTTTCATCTGGAGAGAAACAATAGTATTTTTAGCTCTTTTTTGCTTCCAGGTAAAAGACCATCTCTATACTGAGATACTATGTTGATGAACACATTACTTTTAGACACACAGAAATCCAGGAACAGCTCCAGACAGTTATAAAATAAAGTTTTGAACATGTCATTTGGAAATGAGCATTTAAAAGAAATACTTTAATCTGTCTGGCAGGTAGAAAAATGTACTAAGATCATCAGTAGGCCAGAATGTTTTTAGGCTACTGGCTTTGAGAAAGTCATCAAACTATAAAACCCCACCAGTGGATGCTACCTGGAATACTTTCTGGGTAAAGCACTAAAAGGAAAGGAACTCGCGAGAAGTGTTCTAGAATACTTGAATTTCATCCATAGAAACTGCATTTTTTTTTAACATGTTTTCTGTATCAGCCCTCAACTGGAATGGGAGCCTTGGGGAGCCTCTCAATTAAGTGAGAGGGAAACACTCGACACATTAGCTTACAAAGTCCAGAGGCTGCAAACTGGTGTAATAAACTGTGAATCCACCAACCTCCTTAAAGCAATTGGAATGTGAATGTGTTTAGATGGCCACACATACTCTAGTTTGCAACAGTCCTTATCATTCCCCACTGCACTACACCTGCTGGCTGGTTTTTCGAGACTAAAGGCTGAGCTTCCAACCCTGAATTAACTAAAAACACAGAGGTCTGGTCTCACGGCATCACACACGTGATTTCCCAGACTCACACAGGGTAAGGCAAACACTCAGCTCTGGGTAGGAGTATTACTACCTCTTTTCATACCTTGTTTAATGAGTTCTTTAATTCTCCCTGGAGTTCCTACACCCAGGTGTACTACACGCTTCTCCAGCAATTTTACCTGCTCCTGGACCTATTTCAAAATGGAAGAGAAGGGAAAAAAGAAGAGTCATTGGAAAGTTCAATCACAGCCCAATTTTAGAGCATTTAATCTAAAAGCTAAACAGCAGAAGTGAAACAGTAAAAGGAGCTACTCCTGTTTAGGGTCAACTTCCAGGGCAAAGAAGGTTAACATCAAGACAGAAGAGAGCATCTCCCTAGAAAACTGGTTAAGCCTCAGCTTCTGTACAAGAATATCAGAGCACAGAGGAATGGTGACTGTTGTGGGGACAAAGGCAGGGAATGCAAAGAAAATCAGATTGGGTGTTAAATATGTAAGGAAGGCACCAAAGAACACGCTTGCTAAGGAGATAAGGTAAAGCAGTTGAAGTGAAAAAACTGAGGTCTGGAAGTGGCCCTGAGGCATCACTTCCACTCCTTACCAGGAACCACAGGCCCTCGCTTACCTTTATGTGTTTTGCGAATAATTTTATAACTTTGCTGTCTCCTTTGAATGCAGTCATTGACCTAATGAAAAGAAATAGATTTACTCATAAGAAAACTCACTCAAAAAAAACAAAAAAAAACAAAAAAAAACCCTCACTCATTCAGGGCCATGCCATCTACTTATGTATTACCCTTTGATTTATTTAAAAGAATATGCACATTTATGTAGGTATATATGTACATATATATGTGGATATACACACATAAACAGAAATCCTGATTTTCAGCCCACCTCTGGAACAAAAGTGGGGTGGCCTTTATTCAGGCATGCATCTGGATTGGCTTTTAACTTTCAGAAACAAGGTTAACTTTACTTAGGTTTCCTTGATTACTGAAACATGTAGACTTGCCTTTTACCTGTATTAAAATGAAAACCACAGTCTCAACATGGCATCACTCTTGCTAAAAGCTCATGATACTGAACCCAGATTTAATATTTGATCTAACTACAGTTTCCACTTCTCTCAGAAATGTAATCTTAATCAACCAGTCTGAAATTTCTGGTCAAGCCCCAGTAAGATAACCTGTTCTGTGGGGCTCTCCAACCCCCAAAGGAAGCTAAAACCTTGCTGCTTCCTCCCCCACCCCAAAAGATGTTTTGGCCTAATAATAGGTCGTTCTGCTCTCCCCTTGCTCCACCGTTTTTCCAAAAAAAACCTTCCACTGTGCACAATCCCTCAGGGTGCCCTTCTAGTAGCTAGATGGGATGCTGCCTGATCCACAAATTGTTGAAAAAGTCGATGTGACCTTCAATTTACTTGGTTGGATTTTGTTTTTTAACACCTTTAATACAAAAGTTCTATATTTTAGATCCCTGGCAGAGAATTTATCTTCAAACTCTGCAGTATAGTTCTCACCCAAAATTTGGTTGAGAGAATCTTAGCAGTGATGTCAGCCTGTGCTCCTCGGAGCCCAAGGCCATGTACAGAGGTCTGTGTGTGGCTGCCCAGAGGGCTCAGGGTAAGCAGGCTCGTGCCCTGCATTCAGAGGAGCCTCCTACTTTTATTGAATTTGAAGAGTGAGCTTATCTGTAAAATTTTACATGTGGAAATGCTTTGGGTATAAATGTGTAAAACTGGGTATAAAAGAAAAATCTTCTAGTTGATGTTTGGGATGAGAACATGGGAATGCTGCTTGGAATACTACTCTCCTTTATATATCACTATTATACTTGAGAAATATTACTGACCAGTGGGAATATATGAAGTTACAAAGTGGTGACTCATTCTACACAAATTCTGTTGCACTTGAGTCTGTACTTATATATGAGCTTTCTCCGTGGTGAGGTTAACTAAGAAGACAATTTAGGGGCCATATTTAATATAGCGTATGGTTCTCAAGAGAACAGGTAATCTTACAAAATTTAGAATTATTCAATAGTCACCTTTATGAATAGGGTTCATTGTGCCTGCTCAGAAATCACCTTCTGCAAATCACCTAACCTTGAAATGGATCATAATATTCCTGAAGACACAGAAAAACACCGAGAATTGGCAAATGAAGTACAACACCACGGTGCTTCTATGCCCCTCAGAAAGGCATTTATGTACTCAAATCGATGTGACAGCTTGTTTTTAAGAAGCCATCTTCAGGCCAACCCCTTTGCCACTAGTGTTTGAATCTGAAATAAGTTCTGCAGCAGTAGTTTTTTAAACACTGAAAAGTCAATGTGAACTCCTATGATTTCAGAGCCAGCAAGTACAGCTGTCCAAAACCAGTTGGAGTCTTAAAGATCAATTATGTTTAGAGCAGAAAAAAGGAACACTTCTGTTTTACTGAGAGGGAATTTTACAATTTAATGTGAGTGCCGAGCAGGAAAGAAGGATTTGAAGGACTATTAACAATCATTAAAAACTACTCATGGTCAGATTACTTCATTTAGAAAAATAGAGGCTAAATAACTACCAAGAATCTACTTTGCACTTTAGTGTATTTGATCAAGTTCCTTTTTCTTCAGGACTTGGATTCTTCTTTGTTTTGTCTCTGGTCAAAGCTAAGCAAGAGCCTCGCTCCGGGAGAGGGCTGAGTCCCAGTAAATCCATTTTACTCTGATGGCTCTTCTTTGAATACTGAATGTTACTACAGATTCAGTGGAAGCCTTTTTGTTTATTCTAAAAAAAACTACAGTAAATGAAAAGGTATGTGAAAGCACTTAGTAAAGTACCTACAAATTATCTATAAAATGGAATTTTTATATGTAAATTTTTGGTCCATTTGGCATTTTTCTTGGTATAAGAAGTGAGATGTGGATCCAAGTTAATTTTTTCAGATGGCTACCTGGTTGTTCCAATACCAATTATTAAAGTCTATCTTTCCCTACTAATTTGTCACTTTTGCCATATTCTGTACATATACATATGGGTCTACTTATGAACTTATAATTCTGCTCCACTGTTTTGACCTGTCATGCACATGCCCGTTCCATACTGTTTTGATTGTTGAGACTTTGCAATATGGCTCTTAATAAAACAATCTGATGGATACTATAGGCCTTCATTAGCATTCTCTTTTGGAATTTCCACGGCTATTATTTCTTCTGTATTATATGAATTTAGAACTATTTTGTCTAGTGTAAAAAACAACTTTATAGAAGTTTCATTGGAAATCTATGAAATTTGTAGATTATTCTAGGTAAACAGATATATTTACATCAAATTTTCCAATTTAACAACATGGTTCACTTTTCTGTTTAAGATGTTCTGCATCCCTTGTGTAATATTTTCTTCATCTAAATTTTGAGAGGTTTATGCATTGGTGTTCTATTTTTTCTTGTTACATGGTTTTAAATTAGATCTTTTGTTTCATTTATTTCTCCACATTGGTTATTGCCTGTATAATCTCCCAGCTTTCACCCTTGCCCTCTACAAAGTGTGTTCTCCACACAGGAGCCGAAGTGAACCTTTAGAATAATAATTCAGATCATGTGACTCCTCTGCTCAAATCCTCCAACAGTACTCCATCTCAGGGCCTTTTGTATCTATTATGCCCTCTGCCTGGAACACTCTTCTCCCAGACATCTGCTTGGCGTTCTCATTCACTGTGCAAAACTCTCTGTCCAAATGTCAGTCTCCTAAGAGAGGCTTTCTGCAATTATCCTTTAAAAGCAGCCCCCATTCTCTTCTATTCCTTTGCCATGATTTGTTTTTTTCTTACATAACTTATCACTACTTGACATTATAATGTGTATTTTATTTGTTTATCATCTGTCTCCCTCATTGGAGAGTAAGTTCCATGAGAGAGGAGACTCTGTATATTTCGTTCATTGCTACATTGCCAGCAAATAGAACATATCAGCTTGGCATATATAGGTTACTCAGAAAACAGTCACGAAATAGAACAGGTGAAGCTTCCAACCTAATGAGCTCCAGAGCTCGGATGGCAGAGCCACAGATAATCAGCATCAGGACTGATTTCTTCTCACTGTGGTTTTTCCGAAGTTTCACCCATTTGGGGCAGACTGAAAAAAGAGCATAAGGAAAACATCACCCTACATATAGCAAATTAAGGCTCCAGAGTTGAACACTGTCCAGTTACTTCACTATTATTTAATATAGTGAGCATTGTTCAGATACCATTCTCTGGTTATGCTAGACATTAAAATGGAACATCATTAATTTATACCACAAAACATAAAATACGCTAAATAACTAAATGCGACCAGCTTTAGAACTAAGTAAAAAAAGTTTGTACAAAAAAAAAAAAGACAAAGAAAACTTAATAACCAGTGAGACTGATTCTATTATTACCTGCATTTACATTTGCTGTATTTGAGGCTAAGAAAGGTTTATGAACTCAAGTTGAGTGTCATCAGAATTGGTTAGAATGTGAAAAAAGAAGGCTAAATTACTGTATCTAAACTAGTTCATTATTGGTCACAATGAATGACTATCTACCATGAGTAATCTAATTATTACTGCCTACATACAATGAAAAAGACAAAGTCAGACTGAGCAACAGCCAAGGTCTGAGTTCTGAACATGGGAACAGAACTTCAGAGTTGGGGTCAAGATCATAGCCCCACTTCCTAGTCTTTCAGGTAACAAAATAGAGTCCTGGAGGAGTCCTCAGTAACTTGTGCCAAGTCAAACATCAAATCGATGGGGTACTTGGGGCGAGAACACCAATATAATTCTCTGGATTCCAAGAGCAACACATCTAATGTGCTGTACAACAAAAACAAGACCAAAACTCAAATCCCCAAAACCAGAGAAAAACAAGAAAAAATTAAAGTAAACAAAAATTAATATCAAGATGGACCTAAAAAACATTAATTTAAAATCCACTTAGGATGGGAACTTCATTTTAAATTGGAGGTTTTAAAAGTTTTTATTTTAAAGAGACAAACCTCATGTTTTAATGGAAATAACAATTTGATGAATAGTTTTTTAAAAAAGGAGTTTACTTACCTTCTTTTAGATATGACGAAAGACTGTGAGTTAAATCATTGGCCTTGAGGAAGCAGGAGTCTAGAAATATGAGAAGCATACTTTGTAGAGGATTTTGCAAACACACACTCGAAACATTAAATGTGAATGATGTATTCTTGAACAGGTTGTACAACATTAATGAGTTGAGGACTCATTTATTTTAAAGTGTTGTCTAGCATTTTAAACAACAGCAGCACCAACAATAGACTTTTAACTGCCAATCATTTTTTTTTTTTTTTTTTGAGCTGTGAGTTCAGTTTTATTTGGGACAAAACGAGGATTATAGCCTGGGAGACAGCATTTCAGAAAGCTCTGAAAAACTGTTACAAAGAGTTAGGGAGGAAGGTCAGGATACACATAATTTTAGTATAGGGAGGGTGCATGCAATCAAGCACATTTGTTTGCAGAAAATTGCTGCTACTACCAGTCATATGAAGGTTACTGCTAGTCACAAAGAGCATACACTCACCATGAAGCCTTCTCTAGATATGAAAAGATGGAAGAATTGGGCTCAGAAAATCGTCTCCTGAAAATAATCTATCTGAGGACCTGTTCTGCCAGTTCTTCCAGAGCACAGGGTGCTTCATTTCTTTTTTTTAATTAAATTTATTTATATTAATTGGAGGGAGGCTAATTACTTTACAATATTGTATTGGTTTTGCCATATATCAACATGAATACGCCATGGGTGTACACGTGTTCCCCACCCTGAACCCCCCTCCCACCTCCCTCCCCATACCATCCCTCTGGGTCATCCCAGTGCATCCTGTATCCTGCATTGAACCTGGACTGGTGATTCATTGCACATATGATATTATACATGTTTCAATGCCATTCTCCCAAATCATCCCACCCTCTCCCTCTCCCACAGAGTCCAAAAGACTGTTCTATACATCTGTGTCTCTTTTGCTGTCTTGCATACAGGGTTATCATTACCATCTTTCTAAATTCCATATATAGGCATTAGTACAGTGTATTGGTGTTTTTCTTTCTGGCTTACTTTGCTCTCTATAATAGGCTCTAGTTTCATCCACCTCATTAGAACTGATTCAAATGTATTCTTTTTAATGGCTGAGTAATACTCCATAGTGTATATGTACCACAGCTTTCTTATCCATTCGTCTGCTGATGGACATCTAGATTGCTTCCATGTCCTGGCTATTATAAACAGTGCTGTGACGAACACTGGGGTACACGTGTCTCTTTCAATTCTGGTTTCCTCAGTGTCTATGCCCAGCAGTGGGATTGCTGGGTCATAAGGCAGTTCTATTCCCAGTTTTTTGAGGAATCTCCACACTGTTCTCCATAGTGGCTGTACTAGTTTGCATTCCCACCAACAGTGTAAGAGGGTTCCCTTTTCTCCACACCCTCTCCAGCATTTATTGCTTGTAGACTTTTGGATAGCAGCCATTCTGACTGGCATGAAATGGTAACTCACTGTGGTTTTGATTTGCATTTCTCTGATAATGAGTGACCTAAATAGACATTTCTCCAAAGAAGACTGCCCATCATTTTTTCAGTTCAGTTCAGTTCAGTCGCTCAGTCGTGCCCGGCTCTTTGCGACCCCATGAATCGCAGCACGCCAGGCTTCCCTGTCCATCACCATCTCCCGGAGTTCACTCAGACTCACGTACATCAAGTCCGTGATGCCATCCAGCCATCTCATTCTCGGTCGTCCCCTTCTCCTCCTGTCCCCAATCCCTTCCAGCATCAGAGTCTTTTCCAATGAGTCAACTCTTCACATGAGGTGGCCAAAGTACTGGAGCTTCAGCTTCAGCATCATTCCTTCCAAAGAAATCCCAGGGTTGATCTCCTTCAGAATGGACTGGTTGGATCTCCTTGCAGTCCAAGGAACTCTCAAGAGTCTTCTCCAACACCACAGTTCAAAAGCAATTCTTCGCTGCTCAGCCTTCTTCACAGTCCAACTCTCACATCCATACATGACCACAGGAAAAACCATAGCCTTGACTAGACAGACCTTAGTCGGCAAAGTAATATCTCTGCTTTTGAATATACTATCTAGCTTGGTCATAACTTTTCTTCCAAGGAGTAAGTGTCTTTGAATTTCATGGCTGCAGTCACCATCTGCAGTGATTTTGGAGCCTCCAAAAATAAAGTCTGACACTGTTTCCACTGTTTCCCCATCTATTTCCCATGAAGTGATGGGACTGGATGCCATGATCTTCGTTTTCTGAATGTTGAGCTTTAAGCCAACTTTTTCACTCTCCTCTTTCACTTTCATCGAGAGGCTTTTTAGCTCCTCTTCACTTTCTGCCATAAGGGTGGTATCATCTGCATATTTGAGGTTATTGATATTTCTCCCAGCAAGCTTGTGTTTCTTCCAGTCCAGCGTTTCTCATGATGTACTTTGCATATAAGTTAAATAAGCAGGGTGACAATATACAGTCTTGACGTACTCCTTTTCCTATTTGGAACCAGTCTGTTGTTCCATGTCCAGTTCTAACTGTTGCTTCCTGACCTGCATACAGGTTTCTCAAGAGGCAGGTCAGGTGGGATGGTATTCTCATCTCTTTCAGAATTTTCCACAGTTGATTGTGATCCACACAGTCAAAGGCTTTGGCATAGTCAATAAAGCAGAAATAGGTGTTTTTCTGGAACTTTCTTGCTTTGTCCATGAACCAGCGGATGTTGACAATTTGATCTCTGGTTCCTCTGCCTTTTCTAAAACCAGCTTGAACATCAGGGAGTTCACGGTTCACGTATTGCTGAAGCCTGGCTTGGAGAATTTTGAGCATTACTTTACTAGCATGTGAGATGAGTGCAATTGTGCGGTAGTTTGAGCATTCTTTGGCATTGCCTTTCTTGGAATTGGAATGAAAACTGACCTTTTCCAGTCCTGTGGTCACTGTTGAGTTTTCCCAATTTGCTGGCATATTGAGTGCAGCACTTTCACAGCATCATCGTTCAGGATTTGAAACAGCTCAACTGGAATTCCATCACCTCCACTAGCTTTGTTCGTAGTGATGCTTTCTAAGGCCCACTTGACTTCACATTCCAAGATGTCTAGCTCTAGATTAGTGATCAACATCATCATGATTAACTGGGTCGTGAAGATCTTTTTTGTATAGTTCTTCCGTGTATTCTTGCCACCTCTTCTTAATATCTTCTGCTTCTGTTAGGTCCGTACCATTTCTGTCCTTTATCGAGCCCATCTTTGCATGAAATGTTCCCTTGGTATCTCTAATTTTCTTGAAGAGATCTCTAGTCTTTCCCATTCTGTTGTTTTCCTCTATTTCTTTGCATTGATCACTGAAGAAGGCTTTCTTATCTCTTTTTGCTATTCTTTGGAACTCTGCATTCAGATGCTTATATCTTTCCTTTTCTCCTTTGCTTTTCACCTCTCTTCTTTTCACAGCTATTTGTAAGGCCTCCCCAGACAGCCATTTTGCTTTTTTACATTTCTTTTCCATGGGGATGGTCTTGATCCCTGTCTCCTGTACAATGTCACGAACCTCATTCCGTAGTTTCTCAGGCACTCTATCTATCAGATCTAGGCCCTTAAATCTATTTCTCACTTCCACTGTATAATCATAAGGGATTTTATTTAAGTCATATCTGAATGGTCTAGTGGTTTTCCCTACTTTCTTCAATTTGAGTCATCATTTTTTAGAGTGGTGAAATAGAAGCTTGTTGTACATTCAGTGGACTAATGAAACATTTTTATTTTCAAATCCATGGAAATAGGCAATATACAAAGGTAAAGCTGAAACAACTAACGGATCTTTGTGGAGATGCCCAAACTCACCAGTCACCATAGATGTGCAAATTAATATAAGATGAGATAACATTTTGCATATACATTAGAATGGCAATTGTTAAAAAGATGTACCAAGTATTGCTGAGAAGGTAGGATGATGCAAATTCTTGGGAACTACCGGTGAAGTATAAAGTGGTATTGCTATGCTGGATAGTAATCAAATTAAGGCGTACATCGTGAAGAAAGCTGAGCACCGAAGAACTGATGCTTTTGAACTGTGGTGTTGGAGAAGACTCTTGAGAGTCCCTTGGACTGCAAGGAGATCCAACCCTCCATTCTAAAGGAGATCAGTCCTGGGTGTTCATTGGAAGGACTGATGCTAAAACTGAAACTCCAATATTTTGGCCACCTTATGAGAAGAGTTGACTCATTGGAAAAGACTCTGATGCTGGGAGGGAGTGAGGGCAGGAGGAGAAGGGGGTGACGGAGGATGAGATGGCTGGATGGCATCATTGACTCGATGGACATGGGTTTGGGTGAACTCTGGGAGTTGGTGATGGATGGGGAGGCCTGGTGTGCTGCAATTCATGGGGTCGCAAAGAGTTGGACATGACTGAGCTACTGAACTGAACTGAACTGATATCATATCCCTATGAACCCAGGATTACATTCCTGGAATGTAATGGAAAGAAAGAAACATTATGGAAAGAAATTCTCGTGTAGTCTATAAAGACACACTCAAAACCTTCATACAAGTATTATTTGTAATGCTGGAGAACTAGAAGCAACCTAGACATCCATATAGGAGAAAATGCATGAACAATAAGTGGTAGATGAAATCACTGGAATACTATGTAGCATTTTAGAAGCAATGAACTACATGTACGTAAAGCTACACAGGTATCCTGAAAAAGTGTTCAGGGAGGAAAGAGAAGGAGAGGTGCAGCACAACTTCATTTAAATAAACTGTAAAAAGCTTCCGCGTGCAACAATGTGACATACGCATTTTAAAAAATGAACAGTGACTCAGCGTTGATGCCTATGGAGAAAGGAAATCGGAGTGTGGGTGGGGAACAGCAGGAATAACACATCAAAATGCGACATTAACACAACAGAGCACAACAACACAATGAAAGACAATGAAACAAACTGCAATAAAACACAGGGGCCTTGATCAACCAATGATGAGCATGGTCTAGCAACCAAGTAGTATTATTAACTCTGTACCTAAGATGTATAAAAAAGCATGTCTATCTTCCAAATTCTTTATGCCAGAAGAAGTCTGTCTATAAACACATCAGAGTTTTAGGGAGTAAACTATTACTGAATTAAATGAGACTTATGTTGTGACCCAGTGCACACAAATTCACAGTATGTGAGTAACTTCAAAGATGTTGCCCTCTGTATCCTGTTGTAGAGCCTCTGATGATCTTTAAAATTATCATCTCCCAAGTCTGGATATGATCAGACTCGCCTGCAGAGCATTACAATAGATACAGATTCCTGGAATGGAGTCCCCTTGGCACAGTAAGTCAGAATTCCTTGGGGCTGGGCCTGGGAATTTGCTTTTTAAGTTTCTGGGTGATTCAGTTGCTTACAGGCATTTAGCACTGATCTGAACTACAATGCAGCTCTCAGGAGGACAGCTAAGTTAGCTCTAAGTGATTCTTGCTTCAAAACTCTAATTAAGTTCCCATGTATATGACATTAACAATGTACAGTGCACAGTATTAATTGAAAAGACATGTTCCTTCCCTACAGACACAAACAACGTGCAAACCACAACCAAGTCAGACACTGGGTAAACTAAATAGGAACAGTATTTTATTACTTATATCCATATAAGTAATATATGCCCCTTCCTGAGACTGTTCTGATAACCGATGGCATGTCCCTCCTTCAAATAACAGAGACCTCTCTGTCTCGGCCCTGACGGTGTAGTGATGGGCCTTTTCTCTAAAACCTTATGATGTTTTCAAACACTGTGACTCAGAATGGCCTAATTTCTTAACTAAAAATGAAAACCTATTCCTTTTGGCTACAACAGTCTTCTTTTAACATATTTTAAATATTTTCCCCTAAGTCAATCATGACCACATATTCTTACCTAACTATATTATTGAACTCTAATGATGATATAATATAAACTCACTATGGAACTCAAGTGACTCCTTAAAGAGTTCTTCTGACTTTTGACTCTCTGCAATTCTAACAAAGAACTGGAAGGGAAAATTGACTGCTGAGTCACAATGAAATCAAACTTCAGTTAAACCTTGAAGAGGCTTTGTTACAGCACCTGGTTCCTGAGATAGAGGAGTTAGGAGGAGCTCTCCTCCTGAGGAGCTGCTGTGCTTAGAAGAGTCATCTCTAATTGCTATTGGGGTTTCTGAGCTCAGTAAGTAGGAAACTTCAGGACTCACTCATGTAGAAATGAGTTCCTTCAATTCTCTACAGGGCGTTTCTTTCGGAAAAGGAACAGACAGGGGAACTGGTGTCTCCAATCCAGTGTGCATTAAAAAAAAACCATGCACACATCATTTTATAAAAGAATTATAAAAATTCAGGGAACGGGCTGTTTTTCAGCTTCTCAAGTCTCTAGAAAGTACAAAGTTCTAATGGAAAAAGGAAATCAAGCCACCTTTGACTTTTTCCAAAAGTGGTGTTAGATATTCCTAGTAGTCTACAGATAGCTCATCTGAAGCCGTGGTGCCTGATATTTTGTTGTTTGATTTTATGACATCTATTTTCTTCAGTCTCAGAACAAAAGAGTAATAGATTATGTCATTATTTTGAAATTCATTAAAATTGGTTTTTAAAAGAATTTTCCAACATTTTTAACTTAATTATAAATATTCTAAGGCAGAAGATCTCATTTAATAGTATACTTAAGAATCATACGAGGTGAGGTATCAGCCTTGCTAAAAAATGTAGAATTTTGTTCATATCTTTAGATGGTTTACTTGAGAAAGTCTTGGTTGGAAGCTAAAATACTACCCTAAAAGCAGAACAATGACTAGACATCCACGATGAGGGCAACAACAGAACTAAAATGTTATTAAAGCTAAAGATCTTGTCTATAAAGGATGAGTAAATTAATCACCTATACTTTTAAATGTGTGCTTTATTTTTATTTAACTTCTATCTTCATTAAAGATTCTTATTCATTGAAAAATCTGCCCCCAAAACACACCCACTACCTTTGCAGTAAAAAAATTTACCAATCTATTAGATTGAACAAATACCATTTAGCATCTTAATGAAGAAATCATCCAACAGTTAAAATGATAAGGTTCAGGAAAGGAGTACTAGCACATGGAAAACACAGTCATTAGAGGGAAGAACAGGAAGCCTGGTTGTACCTGGCAGGGTTAGTTCTTCTAATTCAATCACTGAGCGACTGCTGCTGTAATAGTCCTTCATCAGCTTCTGTAGGTCTTCAGGTGTCCCTGGTTTTGGCTCTGATTTTGCAAGAATATCAGTAATTTTCTTCTGATGAGAAAGAAGTAAAAATAGGAAGACAGATTTTTAGAGTGGCATTTGGCTGAGGATAGGTTGATTCCTCTGGCATTTAAACTGTAAATAGGTTCTGGTGATGGCCAAGCATGAATGGGAGTTCTAATAAATACACTTGAGAAAACTTGAAAGATACTTTTTAGACATAACTACTGCTTTGAAAAGTGGATGATCTAAGAGACTCCTTGGTCTGTGATTTCTAGGAGAACTACAAATTTTGCAGGAGTCTATAATACGTGCTGCTGCTGCTGCTGCTGCTGCTGCTGCTGCTGCTAAGTTGCTTCAGTCATGTCCAACTCTGAGACCCCATAGATGGCAGCCCACCAGGCTGCCCCATCCCTGGGATTCTCCAGGCATTTTCTGATAAAAGTCAGTAAGTGTTTATTTTATTTTTTGATTCTTTCACTTACTTGTGTTATATACAGAGCTTGCAGTCAGTGTGATACAATTTCTTTAAAAACTGTTACTGACATTTGCATTATGCCCAGGCATGTGGTCAGTTTCTGTAAATGATCCTTGTGGTTTTTTTTTCTTTTTCAGAGTTTTTATTTATTTTACTATTTATTTATTTATTTTGGCTACACTGGGTTTTCATTGCCGCACAGGCTTTTCTCTAGTTATGGCAAGCAGGGGCTACTTTTTAGTTGCGGTGTGCTGGCTTCTCACTGTGGTGACTTCTCTTTTTGTGGAGTGTGGGCTAGGGTGCTCGGGCTTCAGTAGTTGCCGCACGTAAGCTGAGTAGTTGCACCTCCTGGGCTCTGGAGCACAGACTCAACAGTTGTGGCACACGGGCTTAGCTGCTTTGCGACAAGTGAGATCTTCCTGGATCGGGGATTGAACCCATGTCTCCCGCACTGGCAGGTGGATTCTTTAATCGCTGAGCCACCTTGGGCTTCCCTGATGGCTCAGATGGTAAAGAATCTGCCTGCAATATGGGAGACCTGGGTTTGATCCCTGGGTTGAGAAGATCCTCTGGAGAAGGAAATGGCTACCCACTTCAGTATTCTTGCCTGGAGAATTCCATGCAGAGGAGCCTGGTGGGCTATAGTGCATTGGGTCACAAATAGTTGGACACAACTGTGCAACTATGACTTTCATCAAGCAAGTCCTAAAAGTCAGTAAATCTTGTTGCTTATGGAAACCCCTTTCTAAGCTTCAGACAATGTGTATTCCTGGGAGAGTAGAATTTGAGAATTTCTTGTGTAACCTGGATCTTAAGGCATTGAGTTTCAGTTTGGATTTCTGGGATTCAAGAGCTGCAGGAGTAATCTCAGCAAAGGAGCACACCGAAAAAGGGCACTTAAGACCCTCAATGCTCAAGTCTTGGGAGAGACACCTCGAATTGGCCCCATAAAAAGCAGAACAGGAAATGCTCTACATCTATTTTGATTTGGATTTATTTGTGTAGCATATTCTAAACACCTGCAAGTACTAGGAACATAAATTGTTCATTTAACTTTCATCATGAATTTCCCTTCTTATATCTTTCTAATATTTCACCAAAAATTCAGAAAGGCCCTTCCTTGCTTCCTACACCACCTTTTCCCCCCTCCGTCCATACTATGTTCCTTTTCATACCATTGCCAAGAACAAAGCTTTGTCAAATGAATCAACTTCACACACACAAAAAATATGTCATCAGCGGGCAGATTTCAGCATGACCTCAGCCAAGGCTAAACTATCTAGCTAGAGTTCTGACCTTGAGCCCCAAGAACGTAACACTCTTGAGGCTATTAGTGTACAAACTATCAAAGAGAAGTTAAAATCATTTCTTTAAGGACTTGCCAAACCTCAGCCAATTTGGCATCTTCCATCTTCCTATTTGGCCATATGCAGGCAAGGAAAACATAGGCACACACACTCTCAGTTTTCTAAAAGCTTGCTGTTAAGTAATTGGTTTGCATCCATCTTCTTTCCTCTAATCCCAATCATATTTCCTCTGCTGACTACAGCAGTAGACCCTTCTTGGCAGGGAGAGAATTACACTGCTGTTTTCATAACAGTGGTAGAAGGTCAAAGCTAACCACACTTTCTTCAAGGCTGAGCCATAAGAAAGTCTGTATAGGAGCAACAGAGTTTCCCATATGTTCACAGGCAAGTCTGAAAATGCAAGGGTAGTCTTTTGCTTTAAATTATGGTTCAAACTTAACAGTCAGAAATGCCTTATACTTACACTACTTTCATCTGCTTAATCTTTTCTTATTAATACTCTAAGATATAAGATTTTTTAAAAATGAAATGGTTAAGAAAAGAAGGTTGGTAAATTTCTTTTCTTGGATAAATCCAGAGGGGCCAGAGGGCAGGACAGCTCTGGGCCCCTTCTAGAATTAGAAACCCATGTCTGACTTCTAACCACAGTGAAAACACAGAGTAACAAAGATGCCTGGTAATCCACAAGACTGAATAGGAATTCGAAGAATTTATTTTTAGCTCCAGCAAAAACACTTATTACTAGTGACCTTATGAGAGTCACCAAAGCTCAATGAGTTTTACAACTTTTGCATCTCTAAAGTAGGGATTACAATATAACTGCCTCATCAAAGTACACGATATAACAATGTGATGAAAAAAAAAACAACAAAAAAAACAATGTGATGAAAACCATGCAGGGCCACACCACTGTAAAAAATAACTAATATTACCTTTTTCCTCTTCCTGGTCTTGGTGGCATCTTCATTTGTTTCCTTTGGTTGTATCAAGAAACATTCTTTAGGCTACAAAGAAGCATAAATGAGAAAACTTTCATCTTAGGATGATGAGCCATTCCCTGGTGGCTCAGCTGATAAAGAATCTGCCTGCAGTGTGGTAGCCCTGCATTTGATCCCTGGGTGAGGAAGATCCCCCGGAGAAGGGAACAGTTATCCACTCCAGTATTCTGGCCTGGATTTCTGGAGAATTCCATGGACTATATAGTACATGGAGTCGCAAAGAGTCAGACACAACTAAGCGACTTTCACTTCACTTAGCATGATGAGCTGTCAACTAATGGTATGAATCCCAAAGTACCTATTGTCATGCATGTATTCTTCAGAATATCTTGGTAATACGGACAAAGAAATGTTGCAACATCTACTGTAGGCTATTATGCAGGGGCTGGCTGAGAGAATTTGTAAAAGTGAGAAAGTGCAGATGATCTAAGACAGGAAAGTCTATGAACAAAGGTCAAAATGTGTGAGTGAGTGAATATATGTTTTGAGGTGGTGGTGCAGGGTATTCAAAGTGGAAGACAGTGGCCAGGTTTGTAAAATATAGGCAGAAAGAGATATGGTTAAAATTAAGATGTAGTAAAAATAAAAGTCTTTGACTAGCATGACTGGTGTGGTCTACGAACTAGCAATGTGTGAGACTGTATTTCCAAGTCACTGACTTACCATTTTGTTATCCATTTCTTTCCTCTTCTCAATAGGCACAGAAAATCTGAAGTAGGATATATTTACTTACATTTTTGTAAAACCAGCTGCACCAAATGCCTTATCTATAGTGACTATAAAATGAATATTTCTGCTAATGGTCTGACAAAAGTCTCAGCACCATGGCATCCTGAGTAATTGATTTTGCCTGTTGCCTTGACCCCTGGAGTACCCTATACAGTTTAGTGCTATTTTTACCCTAAGGGTTTTTTTTTTTAAAGTGTAGAAAAACAGGAAATTTGGGCTAAGACTTTGATTTATAAAATGGAATGCTTCAAATTCCATATTTATTAATCATAAGCAGTTGTATAAAATGTTTCCTGTGTTGGATCTTTTATGCAACATTTTCAAACCAGTTGCCAAGTAAGATATAAAATGTAAGTGAAAACTTATTCCAAGTTTTTTCTTCATTGAGTTTCCATTCCAACTAGAGAGTACTCAGTTTTAGCTGGTAAACTACTAACTAAAGCAATCTTGTCTCCACTGGCTCTGTTTAAAATGATTACAGATGAAGCTTTCTATTAAAGTTTGCAGACAGTCTGAAGATTAAGAATGCCTATGGCCTGAAGCCAGAGAAATATAATGCTACATAATTTCTTCAAGACATGCATCCAGGACCAGCAGTTTCTAGACTCTATTTCAGTGGTAGAGAAGTAGATTCAAATGGGAATCTTGAAATCTCAGCTGGTTCTTAGTTAAAACAAAAACCCTGCAAAGTACAAAAGTATCATAGCTAAAGAAAGATATTATGATCTCTCTTATTCAGAAAGTTAAACTGTCTTGTAGATGTAGATACACTCTAATTTGATGCCAATCAGAACCGGGGCCATGGCCGCTAATATGTCACAGAAGCTGCCAGATGGTCCTAAGAGTCCAGTTACAGATCAGGTCAACATCGGCTTATGCTCCTATGGCAAAGCCTGCATACAGTTAGTAGATCCCTAGGTGCCTCAAGGCATACTGCAGTATCTTGTCACCAGTAGCAAGGTTTGGGGGAAGCAAATGTAGAATCTATTTCATTTCCCTATTTAGCAAATGGAGGTGCTCTCTGAGTGTATGTTCAATGTGTGGAGCTGTATTCATGTTAGGTTTACAAAGCTAATTAAACACAACAGAAATTAAATGTGGAAATGAGCTCAGTTATAAGGACATGGATTCTCCAATTCCAGAAGGAAAAAAAAAATCAACAATTCTGAATCATGCAAAGGAAAAAAAAAAAACAGGCTTGACAATTGCTTTTGTCAAGATTCTGTATATTAGGTTCAAATTCTTACATCATCTTAAAGGAAATACACTATGATATTTATTTTCTGGGAGCAGTCACTTTAGCTGGCTGCAGTAGGATGCTAAAGAAGATGCAAGTTTATGGGGTCAATTTCCATAGAAGTAAGATGACTTTATGAAGAAATACAAATCCCACAGTATTGAAACTTCTTAAACTTTGCTAACTGCGTTACAAATGCTGATGTTTACCCTCAGAGAGATGAGGTAAGAAGATGAGGAAGCACCACAGCCAGCCAGCTAACCATTTATAGAATCAATTTCAACAGTATCTGTCTTTGGCAGGTAATAAAGTAATGTCATTTCTTTATGCAGTGGTTTTTAAAATATGTACCTGGAGCATGAAGTTAAAGATTTAGAAGAATCACATTTGCCCCAAAACATTTAACAGAAAAACTTATTAAGCATTTAGAAAAGCAATTAATTGGGGATATGTTTTCAGTTACTTAAAGTGTCAAAAATTATATTCTTTAAGAATGAGGCTTCTGGTTTTAACCATGGCAAATCATTTTCAAAACACTACTAAATGAAAATAAAGGAAACTGAAAAGATACAAAGCTATAAGGACCAAGAAACCAGAAGAGAGGACAACAGTAGTGGAGAGATTTCAACAATTTTTTGAAAAATGGAAAGTGGCTGAAACTGGATGGATGCTATCTAGCAGAGGGAGAGAGACAGCTAGGCCCTGGGTTTCTAGAGAGCTGGCAGCTAGCAATAAGTGTGTCTGTTTCACCTACTGGGCCCTGAAAAGGTTGAGTAGTCAGTGGTACAGGGTACTACTGAGGGGAAAGGGCTGGAAATAAAAAGAGACTGGATGAAAGTTTACATTTAAAACAATTTGCCTCCTTCCTACTCCCATCTGGCTCTGTCTTCTGTCCAGGCAGCCAAGCAATTATCCTATTACTGCTTCCTCTCATCTTGCTCTTCCTGACAGAAGACTGGAGATTTATGCTCTGGAGAGAATAAGACCAAGAAGTCTAGCACAGGGGAGACAGGGCAGAGACTGAGACTCATCTCCTTTTCTTGTTCCTCTTTCAGGATGTCTCAAGCCAGGTTATACAGTACAGGCAGGAGACTACTGAATTCTTCTCTGGAAAAATAAAATAACCTAAGACAAATGCTACAAGAGAGTGACTTTGGGGGTTCCACAGTAAAAGTCCTGCTTTCTTATCATATCACCCTACCAAAAGGTCTACTAACTGACAAGTCCCATTGATGCACAAGTTTTCCATCAACTTTTTAGCATATCTCTCTTCAATATGACTAGAAAGCTAATCAGACATCTAAGGAAAGTCTCTAACATGAGAGCAAATAAACAAAAAGAAAAAAGAACCCCAAGGAAACAAATTACAATTAGAATACTATTCTTAGAAGTACAATTACAAACAAAATGATTACAAATTATTCAAAACAATTACAATTAGTATTCACAGAGAGATGAGGAAAGAATTTCCAGCTATGAAACAAAAACAGGATGCTATACACAAGGGGAGAAAATCAGAAAAAAATTAAACATTAAAACAAATAAGAAAGTTGGAATAAAAATATAGGAGGAAGGCTTGAAGAAAAGTAGAAAAATCTTCCAGAAAGATGAAAAATAATAAGAAAAAAGTAGTAACAAAATTAGAGAATCAGCTTAAGAGAGTCAACATGACAATAAAAGGTATTATAGAAAGTAAGAATCATATAAAACAGTGGGAAAGAAGTGATAAAAAAATAAGAAAAACTTTCTGAACTAAAAGAAACTTTCTAGAACATGAAACTGCAAATTCAAAGTCCATTAAGTATACAGTACAATGGATAAGAAAAATACCCACACTAAGGAAAATTACTATGAAATTTCAGAACATCATGGACAAACAAAAGACTCTAAGAACTTCAAAAGAAAAACAGTAACATAAATAATAAAAAGGTCAAAGAAAATAATAGTGTCAGACCTTGCAACAACAGTAATGAAAGCCAGAACTCAGCAAGACAAAGCTTTCAAAATTATGGGGAAATTTTATTCTCAAATTATAGATTTTTTTATACCCAGAAAAACTATCAGTCAAGTTAAAAGGAAAACGTTTAGATTTCAGTAAACATTCTCAGATATTTAAGGTCTCAAAAAATTTACTTCCTACTTGCAGATATGAAAGGCTCTATTCCATCACAATAAAGGGCTAAATTAAGAAAGAGGATGACATAGGATTCAGAAAATAGAGAAACCAATCCAGAAGACAACTGAGGGAATAGCAAAGAGAAATCTCAGTTGCTCTGCAAGTCTAGAAAATAACCAATTCCAAGTGGAAAAAAGAGTGTGGAGATGCATAGGAAAGAACAATAACTGTTCTACTTGAGCATATGGAAAATATTATTTATGGGCATGTGGAAGAGATGTTGTAACATATGGGAGCAATTAACAACAGGAACATAGCAAGTCAGGCAAATGAAGAAATGAGGTAATTATTAATGCCATGAAAATAAACAGTTGTGTAAGAAAGTAGAGATGATTATAGCTTCTCTTTTTCTCGGCATTAAGCAGTGTTTCCATGGTCATAATAATGAAAGAGTGACAACTGTTGTAACCAAAATGTAATATTGTGTTGGCAGAGGAGGTAGCAGCTGGAGAGGGACTAGGGCACAGATGACAGGATCATGTCTTTGTAAGCCACCTCAGGGAGATAATGTCAAAAATTGGGAAGTCAAGAAACTGCAATATAAAATATAAGGTAGCAAATTAGAAAAACAGCTAAAGACTGAGAGTGGCTGCCACTGAGGAAAGACTTAGATAAGAGAAGGGAAGAAGATTGCTGTTTTTCCACTAAAAACCTTTAACTGTCGTCATCGTTGTCTTGAAGTCACTCAGTCGTGTCCAACACTTTGCAACCCCATAGACTGTAGCCTACCAGGCTCCTCACTCCATGGGATTCTCCAGGCAAGAGTACTTGAGTGGGTTGCCATTTCCTTCTCCAGGGGATCTTCCCGACCCAGGGATTGAACCTGGGTCTCCTGCATTCTAGGCAGACGTTTTAACCTCTGAGCCACCAGGGAAGCGGTGAAAAAACCTTTAATAGTGTCTGATTATTGCTTTGGTAAAAAGATAAAATTTATAACAAATTTTATAACAAAAACAAGCATGTTCACTGTAAACATTAAGACAACGTAGGGACCTCCTTCATGGTCCAGTGATTAGGAATCCGCCTGCCAATGTGGGGAACATGGGTTCAATCCCTGGTCCGGGAAGATTCCACATGTTGTGGGGCAACTAAGCCTGTGTGTCATGAGTGAGCCCTCAGCTCTAGAGACTGTGCGCCATAACAGCAGAAGCCACTTCGATGAGAAGCCCACACACCTTGGCTAGAGAAAGCCTATGTGCAGCAATGAAGACCGAGGACACCCAAAAATAAATAAAATAAATGAGTAAATATTTAAAAAACAAGCAACTTAGAACTGCTTATTTGGTTTGGTCAAAAGTCATTCAATATACACTCACCAAAATGTTTAAATAAAAAGACTGATAACTCCAAAAGTTGATAAGAGAGTAAGGCAAGTAAAACTAATATACTGACAGTGTAAGTGGAAAAATGGAACACTCAGTTTTGAAAAAAAGTCTAGCAGTTTGTACAAAACTAAATATGATCCAGCAGTTCTATTCCTGTGTGTTTACTCAAGGGAAATAAAGATTTATGTTAACAAAAAGGCTTGTATATGAATGTTGATTACAGATTTATTCATAATAGACCCTAACAAGAAATAGTCACAGGCATCCATTAATAGAATAAGGGATAATAAACTGTGACACATTCATATAATTGAATATTATTTACTGTTATGGACTGAATTGTGACCCCCATAATTTATATGCTGAAGCCCTAATCCCTAATGTGACCATATTTGGAGACAGGGCCTTTAAAGAGGCAATTAAAGATAAAGAGATCACAGAGATGAGGTCATAATCCAGCAGGACTTGTGTCTTTGCAGGAGGAGGAAAAGACACCAGGAATGTACATACACAGAGAAAGACCACATGAGGACACAGTGAAAAGGCAGCCATTTACAAGCCAAAGAGAAAAGCACCAGGAGGAACCACACCTGTCAATACCTTGACCATGGACTTCCACCTTCCAAAACTGTGAGAAATACAATTCTGTTGCTTACACCACCCAGGCACTTTCTTATGACAGCACTATAGACTAATACACTCAGCAAAACAAAAGAGAAAGAGAAAACAAAGAAAGACCACTATCATCAACACAGGTGAATCTAAATAATATTGTGCTGAATAAAAGACATCTAGAGCCAAAGAGTGTACCCTGTATGATTTAATTTGTGTGAAATTCTAGAAAAAGGAAAACTCATTTTGGGGGGAAAACATCAGAACAATGGTTGCCTCAGGGGTAAGCAGTTTTGAAGAAGACATTCGACACTTCTGTATTTTTTTGTATGTCAACTTTAAAAGGGAAAAACAGAACTTTAAATTTTTATTTATTTATAAATATTTTAATAATATTTATATTAAATATTAAAATACATATTTATTTTAAAGTAAATATTGAACTTTAAAAAATAATATGCATGGTGAAGCATCTGAGCAGATTGTACTGATTTTGCAAATTACTTTGAAATGTATCAAAAATAAGGTGATAGATGGATAGTATCTGAGCACACTGTTCAAAACTTTTGGACAGAGACACAATCACATAAGAAATCTTGAAAGGGAATTCCCTGGCAGTTCAGTGGTTAGGACTCTGTACTTTAACTTCTGAGGGCCCAGGTTTGATACCTGGTCAAGGAACTAGGGGAGAAGGGAAATGGCAACCCACTCCAGTGCTCTTGCCTGGAAAATGCCATGGATGCAGGAGCCTGGCAGGCTACAGTCCATGGGGTTGCTAAGAGTAGGACACAACTGAGTGACTTCACTTTCACTTTTCACATTCATACACTGGAGAAGGAAATGGTAACCCACTCCAGTATTCTTGCCTGGAGAATCCCAGGGACAGAGGAGCCTGGTGGGCTGCTGTCTATGGGGTTGCACAGAGTTGAACATGACTGAAGTGACTTAGCAGCAGCAGCAGCAAGGAACTAGGATCCCACAAGCTCCACGTTGCAGCCAAATTAACAAACAAAAGTCTTTAAAGAAATTAAAGGTGTGCCTTGGCAATTCTCTCAAACACAAGTCTAGGAAGCTTAAGGGGTCTTGTCCAGTAATTGTCTCAGCTGAGGCCCAAGGTACAGAAGGCTTTATCTGTTTCTGTTCTGTAAGTTCATTTTGTATCATTTCTTTTTAGATTCCACATATAAGGGAGGCCATACGATATTTCTCCTTCTCTGTCTGATTTATTTCACTCAGTATGACACTCTCTAGGTCTATTCATGTTGCTGCAAATGACATTATTTCATTCATTTTAATGGCAGAGTACTATTCCATTGCATAGCACATGGAACTCTACTCAATGTTATGTGCCAGCCTGGGTGGGAGTTGGGTTTAGGGGGAATGGACACATGTATATGTATGGTTAGGTCCCTTTGCTGTTCACCAGAAACTACAAACATTGTTAACTGGCTATATCCCAATACAAAATGGGTTTCCCTTGTGGCTCAGCTGATAAAGAATCTGCCTGTAATGTGGGAGACCTGGGATTGATCCCTGGATTGGGAAGATCCTCTGGAGAAGGGAAAGGCTACCCACTCCAGTATTCCAGTATTCCAGTATTCTATACAGTCCATGGAGTCACAAAGAGTTGGATGTGACCGAGCAAATTTCACTTCACTTTGATACAAAATAAAAAGGTTAAAGTTTGGGGGAAAAAAAAAAAGATGGTTTATCTGGAAAAGATTTGTGGGTGTGACTTCTGTCTAATAGAGTAAATCCCCAGAAGAATCATAGGAAACCCACAAAATTCCTAAAGTAGTTATATATTCAGAAACTGAGAAGATCAGAGATAAACCCTCAGATTTCTATTGTCAAGAAGCAAGCTGAAAGAGCTGCTTAGTTGCAAATACATGTTACCTTTCATTTTTTTTTAAAGAGAGGATGACTCAAAGGACAGAGCAAGAACCTAAAGAGCAGAGCCAAGAACCATAAGACCTTGAGCCTTAAGACTTAATCAAGAAACTCCCAACACTTTCTGAATGTTGTGGACCAATGACTCCATTCCTCTGGTTTGAACAGAAATGTCTATAAAGTCATCCAGTGTTTGTCTTACTGCTTGGTGTTGGATACACAGAGGTAATATAACTTGTCTCTTTAGTTACACAGGTTGAGAAGAAATGTACTCAAAGAGCTATACTTAAGGGATTAAATCCAAGGAACCTCAACTGCATGTGGACTTGATCTATACAATGAAATTCTGGGCCCTGAACTCATGCTATAATGGCATCAGATTTTTGCAGCCTTGGGGAGGGGTGAATATATTCTGCATATGTAGTAGTAGTAGCGTTAGTCGCTCAGTCGTGTCCGACTCTTTCGACTGTATGGAGTGCAGTCTGCCAGGCTCCTCTGTCCATGGGATTCTCCAAGCAAGATTACTGGAGTGGGTTGCCATGCCCTCCTCCAGGGGATCTTTCTGACCCAGGGATTGAACCTAGCTCTCCTGCAATGCAGGCGGATTCTTTACCATCTGAGCTGGGCTACAGGGAAGAACCATTCTGCATATGGGAGGAATGTAAATCACTAGGGGTCAGAGGACAGACTGTACCCAGACCCCAGGATACTGCTGCTGCTGCTGCTAAGTTGCTTCAGTCGTGTCCAACTCTGTGCGACCCCATAGACAGCAGCCCCCCAGGTTCCCTCGTCCCTGGGATTCTCCAGGCAAGAACACCGGAGCGGGTTGCCATTTCCTTCTCCAGTGCATGAAAGTGAAAAGTGAAAATGAAGTCACTCAGTCGTGTCAGACTAGTGAACATTATATCCTGGTATTCATCCCCTCCTCTTAAATGTGGATCAGATTTACTGATCTACTTCTAATAGCATATGCAGGAAGTGATGTGATGTCAGTTCTGAGTTAGTCTTGAGATTAGTTCTGGTTTCAGTCTTGAATGATCTTGCTCATTCCCTCATGGGTCATGTGGCCTGGAGGAAGCCAGGGGCAATGTTGTGAGGCAGCCCTAAGGAGAGGCTCACTTGATGAGGAAGTTCAGTTCAGTTCAGTCCCTCAGTCGAGTCCAACGCTTTGTGACACCATGGACTGCAGCACACCAGGCCTCCCTGTCCATCACCAACTCCCGGAGTTTACCCAAACTCATGTCCATTGAGTTGGTGATGCCATCCAACTATCTCATCCTCTGCCATCCCCTTCTTCTCCGACCTTTAATCTTTCCCATCAGGTGGGAAATGCTCTTTGCATCAGGTGGCCAAAGTATTGGAGTTTCAGCTTCAACATCAGTCCTTCCAAAGAACACTCAGGACTGATCTCCTTTAGGATAGACTGGTTGGATCTCCTTGTAGTCCAAGGGACTCTAAAGAGTCTTCTTCAGCTCCACAGTTTAAAAGCATCAATTCTTTGTGCTCAGCTTTCTTTATAGTCCAACTCTCACTTCCATACATGACCACTGGAAAAACCATAGCCTTGACTAGACAGCCCTTTGCTGGCAAAGTAATGCCTCTGCTTTTTAATACGCTGTCTAGGTTGGTCATAACTTTCCTTCCAAGGAGCAAGCATCTTTTAATTTGATGGCTGCAATCACCATCTGCAGTGATTTTGGAGCCCCAAAAATAAAGTCAGCCACTGTTTCCACTGTTTCCCCATCTATTTGTCATGATGTGATGCAGCTGGATGCCATGATCTTAGTTTTCTGAATGTTGAGCTTTAAGCCAACTTTTTCACTCTCCTCTTTCACTTTCATCAAGAGGCTCTTTAATTCTTCTTTACTTTCTGCCATACGGGTGGTGTCATCTGCATATCTGAGGTTATTGATATTTCTCCCAGCAATCCTGATTCCAGCTTTGGTTCATCTAGCCCAGTGTTTCTCATGATGTACTCTGCATATAAGTTAAATAAGCAGGGTGACAATATACAGCCTTGACGTACTTCTTTCCCAATTTGGAACCAGTCTGTTGTTCCGTGTTCAGTTCTAACTGTTGCATCCTGACCTGCATACAGGTTTCTCAAGAGGCAGGTCAGGTGGTCTGGTATTCTCATCTCTTTCAGAATTTTCCACAGTTTATTGTGATCCACACAGTCAAAGGCTTTGGCATAGTCAATAAAGCAGAAATAGGTGTTTTTCTGGAACTCTCTTGCTTTGTCCATGATCCAACAGATGTTGGTAATTTGATCTCTGGTTCCTCTGCCTTTTCTAAAACCAGCTTGAACATCAGGGAGTTCACAGTTCACGTATTGCTGAAGCCTGGCTTGGAGAATTTTGGGCATTACTTTGTTAGGGTGTGAGATGAGTGCAATTGTGAGGTAGTTTGAGCATTCTTTGTCATTGCCTTTCTTTGGGACTGGAATGAAAACTGACCTTTTCCAGTCCTGTGGCCACTGCTGAGTTTTCCAGATTTGCTGGCATATTGAGTGCAGCACTTTCACAGCATCATCTTGTAGAATGAGAAATAGCTCAACTGGAATTCTATCACCTCCACTAGCTTTGTTCATAGTGATGCTTCCTAAGGCCCACTTGACTCACATTCCAGGATATCTGGCTCTAGGTGACTGATCATACCATTGTTGTTATCTGGGTCATGAAGATCTTTTTTGTATAGTTCTGTGTATTCTTGCCACCTCTTCTTAACATCTTCTGCTTCTTTTAGGTCCATCCCTGCAGAAGGAAATGGCAACCCACACCAGTAATGTGGGGTTTCCTGCCTGGAAAATTCCATGGACAGAGGAGCCTTGTAGGCTACAGTCCATGGGGTCACAAAGAGTCAGATGTGACAGAGTGACTTCACTCACTGTTAGGTCCATACCATTTCTGTCCTTAATTGGGCCCATCTCTAACTTTCTTGAAGAGCTCTCTAGTCTTTCCCATTCTATTGTTTTCCTCTATTTCTTTGCACTGATCACTGGGGAGGCTTTATTATCTCTCTTTGCTATTCTGTGGAACTGTGCATTCAAATGGATATATCTTTCCTTTTCTCCTTTGCTTCTTGCGTCTCTTCTTTTCACAGCTATTTGTAAGGCCTCCTCAGACAGCCATTTTGCTTGTTTGCATTTCTTTCTCTTGGGGATGGTCTTGATCCTTGTCTCCTGTACAATGTCACGAACCTCTGTCCACAGTTCATCAGGCACTCTATCAGGTCTAGTCTCTCTATTTCTCACTTCCACTGTATAATCGTTAGGGACCTGATTTAGGTCACACCTGAATGGTCTAGTGGTTTTGCCTACTTTCTTTGATTCAAGTCTGAATATGGCAGCGAGGAGTTCATGACCTGAGCCAGTCAGCTCCTGGTCTTGTTTTTGCTGATTGTCTAGAGCTTTCCATCTTTGGGTGCAAAGAATATAATCAATCTGATTTTGGTATTGACCATCTGGTGATGTCCATGTGTAGAGTCTTCTCTTGTGTTGTTGGAAGACGGTGTTTGCTATGACCAGTGTGTTCTCTTGGCGAAACTCTATTAGCCTTTGCCTTGCTTCATTCTGTACCCCAAGGCCAAATTTGCCTGTTACTCCAGGTGTTTCCTGACTTGCTACTTTTGCATTCCAGTCCCCTATAATGAAAAGGACATCTTCTTTGGGTGTTAATTCTAAAAGGTCTTGCAGGTATTCATAGAACCACTCAACTTCAGATTCTTCAGCATTACTGGTTGGGGCATAGACTTGGATTACTGTGATTCTGTTGTTTTTGAGATTGCATCCAAGTACTGCATTTCGGACTTTTTTGTTGACTATGATGGCTACTCCATTGCCTCTAAGGGATTCTTGCCCACAGTAGTTGATATAATGGTCATCTGAGTTAAATTCACCCATTCCAGTCCATTTTAGTTCCTAAAATGTCAACATTCACTCTTGCCATCTCCTGTTTGACCACTTCCAATTTGCCTTGATTCAGGGAACTAACATTCCAGGTTCCTATGCAATATTGCTCTTTATAGCATCAGACCTTGCTTCCATCACCAGTCACATCCACACCTGGATGCTGTTTTTGCTTTGGCTCCTTCTCTTCATTCTTTCTGGAGTTATTTCTCCCTGATCTCCAGTATGATACTGGGCACCTACTGACCTGGGGTGTTTATCTTTCAGTGTCTTATCTTTTTGCCTTGTGATACTGTTCATCAGTTTCTCAAGGCAAGAATATTGAAGTGGTTTGCCAGTGGTCCTGTGGATCACATTTTGTCAGAACTCTCCACCATGACCCGTCCATCTCGGGTGGCCCTACACGGCAGGGCTCATAGTTTCATTGAGCTGGACAAGGCTGTGGTCCATGTGATTAGATTGGTTAGTTTGCTGTGATCGTGGTTTTTAGTCTGTTTGTCCTCTGATGGAGGAAGTGAGGCCTGACAACAGCCACCTGAATGAGTTTTGAGGAGGCTTCTTCACAGTGGAGCCACTAACCCTCAGCTCATAACCTGACTGATGACTGATGAGATATAGTAACAGAAGCTGAGATAAGGAACCTTCTCTGTTTTAAGCTACTAACTTTGGACATAATTTGTTATGCAACAAGAGATTATTACAAAGAGAGAGAGCATTGAGACACCGTATGGAAAGGAAGAAGGTAAATCAGAGAGTGGACAGGAAACAGTCCTCTTTTTTCTTCATCAAGAATAATACTGATGTTAAAGAGCAGGAGAGATATGAAATGATCACTGTGAAAATAACTAGTAAAAATATGCTGCAGTGAGAAAGATAAGTAAGATGGGAAAGTGGTAAGTACTCTTGCTGAAGATTCTTTTATGATCCAAGGAGATAAACAAAAAGCTAGTTCAAGAAAAAAGAAGTTCAGTGTGGTCTCTGATGGGGAGAGGATGGGTCATGGAACCATTAAAAGACTACTGACATCATGGAGGCATCAATGAAAAGTCACGAAATCCCTCATAAGGGATTATATTCTGGGAACCATAATTACAAAGTCACTAAGGGCTAGCTCTGAAATGACTGATGTTGAGGAGGAAAGAGGGTGATGCAATCTCTAGAAGTAGGGGAGTTCATGATTTATTTTGGAAGCAGTATTTGGGAAAAAAAAAAAAAAAGAACTCTTGGCAATTCTTTATACTCACATTATTAAGGAGGCCAAGGATGATTATTCAGATGTAAAATGGTTGCTAGAGATGATGTAGTTGTAAGGGTAAAAAACTTTTATAAAGTTATAAATCTGCTGCTTGAAAAACTGGACAGATGGGAGATGTAGACTCAGTAAGAGACATGCAGGCCCAGCTCTGGCAAAGGAGGAAACACCATCCAACTGGACACATACTCTCGCCTGGTGATATTAAAGTCTAAATGTGCATTACAGCTAAAAGCATAAGGCCAGGCAGCTACTATGCAAGTTTAAAAAATCAAAACAAACAAACAAAAAACCTTAAAGAACAGCAAACAACTAAGTGAATCTGAAAAGAAAATTCAAAACTTAAATATAGCAAAAAATAATTTCTTTTATTTTCCTTTTTTATCCAGGAAAAAATAAAATAAAATTACTGTTAGAAAACAAATACTTGGTTATATGTGCCAAACAAATCATGCACCTATGGCTGTGCTAGGCTACCACAGTGGACACAAATGAAATGCTGGTCCCTAAGGACCTGACCTGCCTCTTAAGAAATCTGTATGCAGGTCAGGAAGCAACAGTTAGAACTGGACATGGAACAACAGACTGGTTCCAAATAGGAAAAGGAGTACATCAAGGCTGTATATTGTCACACTGCTTATTTAACTTATATGCAGAGTACATCATGAGAAACGCTGGACTGGAAGAAACACAATCTGGAATCAAGATTGCCGGGAGAAATATCAATAACCTCAGATATGCAGATGACACCACCCTTATGGCAGAAAGTGAAGAGGAACTAAAAAGTCTCTTGATGAAAGTGAAAGAGGAGAGTGAAAAAGTTGGCTTAAAGCTCAACATTCAGAAAACGAAGATCATGGCATCTGGTCCCATCACTTCATGGGAAATAGATGGGGAAACAGTGGAAACAGTGTCAGACTTTATTTTTTTGGGCTCCAAAATCACTGCAGATGGTGACTGCAGCCATGAAATTAAAAGATGCTTACTCCTTGGAAGAAAAGTTATGACCAACCTAGATAGCATATTCAAAAGCAGAGACATTACTTTGCTGACTAAGGTCCGCCTAGTCAAGGTTTGATGGTTTTTCCAGTAGTCAAGTATGGATGTGAGAGTTGGACTGTGAAGAGTGCTGAGCGCCGAAGAACTGATGCTTTTGAACTGTGGTGTTGGAGAAGACTCTTGAGAGTCCCTTGGACTGCAAGGTGATCCAACCAGTCCATTCTGAAGGAGATCAACCCTGGGATTTCTTTGGAAGGAATGATGCTGAAGCTGAAGCTCCAGTACTTTGGCCACCTCATGCGAAGAGTTGACTCATTGGAAAAGACTTTGATGCTGGGAGGGATTGGGGGCAGGAGGAGAAGGGGACGACAGAGGATGAGATGGCTGGATGGCATCACTGACTCGATGGATGTGAGTCTGAGTGAACTCTGGGAGTTGGTGATGGACAGGGAGGCCTGGCGTGCTGCGATTCATGGGGTCACAAAGAGTCGGACACGACTGAGCGATTGAACTGAACTGAAGATGCTTATGGAAAACTAGCTGGAGACTCAACCTTTATGTGCATAAACAGCTCGAGAAGGACTCAAGAAAGCACAGTCAGCCTGATGAAAAGGTGGTCCTTGGGGTGATGAGATGCGTTCCAGAGGGAGCAGAGCATCAGGAGACAGGACGGGGAGGCCAGAGAGGAGCTCAAGGGACTGTGCGGTACTAGGGCTGGAAGAGGAAAGACTCCCAGCTCTAGTATCAAGGTGGGAGGCCCTTCAAGGAGGGGCTGATGATAGGACAAGGGTCAGGGGGCTCCACTGGCAGCAGAGTCAGGGAGCTGATGCCTCACAGCTGGGACATGAAGGGTTGAGATGGGAAGAGTGGTAAGAAAACCGGGATTCCAGTCTAGTCATTCATGCCTCCTTTTCACAAATGAGTGTCAGTTCAGGGAAGGTTCTGTGCCAGCGGCAGTGAAAATGCACAGAGGTGTACAGCCTGGTGGGGAGACCAGGGAGTGAGATGGATAACACTTAAATAAGGCAGAGGGCACAAGGAGATCCCTGTGTGAATTCTCTGATCAGGGCAGTAAAGACAGGCCTGGGAGAGTGATTAGGGCCCTGTGTCTACCTAGGACCTTGATTCTTTAAAGCTATTTGTTAGCAAAAGAAATCAGAGCAGGGTGAAAGAGGTTAAAATAAACAGTCAAATCTTAATTTTTTGTGATTTTTTTTTTTCCCTTAGCAGAAAATACCAATGGTATGTGACCAACAAAGCACTTGATGACGCAGTAAATCTAATTTTTCCAAGCTGAATGAGGAAGGACAGGTGGAAAGGGAACTGGAAGCAGTGTCATTCTCAGGGAGTGCCTTGAAGGCAGTCAAATGGGTCATAACTCCTGGTACCCCTCACTCTCAGCTTCAGGTTCTTTGTCAAATGGGATCTCAATGGGATCTCCCTGCCCTCCCAGGGCAGCTGTGATGATTGTGAGTCATGACCTTACACAGCGCCTGTACTGAGTGCTCAACCACTTGTTTTATTGTTATTGAAACGGGTTGCTGAAAGATAGGTGAACGCTCATGGCAATTAAGAACGTGTTTAACTTTTTCTTCCTCAATTTTCCTCTTCTTCCTGTGGTTCTCTGTCATTTACCTAACTTGATCGTGGGAAAAGAAGACTCAAGGAGGAAGAAGGTAAAAAAATAGGTGGATATTCAGCAAGGCGAAAGCTCTGCCAATAAAAAGAGTACAGATTCAGACCTGAGTGAGTTTATTAATGCAAATTTATTCTTTCACCAAAGAGCCCAGAAAAAGTGAGGTGCAATCAAAAAGAAAATCAAGGGAGAAAGTAAGGAAAAAGAAAGTCAATGGGCTACAAAGGATACTGGGAAACAAGTTCTGCAGTGAGGCACCGATTAGAGGCGGAAGTTAAAGAAGGCATGACTATGGTGTGGTCAGTGGAGTAAGTTAAGATAAAAATCAAACCCCATCTTGGTGAGATAAATTGAAAAGCTAAAGATGCTAACCTGTAGGTCTTAGAAAGAATGGTTAAAACTGAAATTTATACAGGACGTTGGAGTTAAATATTTAATGGCTGGAGAGAAAACCAAGATGGATTATACATTAACTATGTAAATTTTTCTGCATCCCCCACCTCACAAAGAAAAAATAAAAGACCTGAAGTATATTTCACTATAATATTTATCACTTCAGTGCTTACTCTTTGCCAACCACTGTTTAAAGAGCTTAATCATTTAATCCCCGGAGCAACTCTGTGAAGAAAATACAATTAACACCATTTTACCAATAGAGAGATGAGGCACAGAGAGTTTAACTTGCCCAAGGAATCACTGCTTGCAGGTAACCGCAATGCAAAAACTGCTTCCCACAATTATCCTAAGCCTGGTCACAAACTTTGAGTAGAGTCACCCTCTAGTGGAATGAGTTTAGGGCCACCTACAATGAAAATGGGCTTCCCTGGTGGCTCAGTGGTAAAGAATCTGCCTCCCAAAGCAGGAAAGCCGGGTTTGACCCCTGGGTTGGGAAGATCCCCCAGAGAAGGAAATAAATAGCAACCCACTCCAGTAGTCTTGCCCGGGAAGTCCCAAGAACAGAGGAGCCTGGCGGGCTACAGTCCAGAGGGTCACAAAGAGTAGGACGTGATTTAGTGACTACACAACAACAATGAATAAGATCACAAATCATTCCTGAGAAGGAGATGGTGACTTTGGACTGACAGTAGGTAGTCCTTTAAAAATCACACATGGTTGCCAATTCGGTTGGAGGGACACATAAGGTGAAAAAGCTGCAAATGGATGTGAGTGGCCAGTAAAAAGAATGAAAAGGCAATAAAAGATCGTAAGCCTAAGGAGCAAAGTTTATCAGATTCCCACTTGTGGTAATACGAAGGTGGAGAATCTCTGATAAGAATTCGCACAACAGACATGGTGCTAGACAGTCATGCGGCCCTGAGAGCCTCCTCACAGCATGGTTTGGCCCTGAGACCATGTACTGGTGTGGGGCTCATCTTGCCTATATTTATGCTATTTGTCTCCTCCTAGGAACGATACCCAAAAGAATAAGGCTGGGTCTTTGGTAAGAATATACTACAAGAATCTGAGATATCATTATTATACAATACATTTCTATTATTAAAAAAAACATAAACCACTAGAGGGAAAATTTACCTTGCTGGTCTGTAATTAATGAAGCCTGACTCTTTCAAAGGCAGAGAAGGTACAAGCTTCCCTCAAACCCCACCCACAACTGGCACTGGAACACAGGGAACACTGCAGAAGGGAAGAGGCTGATTTCAGAGCCAACAATTGTGACTCTCACCGGTTTGATTTTCTTTGACGGGGCAGGACCTGGAGCTGTCTCCTGCTGAGTCATTTCCGTGTCTCCTCCTCCTTCACCATCTGATGCTCCTAGGAAACATAATGATTAAAAATTAGAAAAGCACCTCTCTCGTTCTCCCATTTCTAGCATAATCTTGGTACTGTTTTTTCAGAGGGTTCTGTCCCTTGACTCCTTAATTTCAGCTCTAAGAAGCTGAATTTAAGAAAACTCTAAAATGAAGAAAGCGATTGAAGAACCAAGGTGGCAGTGTTATTTATAAAACTGCACAAATGAAGATTATTCAGATGTCTAAAACTGAGCCTGTTTAATTAAGGAACACACACTGAGTTCCCTGGTTGAACTCTTCATTTTCAGATAGAAAAGTTGTTCCTTGCAGGGATAAAGTAATTTGCCCTAGGTCACATACCTGGGAACCCAGATCTATCTGAGTCCAAACTCTTCCCCCACAAGTGACGCTGCCTGTACTGAGAACCAGCCAGCTCTCAACACCTGTGTGTTGGCCCCAGGGGTAACGAAAGAAAACGTGACAAAAGATTATACATCATGAGAAATTCTTATTTTAAATTTATAAAATCTTTCAACACTGGAAAAAGTAAATTATTATCCTAAGAATCAGGAAAAAAAGTTTTAAACAATTTTTCTGTTTAAAAAGCTCTTTTAAAGAAACATGGTAACCATAAGTTTTTTACTTCCCATAAATGCTATCCTGTCTTCCAGATTTTAGTGGCTGTTCTATCTGAACACATTTTTGAGTCTTTGAAAGACTTCACTCACTCCCTTTGAGTTTTTCTGTACATCTCAAAGCCCAAAATGTGGGTCTTGAGTAATACTGGTCAGAATTCATATTTAGGTACAGATGAACTAGT
Organism: Budorcas taxicolor; assembly: GCF_023091745.1. Taxonomy (NCBI): domain Eukaryota; kingdom Metazoa; phylum Chordata; class Mammalia; order Artiodactyla; family Bovidae; genus Budorcas; species Budorcas taxicolor. The sequence continues at coordinate 109,173,796 of NC_068910.1, read as the reverse complement.
CCGGTAGTCCCGAGACGGTTAGTTTTATGTATCAACTTGATTGGGCCACAGGGTGGTCCAGATATTTGGTCAAACATTACTCTGATGTTTCTCTGTAGGTGTTTCTGGTTGAGATTAACATCTGAATGGGTGGACTGAATAAAGCTGACTGCCCTCCCTAATGTGGAAGGATATATCCAATCAGGTATGGCTGGAATAGGACTAAAAGTATGACCCACACTGAGTAAGATAATTTTTTCTGCCTTTGGACTTGAAATGAAACATTTGGCTCTTCCTGGATCTGGAGCCTGCAGGCCAATGGGCTGGAACTATACCATCAGCTCTCCTGTTTCTCAAAGCCTTCTGACTAGAATTGCAACTAAACAATTGGCTCTCCAGGGTGGCCAGCTTTTCGGTCCACTCTGCTGATCTTGGGGCTTGACAGCCTCCATAACTGCATGAGCTAACTCCTTTAAACACACACACACACGTGACAGAGAGACAAAGAGAGAGAACAATAAATATAGATAGATATGTAGCAAAGATATCTATTTCCCTATTGCTTCTGTTTTTCAGGAGAATCTTGCTTAATAACTGTGTAGAGTGAAAAAAAGGACTCTACCCAATGAAGCAGTAGCAGGTAGAAGATTAACAGGGCTTTTTAAATGAATGATTAAGTTGGCACTAAAAGTATTTATAGAATTGCTTCTGGGAAGAAAGTAGTAGTAGTCATATTTTCCCCTATTCCTCCTGTTAAGTTACAGCGAACACCCCTGAACATTATACATAAAACAAACAGAGGAAATCTCTGAAAGGTGGAGAGAAGTCAGACGGGCTAGGGACCTTGAGGCCCAGGGAACAACACAGTGGGGAGCTCAGTAGATTTTCTTTTAGCTCATTATCTCAGACTTGGAGCTAAAGAAGCTAGTAACTTGGAAATGCTAAGTGAGAGCAGGAAAAAAAACCCCCAACAAACGTATGCTATATTTAACAAAATGACCAGGAAAAAGACAGCCTACCAAGACTGAAAACCTTTAGATAACAACTACTTGATTCCAGCCAAACACAACAGAAAAGCTGTGACCCTGCCTACACCAGCAAAGGCTGAGTGGGGGTCCAAGCCTTCCACCTTTGTCTGGCTGTAATGAGGCACCCCAACTTTTCTTCTACCTTCCCTCAGGGTGGTGGTCAGAAGTGGTCAAGTAGGGACTGAACTCCTGAAGAGATTTTCATCCCTGACGGGTTGTGGGAAAGCCCTGTTCTCTAGCACCGCCACCACCAATGCAGTTCAGTGGAGAACCTGTTGTGAGCCTGGACTTACACCTCCTCCTGGTAGTAATGAAGGGCACCTCTCTTTCCCACTAGGGTCAGGGAACGCCTAGTTGAGAATCGGGACTCTCCATACTGCCCAGTGGTAATGAGGCCAACACCTACACTAGTGTTTTAGCAACCACTAAAAAAGCTATACAAAGAGGTAAACTCAAAAATATTAAGACAAATCAAAACAGAATTCTAAAAAGTTCAAGTAACTCACAAGAAGGCAGGAAAGATAAACAAGAAATAGCAAATAAACAGAAAAGATAAAATGACAGATTTGAATCCTAACATATCAATAATTATATAAATTTAAATGATCTAAACACACCAGTTTAAGGACAGAGACTGACAAAGTGGATTAAAAAACATGACCTAACTATATGCTGGGGCTTCCCGGATGGCTCAGTGGTAAAGAACCTGACTGCAGTGTAGGAGACACGGGTTCAGTTCCTGGATCAGGAAGATCCCCTGGAGTAGGAAATGGCAACCCATTCCAGTATTCTTGCCTAGAATATTCCATGGACAGAGGAGCCAGCCAGGCTATAGTCCATGGGGTTGCGAAGAGTCGGACATGACTGAGCATGCATACAGCTATATGCTATTTATAAGAAGCTTATCTCAAATATAACAGTATAGCTGAAAGCAAAATGATGGATGAAATGTAACATGTAAATATCAATAAAAAAGCAGGGGTTATATTAATACATTATACTCTATTGATTATATTAATATCAGCCTACATTAACATCATATTTATATATATCAGATATTAATATCAGACAAAGGTTGAATAAATTAGTTGAATAAATTAGTCTCTTCAGCCTGTGATGCTTTTTAGTTCCAAAAAGAAAACTGCTCTTCTGAAGTAAAGATGCTAGTTCTGTGATTTCCATTAAGAAAGTATGACAAGAACAGCATGGGGACCCAATCTAGCCAGCCTGGCTCCAGCATCTAGATCCCTCCAGGACTGCTGGCATTTGAGGAATTGAAGCCAGGACTGCGCCACTCAGTCCCAGTGGCTGATTCAGCCCATGGAGTGGAGTCCCCAGGACAGGCCGCCTTATTTCCAACTCCCTGAGGATCTACATTAAAAAAATGACACAACCAGATGGGATTCGTTAAACTCTTCCAGAAGTGGAGTCAAGTACACTGTTCTTTTTCAACCCCAGGCAAAAAGAGCAAAAAGCTAAAATTAAAAGTTGCACATATCTTTTTCCTTCAATCCCTGTCTTTGTCCTCTTCATGAGAAGTATCAGAAATCCAATTTCTCAGCAACTTCTGTAAGCTTCTAAGTATTTGCTTGCATGGACTCCTTCAAGTCCCTAGGGAGAGTACTGGCAGTGGATCACAGTTAATTTTCCTTTAAAAATTAGCAAAATACAGATATATGGGGATTAAAATAAATACAGTAGACCACTGTCTATTTCCACTCAGAACTCATCTCTGTCGCTATCCTAGTGAGTGATGTTGGAGCTGGAGTGAGCATTCTGGGGATCCAATTAGAGGGAGATGATTGGACAGACTCTGAGTTTAATGAAATATTATAATATAACCTTATAATAAGGCTCATAATCATAAAGCCTATAGTTAAACTATTGCAGGCTGTCCTGGTGTAGGAATGTTTCCAGGAATATTCCTACCACCCTATGCCAACTTACCAGACATCTGACACAAAGTGTGCAGGGCCAGAAGTTGTGGATTGTGATGCCTCCTTCCTTAGAATGATGCAGGAAGTGGAGGAGAAAGCAGGTTTGGGACGAATGAAACCAGAAACTAGTCAGTGGAAAATTCTTCTAATCATCAGAAATGTAAAACTGTAAGCAGAAAATTAGGTTCTCGTTTTGTGTGTTCAAAATGGAAAGTCTCTCTCATATAGGAATATATTAGATAAAGCATTTTACAGTTTAAAAAAATTTTTTTTCATATCTAATGAAAATGAATAAAACTTTTCAGAATTCTTGTGTTTATAATAGTACTGTTATGATTTCTTATTTAAAACAATGTATTTCATATCTTATTTAGTATCTGTAATTTTGTATTCTTTTTCTGAGAGGCCCCACCCCACCAAACTGCATAAGATTCAGGCCTCACAAAACCTAGATCTGCCCTAGCTATAGACCTGCTTAACTCCCCTATGGTTCTCATATTTTCTCAGCAGAGTAAATTCCTGAAACACACAACCTGGTAAGTTTCAAAAGCATGACGCTAAGCAAAAGAAGCCAGAATCAAAAGGCTATATAATGTGTGGTACTAGAGAAGGCAAAACTACAGGAATAAAAAACAAATCAACAGTTACTGGGGACTGGAGATGGGAAACTTCTGGGGCTGTTGGAAATGCCCTATATCTTAATTGTAGTGGTTACAGAACTGTCAGTCAGTCAGTATGTGCTCAGTTGCGTCTGACTCTTTGTGACCCTATGGACTGTAGCCTGCCAGGCTCTTCTGTTTATGGGATTCTCCAGACAAGAATACTGGAGTGGGTTGCATTACAAAAAACTCATGGAATCATACACAAAAATGGGTTAATTTTACTATGTAAGTTATTTACTATGTAAATTATTCCTCAATAAGCCCAACTTTAAAAAATAATGATAGAAGCTAACTTTTTAATGTCTAAGTCTACAAGCTTAACCCTCACACTACCTTTGCATGAGAAGATGGTGCTTATTAGCTAAATGTTTAGCTAAATGACATTTCCTTCTATTCTGTTTGCTAAGAGGTTTGTTTGTCCTTTCATTTTAAAACCATGAATAGGGAGACTTCCCTGGTGGTCTAGTGGTTAAGACTTCACCTTCCAATGCAGGGGTTTTGAGTCTGATCCCTGGTAGGGGAGCTAAGATCCCACATGCCTAGTAGCCATAAAACAAGAAAAAAGGACCAAAACATGAAATGGAAGCAATATTGTAACACATGCAATAAAGACTTTTAAAAAATGGTCCACATCCCACCCCCCCGCAAAAAATAAATAAAACCATGAATAGGTGTTAAGCTTAATGCGATGCTTTTTGTTTTTGCATTAATTGAGATGATCTTATGGGCTTCTCCTATAATCTGTTAATGTGGAAAACTGTAAAAATAAGTTGTCTAATATTAAATAAACCATTCTTGCTATTCCTAGGATAAATCCCAATTTGTCAAGATATATTTCTTTTTTAATAATGTTGGTTATATTTTGGCTACCATTTTATTTTAGACATTTATTTAGATAATTTTCCTTCCTAGTATTGTTCCTGTCTTGTTTAAGTATTGAGGTTATATTAGCTACATAAAAGGGCTTTCCTGGTAGCACAGATGGTAAAAAATCTGCCTGCAAGCAGGAGACATGGATTCAATCCCTGGGTGGGGAACATCCCTGGAGAAGAGAATGGCTACCCTGTCTAGTATTCTTGCCGGGAGAATTCCATAGACAGAGGAGCCTGGTAGGCTACAGTCCATGGGGTTGCAGAGAGTCAGACATGAGTGAGCAACTACCACTTTCACCTTTTTTAAATTCATAAAAGGGTTGGGAACGTCTCCTCATTTTCTGTTCTCTGAAATATTTGTATATAGTTAAGATGACCTGTTTATTGATATTTGGTAAAATCTGTTAGTAAAAGAAGCAGAGTGTAGTATTCTTTTCGTAGGTATGTTTTAATAAATGCTTCAATTTCTAATGGTTATATAATTATTTAGATGTTTCATATTTTAAACTCAATTTTGGTAAATAATATTTTTCTTTGCCGACTAAGGTACATCTAGTCAAGGCTATGGTTTTTCCAGTGGTCATGTATGGACGTGAGAGTTGTACTGTGAAGAAAGCTGAGCACCGAAGAATTGATGCGTTTGAACTGTGGTGCTGGAGAAGACTCTTGAGAGTCCCTTGGACTGCAAGGAGATCCAACCAGTCCATCCTAAAGGAGATCAGCCCTGGGATTTCTTTGGAAGGAATGATGCTAAAGCTCAAACTCCAGTACTTTGGCCACCTTATGTGAAGAGTTGACTCATTGGAAAAGACTCTGATGCTGGGAGGGATTGGGGGCAGGAGGAGAAGGGGACGACAGAGGATGAGATGGCTGGATGGCATCACTGACTCGATGGACGCGAGTCTGAGTGAACTCCGGGAGTTGGTGATGGACAGGGAGGCCTGGCGTGCTGCAATTCATGGGGTCGCAAAGAGTCGGACATGACTGAGCGACTGAACTGAACTGAACTGAATATTTTTCTAGGTAATTTGTTGTTTTACTTTTCAAATTTATTGGAGAGAGGTGATTATTATATGTATATATATATATTTTTTCTTTTCTCACATTTTTTATTTGCAACCTGTTTTTCTTCTATCTTGGAGATGTATTTCTTAAAAAAAAACAACTAGGTTCTTTATTATGCTTTCTATTGCTTCTTTGATTTCTAGTGCACTATAAGATTCTTTACTTTAAGTATACTCTATTGAGGTCTTAATTTTTGTAGTTGGGTATTTAGCCCACTGCTTTTCTTCATCTGATATAAGCATTAAGGATATAAAATTTCTTGTGTGTGTGTGCTTAGTCGTTAGTTGTGTGCAACTCTTTGTGACCCTTTGGACTGTAACCCATCAGGCTCTTCTGTCCATGGGATTTTTCAAACAAGGATACTGGAGAGGGTTGCCATATCCTTCTCCAGGGGATCTTCCTGACCCAGGGACTAAACCGTTGCCTTCTGTGTTTTCTGCATTGCTGGTGGATTCTTTTCCTCTTGAGCCACTGGGGAAGTCCATATATTTTCTTAACACGTTATAACTTAATCTGAATACCATACATTTTAATATTATAGCATTTTCATTATTACTTAATTCTAAATATTGTTAAAGACTCTATAATGATTTTCTTTGACTGATGAGTTATTTAGAAGTGTATTGTTACATTTCCAAACTGATTTTTTTAAAGTTACCTTTTTGTTATATTGTGGTTGGAAAAATGGCCTACATTTTTTAATAAAAGACTTATTTAATAAGACTTTTTAATAAAAGACTTGTTTTATTTTCTAGCACAGGGATCAATGCACTTTTTAGGTTTTTAGGGCCACACAGAAGATAATCTGTAGGATTTGCAGAGCAATAGGGTCTCTGTCATTAATTACTGGATTCTGCTATTATGCAAAATCAGCCCTAGACAGTATGTAAATGATTGGGTGTGGCTGTTTTCTGATAAACTTTATTAACAAAAATACATTCAGGTTGGATTTGGGCTATGGGTCATAGTTTGCCAGCTTCTGACCTAGTAGATAAATATTTATTTAAAAAATATATATTTTAAATAGTTGACATACAATATCACATGGATTTCAGGTAAATTACATAGTAGTTTGATATTTGCATACATTATGAAATCATCACCACATAAGTAACCATCTGCCTCCATACCCAATCAATTAAAATTTTTTTTAATAGAATATGCAGGATCTAATTGTTAGGGGCACAGTTCTATACCGGATTATGGATAGACTTAATTATGTGTTTCAAATCTGCTATATGTTTATGAATTTTTATGTTTTATCAGCTGGGCTTCCCTGGTGGCTCAATGGCAATTACTGACATGTATATTAACATCTTCCACTCTTATTTTGAAGTTCTTCATGTTTTCTAATAATTCTATCAGTTTTTAGTTACATATCTAATAGGTATATTAGATATATGCAAGTGTAGAAATGTTACAAGTTCCTGTCGGTTGATCCTTCCTTTTATCATTATGTAGGGACCCATCTTATTTAAAAAATCCATCTTGTTTACTTTAGTTCAAATTCACTAATTTGGGGAGGGGTGTTCTGTATTTCTAGAGGTGGTCAGCTGTTCTCTTGGAAATATAACTATACACACTGAAAACTCATGTTGGAGACACAGCTGTAGTTCAACAGTCTAAAGTGTTTTGCTAAAATTACTCATCCCTAGGAACCAGAATGTTTTATTTGGCCAGGCGGGGCCAGGCTAGGAACTACTCTTTAAGAACCGTGGTCCCAGCTCATTAAGGGACTCCCACCAGCATCATTGAGAAGGAACACAATTCCCACATCCAAAGAACAGGACCATGTAAAAGTGAGCTCAGTGAAGGCCCAAAGCAAATAACACAGGGCAGGGGAAGGGGCGCACAGAGGACGAGGGAGGGGGGAGACTAGGAGGAGGGAGGGGAGGGGAGAAACAGTGAGAAATGTAGCCAATGAAAGAAGAGGGCTCTCAATTCTGACTCCATGTACACTAACAGTCATACAGTGAAGGAAGCTCCATCCAAAATAATTCCTATAGGTATGCCAAAAAGTAAGGGCTTACAATTAATGGGTCCATGCCAGAAAAGAATCTGACATCTGGAAGTGGACCTCTCATTGACTCTGGGTGTGCAGAATGCCTGCTTCTCTCTTTATCTCTTGTCATTTCTCCTTCTCTATCAAAATCTTAGTCCCATCTTCTAAAATTCAACACAAGTCATGTCCTCCCCCCTACCGCCACCCGTGTAGAGACTTTCCAAAAATAGAAACAAAAATACCTTAGGGCTATAATCTAGCAAAGAGCTCCAACTTTCGCTGGTTAAAGAAAATGCTGAGAAAAGAACAGGATCCAGCATGCAAACGAAGAATTACGTGATGAGCAGCAGGAGGAATAGCAAACCCTGGGCCAAGTCTATCGTGCCCAATCCAGGGCACCTGGCTGTATGGAAGCGCTACTCTGAGAAGCCTGGGCAGGTTCAATCCTTAGCCTCCTGGCCTTTTCTGACCGCAGAGTCCCCACCTTGGATACAGGGACACTGGACCACTCAAAGTCTTCTGTAGCCTAGTGGCGGTTCGTTAGGCTTTACATTAGCATGGCATATGTCTCTCTGATTTTGTCTCGTTTTTCTGAGGTACCATCTGTTTCTTTTTCATTTGCATATGCAGCAAGAAACTGGGCATGATTCACCTTTTCCAACTCTCAGGCTCTTTAAGATGTTCTCTTCCTTTCTCCAAAAGATTTGAGAAAACAAATGCTTCTGAATGTAAGTCCCCTGTGAGTTAGTTCTTCCCATCAGAAGTTTTCTTTGCATTCTCAACTGGAATGGGGAATGGGGTGGGGAATCCCTTTTCCCACTAAATTTTGCTGTTTCCAGTGGGAACTGCTACAGCCAATAATGTTCCAATTAAGTTCCTATTTTCATAGCTGAAGATGTCCCTAGCAACAGTTCCAGACTTTGTTTATAAAATATGTTTCCAGTTTCCACAGAAAACTTTAAAGTTAGATGGTACAACTCTAAACTGTTGTCATTTTAAAACTGAAAGAAGGTAAAGTACTAAGACCAATAACATCACCTCAAAAATACATAACCAAAGAAAAATACTTCACCTTCCGTGGGGATCTTAAACACTGCACAATTTGCTGCCAGTTACTTGTAACTATACATTACAAGTTGTCACGTATAGAACTATGTAACGACTATGTTGTGGACTGGAAACTAACGTAATGTTACAGGTCAGGGAAAAGTGAAGTGTTAGTTGCTCAGTTGTGTCCGACTCTTTATGACCCCATGGACTGTAGCTCTCCAGGCTCCTCTGTTCATTGAATTCTGCAGGCAAGAATACTGGAGTAGGTAGCCATTCCCTTCTCCAGGGCATCTTCCTGACCCAGGGATTAAACCCTGGTCTTCTGCATTGCAGGCAGACTTTTTACCATCTGAGCCACCAGGGAAGCCCAATTATACTTCAAAAACAAAAACACAGAAAAAGAGATCAGCTTTGTGGTCATCTGAAAGAGGGGGTGCTGGGAGAGAGAACTGGATGAAGGTGGTTAAAAGATACGGACTTCCAGTTACAATAAACAAGCATTAGGGATGAAATGTACGTCATGACTAACACTTCTGTATGTTATATATGAAAGTCATCAAGAGAGTAAATTGGAAGAGTTCTCATCATTAGGAAAAAAAATTCTCTCTTTTTCTTTCAGTTTGAGCTTCCCTGGTGGCTTAGCGGTAAAGAATCCATCTGCAATGCAGGAGGTGCAGGCTCAATCCTTGGGTCAGGAAGATCCCCTGGAGAAGGGAATGGTAACCCACTCCAGCATTCTTGCCTGGAGAATCCCATGGACAGAAGAGCCTGGAGGGCTACAGTCCATGGGGTCGCAAAGAGCTGGGCAAGTCTGAGCAACTGAACAACAATATGAGATGACAGACGCTCACTAAACTTACTGTGTTAATCATTTCATGATGTGTGTAAGTCAAATCAGTATGTCATATACCCGAAACTTACATAGAGCCATAATGGGGGTCCACCTCTCTGCCTGGAAAAGGTGTGGACATGACCCATCTTTAGCCAAGAAGGCCTGAGCTATGTTTTGATGGCAGAAAAGGTTTACTTTTTTATGGACATGATTGGTCTCACAGGATACTTGTGACAGATTTTTCCAGTCTCCAAGTCACCCAACCTGGATAATGACTTGCCTCATGTTGCTCTGGTTTGCATAATAATCAAGACCTTATTTTAAAAAATTAGATCTCTATAAAACTGGAAGAAAGAAAAAAAAAACCACTTAACTAAAAAGCAAAACAAACAAAAACATATACAGGACAGGCTCCTTATAAAGGGGTAAAACACCCAAAGCCACAAGAGCCTGATCTCTTGTGTAAATGCTCACACTTAAGCATGGCTGCGGTGGCAGCAGAAAACAACCTTTAATGCCAAAACTGAGGGTGCCATGGAACTTAATGATAATAACACAGTCCTTATTTTGAGCAAAACAGTGTTCTAAATGCTCTACACATATTAACTCACTTAATTCACATGTCAGTCTTATAAGATGGGTACTGTTACTATTAATATAATCTCTACAGAGGTGGAGATGGAAGCACTTGCCCAAGGTGCTTAATGAGAGAACATACCAGGATTTGGATCTAATTGGTTTTTATTCAGTTTGCTCTTAACCATTATGCAATATGGGCTTCCCAGGTGGTGCTAGTGTAAAGAATCTGCTTGCCAATGCAGGAGACACAGGGATGAGGGTTCGATCCCTGAGTTGCAAAGATCCCCTTGAGGAGGTCATGGCAACCCACTCCAGTATTCTTGCCTGGAGAATCCCATGGACAGAGGAGCCTGGTGTGCCGCAGTCCATAGGGTATCAAAGAGTTGGATGTGACTGAAGCGACAGCACGAGCGTGCATTGTGCAATACCACTGCCCCTCTAACTTAGAAAGAAAACTAGGTGTCTCTCAGGTGGTACTAGTCATTAAGCTGGGTACTGGAATCACAGGGCTTTGTATGCAGAGCCCAGTTTAACAATAACATATGTTCTTACATTTGAATAAGACTCATCTAACTGGAGAAGGAAATGGCAACCCATTCCAGTATTCTTGCCTAGAGAATCCTGTGGACAGAGGTGCCTGGACACCTCTGTCGGACACAACTGAAGCGATTTAGCATGCATGCATGCATTGGAGGAGAAAATGGCAACCCAGTCCAGTATTCTTGCCTGGAGAATCCCAGGGACAGAGGAGCCTGGTGGGCTGCCATCTATGGGGTTGCACAGAGTTGGACACGACTGAAGTGACTTAGCAGCAGCAGCAGCATCTAACTGAGGCAGAAGCTGCTGCTTCTGGTGACTAGCTCCTCTCCTCCAAAATAAACACACCCAGAATCTGTTAGCAACTCTCCCCCACCACCCCTGCTTCCATCCTATATTTTGGCTTGGGAGAAAATATATTCTGATTTAGCGAGGGTATTCCTCGTTTATGCTTGTCATTCCCACATCCCATCTGATTTAGTATCTGTCTTATTGCAGGGATCCTTTAATATATTATGCATTACTACTCTCCAAGTGTGAGAACAGAAATGAGATCATCCTTGGGTTTATTTAACCCCTGAACTTTGCTCTTTGCAGCACAACTGTTAACAGCTCCCAGAATAGCACTCTGTGCACACCTTTTGGGAAGTTCCAGCATAGACGAGTGAAAAGGGAAGTTCTAGAAGTCTCAGCTTCTAGTTTCAACTTTTGTGATCTTGGGCTAATCATTTATTTTATGCCACAGTCTTCCCATTTATGCAAGGATGAAGTCATACTGCTATGATTTATGATTCTCTTCTGGTTCAGGCCAGTTTCTACTAAGAATGCTATATGCCCTGGACAAGTCAAAATTTCCAGAGTGAGGTGAAATGCTGAAGTACAGAGGTATAGGATAACATTAAAAAAAATACAGGTGAACGTGGCCTGTTACATGATTACGTGAGTTACGTCATGTCCCTGAACAGAAATTTCAGAAGGAGAAGGCCTACGAGGCTGCTTAGACCTGCTATCCATTCACCCTTGTGAAAAAGTATGAGCCCAAGAGGAGAAATGTTGAAGGGAGAAGCCCACTGTTTCTGTTACGACTGCCCTAGGCCTTCACAGAGACGTCCACTACCTATTAGATGACTTCATGTAGGCTGTTAATGTGCATCCTGTGAACCGTTAAAGGTGGGGGTAATGTTCACATGCCCTGCCTGCTCCAGGATCCTTAACCTTCTTGTCCAGCTTTCTCAATGGAAAACCCAGATCTTAACTCCCTTTTTGTATACCCTAGGAAAAGGTACTTTATTGCTTTAAAGGTACTTTAAAGTTTCCTGCAGCTAAACTGGGCTTAAGGATGTTCGTGAAAGTTGCTCAGTTGTGTCTAACTCGTTGCAACCTTGTGAACTATACAGTCCATGGAATTCTCTAGGCAAGAATACTGGACTGAAAAAAAAAAAAAAAAAGAATACTGGACTGGGTAGCCTATCCAGGGGATCTTCCCAACCCAGGGATCGAACTCAGGTCTCCCACATTGCAGGTGGATTCTTTACCAGCTGAGCCACAGAGGAAGCTACTTATCAGCTAATTACCAACTACATGGGAAATATACAGAGAGGGGTTTGTGTTGGGAATGATCTTCCAGAACTGTAACTCTGAGGTCTTCCATGATAGTGTGGGATAAATCTCAGATGTAACAGTCAAATGTGGTAAATAAATAAGAGATTAAAATAAGACTTGATTTGCCAATCCTTTGCTATCATTTTGATGGGGTCATCATTAAAAATTTTTTTTTTACCTTTTTCCTTGATATAAAGTCATACATACTAATCATAGAGAGCTCAGAAAATACAGAAAAGTAAAAATCTGGTACTACCATAAAAAGATAGTCCCACTATAATAAGAGATATATTCTTATAATCGTGATACAATAACTTCTACTTTTTGTTCTGCCTCTGTGTATATGAGTATGTGTGCATGGTGCTAAGTCACTTCAGTCGGGTCTGACTCTCTGTGACCTCATGAACTGTAGCCTGACAGGTTCCTCGGTCCATGGGGATTGTCCAGGCAAGAATTCTGGGAGTGGGTTGCCATGCCCTTCTCCAGGGGATCTTCCCAACCCAGGGACTGCACCTGCATTTCTTACGTCTCCTGCATTGCTAGGTGGTTCTTTACCACTAGTGCCACCTAGGAAGCCCATGTATATATATGTTATACATATGTGTGTGTGTGTGTATACATACATATACATATGAGTATGTGTTAGTCATGTCCAACTCTTTGTGACCCCAAGGACTATAGCCCACCCTCCAGGATCCTCTGTCCATGGGATTTTCCAGGCAAGACTACTGGAGTGGGTTGCCTTTCCCTTCTCCAATATATGAGTATATGTATGCATATATATGGGGCTTCCCTGGAGGCCCAGATGGTAAAGAATCTGCCTGTAATGCTGGAGACCTGGGTTTGATTCCTGGATTGGGAAGATCCCCTGGAGAAGGGAATGGCTACCCACCCCAGTATTTCTGCTGGCTGGCGGGCCACAGTCCATGGGGTTGCGAAGAATCGGACAGGACTGAAGTGATTTAACACAAACAAATACATACACATATATATCTGGAACTACATGTTGTATACAAATACTTTATCTTTTAATATTATATCATTAGCATTTTCCCATGTCAGTAGTACTGAAAAATATTTTTAATGGCTATATGACAAACTATTGCTTACTTACAGTATATTTAATCTGTTCTTCTATCATTAGATTATTTCTAAAAGTTGCTTTTGTAAATTTATTGTAAGAGACATTTTTATAACTTTTATGCATTTCTGATTAGAGCAGAATTCTAGAAGAGAAATCACATTGTCAGAAAGTATGCACGTTTCTTAAGGGTTTTAACAACTTCTGAACTGTTTTTCAGATGGTTTGGGGTCAATTTTAAAGTCATCAACATGTATAAAAACACCTTTTGCATCACACTACAGCAAATACTCAACTTTTAGACATTGCTAAGAGGTAAAAATGATACTGTATTTTAATTTTATTCATTTGATATGACTGAGAGTATTTTGCTCTTTTTATTAGCTATGTGTATATCTTATAGGAATAGAATGGTCTTCACCTCTGTTAATTTGTCAAGAAGGGTTTTAGTGATTTCTTTGTGTAAATCTTAGTATTTGAAATACAGAATACAAATTTGAAATACAAAATACAAATACAGATTTTTACAAATCTTTCAATGTTAAGGTTAATTTGTTTTATCTCTTAATTTTAAAAATTATTTTTGACGTAGAGATGCTATAAATTGTAATGAGATCAAACATGTCACCTTTCTTCCTTGCAATTATGCTTTGCAAAGTTCACCCTAAAGTAGATACTTTTACTTAGTTTAAAAAGTTATATGATCCTTTTTTAAACATTTAACTTCAATCCTATATAGTAGATTTTGTTGTATAGTATAAAGTAAAGCTCTAACTTTATTATCTTTTCACATATTTAATCAGTTGTCCTAACTTCTTACTGAAGGATTCTTTTTTCTCTCATTATCTTATTCTAGCACTTTCATTTAATCAAAATACAAATCATACCCATTCCTGGGTCTGGTTTTGTTGATCTGCATGTGAGTCTTCTATAGGTACCACACCATCATGTTATTTTAAAAGACATATTGAACTTTTAAAAAAGTTTTCTAAGTGGCTAAAACATTGGGGTGCAGGGAGTAACAAAATAGGGAGCACCAGATTCAGGCCAAAATCTCTGGTGGAGGTAGAAAGCACCATGGACGATGGAGGTCAGTAAGAATGTAGGGATAGAAGTTGAGCTGCTTCTCTCCAGAATCTCACATCACACCTCTGTCACTCAATAGCTGTTTGGCTTTGGGTAAGTTAATTCACCTTTCTGTGCTGTGATTTCCTTATATGAAAAATGAGGTTGTTAAGAGGTTAAATGAGTTAGTGTAAAACTCTTAGGACAATGCGTAGCTCATGGCAAACATTACTGTCAAGTAGTTATTTGAAGCGATCTTCTACTTCCATCGGGCTTCCCTAACGGCTCAGATGGTAAAGAATCCGCCTTCAACATGGAAGACCCAGGTTCAAGCCCTGGGTTGGGAAGATCCTCCGGAGAAGGGCAAAGCACTCCAGTATTTTTGCCTGGAGAATTCCACGGACAGACGAGACTGACGGGTTATAGGATATGGGGTTGCGAAGAGTCAGACATGACTGAGTGACTAATACACTTTCTGCTTCCATCATGCCACTGACATTACTCTTGCTAAGGACATCAATGATCCCTTAATTGTCAAATTAACATGGGACAGGGATTAAAAATACAGGCTCTCTGGAATCAGGCTGCCCAGATTAAAACAATACCTCTGCATTTTAAAGCTGTGTGACTTTAGTAAAGTTACTTGCTCATTCTGTGCCTTAATTTCTTCATCCATAAAGTGGGAATATTAATAGAGCCAACCATACAGGGGTATTACATGGAGTCCAGACACAATAAATGTAAACTGCTTGATGCACAGTCCTGACATAATAAATGTAAATTTCTTGGTGTACAGCCTACCACACAAGCAAATTCTCAGGAAATGGTCATTATAACCATCATCTTATCTTACCTGACTGCCTTGGGGAATTTGGCACTGAGGTTGACCCTCAACTTTTTGATACAGTTTTCTCCTTTGTGTTCTGGTGCACTATGGTTTGGTTCTCAACCCACTACTTGCACTCTCTTCTTTCATCTATGCTGTAAAGTGCTGGCATTCTCCGAGGTGTCCTCCACTTACCCTATTCTTTGGTGACCATACACTTTCTTGGTGTTCCTTCCTCTAAGCCAGGAGTTGGAAAAATTTTTATTAGAGGGTCAGATAGTTAATATTTTAGGCTTGGGGACTCTACAAACTCTGTCACAACTACACATTGAATCATGAAAACATTCACTGAAAACATGTAAATGAATGGGCATGACTTTGTTACAAACAAAACTTCCATGTACAAACAAAACTTTGTACACGGAAACAGGCAGTCAGAAAATGGCCCAGAGTTTTTCAGCTCTTCCTCTAAGTAGTTGTTACAGCTCAGGTATCCCTTACTTAGACTACTCATCACACAGTATCTATCCTCCCTTCTGGACGGAGGGCTACCCAAGAGCCCAGTGCCCTTCCATCCTTGCATGCTCTGAATGTAGCATAGAATCTGGCTGCTATAGTAAATCACCATCTGCTGAAAACACTGAATGAGATGAGCATATAATATCAATCTTAACAGTTAAAACTTTGTTGTGCTGTAGGGAAGAAGGCACTTCTTCCATATGAACCCTTCAGTAGCTACCAAAACAAACTATAGAGAAGACCTCATGGCCTGTATAACACACTGGAATGCCTACTAGAGTTAATCTTTCTTTCCCAAATGTGAAAGGGAAACTCAGGTCCAGGAAATTCGCAATTTCAAGGACCAAGTAATATTGCAGACATCAAAACAGAGCTGTCCAGCATGATCTATAAAACAGGACACACTTTATAGGAATTGAGAAACAGCTGTTTCCCCATTTCTGCCTTAAAAGGAATAGGCAACAGGGCTCAGGGGTATATGGTAAGCATATGGAAAAAATTTATTTGCTTAAAGAAATGTGACATGGAGCTGGCAAAGGGCTCAGTTTGTAAGAGATAAGGTCGTGGTGGGTAAAATTAAGAGTATTGGAAGGATATATACAGAGTCATTTCAGCATTGTGATTAATGAAAAAGGAAACACCAATAAACACTGGAGGGAAAAAAAGAAAAGTAAAGCTTAAGCTGGAAAGAACCGAATATACTCCAGGGAAGACAACTGGCTGGAGGAACCAAGTATCACTTGCAATAATAATGACTTTAGTAAAATAAATTTTAGATAAAGGTGACATTGGTTTAGTGGAAAATAAGGAAACCAAAACTTGAGTCACAAGTAATAGGGTGAATACTGAGCTTCTCCAAATATAGTGCAGAGAATACTTACAGACCTAAGAATACCTGGAAAATATATTAAAGACTCTGGGAAGAATTTTAGACTTCTGAAATACCCTCAGAATAGGTAATAGACAAAGAAGCATGTTTAACTGTTTCCTTTTAATTTCCATGTTTAAACTTAACCGGTAGTAATATTTTCAGTATAATCAAACATTTGTTGAACTCCTTTTAGGGTTGATCACTCATTTGTGTGATCCAACATATTTTTTCAAGTGGCCAATTACCAGGCAGCACTCTTTAGAATTTCGTAAAATTATAAAATTATTGTTCTGTGAAAAAAAGACCTAAAGACTTTCTTAAAAAGAATAGAGTTAATACTGATTTTTTTTAGCTTTCTACTTACTCTTGCCTCTTAGGAATTATGAGAGGATTCATTATGTGGCTGTGAAAGCTGTTCAGTCATGTTCAACTCTTGTGACCCCATGGACTGTATACCCCACGGAATTCTCCAGGCCAGAATACTTCTCCAGGGGATCTTCTCCAGAATACTTCTCCAGGGGATCTTCCCAACCCAGAGATCGAACTCAGGTCTCCCGCATTGCAGGTGGATTCTTTACCAGCTGAGCCACAACGGAAGCCCAAGAATACTGGAGTGGGTAGCCTATCCCTTCTCTAGCAGATTTTCTTGACCCAGGAATTGAACTGGGGTCTCCTACACTGCAGGCAGATTCTTTACCAACTGAGCTATGAAGCTCTCATATGTGGCTACATGGACATTAATTCATTCATCCTTCAAGTAATTAATAGGCACCTGCTTATGTACCAGGTTGGAGAAGGCAATGGCACCCCACTCCAGTACTCTTGCCTGGAAAATCCCATGGGCAGAGCAGCCTGGTAGGCTGCAGTCCATGGGGTCGCGAAGAGTCAGACACGACTGAGCGACTTCACTTTCACTTTTCACTTTCATGCATTGGAGAAGGAAATGGCAACCCACTCCAGTGTTCTTGCCTGGAGAATCCCAGGGATGGGGGAGCCTGATGGGTTGCCATCTATGGGGTCGCACAGAGCCGGACACGACTGAAGTGACTTAGCAGCAGCAGTATGTACCAGGTACTGTGCTAAGCATAGATGAGGCAAGAGGAATAAAGAAGGATCCTTACTCTGTAAAGTTGATAGTACAGTGAGAACAACAGATGTGTATAAGCAATTAAAATGCAGTGTGCATAGGGACTTGGGGTGGGAGGAGGGTAGGACTATAAAGCGAGCACCAGGGAGTTTTCTAAGGTGACAGGACTGTTTGCATACTGATTGTGGCGCTGGTCATACATGTCTGTAAGCATGTTAAAATTCACAGACCTGTATGTCAGAAGAAAAAAAGGATAATGTTACTGTACAACAATTTAAACAATAAGATGAAAAAACGTGATAGATGTTCAGCAATAGGAGAAGAGATAAATAAACTCTGGTATATTCGTATGATGGAACACTAGTGAGCAATAAAAGGAATGGACTATTGATAAATACAGCGAGGGAGGTGAATCTCGAAAGCAAGTAGTGAGAGCTGAGTGAAAGAAACAAGATACAGTGAAACACAGCCTGCTTGAGTTCATTTATACGAACTTCTGGAGTAGGCGACATTAATATGGGATGGCAGAAATCAGATTGGGGTGGCTTTGGTAGGGAGGGTGAGGGTGGGGCAGGTATTGACTGGGTAAGGAGCTCAGGGAACTTCGGGTGTGACTGAAATGCTCTGGGTCAAAACTGACTAAACATTTGAGAACCTTAATACATGTTAATTACATATCTCAATAAAAAACATGCATTTAGCTATCTTGACTTCTCTTTCACAACACAGAATTTATAATTGTGTTTAAAGTTGTAAAAAAATAAAACATTAACAACCTGTCTACCATATGAAATCATGTTCTTTTTAAGATAAATTAGAGTTCCTTTTGATTTCTTAATGAAATAATCGTCAACAGTAAATCTCATGACAAACATAATTAAAATGCAAGTGCAGAGTATGCCGCAGTAGGGGGGCAGGGAGGTCAGAGCCCTGCACTCTGCTGGGCTGAGGACGTGTTACCATGGAAGACCTTCAGAAAGAAGTGACTCCCATTGGAATGCTGAAGCAAGAGTAGGAAATGCTCAGTGCAAAGACCAGGAAAAGAATGGCCTTCCAGGACGACATGTGCAAAGTCACAGATATGAGGGTTGGGGTATGTCCTTCTGGGTGAGGTGCACTCAGGGGACATTAAGCCGTAAAGGAGGGCTGGGCCCGGACCATAAAGACCACCCCCTTCCCTCTCCCACCCTCTAGCACACCAGTGCTAAGCACTTTATCTGGACAGTTTAATTTAATCACACCCATCTCCAGTTTTCAGAACCGGGGTTTGGCAAGGTGCAGGACCCTACGCAGGGTTCTTGCCCATTAAGGTTCCCACACAGATAGCCCAGCTACAGCTTTCACTCAGATCCTCAGCTGTGTGTTGCTTCCTATTCTCTACGCTAAGAAGTCTGGCCTTGATTATGACACTGATGGGACCTAATGGAAGCCTTTACTTGTCCAGAATCTGCTTTACAGAGATAACAGGCCTCTGACAAGGATGGATCATTTGAACTATGGTTCTCAGTTTTTTTTGCCCCCCTGCCTCAATTCCCTTGAGAACTATTTTTAACATCATTAGTAATGATGGTTAAGCAGTAATCACCAAAGGCTGTCTCCATGCCCTTCTCACCATTCTACAAATATTCCCCCACCAAGAGGTTCTAATTTGGGGACTGGGTCAGCAACAAAATGATTGCTCTATAAGTCTTTAAGTGGGAGATGGTATATCGTTGGAATCCGCAAATCTAAATGGGAACATGTGTGGAGCGGAAGGGATGGTATTGGGGAATTCTGTGCAGAGTCTGAGATCCTAAGGTAAGTGGATTTGTTGATCAGTTATTTTCTTGGCTTGGTGATCTAGATGGTCCTGGCCCCTGGCCCATCTGAGCTATGGAACTCTGTCAAGTTCGAGGTTTCAGAGACGTGCTTGAAGAGAGGACATTGCCTCTGTGGTGCTCCAAGGATTATGGTTCTCTGCTCTAAGGAATCCCAAGAAGGCTCTGATCTCAGAGTAGACACTTCCTGAGAAGCGCCATCTTCTGGGTGGAGATGAAGACTGAGTAAAGGGCTTGGCACTGGCATTGGAGAATCGCCTTAATTGATAATGGATTTAAAATAATCACAACAAAGTGTCACAGAGCTCTGTAACCTATCAAGTGTGTTTACATTTGTTATCTAAAAATAATTTTGAGGCCCAAGAAAATGCTGGAGGGCAGATGAGGAGGAGCCTGGTAGGCTGCAGTCCATGGGGTCGCTAGGAGTCAGACACTTCTGAGCAACTTAACTTTCCCTTTTCACTTTCATGCATTGGAGAAGGAAATGGCAACCCACTCCAGTGTTCTTGCCTGGAGAATCCCAGGGATGGGGGAGCCTGATGGGCTGCCATCTATGGGGTCGCACAGAGCCGGACACAACTGAAGTGACTTAGCAGCAGCAGCAGCAGCAGATGAGGAAACTGAGGCTTAAGGAGGTTAAACTGTTGATACTTGCATGGTTTGCCTGCCTTCCTTCCTTTTTTTCCTTAGTTCTCTTCCTTCCTAACTTCCTTCTTTCAGTTTTAAAGAATATCTAGCTATTTGAGTTAATTATGGGCCATCTTATTCTAGAAAGGATTCAAGGCAGCTTGAGTGAGTGAAGTCGCTCAGTTGTGTCCAACTCTTTGTGATCCCATGGACTGCAGCCTACCAGGCTCCTTCATCCATGGAATTTTCCAAACAAGAGTACTGAAGTGGGTTACCATTTCCTTCTCCTCAAGGCAGCTTACAAGGCTACAAAAAAAAAAAAAAAAAAAAGTATAAAAGTGGGAGTGAATGTGAAAGAAAAATAAGTATTAGAACTGAAATCAATCCAAGAGTTACACTAAAGATGTTATAATGACATACATATTTGTTACTGATGGGGCACAAATTGGACTCTAAGTTTCTAGCTGTCAATGTGAAAAAAAGGAAACCATAACACTATTCAGAGTGGCCACTTGCTAAAAACTAATCGCAGTAGCAAAACAATCAATTCCTCAGAAATATGGCTTTGGGTTCTTAATTACAACATAAGCCAAAATGCATAGCAACTTCTTTTATAGTTTAACAGCTTTGAACTTAGGCCTTAAGGGGCTTACCTGGTGGCTTAGATGGTAAAGAATCTGCCTGCAATGTAGGAGACCTGGGATGGATCCCTGGGTCAGGAAGATTCCCTGGAGAAGGGAATGGCTAGCCACTCCATATTCCTGCCTGGAGAATTCCATGGACTGAGGAGCTTGGTGGGCTACAGTCCATGAGTTCACAAAGAGTAAGACACGATTGACTGACTAAGCATGCACACAACTAGGCTTTAAAAGGTAATTCTGATTTTCACACAAGAGAAACTATCATGTCATGGTTTAAAGAACATGAAAAGTAGACCACCTCTCTGAACTCCTGTAGCAAATTCTATTTACAGAAACCAAAGCAGATGAGACCCTAGTGAACTCATTAGTTGTTGAAACAGCTTTAGGACCAAGGGAGACAGGCAGGGTGACTATTTCCATACCTGCTAAGGGGAAGAGACAGAAAAAGGTCTTCGTAGTGATAGTTCATCTTGTTTTGTAAATTATTTTAACTTCATGATTAGCACTTGGTGGCAAATATTAACACGACCTTTTTATCTCTTACGTTTCTACTGATGACTATGTTGGACGGCCAGTTTCTGTATTGTACATCTTGTGCCTTCAGGTCCCAAGGCCAGGTTTTATTTATACTGGCTATTTTATACTCTCTTCACTCAACCATCCAGTTTCCCTTACTTTTACGACAAGGAACAAGCACAGAGTTTTTCCTTTCTATAATTTATGTATGCAGAAAAATAAATCCAGGTCAGGAATACCCCTTGCATCCACAAGAAGAGTCTGGAGCCACCTGACTCATTGACACAACAAGCCCAAAAATAGAAAAAGCAATCTGGATGAAAGGCAAAGATGAGTGGAAACTTCTAAGCCAGCACTAAGGTGCTATGTCATATGAAATTAATTCTCTGAGGTCAGCAATTAGAGTCAGGTTACACCCCAAATGTAATTCTGCCTGCTAATTACTTGACCCAATATTTATTTCGTTGAGCAAGATGCTCAGCCACAACTTCCAAGTATGGGCTTGGGGGCAGAGGGAAGGAAGCAGATAGCCAGAGAAATAGCAGCTCCTTTCTTTTACAAATAGATGTGTCTCCCAGGCCCCTAACTGAAACGATTTACCTTCCTTTCTAAAGTGAGAGATCAGATGTGTCATACTCTCCCTTTCCAGCAAAATGAGGATAGCCAGTGGATAAGATGCCTGAAGAAATAGTTGCGTCCTGTCACAAGAAACTCGGAGCTGAGATGCTAACAAAACCACCCTTTGTAAGGCAAAGAGGAGGAAGCCAGGTGGGAATGGAATGGTGGATGTATGTATCTTTGGACTTCTGAAGACATATATCTCCCACAATAAAGACATTCAGAGTGGCA
This sequence comes from Budorcas taxicolor, assembly GCF_023091745.1. Taxonomy (NCBI): domain Eukaryota; kingdom Metazoa; phylum Chordata; class Mammalia; order Artiodactyla; family Bovidae; genus Budorcas; species Budorcas taxicolor. Next base: position 109,151,752 of record NC_068910.1, on the reverse strand, counting down.
GTAAGAAGGAATGTCACTTGCCAGATGGAAATGTTGGATTAATGAGAGTACCATGAACAGGAATGACTCTCAAATACAGGGAGTAAATTAGGACAACAGCCCTTCCTTAACGGAGGTGTCACACAGTTGCCCGAGAGGTTGATGAGGGTGCAGAAAAAACAGTAGAAACAGGATAAAAAAGCTGGAACCTGACCACATGAGACTCATCAATAATAAAAATAATGGCGTCAGCAGGTGCTGTCACCCTATGCTACGGGACTGCTCTGGGCCAGGCAGTGCACCAAGAGCTTTATGTCTGTGACCTTGCTGATGAGTGCTGTCCCCTCCCTTCTCACATGGCTCCCACGGGGCATTCTGCCGTCTGGGGATGTTTCTCCCCTTACGGGATGTCCGTGATATTCAAACAAGCTAGTGGCACCTAAATAACAATGGTGGACGGAAAGAAGACATCTACCCCATGACTGGCTTGCTGCTGGCCCTGAATCATGAAGCTGCTGAGAGGGTCAAGGTCACCAGCTGTGTGACCTGGGGGCCGATGGGAAGGCCAGAGTTCCCCAACCTCTTTCTTTCTCCCATCATTCTCATTTCTGCCCCTAAATCAACACACAGTGAAAGAAAACAAGGGAAAGACTGATGCCTATAGCTGAAATGTGCAGTTTAATGGCCAGAAACCAGACTTGTCACATGTAATCAAATCATCATAGTGTTGGTGACAGAGTTAAGACAGTTGAAAAAACAGTTGCTATTCCAACTTCCAATTTTCAAGTTATTGTTGGGGCTGAAATTTCTCTCACCTCAAGAGTTTTTATTTTGGAAAATCTCCAAAGCACACTTTTAGCCATATTCGGGTAACTGAAACATGAAAAAAACAGCAATGCTTTTCAGTCATATTAAATTCTAACCAGATGCTCTTAAAAAACTTTTCGCACATACACAGCACCTTTTATTCTAGAGGAGTCATTTTTTTTTTCACCCTGAATTGTATTCACCACAGACTGACAATACTAACTCTTTAAGAGACCTGGTAACCCCACTGATACACCATCTCCAGAGAGGAAGTTAAGAGGACCTCATCGGCCTTTCTAATTCTCCCTCTACTCACACTACTGGGAATCCAAGTCAAATCAATCTAACAAACAAAACATTTACTGAATACTTTCTGCATACTGGGAACAAAGCTGAAGAACAGTGGAAAGCTGGCATGAATTTAACTGACCTGCAAAGTGAAAATGACATGGAGGATTCCTATAAAAAAGTGCTAGGGCAAGAACTCTACCTGAATAGCTCATCTGACTGACTCACCTAAAAAACAGTGCTTCTGGCCTCTTTTCCTCTATGAACCATGAGGCAAAGAGAGAAATGGCTTGGTGTTTGGAGGAAAAGCAGAGTGGAGAAAAATTAATAATATTGTCTAGAGTCCATGAGATCTCAGGTCACTATCCTCAGAAAAACCCCAGAGCATGACCCAGCAGTACCTTGCCTGGTCCCCCACTAACCAGTTTGACCCCTTCTATTCTCTACATGAAAGCCAGAAAGACCTTTTGAAAATATAAACAGGACTACACAATCTTCCAGTTTAAAACTCCACAGAAGTTTGCTTTCACACATAGAATTACATCCCTCTTCCGTACCACAAAGCACAGGCCCTGCCGTGACTGGCCTCCACTTGCCCCTTCTGCCTCCCTTGTTCTCCTCCATGGCCCACTGCACCCCAGTCACACTGACCTCCCGAGGCTCCTGGAACGTGCCAACCCCCTTCTCGCCTCAGAGCATTTGCGCTCATTGTTCTCACACTCGGACTGCTCCTCCTGGTCTAGCTCCTTCCCAGTACTCAGGTCCAGCTTCAATGTCACCTCTTCAGAGCTCTCCTCTGACATCCAAAGCGGGCCCTCTCCTCCCTCTCCATCCTCTGCCTCAGTTTTCTCTTATTTTCTACCACAGCACTATTGCAAGTCGTCGTTGCCTGACCTATTTATTTGACCCATCCATGACTTTAAATTCCAAGATGGCAGGAGCCAATAACGTCTGTTGTGTGTGTGTGTGTGTGTGTGTGTGTGTGTGTGTGTGCCGTATTTCCAGGGTTCAAGACAGTCTCTGGACACAGCTGAAAGGCAATAAATAATTGTTGAACAGACAAATGAAGTGAATACAATTGCAAATAGTAAACTGGAAAAAACAATAGAAGAGAGTCATCTTTTTAGGTTTTCACTACCATAAATACTGTTATACTGCTGAAAATCTTGGCTTTGCTTGAGGTTTTTCATGTATTCATTTTAACCAGGACCACCCTGACTGAACTTTAGAGGCTAAAGGAATGGTGACCTAACTTATGGCTACAATTAGAAAGTTTCAAAATGATGGCTTTAATAAGACCAGGTTTGGCATACAATACAGTTTGAGTAAGAGGGGGATTAGCCCTTTCTCATTCAGAGATGCTTGTGGTTGAAAGTAGAGCTGCTGTTACGCATGTAGCACACTGTTCCTCAGGAAACGTGACAAAAGAACCTTATAGCCAGGCACCGGAACAGTAAAAATGGTGACAGGTATTCCTGGGAAGCTCCTAAGAAGCTGGTCCGAGTGGAATGTCCTTGTCACCCTGCCGTGTGGCCCTGGCCTGGGATGCTGAACAATGGAGTTGCCTGGAAACTCAGAAGGACACTGGGTAGCAGGCCTTGCTCTTCACTTCTGCCCACCTCGGACTAAAAAATAATATCAGGAGTGTGTTCTGTCTGGTTCTTTGGTGCATAAGAACCATGACTGGTCTGGCCATACTAGAAAGGGAGCCTAGAATTGCCTTCCTGCTGGGGGACACTCCCTGGAGTGCCTGCAGTGGCCCCAGCTCCTCGTCCAGAGGGTGTAAAGCAGACTTTTTCCAATTACTTCCTGATTTGTCCAGCCCTTAGGATAAAATTTTCTCCTTGGTTTCCTCAGCATACTCGGTTTTTCTGCTCGGACTATAGATGCTCAGCACCTAGTTATTTGGATGGGGGTCAGCTTTCTTGCACAGTTCCTATCTTTCCCTGTCTCCTCCTCCCCATTCCCTAGCTGCTGCTTGGGATCTGGTCCCACCTCAGGCAAGCTCACTTGGCACCACACTGCAGCCGCCTATCCAGATTCTCCGGGCAGGGCTGAAATAACTCCACTTGTAACATATGCTGCCCAGTCCCCATGCTGGGGCCGCCTCCCCCATTCCCCATTCTCCACCCCACAGAGGTCCTAGCATCTTTCATCAGTCAAGTGCACAGAGGTGACATTAGTGGTCCCCTCAGGTCACAGGGACAACCTTGTTTAAACCCAGGGATGACTCTAGGGAATCTGTGACGTAGTGGCTTCTCTAAGGCTTCATGTCAAGTAGAGGGCAACCAGTGGTGTGAAATTTAAACCTGAGTTACACAATTTTCATGAATAAAACATGAGGCTAAAATTAGATGAGCACTCAGCTTCTTTTCAGGAGAAACATCCCAGAGTCCCACACAGAGCCCTTCCGGATCCAAATCCTGAAGGTTTCCCACTATACCTCTCTGACCGTAATTTTCTGCTAAAATGCCTCTGGTGGCTCCCCACTGTCTGTGTGGTTATAACATCTGGCATCAACGCATCAAGGCTCTTAACATTTTGGACCCAAATAAAGATTCCACTTTACCTAAGACAAGGCCGGACACCACACCCCTGTTCTCCAGGCACAGGAGCAGCTCGACTCTGCTGGGCCCATCCTGTGCTTTCCTGCCAGCCTGCCTGGGCTCACACTGTGTCCTCTGTTGAGAATGCTCTCCTTCTTAACCCTGGCCCTGGCAGAAACCCACTCCTCCTCCCCCAGGGCGTTCAGTTCAAATATTTCCACCCCACCTCCACCCTGTGCAGCTTCCCAGACCTGCAGTTCAAGTAGACTCAGACAGCATTATGTTAAGCCCTATATTACAATGCACAGCCCATCAAAATTATAATTGTGATGAGTGTCTCTCCTACTACATTCTGAGTTTTGCATGGTATGTTGCGGGCACTCAGTAAATATCTGTGGAAGTGAGCTAAAACCGGTGTGCTTATACTTGTATAACTGGCTAGTAAAGACAAAAAAGTTACTAAGCCAAGATTTGAGCTGAAAAAGGAATCAACTTTTTGCTGATATAACATGTCTTTGTAAGATGTGTCATTAGAAAGGAAAAACAAGACTAGACTAAAACAACATTGTCAAGAGAAGAAGCGCTGAGAGGGGAGAAATTCTTCTAACTCATGTATTTTCCTGTTCACAAAGGAACTTTCTAGTCAAGGAGAAAACATTGATTCAGTTTGAGAGGTTGCTGGAATTCTCTCCTTTTTCCTCTAGTTTTGGGAGAACTAGTACCCATTTGGAAAAGTAATGGGGATGTAAAAGTGAAGACAGCAATGCGGCGATATGCATCAACAAGGCTACTGAGTGATGATACAACTATGCCCAGAGAGAAACATTACAGAGAGACATGAAAGTAGGACACCTGAGGAATGCCTTAGAACTGAGACAGCTGTCACCTGGTATTTTGACATTTTTGAAGTATATGAAGAAATAGCACCTGGAAACTGAAAAGTACAAATTGTTTGTAACAATGACATTCCAAAGTCAAAAGTACATTTTCCTCATCTTTTAAAAAAAAGTTAACCTGTTAGCATCATTCTCACTTTAGAAAAATGTGAAACCCTAAAACATGTATAATTCTAGAACAGTGTCTACAGGTGGCCTTCAAAAGAGAGAGCTGCCCTTCACTATACCAGATTTTCCTAAACAGACTTGTTTACCTGGAGGTACTTTTCTGTTTTGTGGATTATCCAGAACTTTTTTTCCACCTTTAAAATTTTTTTTTTTAATTGGAGTATAGCTGCTATACAATGCTGTGTTAGTTTCAAGTGTAGAGCAAAGTGAATCAGTTATACATGTTATACAGACCTTTTATTTTTACGTATAAGTCATTAATCCAACCCTTAGGGAAGATGAAAGAAAGGATAATATGTGAAATTTAAATCTGTCCATTTCTCTGCTGGTAAATGTTTACTAGGAAACATTTTAAAAGCCTGGAATTTAAAAATGACTGATTGATAGGTTTAATATGTGAGCTTTCTTCTTTCGTGACCTTTCAGCTCACGGAGACACTATTCTAAAGCTGCTTTACTTGAAAGTTGCTTCTTCCTCTATCCACTAAAATGACCAGTGTTCCTGCCTCCACACAGTACGTATTTACTGAGCTCTGACTTTGTGCTTGGGGCTGGGGCTAAAGCTCTCTGCTCTAAGAACTCCCAGATGCAGAGCAGAGGGGGAGAGACAAGTGTGCTGGCAGTTGTAATTAAACTGGGATTGAGGGTAAGGTACAGTTAAGCTCTGGATGCCTTGGGAGTACCAGGGAGGAACATAATCCACGTGGGCCGGGAGAGGACAGTGGGAAGGAAGGGTCTGGAATGTGGGTCAGCATGAAGTGAGGTATGCCCAGGGAACACTGTCTTGGATGCCCAGTGATCCAGCTCTGCTGCTGAGACCCCTGCACTTCTTTTCACAGATCACAGAAATAAAGAGACAAAAAAGGACAAACAGTTTAAAATGAGTTTAAATCTCACTATATTTTTAAGAACTGATACTGATACATCTCTCAATACCCTGCAGACATCCACAGTGATAACTATTAGTAAGAGTTGAGTAAAAGGCATACATAGCATTAGTGCTTTCCGGAATCATTTTCAGGTCGTCAATTGACAGGCTCATGCAATATTAGTGCTTAACTAGAACCAAGATCTTTCAGTCCAGAACCTTCACAAAGGGGGAAATTGAAGCTCAGGATCAGTGAAAAAAAAATGACCACTAAAAGATAAGGGATACTTTCTCCTGCTATTTCCCTTCTTTACTTGGTTGTTTGGTCACCTGTGAGTAGACGGAAACACAACTCTTTAGAGAATCTGTTCTGGTTATGTCCTCACAATTCTATCAGCTGTCTGTTCGGCCACAGAACTACGAGTCTGCCCAGCTTTCCGTTCCCTCCTCCCCTGCAGATACCCGTTGGCAGTCGACACTGTGATAGGAGGGCTACAGGAAGGGGAGAGAATGACTGTCTTGGGACCCAGTTTTCAAAATTTAATGGTCAGACTAATATTAATTCCATGGACCCAAAGAAACTTTAATCATGATGGAATTTATGACAATTATATTTCAGGGTATACATAAAGTGAAAAGTCGAAGTGTTAGTTGCTCAGTCATGTTTGACTCTTGGTGACCCCATGGACTGTAGCCTGTCAGGCTCCTTAGTCCATGGGATTCTCCAGGCAAGAATACTGGAGTGGGTTGCCATTCCCAACTCCAGGGGATCTTCCCAACTCAGGGACTGAACTCAGGTCTCCTGCATTGCAGGCAGCTTCTTTACTGGCTTAGCCACCAAGTTGAGACAATTATATCAGTTCTGGAAAGAGGCCTAGTGGATACTGTGCAAATGGAAAATAAGAAATTATGAAAACAACAAATGGTTACTTGTCTCATAAAGTTGCTTATATCTCAAAAGTATATCTTATTAGTATAACTTTCAGTGAAAAGCTGCCCTTTAACTTTTTCAAAGGTGAGTAAACAAAAAAGTGAAAAGTCTGATTCAGACCCATGGCAGTATACCAGAATCTCTTCAATACACCATGTGAAAAGGGAAAGACTGATAAGGAATTTACTTCTTTTTATTCATAAATATAATACTACAGCAGTGCTGTCTGACAGAGATATAAGCCACCTATGTAATGTTAAATTTTTTAGTAGTCTCATGAAAAAGTAAAAAAGAAAAAAGAAGATAAAAACAATTTAAAAAAACTATGGTAAAATATAAATAAGAATTTACTGTCTTAACCATTTTTGAATGTAAAATTCAATGGTATCAAGTATATACATTCACACTGTTGTGCAACCACCATTACTATCCATTTCCAGAATCTTCCTCTCATCCCAACAGAAACTCTATACTTGTGAAATAATAACTTCCTAGCCCTACCCCCCAGCCCTTGGTAACCTTACTTTACTTTCTATCTCTATGAATTTCACTATTCTAGGTACCGTATACAAGCAGAATCAGAGAGTATTTGTTCCTTTGGCTTATTTCACTTAGATTTTTCGTCAAGTTTCATCAATATTATAGCATACATCAGATTTCCATTCTTTTTTAAAGACTGAATAATATTCTACTATAGGCATATGCTGCATTTTGTTTATCTACTCATCTGTTGTTAGACATTTGAGTTGTTTCCACTTTTTGGCTATAGTGAAGGTAAAAATAATTTTAATGTATTTTATTTAACTCAATATATCTGAAGTATTAAACTTCAACATAGCCAATATAAAAATAATTAATGAGATATTTTCTATTCTTTTTTGCAACAAGTACCTGAAATTCAGTGTGTATTTCATAACTACAGCACATGTCAATTTGGATTAGCCAAGTTTCTTGTACTAGTTAGCCACATGTAGCTAGCAGTTAATATAGGAGGGTTTGTAGTCAGGTTTTGGTAAATCATGACTCCTCCTGCAATACATCTTAGTGGATAATTACACTTAATTGGTTCTCATGTAGCCCAAGTGTTTAGAACTGGGGCTCTGGAGTCAGATTAATCTAAATTCAAATTTCAGATCCCTCACTAATTACCTCAAAGTTTACAAAGTTTACTTATTAATAATATTTCCAAATGTGAGTTTCTTCATCTGTAATATGGATTAAAAACATTATTTCTCCCACAGGGTTGCTGTGAATTAAGTTAAGTAACACAAAATGCTTAACATAGCATTGCCACAAAATGCTACTAGTAAGTATAATTTTAAAAAGTCGTATTCCGGTTCATTAAGACCTTTGTTTTTGTATAGTTCTGTGTATTCTTGCCACTTCTTCTTAATCTCTTCTGCTTCTATAAGGTTCTTACTGTTTCTTTCTCATCACACCCACCCTGCATGAAATGTTCCTTTGATAGCTCCAATTTTCTTCAAGAGATCTCTAATACTTCCAGTTCTACTGTTTTCCTCGATTTCTTTGCATTTTTCAATTCGCATATTCTTGCATTGATCACGATGGTATGATCACTCACCTAGAGCCAGACACCCTGGAATGCAAAGTCAAGTGGGCCTTAGGAAGCATCACTAAGAACAAAGCTAGTGAAGGTGATGCAATTCCAGTTGAGCTATTTCATATCTTAAAAGATGATGCTGTGAAAGTGCTGCACCCAATATGCCAGCAAATTTGGAAAACTGAGAACGGCCACAGGACTGGAAGAGGTCAGTTTTCATTCCAATCCCAAAGAAAGGCAATGCCAAAGAATGTTCAAACTACTGCACAATTGCATTCATCTCACACAATAGCAAGTTCAGTTCAGTTGCTCAGTCGTGTCTGACTCTTCGTGACCCGATGAGTCGCAACATGACAGGCCTCCTTGTCCATCGCCAACTCCCAGAGTTCATTCAAACTCATGTCCATTGAGTCGGTGATGCCATCCAGCCATCTCATCCTCTGTCATCTCCTTCTCCTCCTGCCCTCAAGCTTTCCCAGCATCAGGGTCTTTTCCAATGAGTTGGTTCTTCACAGCAGGTGACCAAAGTATTGGAGTTTCAGTTTCAGCATCAGTCCTTCCAAGGAACACTCAGGACTGATTTTGTTTAGGATGGGCTGGTTGGATCTCTTTGAGTCCAAGGGACTCTCAAGAGTCTTCTCCAGCACCACAGTTCAAAAGCATCAATTCTTTGGAGCTCAGTTTTCTTTATAGTCCAACTCTCATATCCATACATGACTACTGGAAAAACCATAGCCTTGAATGAGACTGACCTTTGTTGGCAAAGTAATGTCTCTGCTTTTGAATATGCTAGGCTGGTCATAACTTTCCTTCCAAGGAGTAAGCATCTTTTAATTTCATGGCTGCAGTCACCATCTGCAGTGATTTTGGAGCCCCCCAAAATAAAGTCAGCCACTGTTTCCCCATCTATTTGCATGAAGTGATGGGACCAGATGCCATGATCTTCGTTTTCTGAATGTTGAGCTTTAAGCCAACTTTTTCACTCTCCTCTTTCACTTTCATCAAGAAGCTCTTTAGTTTTTCTTCACTTTCCGCCATAACGGTGGTGTCATCTGCACATCTGAGGTTATTGGTATTTCTCCCGGCAATCCTGATTCCAGCTTGTGCTTCCTCCAGCCCAGCGTTTCTCATGATGTACTCTGCATATAAATTAAATAAGCAGGGTGACAATACACAGCCTTGATGTACTCCTTTTCCTATTTGGAACCAGTCTGTTGTTCCATGTCAAGTTCTAACTGTTGCTTCCCGACCTGCATACAGATTTCTCAGGAGGCAGGTCAGGTGGTCTGGTATTCCCATCTCTTTCAGAATTTTCCATAGTTTATTGTGACCCACACAGTCAAAGGCTTTGGCATAGTCAATAAAGCAGAAATAGATGTTTTTCTAGAACTCTCTTCCTTTTTCTATGATCCAGCGGATGTTGGCAATTTGATTTCTGGTTCCTCAGTTCAATTCAGTTCAGTCACTCAGTCGTGTCCGACTATTTGTGACCACATGAACCTCAGCACGCCAGGCTTCCCTGTCCATCACTAACTCCCAGAGTCCACCCAAAACCATGTCCATTGAGTCGGTGATGCCATCCAACAGTCTCATCCTCTGTCGTCCCCTTCTCCTGCACTCAATCTTTCCCAGCATCAGGGTCTTTTCCAATGAGTCAGCTCTTCGGATCAGGTGGCCACACTAGCAAAGTAATGCTCAAAATTCTCCATGCCATCCTTCAGTGATACATGAATTGTGAACTTCCTGATGTTCAAGCTGGATTTAGAAAAGGCAGAGGAACCAGAAATCAAATTGACAACATCCATTGGATCATCGAAAAAACAAGAGAGTTCCAGAAAAACATCTAATTCTGCCTTATTGATTATGCCAAAGCCTTGGACTGTGTGGATCACAATAAACTAACCTCTTGAGAAATCTGTATGCAGGTCAGGAAGCAACAGTTAGAACTGGACATGGAACAACAGACTGGTTCCAAATAGGAAAAGGAGTACATCAAGGCTGTATATTGTCACCCTGCTTATTTAACTTTTATGCAGAGTACATCATGAGAAACGCTGGACTGGAAGAAACAAGCTGGAATCAAGATTGACGGGAGAAATATCAATAACCTCAGATATGCAGATGATACCACCGTTATGGCAGAAAGTGAAGAGGAACTAAAAAGCCTCTTGATGAAAGTGAAAGAGGAGAGTGAAAAAGTTGGCTTAAAGCTCAACATTCAGAAAACGAAGATCATGGCATCCGGTCCCATCACTTCATGGGAAATAGATGGGGAAACAGTGGGAACAGTGTCAGACTTTATTTTTTTGGGCTCCAAAATCACTGCAGATGGTGACTGCAGCCATGAAATTAAAAGACGCTTCCTCCTTGGAAGAAAAGTTATGACCAACCTAGATAGCATATTCAAAAGCAGAGACATTACTTTGCCAACTAAGGTCCGTCTAGTCAAGGCTATGGTTTTTCCAGTGGTCATGTATGGATGTGAGAGTTGGACTGTGAAGAAAGCTGAGCACCGAAGAATTAATGCTTTTGAACTGTGGTGTTGGAGAAGACTTTTGAGAGTCCCTTGGACTGCAAGGAGATCCAACCAGTCCATTCTGAAGGAGATCAGCCCTGGGATTTCTTTGGAAGGAATGACCAACCTAGACAGCATATTAAAAACAGATACATTACTTTGCCAACAAAGGTCCGTCTAGTCAAAGCTATGGTTTTTCCAGTAGTCATGTATGGATGTGAGCTGGACTATAAAGAAAGCTGAGCCCTGAAAAATTGATGCTTTTGAACTGTGGTGTTGGAGAAGACTCTTGAGAGTGTCTTGGACTTCAGGGAGATCCAACCAGTCTATCCTAAATGAGATTAGTCCTGAGTGTTTCTTGGAAGGACTGATGCTGAAGCTGAAACTCCAATACTTTGGCCACCTGATGCGAAGAGCTGACTCATTTGAAAAGACCCTGATGCTGGGAAAGATTGAAGGCAGGAGGAGAAGGGGACGAAAGAGGATGACATCATTGGATGGCATCACTGAGTCAATGGACATGAGTTCAATTAGGCTCCGGGAGTTGGTGATGGACAGGGAGGCCTGGTGTGCTGCAGTCCATGGGGTCTGAATGAGTTGGACATGACTGAGCAACTAAAATGAACTGAACTGAACTAAATTTCTTTGCATTGTTTCTTGGAAGGACTGATGCTGAAGCTGAAACTCCAATACTTTGGCCACCTGATGCGAAGAGCTGACTCATTTGAAAAGACCCTGATGCTGGGAAAGATTGAAGGCAGGAGGAGAAGGGGACGAAAGAGGATGACATCATTGGATGGCATCACTGAGTCAATGGACATGAGTTCAATTAGGCTCCGGGAGTTGGTGATGGACAGGGAGGCCTGGTGTGCTGCAGTCCATGGGGTCTGAATGAGTTGGACATGACTGAGCAACTAAAATGAACTGAACTGAACTAAATTTCTTTGCATTGTTCATTTCAGAAGGGCTTGTTCTCTCTCCTTGGTGTTCTCTGAAACTCTGCCTTCAGTTGGGTATATCTTTCTCTTTCTCCTTCGTCTATAGCTTCTCTTCTTTCCTCAGCTATTTGTATAGCCTCCTCAGACAACTCTTCAAAAACATCATCACCAAAGACAAAGAAAGACTGAAAAACTGTTCAGATTGAGGGAGAGCCATGACCACTAAATGCTACACATAATCCTGGAACAAAAGAAAAATAAAATTTCCCTCTGCAAATAATACTATGAGATAGTTGGTAAAAAGTTGAATGGGGACTATGGATTAGAAAATAATTTGGTGTCAATATTAATATACTGAATTTGATAGTCATATTATAGTTATGTAGAAAAGTGTACTTGCTTTTAGGATAATAACATTGAAGCACATAAGTTGATTCAGAAAAACACACACACGTATATAAACACAAGGGGATAGGTGGGAAGAGGGAGATTAGAGGAAAAAAGGGAGAGAGACAGTAAATGTGGCAAAATGCTAAAATTTGGAGAACCTGAATGAAGAGTACACAGGAGTTCTTTACTATTCATGTATCTTTTCTGTAAGTTTGAAATTATTTCAATGATAATAGCTAAAAATAAAGAGCATGGGTTTCAGTGAGACTCAGATCGAAGTTTGAATTCCGAGTCTGATATTTATCATCCAGGAGACTGTAGGGAAGCTAATTATTGTGAGCTTTGGTTTTCTTATTTGATCACCAATTCAAGACCAGCTTGGTCTTCCCAGATGGCTCTAGTGATAAAGAACCTGCCTGCCAATGCAGGAGACATAAGAGACGCAGGTTCAAACTCTGTGTCTGGATGACCGCCTGGAGGAGGGGATGGCAACCCACTCCAGTAATCTTGTCTGGACAGAAGAGCCTAGCAGACAATTTGCATGCACAGGAGTAACTTAAAGCGGTGCTGTGATGGCTATGCAAAATAATACACAGAATGGAGCACCTGGCTAGTGGTGAGTCTGCCTGGCAGAGGACCTGATGCCTAACTGGTTAGGAAGTATATACTCGCTAAAGACATGAACAAGCTCCTTCCTCCTGCCCCTCCCCACCAATCAGATTAAGTGATAGCACTTAGAGAAAACTAACAAATTTTAACGAAGTATGAGATTTTTCTTAACATCTGCATAACACAAAACAAAAACCTTGATTAATCATAATAAATATCATCATACATTTGAATGTTGCTTTTAAGTTTCCTCAGCATTTTGCCCTCATGTCTCATATGACACTGAATGGAACAGGCAGGCATTCAAGTTAAAGTTCAACACAGCGTTAATAATAGCAAGTCTCTGCAGTGCCTTGGGTCATGACTGTCAAAGAAGAGGGCATGCTCTTATTACTTAAATCTCAAACAGGGCTTGCATCAGTTCTTGGTTGCAGGGTACAAAATGAGGTGCGGTCTAATGTCCATCTGGGCATCTGTTCTTAGGATGCTGGCGCCGCTGTTTGTTGCGGTTCACAGTGTATCTGGGGCAGTGACAGGGCACAGAAGGGGACCCAGGTTGTGCCTGGGAGGTTTCTTCTCTCGGCCAAGATGTGCACATAAATTTGAAATCACCCAAGAGGGTGGTTTCAGAGTTGCCTGCCAAAGAGTGGTGTCTTCTAATCTGGAGAGCAGCTGCTGGGCACAGGCATGCAAACACACACACACAGACAGACACACACACACCCAGACACACTCACGGAGCCTATACCTGCCTCTACTTGTCTGCTCTGGGCAGATGGCTCCCGGGTCTTGGGTCGTCTCATTCTGCACCTCAGTCCAGTTAGACCCTTTCTTCTGTGGAGGCTGGCAAGCTGTGGGGTGAGGGATTCAGCCAGGTCGCCTGCCTTCTGAGTATGAAGGACACAGCCTGGAGAGGGAGGAGGGTTATATTTAGTGTTTGGGCCCAGTCAGTGTTGGGCTCCCCTCTGCCTCTCCTCTGCGGAACTGTCAGTGGACCCTGGTTGCAAGTTCTCCTTGACTTTGAAGCCCACAAAACAAAAACTGAGAGACTGTCCAAAAAGAAAAGAAGAAAACGCTGTTGGTCCCTGGATTCCACTGTTGGACTTGGTGGGGATGAGAAGAGAGGACCACCGGGTGTGACTAAGCAGAGGCACCTGCGCAGTAAGGTAAGTGTCCCCAGTGCCACTGAGAAGAGGCTTTGGGGACGTGTCTGTGATATCCAACATCCAGGAACTGCCCCCACTGCTCTCCAGGAGCAGAAGCTTCTGGGCATTATGCAAGGGAATAGAGTAAATCTTAGGCATGATTAAGGGCTTATGAAGGGTGATGACGTTTTTTAATATGAAGAAGAGCTGCGTGCAAAATAGAGGAACTATCCTGACAGGAGACCAAAATAAAATCTTAAATCGCTATCCTCTTTAGAGTAAGACAAATGGTCAAAAATTTTAAAATGTTTTGGGCAGATGACTTTGCTTGGTAATAGCTTGATTTTGCAAACTGATGTAAATGATCAATGCATAATTTGAAAATCATCCCAAATGTGGTATCAATGGAGAAGTGTATTGGATAGGCTAGACTGGTTAGGAGGCATTTTCTTTTTATGGAAAGACAGAAGAAATTAACATCTTAAAATGGCAACTTAGAGGTATTCCTTTTCATTTCCTTTTGTTCCTATTTCTTTGGTGCTAAAGATTTGGTGAATGGGCAAGATTTGATGAATGGGGGCCAGAGAAGAGAAGCAGATTCTTGAGGTGGGGTTTTTTGGAAGGTCTTAGAAGATACCTATCACCCCAAAGCATGACTGGATGTTTATGGCACAACAAACCTCAATGTCAATGGGAAATGAAGCCTGATTGCTGCCAAATGATACCAGAGAAAGTTCTGTACTTGCTCAGTGGGAGTATTAGTCAGTGTTTAGGGTGAATGCATAGTTTTGAATACAGATTTAGTTTGAGAGATACATGTTCAGCTAAAATTTTTGTGACATATTCAATCACTCTTTTTCATTACACCTGATGATCACATCTTTCTTCAATATCTATGCAAGTCTTACGAAGGACTGCAAGAAATGCAATGCATACACTGCTCAGCTACATCCACCATGTTCTATGCGTGTGTTAGGCTTGTAATAAAGGAGGGCAAGGGGTAGCATACTACTGGTGAAAACTCCTCCAAACTGTGGCAATGCTCCTCTTGCTTCAACTAAAAATACTTTTCCTATGATGATACTTCCTAATACATCAATCTTCTATCCTCCCAAAACAAATATTCCAAGTAGATACATCTCTACAGTCATCAGTTGACACTATTATGAAACTCATATTATGCTTAATTAAAAATCAGCATAAATATTTAAACAGCTCTTTGCTACTGAAAATTTCTAAAGGCAGCAATAATATTCATGGGCTATTTTTATTTCTTTAAAACAAATATGTTGGGCAATCAAGAGAAGTCTATGCTTACAAGAGTTTTTCAGGTAATTTCCCAGAGCAATGTTGAGTTTGGGTTCTTAAGATTACCAATGCAAAAATATTCTGTAAAAATTATAGGACGAAGAAAGTATTGATTATAAACATAAAGTGTAAAAAAAATTTTTTTAAGAGTTTAGCTTCTGTTAAAGTTTGTATGTAGTTTTCTTTTTTCATTTAAACTGTTGTTGAATAAAAAAATTTGTTAGCCAACAATTGGTCTTAGGTAGTGACATTGTCACTGGAGATACAGATACTTTATTGTGGTTTCAAAATGATGATCCATTTACCTGTTGTATGGGCTAGATGTTGTAATGTGCCAAGAGTTCAGGAGCAATGGGGATGAGCTCCACGGATGGGGAAAAACAAAAGTAAAGGGCCCTGTATTCTTCAGAAGAAAGTCCATGTTATTCTTGTCTTAACGTAAAAGAAAGTTTTCATTACTACTGAAATACATGTCTCGCCTCTTCAATATGTTACATTAAAAAACATTTAAAGAAAAAAATGTTGCTTTTATTTGCATTTGGACAGAACTAAGTGGCCACCAGCATTTAATAGCCATTCATACAGAGAACAACATAATTTTTTTGTTTTGTTTGCTTCATTGTAATTAGGTAGACCACTCTTATGGTAAAAGGGCTTAATGAGTTTGCTCACTTGTTCATTCATTCAACAAAGGTTTAGAGTGCCTACTACATGTTGGGTTACCAGAGATACAGCAGTGAATGGACCAGAAGTGGTTTCCGTATTCTCTGAGTATGGAGATCTTCACAGAGGGGCCAATTATTAGTGATTTGAACCTTAATACTGTTCATGTTTCTCAAGAGGCAGGACAGGTGGTCTGGTATTCCCATCTCTTTCAGAATTTTCCAGTTTATTGTGATCCACACAGTCAAAGGCTTTGGCATAGTCAATGAATCAGAAATAGATGTTTTCCTGGAACTCTCTTGCTCTTTTGATGATCCAGTGGATGTTGGCAATTTGATCTCTGGTTCCTCTGCCTTTTCTATAACCAGCTTGAACATCTGGAAGTTCACAGTTCACGTATTGCTGAAGCCTGGCTTGGAGAATTTTGAGCATTACTTTACTAGCATGTGAGATGAGTGCAATTGCGTGGTAGTTTGAGCATTCTTTGGCATTGCCTTTCTTTGGGATTGGAATGAAAACTGACCTTTTCCAGTACTGTGGCCACTGCTGAGTTTTCCACATTTGCTGGCATATTGAGTGCAGCACTTTCACAGCATCATCTTTCAGGATTTGAAACAGCTCAACTGGAATTCCATCACTTCCACTAGCTTTGTTCAAAATGATGCTTTCTAAGGCCCACTTGACTTCACATTCCAGGATGTCTGGCTCTAGGTGAGTGATCACACCATCATGATTATCTTGGTCATGAAGATCTTTTGTGTACAGTTCTTCTGTATATTCTTGCCACCTCTTCCTAATATCTTCTGCTTCTGTTACATCCATGCCATGCATGAAATGTCCCCTTGGTATCTCTAATTTTCTTGAAGAGATCTCTAGTCTTTCCCATTCTGTTGTTTTCCTCTATTTCTTTGCATTGATCGCTAAGGAAGGCTTTCTTATCTCTTTTTGCTATTCTTTGGAACTCTGCATACAGATGCTTATATGCTTCCTTTTCTCCTTTGCTTTTCACTTCTCTTCTTTTCACAGCTATTTGTAAGGCCTCTCCAGAGAGCATCACCAACTTGATGGTCGTGAGTTTGAGTTAACTCCGGGAGATGGTGATAGACAGGGAGGCCTGGCGTGCTGTGATTCATGGGGTCGCAGAGTCGGACACGACTGAGCAACTGAACTAACTAACTAACTGTTCATGTTGCCTACCATGGGATTTTCTCCTTTGTTTCTAAGTAAAAGACTAGAAAAAATTTTTCCTACTTATAAAGGTTGATTCAGTGTCTGCAAGATAGGGAGAGAATTCCAGGGACCAAATAATCAAATAATCAGATTGGAATATACATTGTATTGAAACTGCTTGAGCCTTCTTTGAGGGATGTTAACATTTCTGTTCTAAATTATAGATGTCAGACAAAGGCTCATATACCGATAGTTTGCTCCTTCAGAATTGGGTCAGACAAGATGTCTCTAACGAGGACATGAGAGCAAAATTTGTATTAGATAGCCTCATAGCTATCTGGGGCTCAAATCTGATGAGGGTTCAAGATGTTTCTGTCTGATTTGTCTGACAAAGACAGTCAATCACCGGAGGCTACAACAGAAAGAGTGGCAGTACTATGCTCTCACTATGGTTGAGGAAACTTCGTATAACGGCGTTATTCGTAACCACAGGGTCATTTTATACCTGGGAGGTGTCCTACATTGTTTACAGAATTCGAGCATCAGTCACTCACTTGACCCTAAGGTGACCCTGCATGATAGGAAATGCAAGTATTATTCCCTGTTCAGCCGATGGAAAAACTAGGTTTTAGACTTTGAAGGAACCAGCCCAGCTAATGTTCTCTCTAATGCAGTCTCCTTAAATAATTTCTCAAATGAAGTCTAGAAAAATTCTGAGTTTTCAACATGAGTACTCACAGTTCCGAGCACTGGTTGAAGGTGGTGGTGGCCAACTGGAAGCTGCCAATGGGAGAGTTTCAGGCCTTCCCACACACCATTGTCTTTCTGCCTCTACCTCCCTTCTACACTCACCCAACAGTTCTTTCCTCTGGCCCTCAAAATAGTGTAGTTTTTAAACAAGATATAAGCTACTGCTTTTTTCTTCTTCTTATGATGGGAACAGGATAGTATACTCATCTACATGTGAATGTAGATAGAATTTTAAACTTCTGGTTAGTGCCAAAAGTCTGGCAACATAAAAAGCCGTCAGATCAGATTAGACCAATTGTCCACCCAGCCCAGATCCTGCTACTGGTGGATGCATAAGTGGGACCTTGAGAGAAGCAGTTTATCAATGGTAAGTGAAAATATCACAGGACAAAATTATGGGGGAAAATGGTAAGCTGACAGCTATATCAACTGAGACATATGAGTTAACTGAGAGCTCTATCAAGATCGGCAGAGCTGA
This sequence comes from Budorcas taxicolor, assembly GCF_023091745.1. Lineage (NCBI taxonomy): Eukaryota > Metazoa > Chordata > Mammalia > Artiodactyla > Bovidae > Budorcas > Budorcas taxicolor. The sequence goes on along the minus strand of NC_068910.1, from coordinate 109,133,743 downwards.
TCAGAGCAGTCTTGAGTGAAGGTCTCCCTGGTGGATTTCAAGAGAGTAAACTGATCTGCGGGTAACTGGGATACTGAAGATAACAGGGTGTAGGGTACCACTCATAGCTAGTATTCTCTGTTACGGCTAGCTATGATCAATCAAATGCACTTTGTTTCTTCCTTACATTTTTTTCCCTGGAATTTATTGTGTACCTATTTAAGGTTTATTATAATTGTTTGAAGGTGTTTAGCTATTGGGTTGGCCAGAAAGTTTATTTGGGTTTTCTCGTAACATCTTATGGGAAAATCCGAACAAATTTTTTGGCCAACCCAATACTTTGTTCTAGTGGCTTGGACAGAATGTCTCAGATCCCCTTCATGGATCCAGGGACAATCCTCTGACTAGGAAAGTAGAGTTTAGGGAGGACAGAAATGTGGGTAAAGCAGAGGCTGCTTCTGTGCTGCTTCTAGGAGCTGCTGCTGCAAGCCTTGAGACAGAAAGAGACAGAGGCAGCTGCCTCTGAGCCACGGTATTAACTGCCAGGTTGTGACTAGGGACACCAGCTCCTTGGTTTTCAGCTGCTCCAAACATCTTCACCCGGAGCTATTTTAAGAACCTTTGCATTTGATCAGGGAGCATGTGGGGTTAAGCCTTGTGTTTTCCATTTCAGTTTTAGATCCCAAGCAGGTGCAGTTAGTAGTTCAGAGTTTAAAAACTTATTATTGTATTTCTCCCCAATCAATGCAAAAATAACTTCATATTAGGGGAGAAAAATCATGTAACTGAGATCAAGACTTGTTTCTTAAATAAAATTAAAAGTATTTAGAACTTGAACTTAAAAAAAAATCACTAGCATTTTCCATTATAATTCTTGTTTGGCAAACTTGGCTAAAAGTATGAAAGAATAAATAAAGTCATTTGGCTACAGTGGTCATGTACGGATGTGAGAGTTGGACTATGAAGAAAGCTGAGTGCCGAAGAATTGATGCTTTTGAACTGTGGTGTTGGAGGAGACTATTGAGAGTCCCCTGGACTGCAAGGAGATCCACCCTGTCCATCTTAAAGGAAATCAGTCCTGAATATTCACTGGAAAGACTGATGCTGAAGCTGAAACTCCAATACTTTGGCCACCTGATGCGAAGACCTGACTCATTTGAAGAGACCCTGATGCTGGGAAAGATTGAAGGTGGGAGGAGAAGGGGACGACAGAGGATGAGACAGTTGGATGGCATCACTGTCTCAACGGACATGAGTTTGAGTGAACTCTGGGAGTTGGTGATGGACAGGGAGGCCTGGCGTGCTGCAGTCTATGACGTCGCAGAGTCGGACATGATGAGCAACTGAACTGAACTGAACTGAAAAGTCAGGACAATATATAACTATTTGTGCTACTATCCATTAATCTAATGCTGTGCATGCGTGCTCAGTAGCTCAGTCATGTCCAACTCTTGCAACCCCATAGACTGTAGTCTGCCAGGTTCCTCTATCCATGGAATTTTCCAGGCAAGAATACTGGAGTGGGTTGCCAATTCCTACTCCAGGGGATCTTCCTGAGCCAGGGACAGAATCTGCATCTCTTGCGTCTCCTGCATTGGCAGGTGGATTCTTTACCACTGAACCACTTGACAAGTCTCAGTCTAACCCTACATTCTACTTAGTATGTTTAGAATATTGCTGACAAGGACATCTTTGTATATTAGGGACATTTATGATGGTCTGACAATGTCAAACAATGATTTACCACTTGAACTTTGACAATCAGAGAAAGGTTTCCTCTAAGACTCAGCCTACTCCCTGAAGAGATAAAGTTGAAACAAAAGTGAAGGCAATATAAAACAAAAAATTATTTCTTTCACAAATCTTTCAAGCTAAGTATCTGTAAATTCCTCCAAAATTTATACAGGTCTTTCTTGGTCTGTTCAAGTTCTGTATCTCTAACAGTCCACTACACACTTATGAATCTGAGCCAGAGTTGCCCAATTTCTTAGTTTAAAAGATTTATTTGTACTCTTCAGGAGATTCAACAAAGCAGAAGTGCTGGAATTTGGGGCTTGGATACAGCTCTGGAAAAATAAAGGAGGTAGGACAGTCATTGGTCGAGTTGTATTTGGGACTGTGGAATTTTCTAGGCTTCAGGACTTTCACTGCTAAAATCAGAATTGTCCCGGGAAAACTGGGGCAGTGGGTCACCCTAAATGGAGAACACACAACTGAAAGGAGCAAATTATAGTGCCTACTGCTATAGAGGATTGGGGTACAGAAACCAGGTGTCCTAATTCTGTCTGGTGCACTGTATACATGGCAGACTCCTTGTTTAGGAAGATGTGGGGAGAGCTTTGGTCATGAAGATTCACCTGTTTATGGAGTCTCACCCTTCCTAACACAAGAAGAGATCTGAAGGCATAATAACGAAGTGCCATCTTGAAGCTTGGGAAGTTCAAGTTTCCCAGTGAATTGGCTCAGCTTCCCACCAAAAACAACCAAGACTCCAAGATTATTCAGGTATTCCACAGTTATATTTTTTGTTTAAAACTTTACAAGGGCAACATAGACATATGCACACAAATTCAAGGGGAAGCAGTGCATGAAGTGTACAAGTCCACCAAACTTCTAGACCAGAGTAGGAAAAGAGTAAGGGCTATCTGAACTGAACATATCAATATCAAACAAAAGCCAGTTATTACTAAACCAGCAAATGGATGTACTCATTAGCATAACGCCTAATGCCTAAGAGCATGAATTTTTTCCAGATGACATCATGGGTTTTAATCTCCAAAAAGTTACTTAACCTCTCAAAGCTTTAAGTTTCTTCATAAAATGAAGATAATAACTGTATTTGTCTTCTGGGGAACAATAAATGAGAAATATAAAGTGTTAACTACAGTTAGTGACAGATAATAAGTGCTCGATAATCAGGAGATATTTATGGCAACCCACTCCAGTATTCGCGCCTAAAGAATTCTGTGGACAGAGGAGCCTGGTGGGCTGCTGTCTATGCGGTCGCACAGAGTCGGACATGACTGAAGCGACCTAGCAGCAGCAGCAGCATTACTATCATCATTAATAATATAGAAAATTCCCAGTGTTATAGATTGGGTCTAACAAAATTCAGTCTTGAAAATGTGGCATGTCAGGTCTTCCTGAAAAGCTGGTAAACATTACAAGATCCCGGATACACAAAGACAAATTGAACCAAATTAAGAAGTCTTGGGTTAGAAATGCCATCTAGAAACCAAGGGAACCGGCATTTGAATAATGTGTTTCCTTAGGGACTCTAAGAACCACTGCTTTACTTTTTTATTATTATTATTTTTTAATTTTTATTTTTACTTTATTTCACTTTACAATACTGTATTGGTTCTGCCATACATTGACACGAATCCACCACGGGTGCACATGCGATCCCAAACACGGACCCCCCCTCCCACCTCCCTCCCCACAACATCCCTCTGGGTCATCCCCGTGCACCAGCCCCAAGCATGCTGTATCCTGCATCGGACACAGACTGGTGATTCGATTCTTACATGATAGTATACATGTTTCAATGCCATTCTCCCAAATCATCCCACCCTCTCCCTCTCCCTCTGAGTCCAAAAGTCCGCTATACACATCTGTGTCTTTTTTGCTTTCTTGCATACAGGGTCATCATTGCCATCTTTCCAAATTCCATATATATGCATTAGTATACTGTATTGGTGTTTTTCTTTCTGGCTTACTTCACTCTGTATAATCGGCTCCAGTTTCATCCATCTCATCAGAACTGATTCAAATGTATTCTTTTTAACGGCTGAGTAATACTCCCTTGTGTATATGTACCACAGCTTTCTTATCCATTCATCTGCTGATGGATATCTAGGTTGTTTCCATGTCCTGGCTATTATAAACAGTGCTGTGATGAACATTGGGGTACATGTGTCCCTTTCAATTCTGGTTTCCTTGGTGTGTATGCCCAGCAGTGGGATTGCTGGGTCATATGGCAGTTCTATTTGCAATTTTTTAAGGAATCTCCACACTGTTTTCCATAGTGGTTGTACTAGTTTGCATTCCCACCAACAGTGTAGGAGGGTTCCCTTTCCTCCACACCCTCTCCAGCATTTATTGCTTGCAGATTTTTGGATCGCAGCCATTCTGACTGGTGTGAAGTGAGAACCACTGCTTTAGATACTACATGCCCACAGACAGGTATGAATTTAAAGCCAAATCTTGTGGTTTGGGCATAAAAAAATTTTCAGGAAGTTGATTATTGAAAGTAAACCACAAATTTCCTTGCAGTATGTTAAATAAGCAGGAATATTCTTTTCCCTTCCTTGAGCTTCTCTAACCATAAACGTCACTACTTTTTTGCAATTCTCTTGCTCTCTCCTTCCATAAAAGTTAGATTGTGTATGGAAGTCCCATCAAAATGTAATAATTTATGGGCCCACAGCCCAGAAGATTTTGAGGAGACAATCAAATTCCTAAATGTGTGCAAATTATTCCAGAATGGGAAATGACTCTTCCGGTGTAGCAGTAATTATTTATGTAACATTACCTTGGGAGAATGTTAATGGTAGAGCATTAAATTTCTCCTGTTAAAACAAAGGCACTTCTACAGGGTTTTATATCTTCTTTCCTAATTTGGAAAGACAGCATTTGTACACACAGAATAGCAAGTTTTACTATTTTACTGTTAAGTGGTTAGCTCAGGTTTCAGACAGACTGTCCTGACACATTAAATACCTGTCATTTGTGTGGAAGGAAAACTCCAGTTCAAATCGTGACAGAGTTGCAGATCCATCACTCTTAAAGTAAGCAAAGTAAGCGGCAAATTCCAATACCAAAAAAGTGCCATAAGAGGCCATAATGCCTACTGAAGGGAGAAAAACTTTAGTTTACCTCAAATTCACATGCACTTAGTAATTTCCCCAGATGGCATCATAAAACTGCAATCATGACCTAAATAATCTCAGTTATTTCAGCACGTAATTCTATTATTACGTTCCCATCCACATCTGGATAGTTTATTTGTACAAGGAAATTTCAGTTGAAAAAAAGAACTCCAAAAGTTCAGCTAGGTCTAGTGGAACTAATCTGTGTATAAACAAGGATTTTTTTTTTAAAACAGGATGGAAGAATATAAAGATTTTCACCTGTACTTGCAGCACTAAAACAGTAGTTCAGTCTGAACTGGGAGCTACAGATTTACTTCTCTTGACTCTGTCACAAAGTCCATAAGAACTTAATACTTTCAGGGTTAGACCAGATAGAGTCAGTGGCAATACGCCAGCCACCATCTTAGTGGGGTTTTTGCATTTCAACCCATTGCCCTAGTGACCAAAAAACATTTTCCTTAGCATTTCCTTTAGCGTACTTGTGCTATCTTATTAAATTTCAGCAGTTTTTTTTTTTAAAAACAGTAAAATAACCTCTGGCATTTTAAAATTTCCAAACATGTGAAAACATACTATGGGAATCACAGTATCAGCCTGGGATGATAGAACAGCCAGACACCACTTGAGTGAATCAGATGGTGCTGAACTTATCTAAAGGATTCCAAAGGAAGTGAGCATTCCTAGCAGGAAGGTGAGCAACACACCCCAGCACAAGCAATGGTACAAGCTTCTGAACTGAGAGTTCTCACAAGGATGTGCATGCGTGCTAAGTCACTTCAGTCATGTCCAACTCTTTGTGACCCTATGAACTGTAGTCTGCCAAGCTCCTCTGTCCATGATTCTCCAGGCAAGAATACTGGAGTAGGTTGCCATGCCCTCCTCCAGGGGGATCTTCCCGACTCAGGAACTGAACCTGTGTCTCCTGCATCTCCTGTACGGCAGGTGGATTCTTTACCACTGAGTCACTGGGGAAGCGCCTCTCACAAGGACACACAGTTATAGAATGTGATGCCTGTAGACCTTAAAAAAACCCACAACTCAGTGATCATCCTTTAGCTTTTAACTCTTTTTAAAAAGCCAAAGTAGGGCTTCTTGGAACAATCCTTCACCAGGTAGCTCTAGTTTTCCTGCCATGCTTTCTCACTATCTCCACCACAGTCCTAGAAGTCACACTGAACCCTGCTTAATCTTGAAATTAATGAATCTGTCCAGATGGGAGCGTTGTTAGAACAGATCTAGATTAGCAGGCATGCAGAATGGATTTAGTCTACACTGGCCTGGAGGAGAAATGAGATGCCACCAAGTCTGGCATTATATGCAAGGGTATAGCTCTGGTGGTATTCTGCAGTCTGGAAGCATGTACTCTGTCTATCATCCTGGCCAGACTGACTTGTTTCTGTGTCCTTATGATGAATCAACCTCTTCAGATTTACTGAGGTGTTGTCTAGGTCTGATTGTTCCATTAACCCCAGCCTACCACTGACAGTGACTGCAGCCATGAAATTAAAAGATGCTTGTTCCTTGGAAGAAAAGCTATGACCAACTTAGACAGCATATTAAAAAGCAGAGACATTACTTTACCAATACAGGTCCATCTAGTCAAAGCTATGATTTTTCCAGTAGTCATGTATGGATGTGAGAGTTGGACTGTGAAGAAAGCTGAGCACCGAAGAGCTGATTCTTTTGAACTGTGGTGTTGGAGAAGACTCTTGAGAGTCCCTTGGACTGCAAGGAGATCCAACCAGTCCATCCTAAAGGACATCAGTCCTGAATATTCTCTGGAAGGACTGATGCTGAAGCTGAAACTCCAATACTTTGATCACCTGATGTGAAAAGTCGACTCATTGGAAAAAACCCTGATGCTAGGAAAGACTGAAGGCATGAGGAGAAGGGAACGACAGAAGATGAGACAATTGGATGGCATCACTGATGCAACAGACATGAGTTCGAGTAGGCTCCAGGAGTTGGTGATGGACGGGGAAGCCTGGTGTGCTGAAGTCCATGGGGTCACAAAGAGCTGGACATGCCTGAGCGACTGAACTGAACTGAACTGAACCACTGACAGTAACTTCCTATTTCCTGCATATCTTATGCCGTGAATGTACAAATATGTTATTTAACTGAAACCGTAGGAAATATACTCTGATTGGTTGGATTTCTAGACTCCCAAGCACAACTCTGTTCACTCCAATAAATTAGTCTGATAGTGAGAAGCTATGTGAAAACAAAGGACTTCCAAGATGAGTTTCATCTGAGAAAGAGTGTGAAGAGGAAGCCAACTTATAAAAGAGATTTTGTTTGTGGAGAAGGGGAATGAGAACAGTAGTTAAGTATGGGCTTCTGCAGAGGTAACATCTTCTGAAACATCTCCGGGACTGTATCATCTTGACCCAGCAGTTGTTTTTCATTCCTACTTTCCAAGCTACCTTTGTGTAAGGATTACTGACCTACCCTCAGTCCATTAACTCAGAGTGTCATGAATCTCCAGGAAATACCTTTTCAGTACTGCCTGAAGGATACATGAGAAATGCTATATTTAAGATTAAAAATGGTTAATTGTACAGCTCTTTAACTACCTTTTTTTTAAAGAGAAGTATTTTTATTTTTATTTTTTTACTTTACAATATTGTATTGGTTTTGCCATACATCAACATGAATCCACCAGAGGTGAACATGTGTTCCCAGTCCTGAACCCCCCTCCCACCTCCCTCCCCATACCATCCCTCTGGGTCATCCCAGTGCACCAGCCCCGAGCATCCTGTATCCTGCATCAAACCTGGACTGGCGATTCGTTTCTTATATGATATTATACATGTTTCAATGCTATTCTCCCAAATCATCCCCCCTCCCTCTCCCACAGAGTCCAAAAGACTGTTCTATACATGTGTCTCTTTTGCTGTCTCACATACAGGGTTATCATTACCATCTTTCTAAATTCCATATATATGCATTAGTATACTGTATTGGTGTTTTTCTCTCTGGCTTACTTCACTCTGTATAATCGGCTCCAGTTTCATCCACCTCATTAGGACTGATTCAAATGTATTCTTTTTTAATGGCTGAGTAATACTCCATTGTGTATATGTACCACTGCTTTCTTATCCATTCGTCTGCTGATGGACATCTAGGTTGCTTCCACGTCCTGGCTATTATAAACAGGGTTGCGATGAACATTGGGGTACACGTGTCTCTTTCAATTCTGGTTTCCTCAGTGTGTATGTCCAGCAGTGGGATTGCTGGGTCATAAGGCAGTTCCATTTCCAGTTTTTTAAGGAACCACCACACTGTTCTCCATAGTGGCTGTACTAGTTTGCATTCCCACCAACAGTGTAAGAGGGTTCCCTTTTCTCCACACCCTCTCCAGCATTTATTGCTTGTAGTCTTTTAGATCGCAGGCATTCTGACTGGTGTGAAATGGTACCTCACTGTGGTTTTGATTTGCATCTCTCTGATAATGAGTGATGCTGAGCATCTTTCCATGTGTTTGTTAGCCATCTGTCTGTCTTCTTTGGAGAAATGTCTATTTAGTTCTTTGGCCCATTTTTTGATTGGGTCATTTATTTTTCTGGAATTGAGCTGCGTAAGTTGCTTGTATATTTTTGAGATTTGTTGTTTGTCAGTTGCTTCATTTGCTATTATTTTCTCCCATTCCGAAGGCTGTCTTTTCACCTTGCTTATAGTTTCCTTTGTTGTGCAGAAGCTTTTAAGTTTAATTAGGTCCCATTTGTTTATTTTTGCTTTTATTTCCAATATTCTGGGAGGTGGGTCATAGAGGATCCTGCTGTGATTTATGTCAGAGAGTGTTTTGCCTATGTTTTCCTCTAGGAGTTTTATAGTTTCTGATCTTACGTTTAGATCTTTAATCCATTTTGAGTTTATTTTTGTGTGTGGTGTTAGAAAGTGTTCTAGTTTCATTCTTTTACAAGTGGTTGACCAGTTTTCCCAGCACCAGTTGTTAAAGAGATTGTCTTTTCTCCATTGTATATTCTTGCCTCCTTTGTCAAAGATAAGGTGTCCATAGGTGCATGGATTTATCTCTGGGCTTTGTATTTTGTTCCATTGATCTATATTTCTGTCTTTGTGCCAGTACCGTACTGTCTTGATGACTGTGGCTTTGTAGTAGAGCCTGAAGTCAGGCAGGTTGATTCCTCCAGTTCCATTCTTCTTTCTCAAGATTGCTTTGGCTATTTGAGGTTTTCTGTATTTCTATACAAATTGTGAAATTATTTGTTCTAGCTCTGTGAAAAATACCATTGGTAGCTTTGATTACAGACTCTTTTTGGAGTTCTCTTTGCCCCAGAATTTAATATTTTAATTAGAGTCTTAACTTGTAAGCTGTGAAGTTGTTAAATAGGGACTGCAACTGATCCAAAAGAAATGTCTTTCTGGAGGGTAAACTGAGTTTTCAAAAATACATGTAAAAAAGGATTCTACCAAACTAAATTCCTGTAATTCCTATGTATCTTATGTATTTGGAAACTGAATGTTGCTAACCCCAAATCTGCATTGTTGGTCAGCTCCAGTTATGGGTTATTTCAATTTTAATCTTTGTTAGAAGAATATGTCATCTACTAAATCAGCTTTGTAAAATGTCTAGAAAAGTTGATATAGGTATAAATATTTGTATACTTTTAGAGGAATGTTTAAGAGACTTAAATAATACTTCCTGTTAAATGTTCTTGAGGGCCCTCCAAGAAAAGGCTAAAAAGAGTAATAGCTACAGTTAACAACAGCAGGAAAAAAACACTCATAAATGAGATTTCCTATAAAATATAAATTATCTCCGAAGGAAAAAGTTAGGTAAAGGCAGATTATTTTAATAGAAATATTAGAATGAAAGCATAGTGGGGATTTTGGCTGTTACAGAGAGAAGTGATGACAGAAGCAGGAAGCGTGCAAGAAACGAGGATGCCCACGGTCGGGTAGTGAGCTAGCTACGCTGAAGTTGGTGGCTCAGTCTTGAGCTGGGGGCAAAATACCAGAAGTGATTGTTTTCATCCCCACTTTTCCTGAACTTCTCTTCCACTTGAGGAGAGTTAACAAGCTGAGGGCACTGGTGTAAATCAGCAAAGCAGCACGGCCAAACTCACTGCCATTCTAGCAGAAAGGGAAGAGGCCCTCAGTGCTAACATTTGGGTTCCTGGCTTTTGCCAGAGCAGGTCTCAGTCAGCCAGCTCTGAACTGGATTCTTCTTTGCTTTGGTCACTGTCCTCGGGGTCCTGAGAAGACTGGCCTGTGCTCCAAAGCCATTGTTCTTTAAACAAAGTTGTGAACCACTAACAGTTTTGTTTAAAAGTTTATAAAATGGTAACCACATTGCTACATCTTTCTGGAATATCTCAAACAAAATGTGGTTCGAATTTCTTGTTAAAAAAAAAAAAAAAAGAAGTCCAGAGTTCCCAAATAAACAAAGACAGCTGACACAGTTAACAGGCTTTGTGTGACCACAGCTCTGTCGTTTTGTCTTCTGTTTCTTGCTTTGGGCAGAGGGCAGGGTGGCCATGCAGCGAAGGAGCCTCTGACTAGTCCCACAGCTCAGGAGCTGCCTGGGCGAGCTTCAGTGTGGCCCCCCTCCCTTGTACCTCGGCAGGACTGGTGGGAGGGGTAGGCAGAGAGGCTACCTTACCTGGAGCCTGCCCCCTCCTACCTAGACACATACACACAGCAGTTACTCCATTTCGGGCAAGTGAGAAGCCAGCTCCATGTGGAGGATCACAAGGAGCCCCAACTTGGTGACTTGGCCTCTGTGCCTATAAGCACATAAGAGGTACAAATGGACACCTCTACTATTTGAAAACTGCTGCATTGATGCAGCTGATTAAACAAATGATGGAAATCTTGGCAGGGACCTGCTCATGGCTTTTATTAATAGACATTGATCTTTATATAAAGATCACTGATTATGCCTCAAACACACAGGGTACAAAGGTTCTTTTCTTTAGGGTAGATGAGACAGATCCATCTTAGTGCAACAATGTATTATTTGGACAAACATGCTTACCCCAAAGCCAGGCCACCCAAATCCAAGCAACCACTGGATATGACCACCCTAGAGCTTCTTGTACAACCCATGCTGCAGGCAACATGCATCTCCCCATCCTAGCTTCAGTCCTTCATTGACCATCCCTCCTTTCTGCTTGACATTCAGGATGACTATCAATTGATGCTTCAACTTTCCAAGAAAGGCCAGATTCAAGATTTGAGGAGGAGAAAACCCCTAAAGACTCTAGCTCTTTAGTTTCACAGAGGGATGCATGCTCAGATTCTGCAAACATTAAAACGGCTGTCCTGTCACTGATTTGGTTTCCTGTCAATGTCTGTGCAGCAGTTCCTGAAGGAGCAACAGCAGCCTTCAGCAAAGAGCTGCTCTGCCCAGGACTCGGGGTTCCATGTGTGTTCTTCTGGCTGGCTCTCCCCGTTCCCTCTGCTCTTGCCATTCTGAGCTTCTGCCATCTCCCTGGGATAAGTGGGTTCCTCTTAAAGGGCCACTCACTCTGCTTATACAGTAAGATCTCTAGTCATCAGTTGCTTTTGGAAGACTCTGAGCCTGAGATCACCGAGTACACAGGAATATACAAAGGTCGGGGAAGGTATTTAAAACACACATAAGAGCTCTGCACGCTGGTTGGTTGGTTGGCTCCATTTTTACAGCACTTAGCATCCAAAGCTGCAATCACACACATTTTCCTCCTCTCCTGGCACCTGTGCTGGTGTGAGCAGAAGGCATTACATTGCTTTTTCCTTTGAAACCACCCTTGCCAATCTGCTCTGCCCTGACGGAGCTTGGACGTAGATGGAAAGGCTATTTTTGATGAGAGGGCTTAGCAACATTCCCTAAACAGAGAGTATCTCTCCTACACACTCAAAGCATTATAGAACACTTTTTATCTACTTGAGTCCCTGATCCTGGAGAAAGGAGAAAGTTGGCTTTCTAAGGTGTCATCTTTGTTGGCCAAGAAAAGAGTTTAGTAAAGAAATTTAGAGGAATCACAGTGTCCTTGGGTTCGTTCTTTCAGTCGAACACTGAAGAGCTACTGAATACAAAGTGCTGCAGATGGCACAGGATGGAAAGCGCACTATCGCTGTCTCTGAAGAAGCACCAGTTCAACAGAAGCAGAAAAAACAAAAACTACAGAAGAGTGTGGAAGGTGAAACGTGTTATAACAGAGGTGGAGATAAAGCGACAGCATGATTCAAGGGAAAAAGAGAATCTTCCACCTGTAAAGTAGCAGAAACCACGTTTACAACAAGGATTCAACTTCTGCAAGCAGCCTATGCCTAGCACAGGGTTTTAAGGCTATTGCCACTTCTGTTTCCTTATTATCCCCTTTCTGAGGGCATTTCTTCATGTTCTCACTGCCCCAACCCCTCCTGTGACGAACGGGATCAGACGGCACATGTGTTACTTTGAAGGGCATGTTTATTTTTACCTCAATCAAGAATTCCAGCAGGAAGACCTTAACTGAAAGCAAGGTTGTGAGGTTCATAACTTCTTCAGTTACTTACTTGTCCTTTTTTCCTGTTCTTTGCATTTTCTAACCTGATCTTTCTCACCTGAGGCCACTCTTACCTGGCTGCAGAGCTGGACTGCCACCACTCCCCTTAGGTATCAAAACCTGCTTCCAGAAAAGTCTCTGGTCCTGGCCTGTGCCCATAAATGTCAATGTATAATACTACACATGGGATTGCTGTTTCAGCTGCAGCATTAACTGTCCCCTAGTAAAGGAAAGTAGGACGTTAGCTGTGCCAGGATGCTGAGGAAGGAAAAAAAATACTTTCTTCCCCAGACTCTGTTAAAAAGCCGTCTTGGACAGTAACCATTAACTGCCACCTGGGAGAGGCTGATACATGTGTTTGCTTTTCACCATAGTCTAATGAAAATTCCAGCTTGCATCACACATCTCCAGAGGTCCCCAAGCACAAAGTGGCCAAGGCACCTCAATATCTGATGGGCTGCCACCCTTCAAGCAAGTGAGAGGTCATCTCACACATCCTTCTCTGCTCTCTATTGTCTGGGCTGAAAGACTGATCACTGACACTTAGGAAGCTAAGCCTCTTTGACCATCCCGCCAGGAGTGAAAGAGCCAGGAGAAGTTGACCTTTGTTACTATCTGCCTTGGTAGAATTTTCTTCAAAAGACATTACAATACCTTGACAGCAGTGCTCCCCTGGGACCTGCAGCAAGGCAATCACTAGCCTCACCAGGTCTCATCTCTGCTGGAGGTCTCAGTGGCTCTCATCCTCACAGCCCTGGCATTTCCAGCCACCAGCAAAAATGCAAGCATCACTAGGCAATAGTTCTCTATTGTATCTTCATTCCCATGTGACTCTGCTTCCTCCCTCGGGTTCTTCCCTTCTCTGATTTCCCTCCAAATTCCTTGCATGGTGCTCTCTGAACGTCTCTGAAGACACGTGAAATGGTGCAAAAGCTCAGCTTTGCAGTCAGGCAGATCTGGGTTTAGAGGTTCTAACGTGGACTTGCTGTGTGACCTTAAATGATGCATGTGACCTCTTTGGACCTTATGCCCTTATTTGTAAAATCCAGATGACAGGAATTCGTTTGTAGCATCCTGTGAAGACTAACTGTACAAAACAGCCAAACACAATAGCTGGTACATCTGAGGAGCGCAATAAACAACAGTTATTGCTATTACTGGAGGCCCTACATGCTCAAGGGCTTCCCAGGGGACTCAGTGGGTCAAGAATCTGCCTGCAATGCAGGAGACACAGGAGATTAGGGTTTGATTCCTGGGTCAGAAGACCCCTTGGAGGAGGGCATGACCACCCACTCCAATATTCTTGCCTGGAGAATCCCATGGACAGAGCAGCCTGGCAGGCTACAGTCCATGGGGTCGCAAAGAGTTGGACACGACTGAAGCGACTGAGCATACACATGCATGCCACATGCTTACCCTTCTTACATACTCGTCTTCCCTCATCCTGTTCCACTTGTTGTCCAGCTCTTCCCCCAGGACTTATACTCTTTCAGCTCCTCAAGAGAAGACTGGTCATACTCCCACAGCCCAAGCCCTAAGCCTGGGGCAGTACCATTCTCCAGGCTTCACAGTGATGCTTCCTCGCCATTCCTTGCCATCTTCACATCACTGGCCACTGGCTTCCCTTGAGGTTCATGTCATCTGCCCTTACACACTTGTCCAATTCCCAGTTCTGCCATCTACTGACTTTTCTTCATCATTCCACCTATTTAATAAGGACTGGCAATTGGATCAAGCTTTTTTCCCTCTTAATTCCCTCCATGTTGAGGGTAGCCTCAACTTGAACATAGATGATCTTTACAAGAATGTGTCTTCAGTGTTTCTCAACTCTAAAAGCACACTGCATCTCAGTAATTCAGTTCCACTGCTACCCCTGGAATGTTCTCCCTCTGCACACCTGTGATGTTTCATGGTACTTAAGTGCTTCCTGTGTGTCTCTCCTTGGTGAACTGTTACACAGTAGGTGTCTGCTCCCCGTAGGTGTCTGTATGCAGTAGGTGTTTAATAAATATTTATGGAATGAATAACATAGTACATCAGTATAGGTTTTTAGAGCTTATATGCTTCTCTGCCCATTATCTTATTTGATCATCACTTTAGGAAGGCAGAGACATGATCACAATTCCCCTGTATAAATATGGAAATGAGGCTCAGAAAAACTAACGACTTACTCAAGGTTACCTGGTTAGACCACAACAAATACCTATTTATTCTAGCCCATAGATGCCAGCTACGGCTTTTCCTGACATCCTAGCAATGAAAACAGTCCTGTTCTTCCCTGCCTTCCTTACCCCTGTGTACTTATTTCCTTTGAAAACTTAAGAGAAAAATTGGAAACACGATAGCTTGTTCATCTTAGGTACATACGAACAGTTCTGAGGAATATGTCTCTCTGTGCTCCCAAGGGTCTCCTGCCATTAGACTGTACATTAAACTCTCAGGATCTTCTTTAAAGAATTATGTAATGTTATATTTCATTGCCCCAGTGTGAACACTAACATCATAAATGTTCAGTCTATTACTAACATTATGCAGATTTCAAAACTGGAAAATGCAGAAACCCAACCTTGTGTTCTCTGATTAATTCAATCCTGGATTTAAGCTCCCCGATAAAGCCCACAAAATGACAACTCAAAACTCCTCTGGTTACCAATGAAAGATGATCATTGGCAGAGATATGAAAACTCTCTTTTAATATATAAAGATGAGTTCTGCAATTGGCAAAGCAAAAACAGCTTCCTGAATCACTCTGCACCACATCCCACACACACAGCTGAATCCAATAAGTTCTTAACTGGAATTTGATTTACAATCCCAAACTACAAAGTATCTAGTTTCAGGCAGTGAATGAAAAGTCTTTCTTATCTGGGCCATTTGCTATCTTAAAAGCATTTTCCTAGTTTAAGGAAGCCATTTTAAAAAAGGGATTATAGCTAATGGGTTCTTTTCATGGTAAGATTCCACTCCTGTGTATGGCAATGATTTTTGTGAAATCCAACATTCTTCAGGAAGGTACTGTGCTAAACACTGAGGTGTAAACAAAGTATGTAAAGTACTTGTTCCCTGAAAACCACAAAATGCTGATGAAAGACATCAAAGATCTAAATAGACAGAGACACATACTATGTTCATAGACTGGGATACTCAATACAGCAAATATTTTATTGTTCTTGTTTAGTCGCTCAGCCGACTCCTTTGTGATCCCATGGACTGCCGCCCACCAGGCTCCTCTGTGCATGGGATTCTACAGGCAAGAATACTGCAGTGGGTTGCTATTTCCTACTCTAGGGGATCTTCCCCACTCAGGGATCCAACTGGCATCTCCAGTACTGCAGGCGGATTCTTCAGTGCTGAGTCACAGGGGAAGCTCTGCAAATATTTTGATTTGCCCCCAATTGATAAACAGGTTTAATGCAATTCCAACCAAGATTTCAACACACTTTTTTTTTTTTCTGTCGATATAGACAAGATAATTCTAAAATTTCCATGGGGAGGTAAAGAAACTAGGAAGCTAAGATACTCTTGAATAAGAAGAAAAGTGGGAGCTATCAGTGTACCTAATTTCAAGATTTATATAGCTGCAATAATCAAGACTGTGCATATTGGTGGAGGGACAGACACACAGATCAATGGAACAAAACAGAGAACCCAGAAATAGACTCATGCAAATATGCCTGACTGAGAAGGAATTCAACAACAACAACAAAAAGATATGTCTTTTCAACAAACAGTTCTGGAGCAATTGGACATTCAGAGGAAAAAAAATGAAACTCAACCTAAGTCTACTGCCTTACACAAAAACTTAACTCAAAATGGATCATGGACTTAAATATAAAAGATTTATCTGTAAAACTCTTAGAAAAAACAATTAAGTGAAGATCTTTGAGGCTGAGGACTAGGCAAAGAGCTCCTACACTTGACACCAAAAGCTCAGTCCATAGAAACAAACAGAGAGACATCAGATTTAAAATGAAAAAGCTTCTGCTCTGTGAAAAACTCCTTTTAGAGGATGAAAAGAATCTTGAGATTGGAAAAAAAAAAAAAAAAGCAAACCACACATATAACAAAGGACCACTGTCTAGAATACATAAAGCCTCGAAATTTAATAGTAAAAAACCCTACAATCCAATTAGAAAATACGCAAAAGATAGGAACAGACATTTCATCATTGTGGATATTCAGATGGTAAATAGGCATATGAAAAGATATTCTACATCATTAACCATTAGGGAAATGCAAATTAAAACCAGAACAATGTATCACTACATGCCTCTCAGAATGGCTAAAATTAAAAAAAAAATAGTAACAATAAATGCTGGTAAAGATTCAGAGAAATTAGATTACTTGACATTGCTGGTGTGAATGTAAATTGGTATAACCACTCTGGAAAACAGTTTGGCAGTTTCTTAAAACTAAAATATGGCTCAGCAATTGTACTTCTGGGCATTTATCTCAGAGAAATGAAAGCTTAGGTTCACACTCCAAGTTATATACAAATGTTTATGGCAGCTTCATTTGTTAGCAGTCCCAAATTGGAAATAATGCAAATATTCTTTGAAGGTGAGTAGTATGGTTTATTAGAGAAGGAAATGGCAACCCACTCCAGTACTCTTGCCTGGAAAATCCCATGGACGGAGGAGCCTGGTGGGCTGCCATCTATGGGGACGCACAGAGTTGGACACGACTGAAGCGACTTAGCAGCAGCAACAGTATGGTTTATAACCATGCTATAGAATATTACTTGGCAAATAGAAGGAACAAACTATTAAGACACACAGCAACCTAGAATAAATCTCCAGAAGGTTACGCTGGATGGAAAAAATTAATCTCAAAAGGTTATATACTGCTGCTCCTAAGTCGCTTCAGTCGTGTCCAACTCTGTGTGACCCCATAGACGGCAGCCCGCCAGGCTCCCCCGTCCCTGGGATTCTCCAGGCAAGAATACTGGAGTGGGTTGCCATTTCACTACATGATTCCATTTATACAACATTCTTGAAATAATAAAATTACTGAAATAGAGAACAGAATACTGGTTGCTAGGATTTAAGAAGTGGAGGTGGCAGGGAAACAATTTTAACTATAAAAGGTTCTTGTTTTGTATGCTGATGGCATCGATGTTAACATCCTGGTTGTGATGCTATACAACAGCTTTGCAAGATACTACCAATCAGGGAAACTGGGTAAAGGACACATGGGATCTCTCCACATCATTCTTACAATGGCATGTGAATCTGTAATGATATCAGAGTAAGAAATTTAACTAAAAATATCAAAAGTATATATTTCATTTTTTTAAATAAGAAAACAATGAGAAGCTATGTATCAGAATCTTTACCCTTAGGTAGTAGTGAATCAGTGACTTTCATTTTCTTCTTTTGCATTATCTGACTTTTTCTACAATGAACATTAATTGTTTTGGTAATTAAAAAGGAAGACATTGGCTGTAAGGAAAGAACTAAATTCTTATGTCTTAAGCTGTGAAGAAGGCTGAGCGCCGAAGAATTGATGCTTTTGAACTGTGGTGTTGGAGAAGACTCTTGAGAGTCCCTTGGACTGCAAGGAGATCCAACCAGTCCATCCTAAAGGAAATCAGTCCTGAATATTCATTGGAAGGACTGATGCTAAAGCTGAAACTTCAGTACTTTGGCCACCTCATGCAAAGAGTTGACTCATTGGAAAAGACTCTGATGCTGGGAGGGACTGGGGGCAGGAGGAGAAGGGGACGACAGAGGATGAGATGGCTGGATGGCATCACTGACTCGATGGACGTGAGTCTGAGTGAGCTCCGGGGGTTGGTGATGGACAGGGAGGCCTGGCATGCTGCAATTCATAGGGTCGCAAAGAGTCGGACACAACTGAGCGACTGAACTGAACTGAAGCTATCCAACTTGGAATACTTAGTTATATGTTAGACCAGGGATCTCTGCCTTGACTTTGAGATTTTAAAGGGTCTAGTTTAAAATGAGTCAGGCTTTCTTTTTTAAATTTCACATTTCAATGTTTTCAATTCAGTATTCTATTTTTTTCAGTTATCCAGTAATATCTAATTTATTAAGGTACTTATGAAATTGCAGATTCTCAATTTATGATACTTTTAGCATTAGGCTGGATCCATACATCAAGAAAATTATGTGTATCTAGGAGAAGAAAACACTTATGGACAGCCAAACTAAATGGAATTTGACCAGAAAGTTCCAGTAGTTATACTTGGAGTGAGTTTGTCTCAGGAGAAGAATAAAACTGTGATCCTAATAGAGCTAACAGATTTTTCTGATAGTTAGTGGCTTAATTCTAAAATTAAATTACCTGAATGCAGACAGGTAAGGCTTGAGGACAAAGTAGAAACTCAAAATAAGTAGGCATAATTCTTTCTGGAGGGGGAACCTAACAATAATAATAGTTATAATAACTTACTTTTTGCTCAGGGCTTATTAGATACCAGGAAATGTTCTAAGAGCTTAACGTTTACCGACTTATTTAACCAACTAGTGGTCTTCGTACTGAGGTACTAGATATGCAAATATTTTACAAGATAATGCACATGCAGAGGTATTTTAAAGAAATTAGTCTCCAGACTTAAACTTTCATTTGTGCTTTATTTTTTAACTGCTTGAGAATTCACCTTGCATTCATATCAGCCCTTTCTCTTTATTAAACAGCAAATGCTTCACCCAAGACAAGTATTATAATTACTGCCTTGGACTTCATTGTCTTTGGAGTACACACACTTTCTGCAATCCAAACATGCTGTGATTAGCGAGCATCCTGTATTCTATCTCATACTCATTTTTACTAAGTGTGAGATTTAGTCAATATTGAGATGTTCTGAACTCTTAACAATGGCCGGGGTAGAATGCAAAATGATGCAGATGCTTTTACATGTTGTGAGTATCATTTCTGAGAATGAAAAATTACTCAAATACAGATTCAAAAAATATGAATACCTGTTTTCATTTCTTTCCAGTTTTCTCTGAATTACTCAGCAAAGCAAGCCAAACATGTTTTCAAATCGTGTTAACTATTTCAGCCGTATCAATCCTCGTCTTAGCTCATGTTATACTCCTTTCTGCCTGTGTGCATGCTAAATTGCTTTCAGTCGTGTCCAATTCTTTGTGACTCCATGGACTGTAGCACCGCAGGCTCCTCTGTCCATGGGATTTTCCAGGCAAGAATACTGGAGTGGGAAGCCTGAATACCTCTTACCAAAAATAAGCTTTGAAACCTATGATGAAAAGTTTTAGATCTCAACTTGAAAATGTGTAAGGATGTATACAGGTTTTAAAATTTATTTTGGGAGTACATTTTTCAAGTCCTCTACTCATAACACCCTATGAGGTAGATATTAATACCCCATCCACATTTTACAGAACTAGCATAAATGAAGCCCAGAGAGGTTGAGCAACTTGCCCTAGAACACACAGCTTTTAAAGGTCAGAGTTAAGATTCTAACTGGTAGAATCTGGCTCAGAACCTGAGCTCTTAACCACAAGACATACTATCTTCAGGGTTTCAATTAGATTTACTCAGGCCTGACACAGAATCAGAACTGTGTACCTCTGATTCATGAGAGAAGATACTGGAAAAAGACTCTGTCTTAAGGAAATGTTGGAGAATGTCCATAAAGAGAAGTTTAGCTTGTACCTAATGATACTGGTAGAAAATTGCTAGTTTTCCAAAATTACTCTTCTCTTCCAGAGACGATGGAAACAGGAATTTGGGATATTCAACTGGGTTCAAATACAAGGATTATTTGGAAAATTGAGGGGCCCATATGTTTTTCAAACATGCCAGGCACAAAGTTAGAACATGTTTATACTTCTAGTGACAGAATAACTTGTGATGCTTATTACTTGGGGATATGGAAGAAGCCATACAAGCTAAGTATCTTTAAAATTAGATGCTCTTTCCTTGTTAACATTTTTCACACTTTGCTTCTTCCCTTACAAAACACTAGGTCTTTCCAATCAAATTCCACAAACATTTATGAAAGCATTTTGTTTTAAGGGAAGTGGACACACACACACGCACATATACATACAAACACACCTCCCTTAAAGACAGGGTACCAAGAATGGCATTTTCCAAATGACCATGGGTTAAAATTACTTGTAAGCCCAAGTCTCTTTGCAAATGTTTAACCTCTACACTAAGTTCAAGTTTTAAGATATACTTTAGACTACGTGGGATGGAATGAAGTAGGCCAGCCTGGGGAGGGTTGGGGACACCCGGGGTTAGACTGGTCCATCACACCGGTACACCTGCAAGGAGCCCTCTCTGCTCAGAGAGTGCAGTGAGACCACTTTTGTGGTTCCTTTAGAGCTTTTCTCAGCATCCAGACAGGCTAATCATGTAGATCTCATTGTTCACGCTGACAAAACTCACGCTCAGAGTGAGGCAGGGAAGGCAATGGGAAATGCTAGAGGGAACATGACTGCAACCCCCAAACAGTCTGCTGTGGCTCTGTAAAGGCTGAGACTGGTAACCCAGGGGGAGGGCCCAGTCGGGGGTCCCAGAACAGCTTTACAACCTACTGTCTCAGAGGCCCTGGGCAAGTCACCTATCTCTAGGGCCTGCCTTACTCTCGAAGTCTGTGACTCAGAAAATCCGAGATGGAAGTTTCTCTAAATTTATTAGAAAACATTAGAGAAACAGAATAGGTAGAGAAATAACCTTTTCCCTGAAAAAGCACGCTCAGCATGACAGAATCGCATGCTTGCATTCCCAGCTGCACTTTCCTAAAAGGTGTTTTCAATTATTTTCAGTGAGCTAATGTTCCCCCGACTATCTTAAAGTCTTAGAAGTGCAGGACAATTAAATTTGAATCTTGACGAAAATGAGCAAACAGCTGCACAGTGGACCCGGGCAGACACAGACGCCTGTGGCTGGACTGGAAGTGGCCCTCCCAGAGAGCTGCCCGGTCCACAGAGCCACAGCCCTGGAGCAAGCCCGCCAGGAAAGGAGCTCCAATGGGCAACCACAGTGAAAAACAGAGCAGAAAGAGCTCTGAGAAAATGGGAACGTTTTCTGTGGCCACACACACCTGTACTTGTATTATGAGAAAAAATGGCTGCCTTTGGGGTGGGTATAGGGGAGGAAACTCAGTGTGTAACTTCCACCCCCCTTGAATTTTGTTAAGAACCAGGAGACCTTAAAGATCATGGAATTTATTTTCTACATTTCGCAACTGAGGAAATGTAAAATGAAGGCCTAGCTGACTTGTCCTAGGTCAGCTAGCCAGCTGGTTAGTAAGTGGCAAAGTGGAGACCAGAACCCAGCTGTTTCTACCACATATGCCACTTAAAGAGCCTGCCCAAATCTTCCTCAATCATGCACCAGTGTTTTCTCCTTCAGATTATTAAGGAGCAATGAAACATTACTTTATATAAATGAAATGGATGTTTATACTATTTATATTACTTCCATAGAGAGGTATCTTTTCCATCAGGGGTAAAATATCAAGTACATGTTGCAGTCACAGAAGACCATATAAAGAATCATAATGAAGACTGCTGAATTCCACTTCGTTAAACTAAAGCATGATTATTTTAGAAATGTTTCCTGCTTCACATGCTTTTTGCTTGACATAATGCTTTGACCTACAGGTGAATATGGAAATATCTTCATATCTCCATTTCCTCTTTAATGCTTTTAAATTAGGTTACTTCATTATTTGTATAAAGTTCAGTTCAGTTCAGTCGTTCAATTGTGTCCAACTCTTTGCAGCCCCGTGGACTGTAGCATGCCGAGCTTCTCTGTCCATTAAGAACTCCTGGAGCTTGCTCAAACTCATGCCCATTGAGTTGGTGATACAATTCAACCACCTCATCCATGGTTGTCCCCTTCTCCTCCTGCCTTCAATCTTTCCCAGCATCAGGGTCTTTTCCAATGAGTCGGTTCTTCACATCAGGTGGCCAAAGTACTGGAGCTTCAGCTTCAGCATCAGTCCTTCCAGTGAATATTCAGGACTGATTTCCTTTAGGATGGACTGGTTGGATCTCCTTGAAGTCTAAGGGACTCTCAAGAGTCTTCTCTAACACCACAGTTCAAAAGCATCAATTCTTCAGTGCTCAACTTTCTTTATGGTTCAACTCTCACATCCATACATGACTAATGGAAAAACCATAGTTTTAACTAGACAGACCTTTGTTGGCAAAGTAATGTCTCTGTTTTTTAATATGCTGTCTAGGTTTGTCATAGCTTTTCTTCCAAGGAGCAAGCATCTTTTAATTTCATGCCTGCAGTCACCATCCGCAGTGATTTTGCAGCCTGAGAAAATAAAGTCCGTCACTGTTTCCATTGTTTCCCCATCTATTTGCCATGAAGTGATGGGGCCGGATGCCATGATCTTCGTTGTTTTGAATGTTGAGTTTTAAGCCAGGTTTTTCACTCTCCTCCTTTTTCTAAGTTGTATAAAGTTGGTAAAACTAAAAAAGATTTAGTTTTTAAGAAATTAGCCATTATTAAGCAGGAAAGAATTAGAAAGTCATGTAATCATCTTGGATGGTTTAGATTTTGGATATGCATGTAGTAGTATGAGGAAAATGAAACTGAGGGTCAATAAATAAAAAAAACTTCTGTCAGGAAAATGTAGTCAGAAAATTGGAAAGCAAAACAATAACATGACTAAATTTCTTTAAACTGCTGAAAATAAGGGTTAGATATTGGAATGTATTAACAAAATAATCATGTCTAGAGACTGTTAAAAATAAAAGAAGGAACACAGTGTCCCTCATCATCCAGAAACTCAAAGGGTTAAGTTATAACTCACTGCCTCTGCCCACCCACAAGGCAATGCACCCCAGAAGGGACTTCAGGATGGAAAAAAAAAAACAGGATGTGGCATACAGTGCTTTGAATAAATGGGCCTGCAGATGGTTATGATGCACATCTTAGGAAGAACTTCAACGACTCCAGATTTTTGCATCTTTCCATACACAGAAAAGCACGAAAAGCATCCACCTGAGAAATCTGCTCTTTGCGGACAGCAGTAATCTTTTACCAAGATACTTGCTCCGCTACATGTTTTCCGTAGCCAAAAAAAAAAAAATCATATACGTACTGGTTCCTCCCCTACTTCTCTGGAAAGGTTTACTCAGAGCTAACTGAGAGGCTGTCTCCCAGGCAACAGTCCTCAGTAAGACCTTGAACAAAACTTCAACTTGCAACTATCATGCTGCATCTTTTCCTTTAAGTCAGCAACACCTAATGTTAATGATATCAGGCACATTTTTAAACTGGGATACTTTACTGGCAGAAAATGGCTAAAAGAATCCTTGATGGTGCTTTCAAATACTGATGCTTTGCAGAGCAGAATGGCTAAAACAAGAGAAAACAAGCAAAACCTAACCAACCAACCAAACAAACACTGACAATGCCAAGTGCTGGTGAGAATGTAGGGTAACTGGAACTCTCATATACTGCGGGAATGCAGAATGCTACAGTCCCTTTGGGATACATCCTTATAAAATGTTAAACATACATTTACAACAAAATACAATAATCTAACTCCCAGAGAAACATCCCAGAGAAATAAAAAGTTATGGTTACTTAAAAACCTGTTCATGAACATTTATAGTGATTTTTTTCATAATGACTCCAAACAGGAAACAACCCAAATGTCCTTCAACCAGTGAGTGGATAAGCAAACTGTGGTATGTCTACATGATGGAATATTACACAGTGGCAAAATGGAACAAGCTATTGGTATACACAGCAACCTGGGTGAATTGCAAGTAAATTATGCTAAATGAAAGAAACCAGATTAAAAATGCTATTACTCGATTCATGTGACATTTAGGAAAAGGTGACATTAGAGGAGAAAACAGAGTGGTTGCCAAGGGTTGAGAGTGGGGATAGGGGTTGACTTAAAAAGCCAGCAAGAGGGAATTTCTTGGGTGTGATGAAAGTGTTCTATATTTTGATTGTGGTGGCGGTAACATCACAGTATGCATTCATCTATATCATGGCACTACACATAATAAAGTGAATTTAAGTCTACATAAATTTTTAAAAAGTGAAAAAATGGGTTACCTGTTGCTCTCAACTTTCCAGTGAATTTATTAAATATTTTTAAGAGGTTCTACACTAAACAGTTGTAATGATCCATAGGAATAGACATCATATTTTGGACTACAGCCTGCTGGGTAATATCTTAAAATTAAAAAAAATAATTTAAATTGAAATAAAGTACTCAGTGTGTCAACTAGGGGTCAGGTACTGTTACTAAATGGTAAAAATATAGCCATGAATAGGATTTTTGGGGGGCCTTGTACAGTGTTAGAACTGGAAGGTGCTGTACAGTGGGGAAGCTGAGTCAATGGTGTTTCTCTAGAGCTAAACTTGAAATGATACAGTCATTGTTGTTGATGTCCAAACAAGCACAGGCAACTTCGTGGCTTTTTGCTCCCTTTCATCTGTAGTGCTGACAATGAATTGTTCTGCTAATCAGCTCAACAGGTTAACTGTGTGAGACTGAATAAAATAAAGCAGCATGTGGCAGGTTAAAGATTTCCTGCCACTGCCAGTAAAGAAATGTAACTATGCTATGTGCTTATGCTGGTCTGCTGCAGAAAGGTACACGTTTATTTCATTAAAAGTTATTTTATTACCTGGGGGAAACCAAATGTCAAGTTTAGCTCTCTAACACGAATCATATTTTATCCAAATACAGATGTACTTTTGAACTATGGCAGTCATTTGATTAACTCGTCCAATGACTAAGCTCATGACCTTCTATATTAAATGTAGTGATCTTTATGCCAAAGAATCTAACCCAGAGCAAAATTATCCATTAAAATCCAACTTGGGACTATGTTACTCTTCACAAAAAAGTAACCTCCTCTGTTTCTGCTAGAGGGGGTCTCCAGAGAAACACCAAATGAATAAAAGACGTATGTAATTTCTTTTATTCGGCCATTTAGGAAGGGGGTCATCAACACACAGAGCTCTGATTCTCAGGTAACAGACAAAGCTGACAGAACACTGAGGTGGCTGAGAATACTTCAGAAACACTTCAGTTGGAGGAAGGGTATTCAGTGTCCTCATGGGAGTTGGAAGGCCTATGTATGAGGAGGTTATTTGCTTGCATCTTAGGGCTGTGTTGACATGCAGGATAGAGGAGGACCATAGAGGGGCCCTGGTGATAAGGGAAGATGGAATAGGAACATTTTTGCTTCTGAACAAAAGAGGAAAGAAACTTTGGACTGACACACAGTTTTGAGAAATCATAAATGCCTATAAAAAGCATAGTCCCAAATGGGCAACATATATATGAAAAAGACTGCTATATAGTAAAATTCAGTCATTTTCCCCTAAGTGAGGAAAACATAGTAAGAAATGGATTCTTAAAGAGAACTCACAATGTCATTCGTCTTGCTATGAAATAACTCTCATTAATTTACAGTCACCATCAAGTACTATAATAAGCTGTCCTGTCCAAAAATCAATGTTCTGTTCAGGCACACAGTTATCCACTCTGCCAGCACAGTAGAATCACCTTAAACACCTAAAAATATTCCATCGCCAGTGAGTTTAAAGCCATTGATCAAGGTTGTGTACAAATATCATCAGGTTCCAAAGTTCCTCTTGCGATTCAATGGAGTAGCCAGGGCAGTGAACTGCTTTAGGGGATAAGACTTGGTTATTAGGATGATCAACTCTGAAGCTAAAGAAATGGACAGGGAATAAACTTCTACATTATGAAATAATTCCTGGATTCATTCCTTAAGAGTGGCCCTTCATATAGTGGCTATTTTTCACTAACTTAATGCTAAGCTGGGGATGACTGGGGATAGGTGTTTTAGCTGCCATATTCCAGCCAAGCTAGCAAAAGGGAAGATAAAGCATCTATAAGATGATAATATGAGCCAACTAAAACTATGATTTTATTTATAAATATTGTTTTTATGTGACTTTTTAGGAAAACATCTAAGTGGAAAAAGTGAAGAACACCTGTATATCCATATGCTTGTGTTTATACATAAGAGATGATTTCTCTAACTTATGATTTTTATAATCAAATCCCTTGCAAATATAGAGTAAAACCACAGCAGTTCCTGTTTATAAAGCTTCCTTGAATAGACACAGTCACCATAAGGTTCTTATTTCCCATAATATCATATTATCTTCCAGTTTTTAGAGGATGCCTCCTTGAAGCAAACCTTTAAATCTTTAAAAATCTTAACTATTCCGTGTGTTTTTCTTTGTATCTCAAAGTGAACACAAAATGTGAATTAGAAAGCAACCTGATCAGAATTCATATTTAGGACCAAATTAACCTGGTAGGTTGACCTGAGTTTATCAATGCTGGCATACTTGAAAGAATGTAGCATGAAAAAAAAAAAAAAATCTCTACCCAATAGGATAGTGAGAAATAGTGGGTGGGAAAGTAAGAAGGCATTTTTAAAATGAGCCATTCAAAAAGTTTGCATTAAAACTATTTATATGTGTGCATGAAATAACAATATGGAACTTTTGGTACACATGAAGAATCTGGAAGCCCAGACATGCAGTGAATGAGATGAATCTCTTCGTCCAAAGTTTTCCTTTAAAACTGAGCACCTTTCTGGGATTTCCATGGTGGTCCAGTGGTTGAGAATCTACCTTCCAGTGCAGGGGATGTGGGTTAGATCCCTAGTCAGGAAATTTAGGTTCCACATGCTGAGGAGCAACTGAGCCCATGCATCACAAATGCTGAGCCCATGCACTCTGGAGCCTGCAAGCCACACCAAGAGAGAAGTCCATGTGTCAAAACGAAAGATCCTGTGTGCTGCAACTAAGGCCCGATGCAGCCAAATAAATAATTTTAAAAACTAAAAAACAAAACAAAACTCCCAAACAGCACCTTTCTGTTGGCATGAAGTAAGTAGATTTTTAATGCAAGCATTATTCTTATAACTTTATGAAAGGAAGGAGTAACCCAAATTATCTATGACTTAGTGAAATGAACCTTGAAAACCAGTTGTCAACTTCAGAATACATAATTTTTATAATTCTGTTCAGAACTTTAATACTTTTGTTCAAAAAGCGACTGAAGATCATCTATGGCAGAATCAAAGAAATGGTGATGCTTAAAGTTTTTTGTAAAGTTGAAAACAGAACTTAGTTAAGACTGATTTTAAAGACCTTTTTAAAATATGAGAGTAAATGTAGACCTCATTTATTGTGTGTGTGTGCTCAATCGCTCAGTCATATGTCCAACTCTTTGTGACCCCAGGGACTGTAGCCCACCAGGCTCCTCTGTCCATAAAATTCTGCAGCCAAGAATACTGGAGTAGGTAGCCATTCCCTTCTCTAAGGGATCTACTTCTGAGGAAGTTATATTTTCTTCTTGATAAAAATCTGCTTTTTATAGCATCAGAGACGATGACAATCAAATCAGGTAAGGGAAAAAAGTCACAATGATTTTGACAGTCTAAAACAATGGTTCTCCAATCTTGATGTGCACCAGAACCACTCAGAGAGCTTGTTAAAATACAAGATTTCTGGGCTTCCCTGGTGGCTCAGTGGTAAATAGTCTGCCTGCCAATGCAGGAGACATGGGTCTGATCCCTGGCCGGGAAGCACCCCACGTGCCACGGAGCTGCTATGCTGGTGCGCCACAACTATCGAGCCTGGTGAGCCATAGCTTCTGAGTCCATGGGCCGCAATGAATGAAGCCCGGGTGCCTAGAGCCTGTGACTGCAACCAGAGAAGCCACTGCGACGAGAAGCCAGAACACTGCAACTACAGTAGCCACCCTCACTGCAACAAGAGAAAAAGCCTGTGCAGCAGTGAAGACCAAGCACAGCCATAAATAAAGATAGATGCATAAATACAAATTATTTTCAAGTTAAAAAAATTTCTAGCTCTCAACCTCAGAGTTTCTGGGGTTGGGTCCAGAAATTCTCATTTCTAATTAGTTCCCAGGTGATGCGAATACTGCTGTTGCAAGTAACATACTTTGAGAACTGTTCATCTACAGTAATCCTTTTGCAATTAACTAGTTGGTAAAGATTTCTTTTTTAAGTAGCTACAGGTTCAAGCACTCCTGAGATTCAGTAAAAATCCTTTCCTTGAATCATTTTCTAGACAACTCTGACCCCAGTAAGACACTAACTACCAGCATGTCTGACCCTGAACAGTAAAACCCACATAACTTTTCAGAGATTTAAACTGCTGCTAAAGAATTGTGATTTCATTAATGTAGCCAGTCAGATGTATACATTCTAAATTACTATATTAAACTTGAACTTTTCTAAACAGTAAATAAAACCACAAGGGCAAGGAGTTCTCCATTTATTCTTCTTTCAAAACCACAGGCAAGTCAATTTGTGGAATGTATGATAGGTCATTTTTACAAAAGAAATCCCAATGGGTGAATTATCTCTTCAAACTAGGTGGTGTCTTAAGTCAGCAAGGATAAGTCTTTGAATATCATGCTGACAAGCAGATTTTGTGACATTTATGGACCTCACAGAAATAGAAACATGTAACAATAAATTTAAGCAAGGGTATAAGAAAGTAGGTGTGTTTGTGTGGTATCTATAAAGTTTCCCTAAGGAAAATTTATTAGAGCTTGACTATAACTAAAAAGTGGCTACTCTGGGGAACTGTTTCCCAGAGCTCATTCTTATGACCAGAAACATGGATGCCATGTTGCTATTAAAGGCCTTCCTAGCTGGCTCATGTTTCAGCCAGGTTTTATGGGTCATCTTCTCCAAGACATTTCTGCAAATGAATAATATTTTGCTGATAGAAGGAATAAAAACCATTAACTAATTACCAGCCTTAAGCTATTAATGAATGAGTTTTCTCATCTATAATGATAAAAAGTTATTTTCTCCCTAACAGTATAGAAGAGTTCCTTTAAGTTTCTGCTATACTGTATTTGTAAATTTTTGCCCATGAGTTATATGATTACTAGGTAATATTTACATTTTACATGTGTAGTTTCAGTGGGTTAAACAAAAACAAACACTATTTTAAGAATGCTATGTGGTCTACTTTATTCTATGATACTGGGCTCCTTAGTTTAACAAGAACGTTCTTGGCGTGTTGGAGACAACATGATGAAGAATCAAGATTATCGTATGTTGCACCTCCATTCTAAAGATTCAGCGGAACTAGAAAAAGTCTAGAATCGTGCCATCTTTGGGTATTGATACTTTCAAAACATTACATAGTACTTTTTTAAAGAAGGAGAGGGAATATAGTAAGTTCTTTTTCCAACAGCCTTAGGTCTAAATATGCCATGCCTCATGTTCTAAAATAGTGGTCCTCAGCTGCAGGTGACTTTGTCCGTGGCAGACCTCTGGCAGTATCTGGAGACAGTTTTAATTGCTGCAGTGGGAGAGGACTACTTGCTTCTGGTGGGTAGAGGCCAGGGATGCAGCTAAACATCCTATGATGCAAAGAACAACCTCCCTACCCCTACAACTTAGGTATATCGAGCACAAGATGTCAACAGTGCTACTGCTGAGAAACCAACCCTGCTCTAAAACAACTAAGGGATGACATTAACCATTAAAAAACATGATGTAATGTAGTAACAGCGCCAGCTTGACCATCCTGCTAAAGATTCTATTATTTTCTTGCATTCATGTATATAAAAAGTACACTTCCTAGAGAACTTTTGGTGACAGTCACACTAATAAAATCAAACTACACTGGCACAAAGGCTTTAAGGATGCAACGGTTAGAGTGCAGAGGCCAAGCTACAAGATTTCAGTCCCAAACCAAGAAATCTTCATGAGCAGTTAATCCCTAAGCTACCCACAGAGATCTTTCTACACAAATATATATATGGAAGATAAGGGGTGCCAAGTATTCTTTCAAGGGGTTGACATTGAGAGATAAGATTAGTCTGAGCAAGAGTATGACATTGGGCTTTCAAATACTGCTAGGTTTTCAAGGACATAAATTATCAGCATATCTGCTGGATGATGATAAAAGGTGGTATATAATTTGCTTTATATGAAAGATGATCCACTATTCTCCACTGTTATTGCTGAGAAAAAATAGAAAGTTTTCTTTAATTGCATCAATGTAGATTAAGATTAGTAGAAGACAGGCAGAGATTGTGAAAAATGTCAGACTGTAAAGTATTCTAAAGAATCTTCATCTCTTGAAAATGTTAAGAGCAGAAGATGGACTCTTAGGTAGTTTAGCCAAGGTTCACTTTAGGAGCAGATTATGTACCATGGAAGTGGTGTGAAGTTCCTCAACTTTTCCCCTAAAATTAGGGAGCATCAGATGAGGGCCCAGAATATCAGCAAGATTAATGAATAAAACACTGGCTGCTTACAGCACTAAACAACACCTTCCACATAGAAGACGCTCAATAGACATGTCTTGAATAAATAATAAGGACAGAAACACATGAATCTATCTTTTGCAAACAAACCTAAAAGCAATCTGTAGTCTAAACTCATATTTTAAGACAGCAATATGAGCCAGTTGCAAGTGGACTGGTTTGGTAGCCATGGTGGGAAAGCATATATACGTACCTCAAAAAAGGGCCAAGCAAGAAAATCCAGTCCATGCCTTATTTGGGTAATAAGTGATGGCATTTCTTATCTATTCTCACAAGCCTTCCAGCTCCAATGAAAATAAATAATCAGGTGAAGAAGCCCAAGAAATGACATCATTGTAACCATTCATAAGTCCAAGAACTGTCTTGCTGCCACTTTAACTGCATCTCGTCAGTGAGGGAATAGAAAGAGGCATCTACCTTCCAAACCTCACCAGTTTCAGTCTTTCTAGGACTGGTAGGGAGAAATTTAAGAGGGATTTCTCAAAATGAGGCCCACAGATTAGCTCTGCCTGCATTACCTGAAGGATTAAGTTCATATTCCTGGGCTCCACTTCTCACTATAGGACTGGAATTGTCTGGGGTGGGGTGAGGGGTGGGGGTCCTTCCAGGAATTACATTTTAACATGTTCCCTGGTGATTTTGACTTTTGTAAAGAGAGACTCTGCTCAGGGAAATTTAGAACCCTAGAATTAGAAAAAGGTTTTTTTTTTTTCCCCCTCTAAGTTAGCTTTTGAGAGCTTTAAGGATAGTGGCTAACTTATTTCAGCAGAAGGATGCACTAAAGGTTAAAAAAATACTGTGGAAGACCCAAAACTGAGACTATCACTTTTAAAATGCAGTTTCTCACATGGTTGCTTGATTGATCTACTCCAAGATTCTACTGTTTCTCAACATACCATGGGAATCTTTGATAGAGATTACATTACACCACAAGGGAGTTTGTTTTACTTTAAAAAAGTAAAAAAAAAAAGGAAACTCACAACCATGTCCATTTTATTCTGTGTGAATTCTTTTTAAATAATGGGGATATCAAACCTTGATTTTTTTTTTAAGGTTAACATAAAGGTTATGAGCCATAGAAATTTTAAAATGGCAGTAACCACCCCAGTCTGGGCTTCATCAGGGAATTAATTTTTGTTCTGAAATATAAACATAGGTATTTAATATTTTGGGAATTCACAAGACCTCATTAAAAATAATAGAATCTGCAAATGAAGAGAAAATCAGAAAAATTTGGACGACTGTTTTCATTTCACACACTTATAGAATTTTAATAACCAGAAGTGACATTAGCTGTATCTATCCAAAAATTTTAAGAATCTACTTTCTTGCTGATATGCTGAAACAATTTTGATTTTTCATGAAATACAAAATAAATTCCCCTACAAAGTGACAACATAAGCATCACCTCAAATGCAACCAAGGACATTAAGAAGTTCAAATATAACATTCATATAGTCAGTAAACAAATATTTACTAAGCAACCATATGGTAAATTAAAGATGGCCACAAATTCTTTGCCATTCATGATGTCAAGAGATATTGGATATTTCCTTTCCCCTTGGATCTAGGCTGGCCTTGTAACTGCTTTGACCAATAGGAAGCATCAAAAATGACCCTCAGCTGTTTCTGGCTATAAGTTAATTTTTTTTTTTTTGGCTGCACTGAGTCTTAGCTGTGGGACGCAGGATCTTCAATCTTTGTTGAAGCATGCAGGATCTAAGTGCCCTGATTAGGGACTGATCTTGGGCCCCCTGCACTGGGACTGTGGAGTCTTAGCTACTGGACCACCAGGGAAGTTCCTGTAAGTTAGCCTTAAAATGGCTTGGTGCTTTCATTTTTGCACTCGTGGAGGCCAGCCACCACACTGTGAAGAAATCTGCTACAGACTGCTGGATACTGAGAAGGATATGGATAGAGTCCTTGGAGGATGAGGGGCTATTTTGTGTGTTTTCAGCCTCAGCTGAAGTCTCCGCTGAATACTACTTCAAGAGACCATTACTCCACACCATGTGGAGAAGAGCCACTTAGCAAAGCCCAGTCAATAAATAAACCGTTGCTCTAAACCACTTGGAGTGGTATGTTATGCAGCAATAGAGAACTAAAATAACCACCATGTACCATATTCTTTGCTGTTCCAAGTCTCAGAACTAAAACAAAGAAAAAAGTAGACAAATGTTTCCTATTTGCTCTGATTTAATCTACTGTTAGCTAAAATAAAAATGTTAAATATGAAAGGTTGTTATTTCTGGTGAGCATTTAATTTTATTAAGAACTGTAATTTTCTCTGCAATACATTGAGACTTTGAGAAGTTCATTTTTCTCTTTCTTTAGTTGTTCCAAATAAGAAGTGGGTCTAAATATATTAACACCAATGATTCACAGGGTCGCAAAGAGTCAGACACGACTTAGCGACTGAACTGAATGTTTATATCCTGAAATACTGAGATGAAATTGTTATCAAACCAGTATTTATTACCATCTTAAAAAAAGCCCAATTCTAAGTTATCAATAGAATAATATTGCTAGTATAATTAATAATCTTGTAGCTGGTCATTATACTGTGTTGTGCTTAGTCACTCAGGTGTGTCTGACTCTTTGTGACCCCATGGACTGCAGAACGCCGGGCTCCTCTGTCCATGGGATTCTCCAGGCAAGAATAATGGAGTAGATTGCCATGCCCTCCCTTCAGGAGATCTTCCCAACCCAGGGATTGAACCCAGGTCTCCCGCATTGCAGGTGGATTCTTTACCGTCTGAACCACCTATTGACATTCTATTTTAGAGTCTGAATGAATGAAAGTATGTTTCTCCAATCTCTATTTTAATAATTAATTATTATTAAAAAAATCTATATTCTTGTTAACAAACATTTCATTCTGTATTATTTACACAGCAAGTTAACTCAGGAATACAGGTTATTTTGTAATTCCTCTACCTGGAATGTTATTCTCCCCTCTTCATTTGCCTAAACCATCCTTACCTTAAATATGCACTGCCTTGTATTAACTTTTTATACAATAAACTCCTTGAAGGTGGAATCCTGCCATGGTCTAGTAGCTGAACACCTACATATTTAAGAGCTTTCATTTTTCGAGTCCAGTTGCTGCCCTGAAACACTCTAGTGATATGCAAATACATTCTGCTTCTCAGACTGTAACTGAGAGACAACACTGGTACTTTCCTAGGGGTCTGCTTCTTAAAAATACCATGCTCACGGGATACTGGCAGGGTCTGGGTCTCTGCGTTATGGTGTGCTGCCATTTGTTCCCACAAACCTATGTATCTATGAAGAGTGTGTGCATAACTGGTTTTCCTAAGGTCTTTGCATGTCAAATAAGGGCTCTTCCAACATCTACTCTTCTTTCAAAGGGCCCAGATTTCAAAACACAGCTATCTGTGATATTGGGAGACCTAACCAGAATTTGCAAACAAGCTTATGTAAGCATACACTGGTCAGCCTTGTACTCAGAGGCCTATGTGAATGAGGGTTTTGATTTCTCTTGTGGACAGCAAAGGATCTTCTAGAAAGAGGCATCTCCTTTCTGAACTGTAATCTGAAGAGTACCCTTTGGATTTTATTCTTAACTGTACAGGACAAAATGCTGGGCAAGAAACAGTAGCAGAAATGTAAAACACTGAGTCTGTATGATGTCCAAGCTGTGTAATAGTTTCACTAACAACTTTACTGACGACCTGGAAGCTTGAGTGGAGGCTACAATATTAAGTCTCTCAGATGGCACTAAATGTAGAGATGGCAAAGGAGACAGAAATGAAGTGAAAGTCGCTCAGTCATGTCCGACTCTGCGACCCCATGGACTATACAGTCCATGGAATTCTCCAGGCCAGAATACTGGAGCGAGTAGTCTTTCCCTTCTCCAGGGGATCTTCCCAACCCAGGGATTAAACCCAGGTCTCCCACATTGCAGGTGGATTCTTTACTAGCTGAGCCCAAGGGAAGCCCAGAGGAGATAGAGGTGAGGCCAAATAATATTAATGGACCTGTGGAGATTATGGGCAGTAAAGTACACCAGGAGTTCAGTTTGGCAAAAACACAATGAAGTACAAGAATCAAGGGAAAAATAACACAGAAGACTGACATTCGCTGGGTAGGTGGAACTTCAAACACATGTTAAGAACAACTAGATAGATATTATAACCCAAAGAAGAGACAGGATTTTGCTGTGTAATGGAAATAGCAAAGTATGAAGCTTATAACAAGCTTTCCATCAGAGGGCCTCAACAAACGATGGTGGTGGGGGGGAAAGTTAGTAAAAGAACTCAGTTCTTGGGTACAGGAGTGTGAGAACTTGGACTTCTGCTTTGGATTTAAACAACCTTTCAGGAAGATGAAAGTGCCTGAAAGATGTGAGGGATTTTTTTTTTTTTTTTTTAAATAGAAATAAGCTATGATGGAGTTTCCCTCGTGGCTCAGTGGTAAAGAATTTGCCTGCCAATGCAGGAGATATGGGTTCGATCCCTGGGTTGGAAAGATCCCCTGGAGAAGGAAATGGCAACCCACTCCAGTATTCCTGCCTGGGAATCCCCAAGGACAGAAGAACCTGGCAGACTCCATGGAGTTGCAAAAGAGTCGGACAGGCTTAGTGACTAAACAGCAACAAAGCTTATGATGACAGAGTAAACAAATCAGACAAAACTCTGACGAGTAATGACCAAAAGGGGTATTTAACTCTGATAAAAGTTGTTATTTACATGTTAAGGGTTTTCCAGATAAGATAATAAATATATTTTTTAGTTATACATATGGCAGACAAAGTAGTGAGTTTATGGGAAGCAGCAGACTTGTACAAAGCCATGCAGTTTAAAGAAGACCCAGGATTACAAAATTTTAGAGAAAAGGGGATGTAAGAGATGATCTATTTTGTTGTCTTCAAGGCAAGGTCTGAGGGCCACCTAATTCAGAACTGCCTGGGGAACCTGTTAAAAATGATTTCTCAGCTCCTACTCAGCCCTCCTGGATCCGAATACTGAAGGATTGCCTTGAAAAGCTTGCAGTGCTTAAGGGTTTCTTCCTACAAATAAGGAAACTGAGACCCAGACAGGTAAGTTGCCCAAGGTCAGGAACCAGTGAGTCCTGGTTCCTGGTCCAAGGTTGTTACCACCACGTGGGGGTAAAACTTTCCTGAATCTGTAACTTGTCTTCATTATCATATTATGCAATTTTCTGAAAATATAATTCATAATTCATATTCTAGATGTTGCTTCAAATAATAAGGGAAGGAAGATGAAAGAAAATAGAGAACAAAGATTGGGGTAGGAGGCAGAAAGGAAATACTCAGACAGGCAGGAGCAGGAATCACAAAGAGTCTCTGATGATGATGACATACTATCTACATGGGTGAAGTTAAATCACAGTCTGAACAGAAAGGCCTTCCATCCACTCCACAACTAACTCCCCCACCCCTCACCAAAACACACACTTAGAAGAAAAACATCTGAGGGAAGTTGGCCCTAAAAGGAACCTGAGGTTAATAAATAGGTTTGGGTTTTGGCTTAATCCTCTGGGCCTTGTCCAAGTTATGTTGAAAGAGATGGACATGAGATGGGCTACCACACAGGGGTGGTACTATGAGGACCTCTTTTCCAATTCTAAATTATTTCTAAATACACAGTGCCATGTAAAACACACAGACAGAACCAGATGATGTGCTGTATTCAAAGATTTTTCTTATAGCTTTTCAGTTCTAACAGACTTGTTCCCACAACTCAAGAACTACTGGCCAAAATTTTAAAGAAATTAAAATCAAACCTCCCATCTTCCTGTTCCCATAATCGCATGACGGTTTTAGAATTCCACTACCTTCTAGATTCTCTGATTTATATTACTTTTAACTTCTCAAGAAAAAAAAAATTAAAGTGTAATAAAGCTTCCATGGAAAGAGAACTTAGGAAAAAAAAGAAAAACCACTGCCTTATAATCACACACCTTTTGCTCCTATGGGGTGAAGGTCACAGGGATAAGACGCAGATTGCGGCTTATCCCTGTTACTATTTCTGTGGCAGCGATTGGCATGTTCTTGATAGTTCTCCCATCTCATTAGAGCCCTGTTATTTGAAAAGTGATCGTGTTGCATTGACATGGCATCAGAAGTAAGAGTTGGCCAAGGAGTATTTCCAGGTTAGCCATTTCTTGTTTGACAGTTTCTAATCCTATAATGGGAGTCTGGGTCTGTCCCCAAGGCAAATGAAAACAAACAAAAGTGAAGTAACATTGATCAGTAACATAAATTATGAAAAATACAATAGGTTAAAATAGCTTTATTAAAAAAACCCGCTTATTATCAAAGAGACCTTATGTTTGACATGCATAAAAAATGAGATGATTTAAAAAAACTGGAAACTGAAGTTTAAAAGAAAGATGTATTATTAAAGGCACAGTTTTTATTAGTTTTCAGAAAAAAAGAAAGCTCATTGTACTACAATTTGCCAAACTTACTGACTATAAAATGGACTTATGAAAAGATTTCTGTAACATGATAAAAAGATCTATAGAGAAAATAGTGGAAGGAAGATTATGCATTCAAGTTACATTTTAGAGTACAAAAGGCCTCCGGAAACCAGATCTCAAAGAACATATTCATACAAAGGAAGAAGACCCTTGATTTCTTATAAAGGCAAAAGTCTGACATCTTGTCTGTTCCTGGAGGGCAGGAGGCAGATTCAGTAGCAGAAGTCTTTGCCTTATGTTTTGGAACAGTCCTGGGAGAGCAGCAGAGAGCTGGCCACAGTTGGCCTGGAGGGCCCGGGGGGCTTTCCAGTTTAGAGCTCTGGTACTCTTCTGCAGGATAAACAGCTCTGGATTCTTCTTTAATGACAACAGCATATCAGCTCCTTTTGAGGTTACAGCATACATAAACAGGATCTGCCTCATATTTTCCAATTGTGGAGAAGGGAAGGCAAAAAAAAAAAAAAAAAAGTCCCCACAAAACTTTTCCTGCAGTTGACTATGGAAGACAGTTGACCCATAATGCAAGATTGAAAAAAGGTAAGAAGGGAGAACCACAGAATAGAAAGAAACCGTTTCCAGAAA
Organism: Budorcas taxicolor; assembly: GCF_023091745.1. Lineage (NCBI taxonomy): Eukaryota > Metazoa > Chordata > Mammalia > Artiodactyla > Bovidae > Budorcas > Budorcas taxicolor. The sequence continues at coordinate 109,096,052 of NC_068910.1, read as the reverse complement.
GGACACAGGAAAAGCATTACTTCCTGTGTGTGAGAACATCAGGGAGCAATCAGAGGGAGAAAGGTAATGCTGAATGAACTCTAGGGTGTTAAAGTCGCTTGGTCATGCTGGACTTTGTGACGCCACAGACTGTAAAGAAAAGCCTAAGAAGAGTGAGCAGAAAGGGTTCCTAATAAAGTCTTCTTGGTGCCAAAACCCAGAGACGTCAATTGGGAAGTCTTGCCAACACGCTTCCTGCTCTTCACTTTGAATGTTAGAGTGAACACTGGCTGTCAGGTTAAGGAGATAAGCAGGCTATTTCCCAGGATCCCTTGAGGGATCAGCTTGGCACTGAAAACTTCCTGGCTTTCAAGAAGCCCCAACAAAATGCGCCAAATGAAGATATCTGCTCACAGAACTCACTTTCTTGCATCCTGAGCCCAAATTCCTTGTTTGGTTTTGTTCATAAGGCCTAAAGGAAAAACCTCAAGATTTCTGTTTTATTGACCTAGGCTTATCAGTCTCCCCCTTCACCTCCCTGACCCCAATATTTTCCAGAAAGCTGCAGAGGAAAGCTATTTCATTTGTATTTAAGATATACTTTAGTGATGTGAAAGCTTGCTTCATTTTTCTATCAATTAGGGGTCAGCAAACTTTTTCCGCATCATTCAAAACAGTGAGTTGACAAAGTAAGAGTCACAAGAAAAAAAAGAGAAGCCAGTTAGTTAGGATCAGAAGGAGAGGAGATACCAGCCATAGACAAATCTATTGTCAGAATCCCAAGCCTGAGTCAAAGGGAGCTCTCAGATTTAGGCTTAAGTTAGAGTCTGGATTTGGAAATGAAGGGGATCAACTAGGGCAGATGGCCATTGAGAAAACTGTCTCCCATCTCTAAGAACATTCCCTTCACAGCTGAATAATCCATGGGTTTGTGGAAACAATAGGCGGAGGATCTTCGCACATGAGATTTGAAGTGGCTAAGATCAGTGAAAAGAAAAGAAATGCAAAAAAGCAAAATGGCTGTCTGGGGAGGCCTTAATAGCTGTGAAAAGAAGAGAAGTGAAAAGCAAAGGAGAAAAGGAAAGATATAAGCATCTGAATGCAGAGTTCCAAAGAATAGCAAGAAGAGATAAGAAAGCCTTCCTCAGCAATCAATGCAAAGAAATAGAGGAAAACAACAGAATGGGAAAGACTAGAGATCTCTTCAAGAAAATTAGAGATACCAAGGGAACATTTCATGCAAAGATGGGCTCGATAAAGGACAGAAATGGTATGGACCTAACAGAAGCAGAAGATATTAAGAAGAGGTTGCAAGATACACAGAAGAACTGTACAAAAGAGATCTACACGACCCAGATAATCACGATGGTGTGATCACTTTCCTAGAGCCAGACATTCTGGAACGTGAAATCAAGTGGGCCTTAGAAAGCATCACTACGAACAAAGCTAGTGGAGGTGATGAAATTCCTGTTGAGCTATTTCAAATCCTGAAAGATGATGCTGTGAAAGTGCTGCACTCAATATGCCAGCAAATGTGGAAAACTCAGCAGTGGCCACAGTACTGGAAAAGGTCAGTTTTCATTCCAATTCCAAAGAAAGGCAATGCCAAAGAATGCTCAAACTACCACACAATTGCACTCATCTCACACGCTAGTAAAGTAAGGCTCAAAATTCTCCAAGCCAGGCTTCAGCAATACATGAACCGTGAACTTCCAGATGTTTGAGCTGGTTTTAGAAAAGGCAGAGGAACCAGAGATCAAATTGTCAACATCCGCTGGATCATCGAAAAAGCAAGAGAGTTCCAGAGAAACATCTATTTCTGCTTTATTGACTCTGCCAAAGCCTTTGACTGTGTGGATCACAACAAACTGCGGAAAATTCTGAAAGAGACGGGAGTACCAGACCACTTGACCTGCCTCTTGAGAAAACTGTATGCAGGTCAGGAAGCAACAGTTAGAACTGGAAATGGGAACAACAGACTGGTTCCAAATAGGAAAAGGAGTACATCAAGGCTGTATATTATCACCCTGCTTATTTAACTTCTATGCAGAGTACATCATGAGAAACGGTGGGCTGGAAGAAGCACAAGCTGGAATCAAGATTGCTGGGAGAAATATAATAACCTCAGATATGCAGATGACACCACCCTTATGGCAGAAAGTGAAGAGGAACTAAAAAGCCTCTTGATGAAAGTGAAAGAGGAGAGCGAAAAAGTTGGCTTAAAGCTCAACATTCAGAAAACGAAGATCATAGCATCTGATCCCATCACTTCATGGGAAATAGATGGGGAAACAGTGGAAACAGTGTCAGACTTTATTTTGGGGGGCTCCAAAATCACTGCAGATGGTGACTGCAGCCATGAAATTAAAAGACACTTACTCCTTGGAAGAAAAGTTATGATCAACCTAGATAGCATATTGAAAAGCAGGCATTACTTTGCCAACAAAGGTCCGTCTAGTCAAGGCTATGGTTTTTCCAGTGGTCATGTATGGATGTGAGAGTTGGACTGTGAAGAAAGCTGAGCGCCGAAGAATTGATGCTTTGGAACTGTGGTGTCAGAGAAGACTCTTGAGAGTCCCCTTGAACTGCAAGGAGATCCATCCAGTCCATTCTAAAGGAGATCAGCCCTGGGATTTCTTTGGAAGGATTGATGCTAAAGCTGAAACTCCAGTACTTTGGCCACCTCATGCGAAGAGTTGACTCATTGGAAAAGACTCTGATGCTGGGAGGGATTGGGGGCAGGAGGAGAAGGGGACAACAGAGGATGAGATGGCTGGATGGCATCACTGACTCAATGGACGTGAATCTGAGTGAACTCCGAGAGTTGGTGATGGACAGGGAGGCCTGGTGTGCTGCGATTCATGGGGTCGCACAGAGTTGGATACGATTGAGAGACTGAACTGAACTGAAGTGAAGATCAGTGAACTTCTAATTCACATATTACTGCTGAGTGCTCTGTCCTAAAATATGGTCCATGCAACACTCAAAGAGTGGTAAATACAACTTGCTTATCTAAAAGAATGGCAGTTTAAGGATGACATCTTTCTCCTGACATGTGCTAATTAGCTTGCCACAGGAAAGACTAGTCCTTTACCTCTGCAGGTAAGAGTACTCTGTATTTCAGTTTCAGTCTGTGGATCAAGTTTCGGTCTTACGTATCAAGTTATAAAAATGTAATTAACTAGCTGATCTGGCAAAGCCCTCCAGAAGGCACTTGATAGCTCACTGGTTCACAGTTGGGAAAAAATCCAGTTGGGGGCACAATCCTTCTGAGAACTTTAATCACCTCTCCGGAGAGATTAGCTGTCACAGGGACTCTTCTAGTGGAAACCAAGAGCCAGTGGCAGCTAAGAGAAAAAGAGACCAGGGCAGGAAGAGGAGGACAAGAGTTGAAATCATAGGGAAGGCAGACATGGCTCATTCAGGGAGAAACAGTGTTGGCTAGGATAGGTGAAGTAGAGTGACAGAGAGGCCTGAGCATGGACCAAGAAACGTGTGTTCAGGGTCAGCCTCCAGGGCTACCAGCCCACCCCCCAACACACACACCCCAAACTCCCTGGCCACTCCACACACACACACACATCAAAGATGCAGCTTGGCTCTGACTGAAATCAGGACTTGGACACTGACACCCTTGGTCTTTTCTAAACTTCCTCTATCCCCCTTTCCAAGGAGGTTTTAATGAATGCCTTGAAACCAGGGAAGGTTTACCAAGAGGCTGAAACAATGTCCATTCTGAGTGCTTTGCGCAGGTGGGGGCAATATGGGAGAGGTTGACAGTCTCAACAGGGACTGAATACCTACTGAGGCATTTCGTCCCCAGAGAACAGCCCTATTCTTGACTATCTTCTGCGTCTATACGTTTCTCCATTATATCCAGCTAGTTGTGTAACAAGTGCAAAATTTTAATTAAAAGATGCAACGGGTGAGAGAAAATCAGGATCAAATCTACTTTTCCTCTACTTCTCCAACATAAATTGATAGTGATACATCTGAAACAGGGGCAATTAAAAGGACTTGACATAAAAAGGGAGTTTAGAAATGTTAGCGTACCTAGACTCTTTAAAAACAAGTTTCTTAAGTCTAGGAAAGGGGTACTACATAGGAGAGAGTTTAATAAGGAAACTCACAAAGAGAGAAAACCACAATATTACTGGCATAAAATATTTTTTCATGGGCAACTTTTGATAGGTTTGGGGTAGCAACTTATCACAAATTGGCACAATTGATCTTAAATTGGCACAATTGATCTTTAGGTTATATAATCTTATGATGTACTTAGGCTGAAGTGTAAGATTAGGAGAGTAAAGCAACATGCAGAGTATTTGAAATCAGTGCTAGTATGAAAAAATACTTCTAATTCACTGTTTAGAAGAGAGCAGAAATCTTTTCTGACGTCTTTTATCAGTTTTTTACTCTTAACCACATTGTTTTAGTATTATGGTGATCAACTTCCCTCAAAAACTTGCATGGGAAAAGCAAAGAGAGTCTCCATTCCTACCCCAGTCAAAAACTAAGTTCAATCAGTGTCCTAGAGCAACATTCAATATCTCTTGCATTAATGAGATTCAGATCTGTGCTCTGGCCATAACAGGGGTGAGCAAAGAGCACCGAGAGTTAGCCATTTGGTAATGATTATCCAAAGCCATGGCCTCTTTTATGCATACCTTATGGCCATACCACGTGTGCATCCATAATCAAATGCTATTAATTTTTAATGCGTGAGTTTTCTATTTGAGGATCAAAAGAGTTCAGAATTGTGTTTGAAATAAGAAGGAAGAAAAATGAGAGAAAAAACACATCTCCCAGTGAACCATAGACTTGAGTTGCCTTCTCACATCAGATTTTTTTTTTTTAAGTTTGCCAGAATGAGCTGGAATTTGTTTATAGCTTTAGAGCCATCTACAGCTCATGTTCAGGGCAGGCATCACCTCTCAGTCTTTCGGCAAATGTATGATTTCTTCCTATGCACCCACGAATGGACTTGTGTGCCATTGCCCCATCCTCTATACCAGTTCTGAAATTTCTGGCAGAAAAGAGATCTGTCAAAACAGGTTACTTGTATTTTTATTGGTTCCTCCAGACCATGACGACATTTCCTGAAAGGCAGTGCCAGGAAACTATTAATGTCTGTGAAGAAGAAGTGAAAGTTCTTATGAGCATAAACTGTCTGGTGGCCCAGGAGACTGCAGCCTGAAGGAGCCACTGGTCTTAGACTATGACACTGATTCAATTGGCTGATCTACTGGAACTCCAAAAGGCAACCATCAGAGTAGAGGAGGAAAGAGTCCTTCCACAAAGAGAGGCCTGGGAGACACAACAGGCTATTTCCCCTCTTTCTCTTAACCACTTGCTTACTTAGAGCATCTGCTGCTGCTAAGTCACTTCAGTCGTGTCTGACTCTGTGTGACCCCATAGACGGCAGCCCACCAGGCTCCCCCGTCCCTGGGATTCTCCAGGCAAGAACACTGGAGTGGGTTGCCATTTCCTTCTCCAATGCATGAAAGTGAAAAGTGAAAGTGAAGTCGCCCAGTCGTGTCTGACTCTTCGCGACCCCATGGACTGCAGCCAACCAGGCTTCTCCGTCCATGGGGTTTTCAAGGCAAGAGTACTGGAGTGGGGTGCCATTGCCTTTTCCGGTGGAGTATCTGAGCAGGCAGCTAATAATGACTGGCTCAGTCAAGGCTGAAACACCAATTAGTTATTTCATTCAAGTAGTTAATGGATCCTTTCCCAAGCAGGAGGTGTAATAAGGCCTACACCTGGAAGAGGAGAGCGTGGCCTTCTCCACAAATGAGAAGAGAGAATCCATTCTAACATCCGGGTGCAGGACCAGGATTGTACCTTTTTATAGGATCTCAGCAATCTGGTTAAGGCTAGAGTCACAATGCTGTGAGCACTTCACATGGCTGATCTTAAAGGAAGAAGGAGCTTTACAGAAGACTGGAAACTAAACATAACTTGTTTGAGGCACTAGACCTTTAGGAGACTTTCAAGTATTTCAACTGATATGTTAAGTGCCAAAATCATGTGGGTACTTGCTAAGGTTGCAGCTGGGTTTGTGGAGCAGAAAGGCAGCTTACTGCACTGTCATATCCCTCTATTTCACAGCGCCACCTGCTGGGAAAGGGTGGAAAGAGCTGAACTTTGTTTCTTGGATTGATAACCTCAGGAGAAGGGGATGGCAGAGGATGAGATGGTTGGATGGCATCACTGACTCAATGGACATGAGTTTGAGTAAATCCTGGGAGTTGGTGATGGACAGGGAGGCCTGGCGCGCTGTAGTCCATGGGGTCGCAAAAAGTCGGACACGACCAAGCGCCTGAACTGAACTGACTGAATGAATTCAAAGAAAGAAGAGTCTTCACCTTTTCCACGGTATACAAAACACTGAGAAAGTGTTCTCCATAGTGGCAAGTTCACAAAGAAGGAGACAGCTCTGCTCATCTTTGCTGCTGTCCTAGCCAGCCACAGTCCAGTGATGAGTGTTTTCTTTTGAAGTGTCCAAACAGGAAATAGGAGCATTAAGACCAAGAACATAAACTATGAACTTTTGCATGTTGACTAAACAGCCAGGTCTTCTGAATCATGACATTTAATATAGGAATGGTTTTTTTCATTATCTTTAATAGAGCATTGTCCTTTCCAGATGAAGTTAATTTTATTCTCATAATGAACCCTCTTTGGCTTCCCTGATAGCTCAATTGGTAAAGAATCTGGCTGCAAGGCAGGAGACCAGACTTTGATCCCTGGGTTGGGAAGATCCCCTGGAGAAGGACTTCCCTGGAAACCCATGGATAGAGGAACCTGGTGGGCTATAGTCCATGGGTCGCAAGAGTCGGACACGACTTAGCGGCTAAACCACCACTAACCCTCTTCAGGAGAATACTTAATATCCAGTCTCAACATATGAATAGTGAACACCTAAACTCAGGGAAACTAAGAAAAAACTGTGGCTAGAGAAACATTCACTGTAACATAAAGCACTGGGTTCCATACATGGAATGTTAAAAATAAGTTAATCCATATCTGAAGCACTATTGTTCAACTTTGAATATGTCAATTTCTCCTTGCTGAAGAAGCTATAGGCTCCAAATGCCTCATCAGGAACTCCTAGACCTAAAAATTTCAGAATTTTTTAGATTTTAGAAAGGTAAAATAGTATATACATTATTATATAACACTTCCATCGGGTTCTTGGGCAAGACCCACTAATCAAACAATATTCCTGCAGGAAGATAAGCGAATATTCACAGCCAATGATTAGAGACTGTAAAGAGAATTGTGACAGTTCAGATCAGGTTTTGTTTTCAAATGAGTCTGTATAAAACAACAAGTTGCACTTTGGGGGACTTCTTGAATTCCAGAATTGAGAATAAAGGATTATGGACCTGTGCAAGTCAGTCTTGATGTTAATGAAAAAGAGGCAAAGCAGCAGAAAAGAATTCTTTAGAAGGCTGAAACCCAGGTGTTAATCTTGGTTATTTGATTCTGTGGCCCTTACTTACTGCTTTTAGCCTTGGTTTTCTTGCTGGTGGCATTGTGGCGGGGATGGAGGAGGGAGTGGCAGTGGATGGGGGTTCCAAGAGAGGTAGGAGAGAACCAGCATCCATCCAATGACTGCAAAATTTCAGTCCTGTGTTAATGGCTTCTAGTTCTTGAATAGTATAAACAGTAGTGTGATAAGCAGGAGCTAAATCTTTATACATGTCCCTTATGACTTCTTTGGGATAAATACCTTAAAATGTAATTACTGGATCAAAAGACTAACTGCCTAATTGTCGTCTGTCCATCCATCAATCCGGGTTTATGCTAACATTGCAAAACTGCCTTTAAGGTAACTTACACTAACAGCAGTGTGCAAGAGCACCTATTTCCTGTACCTTCGTCAATGCCAGGAATGACAGTAACAAAATTCTACCCATTTGAAATGTGAAAAAGGGTATTTCTTTGATTAAACGTGCATTTCTCTGATTGTCCTGCATTTCTACTTGGGCTCCATGTAATCTTCCATAATTTTATGAAGCAGTTATTCCGAACTTTCCATCATTAGCAGTAGATCCAGGTCTGTTTGACTTCAGAGCTTAACCTCCTTCCAGACCCTCCGTGAATTTTAAGTTGCATTGCAGAGGGGCTTGAAAGGGGCCCCAGAGGTGAACTGGGTCTTTGGAACACAAGGGCACGAGTGAGTTGTGGGACTGTATTTTTGTACTGCGTTGTGCTTCCATACGGTGCTTCTCTACTAAGCCTAGGGGCTTCCCAGGTGGTCAACAAAACCTCTTTGAAATGGCAGCCCTCATGGCTTAAGGCTTGGGGAGAGACCCTGGGGAATGTATTTTATATTACTATTCACCAGCACTCAGAGCAAAGTACATAGTTTTAAAACTTGCTAATCATTAATTTATTAACCAAAACTAGTATGCCACTGACTTGTTGGATAGCCTAGATAATCTTATGAGTTCTAGACATTCCTCCCTCCCCATATGGGTTTATATTGACATTAAATAAACCTGTAAAACAGTAATACATCTGCAAAGCTCAGATGATATGACAGCATTTTAGATAAAGTGACTGAGGTCAGACTTTACCTGCAAATCACACACTATTTTCAGTAATATACACCCATGGAAGAATGGGATGAATCGGACACAGGGATTCAACAACATTCCAAAAGCCATCATCTTTCTTAATTATAAAACCCTCAGCAGGGTATTAGCTACTAGCTTTGCAATGTATGAGTGTCACATTCTTTCTACACTCTGACCTGCTCCACAGGAGAGACATAAATAACTTGTGAAAATGCTGAGAAAGGGCAGGAAGGTAAAGCATCAGTGTAAATCAGTCTGAATAAGAATCTCCCACATTAGGCCAACTATGAGCACTGGCAGTTTCTCTATTTCATAAACGCAGGCAGGGCGAGAGCGGGGCAAAGCTCCTGTAACTTACAGGACTGGGAGTGTGCAACTTGGTGCCCCTATATTGGATAACCCAATCACAGTGCAGGCTTGCTCTTCTGTATACAAAGCACACCTGAGTGGAAATCTGTAGCATACACATTTTTTCAGGTGTCTCTCTGAAGAAGACAAATAGATTTCTCTTGAAATATAATATCCTGAGAAAAAACAAGCAATGACTGGCTGTAAATATATCAAACAAAAATCTTTAACCGTGACCCAGGATTTCAGATGTCGGTCCGGTCTCAGGTTATTTAGGGAGCACAGCCTTCTGCATTATCTTTGCTTTAATCCTCACTGTCCATGACGTCACCATCCAGACCATGTATTTAGTCTGTTTTCAAGCTCACCACATGGCAAATGACTGCCTACACCAACAGAACAATTCAGTTCTATAAGAATTCTTTGCAATTGAGACCCCTGGAGAGAAAGGAAAAAAAGTGTAATTGTCATCTAAAATATGTTGAAATTTCTGTAACTGGTTTTATAAATAAGTGACTGACTCTCATTAAAAGAGGATGGAAAAAACCCTGCAAACTGTTGCAGAAGGCATTTCTGAATCTTGCAGACACAGTAAAGCAAAACTGGTAAAGCAAAATCATAATACCTACATGAGCTCTTAGTTATCAGAAATCCCAAGTTGAATTTAGCCATTCACAGGTGGGCAAGGTAACACAGATAATATCTTTCTCAGTGAAGACTAGGTCTCTAACTTCTCATACCCCTTATGGTGCATGTGTGTGCATGTGCTAACTTCTGAGAGTTTGTATCTAACTCTTTGTGACCTCATGGACTGTAGCCTGCCAGGCTCCTCTGTCCATGGGATTCTCCGGGCAAGAATACTGGAGTGGGTTGCCATGCCCTCCTCCAGGGGATCTTCCCAACCCAGGGATCGAACCCACGTCTTCTGCACTGGTAGGCAGGTTCTTTACCACTAGCACCATCTGGGAAGCCCAACCAAGAAAGAACTCTGCAAGAGAATGTTTTTCATGGTTTTCAAACTTTAGTATGCATTGGAATCATCTAGAAGAATTTTAAGAACAGGCTACTGGGCCCAACCCCCAGAGTTCCTGACAGAAGGCCCAGGAAAGGCCCAATATGTGCACAGGTAACAAGTTCCCAGGTGATCCTGCTGGTCCAGGGACCACATTTTGAGCACCACTGCCTTATAATGCAGAGCACACCATTAGGCAAATGGTAGGTGGAATATATATACATAAACGTATGCTGATTAAATAGAATTCAACTTCCCTGGTGGCTCAGACGGTAAAGCGTCTGTCTACCATGCGGGAGACCTGGGTTCGATCCCTGGGTCGGGAAGATCCCCTGGAGAAGGAAATGGCAATCCACTTCAGTACTATTGCCTGGAAAATCACATGGAGAGAGGAGCCTGGTAGGCTACAGTCCATGGGGTCGCAAAAGAGTCGGACACGACTGAGCAACTTCACTTCACTTCACTTCAAAAATAAGGTTTTCTTCCTCATCCAAAATCTAATTTGTACTGACATGCTGGTGCACCAATCAGGCACAAGGATGTAGTTGTTGGGGATATCAACTGATCATCTGATGATTACGTGGTCAGAAAAACAAACCTAAAGTGTCCTCTGCACCTTGACCTCACGGTGATGACAGCTATGGGGCACTACGGCAGTGGCAAAGTTTAAAGTCAGTGCTTTCTATGTAGGCAGAAAGAGTAACACCACAAGTGGAAAATCAAGAAAGAACTCTTTCAGAGAATGTTTTTCATGGTTAACACTTTCTAGGATGAGACAGCAGGCGGTGGCATGAGGACTACAGACGGCATGACACAGATATGGTTCAAGAGAATCAGAACTGTATTAACAATATTAATACTGTCGATACTATAACAGTAATATCAGCTGTTACTTTTGGCAAAATTAATCTCTGACACTCCCATTTCCCCTCACCTCTGATTTGGATGATAATAACTACCAAGAGGATTAGAGTAGCCTGGGGAACTAAGGCTTAGAACAATGGTTCTCAAATTTTAGAGGGCAAAAGAATTACCTGGAGAATCTTGTTAAAACATAAAAACTTCTTAAAATACAGATTACTGGGCCGCCCCCTGGTCAGAGAGTTGGAACCTGCAGATCTAGAGTGGGCCTGAGAATCTGTGTCTCCGATGCTGATGCAGCCAGTTCTCAGACTACACTTCGGAGTAGCACTGGGGCGGCAATCCACTTCCAGCGCCACAAACATCACACCAAGCAGATTTCTCAATGTATATCTTAAGTAGATCACTTTCCACATTCTATTTCATCATTTGGGCTCATGGGTTTCAACCCTATCAGACTTACCCTAAAGCAAGAATTGCGTCTTGTTCTTCCCTATATCAAACACAATGTCTAGAACAGTATTTTGCTGTGCACACACAGGGGTGAGTGTGTGACATATGCTAGGGTTGATATATCCTGCATACATGGGTAAGCAACAAGAATAAACATATTGTTTGCTTATTTAGGTTTCTTTTTGCTCAAATCTGCCCTCTACCAATCTGTTTACTGCATACAAATCTACCGCTGAACTTCTTAAAAAATTAGTTACTTGGAAAAATCAGCCTTGTGTGGTAGATGGCAACACGGAACTTATTAAAAGCATTCTTATGAGTGTGATTTGCCAACATGCCCTCAATGAATCTGAGGCTAAAGAAAACCAGCAAGTGGAAATCACAAGTTCCATTAGGACTGTAAGCATTTTCCAAGCCCTCTGCCAGAGTCTCCCTCCCTCCATTTCAAGGCCTTCTGTCCCCTAGAGAACCAAGGGGTCTTTAAGTCAGTTTTCTGCATTTAATACTGGGCTGCATATGTCAAAACATAAAGAATGAAAACTGGCTTATACCAGTGGAGTGGCTCTAATGTTAAAGTCACCTCTAGAGGGGGTTTAATGTTAAAAAGAAAAAAGTGTGCGTGGGGGGTGGTGGTGTGTGTGTGTTGGGGGGGTCAGATGGGCGAGTAGTTGAGAAAAGACAGGCAGTGGGTCTGGGAAGCTGGTGACAAATTTGTTCCTTAAGATATACAGGAAATAGTCTGAGGTTTTATCTACTTAGTAAGTAAATTGCAAAGCAGAAGCTCATATAATGTTTACTTTGGTATATCCTCTGTCTTCCCAGTCCACTACATTGCAAATACATTTTCAGAAGAAAATCCTGGAACTCCAGAAGAAAAGAGGCCTAGAAGGTTTAAGGCAGACTGAAACCCACTTTCAAAATCTCCCTTCCTAAGAAAAGTTTTTTAAAATAATAAAATAAAATTCCATTCTTCTGGGATCTCTGACATTAGAAATAAAAAAACAAAACCCAAAGAAAACAAAAAACAAATAACAACGACAAAACCAAGGGCTCTACCACCTGATTCTAGAAGGTCCAGAAGTTGAGTTTGAGAGGAGGACTAGAAGCAACTTTTCCAGTCTTTGGTGTGAGCATTCAGTACCAGCAATGGTTATGATTGATAGTTTGATTTGCAATGATCTTGGAGGTGGAGGGGGGGGGATATGTGGAGAGATTTTAACATTTGATTAGGTTTCATCTCCATACTTCAAACAACAGGACAGACCAGCTTCTCTCTTCAACTGGAACCCTCTTTACAGATAGAAAGAATGAGATGCTTTTAAAAATTACTTTTCCCACTGTGCCCCAAAGCCCAGAGTTTTAATGAGATTTTTTGCAGATTGACTTTTCTTGTGACCGTGTAAACTAGAAAACAAAAACCAGCTAATCAAGTTTTTTAAAATGAAAAGTAAAACCCTCAAGTTAAAATGATGCTTAAAATAACTTCTAAAGACTGTCAAACTCCGGACAAGAAAGTATTCATCTCTGCACATTAGCTGCTAGTTGTTCAGGGTACAGTAGAAGCTCAAGAGTTTGTAAATTTGGCTTATAAAGTTGCTTAAAAAATTAAACTATATATATGTGTGTGTATACACCACCCCCCCCCCCAAATTCACCCAGAGAAAATTAAAGCTGTCATTCTTTGAATTATGATGATCCAGGTGCTAAGTTGTATCCAACTCTTGCGACCACATGGACTGTAGCCTGCCAGGCTCCTCTGTCCATGGGATTCTCCAGGCAAGAATACTGGAGTGGGTTGCCATTTCTTTCTCCTCTTTGAATTATAGTAGTAAGCTATTTGGATAAGACAATAATAAAAATAATAACACAGTAACAATAATTATGTTCACAGTAATAATACAACTATTCAGATATACAGTAATAAGACATTTAGATTCGTACTGGTTGACTGAAATCATTATTAAGGATGAAGTCAATTTTAAAATTTTCTGTTGAAAAATTTTTGCTTTGAACTGGGAAGACAGGGGAAGGAGAAGAAATACCAGGAGTTATTTGAGAACAAACAGAACAGAGACAGCATCTTGGGGTAACAAGGTTTTCAGTGACCAACACACAGGTGAGGGCACTGGTATTTCAGCAGTAAAGAAAACAGGGTACTCTATCATGTAAGAAACGAATCGCCAGTCTAGGTTCGATGCAGGATACAGGATGCTTGGGGCTGGTGTACTGGGATAACCCAGAGAGATGATATGGGGAGGATGGTGGGATGGGGGTTCAGGATTGGGAACTCATGTACACCCGTGGTGGATTCATATCAATGTATGGCAAAACCAATACAGTATTGTAAAGTAAAAAAAAATTAAACTAAAAAAAAAAGGAAAGAAAACAGGGTACTAAGTGGCACAATAACTACAAAGAAATTTTAATCCGGCTTGAAGTTCTTTTGACTTTGGCAGCAATGCCCTCCAAATTCCATCTTGAAGATGCTTGAAAACTCCTAGAATCTTAGTCTCATGACTCAAAAGGAAACATCTATTTCTATGCTCCTCTCTTGCTGAACAAACTGCCTACTGGCTCAGAGAGATTAAACGAGCTGCTCAAGCTTATAGAACTAGAACCAGGTTTTAAGATGTCTAGTCTGTCCAAGCAACTGAGAACAGGGAGGCCGGTTATGACAGGAATTTAGAGTGGAGGGATGAGGCTTGGATCAGGGTGGAGGTAGGGAGAATGCTAAGGAACCAGATCAAAGCTACTTCAAGTGATATCTTGGCCTGGAAGAAGACTAGATTTTCTCAAACCTAAGGTACATGGCTTTTAAACTTCTATAGTTTAAGAAACTTTGAGGTCAGGATGCAGCTTACAGTTAATTCAAAGAGAGGCTGGAGAGGTAGTGCAGCTGTCAATACCTGTGCAGGCGCCAACACAATGTTCTAGGAAGAGGTGTGTGTGAGAGCGCTCAGTCGTGTCTGATTCTGGGCAACCCCATGGACTGTAGCCTGCCAGGCTCCTCTGTCCATGGGAATCTCCAGGCAAGAATACTGGAGTGGGTTGCCATTTCCTACTCCAGGAGATTTTCTTGACCCAGGGGTAGAACCCTTGTCTCTGGCGTCTCCTGAATAGCAAGCGGATTCTTTACCACCAGTGCCACCTGGGAAGCCCTACGAAGAGATAGCGGCATTTTTAAGCTTGGAGGGGCTTGCGTGACTCTGTGAGGGATTGACTGTAATGCATACAGTGGCTCAGAGGGCAAGTAGGGGAGGAATGGATGCTAATACTGGTAAGTATTAAATCCTCTGTATTAAAAGAAGACAGTTTTACCACAGAGAGTGGTGGACTGTTTCAGATCTCTATCACTAGGGAGGCAAAAGAGATGGTTAAAGTGAAGCAAAGCAGAAAGAATAAGGATAAATAAAATAAGGGCCTCAGAAAATTAATACCATGCATGATCCGACCTGGAATAACCAACAACTGCCTACATCAACTGGGCATTTAGATTCCAACCGCCAAGCAAACTTGTGTAGGGTCCTGAACCAGCTATGAAGATGTTTAAAAGTCCATAAGCCTGGACCCATCTGAGCTAACCAACGCCGAGGGTCCAAGGTGGGGCACAGGGAATGGTCCACTGATGTACAGGAAGAGCCCGTCATCTCACAAACATACTCTGTACTTAGCGATGACTCATCTTTGGCCCTTTAGGATCATCTGCAAGACGATCTGCTATATATTGTAACATCGAAAAATGTGTGCCCTCCCCTTTTATAATGGCACTTTTCTGTATTCTATGTGCACGTCTATTGGTCACTTAAGTAAGAAAATTTTGCAATAAATCTTAGGTGGTTTCCGACCGTGGGTATTGCTGAGCTAGTCCTGATCAGCTAGTATACCTAATTAGAATGCAGGTCTGCACCTTCCCGTGCCCATTTTAGAGACACATAGGTCTTGCTTACTACATAGATCTGTGTCTCAAAGAGATGCCTCATTTATTTTTCAAACTGTGTTCCCCCTCACACCCCTCTTAGGAAGAGGCGGTGGCTACAGTTTGTCTTTTTTTCCTCGGTGCGGGTACCATTCTAATTTGGTCTGATTTCATTTTCCTGTTCTGGTTTAGGGCACTGGCATACTTTAAAGATATCTTGCTAGAAGGTGGCTTCTTCTCTTAGAAGTACATTAGGTGGACAGTTTGGGGATGTGTGCAGAGAGGTGGAAGAGGAAGTGGAATGGAAAACAGGAAAGCCTGATGGCAAGAGTCTGCTGATGGTTTCTTCTTGCATGCTGCTTTACCCCTTACTCACCGACAGCTTTCATTTTCTAAATTAGCAGATCAACAAATCCTCAGTGGCTCCCTGGGACCTGGGAAGTCAAGTCCAGTGTCCTCAGCCTGGCACTGGACGCCTCCCACCACCACATGGCCTCAGTGGGTCTCCACATTCTTCACACACACTCTCTAGTTTCCTCACACCCCTTACCTGCCTGGTGCAGCCCCCGAGGCCCATCTTTCTCCCCTCTCCTTGGTCCTTCTTTCTCTGAACTTCTCCAGCAGGCACTGTCTGTGTCACTCATTAGGGCTTAGTCATAGAAGCCACATTTTAAATTAATGATTTCATACATGTATGATTTATCTCACTAACCAGACCAGAGCTCCCTGAACTAGAGGCCCATGGGTTGAATTCAGCCCACCAACATGTTTTGTTTGGCCCACACAATGGTTTTGAAGAATCTGAATTAGTTGCCAGAATTTTTTAAAAATCAGGAGATGGCATATCATAAAAATTTGATTTTGTGACTTCTTGTGACAAGCCAGAGGCTCTGACAATGCTGGGCTGGCATTCTAGGATGGCTCCAATCAGCTGGAGCTGCTGATTGGAGTAATGATGGTCCCTTCAGAGTGATGCATCCTTTCCACCTTGGCAGGGTCCAAATCACGCCTCTGACCCGCGCCGGCCCCTTCCTGATCTCACAGACCTTCCTGTCTCCTGCAGTCATTTAAACTTGCAACCTCTGAACTACACCCTCTGTCCTTGGAGGACATGGTCTTTGTCTTCACTTCCTCACCTCCTCAGTGTCTGAACACTGCTATTTACATAACAGGTGCTGAAAAAATACTTCCTGAATGGAAGGAAAAAAGGCCAGAATTGAAGAAGCAGATGAAAGTGATAGGAAGATGAGGGTTAAAGGAGGCCAAGGCTAAGGACAAATGATGAAGTGTTTTCCAGTGCCTCAAAAAGCAAGTGAAACCAAGACTTTAGAAACCCTACAAATATGATTAAAATCTAAACTGTTTTGCTTTAAATCTTTTTTAATATATCAAAAGTCCTGCTTTAGTGACATATTAGTCCCACCAGAAAATAACCCCAACACCCCCTTTATAGCTTCAAATGGCATTGATTTATAAGGCTCTTTTAGAAAATAAAAAGAGGTATTTTGTTTTTAAAATGATAATTTCCCAGAAGCGGGACAAGAGAAACTCAGATTATCTAGTGAGGCTCTTCAACTCTGAGTGTACTTTACTGTGTCAATAGTGAAATGAGTCAGTCTGTCCTTTTTAAAAGAAAAACCACAAAACTTTAAGCCTTACTTTGTACTGCTGACTAGGTAAGAGAAATTACCCCAAAGGCTGCCTTCAGTTCACATCTGTCTACAGAATCTCAAAAGAAATACACTGTTTAAGAGACGCATGTTACCAAGGACGTTTTCCTGAACTTGCACCAAATTCCTCCTGGGTGTCATCCAAGCTGCCCCTTTCCACGCAAGTGAGAGTGAAGTTCAGAAGATTAGGAAGAGCAGGGCTCCAGAATACTAGACATATCATTCAATGACTGAACTTTAAGTTAAACTTCACAGATGAAACTGTGATTCCAGAGGAGAAATTGGGCCTTAACTCAGTGTTCTAACACTGGAGGTTTTACAGCCTTCCTTTTCTCTAAAAACCCAATGAACTCTGTTGTGAAGGGAACAGGAGGGAGAAACTGGTCTTACTGATGCCTCGACACCTCTAGGTTTGAGGGCATAAAGTGAATGGAGTTGGCACTGAGGCGCTGGGGAGAGATGAAGTGGAGAGACTTCAACTCGTCCACTGTGAGAGTTCATGTTTGGGGTAGAAGTTTGAGGAACTAAAGCTGAGCAAAGCTTTAGGTCTGGGATGTGAGTATTTCAAGCTGCTGGGATAGAGAGGAACTCACTAATGGGAGACGTGTAGAGGCATCCAAGAACAGACATCTGCCTCATTTGACTCTTAGTCAATTTTCTTCTTCAGTCTGCCTGCTGAGGTGACCTAATTTTTTCACTTCAAGAAATTAGAACTTAAAACCCATACCCACTTATAAGCATCAGATTGTGGAAAGTTTCATTCCGTAGGCAGGGGCTTATCACAGTCTGCTAAAATCCTTGTGTCCTGAGAGACAGTGGAGTGTGGCAGTAACAGTATGGGTTCTGGGGTCACGCAAGACTTAGGGTGGAGTCCTAACTCTGCCAGTCAGAGGATCTGCAGCCCTAGGAAAGTCAGGTAACTTCTTCCAGCCACACTTTTCTCACCCCCAAAAGGAGAATAAAAATAGTACAATTGCATGGGATTACTCTGAGGTGTGAGTGAGAGAGCGCATGCAGACGACTTATCACAGCACCCTGCACAGAGCTGGCCACCCCAAACATGTTGTTTTCATCACGGTCTCTCACAGTACAGGAAAATTCAGATGGTCAGTTGGGTGAAAGGTCATCAGGATCTTTGAGGAGTTCATAACTTGGCTGGGCATATTGCTCATAGTTCATAATTCTAAACAAGGCTGAGGTCAGTTACTCCTGTCAGAACTTGGGCTGGAAATGATTTTTCCAGTAGGAAGGAGGTTATGCTGAGCTGGCCATGCTCACACCTCTGCCCTCTGTGATCAGATACATGCATTTCTCAACCAGCCAGGCAAGGGGAAGCTGCTCTGCAGGAAGTCAACTGTCCCACACAGGGCCTGTCCCACAGCCTTGAGTTTTATCTAGCGGAGTTAACTCGTAACAGATAACCAAAAGCATGCTCCTGACTTGCAGAAGACCAGCAAACTTTTACAGGGACATAGCATGAACACTTTAATAAGATGCAGAACACAAAATGCATTTCAGTAATACTCAAGAACATGTAATGTTTCAGAGTTTAGAAAAAACACAGCTACTCTGTCCATTCCAATTTATAAGCAGATTCTACAGCCTGAGAGGTCTGGGCTTTTACTGGCCTTTTTCCCTGATGAGGTAATGAGTATCTGAAACTGACAAATCTAAGGCTGGACAAGAAACTCAGAACTAGAGATCACGTCATCTTTCCTTAAAGTAACATCTCACTGCCTGCTTACTTTCCTGCAGAAAGACTGGACTGAGACTCACCACAGTAACCAGTCATGTCACACTTTCAGCCAGAAATAATTCTTGATACCCTAACATTTTCTATTTAAAATGCACCTAAATGGCTTTCCTCTCTATTCCCTTGCCTTTTCTCTTTAAACCCCACTTAAGATCTTGGTCCATCATAGCTGACACTACCATGCACCTGGTTCTACATACTACCTTTCTCAAGTATGAATCTTCTTATATCTACAACCAGATTAGTCAGGAATCCCTTTCTTGAATACTGTCTTAGTTTAGACTGCTTGAATAGAATACCGTAGAGTGACTGGCTGATAAACAACAGAATTTTATTTCTCACAGTTCTAAAGGCTGGAAGTCCAAGACTGGGGTGTCAGCATGGTCATGTCATGGTACGGGTTCTTGTCTGGATTGTAGATTGCTGACTTCATATCTTTCCACAGTGAAGAGCCGAGAGAGGAAGCAATGTCTGTCATGATTCTTTCAAGGGCACTAATCTCATTTATGAGGACTCTGCCCTCATAACCTCTTTATCACTTTCCAAAGGTCCTACCTCCTAATATCATTACATTCAGGGAGAGGGCAGGGGTTCAACATGCAAATTTGGGGAGGGGAGCACAGTTCAGTTTATAACAGAGGTCTAAGTCAAAGCCAGGACTCCACACACATGAGTTGGCCATGATACAATCTATCCTATACCAGAAAAACGAGAGAACTATACAGATCATCTGTAGACTCCTTGGGGGTAGTCATGAAAAATCTAGAATCATGTGGTGGGAGGCTAAAATAATTAAACATAAAACAATCAAGAATGTATATAATGTTGAGAACATTCTGAAATGGTTAAGGCTAGAATTTTCTCGAGTTACATAACTATTTCTTCTAAATTTTCGAGATAATCACAGAAATTATCCTTCTCTCAAGGCTATTTGAACACTAAAGAAGTGGGCAAGAAATAGATTAAAATGTAAAAGAAATTAAAGTGAAGATGAAATTAAAATAAAAAGAAACATGTCAAAATGCTAGTAGTTATTTCTAGGTGCTATGGTTATGGGTAATTTTGATCTTTTTCTTTGCATCTTTGTGTATTTTCCACATCCTCTACAATGAACATGTGACTCTGATAAGCAGAAAGAAACTCCAAGAAGCTGTAAGATAAAGATAAAGATGAGGTCTTCCACATATTTGATGAAAGACAAATTAGGGTTCTTCTATCATCAGTTGGTGATTGCCATAACATGATAACATATCCTGTGAATTTCTAGGAAGAGTATGTGGTCACAAAAATCATATAATAAATACAATTTTCCATGGGCTGTAGGGATCGAGCATGCCAATGGTGTTGGGGATAACGAATAACTGAATCTTTCAGTGTTATCGATACTTTTGGGGAAAGCAAGAGAGGCACTGTTCAGGACTCCAGGGTCAGTGCTTTAGGTAATAGGCTTATAGTGAAGGGCTGTGAGTACAAAAAGAAACTGGTGACAGGACAGGGAGAACGCGAGACTCTAAAACCAGGATAGCAGCTGCCCAGACATGTTCTATAGGGAAGACACCAGTAAGAGTCAGAGATAAGAGACTTCCAGAAAGACACTTGTAACGTAAAGTCAAAATACTGTGGGACAAGGGGTAAAGAGTGAAGCATGGAAGCAGCATGGACAAGTAAGAAGGGCCAAAGGAGGAGCCACAGGCTAGGAAAGGGCATTTAAAAGTGTCTAGAAGGGCCTGTGCTGTAACTGATGTAGTCCAAACTTGAGGCTGAATTTGAAAATTTCAGTTCTTGCATATGAATTCAACTGTAACACCAGAGATGGTGAGAAAAAATAAGGGTGGGAAGGCTATGGAATCCAGAGGCCCTGTAAAGGATACTGAAGGGTCCTTGAAGGATATTGGTGGAAATTTGCCAAAAGACCGTGCAAAACAGAGGGAGGGAAAACCAGTGATCTGCTCTCCTTTGCCCCAGTGTGTTCCATATAGTTTCTTTGAACAACACGAGGAAGAAATGAACGCTGAATTCCTAAGCCTTTGGGTCAAACAGGTAACATAAACAAATGAAGCAGTCCAGTCCAGAGTGGTCTACAGTGTAGGCAAGAGCCCATCGTACTCTGCTTGAAGGGACAGCTGTGGAAATATGGGCTTATGGTTGCCAAGTCTGAGTTTTCAAGAAAAGCCAGATATCTGGATTTCTCTGAGAAGTGTTATTGTTAGTAACTAATCAAATCTCTAAAAAACCATCAAGTAAGTCAAAGAAGACATACACGGGGAGGAACATGGGGTCGGGGGCCTGGGCAAGTGTGTGACCCATTCCTGGACTCCTTCCTCAGTACAGCTGCAACTTTGGTTGTGGAATAGATTTAAACATGACACGCTATCTAGAAAGCATACAAATATCTGACCTTTGGCCAGTCCTGAGACTACCAGGAACACTCAAGCAGCAAAAGAAATTGGTATAATGGCATCATTGCTAATACCTTGGGGAGAGAATTACACAAGTTTAAGTAAGCCTAATGTCCAGATGTATAAAGAACAAAGTATAGAATCTGGGAATGACTTAAATGTGGGCCAGAGTCAATGCCTGAAAGCACTTGCATGCTGTTTTCTAGTAGAAAGCTGCACTTGAATACTGAAGAACAAAACCTGCCCCTGGGGGCAATTTTACAAAATAATACAGACTTGGCATATGCCATGGTAGTGATCAGAGAATTGATTAGTTAGGATTTCTGTGGCTTTGGATACATTTCCAGGTAAGAGAGATGTTACAGTGAATACAATTATCCACGTCCTAAGTGGATGGAAAGCTCAAGACTGCTCTGTTTCAGGTCGGAAAGTAGAAGTGCTTAAGTGCAGACCCCCTAAATGCTCAGAGGAGTGACAGAATTCAACAAGATTCCTACCACCTACACCAGGTTCATTAGTGTGTGTCCCCTTCTCCCTCCATTCATGTTCACTGAGAACCTGTAAATCTGACTTCCTTTGGAAATATGGTCTTTCCAGATACAAATAAGATGAGGTCGTACTGGATGCAGGGGGGCCCTGATACAATGATTGGTGTTCTTATGAGAAGAGGGAATTTGGACACAGACACACGTTGAAGGAAGATAACCATGTGATGGCAGAAGCAGATTTTGGAGTTGCCACCACCACACCCAAAGAGTGCTAAGGACTGCTGGCAACCAGGAGATTCCACAAGAGTCAAGGAAGGATTCTTCCCGCAAGCCTTTGCAGGAAGAAGCACGGCCCTGCTGGCACTTTGATTTCTAGCCTCCAGAACTGAGAGAACATATTTCTATTGTTATAAAATACCGAGTTTGTGATAATGTGTTATAGCAGCCCTAAGAAACTGAGATTTTTTTCAAGCTACTTCTGGAATGAAAGGCTTGCTGTGGTGGATTATACAATGACTTACAATTATGCCCCAAACTAGAGCAATATGGAGGGTACAAGATAAAGGCACAGGAAACATTCTGCCAACAGAGCATGAAAACCCTTGTTTTTGGAAAGAATGGAAATGAGGAATAATGACTAGTAACCAAATAGAGAGCAAAAGAACTTCCAGTTCCAATGGTGTTATACATAGCATTTATCCCAGAGTTGAACTAAATTTAATTTCATTTAAGGGAAACTACACATTACAGATTTAAAAAATTCTAGTCATCTTATCCTTTTCCAACTTAGTTTCCTTTCTGTAAAGAAAAAACCAAGCCCTGAAAAATAACTACAAGTCATTTTAGGTTCTTTACATATCTAAAGAACAAGATTAAATATTAAGTTATTTATAACTTTATCCCACTTCATATGCAAAAGTTTTCCTAATAAACACTTACATGATTGTTGAGGGGTGGGGTGCTTTTCGTTTGCCTTTGTAAAAATTTAAGATATAGTTATTTTTAAATCTGGTTATATTAGAAATAAACATAGTATTGATTTATCTATGGGTCTGCAGTGTTACTTTTTCTTTGGTTTAGCATTTCATGTCTCAGACCTTTCTTCTCATATCAGCTAGTCTAAGCCAAGGGAAAGGAAGGAGAGGCTTCATTTATCTCACTTGCTGCTGCTGCTGCTAAGTCGCTTCAGTTGTGTCCAACTCTGTGCGAGCCCATAGATGGCAGCCCACTAGGCTCCCCCGTCCCTGGGATTCTCCAGGCAAGAACACTGGAGTGGGTTGCCATTGCCTTCTCCAATGATGAAAGTGAAAAGTGAAAGTGAAGTCGCTCAGTCGTGCCCGACTCTTAGTGACCCCATGGACTGCAGCCCACCAGGCTCCTCCGTCCATGGGATTTTCTGGGCAAGAGTCCTGGAGTGGGTTGCCATTGCCTTCCCCGTTATCTCACTTAGAGGTTCAATTACTAAAACCACAACAATAACACGAACCATGCCATTAAGGCCTATCGTCCAACTAGATGTACTCACCCACATTATCACTACCAACTATAATTACTACCACCACACAGACCTTGGACCAAAAGCCTCTCTTACAATTTTGGTACATGTAAGTGAATTTCTTTTAAAAGTGCTGTTCATTAGGAAGGGTATTGCTCTGTATCATATTTGAATGATTTCTAGACTATAAGTGTCTGCTCATGTAAAACTCCAGGGTAGTACATAACTATAACATATGTGTGCCATACTCAGTTACATATTAAGAAAGTTTAAACACATCCACCTATTTACATCATATGATCCTGGCCAGCTCTGTGGGAACTGACACCTCAGACCACAAGTTATGCCTACTGGTAGCCTAAATAACATGACAGATAATACATATGTCATGATAATATTATAGATCATTTAAGGGTGTATAGGTAAACTGTGTGTGCTTCCTGTGTGATATATTTGTATTTTTTATACATTTATAATATATGTGTATAAATATATAACATATTTGATATTTCATATCATGAAAATGTCATTAAATAAAATATATATTTACAAATACATGATATATAAAATACTGGGGCTGACAGAGAATGATATCCATTTAAATTTCTGATTTGTGGAAAGGGTTTCAGTGGTTTCAACAATTGTCTTTAAAATAAGTAGATTTATGACAAACTAAAATTAAATTTAGAGTAATAAAATATCACTTATGTGTATTCTCTGTGTTGAAGGTAGACAGATGACTGTTTGGAGGAAAGAATCTTGCTGCATAGAACATTTAAAAATGTTTTGTGGAGGGCATTCCTGAGCTGCCTTTGGACCAAATTCTGACTCTGAACACTTTCACCCACAAGGAACCACCTCTATGTTCCAAGAAATAAGTCTCAGAGAGGCATCTTCCAAGGTCCTATGTGATAATTAACAAGACCCAGAAGGATAGGCGGAATTTACAGAGACTTCTGTTAAAAAAAGAAAATCATGAAAATGTACCTGGTCTAATTTGGATTTATCCATAAACAGGGAAACATTCCATTTTGGCATTAAAACATGGCTAAAATCAATTTTAAGAGATTTTATATTTACATACAGAGCATTTCACACAAATCTAATAAAGATATGCCTTTCTCTGAAACTGCCTGAGAGCTCTGTCATTATAAGCTCCTAATACATTAAAAGGTGCTCAAGGAATGTTCATAAATGAATAAACGGGTAAAAAAACCACTGCTTCTGAACACTGCCCTGTGATGCCCTTAATAAATTTATTCCACGGGATGACTCTGGGTGATTAAAATGGTATGCTCCCTTTCACTTAGGCCACTAAAAAGCTTAGAGCTAAATTTGTGATTTACTTCTAACAAACATAAAGGACCAGAGAGTATATATTTCAGTTTCCCATTCTTATCTCTGGTTTTATATTTCAATTACTGATTCCCTCAACTACTTCTCTTATTCTTCTGTATTGCATGTTCTTTAGAAGTGAGGTATAAAATAGACTAATAAAAAGAAGAATCTTTCTTAAAACCATAACACCTTACTAACGTCTCCTATAACACTCAGTGATTTTTTTTTTCAAAAGAGCTCTCCCCAAAGTAACCATTCTGCTTTGTTCTTAGTTGCTCAGTCGTGACTGACTCTTTGTGACCCCATGGACTGCAGCCTGCCAGGCTCCTCTGTCCATGGGGATTCTCCAGGCAAGAATCCTGGAGCGGGCTGCCATGCCTTCTGGGGATCTTCCCAACCCAGGGATTGAACCCAGTCTCTCACATTGCAGGCAGATTCTTTACCGTCTGAGCCACCAGGGAAGCCTGATTAACCATTCTATCTTTGGTAAATTCTAGAAAACCCTAGAGTTTAATGGGAAAGTTAGAAAAGCAATGGCCTAAGCCTCTGATCGTTGTTGGATCTGCTTGTCCCTCAAAAGGGAGGATATTCCTCTGAGGCAGTACTAAACGAAACAAGAGATTGAGCTGTTTGCTCTTGTGGCTTATATTTGCCACTTTCCTATAATGTACAGAAGCCATATGTTCCCAAAGGCTTAACTTTAAACACCAGGGTAAGAAGGTAAGAGAAACAAAAGAGGAGAGAGAATTGTCTGTGTCAGAGGCAACTCTCTACAGTTCTTTCCCACTGAATGTAGACATCAACTTAATTTTGGCCTAACAAATTTATGCTTAGTTTTTTTTTTTTTTCCTATGCTCTTTTATTCTCTTTAACATGCAATCCATTTAGGTTTCAAAATAGACTATTGTGTATGTGGTAACTTTCATTCCAAGACACAAACAAAAGTGCTTTTCAACAATTGTCCATGTCCATATTTAAGCAATTAGTTTAGACAATCATGTCAAGCCTTATACAATTCTGCACAATGGATTTTCTTTAAAGAATAAGATACAATTTAAGAAGCTGAAAGTAAGCTTAACTAGGAGAAAAACCCCAGGGGGCTAGACAGGAAATTCTGAAAACCCAGTCTCTATCCATGTATAGGAGTTAAGAAGCATAAAACCCACCTGGACTTGAAGGCTGCCTTCAGCTGATATGTCAAAAGAGAGGAATGGATTCCTGACTTGGGTTTTGTTTTCCCTGTTTAAATGGTAGTCCAAGAAAGTAGAATAAGAAAAGGGCTGCTTTGGTTCTCTGCAGCCAGCTCCACTCTCCCTTCCTTCTCTTATTCCCTGCCCCTTGTCCTCTGCCACCCCAACTAATGCTTCAGGCAGCTGCTACACTAAGGTGGTGGCTGTGCCCAAGGCTCTGAAGATGAGGGAAGGGGAGAGACAAGGGGGAGCTCTGTGACTAAGGTGTAACCCAGTGCAGGGATGGGTAAGTGAGCTAAGTGTAACCCTGCTGCTAGTCTTCCTGGTAGAATCGAGACCATAGAGAAGGTATGTGGTCCAGACTTGTCTGTCTCCTTCCATGAGGGCAGCTTAGCAGAGCTTGGGATTCCAGCGTTTGAAAGGAGGACAGGACAAGAATGGAGGAAGATGATGGAAACAAAGTGGACATGGAGTGTGGCTAGGTGCTCCATACATCCCAGTCTGCCTGAGATAGTTCTGGTATTATTAACTGTGTCTCCCTTTTACTCTCCACAGCTCTGACCCAGTGTTTCTTAGGAGTGCATATTTGTACTGTATGGAGACAATTCTTCCTTTCAGGAGACTGCTTTGCTCAGTGTAGAAAATTTAGCAGACCTACTTCTGTCCACTAAATGCCAACAGCATCCTCCCCCCACCCTATCATTTTTTGCACACCCTGTCATTTTGACAAGCATAAATGTCCTCCCTCTTTTCAAATGCCTTCTGGGGAGAGTAGTAAAGCCCTGGTGAAGTCACTGAATGCTTTCTCAGTGAAGAAATAAGTAAGGTGAGGTTCAGAGAGGTGGAATGATTTAAGGCCATTGCTAGAAAAGGACCCAGGAATTAACTGTTTCTTAATTTGACATACTGTGCTCCTTCCAGGACAAAATCCTACTGTCCCATGACACACCTGTAGCTGAATCACTATCTGCAGAGGCCCAAACTGCAGGAAAGAATTTACATGTGGTAAAAGCAGTGTTTTATTTGTGACCACTTACTGGTGTGTAGTCAGTAGTCAAGCTTCATAACGTTGAAAAATACCATTATTATTAATAACCTTTGAAACTACCAAGGGTTAGGAAGCTACTGACTTTAGATTTTAAAACACATGACATATGGAGGTAAGTCACAAATGCTTTCCAGAAAAGGCATAAGGTTGTCATTATTTTTTAAATCAATGAAGCTTGAAACAGGGATTTACCAGTTAACAACAATGGCACCTATAAATACACTTTTGAAGAATCTTTTCTTCAAGGAACTAAAAACCTTTTTTTCTTCCAAAAATTTTTAAGATTACAGTATTCTCAAAACAAATCAATAACAACACTTACCTCCTATGGTTCTCATTAGTTTGACTTTCTGAATAAGATTTAATCCTGAAAATAACTCTAGGAGGCAGGCTGAGAAAGTATTATTCCCATTCTGTATGCATGCATGCATGCTCAGTCACTTCAGTCGTGTCCAACTCTGTGCGATCCCGTGGACTGTAGCCCCCCAGGCTCCTCTGTCCATGGAGTTCTCCAGGCAGGAATACTGGAGTGGGTTGCCATGCCCTCCTCCAGGGCATCTTCCTGACCCAGGGATTGAACCCACATCTACTGCGTCCCTGCACTGCAGGCGGATTCTTTACCGCTGAGCCACCAAGGGAGCCCACCGACCAAGAAATTGGGGTTGAGAAATTTTAGGGGCTTGCTAGAGGGTCGGACCTCAGTCCAGCATTCTTATATCTTGGAAACTCAAGTCAGGAGCACTGTTGAGTCAACTATTACACTTACCTAAATAATTCCACCTCTTTCTCCAGCATTTAGGAGAAAATATTATTTCCTTCACAGAATTACTCATGGTTGTTTGTAGTCACTAACAGTAGGACTCCTGAGCCATGGGGAACGGGCAAACTGGGCTGCTGGCACACTCACCACTCACTGAGCACTTACTTTGTCTCAGGCCTTGGCTGAGGCACTGAGGCCACAAAGGCTAATCAGAGCTGGCTTGCCTTTGATGGGTTCAAAACCATCTTGAGAGCACCTTTAATATTTTCAGTCAGAGCTGACTCACTTCTGTTACCCTGAGCTGATATGGCCAAACGGTTCACCATGACTGGCTGGCTGTGCCCAAACCAGGATCCTTCCCTGGAATGCCTAAGTGACCCCTCTTTCGCTCAGCCCTCCCCTCACAAAACCCTCAACAACAACAGACTGTAACATGAACTCCAAACCCTGGGACACAGTCTTTGTGTAGATAAGTTCTAGAAATAAACCTATGGCACACCAGTTGGACTACTACTGCTACATTAAGAAAAACAAAAAGGTTGTTTATTTGGTTTTGCTGACAACATTGAGAAGCAGATGAAGAATGATCTGACACTTTCGTCTACATTGTCAAAGAACGATGATTTTCAATTTCTCTTTTAGACACATTTGGAGTAGGAGGAGAGGTGCAGTGTCTACAACTAAGCTTCTATACAGCTCTAAAGTAGTTACTGGGATCTAAACTGCTGTAATATCCTGTGCTGAGCAATTTCAAATATTCTAGAGATTAGATTCATAGGCTTATCAGTACTCTGGAGATTTGATTCGCTTGTTACTGTGAATACTGGCAACTGCAGCTTTGGGTGGGGGCAGGGGGAACCTCATATGAAACAGTTCCTCACCATCCCCTAGTGTCTCCATTCCCTCTTCTTAATAAATAAAGCAAGCATGTGGCAAAAATGTTTCTATTTTTCACCAAGAATACAGATGTGACAGCTTCTTCCCCTCCTCTTCTCTCATCCTCCCTCCTCAGCTCCATCTTTTCCCCTCCCTACCAAATGACCTCATTCCTGCGCAGAAAGGACACCAGCTGCAGGGAGGGTGCCTGCACCAAGTGGGATCATTATCATCATTAGGAATGCCAAGACGCTCAGATGGCCTCATCCACATGCGCCGTGTGCTACAGCTCTGCGGTCTCCCAGCATCCACAACCAGGCTGCTGTCTGGAACTGGAAAGGCTGGGCCTTCCTGAAAATTGCATTACTAAAAAACCGTTTAGATACTTCTTAACAAATCCATAAGTGACAGGAGCAACAATGAATATAACCTGCCAGGATGATGAACCTGGTGGCAGCCTTAAAAGTCATTTGGGTGCAAAATTCCCATTTAAGAAAAATGAAGACATGTGAATTTTCAGGGTGAGAATTGTTACGAGCTTGTTTGCAAGGGGAGGGCTGTCTAGAAAATAAAAATTAGAAAAAGAAATCTAACATACAGGCAACAATAAAAGGTAATGTTATGATCTCTATTTTCACAGGCACATCCCTGTAGATTCAGGTTCATTTCTTCATGGGCTCATTCACTCTTCTCCACACTACTGTCTGTTCATTAGTGCTAACACATTCCAGAGAATGAGGCTGTGAGGTTTTATGAGACACAGTGGGAACAGCAATTACCATACACTGAGTGCCTACTTATGAGCTGGGCATAGGGCTGTGCTAAATGCATGCTTCTCAACATCTCTGCACAGACAGATCATTACTTCCATGTTACAGATGAGACAACTGAGGCTCAGAGAGGCTTCCTACGTCCTCTTTTTACAAACTCCTTCTCAGTGGTCTTGTCCACACTCTCAGCTTTAAATGTCATCTATAAGCTATTATCCAATTTACATCTCTAGTCTAGATATCTCTTCCGAGCTCCAAATCTGTTCTTATAATTAAATACCTGCACGACATCTTCATTAGGATGAATCACAAACATTATAGATCAAACATGCCTCAAACTGAATGTGGGATCTACTCTTGCCCGCCTCCCCCATCTCACCCCACCCCTAGGCTAGGCTCTACCCCAATGTCAGAAACTGGAAGTCATCAGTGACGCCCTCATCTTCTGCAATGCCACCAATCCTGGGAGCCATCAAGTCTGGTAAACTCTAAATCTCCTAAACCTGTCTTGAATCCATCAATCTTGACATTGACTGCCACCATCATCACTCACCTGGAAAATGTCATTAGTCTCCCTGGTTTCCTTTTTATACTTCCCTAGTCCAGCGTGTGATGAGATTTAAAAAAAAAAATCGGTGTGATTCAAACATAAATATGATCATGTTTATCCTTCTCCCACCCCTACAAAAAACCTTCTACTGTTTCAGTTCAGTTCAGTTCAGTCGCTCAGTCGTGTCCGACTCTTTGCAAACCCTTGAATCGCAGCACGCCAGGCCTCCCTGTACATCACCAATTCCCAGAGTTCACTCAGACTCACATCCATCGAGTCAGTGATGCCATCCAGCCATTTCATCCTCTGTCGTCCCCTTCTCCTCCTGCCCCCAATCCCTCCCAGCATCAGAGTCTTTTCCAATGAGTCAACTCTTCACATGAGGTGGCCAAAGTACTGGAGTTTCAGCTTCAGCATCATTTCCTCCCAAGAAATCCCAGGGCTGATCTCCTTCAGAATGGACTGGTTGGATCTCCTTGCAGTCCAAGGGACTCTCAAGAGTCTTCTCCAACACCACAGTTCAAAAGCATCAATTCTTCGGCGCTCAGCCTTCTTCACAGTCCAAGTCTCACATCCATACTTCTCACTGCTTACTGGTCGCTATTAGAAAAGACCCAAAGTCTCCTCAGTGCCTACAAGGCCCTCTTTAATACCCATTCCCCACCCCTCACTTTCGCTTCTGAATCTCTCCACTTTCCTCTCATTCACTGAGCTCTAGTCTAGCTTGTCTTCTCTCAGTCCTTTTTTGCATCAAGTTCCTTCTTGACTCTGGTTTTGGAGGCTTGGCCCTCAGCCTGTGATCCTCTTACGTTGCCTCTTCATCTGGCTAACTCCTACCTATTCTTTAAGTCTCAGCTTAAATATTATTTCACAGAATTGTTTTCCCTGCTCCTTTGACTCAATTAAATACCCTGTGTGTTTCTTATTTTTTATCTTTACTATTATTGAAGTATGTATTTGAAAACTTATTCTTCTTTGGCTTTCCCAACTGGAGTATAAACTTAACGAGGTAAAGAAAGACCATGTCTGTCTTGTTAACAACTGCATTCATCATGCCTAATGCAATGCCTGGAACACAGAAGATAATCAATATCTGTTAAGTGAATAGAAGAGACAAATAACTTGCTCAGGGTCACAGCATTTGAACCCAAATCTCTCTGTCCTTAAGTGCATTCTCTTTGAAAACCTTGCAAAGCAGAAAAGAGGACTTTATAAATTCAACATATCATAATCAGTTTTAGGGATATATATTTCCCAAGTCTCCAAGTACTAACTGACTGAAATGGATGGATGGATGGATGGTTATATGGCTGAAAGGAATGGGGCCTGGGAGTAAGGTGGGATTGGGAGGAAACTACCTCCCACAGTCTATGTGACATAAAAACATCTACCGACCTTCATGAGTACTCATAATAGACAAACGAGAGTATGGATTCGAGAGGGGAGATCATTAGAGATTGCTAAGCTGCTGCTGCTGCTGTTGCTAAGCTGCTTCAGTTGTGTCCAACTCTGTGTGACCCCATAGATGGCAGCCCACCAGGCTTCCCCGTCCCTGGGATTCTCCAGGCAAGAACACTGGAGTGGGTTGCCATTGCCGTCTCTAATGCATGAAAGTGAAAAGTGAAAGTGAAGTCGCTCAGTTGTGTCCGACTCTTAGCAACCTCATGGACTGCAGCCTACCAGGCTCCTCCGCCCATGGGATTTTCCAGGCAAGAGGACTGGAGTGGGATGCCATTGAAGCTGCTACAAGTCTGAACAGAAAACATTTAAAACCAAGGGAACAAATCTTTAATATGGCTGAAAAGAGCAAAGGTAGAAAGATTTTGAATAGACAAAATATCATCTTTTATGAAGGAAGAAAAATTACTGAAGGTTGTTTTTGCATATATCTCCTGTGTGTGTGTGTGTGTGTGTGTGTGTGTGTGTGTGTGTGTGTGTGTGTGTGTCTAGGATGTGGTACAGATAAAGCAGAAGAGGATGAAGAATGGACTGTTGGGAATGCCTGAAGAAAGCTTCTTTGACCTTTGAGGAACAGGGAATAATTCTTTTCCATCTGAGACCTAAGATATTTGCCTCTGTCAATACTTTCCTAAAAGTGTTTTCTGCTTGGTGGGCTGTCAAGACCAACACAGGGTATTTAGGCCCTTATTCCTTGAGTCTGGTCATACAATCCAATTTTCTTCTAATAAATGCAAGACTTCACATTTTTCGACAATGAATGTAGACTTCTTACATTTGCCCAAGTTTTCAAGGTCTCGGAACTTTGGCTTTGTTCCTCGACTTAAACCCTTTTATTTTCTTGAACTGTCCAAGCTTCTCCCAAGTTCTCAATTATTAGGAACTTTTTAGGAAAGTTTATTTCTCATGTTGCTGTCCATTTGTAAGGATGAAATGGTGTGATAACATTAGGTTATCAGCTTTTTGGCAAAAGAAAAAGATAACAAAAACAAAAACCTGTTCTCCATTTCCTCCTCCGGTTCTCCGTAAGAGATAACAAAACTCTTCTGTAAATTCAGTGTCATCCAGCATGGTTGAAATTGTTCTGATTAATTACATACTTTGGTTAATAGTGTCTCAACCACACATGAAACACCAATTTTCAAATAATTAAAATAACATATACTTAGGGACAGGGGAGCCTGGTGGGCTGCCGTCTATGGGGTTGCACAGAGTCGGATACGACTGAGGCAACTTAGCAGCAGCAGCAGCAGTAGTAAAATGACACAGGACTCTAACGTCATCTTCTAATGAATCAGAAGGTGCACAGGATCCTGTAGTTTGAACATTTTGATCATTTTACTGCATGATTGTGCTTAGCAGCTGGCTAATGAAACATTAGATAACAGAGTTTACAGTATCTATCATTGGCTGGTCACAGAGCCAACTGCATTTGCTACTAGTTGGTTTTCTATTAGAATACAAAAAAACAAAATGAAGCTATACATTGATTTTGACATTTATGGTACTAAGTTCTGTAACTGGATAATTCTGTTTGTTTCAAGGTTTTGGGGGCATTTTCTGATTTCAGTGACTAAGTTTTTTTCCTTCAGTGTCATGATTTTTGCCCTTTTCAGCTCCTTTAATATTTGATAATAACTTCAAAGACAACGGCCTAGCATTTCTATTGATCTGACAATGTTTTAGGAAAAGATCAAGATCCTGGTCTTATGGCAAGAGAAAAAAGGACATAGAAGGAGACCTATGTTAGAGGAAGAAGTGACAAAGAATGCACTTCCCAGGTGGCGCAAGTGGTAAAGAATCTACCAGTCAGTGCAGGAGATGCAAGAGAGTTGGGTGATCCCTGGATTGGGAAGATCCCCTGGAGAAGGAAATGGCAACCCACTCCAGTTATTTCTTGCCTGGAAAATTCCATGGACATAGGAGCCTGGTGGGCTACAGTCCATGGAGTTGCAAAGAGCTGGACACAACTGAGCACACCACACGCTAGACAAAGTGACAGAGACAATGGAACAGAGAACAGAGGAAGGAAGGGCTCACGCCCTGACAGTTCAAAAGCTGCAGACCGTGCCTTTCTGTTGCATCTTCCATGGCCACTATTTTAAAAGTGGAATTGTAGCTGGGGTCTATGGACATGAGAGACTATCATTTTGAAAGAAGAAAAGGCTGAGAGAAACCAAGGCACAACATGAATTATACTTTCCCTGACTTTTATAGTTTAAAAAGATCCCCAGTAGACTTAAAACCATGCCATGTAGCCATAAAATACTCCATTTCACCCCATAGCTTGGCTGTCTACACTCATTCCCCACTCCCCAAAATGAATACATACAACAAATTCTATTTTCTTTTTTTTTTGGGGAGGGCAATTGTTGATTAATGAATCATCTTTCCTGTAATTTTTATTTTTTGTAGACTTAGTTTGGCTAGGTTCCCTGGCATTCCTGTTGAGATATGTAATGGAAAATTTGACCTCACACTCTTTGCTTTTTTGTAACATCACAAAACACTGATATAACAGATTTACAAAAAAGTAGCTTGGAAATGAAGGGATGCACACAAAAAGAGAAAACTCAGTGTGGAAAGGAACAAAGATACATTAAATCATCTGGAAAGTAAATATTTAGCTTCACAGACATGGAGTTACATTTATCTTTAAGAACAGCTCATTTGTTACAGCCTAGGATGTCACAGTGTTTCCATCATAATTCTGCTTTTCTAAAGAGATTATAAACCAGACATAAAAAGTCATTCTCAAAATTAACTTGGAACACAGGCAGCCCATGTTGTAGATCTTGTAACTTTTTCCCAAAATGGTGATTTAGGGAGGGGCAGACAGAATAAAGGTGTCAGTAAGTGATTTCTTGCGTTTAGTCATATCTCAGTTGAAATAAAAGCTTGGCAATCATCCTTCTGTGATCACATCCAAAAGTCTATGGAAAATGTAACAGGTCATACAGAGTCAACTTTGGTACCGTGAAACTTGGGATTTGGCAGAAGAGACATGCTTTAGGACAGGTCTGTCAGCAGAACTCATGGAATGAACAAAATGGCTGTTAAAACTGTCTTTTTACATGTTAATATAATGAGACTGTACTACTCAAGATGAGACTATGCTCTCTTCCCAAAGTTAAAGGAATCAGTTCTTTAAATGTACAGTCCTAAAAATCTTCTAGGTCTTATTTGGTCTCTGGCTTCTCTGATCTACTCACACTGAGGAGGACACTGACCCAGCCCACTGACTATGAGATGAGAAATCACTGACTTAAAGAGTCCCACATGGCTCCCACCACCAGCCTCTCCAAAGGCCACAGGGCCCTGGTATAGGGCGTCCAATGAGGTGTTCATGATAGCAACAGAGAGTGACGTGTGTATTCTCAACCCTCACAAGTCCCCATGGTTGTCAGAATGCATATACAGAGAGTTCAGTTTATTAACCATCTGGACATGCTGAAAAAGGAAGAAAGGAAAGAGCAGATGCAGAGAAGGCTGCACAAATCACTACTTAGTTACTCAGGCTGCTGGAAAATGCGCAGATGTTTCTTGATGGTACCTAAGTTGTTTCTAAAACCACTGTCACATCTGTGTAGTCTTGTCTATAAAAATGCAGCATTATTAATTGGAACTATACAAATAATTTTCAGTGGAAAAAGCTTTATTATATACCACTGATGGACTGGATGAGTAATCTTTATTGAATGATAATGATTTTTGTTTTTTTTAGAAGAGGGAGTTACAACAGGAGAACCCTGACTTATGCAAATAAGCCACAAGAGAAGAGTTTCTCTTTGTTTTTATGTTGTAAGTGGTAACAGATGGCTACCTATTCCAGAGACTGTCTTAGGTTTTACTTCTCACTGATTTGGCAGACGCAGACAAAAGGTATTCAGACAGCTTGGAACAATTGTATTTATCCACTTATAAAATGCAGGTGGACTGATAAAGAAAGCTTTTAACTACAAAGAGAACCATTAGGGAAAAAATTAGTATGTGCCACTTAATATCCTGTTTAAGGGAAGCATGAGATTTTGGTTTAAAAAAATTGGTGATATATTAAAATATCAACTCCAGGGAGGATGTTCTTCTAGAGTCTTCTGAATTCCTAAGAAAATTTCTAGGTCTTATTTGGTCTCTGGCTTCTCTGATTTACTTACACTATGGATGTGAGAGTTGGACTGTGAAGAAAGCTGAGCACTGAAGAATTGATGCTTTTGAACTGTGGTGTTGGAGAGGACTGTTGAGAGTCCCCTGGACTGCAAGGAGATCCAACCAGTCCATTCTAAAGGAGATCAGTACTGGGTGTTCTTTGGAAGGACTTGATGCTAAAGCTGAAACTCCAGTACTTTGGCCACCTTATGCGGAGTTGACTCATTGGAAAAGACTTTGATGCTGGGAGGGATTGGGGGCAGGAGGAGAAGGGGACGACAGAGGATGAGATAGCTGGATGGCATCACCGACTCGATGGTTGTGAATTTGAGTGAACTCTGGGAGTTGGTGATGCACAGGGAGGCCTGGCGTGCTGTGATTCATGGGGTCGCAAAGAGTCAGACGTGACTGAGCGACTGAACTGAACTGAACTGAAATGACTGAACCTTACATTAACTTGAAGTAAATTTTACCCTACACTTGCCCTGGGGTATTAAACCAAATTGGTATTTTGGTAGAACCCCACTTAAATCAGCTTTATACTTTTCAGCTCTGAATATTCCTGTGAGTCTTGTGTTCATTCATGGGATGTACTCCTGTGACCAAAAACACTTAAGAAACAAAAACTGATCAGTCTTTTTTTGCGATCAAGTTAATATGTGAAGTGGAACAATTGAATCAGGCAAAAAGCATAATGATTTACATCATTACAGTGAAAGAGCTGGACGTTTTTGATAAACTATCATTTTAAGACAGCAATTTTCACAACAATAAAACAGAGGTGAAAAGTACCACTTCTTATTTTCTTCTATAAGTATTAAATTTAGGAACATCTATTAATGCTATAGGGCTTCCCTGGTGGCTCAGACAGTAAAGAATCTGCCTGCAATGCAGAAGACTCGGTTTGATCACTGGGTCAGGAAGATCCCCTGGAGAAGGGCATGGCAACCCACTCCAATATTCTTGCCTGGAGAATTCCATGGACAGAGGAGCCTGGAGGGCCCCAGTCCATGGGGTTGCAAAAAGTTGGACAGGACCGAGCGACTAACACTTTCACTTTTCTCTCACTAACGCTATTGGGCTTCCCAGGTGGCTCAGTGGTAAAGAATTCACCTGCCAATGCATGAGATGCAGGAGACGTGGGTTTGATCTCGGGGTCAGGAAGATCCCCTGGAGGAGGAAATGGCAACCCATTCCAATACTCTGGACTGGAAAATTCCATGGACAGAAGAGCCTTGAGGGCCCCAGTCCATGGGGTTGCAAAGAGTCGCACATGACTGAGCGACTAGGCACGCGTTAATGCAGAAATTAATGAACTTGTTCCCCAACATCAAATTCTCATTTCCTTATGCAAACAGTTTTGAATGTATATATCTTTTCAGTGACATTTCATTCATATGCAGACAAACATATATACTGTATATATATATACACAAATACATATTCTGTCCTCCTTTTATTATATGCAAATGGTAGCACTCAACATACACTGCTCTGTCTGTGCTTTTTGGACTTAACATTATACTTTGGAGATCTTTCCATATCAATACATAAAGACTTTTCCAGTCTTTGTTTATTGTAAAGTGAAAGTGAAAGTGAAGTCACCCAGTCGTGTCCAACTCTTTGCGACCCCATGGCCTAGTAGCCTACCAGGCTCCTCCCTCCATGGGATTCTCCAGGCAAGAGTACTGGAGTGGGTTTATTCCACCAATATTAAACATCCTTATCAAAGTACATTTATTTCCAATCTTTTGCTATGACAATGTTAATTTTTAAATTAAATCAAACTGTTTATAACAAAATACATTTGACTGATGAGTTTTTGCTTGCTGCTATGTCCTAACCCAATGCTCTAGGAACAGAAATTAAGTTTAAAAAAAAAAAGAGGAAGAGGCAAGATGGGGTCTTGGCTAATCGGTTTTTGGATAACAATGTCTTACTCTTTTTTTCTGTGCTTAGTAAAGCAATATTTTTAGGATAGCCTTAAAATAATAGACGTGTTATCTCAGTACTATTCTTATTATTTCTGTAACAGTTATATTTTAATGAGAAGAAGACAAAAAAAAGGGAAAACTCAAGAAGTTCAGAGCTAGCTCTCTTAAGGCATGGATTCAAATGACCTGAAAAAAACTACTCAGGTAATTGGGAAAGAGAAATCTGAAGTACAGCCTTAGCTCTGCAAAAGCCTTAATCTGTATTTTGGAGCAAGTTATCAATCACCCTTATTTTCTTCAAAAGCATGTAAGCACAAATACAGAACCAACTCTATGTTGTGAGGAGCTCTGCAAAGCAAGCCAGCCAGATGCAGCAACTCTTAGTGGAAGAGAGCTAAAAGAAATGCAGCTATACCTCTCTTTACAGATGGGGTTTGGGAAATTGTCTATATTCATTACATTTTTAAAAATCTTATAATTTTAATAGAAAAATTATTAAATGATTTCTGTAGCAAATTTGTTGGGAGAAAACATTTTATATTCCCCAGCTCATCTTTTAGTATGAATTTCAGATTTCAGTATTTTGAATTAGCTTTATTTAAATTGAAGACAACTAACTCTCTGTGCCTGTGTGTATGAATATGTGTGTAGTTGCTTTGTTTTAGCATTTAAATTTTTAAAATTTTGAATCAACTTCAAACTTGAGAGAAGTTGCAAGAAGAGCATAAAAAACTCTTCCATCTTCTATCCAGATTCACCAAGTGGTAAAAATCTGCTTCTTTTTCTCTTTCCATATATACATTGTTTTCCTAAGCCATCTGAGTTGCAGATATCATGTCCTTTTGCCACTAAATATTTCAATATATATTTCCTAAGAACAAAGGTAATCACTTAGTTTATGACAGCACAATAAAAATAAGGAGAATTACATAGTCACATTATTATTATTTAATTCACAGAACTAACTTGAATTTTACCAACTATCTCGATAATGCAACTTTTTCCCTAGTCCAGGATCCAAACTGGCATCAAATATACGTGTAAATATTCCTTTCTCTTTGGTTTTCTTTAACCTGAAATAGCTCCTCAGCTTTTCTTTGTGTATCAGGACACTGACACTTTTGTAGAGTATCTTTCACTTTGCGTTTGTCTGATATTTCCTTAACATTAATTATGCATTTTTGGAGACAAGGATATCACAGATGTCTTTCTCAATGCATAACATCAAGAGGCACATGATGTCAGTCTGTTTGACTACTTGTGAGTTTAATTTTGATCACTTGGTTAAGGTGTGACTATCAGGCCTTTCCACTCGAATGCTACTATTCCCCATGGATGTTACTAGGTTGGTGCAAAGTAATCACAGTTTTGCATCATTGAGCTTGGCATTTGACATTGCAGTACATTCTTAAATGTGGTTGTGTCTACATGATTTTAATGTGCATTCCCTAGCTTTATCTTTTTTTTTTGCTAATGACTTATTACTTGTTGTTTATTTTATATTTATTTTAGATTATGGAAATGATGTTACACAAAAAGCAAATTATAGCAATTTTAAAATTTGATTTCAAAATGGGTCATAAAACAGTGGAGACAACTCACAATATCAACAACCTATCTGGCCCAGGAATTGCTAACAAATATACAGTGCAATGGTGGATCAAGAAGTTTTGCAAAGGAAATAAGAGCCCTGAAAATGAGGAGTGTTGTGGCCAGCCATGGGAAGTTGACTATGACCAACTGAGAGGATCATCAAAGCTGATCCTCTTACAATTACATGAGAAATTGCTGAAGAACTCAGTGTCTGCCACTCTATGGTCATGTGGCATTTGAAGCAAACTGGAAAGGTGAAAAGGCTTGATAAGTGGGTGCCTCGTGAGCTGACCACAAATCAGAAAAATCATCATTCTGAAGTCTCATCTTTTCTTATTCCATGCAACAACAATGAACAATTTCTCAATCGGATTGTGACATGGGACAAAAAGTGGATTTTATATGACAATCATTGATGACCAGTTCAATGGTTGGACCAAGAAGTTCCAAAGTACTTCCTAAAGCCAAACTTGTATCCAAAAAAGGTCATAGTCACTGTTTGGTGGTCTGTCGCTGGTTTGATCCACTATAGCTTTCTGAATCCTGGCTAAACCATTACATCTGAGAAGTATGCTTGGCAAATCAGTGAGATACACTGAAAACTGCAAAGCTTGTAGCCAGTATCAATCAATGTAACGGGCCCAACTCTTTTCCATGAAAACATCCCACTGTACGTCGCACGACCAACACTTCAAAAGTTGAACAAATAGGGCTATGACATTTTGCTTCATCTGCCATGTTCACCTGGTCTCTTGCCAACCGACTACCACTTCAAGCATCTCAGTGTCTTTTTGCAGGGAAAATGCTTCCACAACCACTAGGAGGTAGACAATGCTTTCCAAGAGTTCATTGAATCCTGAAGCACAGATTTTTATGCTATGGGTATAAACAAACATTTCTCCCAGAGTTTCTTCAAACTCATGTCCATTGAGTCAGTGATGCCACCCAACCACCTCATCCTCTGACATTCCCTTCTCCTTCTGCTTTCAGTCCTTCCCAGCATCAGGGTCTTTTTCAGTGAGTCGGCTCTTCACATCAGGTGGCCCAAGTATTGGAGCTTCAGCTTCAGCATCAGCCCTTCCAATGAATATTCAGGGTGGATTTTCCTTAGGATTGCTTGGGTTGCTCTCCTTGCAGTCCAAGGGACACTCAGGAGTCTTCTCCAGCACCACAGTTCGAAAGCATCAATTCTATGGTGCTCAGACTTCTTTACAGTCCAACTCTCACATCCGTACGTGACTGCTGGATAAATCATAGCTTTGATGATACGGACTTCTGTCTGCAAAATGATGGGTCTACTTTTTAATATGCTGTCTAGGTTTGCCATAGCTTTCCTTCCAAGGAGCAAGTGTCTTAATTTCATGGCTGCAGTCAATGCCTGCAGTGATTCTGGAGCCCGAGAAAATAAAATCTGCCACTACTTTCCCTTTCTCACCATTTATTTGCCATGAAGTGATTGGACTGGATGCCATGATTTTTGAATGTTGAGTTTTAAGCCAGCTTTTTCACTTTCCTCTTTCACCTTCATCAAGAGGCTCTTTAGTTCCTCTTCACTTTCTGCCATTAAAGTGGTATCATCTGCATATCTGAGATTGTTGATATTTTTCCTGGCATTTTTATTCCAGCTTGTGAGTCATCCAGCCTGGCATTTCACATGATGCACTCTGCATATAAGTTAAATAAGCAGGGTGACAATGTACAGACTTGAAGTACTCCTTTCCCAATTTTGAACCAGTCAATTGTTCCATGTCTGGTTCTAACTGTTGCTTCTTGACTTACACACAGATTTCTCAGGAGGCAGGTAATGTGGTTTGCTATTCCCATCTCTTTAAGAATTATCCACAGTTTGTTGTGAATCACACAGTCAAAGGCTTCAGTGTAGTCAATGAAGCAAAAGTAGATTTGGCATTTTTTGCAATTCTCTTGCTTTTTCGATGATCCAGCAGGTATTGGCAATTTGATCTCTGGTTCCTCAGCTTTTTCTAAATCCAGCTTGTACATCTAGAATTTCTCAGTTCACATACTGATGAAACTTAGCTTGAAGGAATTTGAGTATAATCTTATTAATTTGGGTCATTTTTAAAATTCCATATATAAGTGATATTATACAATATTTGTCTTTCTCTGTCTGCCTCACTTTAATCTCTAGATCCATTCATGTTGTTGCAAATGGTATTATTCATTCTTTATTTTTTATGGATGAATAATATTCCACTGTATGTATGTATGCGT
The DNA here is from genome assembly GCF_023091745.1 of Budorcas taxicolor. Taxonomy (NCBI): domain Eukaryota; kingdom Metazoa; phylum Chordata; class Mammalia; order Artiodactyla; family Bovidae; genus Budorcas; species Budorcas taxicolor. The sequence goes on along the minus strand of NC_068910.1, from coordinate 109,055,195 downwards.
GTGTGTGTATATATAATTTAAATAATTGATAGTCAAAACATTAAAACCAGAAAGTAGAAAGCTACAGTCATTTAGATACCTTACTCTAGGGTGAAAAAACCCACCTCAGACCGATACACACACACACACACACACACACACACACACACACACACACTGATAAGTGTGGACATTCTCCTGAGGCTGCTTATTTAACAGGAAGTCTTGGCTTGTAAAGCATGGTGCTCCTTCCCATTAGGAAAACTGACACTGTTATCCTTGATCAGCATAACTTCAAGAAAGCTGGTTTTGACTTATAAGGGGTTAGCCATCATAAATCTGAACTGACTTACTAGTCAATATTTTCTGTTAAATTTAAAACAACATGTCTGCTTAGTCTGACTGATAAGGCAATATACTCAAGTGACTAAGAATAGCCAATTCAGATGGGATTTGAGGCCCCCAATCATTTTTTTCCTTTATTCAAGCAACAGAAAGAACCTTTTAGGGTTCTAAAACTAAATGACAACCTTTTATCCGATGTTGATTTAAAAGGTGCATTCCTTACAAAAGCTAGTGTTAAAATGCTAGTGAGTTCTTTCCATTATGTCTGGGTACAATCTGAATGCTCACATTCTGTAGCTTGCACATTTTAAATAAATACAGACCAAATAACTTCTTATTGCTGCCAGGAGCATAGATTTTCTCCAGACAGTAAGTGGTACGTTAGCACATATTTGTCTCCTGGCTGCAGCTTTTTTTTCCTCCCTGATTTCCTTGACATACTAGTGGGACAATCTAGAAAAATCAATATTGTGATACATACAGATCAGGAAATTATCTCCTGATGGAGTTTTGTGTCTGTAATCACCAGCAGCCAGTCTTGCTAATTTCAACAGATGATGATGCAAATATACTTTTTTTCTTAAGTGTATTAATGTTATTAATGTAAGCAAAATAAAGCATGGCAGGGTCAATAACAGCAACCATATTTCTTCAACTGAATATCCATACTGTATGTCTGGTTGTAGTTTCAAAGAAATCTGGATTGAATAACATGATTCACATATGAAAAGACTGCTAAAAACTGGATTTTGGTTTCATTCAGTCATACAAAAAACAGCCATTTTGTACTATATTGCCACATTCAGAGAAAATGAAATTGCTTGCTCTGAGACACATATACTGGACAGCTGAATCCTGAACACAATTCATAGAAAGAATAAAATTGAGCGGGCTAAGAAGAGGGATAAATCACCTGATATTCTCGGTACACCAGGGACTTTTATTTAATTCTGATCTGTCAAAGAGGCACTATCGGAAATTCATTAAGCTTTCCAACTTTCCTACTGAATATCTGAAATACTCTCATCCTAGTACTGAAATACTCCCTCCAGATTACTGGGTAAAAATTTAGGGTCTAGCAGTTGAGGAGCAGTAAATGTCTTGGCATGGAAAAGTTAACATAGAGCTCAAGTTAAGGAATCCTGGTCTTGCAGACAGTGTTTTGCAGTGGAAGTTTTACAACGTTACAAGCATTAGTCATAACCTTCAAGATAACAGCAAGCTCTAGGAACTGTGATTTTCAAAGGGGATGTGGGAATGAGGGTTTTGATGGAAGCTTTCCAGAGCTGCAGCTGCTGAGCCTGTGGGTTTTTCATGGGCTGTCACTTGACAGAGGTAGGGTGGGAGAAGAATTCTTTGAGGGCAAGTTCAGACAGTGAATAGTTCAAGGCTGCAGCCTGCCTAAGAGCTGCGAGCAATAAATGGACACACAGAACACAAATGTTAAAAGACACAATTGGTTTGATTTCTGAAGGTTTTCAGGGGCTGAAATCATTCTACTACTGTACAATAACCATGCAGAGTAAAACTAATATGAAATAATAATAGTCAACAACAGAGTTGAGGATGGTTTTTCTAAATTCTGTTCTTTTTGGACACCATTTCTCATCATGGTAACGGTGCAGTGGAAACAGCATCAATTTTTGTGTTAGGGAGACAAAGATTTGGCCCTGCTACTTAGTGTGTGTGTGGCCTGGGCTCAATTTCATCCTCAATAGGGGAGTGATACCATCTTGCAGGGTTGTTGTGGCAATAAATGAGATAATGTACGTTAGGTAGCAGTAGGTAGTAGCATCAGATCAAAAAAAAGGTAACTGTATTATCATTATCTTAAAATTGATGCTCCTTCATTGTAAGAAGTACATTACCATCTATGCAATTGCTATCAGTAAGCTGACCTACAGAGCAAGAAATGCTGTATTCAACTTTATGTAAATCACTCATACTATTTTTTAAAAAGCTCCTTTATGGTTTTGAGTTTACAAGATTTTTCAATTTAAATTTTATCAGTATAGTTTTTATGTCATTAAAATAGAGATTTTTATGGGTTCTTTCAACACAGTAGAAAACATATTCTGTGAGAGCTTTACAATATCATGAACTAGTTTCTGCTAAAGAATAATACACTTAGCTGTTTCTTCCCTGCCTCAGACAGATTTCACAATGATTCACCAATAATGAAAACCACCAGCTGCCATTCCTAATAAAATGGTCTATTGGAGCTACATACCTTATGGTAAACTCTAAGTCACATGCCCTCTTCTTATTTCTGCCTTTCTTCTCTAAGGCCAGTTAAAACCTGTCTTTCACAAATCGTAAGAGAGTAAATCAAAATAACCAACCTGGAATTTGACCAAATACCAACCAAGATTACCTAAAATAGAACCAAGGGTCAGGGCATCTCCATATATGCATAATTGTCCATCATTTCCCTGATGACATTTAAATCATCTGTCCTTTAGGTAACGTATTTTATCTCTTCATGTTTTAACACCTAAAGTCTTCCTTGTATTTTATTATTTATTCCTCAAGGGCAAGGGTTAGCAAACTGTGGCTAGTGGTTCAAAATCTGGCTCACAATCTTTTTTTTGTATAGCCCACAAGAATGATTTTTACATTTTTAAACAGTTGAGAAAAAAAATCAAATAATCCTTCCTGACATATGAGAAATATACAAAACTGAAATTTCAGTGACCATAAATAAAGTTTTATTGGAACACATCCATGCTCATTTGTTCACATATTATCTGTGGTTGCTTTTGTGTTACAATGAGAGGGGTGAGCAGTTGTTACAGAGACCATATGGCTGGCAAAGCCTAAAATATTTACATCTGAACTTTTACAGCTGAAGTTTGTTGACACTGCCATAGGGGGTCTTTCTCTTGAAAGAAAGTGAGGCAAATACACATAAGCTTGACCTCCCTGTCTAGTCAGCGTTGGAAAGAAAGGCAACAGAGCCTAGCCTGACTTTTCAGTAAGGGTGGAATGGAACATTAAAAAAAATAAGAACTGGCATAGGAAACATGTGACATGGATCTCAGGTTTTATTTTTATGGTTGTTCTGAACAATTATGTACTCAACTTTCCTAGACCTATAACATGACTTCTCTCTTGCTGTGTTCAGCTTGTTTGGAAAAAAAGTCAGTCCTTCACTGCCTTATAGAATCACCAGGATAATATATGAAATATTACCCTCATCCCCTCCCTTACTCCATTTCCCCAAATCAATCCAGGGTCAGCAAAATTCAAGGAAATGAGGTATTCCCAGACGACTATGGGATGGAAGTTTAAAACTCAGTTTTAAGCCTATGGAGATAAGCCCCCAACCACATATTTACAACAATGAATAATTCACCTTGGTCTCTACTATGTTATGGCAACACTTAGGGCATATGAAACTTTCTGGAAATTCCTTTTTATAAATATGACTGTTATCTACATAGTGTGAAAATGTTGATACCTGAGAAAAGATCTTCTAAATTATAGCAGAAAAACGGATCTAAAGCTGCACAAAGGGATGGTGATGGGATGAAGAGAGATAACTTTATATTCACAGTAGAGCAGTATGCAGAGATACGTACATTCATGCAGACATCATCAAACGCCAAATACACTTCTAATCAGAGTTCCTATTTCACACATTCTCTACAGCAATGAGAATCTACACCTTCTCATTCCTAAGCCAAGATTAGGCTATATAACTGCACAGTAAAGAGATTTTTACCATCATCTATTTAAAAAATATATTTTACATTATTGGATTATGAAATACCCCAAACTTTATATTATTCCAATTCCTTGCTATAGAGTAGGAGAGGGGATTGATTTCTTGCATAGATTCTCATTTTGCTAACTATCCCGCCAATTTATATTTGTGTGATAGAAAAAATCATTAGTTATTGGATACTAGTTTAATGTAAAAGGTTAGAGTTATGGGTACAATGACTACTCATCATTAAAAGTGGTGAAGAGAGCAGGGAGCCTTGGCATTCTTTCTGGTCACACTGAATTACTAAGTCACTTTGGAACAGGTGCTCTCAAAGGGAAAGCAGGTTCTGAGAAAAGGCTACAGTGAATGACATAAGCATGGATGAGAATGAATAAGAATTTTTGTAAGTTGCGAGGACAAATAATTACTCTGCAACAAATATTATTAAAATCACCGAAACTCATTAAAATAGAGTTGGAAAAGTTCTTAAAGGACTCTGAACCAAGTTTCCTTCATGGAAAGTCAACATGCATGTCAGGTAGCCATTTTTCAGTCTCTACCTCATTAGTCATTTCTTCCCGTCCTCATTCATACCAACTCACTCCATTTTGGTACAACTCCAGTGATTACACAGTCAAAAATGCACAAGAAAGTAGATCAAATAATACTGACACAGAAAATAGGAGTTCCAGATTCCAAATTCAGCCTCCATGAACTCTAGTTGTGTGACACTGAGCAAGTCTTTAGTGTTCTCTGGACCTCAGTTTCCTCACTGTAAAATAAGGTTTTTTCCAGTTCTCTCTGGTGGTTTACAGTTCTGAATTTCCCTGCATCTATAATGTGTACCTTATGCTATAGAAATGAAAGCTACAAAGAGCTGTAAACTTTCTTCTTACATTTTTTATTTATGTCAAACCTGGGCTGCCTCTGTTTATTCCAACACTTTCTAAATTTCATCCTAACACTTTGTCTTTACCTCAGCTTTCCAGATTACTGATAGCTTGATTTTTCTAATCAGAGTTCCTATCTCATACATTTTCTATATCTCAATGCTACCATGAATCAGAATTTGCCCTTTTATAGTCATTCAATAGCCAAGGCTAAACTACAAAACCCTCCATGTGGCTTAGTTTGGCTTGGAAAACCCTGAAGTTAAAAAACAAAAACAAACAAAAGATCATGAGAAATGCTTTACTGTTCTTAAACAAAACTGAAAGTCTCCAGTCTTCAACAGACTGTTAGTAAACTGCTCAATATCTGATTTGACTCTTTTTTCATGACGAGAACATATGGGTCAGAATAAATTGTGAGCTCAAAGAAATGCTATACTTTTTATAAAAATTACAATGTACATTTGGTATAGTCTAAGTGTATATAAAAATTTTTTTGGAAGCAAAAATGCTGTACATTTTAATATGATAGTAGCTTGGCAAGGGTTGCAAATGCAACAGGAGAATGACTATTCGGCATTTTCTTTTTGTAACTAGAGTAGGTATAGTTAAAAAGACTAAATATGTCTGGGGAACCTTCCTCTACTAAACAACCATTATAACCCATATCTACAGTGTTATATAACTAAAACCAAGTTTATTATTATTTTTTTGCTAAATAAATACATTTAGTTATGTAAGTAAGATATTTAAAAATTAACTTCAATATTTTAGTTATAAATGTGAACACAAACAATATTTTCTCAGCTATTTAAGTTCAAAAAGAATTTTTTTTAAAGCGAAAGGAATGGAGTCTAGGCGATAAAATAACTGCTAACAATTGACTGACTTGTTTGAAAAATATCACCAGGATATAAATATGCCATACTTCAGTAAAAAGTTGCAACAAAGAAATTACCATTATGAACAGTTTATAGTAATGTAATGAGTTTTGAGTCTTCCCACTGAGCCGAAGAATCGAAACTCCTTATCATGGCCTGTAAGATTTGACCCTGCCTGCCTCTCCAATACCTTTTCCTGTATCTTTTCTCCTTCACTCCCTACTTACTCTAAGTTTCACTTGATCTATTCCAAAGAATCAAACTTTTTTCTAGCTGTGTGTTTTTATATATGATTTTCCCTGTTTCTGTGGGCTTCCCAGGTGGCTCTAGTGGTAAGAAACCTGCCTGTTAATGCAGGAGACGTAAGAGATATGGGTTTGATTCCTGGGTCGGGACAATCCCCTGGAGGAAGGCATGGCAACCCACTCCAGTACTCTTGCCTGGAGACTCCAATGGACACAGGAGCCTGGCGGGCTACAGTCCATAGGGTCACAAAGAGTCGGATAAGACTGAAGCAACTTAGCACGCACTCTGTTCGTGGTGCTCCTTCTCTTAATCATTGCTTGTACAACTCTAAACTCTGTTGTGAAAAAGCAAGTAAAACTGCTTAAATGTTTCCTACCTTCAGAAGTTTGTAGTTCACACAAGAAGCTGAATTAATCCACTTATCATTTTCTAGATTCTAAACAGCAGTGCATCATGACAACCCGTGTTGAGGGTAAAATAAGAAGCGAGCACTGAGTTCCGCAGGGTGGAGCAGGAGGACACAGTGAGCAGGGATGAGGGACTCTTGTCTTCTGGGCAGGGCAGGTGTGACGCAGTCATGAAACCTGTCCCCAAGCCAATATATGCAGCTGAAGAACTGCTCTCTCTTCTCGACCCTGCGTCAGAAGACGACCTGTGTTTGGCCCACGTAAGAGTTTTGTCTGGCTAGAAGCTGAAAATCGGGAAAGGAGTACGTCAAGGCTGCATATTGTCACCCTGCTTACTTAACTTATACGCAGAGTACATCATGCGAAATGCAGGGCTGGATGAAGCACAAGCTGGAATCAAGATTTGCCAGGAGAAATATCAATAACCTCAGATATGCAGATGACACCACCCTTATGGCAGAAAGCAAAGAACTAAAGAGCCTCTTGATGAAAGTGAAAGAGGAGTGAAAAAGCTGGCTTACAACTCCACATTCAAAAACGAAGATTATGGCATCTGGTCCCATCACTTCAGGGCAAATAGATGGAAACAGTGGCAGACTTTACTTTTGGGAGCTCTAAAATCACTGCAGATGGTGACTGCAGTCACGAAATTAAAAGATGCTTGCTCCTTGGAAGAAAAGCTATGACCAAATTAGACAGCATATTCAAAAGCAAAGACATTACTTTGCCAACAAAGGTCCATCTAGTCAAAGCTATTGTTTTTCCAGTGGTCATGTATGGATGTGAGAGTTGGACTATAAAGAAAGCTGAGCATTGAAGAATTGATACTTTTGAACTGTGGTGTTGGAGAAGACTCTTGAGAGTCCCTTGGACTGCAGGGAGATCCAACCAATCCATCCTAAAGGAGATCAGTCCTGGGTGTTCATTAGAAGGACTGATGCTGAAGCTGAAACTTCAATACTTTGGCCACCTGATATGAAGAACCGACTCACTGGAAAAGACCCTGATGCTGGGAAAGATTGAAGGCAGGAGAAGAAGGGGATGACAGAGGATGAGATGGTTGGATGGCATCATTGACTCAATGGACATGAGTCTGAGAAAGCTCTGGAAGTTGGTGACGGACAGGGAGGCCTGGTGTGCTGCAGTCCATGGAGTCACAAAGAGTCGGACACGACTGAGTGACTGAACTGAACTGAGAAGTTGAAAAAGTTGTTGTTGTCTTTTTAAGATTCATTTATTTATCAAACATTTATTGAGCATCTACCATTTATTGAGGGACTTTTCTTAATGCTAACTATAGAGGAGGGACCAAGCACACAAAAATACACAAAGTTCCTACCCTTTTGGAACCTACAGTCTCATGTGGAAGACAGGTAATAAACAAGAAAAATATGTAGTGCATTAGATCATGATATGTGCTAAAAACAAAGCCAAGGGGGAAAAGGAAGGGTGTGAGTCTGTGTGCGTGTGGCAACAAGTTTAGACAGTGTGGCCAAGGAAGGCCTCATGGAGAAGGTGACATTTCAGAAGGGGGTTGGAAGGGATGAATGGGTCATGAAAATACCTGAGGAAAAGAGCATTCCAGGCAATGGAACAGCAAGGGTGAAGGTCTTGATGAGGTAATAAGTTGGTATATTTGAGCAAAACTGGCAGGAGGCCACTGTGGCTGCAGAGATGACATCAGAGAGCCTCATGGGGGCACTGGGAGAACTCTGGTTTTCATTCTGAGTGAGACAGGAAGCCAGAGGGTTGTGAGCAGAGGAGCAACATGATCTGACTTGTGCTTCAGTAAATAGATCCCTCTGGCTGTAAGAGAGAAAGCATGGATGGAAAAAAAGTTGGGAGACTACTGCAGTAATCCTGGAGAGAGATGATGGCGGTTTGGGCTACAGTAGTGCAACAGGAAATCACTAACAAGTGATCAGATTCTGAATATATTTTGAGGGAAGAGCCAACAGGATTTCCAGATGGATTAGATGTGGGTTTTGAAAGGAAGAGAGGAGTCGAGGACAACTAAAAAGTTTCTGGCTTAAGTAAGTGGAAGAAAGGAGTTGCCAACATTCAAAATCAGAAGGTTTAATAATCCACACTTCCATCTTCTCCCAAAACACTAGAAGATGCGGTCAATGGTTATCTGCGCTTTTCACAAGACAAAAATCAGCTGGAGCTGGGAAGCAGCTGGTCCCTGGAGAGGGGCCACTGGCCCTTTGGTACATATAGGTCTTACTCCCTGTTGTCTTCAACCTGGCCTTTTGTATGAGCAGCTGTTTGGGCCAGCCTGACTGCTGCAGAAAGCTTGGGTTTGGGACCCCTGCCCAAAATTCTCTCATAACTCTACTGTCACAAAAATATACCATAAACTTGCCCATAATTCTGACTGAAGAAAGTGAAGTTTTGAGAAAGTATTTTGTTAAAAACAGGGTATATACAGCACCTTATTCTAGGTTTCCCCTCCATTAGTGATTTGACAGCAACCCGGGACAGAGGTGTGCCCTCTGTCTCTCTTCTCAGTGAAAAGAGAAGCTCGTTGAAGAAAACCCTCTTCCACATATTCTGGCTTCAAGTCTAGATCCCACTTACTTGACTGTCCATGGCTCCAGTGCCCAGTAGTGACTCTGGTTCATATGGTTCTGAACCATACCAGGTCAAGTACCACATCTCACTCTATCCATAAATTACAATGTCAAAATGATCATAATTCAGAATTTGACCATAAGAGTAAGATTAATTTATTTAAATGCATCAATATGATCTTTGCTCAATGCAGCATACATTTATAAGGCCGCCTCATGTTCAAGATATAAATTATGAGTATTTTCTCTTTATTTGTAAATTAGATTCACCATAAACATGTTCTATGATGATTACCTATTTCACTCAGTTCAATTCAGTCAGTCAGTTGTGTCTGACTCTTTGCGACCCCATGGACTGCAGCACACCAGGCCTCCCTGCCTATCACCAAATCCCAGAGTTTACTCAAATTCATGTCTATTGAGTCAGTGAAACCATCCAGCCATCTTATCCTCTGTCATCCCCTTCTCCTCTTGCCTTCAATCTCTTCCTGCAGCAGGGTCTTTTCCAGTGAGTCAATTCTTCACATCAGGTGGTCAAAGTAAAGGAGCTTCAGCTTCAGCATTAGTCCTGCCAAAGAATATTCAGGACTGATTTCCTTTAGGGTGGACTGGTTGGATCTCCTTGCAGTCCAAGGGACTCTCAAGAGTCTTCTCCAACACCACAGTTCAAAAGCATCAATTCTTTGGCATTGAGCTTTCTTTATGGTCCAGTTCTCATATCCACACGTGACAAGTGGAAAAACCATAGCTTTGACCATATGGACCCTTGTTGGCAAAACTGGCTTAGCATAAAGTGCCTGGTAACAAAGTCTAAGTGCAAGACCTGCTATGTTTGCTAAAGCTATATGCTTTAGCAAATAAAAATAATGTGAACACAAATATCTTTTTTGCTTTACCTATCAGGAAGCTCAGAGCTAAATTTAATGTTCAATAATAACTAAAACAATAATACTAACTTGGGGTTTGAGTACAACATTTTCCCCTTTCCTTCATATTCATCCAAATGGTTTTATTTTTAGCTGCTCAGTTCTAAGCACATTTTGACTCTAGGCGACATCAAATCTTTCCTGATAGGGGGTGGGGCAGGAGGGAAGCACTGGAAGGAAGGGTGGGGAAAAGGAAAGTGATTAAAAAAAACTTTCCTATTTGATATTAGAAAAGTCAGCATATATGGTTTGTGAAAGAAATCAAATAATATAAACCTCACTGCCCTGCCTAAACCCCAAAGCAGCTTTGTCTCACAAAAGCAGCCATGAACAGGACAGGGATGTAGATTGGGGAGGAGGGTAAGTCCTGCCAGGAAAATTCTTCCCCACAGTCTCTCTCTCTCTTACCTAATTATGGTCATTTAGACACAGAAACAATAAATCTCATGACATGGATTAACTCCCTATAATAAAGAAGGCTCATTTTTGATATCAAGGAGAATTTAAAGAAAAACATGTGCTAATCAGCAACCCCAAAACTATGGGTAAAATAAGTGTCAAGACAGATACCTTGTGGTAATAAATCAAAATGCACTTTATAAAGCTGCATTCAGCCAGCAGAAGGACAAGTACAACAAAGGGCTTGGATATCAGTTCTCTGGTGTCATAGGAAAACTGTGGCTTGGGAATCAGGATACTCAGCTTGGCTTCCATCTAGTTTGGTGACCTTGCATAAGTCCTGTAACCAGGCCAGGTCTTGTCTGTACAATGAAGAGAATGTGAAGAGCACAGATACAGAAGTTTTCATACCTTCAGTTCAGTTCAGTTCAGTTCAGTCGCTCAGTTGTATCCAAATCTTTGAGACCCCATGAATCGCAGCACGCCAGGCCTCCCTGTCTATGACCAACTCCTGGAGTTCACCCAAATTCATGTGCATCGAGTCAGTGATGCCATGCAGCCATCTCATCCTCTGTCGTCCCCTTCTCCTCCTGCCCCCAATCCCTCCCAGCATCAGGGTCTTTTCCAATGAGTCAACTCTTCCCATGAAGTGGCCAAAAGTATTGGAGTTTCAGCCTCAGCATCAGTCCTTCCAATGAACACCCAGGACTGGTCTCCTTTAGGATGGACTGGTTGGTTTTCCTTGCAGTCCAAGGGACTCGCAAGAGTCTTCTCCAACAACACAGGTCAAAAGCATCAATTCTTCGGCACTCAACTTTCTTCACAGTCCAACTCTCACATCCATACATGACCACTGGAAAAACCATAGCCTTGACTAGATGGACCGTTGTTGGCAAAGTAATGTCTCTGCTTTTGAATATGTTATCTAGGTTGGTCATAACTTTCCTTCCAAGGAGTAAGTGTCTTTTACTTTCATGGCTGCAATCACCATTTGCATTGATTTTGGAGCCCCAAAAATTGTCTGACACTGTTTCTACTGTTTCCCCGTCTATTTCCCATGAAGTGATGGGACCAGATGCCATGATCTTCGTTTTCTGGATGTTGAGCTTTAAGCCAACTTTTCACTCTCCTCTTTCACTTTCATCAAGAGGCTTTTTAGCTCCTCTTCACTTTCTGCCATAAGGGTGGTGTCATCTGCATATCTGAGGTTATTGATATTACTCCCGGCAATCTTGATTCCAGCTTGTGCTTCTTCCAGCCCAGCGTTTCTCATGATGTACTCTGCATAGAAGTTAAATAAGCAGGGTGACAATATACAGCCTTGACGTACTCCTTTGCCTATTTGGAGCCAGTCTGTTGTTCCATGTCCAGTTCTAACTGTTGCTTCCTGACCTGCATACAGGTTTCTCAAGAGGCAGGTCAGGTGGTCTGGTATTCCTATCTCTTTCAGAATTTTCCACAGTTGATTGTGATCCACACAGTCAAAGGCTTTGGCATAGTCAATAAAGCAGAAATAGAGGTTTTTCTGGAACTCTCTTGCTTTTTCCATGATCCAGCAGATGTTGGCAATTCGATCTCTGGTTCCTCTGCCTTTTCTAAAACCACCTTGAACATCTGGAAGTTCATGGTTCACATATTGCTGAAGCCTGACTTGGAGAATTTTGAGCATTACTTTACTAGTGTGTGAGATGACTGCAATTGTTAGAGCGCCACTTATGAAATTTGGTCCTTTTGTTTAACTCAGGGCCGAGCCCACACATACTGAATGCTGGAGGTTAGAAGGCTAGTCTCCAGTGAGCCCCCTGCAACTTCTTCCAAGTGTTTAAAGAGTGTTGTTTGCTCCCAAGGGTGGTAATGCCTGTTGAACTTGCAATTACATAACTTAATCAAGTATTATGTAATTTGATGAAACATGACAGTGAAAGGCAGAGTTGATTTCCACACAAACTACACTGAGTAACTGAGAAGACCTGATAAAGGCAAATCACTTAAAATGACTATTAAGGCAGATATAGGTCAGACAATTCTAAAAGAATGGAAAACGAATTATAAAAATCTAGGATTCTTTCTAAAGTCTTTTTCTACTTTACAAAATTGGTATGGGAAACCACAGAAAATACAATCAGTAAGGTATAATTAATGCAAGAAATATGTTAGGAAATTATAATCAACAGATCTATAATCGAAGAAAAGGTCTTGACCCTACATCAAGGTTTCTACTACAATGGAAAAAAGAATAAGAACCATGGAGAAATGTTACCAAGTCCCCACGCTCTTATTTAAAACCAGATGAAATAGGCAGTGATGACACTGAAACAGCTTTCCAGTAAGTGGTTAGGGAGGGAGAGAGAAAGTGGAAGACTGGGTTAGGGTCATGGGAAGCAGGGGCAGATAGACACACAGACACTACTTTTGACAGTCTGGCATGTCCCTGATCCACTTCTTCAGAGAATCACAGGTTCATCTCTACTAAAGATTTCTTTAACTAGAAATCTTAGTAGATTTTAGTTAAAAGTTGCTAACTGTAAAAAGTTAGTAACCAAACTCTGCCCTTGCATTCTCAAGTTTTAAAATTATATATTTGATAAATTAATGAGTAATAATGTTAGTTGAATTTACTTAGGCAAGGAGCATTGAGAACAAGAACCCCAGATGCTTTGGTTTTGTAAGAGTAATACATGCAGAATGTGAGTAGTCCTAGGTAGAAATAATAGTTTTCAACAGTAAGACCAGGCCTATAATTTTCTGCAGCACACTATGACATCATGGTTTACATGAGGCCAACTCCATAAATCAAGATTTACCTAATTAGAGATTCTTCTGCAGATCTAGTCAATACATTATTAGAGCAAATAATTAAAACTGCCTAGGCAATAATACAAGCCAGATCTGTTTACAAAAATGTTCTTTTCCCCCCAAAAAACTCTTTTAGTCTCACCACCACTTACAGACCTTTCACATTTAGTAAATTATAGATTTAGAGCATTTCTTTTAGTCTGACTTCACTTTCAAGGAATTCTTCAATTAACTTCACATTGCTTTAAGCTGTTCATCCAACGAGAAAACAATCTGTGGCTTCTGACTCCTTTGCGTGCCAATGGCTGCCATCCATGTTTGACTTTCAGATACACTGTCTCTTGAGAGCCAGGCTCTGTTTGCATAAAACCAGCCAGTTGTCATAGCATTCTGACAAGCACTATAGAAAACAAGGAACAGTACTCCAGAGTGGCTACATTGGGAGAATTACCACTGCAATGCTAACTGCATGGGGGACACACAGGACATCCACACCCAACCACCTGGCCCGAGCCAGAAGGTCACACGTACTGCACTTTCATCTGTGAACTTTCCATTTTCAGGCGTCATCTCTTTATCATCAATTCCTTCTTGTCCCTTCTCCTCTTCTTTCAAAATGGATAAAACACCAGAAACTCATAGAAAAGTGTGGTTACTCTAACAACAGGCAAAAATGCCAGTGGCAATCTAGGAAGCAAGAGATTGTACTGCCTTTCCAATGGTTACAATGCATCTAGTGTCAGAGCATCAGCCAAATACAGGTTAGAAACAAAACAAAAACATGAGCTCAGAGGTGGGACCTTAGTCGCAAACTTTGAATTTTCTCAGAGTCTGGTAGAGCACCTCAATCTTCTTTGCTTCTTAAGGCTCACTCACTGATGCTTTTTTAAAAAAGTAGTACAAAAATAACAATTGGACAGTGGAAGATAACCATGGGAACAAATGAAAACAAATGATGATCACTGAAGAAAAAAGATCTTTAGACTTTCTACCCATTACAGCTGACTCAGGCAGCACGGACTCTCTCTCACTTTCCTTCCCCCTGGGTTTTGGCAGTTTCTCCATGTTCCTCACCTATGTCTGTCCTAAGGAAGCACCCGTGAAGCCAACGGAATAATAAACAGAGAATGATGTTTTGAAGGACTCTTGGATACTCAGGCTCAATGTAAGAGGCACAGGAGGTACCCCCCCTTCCCCCAGTTAGGCTCAGTGCTGTTCCCGTAACAGGATGTGCAACTGTTGAAACTGAAGGCCTTTCCACAGCAACAGAATGAACATTCAGGCAGAGCCAGAGGAACAAGAAAGAATGCACAGGCCTGGTGAAGCCCAGTGGCTGGTAGTGGACTTGGCACTGGTTCACCACGGGCTGAAGAGGGATGCGCAGACCTACGGAAAGTCTCCTCTTCAGAACAGAACAGCACCTTGACCTCCCCTTAATGTTACTGCTTCTGTACCTGAATCAAAAGACCTGTAGGATTCCTGGTCGGAGTCCTGAGATACCCGAACTTATTTTAATAGCATTCTTTCCCCTTGGTCTTCCCTCCCTATTTTTATTTAAAATCCCCACATGAATTTGATTATGTTTTGTTTGCAAGCTATTAACAGCTTCTTTGTAGAAAAAGATGATGGGTAGAACTATGTCTGCTGTCTTTCTCTCATCTTCTGAAAGGGACCAATACAGACACAGGTGCGCGCGCGCACGCACACACACGCACACACACACACACACACACACCTAGCACCTACATTGAAAGGATAAGAGTTTTATAAAGTATCTGATTTTTTTTCTTTAACTTACAAATAATCGTATCTATAGAATTATCTTTATGTTTCTTCTGAGATTTAAAAAATACAAACCAAAGATACCTGATATACTAATTTGTTCAAAGTGTTGCTTAATGGATGGCCAGCACTTTTGTAAGTAGGGTCATAATGCAGACCTTGCTTCAAACTCCAGAGCTCAAGAGAGCTCTTCTCCTACCTCTTTGTTTTCTCTAATACTTAGACTCTTCAAATAAAACAAAATGTTCTATAAATTTTCTTTGCAATGAGGCAATCCTGAAATTTGGAAAAGGGTTCCTTTTCTCTTGAAGCTTCTTGCTTAATCTTGTGTACCATTAGCTTACTTCTGGAAGTAAACGTGGCTGAGATGCCTAACTTGGAAGGAACAAATGAATCAAAAGGGATAGAGTTGAGGGCATAAACATATTACATCCCACTTCTTGGAAACTCCAAAGAATAAAGAACTTACTATGTATAAGGAGAACTCTAGAGTGTGTCACCAGAAACTCAAGTACTTCTAACAGCTTTGTTTGATCCCTAGCAATAGCAGTGGCAAAGGGCTGACCGTGTTCTCGATTTCGAGATGAGAGCAGTGAGCTGGGGAATTCTGTATTGGGATTTGTGGTCTAGGCAATTGACAGGCCTTGAAAAATAGAGCATATTAAGACAAAGAAAACCCCAAATTACTCATTATCTTCTAATAAAACAGCTCTTCATAAGTAAACAGTAAACACATTTAGTGACTTAGTAAGTTTTAAGTCATTAAAAATAAACGGTTTTAAAACACTTTAAAACTTATGTGCAAAAAACGTTATCAGTTACTATTCAACTCTAATCTGATGTTCCCCTTGGTGAGAGTCAGGTGAGAAAAGCTTCTCTCTTCTAATTTATGTCTTTATGTCTATTAGGCCTTGGCAAAGATACCACCCCATCTGTAGCTCTCAAAAAAGAATGGCCAAAACAATGTTGGGCCTCACAAACTCTGTATCAGAACTTCAAAATACTGCAGAGCTTAATAAATCAATTCTGTTTCTTTGCTGATGGCATCTAACTTCCTTTGGAAATTCAGGGACCAAAGAGAAAATATTTTGGCTTTCTAGTGTAAATTTGTACAGATTTTGAACTTACAGTTTCTGGCTGTAAAGTTGTCTTTCACCAAGAAGCCACAATACTAGATCATTAAGTGAGATAATCCCACTTTTAGAAAATCTGCAAATGATTTAAGATTTACTTGAAGAATAGAAAAGTGAATTGCAAAGAATTGTCTGAAATAGAGAAGAGCGTGTAAGAGCAAATAAGATATATGAGGATACAAGGTTTTTGAAAGGTTGCATGGGGGAAATGAAGACATCAAATGCCACGATTTCAGAAAATAAAACTACAAGGTACATGATATGCTAGCAAAGTTCTCGATTATAGTAAGGCTTTCCAGGAAATAAGAAAACCTGTATGGCTGTTACCCAGGGTGATTACTGAATCAGAGATATTACTCAGAAAATAAAACTGCCTATAATATATAGGCATCTCAAGCCAGTTTCCTTGTACCACACTCCCCCTGTCCTTAATGTCACACTAGTCGCTTCCTCTAACTGACAAAAAAAAAAAAACACAAAAACCCCACTGTGTAGCTTTCTGGGATTTACCCATAAATTCCAAGTGAATTAAAAACAAAGGAAAAGAATCCACGAAAGCAGATGACAATATGATGAAAATTCTCTTACTCTTTAAGGCTGTGATAACAGCTTGAAAAAAAGATTATACTCCCATAGAATATAAATAGCACCCTTAGACACTCATCTGTTTACCTTTATATCATTTAAAAGGAGAAGACTTCAATAGAAAAGGGTTGGAAAGAGACATTCAAACATTACAGTTAAGAAATCTAGAAATAATTTCAGAGAAAAAGGATCATTAAGTAGACCAAAATACAAAAATGGCAGATGACCCATGACTCAGGTTTCTTTATTAATTGACTCTTCAGAAAAGATCTCAGTATATATGTTGCTGGTAACACAAAGTACATATAGAGGAATTTCATTTTTCAGTTACTATGGTGCTTCTTGCTCTCATATGGTAAGGTGGGTGCTAGGTAGATTTGAGCACACAAATAGGTCAGAGGGTTAAAGAGGATAAAAAGGGGCTGAAGAGATGCGAGGAGCTAACTAACAGTTACCAGTAACTAGTGATATAATAGCAGTACTGTTATAATTAACATGGGGGCTTCCCTGGTGACTCAGTGATAAAGAACCCGCCTGCCAATGCAGGAGATGCAGGTTCAATCCCTGGGTTGGGAAGATCCCCTGGAGAAGGAAATGGCAAACCACTCCAGTATTCTTGCCTGGGAAATCCCATGGACAGAGGAGCCTAGTGGGCTGCAGTCCATGTGGTTGCAAGAGCTGGACACAACTTAGCGACTAAACAACAGCAGCGTGATTAACATACGTTAGAAAGCTCATCTAGCTTTACTTACTGTTCTAAACCATATCAGACCCTCAGAATCCCTTGCTGATCTAACATGTTAGTTCTTTCAGCTCTGTATAATATACAGACTGAGTTAGACTTTTCCCCAGAACTTGCTTCATTTTCAGCTTAACTGGTAATCAGAGCCATAAGATTTTTAAAATATTCTGTAAATACTGCTTTTTAATGATAGATATTCTCAGGACTTATCATTTTGACAAAGGAGAAAATCAATATGAACCTCTTATAGGAGCCTTTTCAAAAATGGAAGTGTATTTGATTTATAATTCATAATAATATAATTCATTTCAGGTGTACAGCATAGTAATTCAGTATTTTGGTAGATTATACTCCAGTATTGGCTATTACAAGATAGGAATGGTTATAATTCCTTGTATATAAAGTATATCCATGTTGCTTAACTATTTTATATACAACAGTTTGTATCTGTTAATCTATACTTCTAATTTGTCTCTACCCCAAAAGCCGTTATTGAGAATATACACACATAGTCTGACAAACTGAATTTGAGAAATGAATACAAATTCACTTAAAAGTCTCCACTGTAGCTTAAAATTAAAACAAGTCTCAGGGAAATATGAAATGGTACATAAGGAAGGTGTGGACTATAATAATTTGATGAGAACACTAGGATTAATATTTTAGGCACAACTAATTCTCATTTGGTCCTTGGATAACAAAGGCCAAGGTGTTGTAAAACCTGAACCTGTTTCTAGAACCACTATTAAGAAAGGGAATAAAGGAAATGTGTGCTTCATAAACTCATAGCAACATTTTATGATTCAAGAAATAAGCAAAAGGATAAAAAGGAGCCTTGAACAACCACAATCTACAAATTTCATGGAATTTACATATATTAAAGAGCCTCTTAGTCTGTGCTTAATTTATATGCATATTTGTATGAATGGTTATTTTAGCTTCATAGTCACAGAAGATTAGAAGTACAGACTAGTGAGGAAGGTTCAGAGAGTTACCCTCACAGGAATATGCCAGTCTTCACACCAACAGTCCCAAAACACAGCAATCTGAAGCTGTGTAGTATAGTGGTAAAAAGATCTATGTTTCCAAAAGAGGCTGGGAGGGACATTACACATAGGAGATGCTAAATAAACACAAGCTGAAATGAACTGAATTATGACCTTGAGTTATCAAAAAAAGTTTAAATATGGTTAATGTATGTTCTTTTAAGGCAAATGAATGGCAATATTTTTAGAAAATTTTTCACCTAAATCAGTTAAAATAATATACATACTCTTGAAATGGCAACCCACTATAGTATTCTTGCCTGGAAAATCCCATGGAAAGAGGAGCCCACGTGGTCACAAGAGTCAGACATGACTTAGAGACTAAACCACCACCAATGTGGCTGACATTTTACATTTATTGTACCTCTTCTCACCTATCAGATGCTCGGTGAGCAACTACTGTGACCTGGCAGGATGGCAACTGTCATAGGTACAGAAATGAGCAAAAGGAGACAGTCCCTAAATATGAGGCTTTGGCCCACTGAATTTAAGAGCTCATTTCTCTTCTCTAATGTCAGTCATAGCTGTAGCAATTTTTACTTCAATAATCTCAGCATTCAGTTTCAAGGACCATTAGAATTCTAGAAGCAATGCACTTAAGATTGAGAATACTTTAAAAAATATTTTTCAAAAGTTTAGAAAGAACTTATTTCTAAACAAAAAGAATATGGTCATTCCATTTTCTATTAAATTTAATTTCAAATATTTTCCGTATATAATTCATTGATCTTAAAGTGGGACTGCTATCAAAATCTGCTTGGAGTGGAGTGAAAGACACTCAGTCGTGTCTGACTCTTTGCAACTCCATGGACTATACATACAGTCCATGGAATTCTCTAGGCCAGAATACTGGAGTGGGTAACCGTTCCCTTCTCCAGGGGATCTTTCCAACCCAGGGATCAAACCCAGGTCTCCCTCATTGCAGGAGGATTCTTTACCAACTGAGCCACAAGGGAAGCCCCAAAATCTGCTTAGTGGACACAGAAATTAATCCACCACTGGTGTCTTAGTCTCAATATCAACTCATTTCATAATTATCAGCCATATGCTTTTTATTTTTATTTTTTTTTTGCTGAGGGCAGTTTAGCTGAGATAAAACTGAACTGAGTGTATACTTCATGAGTGCATACTTACTTTGGCATGGGGTGGGGAATCTGAATTCTTCTTTAAGCATAGAACTTCTCTCAGTCTTCACAGTATTAGGAAGGATTCTTATCCCTAGATGCTCTAACCCTTTACTAAGTGACATATGTTCTTCAAAAGGCTTCTGATTTTCTCTAAAGTTATAACACTGGAATTTTCTCTGGATGACCAATCTCTTTGGAAACGCAAAAATAATTTTCCTGGTTTTAGGCTTTTAATGACATTGATGAGAAACCAGAGAGATTCTTAGCAAAGAAAAAGGGAAAACAGCATTGAAATTAATTTCTTTTTATACAACTCATATCTAGCAGACTTTATGACTGGTTGACAAGACGGTAATTCTACCAATCTTCTTTCTAATAAAGGGACCAGACAGAATTTTTAGATATTTTATACTTTTGAAATATAGAAGACAAATGAAGATGTTAAAAATTCAACTTAGGTATAGAATCGACCAACATTTTGGTTTTGCTTAAATTGTTTTTGAATACTTTGAGTTAAATCCATTCCTGCTCCTCACCTAACATTCCTCTCACAGAGGTTTTCAAAACACATCTAATTTAGGCACATGATTATTGATAGGGAATGATCAGAATCTCAATATGAGAAAGCATCCACACAATAGGATATGTGCCAAGCATTAGGTAGATATGACTAAAATGGGAAGTTCTCCATCAGAAATTCCAGCACTACAGGCCAATATCACTAATGAACACAGATGCAAAAATCCTCAACAAAATTTTAGCAAACAGAATCCAACAACACATTAAAAACAGCATACATCATGATCAAGTGGGCTTTATCCCAGGGTTACAAAGATTCTTTAATACATGCAAATCAATCAATATGATTGAAAAAGAAATACAAGAAGGCAAAGTGGTTGTCTGAGGAGGCTTTACAAATAGCTGAGAAAAGAGAAGTGGTAGGCAAGGGAGAAAGAGAAAGATAAACCCAACTGAATGCAGAGTTTCAGAGAATAGCGAAGAGTGATAAGAAAGCCTTCTTAAGAGAACAATGTAAAGAAACAGAGGAAAACAACAGAATAGGAAAGACTAGCGATCTCTTCAAGAAAATTAGAGATATTCAAGGGAACATTTCATGTAAGAATAGGCATGAAAAAGGACAGAAACAGTAAGGACCTAACAGAAGCAGAAGGGATTAAGAAAACGTGGCAAGAATAAACAGAACTATACAAAAAAGATCTTAATGACCTGGATAACTATGATGATGTAGTCATCATCATAGCTAGACAAGAGCTAGACAAGAGCTCTAGACATCCTGGAGTGTGAAGTCAAGTGGGCTTTAGGAGGCATTACTATGAACAAAGCTAGCGGAGGTGACAGAAATCCAGGTGAGCTACTTAAAATCCTTAAACAAAATGATGCTGTCAAAGTGCTGCACTCAATATGTTAGCAAATTTGGAAAACTCAGCAGTGGCCACAAGACTGGAAAAGGTGTTTTCACTCCAATCCCAAAGAAGAGCAATGCCAAAGAATGTTTAACTACCTCACAACTGTGCTCATTTCACATGTGATCAAGGTATTGCTCAAAATCCTTCAAGGTAGGCTTCAGCAGAATGTGAACTAAGAACTTCCAGACATACAGCTGGATTTAAAAAAGGTAGAGGAAGCGGAGATTACAGTGCCAACATTTGCTGAATCATTGAGAAAGCAAGGGAATTCCAGAAAAACTACTTCTGATTCATTAAATATGCCAAACTCTTTAACTGTGTGGATCACAACAAACTGTGGATAATTCTTAAAAAGATGGGAATACCAGACCACTTTAGGTATCTCCTGAGAAACCTGTATGCAGGTCAGGAAGCAACAGTTAGACCCGGACATAGAACAACTGGTTCCAAATTGGGAAAGGAGTAAGATAAATGCTGTATATTGTCACCCTGCTTATTTAATTTACATGCAGAGTACATCATGTAAAATGCCAAGCTGGATAAATCACAAACTAGAGTTAAGACTACCAAGAGAAATATCAATAACCTCAGACATGCAGATGAGACTACCCTAATGGCAGAAAGAGAAGAGGAAATAAAGTCTCTTGATGAGGGTGAAAAAGAAGAGTGAAAAAGATGGCTTAAAACTCAACATTCAAAAAATGACGCTCATGGCATTCAGTCCCATCACTTTATGGCAAATAGAAGGGGAAAAAGTGGAAGCAGTGACAGATCTTTTCTTGGGCTCCAAAATCACTGCAGCCATAAAATTAAGACACTTGCTTCTTGGAAGGAAAGTTATGACAAACCTAGACAGTGTATGAAAAAGCAGAGACATCACTTTGCTGACAAAGGTCCATATAGTCAGTTGCCAACAAAGGTTGGCATAGTGAAAGCTATGGTTTTTCCAGTAAGAGAGTTGGATCATCAAGAAGGCTGAGCACCAAAGATTGATGCTTTCTAATTGTGGTGCTGGAGAAGACTCTTAAGAGTCCCTTGGATTGCAAGGAGATCAAGCCAGGCAATCCTAAAGGAAATCAACCCTGACTATTCTTTGGAAGGACTGATCTGAAGCTGAAGTTCCAATACTTTGGCCACCTGATGAGAAGAGCTGACTCACTGGAAAAGACCCTGAATCTGGGAAGGACTAAGGGCAAAAGGAGAAGGGGGAGACAGAGGAAGAGACAGTTGGATAGCATTACCATCTCGATGGACATGAGTTTCAACAAACTCCAGGAGATAGTAAAGGAGAGGGAAGCCTTGTATGCTGCTGTCCATGGGTTGCAAAGAGTTGGACATGACTTAGCAATTAAACAACAACATATTCACAAATTGAAAGATAAAAAACCATAAGATCATCTCAATAGATGCAGAGAAAATTTTTGACAAAATTCAACACTCATTTATGATAAAAACTCTCCAGAAAGTAGGCATAGAAGGAACACAGCTCAACATAATAAAGGCCATATGCGATAAACCCCCAGCAAACATTATTCTCAATGGTAAACAACTGAAAGCATTTCCTCCAAAATCAGGAACAAGACAAGGGTGCCCACTCTTGCCACTATTTTTCAACATGGTTTTGGAAGTCCTAGCCAGAACAATCAGAGAAGAAAAAGAAATAAAAGGAATCCAGACTGGAAAAGAAGAAGTAAAACTCTCACTGTTTGCAGATGGTATAATACTATACATAGAAAACCCTAAAGATGCCACCAGAAAATTACTAGAGCTAATCAATGAATATAGTAAAATGGGAGATATAAAATTGATACACAGAAATCCCTTGCATTGCTATACACTAACAATGAAAAATCAGAAAGTCACCTCTGTGCCATAGAATCCTGGTTTTATGCTTCTAAAACTATATGTTTGTTTCTTCTACTTAATAATAATGTTTTAAAATGAAACAGATTCTGAAGACTTACAATTCTAATTCCAAAGAAAAGCTCTCTGATGATACAGAATGGCTTTCCCAAGATATAGATCAACATTTTGAGGAATGTCAGATTTTCACCAAATACAATCAAGAAACTACAGCTCTAAAACTTAATGAGATTGTCTGAAGTAAGCCCAATCTTTTCTAAATAAAATTAAATATAATAACTCAATTCCTGAAGTTCTAATGAGCAAAATTGATGAAAATAGCTATAAAGATGTAGGTTTCTTTCAACAGTGGGGTTTTTTTGGACATAGAAATAATAGTTGTTTGCCTTTTCACTTATTTCCTAGTTTTTCTCCCTTTCTCTCTCTTTCTCTCATATTTTTTTGTCCTTAAGACAGAGCATATTCTAAAGGTCAATGTCGTGGGAAAACACAAATTGAGAAATCACAAAAACCAAACTTTATATCATTTGATAAAAATAGTAATACTTTACCAAATGGAAAATTCCATCAAATGAAATGTCACTCCAATCAGATGACTTACCTAAAAAACAAGAGTGTTAGAAGAAAGTGAGCATTTAGTATTGTATTCAACCTTCAATAGACTAGAGTTAAAAAACATGGCAGTTATCTTAAATTGAGGGACTATCCAAAACAAATAGAAAGTATACCAGGTCAGGAAACACCAATTCCTTCAGAAACGGTAATTAATGTTAGAAAGGAAATGACAAACAGGGAGCAAAAGCAATGAAGAAAGGAAGCGGTATCTACTTTCAAATCACTTGACTCATATAATTTGTAAGAGGTCAGTTTTGAAAATGTGGACACACTAAACTGTGATGGTATCTGCATGCTACTTTCTCTCCCAAGGCTTCTGGTTACTGTCTTTAAGAAAGACTGTCAAAGCTACAAACTTTCAAGTAATTTCACCTCGTATGACTCAAGAAAATGGTGCCACTGTATCAAGTGCTACTGTAATTTCCTCTGTTGATTTTCTTTCCCTCTTAACACTTAGATGTTTTGGGTGTTTGCTTTTTTATTTTCCAAAGTGAACACTGATGTTCATGAAAGGTGCCAGATTAACAACCAGGGGAAATTAAGAGCTCGCCCTATCGAGAGAAAAGGCTCAGTGTAGCAGAGGTGATGAAAGTTTCCCCTATACCGTGCTTGCCTATGTATGTTAGCTCTGACCCACGGTCACCCCAGCTCTCCAGTTTTCACGGTCCATTAATGCCTTTGATTACTCACACTGCTAACAGGGGCAGGCAATCTTGTTCCTGCTTTTAATGCTATCATTATTGTTACCACTACCATGAGCTCTAACTATGTGGAAATTTATATCAGCCATCATTTTGTTTTAGGATACCAGAAAAATAAACTGCAGATGACTCTTGTATTCTTAACTAAATTGCAGGTTTGGCTAAAAATCCCTTAATTTCTTCAAACAAGAGGGAAAGTTCTGAGTGGTTAAACTGAAACAGGTCTTGCTAAACTCAGTCACCTGCACTCAATCTGAACTCCCACTCAGGGACATCCTAATATTTAAAGGCCACAGATTTTTTATTTTTCTTTTGAGTCTACCATAAGCCAGTCAACTCTATTACTCATTAGCAACTATGGTAAAGGTTTGGTGGATGTTGAGGCTAAAACTATCATTATATATGAGATTTGGAAATCACTGTCAGCCAAACAGGAAAAAAAACCCTTTTCCTTGTATTTATAGGTAGGTGTTCCAGGTTTCTGAATGGTCTGAATATTCTGTAAGTGTTGATTGTTAATCAATATTCCCTATAACCAGGGATCTATGAAATCATTTTGCTTCCTCTAGTCAGTTACCCAACAACTGTTTATTTTGTGTTGGCACTTCCTGTGCTACGCTCGTTCTTTATGCAGGGCCAGAGCAAGATCACAATGCTTTTCCTATCTAGACTTTGTAACAATAAGGGAGGCAAAGCTAACAAACACACAAAAAATATGAATGTAACAATGAAGTACAACATTGAGTGCTGCTGTCTTTAACAGACAATTATTTGGAATGCTCACAGTATTAATCCCACAGTTGTTCTGTCTTTGCCTTTCTGTCAAATTCTCTGTAGCTAGAGTAGGTGTCCATGTTGACATAGCTAGCTAGCAATTCCTATAATTTCTAATCTCTAGAAGAGCTGAAGAATGAGAATTGCAGGGTGCCAATGACTATGGCAAACACAGGGTAACTATTAGATGAAGGGTGTCCTAACTACATCTCATATGGAAATCTTGAAAAAAAAGTTTGGGAATTTTGTTTTTTCCTCTGCCATGCATAGCCTTTATCAAGTGAGTCCTTATGGCATTAAACCATTTGGCACTAACTCAA
This sequence comes from Budorcas taxicolor, assembly GCF_023091745.1. NCBI lineage: Eukaryota > Metazoa > Chordata > Mammalia > Artiodactyla > Bovidae > Budorcas > Budorcas taxicolor. The sequence goes on along the minus strand of NC_068910.1, from coordinate 109,029,929 downwards.
GTCTATGCTATTGCTGGCAGGGGATCTAACTGGGAAGGAGGGGTGGAGTAGTTACCTTTATCAAGGAAAGACCTTAACTTTATGGAAAAGCTCTTTCCTCCCCATTACTTGAGTAGCTTTACTTAAAGAAAGACTTAAACCCAGATGTGAGCAGAGAGATTATCTTCAAGAGCAGCAGCAATTTATTGTAATTATGTTAGTACAAAGATTAGGAAGGTGGAAAATATTATGCTAGGTTAGTGGATGAGAAGGGCAACACCCTGTATATAGGGCAAGGTTGTGCTAGGAAAATCAACTCTAACCCCGAAGTCCCAGGGAGGCCTCAGTTTCCCAAACTGCAAGAAAATAAGAACTTAACTACTTATAAAACCAATTAACCCACAGTATGTAGTAACCAATGGGTGGGGGCCATAAGAATCTGCTTACCAATAGATATGATTCAATATCTGCCTCTATTCCCTCAGTGGTCAGCTCTTGCCATCTTCCTACTGCTCCCAGACAACTCATACATCTCCTGTCAGCCCTGTATGACAAGTCATCATGGTGGCTGTCAAAATCACAAAGGAACAAGGTCCATTTTGCCTGTAGGACACTCTAGATTCCCTCAGTGAAGAACTGGTCTGATTTAAAGCACTTAGAGGTTGGCCTTGTATATCGCTCGGTTGTGTCCGACTCTTTTCGACCCCATGTACTGTAGGCTGCCAGGCTCCTCTGTCCATGGAATTCTCCAGGCAAGAGTACTGGAGTGGGTAGCCATTCCCTTCTCCAGGGGATTTTCCCGACCCAGGGATCGACTCCAGGTCTCCTGTATTGCAGGCGGGTTCTTTACTGTCTAAGTCACCAAGGAAGCCCTGCGACTGGAGCAAAATCTGTATATATTCTGGGTCAATCCTAGGCTTACTGTGCCTCAGCCATCCAACTAAGTATATCTGTCCCTAACTCCTTTCTGCATTGCATACTGGGTCTCTTATTAGTTTCTCCTGACTGGATTTTCGCTTCCTTCATAATTTGATTTGTCTCATCGTACCAACTTTTTATGGTGGGAGATGTATAAGCATAAATTTTCAGAATTTGGTATTTCATACAAAATGGATCAGTGAATACAGCTAGAACTTCTCTGTGGGCAAGTCAGCCTACTCTCCATAGTCTTCTAGTCGAATGAAAATCTCAGGCAATAAGACATTTTGATTCTGATAAGCGAAGATAAAAAGGCTAAACCTAAGAAACCCAAATTATTGACTCTCACGGTCATGAAGATAAAAACAGGAAAAGTAATAAAGCCTTTAGAGCAGAAAACAACAGGTGATTTCTTCTTTTCTTCCCATTACAAACATCTGACAATAGGATAATGGATGCCAAGGACACGAGAAACATAGCGAGTCAGAGAAAATTATAGGCCACAAGATGGTATAAACTTTATATGAAAAAATACTAGCACTAAGAAAGTCAGTAAATACTGAAAAAGTAATTAAGATTATTATGCTCAGGTTATGAACAAAGAGTACATAAAATAAGACCAGACAAAAATACTTTAAAAACAAGTTTGTGTTTTGTTTTGCTTCTCACAATGCACGTTAGAGCTCAATTTTAACAGCTTGCAGAGGTTTAGTAATCAAACAGCTCAAGACAATGCACCACAGTTCTACCTATGAAGAACATTTGCTTACTTTGGCTGACATGCTGCAATTATTAATTTGATTATCTGATGCTAAACAGAGTCAGAGACACTTGCTCTTAGCTTTAATTTCTTTGCTTAAGGAGCAAATTCTAGGAGTTACCATGCTAAGGGTTGAGTGCATTTAAAGTTGGAATTTTCTTACAGGAAGAGAAATTATAAGATAAACAAGCTGAATTCTCATCATTCCAAAGCCAAGTTTTAATAATATAAAATTAAAAGGGTAAAACTAAAATGTCTGGAATTTGGTTGATAGATGCCATGACTATGTAGAATAAATATTATTTTAAAAGGAGCCTTTAGAGCAGAAAATTGCAGATGATCACCCCCCTGAAAAGGGGTGAAAGGAGGGACTCAAACTGACCAATCTGTGGGTAGTAGGGATGCTGATTACAAGGAAGGAGGAAAGGAGCGTGCTGCTGACTGTTCTCAAAGGAGCTACATAATTTGAAGAAACTTTGAGATTATTTAGGGAAATGACTTATAGAAAGGTAACAATCAAAGACAACAAAAACAAAATTTAAATAAGAGCCAAACAACCGAGGAGGGCTGAGGAAGAGATTAGTTTGGGTTAGTTTCTGAGGCTATGAACAGGAGCAGCGGAATTGGAGCCAGTCTTTATTATTGCCGCAATGGCACCCTACTCCAGTACTCTTGCCTGGAGAATCCCATGGACGGAGGAACCTGGTGGGCTGCAGTCCATGGGGTCGCTAAGAGTTGGACACGACTTCACTTTCACTTTCATGCATTGGAGAAGGAAATGGCAACCCACTCCAGTGTTCTTGCCTGGAGAATCCCAGGGACGGGGGAGCCTGGTGGCCTGCCATCTATGGGGTCGCACAGAGTTGGACACGACTGAAGCGACTTAGCAGCAGCAGTAGCAGCTACCCCTAGCACTTCCCCAAAGCGCCTACATCCCACATAGTTTACAACCACAACAAACGGTTTTATTCAAAGAGCTATGGCTAAGGGCTTTCTGTCTTAAGGTTTCAAGTCTTTTTATAAACTAGAAATATTGCTTCCCTCCTTTCCATAACTTATACAACTTCAATTCTATTTCCTATCAAACTGCTTTTCTCTTATCCAGTAATTACCCCTTCTAGTTCTGGTGTATCAGAGTTGAAAAAGCAGTAGCGGAGGTGGGGATGAATGGAACACAGCTGGCTTGTAGAAAAGGACTGTGAGTAGGAAGCAGCTGTACTTTAGAGCAAGAAGAACAAAGAATTAGGATCTTCAAAGCTAGGGAAAGCTGCTCCCTGTGTTCTTCCCTCCTTTCACCTCTTCCCCTTCTTAGGAAAAGACAGAAATTTTACAAAACATACAGTCTTTGTGAATTCATAACAATCTTATTTTCTTCATACCCACATGTTTAATTTATTACTACTGCTAACATTTTACATGTAGTTTGTATTAACATTTTTCTCTTAAAGAGTTTCAAAGAGGTTTATAAATTTCCATTGAAACAAATATGCCTGAGTATATTTTTATATTAATAAAATTTAACTTTAGAGTAATGAGAATTCAATCTGTTAAAATGTTACTTTTTAAGAATTTAGGAATATATTTTCTAGGTCAGTGGTTCTTACATTTTAGGCTTCATAAGAATCCTCAGGGGCACTTATTAAATGCATATTCTTGAGGCACATCTGATCATGGATTTATATTTAGTTGCTCTAGAGCGGAACCCTGGAATTTACATTTTTAATAAGCAGCCAAAGAGATTCTCATACACACAGTGGGGGGTGGAAGGGGCCCCAGAGACCCTGTCCTAATTGGGGCATCCTAGCCTCCCAGCTTCAGCTTTTCCAAGGCAGCCTGTTTCTTAGGGGCAGTAGTCAAGCAAGCAGTCTCCTATAGTCCACACAGAGCAGTGAGTCAAAAATACAAAGTGAGCAATCTGAGAGAAAGAAAATGATCAACAACAAGATTTCACTTTTAACAATGCAAGGTGCTATTAGCTGCACAAACACAGGAAAGAAAGGGAGGTGTCCCTGTTTTAACTTCACTTCCTTGAATGTGATGAGGTTTGGTATTATGAATGAGTTGGTGTTCTGTTCACGAGAGCTGAACCTTTACTGGCTCTCCAGCTGTGTATGCTGCATTCTGGCACCCTTTTCCCTAACCCACTGAGAGCCTTGCACAGCCAGCTTTGATTTCTCAAATTGCAAGTAAATTGGAACCTAACTACTTAGAAAAGCAACTGTGTGAGATCCAAAGTGCAGGGGGTACAAAGCTATGAGAAGCTGCTTGTCAGTACACACCAAAAACTCTCCTGCCTCTGCTCCCTCAGAGGTCAGTGCCTGCCCACACGCACTAGACGGGGAATCTCAGATAAACTCAGAAGCCAGAATTCTTCTTGAGGATACCATGTGCTTCTGCTTTTAACCTCCAAATCCTACATTTTAGGTACTACTGTCACCAGCTCATGTCCTCAGTTCTGTGACCCTGTGCCCTGACTTACTGCTGAGCCATACTGTCAGAGTCATATCTTGCTGACTACTTTGACCTACTACTAGATGCTGTTTAACTCCTTGTGCTTTCCTGTGGCTCAGTGGTAAACAATCCACCTGCCAATGCAGGGGATGTGGGTTCGATCCCTGGGTTGGGAAGATCCCCTGGAAGAGCAAATGGCAATCCACTCCAGTATTCTTGCCTGGGAAATCCCACGGACAGAGGAGCCTGGTGGGCTATAGTCCAAGGAGGTGCAAAAGAGTCGGATATGACTTCGTGACTAAACAACAATAACTCCCTGTATCTTGCTTCTGACCTTATGGCTGATCACAATGACTCTCAAACCAGTAGCTGAATTCAGTGGATTTTTCTTAATCCTCTCTCTCTCTACCACTGTGTTGAGTGACCCCATCATACTTTTCCTTCCATTGATTCTCTTCCCTTGGTTTCAGTGATGACAAAATTCTCTTGACAACATAGTTCTTTCATGGACATAGTGAGCATCTAATCTGCTTTGTATTAATCCCCCCAACCTGGCACAACACACGAAAAATGAAAGATACGTTTAGCCACCAATATGTACAATGTTGAAGAGCCCAAGACAGTTTCAGTTCAACCTAAAGAAAAATTCCCTGCCTGATTATATGCAAGCCAATGTCAACCTAGAGGAGCTGCATTTTACTTGGGGTTTGGGCTTTTTAAAGAATATGTAAGGAAAAAACAAAAAACAAAAACAAACAAGTTGTGTCCAAATTACTTTGAAAATACCCTAGGAAGGCCCCATGCTGGAAGTCAATATACTGTCTCTCAGTAGGCCCCATCCAGGTGGGTTTTTCCTCCTGCATTGGTATAGATTATTATGTCTTTGGTTGACTACAAGATGGAATATTTGGCTTGTATTTAAGATGCAGGCTATCCCAAACAGGACACTGAGCAAGGCAAGATACTCGCCCTGAGAGAGAACACGGGAACAGTCACGGACTGAGAAAAAACAATATACATCTCAGGTTCACTCCTGGGCATAGACTCATTGAATATAACTTATACCTGAGTAGACTTGTCTGCAAAATGTAAATTATTCTTCCTCCTCTTTTTATATTCATTTGCTGAGCAGGTATAGTTGAATCCATGCAAATTCAATGTTTGTATGCTACAACTCCACCAAATGACTTGAGTTTGGCTGGTTATTTTGGTAAATATACACATGCCTACTCTCTTGACTTCTAGTATCCCAAGGAAAACGAACGGGGTGGGAGGGGTACCAGATCAAGTATGAATATCAACCAGACAGAACTGGATATTTTTCTGGCAAAATTTTTTTTGATTGCATAACTCAAAGTCATTTGTTATGTAGCATAAAAAGCACTATATTTGCTGTCAAGAGACCAGAATTCCAATCCCAATTCTGACACACTTAGTTGAACTGGGCCAGTGTCCTAACCTCTAATCCGAGTACGAGCAGTAACTGCTTTGAGGTCTACAAGAAAAAGCATAAAGTATGCATCATAGTCACTGACACAGGTAGGTACTTGCTACGGGTTTGTTCGCTGTGAATCTGTTGAACTGAAGCTGAGAGACAAAATAGCCATCTAAGGAAGAAAACCATTAGCGTCAACATTATGGGGCACATAGTTAAGTACTATGTAAGTATTTAACGATCCATATTGAGAGATCAAGCTGATCTGACCAAGTCAATATGTAATATTCCTATTCGAACATTCTTTTCTTTTCTCTACATGGTCATCGGTGCAAGTCCAGTTAAGGCTTCATAAACATGGGCTCAAAACAAAAGTGCTTCTAATCAGATTTGGCAAGAAAAGGAGAGAAACATAGGGTGAGGTAAGTGTGAGGCTACAGTGCTGAATAACAGGGATGGCAGTGGCTCAGTACATGAGTCACACGGACATGGAGCAGTACACAGCTAGAGATAATTCTCAGGTAAACGCTGCATGAGCCATAACGTCATCCCTCCTTTGCCCTTTCTTCATCAATCATGTCGCCTGGACTCTGATGCAACCTAGCAAGAATGTCTGATTTGCAGACAGTAGAAAGAGCCTTAGAACACACACATACTCATCATGGAGAGCAATATGAACCCAAGCTAAAGCTTCTGGCATTTCCTTTTGTTTAAATCATGCTTTAGAGGGGAAGTCTTATGGGTGGGATGTGTAACTACAGGTTAACCCATCTGGTCTGAAGACCTCAAGGACTAGGCTTCATCATTTCAGACAAGTCACTCCACGTCTATAGGCCCTTTCCACATTTGTACAATTAGATGATCATCAAGGTCCCTCCCAGTTCTGTGATTTCATCATTAAAAATCCAGGCCAATCATACCCATACAATAGGCAGATAAACATTTAGCTGTATAAGTCAGCTTTATTTGTTCTCAGCCAGACAGGTCATTCAAATATTTGGCTACCTCCATCACCATTCTGAAATACTGAAAGAGCAGGTAGCTATGCACAAATCTTGTTAAAGCACGGAAAAACTGGTGGGTAGGAACTGGTGGTTCAGAAAATATGAATGTTCATACCTGAGGTAATGTGCTTTGTTGCTCAGTCGTGTCCAACTCTTTGTGACCCCATGAGCAGAGGAGCCTGGCAGGGAATTCTCCAGGCAAGAATACTGGAGTGGGTTGCCATGCCCTCCTCCAAGGGATCTTCCCAACCCAGCAATCAAACCCTGTCTCCTGCATTGCAGGCGGATTCTTTACCATATGAGCCAGCAGGGAAGCCCAAGAACACTGGAGTGGGTAGCCTATCCCTTCTCGAGGGGATCTTCCTGAGCCAGGAATCGAACCAGGCTTACCTGCATTGCAGGTGGATTCTTTACCAGCTGAGCTACTAGGGAGGTCCTCTAAATCACATAAGTGTAAAAGTAAATGCTCTTCAGGGGATATAATGCATTAACACCTACTTTTCTGTAGGGGCAATGGTTTAAACAAAAAAGAAGAGTCACAAGGGATGCAAACAAGAAACAGGGGTATAAAAATGGGCAGTCTAGCTTCCAAATAATTCAAATTTAAGAGAGATGTTATAACCCTAACTCTAAACCAAATGCAGGGCCAGTATGTACATGATTTAGTCAAGAGCTATCGGGTTTCTAAGTTCACACACCACCAGCCCAAAGGAGGCACTCATTAGAGACCAGGAAGACCTGGTAAGCCTGTCCCCCCATAATGCTGTCCATCTGTCACGGCGCCGCATCTTTCCAAACTGACCAGTGCAAACACTTTAAGACCTATCACTGCAAGATTTTCAATGGAATCTCCAGAGAGGAACATTTTCAACAAACCTGATACTGGGGAAAATAGACAAGCTCAGTGAAGGAAAAAAACCGAAGACCTTCCCTCAAAACTGACACTGTGTGGGGTCCCCTACCTTGTATGCTGAGTGGCTGGGGTCAGGGGCGGGTCGCTGCACCTGGAGCAGCATTCAACAAAGCACCCAGCCCTTTAATTGTTCAGCCAAATGATTTATGAAGCTTGGCAGCAAAGACAGGGCAGACTGGTTTAAATTCAAAGGATCCAACCTACAGGTATTTTGAAAATCTTGGGCGCATCTGTAACAAGTACTGTTCTCCTTGGGAGGGGAGAGAATAGGAAAGGAGAAGATGTGACCTGCCTGACAGGAAAATGGGACCCAGCTAGACAGAACATGCCTCCCAATCCCTTTCCTATCCTATCACTCACCCATCCTCTGGCAGACTTCCTTGCTACAGAAAGCAAACAGACATATACAGTCAATTCTTTCTTTAGCTAGAAATGAGTAACACCTCAGAACCATCAACACATTCTTACACACTGGGCTCCCGTGGCTTATTCTGATTGTTTCCTGATTGTATAATATTTTAATCAACTGGGGCAGAAATCAACCAACTCTCCCGCAAAACAACCAGACAATAAATATTTTAGATTTTGTGGGTTCTGTGATTTCTGTCACAATACTCACCTCTACCATTATAGCACAGAAGCAGCTATACATGGTATGTAAATGAATGAGCACAGTTCATTATTTATAAACACAGGTGAAGGGTTAGACTTAGGCTGCATGGTTCACTGATCCCTGACCCAGTATGTTTCCAAAGACCTAAACTGTGATAAACCGAGGAAGTACTTCAAAACTTACCACCCTTCAGTTCAGTTCAGTCGCTCAGTCGTGTCTGACTCTTTGCGACCGGATGAATTGCAGCACACCAGGCCTCCCTGTCCATCACCAACTCCTGGAGTTCACTCAGACTCACGTCCATTAAGTCAGCGATGCCATCCAGCCATTTCATCCTCTGTCATCCCCTTTCCCTCCTGCCCACAATCCCTCCCAGCATCACAGTCTTCTCCAATGAGTCAACTCTTCCCATTAGGTGGCCAAAGTACTGGAGTTTCAGATTCAGCATGATTCCCTCCAAAGAAATCCAAGGGCTGATCTCCTTCAGAATGGACTGGTTGGATCTCCTTGCAGTCCAAGGGACTCTCAAGAGTCTTCTCCAACACCACAGTTCAAGAGCATCAGTCCTTCGGCGCTCAGCTTTCTTCACACTCCTACTCTCACATCCATACATGACCACAGGAAAAACCATAGCCTTGACTAGATGGACCTTTGTTGGCAAAGTAATGTCTCTGCTTTTCAATATGCTATCTAGGTTGGTCATAACTTTCCTTCCAAGGAGTAAGCGTCTTTTAATTTCATGGCTGCAATCACCATCTGCAGTGATTTTGGAGCCCCAAAATAAAGTCTGACACTGTTTCCACTGTTTCCCCATCTATTTCCCATGAAGTGATGGGACCAGATGCCATGATCTTCGTTTTCTGGATGTTGAGCTTTAAGCCAACTTTTCACTCTCCTCTTTCACTTTCATCAAGAGGCTTTTTAGTTTCCTCTTCACTTTCTGCCATAAGTGTGGTGTCATCTGCATATCTGAGGTTATTGATATTTCTCCTGGCAATCTTGATTCCAGCTTGTGCTTCTTCCAGCCCAGCATTTCTCATGAGGTACTCTGCATAGAGTTAAATAAGTTAAATAATAATACTCTGTTAACTAAGCAGGGTGACAACATACAGCCTTGACGTACTCCTTTTCCTATTTGGAACCAGTCTGTTGTTCCATGTCCAGTTCTAACTGCTGCTTCCTGACCTGCATATAGGTTTCTCAAGAGGCAGGTCAGGTGGTCTGGTATTCCCATCTCTTTCAGAATTTTCCACAGTTTATTGTGATCCACATAGTCAAAGGCTTTGGCATAGTCAATAAAGCAGAAATAGAGGTTTTTCTGGAACTCTCTTGCTTTTTCCATGATCCAGTGGATGTTGGCAATTTGATCTCTGGTTCCTCTGCCTTTTCTAAAACCACCTTGAACATCTGGAAGTTCACGGTTCACGTATTGCTAAAGCCTGGCTTGGAGAATTTTGAGCATTACTTTACTAGCGTGTAAGATGAGTGCAATTGTGCGGTAGTTTGAGCATTCTTTGGCATTACCTTTCTTTGGGATTGGAATGAAAACTGACCTTTTCCAGTCCTGTCGCCACTGATGAGTTTTCCAAATTTGCTGGCATATTGAATGCAGCACTTTCACAGCATCATCTTTCAGGATTTGAAAGAGCTCAACTGGAATTCCATTCCCTCCACTAGCTTTGTTCGTAGTGATGCTCTCCAAGGCCCACTTGACTTCACATTCCAGGATGTCTGGCTCTAGGTGAGCGATCACACCATCGTGATTATCTTGGTGGTGAAGCTCTTTTTGGTAAAGTTCTTCTGTGTATTCTTGCCACCTCTTCTTAATATCTTCTGCTTCTGTTAGGTCCATACCATTTCTGTCCTTTATTGAGCCCATCTTGGCATGAAATGTTCCCTTGGTGTCTCTAATGTTCTTGAAGAGATCTCTAGTCATTCCTATTCTTTTGTTTTCCTCTATTTCTTTGCATTTATCGCTGAGGAAGGCTTTCTTATCTCTTCTTGCTATTCTTTGGAACTCTGCATTCAGATGCTTATATCTTTCCTTTTCTCCCTTGCTTTTTGCTTCTCTTCTTTTCACAGCTATTTGTAAGGCCTCCTCAGACAGCCATTTTGCTTTTTTGCATTTCTTTTCCATGCAGATGGTCTTGATACCTGTCTCCTGTACAATGTCACAAACCTCCGTCCATAGTTCATCAGGCACTCTATCTATCAGATTTAGTCCCTTAAATCTATTTCTCACTTCCACTGTATAGTCATAAGGGATTTGATTTAGGTCATACCTGAATGGTTTAGTGGTTTTCCCTACTTTCTTCAATTTAAGTCTGAATTTGGCAATAAGGAGTTCATGATCTGAGCCACAGTCAGCTCCTGGTCTTGTTTTTGTTGACTGTATAGAGCTTCTCCATCTTTGGCTGCAAAGAATATAATCAATCTGATTTTGGTGTTGACTATCTGGTGATGTCCATGTATAGAGTCTTCTCTTGTGTTGTTGGAAGAGGGTGTTTGCTATGACCAGTACATTTTCTTGGCAAAACTCTATTAGTCTTTGCCCTGCTTCATTCTGTATTCCAAGGCCAAATTTGCCTGTTACTCCAGGTGTTTCTTGACTTCCTACTTTTGCATTCCAGTCTCCTACAATGAAAAGGACATCTTTTTTGGGTGTTAGTTCTAAAAGGTCTTGTAGGTCTTCATAGAACCATTCAACTTCAGCTTCTTCAGCGTTACTGGTTGGGGCATAGACTTGGATTACTGTGATACTGAATGGTTTGCCTTGGAAACGAACAGAGATCATTCTGTTGTTTTTGAGATTGCATCCAAGTACTGCGTTTTGGACTCTTTTGTTGACCACGATGGCTATTCCATTTCTTCTAAGGGATTCCTGTCCGCAGTAGTAGATATAATGGTCATTGAGTTAAATTCACCCATTCCAGTCCATTTACCACCCTTAAAATAATTTAAATCTAAGCCTCAGTTTTGGGAGAACTCACTTCTAAAACAAACTTCATTATCAGTAGGTACAGTAAGAACTCATTTTCAGGAAGTGTGTGTGTGTGTAAAAAACAAGGTGAAACAAGATAAACTGAACACTTTCAATCATTCAGTAACTTAGGTTTTTCGTTTTTACAAAATCATCAAGTTACCCTTACAGGTGTCTTGCCAAAGGGCAACTCCAGGCTTTAACTACATGTTTACATACACCACAGTTACTGAGTAATACATTTTTAAAGTGTCCAGTTCTGTTTTATCCAGCTTGTATATTACTTGTGTACATATTATAAAATACTTTAAATGATAAACACTAAATTATAAACAATGGTTACTCCTGGAGAATGGGGGTTAGAAGTTACACTTTTAGCAGTGCTGCTTGAATTTGTAACAACTATACACTACTTAGTGAATAAAAAGGTGTTTTGTTTTTCTTTTATAAAGAAGTGGTCACAGTGGGTAATCTTTGGCATTGCAACTTATATCATCGACTGGCCACATCGAAGGCCAGCTGTGACTCTCTTCTAACAGTAGATGCCAATAAATATCTCATGAACTTCATAACTTAGCAACAGGGCCAGATAATAAACCAAAAAAAATCCATAAATACATAAGTTATTTTCAGATTATGGTAAATGTCCTGAGCCACAGGGTAAGGGAGGAGGCCCACAGAAAAGCTGACACTTAGGTAGAGACCTGAAGGATAAGAAGGAGGGAGTCATGTGAGGTAAACTCCAAGCTAAGTGTTAGGTTTTCTGGCCCAATCAATTTGCCAAAACCTGGTTAAACATTAAAAGCAACTGGGGCACTTTCAAAAAATACTGATGCCCAGGCACTGCTGCAGGCCAGTAACTCCCTGGAGGTAGGGTCAGGTATTGCTTTGCCTTTTTTTAAAGCTAGGACTGAGAATTGCTGTTCTAGAGTCTAGACACTTCTATGTCAGCATGAACAGAGGCCTTCAGAGATTAGAGGGAACAACAGTATGGGTGACACTGAACTGTTAACTTTTAGAATGGTGTGGGTTTTTTTCTGTTTTGTTGTAATCTAACAAGATTAACTGGATGCATTGTTCAGCGATGTGATGAAGGCCTGGGGATTCTCCCCTTACCGTTGAGCAAGAGACCACAGAAACACACAGATCTTTTAATTGGGACCTTTTGCCTGGGCCGCTGGCAAACTGTAAAGCAAATGAACCATCAAGTGACAGACTTTAATGTATTTAGCAAAGGGCTAACTGAAAAGGCTAGGCCCTGAGCTCCTCCCTGAAGGCTAACAGATTCTAAACTGGCTGAACCACAGAAAAGAAGTTCCCATGGCAAATATTTACCCTATAGAGTGTTAGGACAAACACATTCTCATATTCACACACCCCTATTCACCTAACTCTCAATGAATTTGGTAACAAATGACAAGAAGGGTAAGGATCACGAGAAATTGATCATCATCTCACTAAGTTTAGGCAGCTGTTGCAATTTCCTTTCATTCACCTATCCATCCATCCATCCATCCAGCATATAGCTACCGTTGCACACCTACTCTGTACTTCCCACTGTGAAGCATGGTATATGCATGCCTTATGTTCCACCGGGAAACATAAGTAATAATCACAAAAAATTGTAACATGTGCTATAAGACAGTGTTCCGATTCTTCCTGCCTGTTATTTCTTCCTCCCTGTAATTTCTCTTCTACAATGCAAAACTTGACATACTTTCTATAATTTGCTTAAATATTTTTTCTCAGCTAGAGGTCTTTAAAAAAACAAGGGCTGTCTTATTCTGTATTCTTAATGCTAAATATAATTCACAGCATAAAGTAGGCATTCAACAACTGTGGATTGAATCCAATGTGTGTGTGTATATACACACACGTGTGATCAAATCAGATTATACAATATAGACATACATACAGTGGAAGAAGTGCCTATGGGAACCAGGGAAGGCTTCACAGAGGAGTGGTGTCTGAGAAAAGTCTTAAAGGATAAACCAAAAATCTAGCAGAGGTTTCCTCTCAGTGTGTGTTTGGACTTTGTTCCAAAGGTGGTGGAGAACTACTGTAAGTTTCTAAGGTGAAGGGAAAGATGGTGTGGTGGAGTCAGGTTTGATTTTAAGAATCATTTCTCTGGAAGCACTGTGGGGAAGTGAATGGGAGGCTGGGAAAGCAGTAAGTTTGGGGCAGGGAGGGTGAATAGAGAGACTGTGTTATTGCCTTGCTGGCAAAGAAGAATCCAGAGCAATTCAGGATGTTGAACTAACTGGCGGGATGTAGCTGGCTGGACTTCATGGCGTGTGTCCTGGGTGCCTATCTCACTTCTGAGTTCATCTATTTTTCTTGTCCTTATTTCTCTTTTGCCCAGATCCCCTCCTTTACTACCACTGGGAGAGAAATTATTCTGTCCTGCCCTATACACGTACTGTTGAGTTAACTAAATCTTCTGTGAGACACGGTGGAGACATCCATGTATCAAGTAGATGCAGAAGTTCTGGCTTTCTGCAAGGAAGATAGGAGAATGAATGGTGGGGCTGTTAGCCAAAGCATGGACTAGGGCAGGAGATCGCTGGATTGAGAGAACATAATGAGTTCCATTTGGGCATTCAAGCGAAGCTGGCCAGAAATCAGGTGGGAATAATGGCTGGAGCTCAGAAAGTGTGAGACACAGGTTTGGAAACTGGCAGCATACATGTCATTGCTGAAGCCAGTGGCATGCTGTTAAACTCTCAGGGAAAAAAAAAAAAAAAAAATTACCCCTCCTTGGTTTGTAGCATTTGCCTGTTTCTATGGCATACATCCTCCCACATGGGCCAATTTCAAACTACCAAGATGATGGTTATAAACAAAAAGTTGAGACGAGATGTGCACAACTTGTTCTTACAAACAGGCACTAACATACCACTGACTGAAGCCAAAAATGAACAAAATTATCCAGGGACTAAATGCAAAGCAAGAGAGCTGGGAATAAAACTCTGGGAAGTATGGACATTTATGAGACGGACAGAAGAAGATGAGCCATCAAAGGGACTTGAGAAAAAGCAGACATAGGAGTAGGGAGAAAACAGGAGCAAAAGAAGTCACAGAGGACAAGGGAAGAATTAATTCAAGATGGATATGGTATGATATATATGGTATGATTAATAAATGTCATTAAAAGGTTAAGTAAGATAAACAAGGGTAAAAAGTATCTACTAGTCGTGACTGCAAGGATACTAGATGTGACCTGTATGGTGGGAGCTCAAATGTTGACACTAAAAAGTCTTAGCAATGTTTTTAGGTTGAGAGGATGTTGGGGAGAAAGGGGAGGCTGAGGCTACATGAGTGAGAAGGCCAACTTGAAGTTGTCTGTTTTAGAGTAAATCAGCTGTTATTGAATTGAGGATACAGATTACAGATGAAATGAACTCACTGTGGGTAGGAGAAGGAACAATTCTTTTTCTAGAAATGGGATACCAAGTGATTATTAGGAAGACTAACAACATTGAGTTTCGTCTCTCTTTAATTAGCCCAAAGAAATCTCAGTAAGTTGTATAATCATAAGACAATCAGGAGATGAAAGGAATAAGAGGCTAACAAAAGGTCCACATAATCCACAAGAGAACTAAACTCCAAAAAATTTTAAATAGGCTGTAGTTTTCCCCTAGGAAAGCAGCACCACCCATAAACCCTACTTCCCTTGGAAACTATGGTTGGTAAAAGTCTAATTAAAAGATGAACATTCTTTTTATATGTATATAAATATAGCTCTTCCTCTCCATTTATACAATATATTTAGAGACTGCGGTGGTACACATACATTTAAACACACGCAAAATGACTTAAAACTCATCTTATTTAAAGATGTTTTCAATACGCTACCATGATAGAAAATATCACCTAAAAAAAAAAACCTTTTAGATCTATAGTCCTAAACTAGGACTATCTATGCTAGATCTATACTTCACAAATAGTATTACTTTATGGAATTAAGTAATTTTTCAGATAGAAACAGATCTTGTTTAGATTAAATA
The DNA here is from genome assembly GCF_023091745.1 of Budorcas taxicolor. Classification (NCBI taxonomy): domain Eukaryota; kingdom Metazoa; phylum Chordata; class Mammalia; order Artiodactyla; family Bovidae; genus Budorcas; species Budorcas taxicolor. Next base: position 109,014,869 of record NC_068910.1, on the reverse strand, counting down.
CTTTTTTTTGATTAAATACTTTTCAGTAATGCAATATGATTCTGAATTTCTATACCAGACTAAACTGGTTTCAACTCTATGGTCTAGCAAGAGCCTGGAGTGATTGGTCTGAAAAACTTTATTCAATTTGATCTTGACTCGTGATGTGGAAAGCATTAGCCCATATTTTCAAAGCAATTTTCTTCAGGATACATTACATTTAATTTACATTTTAATAAGGTTTATATAATAAGAGAGTGACTTGTGACTTAGGTTACCAGACATTTGGTATTTATGGGATATCAAACCTCTGTTACTTCATGCTACCCTTATTTTATCTCTTCATAAAAACTCTCTAGTTTCATAGCTATGTACAAAGTTTTAAACTATTAACTCATCTATTCTAATGTTCACTTCAGAGGAGGTAACACTAAGGCTCACAAGCACCTATGTTATTTCCCTGCTGCCCTCCCTGTCTTCATCTCCCGCTGCTCCCTCCATATATTATTAGGCAATACTGATGAGCTGCTGCTGCTGCTGCTAAGTCGCTTCAGTCGTGTCCGACTCTGCGCGACCCCATAGACGGCAGCCCACCAGGCTCCCCTGTCCCTGGGATTCTCCAGGCAAGAACACTGGAGTGGGTTGCCATTGTCTTCTCCAATGCATGAAAGTGAAAAGTGAAAGTGAAGTCACTCAATCGTGTCCAACTCCCAGCAACCCCATGGACTGCAGCCTACCAAGATCCTCCGTCCCTGGGATTTGCCAGGCAAGAGTACTGGAGTGGGGTGCCATTGCCTTCTCCACTGATGAGCTGGTCCCTGGTAATTTTGAAAAAGTTCCCTGAATATTCTGATGTGTACTTAAGACTGAAGGCCACTGGATATTTGAAAGAACAATGGACTTGGAAGACTTAAGCTCAAAAACTAGATTTGTTACTTAATAGTGACAAGTGGTTCATTTTCTCACTAATGTCTTTGTTGAGGATTAAACAGTATGTGAAATCACTTCATATATTTTCAACAATAGGAATATTGCTTGAAATAATTATTATATTCCTACTTATAATTATTATTATGAAAGTTTAGTCACTCAGTTATCGACTCTTTGTGACGCCATGGAGTGTAGCCCACCAGGTTCCTGTGTCCATGGGATTCTTCAGGCAAGAATACTGGAGTGGGTTGCCATTCCCTTCCCCAGGGGATCTTCCTGACCCAGATCAAACCTGTTATTATTATATTCTTCAATAAATTCCTATTTATTCCTAAAAACATCACTGGGAACATTCACTGACTGTTGTCAGCCTTTGGAGATGCATGTGACCTGAAGTAGATATCACAATTCACAAATTGGTATTAATAGATCAGCCATTTGAAATGGTTACATTTATTGCTAATGAGAGCATCTTCTCTTGCTTCTTGAGTGAAAGGGCATGCTTTATACTTTTTCCAACTCCCCTCCATTCACAGAAGGAGTCAAATGTTTATTTACTGGATAAAGGTAGAAGGAAAAATAAGTGTCTAACTCCCCCACCTTCTTCATGAATTCCAGAAAGGTATTATCTTTTATAAACATGAGTGGATTTTTCTTCTTATTTTTTAAATTTATTTTCCCTTTGAGCACCTGATTGGGAAATGCACTCTCTGGCTGTTTATCAAAATCACAGGAAGCTTTGAAGAAATATTGATGCCAGGATATCATCTCCAAGTTCTGATTTAATTGGTTTTAAGAGGAGTATGTGGGAAAGTGTTAGTTGCTCAGTCATGTCTGACTTTTTGTGATCCCATGGGCTATAGCCTGCCAGGCTCCTCTGTCCATGGAATTCTCCAGGAAAGAATACTGGAGTGGGTAGCCTTGCCCTTCTCCAAGGGATCTTCCCGACCCATGAACTGAACTCGGGTCTCCTGCATTGCAGGCAGATTCTTTACTGACTGAGCCACCAGGGACGCCCAAGAGGAGTGTAAGCATTGTTATATTTTTTTAATGGTTCTGTTGTAATTCTAATCGCAGCCAGGAGTGAAAACCTAGAGGAACACATAATAGGTGTTCACTAAATAAAGAAGTTGAGAGGTGTGGTTGGGATTAGGGGGGCAGCAGCTCTCAGTGTAACTGTGGTGGGATAAGCAAGCAGGTAGGTGAACAGATCAATGGTAAGTTCTCTGATGTGCTATAGTTCCACCGTGACTGTGGGTAAGTTCTGATATGGAAACTCTTTCTATTTTTCTGTTTTTACCTTTCTCTCTTCTCTTGACCTCTTTCTCCTGCCTCCCAATGGAACTATCATTAGGGCTGGCACTTTCTGATTTATTCATCACTGTATTTCTAGGGCTCACAATAGTATCAGGCATATAATTGCTGTTGGTATTTAGTCACTAAATTATGTCAGACTCTTTGCAACCTCATGGACTGTAGCCCACCAGGTTCCTCTGTCCATGGGATTCTCCAGGCAAGAATACTGGAGTGGGCTAACATTTCCTTCTCCAGGGGATCTTCCTGACCCAGGGATCGAACGGACACCTCCCGCTTAGCAGGCACTTTCTTTACCACTGAGCCACATGGGAGGCCCCATCTGGCATGTAATAGACACAGAAAATATGAGTTCAATATACTTCTCTTTCTCTCTCATGTATAAACATAAAATGCAAATAAGGAGTTGCAAAAATAATCCTTTTATGAGATTTTAAGACCCAGCCTTCTTAATATTACATTCAGATACAAAACACTGGCATTTCTGCTCTTGTAAAGTAAAATTCATTCTTCCACTAGCAAGAAGGTGCCAGAAGCTTTAGAACTAAGGGGAGAACTACCTCAGTTTCTGTATCTATCTGAAACATAGAGTCAGTCTTAACACAGAGTCAGAGTCAATCTTAATGTTGACTGTGAATAATATGTCTTGTTAAAACTAATCTGAACAAGTGAAAGATTGTTATTTTTACTTTCCTTTCTCTCACATTAATGCTAACTTTTAATATTAACACACCAATACCATATTGGTATATTAAAACTTGACTACTCTTACACCTTAAATATTTTTCTGTAGGAAAAGATAGAAAGGAGAAAAACTGATGAATATTAATTAAAAAAACTGCTTTGGATGTAACAATTCCACAATTTAAAAAATGTTATACAGGCCAAGTGCCTTGCAGGAACAGTGAAATGCAGGAGCAGGAGGACTAAGAGAAGAGGGTCACAGCTTAGACCAATGAATGGGACTGAGAGCTGGAGTCACCTGGAGAAACTGGGCAAAACAAGTGCTGCAGTACTGGGGCTTCAGAGGAAACAGGTTACTGCACAGGAAGAGATGCTCTTCTCGACCAGGGGATTTCCCCGTTTTTCCCCTTGCCGCCCCTGCCTCCCCCCACTCCTCTGGCCCCTACTGAATTGCCTACAGTCCCAAACACATGGCCTGGAGTCCCTGAGAAAGCAGAGCAGAACTCAGGACTGGAGCCCAAAAGGCAGGAACCAGAACACCTGGCTGTTAATTTCTGGAGGCTCAATTTGAACTTTGAGCTTCCGAGCCATAAGGGAAGTCGCTCAGTCATGTCCGACTCTTTGCGACCCCATGGACTGTAGTCCACCAGGCTCCTCCATCCACGGAATTTTCTAGACAAGAGTACTGGAGTGGGTTGCCATTTCCTTCTCCAGGGGATCTTCCCAACCCAGGGATCGAACCCGGGTCTCCCGCATTTCGGGCAGACGCTTTACCGTCTGAGCCATCAGGGAATCCCTACTCTGAGCCATAAGCCTCACTTAAATTGACAGTTCATTTATCTCCAAGGAGAGTATAATAATAACAGTTACTTCATACAGTTGTTGCTAGATCCAGACAAGAAAATACATAGGAAAATGCTCTGTAAACTGTGAATCATTAGGTAAATGTTATTCTCACTGTTAGATTGAAGAATTTGTTGAGGAAAAAAATCACCACTAATTTTTCCTTCACAATTCACAAGAAAATGTACCTGTGCTAAAGGTATAATCTTAGTTACACCACGTTTCTAACAATCCCATACAAAAATCTGAAAACACAGAAAGTTTCTAATTACCTAGTACTATGAAACAAGTTTTAATAGAAACCAAAATAGCTGCTTTTAGCTAGGAGAATGAAGGCACCTGCCAGATTTAGGACTAAGGCACAAATTACTGACTGGAAGTACCGGTTCCTACAATGAACAACTGGCCATTAGTGCAAGTTAAAGTGCATACGTTTGTAACAAGTGTTCCTGTAAAAAGTACAGAGCTAATCTAGACAATTCTATGTATCCATGTTTTGAGGAAGCTAACAGAAAGGGTTATTTTTGTTTATTTGTACCATCTAGCTACCAGTCAGAACTGAACTGATAGAAATGGCTTTTAATACAGTTTTTCTTACAAGAGGAACTCAGAAGACTGAAATTTTGGACTTTCTAAAGAAGAGAAAACATATGGTTTGGATTAAAATCAAGGGCCTCATAACAATGCTTTTAGCTTTTATTCATTTATTATAGGAATAAAAAATTTGTTAAAATAGAACAATAGTTAAAAAAAGCTTATTATAAACATGTATTGACAAACAACAAAATTAATCCATCTTTGCATTCTGATGTACCAGCTTTTAACTTTAATTTGATTTGTAAAACATAGATATTCCTCAAAAACAGACTAATGACCTAGAAGAATATGATCCTTGAAATCTTTCAAGAATCTAACAGGAGAAGAGATTGGTGGCTCTGTTTTAAAACTATGTGCATTATTGTTTGCCAGATCAAGTTAATGAAATGTTTACTGCTAGAGTATTATTTTTAAGTTAACAAAAGCATTTTTGCTGACTTGCTCATTGGACATATGCATGCAATTTAAAATGGAATTTCAAAATAGTTTTATTACATGCACCCATCAAGAGAACAACTGAGGTCTCAAAACTAATTCTGACATTGTGTTAATAACAGAATTATTAGTCTTGTCAAAGTTGTGGCTTTGTTTTTAATAAGATTGAGGCCTCAGGGTTTAGGCTTCTTCAGTTTGAATTTCTTGCACCTCAAGATTCCTTTGTACAGTCCCCCAGTGTACTCTTGCTCTCTCAACTAGATCCGGGTTTCCCAACCTTGGCACTACAGGTGTTTTGGAATGGATAATTCTCTTTCTTGAGGGGCTGCTGTGTGCACCGTACGATGCCTAGCAGTGACCATGCCAAATGCCCAGTTAAGTAGAGGAAGACCCATTCTCCTCCCTCTACTTGAGTTCTTGGGTCCATACCCATGACCACTTCATTTCTTCCTAGTAAGCCTCTCTCTCCCCATCTGCCATCTGTGCTTTCTCTCTTTGACAAACTAACATCTCAATTCTTCCCATTAAAAGAATGTAAACATACTAATCAGCCAACCTCAAGTAAATTCTATAACTCATGTAGTTACTCTCCTCTTGTTCTCTTTCACTAGAAATCTTTAGAAAACTAAGGGGCTTCCCTGGTGGCTCAGAGGTTAAAGTGTCTGCCTGCAATGCAGGAGACCTGGGTTCGATCCCTGGGTCAGGAAGATTCCCCTGGAGAAGGAAATGGCAACCCACTCCTGTATTCTTGCCTGGAGAATCCCATGGACAGAGGAGCCTGGTGGGCTACAGTCCACGGGGGTCACAAAGAGTCGGACACGACTTCACTTTCACTTTCACCCTTCATTAGCACTTAAACTGAGCTGTTAAAAATAACCTATGCCAGTGATATAAGTCTTTATTTTTTTAAAAGCAACAAAACCCACCAAACACACACATATCTTTATTCTCTTTATTTTACAATGGTATGTCTTTATGATTATGAAATGGAGGGAGGGCCATATATTTAGTGTACCAAGCTTCATGAAAGACTCCCTAATCCAAGATGTGTTTATCACAATCAACTTACACACTGTCCATCAAGCACTCTGTTGATGGAAGCTATCTGTATTTCTTATAATTTCAATATATTTGGCATATTTGGTTCTTATTAAAATAAAAATGATTAGAATTTTCTACTTTGTATCCTGTTACAAAACTCAAAAATCATATAAAAGAATATGATATCTTACAGCAATTAATTCTTTTGTGAACATATTTCTTGCTATTGACTTAGATCTATGTGCAAACTGTTATCTCATTAAGGTCGTATTAGTATCAGAAGACCCTGATGCTGAGAAAGACAAAGGGAAAAAGGAGAATGGGAAAACAGAGGATAAGATGGTTGGATGGATTCAGTGATTCAATGGGCATTGAGTATGAGAAAACTCTGGGAGATAGTGAAGGACAGGGAAGCCTGGCATGCCGTAGTTCATGGGGTCTCAAAGAGTCAGACACGGCTTTAGTGACTGAATAATAACAACAATTAGCATCAAAGCATTGTGATACAAATGTGTCCTGGGGTCACAATGGCTTTAGTCTTCAATGTGCTTCATGGATATATGCAACAGGACTTTAGAAATGGCCTCTGAAACAAAGCTTTTCTTATGATTATAAGAAACACTCAGAAGGCTGAAGGGAAATTTCAGACTTACTTTAAAAGAATGGTTTGGCTAGCTTACTTTCCTGGGACTTACATCTTACTAGACAACCAGTTCCATTTGGGAGCTCTTTAAATATTCTGAATCAATGTTTCTTAACCTTAAAAAAAAAAACTATGACCCCCACTAGGATGTCACTCAACTCTCTCTGTAATCCAATTAACCCAAGTCTTACTGAGAAATGTGTTATTTCATATGCACATTGAATTAAGAGATGATTTCAGTATTTATGCTTCCCTGGTGGCTCAGCTGGTAAAGAATCCACCTGCAGCACAGGAGACCTGGGTTCGATCCCTGGGTTGGGAAGATCCCCTGGAGAAGGGAAAGGCTACCCACTCTGGTGTTCTGGCCTAAAGAATTCCATGGACTGTATAGTCCATGGGATGGCAAAGATTCAGACATGACTGAGCTACTTTCACTTTGGCATTTATTCTGTACACTATGCCTTGGGCTGCTACTTGGCAGCACAGAAGGTCTTCAATAAATATTAGCTGTATATGACTTTAACTTAGCTTCTCAATCAGGCAGGATACTAAGTAGAAAATAGGTTTTTCTGTTATTACTACACAAGCCTTTCGTTTGGACACACTGCGATTCTGCCCCCATAGTGGTTAAAATGGCTGGCCAGAGAGGAGACTTATTCTTTCTAAAATACACCCAAAGGAGGAAATTCTTGGCAAACACCATGAGAATAGAAGCCCCTTGCAGTGACCAGGGACAGAGGACAACTGACCACATCAGAAAGTTGTAAGAAAGTTAATATAAGTGATAGAATTTTACAAACCTTTAGAGTTCACAAAAAAGTTATCCAGGGCTCATGAGCTAATGCAGACTAACTGGTGCCTTCTGTTTCTGCTCTGCCATTATCTATCAGTAATAAATGGTTTAATCCTAAAAATATATTATGTGGTTTTCATTCTTGGCTCTAGATTACTCGTGGAGAAGACAAAATATAACCTTTAATTTGGTTTGACAAGACATCCTACATAATAAATAAATGAATTGCTACTAGATAAAATTGCACTCAAAGAATGCATTTTTGGCTCCCAAACAATCACATTCCAATTTCACTATATATGTATCTAAAAATCTGCTTAAGTCAATTTGTGATATACTTCCAGAAGTATGGATCAATCATATCATACCTCAACATTTGGTAGAACTCAGTTTTATGTTTCCCTGTGCTTTATACCTGAACATACACACACATACACATACATATATCTTTTTCCTTCTGATTAACATATCACAGAAAACAAAACAAAAAAAGAAAATCTATTAGATAATTGATTTATATCATGTAGTACAGGAATTGTTCCCCTTCTGGCCTTCCTCCAGCCTGTTCAGACCAAACTCATGTTCTTACTTCTTTTGGCAAGTAATTCTACATTCTGAAATGATTCCATCAGATGGTCTCTTCTCCTTTACTTTCATCCTCTGATTTTACTTTTCTCAGTAACTATTGTAGGATCCAACTGGTTTGAACAGTTGATAATGGAGATTGTAGGTGAACAATGGGATGCTTCAATTTCTCTATATCAATACTAGAGAAATTTTTCTTGGCTACTTCAATAACTCAGAGAAGTCAGAGAAAAATATCCTTGAGAAATTATTTTCAAAAGTCTTTAAACACAATGGCTGTAAAAAAAGGTTTTGACCCATCTGAAAGGCATTTTTGATTAACTTCATTATTGTGTTTTTCATTCCTCATGGACACAGAACAATGAATTCCCTCATATTTGTAGAGTGGGTACAAAAGCTCGGCTAATATGGGGGTACTTCAAAGACATCCTCCCTACACATTCTCAAACAGCACTGTATGTATTACTTTGATGTAAGAGACTAAAAAACATGCTTAACACAGCTGCCTTCAGCTGCAAGCCAACATTACATGGATTTATTTATCTTTTTATTGCTGCATAAATTACCATTTCATAGGGTTGGGTTGTTCAATTGTCATCACAAATTTTATAAGCACATTTTTGAAAAATGAGGATGGATCTTTCTATGAAATACTACATATGGCATTACAGAATCATAGAAATGAGTGGCAGTCTGGATAGTTCCATGGTTCAAAGTAGTTTAAAAAATCACCTGAACAAAAATTTGTACTCACTCACAAAAAAAAGGCCTCAGATTAAATTGGTGGCTGCAAAATGTATAATAAGCATAAGAAAAAAAGACAGCACAAAAAAGAAGAGGTAATATTTGTACATCTATACAATTAAAGAGCATGTGTGTGTGCGTGCATGCTAAGTTGCTTCCATTATGTCTGACTCTGTGATCCTATGGACACAAAGCCTGCCAGACTTCTCTATCCATGAAATTCTCCAGGCAAGAATACTGGAGTGGGTAACCATTCCCTTCTCCAGGGGATCTTCCTGATGTGGGGATAGAACCTGGGTCTCCTGCACTGCAGGCAGATGGTTTACTGTCTGAACCACTAGGGAAGCACATATACTAAAGCATATATATCAAAATACTTTTATGGTGTGCTACCCCAAATTTCTACATGTCTTCATAGGAATAGAATCTTTAAAACTAGACAACAAATATTATCAATTAGTACTAGAATAAAACATGGAGAATGAATGGCTCTTACATATCACTGACCTGAGCACTCATTTCTGAATTCTTCCAGATAGGATGATATGTCTACAGGATAAAAGCTTTCATTATCTATGAAATATTTTAGCATGGGATATGTTCAGATAGGACAGTCTCAAACTCTTTAGTTTCTATGTAGTAATCTCCTAATAGTACCAGTTTCAGAAACATACAGGAACAGCAGGACTATTCAGTTGTCTTTTCAGTACCAAATGAAGATATCTGCTGCTCTAATTACTGAGATCACTAAAGAATTTATCAGTTCATATATATTTACTATATATATGATATAGACTGCTGGGTCTCCTGCATTGCAGGCAGATTCTTTACTGTCTGAAATACCATAAAACCCCACTTATGTAAATTATGAACACAGGTCTTCATCCACGGAGAAATATCTAGAACGAAGCTCATCAACATCTTATATTTCAGTTCAGTTCAGTTCAGTCGCTCAGTCATGTCCGACTCTTTGCAATCCATGAATTGCAGCATGCCAGGCCTCCCTGTCCATCACCAACTCCCAGAGTTCACTCAAACTCATGTCCATCGAGTCGGTGATGCCATCCAGCCATCTCATCCTCTGTCATCCCCTTCTCCTCCTGCTCCCAATCCCTCCAAGCATCAGGGTCTTTTCCAATGAGTCAACTCTTCCCATCAGGTGGCCAAAGTATTGGAGTTTCAGCTTTAGCATCAGTCCTTCCAATGAACACCCAGGACTGATCTCCTTTAGAATGGACTGGTTGGATCTCCTTGCAGTCCAAGGGACTCTCAAGAGTCTTCTCCAACACCACAGTTCAAGAGCATCAGTCCTTCGGCGCTCAGCTTTCTTCACAGTCCAACTCTCACATCCATACATGACCACTGGAAAAACCATAGCCTTGACTAGACGGACCGTTGTTGGCAAGTAATGTCTCTGCTTTTCAATATGCTATCTAGATTGTTCATAACTTTCCTTCCAAGGAGTAAGCGTCTTTTAATTTCATGGCTGCAATCACCATCTGCAGTGATTTTGGAGCCCCCAGAAATAAAGTCTGACAGTTTCCACTGTTTCCCCATCTATTTCCCATGACGTGATGGGAACAGATGCCATGATCTCGTTTCCTGAATGTTGAGCTTTAAGCCAGCTTTTTCACTCTCCTCTTTCACTTTCATCAAGAGGCTTTTTAGTTCCTCTTCACTTTCTGCCGTAAGGGTGGTGTCATCTGCATATCTGAGGTTATGGATATTTCTCCAGGCAATCTTGAGTCCAGCTTGTGCTTCTTCCAGTCCAGCGTTTCTCATGATGTACTCTGCATATAAGTTAAATAAGCAGGGTGACAATAGACAGCCTTGAGGTCCTCCTTTTCCTATTTGGAACCAGTCTGTTGTTCCATGTCCAGTTCTAACTGTTGCTTCCTGACCTGCATATAGGTTTCTCAAGAGGTAGGTCAGGTGGTCTGGTATGCCCATCTCTTTCAGAATTTTCCACAGTTTATTGTGATCCACATAGTCAAAGGCTTTGGCATAGTCAATAAAGCAGAAATAGAGGTTTTTCTGGAACTCTCTTGCTTTTTCCATGATCCAGCAGATGTTGGCAATTTGATCTCTGGTTCCTCTGCCTTTTCTCAAACCACCTTGAACATTTGGAAGTTCATGGTTCACGTATTGCTGAAGCCTGGCTTGGAGAATTTTGAGTGTTACTTTATTAGTGTGTGAGATGAGTGCCATTGTGCTGTAGTTTGAGCATTCTTTGGCATTACCTTTCTTTGGGATTGGAATGAAAACTGACTTTTTCTAGTCCTGTGGTCACTGCTGAGTTTTCCAAATTTGCTGGCATATTGAGTGCAGCACTTTCACAGCATCATCTTTCAGGATTTTAAATAGCTCAACTGGAATTCCATCACCTCCACTAGCTTTGTTCATAGTGATGCTTTCTAAGGCCCACTTGACTTCACATTCCAGGATGTCTGGCTCTAGGTGAGTGATCACACCATTGTGATTATCTGGGTCGTGAAGATCTTTTTTGTACAGTTCTTCTGTGTATTCTTGCCACCTCTTAATATCTTCTGCTTTTGTTAGGTCCATACCATTTCTGTCCTTTATTGAGCCCATCTTTGCATGAAATGTTCCCTTGGTGTCTCTAATTTTCTTGAAGAGATCTCTAGTCTTTCCCATTCTGTTGTCTTCCTCTGTTTCTTTGCACTGATTGCGATGAAGGCTTTCTTATCTCTCTTGCTATTCTTTGGAATATCTTATATTTAATAGGAAGTTATTTCTGGGTAGTGGATCTTGTATTGTTTTTACTAACTTCTTCCCATTTCTCTATATTGTTTTAGTATTTTAAACTAATGCTCATGTTAGATTTACAAAAATATAGTGTTAGTCACTCAGTCGTGCCCGACTCTTTGCGACCCCATGGACTACAGCCCAACAGGCTTCTCTGTCCATGAGATTTTCCAGGCAAGGATACTGGATTGGGTTGCCATTTCCTTCAAAAATATAAGGAGGAGTGAAAGGACAGGGTTAGGAGTTAACAACTATTTCAGGGACTTTCCTGGTGGTCCAGTGGTTAAGACTCCATGTTTCCACTGCAGGGATTTGATCCCTGGCTGGATAACTAAGATCCTGCAAGCCATATGGAGTGGCAGGAAAAAGAAGAAGAAGGAGAAAGAGGAAAACGAGGGGAAGGTGAGGAAGAGGAAGTAGAACAAGAAGAAGAAGAAAAGAAACAACTGTTGCAAAGCATAAACATCTACTTATATTTACAAATGACTGAAAGGGCATATTGTACTACAGGAAAAAAATACTTGGTTTTATAAGACCCTCCCATGTACCTTCACTAGTATTCACACATGTACATGTGTGAATGAACATCTATACACATTTTTTTTTTCGTCCTTTAGGTGAAGATGAGAAAATAAAATGGACTTTAGAAACAAGCATACCTGGTTTAAACCCCAATTCCAACCAGACTGCAGAATGTTTTTGAAATACTCTGACTTTTCCACTTGGAAAGTGGAGATTCACACAATGATTGAATCTGTGTTAAATGTCAGTTGTGTGTTGTTGAGGATGCTGGGAATACTAATGGGAATGGGAAGACTGAACACACACATGAGGAAGAAAGGCAACATGCCAAATGCTGTGACAGAAGCCTGGATGGAGGAAGAAAAGTTTGACTCTTCCTAAGTCATTTAAGGAAGGCTTCACTGAAGAGGTAACATCCAAGCTTTGTCCCTAGTGATCAAGTAGGAGTAGGCCAGGAGGCTGGGGGCACAGTAAAGATTGGGGCAGCAGAGGTAACATGGTTAAATGTAAGGAGGTGTGAAAGGACAGGTCGGGTGCCAAAAAACTACAAGCAACACCCCCCAGCATAAGGTGCTCATGAGGGCTCCCAGAGCAATGCACGGGACAGAGCTCTGACAGTCTGCCCACGCAAACCCACAACGCCATTTGTTTCCCAAACCTTGGGCTCCTTTTTACTTCCTCCTTCACCCTTCTATTTCCTAGCAAGTCCACTGTCTCTTTGCTCTCACTGTTCTCCCAGGTTCATTACATGTAATTTGGCTGGAAGGATTGCAACTGTCCAGCAAACACAGTATGTACTTCACCAGTATCAAACGCTTTCAACCTCCTGACTCTAGCCTAGCTAGAGACCTTGGAAACGTCATTTGCTCTCTCATGTCACTTGTAACTAGGAATGCACAGAGAGTAACAATGAACACTTACCAAGTACCAGGCAGGGTGTGAGCCCTTCAAATATACTGTTCCATTCGAGTCTTACAATAACCTTCTGAGATGGTACTACTACAGGCCTCTAATCCTTTATCCATAATTTTGAGATCTAAAAAGCACTGAATTTGAGGAGTTTTCCCTTAGTCTATAGCAAATTCATCTGGATAAAACCTGAATTGAATGCATATAAGGCCATGTATCATTTTTATTCCACTTATAAATTCTCACATTGCCTGCTGTGGAAACACAAATGCATTGGTTCTGAGGCACTGCCTGAGACTTTGTTGGGGAAGTTATCTAACAGTTTTAATCACTATACAATCTAATCTTTCTGAAAAATTCTGAATTTCAAAACATCTGATGTAATAATTGTATTTCTTATCATAGATAAGCAAGCTGAAACACAGAGAGGTTAAGTAACTTGTCCAAAGTCACACAGCTAATATTTAGTAGACCCAGGTCTCAAACCCAAGCAATTTGACTAGTTCCTAGACTCTCTTAACCTTTTAGTTAAACTTGGTCTGAGTGTCTTATAAACTCCAAAGGCTTCCAAAGACAGCTGTAAGGTATGGTTAAGTCTCACTTTATTAACCTTATTGCTTCATCTGAAATAGGCTCTCATCACTTCTACGACATATTCTTTGCTTTCCAACTTCAACATAATCGTTGCTCAGATTTCCCTTTACTCCACTGCTGCTTTAATACTTCCTTCCCATTCCTTCAGTTTCAGCTTCAATGTCAGGTTCGTCAAGATAATGTTCTGGTTTCCCTCAGCCACAAATGAGTTTAGTATCTCACTCTTCATAGTACTCTGTATTTCTTTTTTTAGGCATTGTGTGTGTTTTAGTCGCTCAGTTGTGTCCGACTCCTTGCGATCCCATGGACTGTAGCCCGTCAGGCTCCTCTGTTTATGGAATTCTCCAGGCAAGAGTACTGGAGTGGGTTGCCATTCCCTTCTCCAGGGGATCTTCCTGATGTGGGGATAGAACCTGGGTCTCCTGCACTGCAGGCAGATTCTTTATCATCTGAGCCACCAGGGAAGCCCCTTGAATGGAACTTTGTTAGGAGACAATTCTCTCCTGCAGCTAAGCTGGGGGAAGGCGAGAGGAAGCCTAATGGTGCTGGGGTGCCCTGAGAAGGAGGCCACCTCAGGGAAGCTGAACTAGAGGTGGAGGGGGCCACTGAGCCTGACAACGTCCCTGAGCCCCCAGACAAATTCAACTCCATGTAACTGTTATTTGTGAACCTGTCTCCCAACTAAATTGTGCCCTCTTTCAGAGCTGGCAGGAACCATGTCCCATTCGTTTTTATATCTCCAGAGCACTAGTCAAGTGCTATGGATATTACCATTGTCCCATAAATGTTGGCTGCAAGAATAAAAAGAGAACCATATTTTAATTAATGAGTTTCATATTGATGTACATAGGTGATGTTCTAACACTCACACAATGACAGACTTAACCTTTCTCTTTTAAAAACATTACCATCTTCAAGTGGAACTTTCATGAAGAAAGAATTTTCTCCTGTTTCTTATGAGACTGAACTAAAAAAGCAAAACAAAACCCCCCAAACAGGGAAAGAAAAATAAACCATTTCTACTTATGAACATCTAGACTCTAATGCTGGTTCATCACCGTAAACTTTAGTTCCCATGAAGAAATTATCCTATTAGGAAAATGAACATGATGTAGCATCTTATTAGAATCTTTCCATTCTGATGAATTTGGTTGGCAGAGGGAATTATTGAAAGGAGCAGTTCATATTTATATTCTATTCTGAGTACACAAATTCTAAATGTTTTACTATTAAGAATTTATTTCTAATATTTTCCAGGGGTAGAGCTTAAAAATATTTGACTTTTAAGTGTCTGTTTCATATTTTATGTAAACGATGGCTATAGGTAGAATTATGAGGGGCTTTAAAATGGAATAATAATCTTAAAAAGGACCAGCTGATATAATAATTTGTACATGGAAATTTTGGCCTATTCCTATTTTCCTTGCAATTTTTTCTTTTAGGTTAATGATGTATATATGCATATTATTTGCTTTGAACTGGCTTTCTAGCAATGGCAATGGATTCCTCTTACTCCATCTACATTTACATTCTATTGTAAATGACTGGCTAGGATTAGGCCATCAAACAAAACAAGCTAACTGTTCCATAAAGAAATCCATCCAACAGTTCTGATCTCAAAAGTCTCCTGCTCCATTCAAAAGATTCCATTCTATTATTTTTCTGAGAAAATTTGGAACTTAAATAAGCTTGGTTAAAATATACTATTTGTGATGTACATTTTATGGCCTCTATGCTAAAATCAACTACTTCTGTTGTTGAAATGTATTTCATGGAAATACCAAAGAAGAATTTTATTCCTTTTGAAGTCAAAATCCCATGTAAACAAATCATTTTGGGTACATTTACTAACTTTCTTGGGCTTCCTCTGTGGCTCAGTGGTAAAGAATTTGCCTATAATGCAGGAGACACAGGAGACCTGGGTTTGATCCCTGGGTCAGGAAGATCCCCTGGAGGAAGGCATGGCAACCCACTCCAGTATTGGAAAAATCCCATGGGCAGAGAAGCCTGGCGGGCTACAGTCCAAAGGGCCACAAAGAATTGGACATGACTGAAGCGACTGAGCACGCACACACTATCTTCCTTAGCATCTCTCATATTCGATCCATCCACCTCCTCTCTGACTTCGCTTCTGTTGCCTACCGGCTCATATCATATCATGCTGAACCACTGGAAAATAGTTTTAATTTGCTTCTCCTGCCTTGGATCCCTCCTAAGCTGTCCTCCACTTAGATGCTAGAATGACTTCTAAAATGTGAACCCATTAAAGTTATTTTTCGATTTAAATCTCTTCCCTGGCTTCCCATTGTCTCTAAGATGGTCAGCTGCATTGTGTGGCATACTTTCTTTCCATGCTGTGCTGCCTACCTGCTCATCTAGTTAGATGCTCCTTATAATGAAACTGTGTACAATTCATGCCAGGTTGCTTCATCCCTCCATGCCAGTGTGCCTATTCTCTCTATCCAGAAAACAAGAAATAGCAGCAAAAATCAACATTTAACTAGCTCTCTTGACATTTGTTGATTGGCACTGGTTAGTGTGGGGCTTCCTAGGTGGCACTAGTGGTAAAGAACCTGCATGTCAATGCAGAGAACGTAAGAGACATGGGCTTGATCCCTGGGTCAGGAAGATCCCCTGGAGGAGGCTATGGTAATCCACTCCAGTATTCTTGCCTGGAGAATCCTATGGACAGAGGAGACTGGTGGGCTACAATCTGTAGGGCTGCAAAGAGTTGGACATGACTGACGTGACTTAGCATGCATACACACACTGGTTGGTGTGGAGCTTCTGGGAAACATTTAATCTCAACTCTAGAGGTCAAATGACACCGCCCTTATGGAAGAAAGTGAAGAAGAACTAAAGAGCCTCTTAATGAAAGTGAAAGAGGAGAGTGAAAAAGTTGGCTTAAAACTTAACATTCAGAAAACTAAGATCATGGTATCTGGTCCCATCACTTCATGGCAAATAGATGGGGAAATAATGGGAACAGTGGCAGATTTTATTTTCTGAGGTGCTCCAAAATCACTGCAGATGGTGACTGCAACCATGAAATTAAAAGACACTTGCTCCTTGGAAGAAAAGCTATGACTAACCTGGACAGCATATTAAAAAGCAGAGACATTACCAACAAAGGTCCATCTAGTCAAAGCTATGGTTTTTCCAGTAGTTATGTATGGATGTGAGAGTTTGCACTATAAAGAAAGCTGAATGCCAAAGAATTGATGCTTTTGAACTGTGGTGTTGGAAAAGACTCTTGAGAGTCCCTTGGACTGCAAGGAGATCCAATCAGTCCACCCTAAAGAAAATCAGTCCTGAATATTCATTGGAAGGACTGATGCTGAAGCTAAAACTCCAATACTTTGGCCACTTGATGTGAAGAACCAATTCACTGGAAAAGACCTTGATGCTGGGAAAGATTGAAGGTGCGGGGAGAAGGGAATGACAGAGGATGAGATGGTTGGATGGCATCACTGATGCAATGGACATGAGTTTGAGTAGGCTCTGGGAGGATGGACAGGGAAGCCTGGTGTGCTTAAGTCCATGGGGTCACAAAGAGTCAGATGTGACTGAGTGACTGAACTGACAAGAGGTCCAATCTCTGGCTTCCCTGGATTCAGATCATTGTCGTCATGGCAACTTCTGTTGGTCCCTACCCTATATGAAAACTCATTAGGAGTTTACCTTCATTAGTGCTTGTAATCCAAACATTTAATCAGAAATGACTTTTAGGAGAAGCCTACCAGAAATAACAGATGCTGTATACACTGCTTTTGTCTAAAACTAACCCAGGGTTTAGTATTTAGCACAAAAAATTCTGAACTGCTCTACAGTAACAAAACACACTACCATAAAAACAGTCATTTTTTTCATTCACTTAACAAACTTTCACAGTGTAGCTAGGCTTTTTAAAATCACTATTTAGAGAAAAAAATTCAGCAAAATTTTCCCATGGAAAATGTTAGCCAACAAAGAGGCATGCTCTACAGCAGAAAGAAATTGTCAAATTATAAATGAAGTTTCTTAAAATGTGTAGAATATCTTTAATTTATGCTATATATACCAAATAATAAGAGTTAATCTTTTGAAAGAAATATGATTTCTCTAAGTATATCTTTATTACCATCTAACCCTTATGAACTAAAGCTTGTAAATCCAGTCTCCTAAGATATGGAGATTTCAATAGCTTTCTATGAAAGTGTCCATTTTTGACTACTTTGTGATGTTTTCTATCAAGGATAAACCACCAGTTGACATTCAGAATGAAGATGTCTAGAACTAAAGAGAAATACCTGATAGCAGGAGATTCAATGTGGCTCCCTCTCCTGTCCATTCTATCACGTTTACCAAAAATAAAACTGATAGGCATATTTCACAGCATGAATGATTTTAAAGTCCTTTCAAGTCCCAGTCATCCACAGTTTAATTTGATTCTCAATGACTTGGCTTTCCTGAAATGCTACTTTACTTAAAGGAAAAAAAAAGTCACTTTGCTTAATTTCTTCACCCTAGAAATATTATTTTTCCATTTAAAAAAGCCCAACCTCAAAACTATAACCATTAAAATTAAATACTATCCCTTAGGGACTTTTCTTCTACAGCAAAGACTTTGACTGTCACTTAATAAGCACACACAATGCCTCAACTGTGAGCACCAAGACAAGGAATGCCTACAAGTAAGGGAACAAATCTTAAGCTACTTAATTTTCCAGACCTTGCTGCTCAGTGCCTCTGGCACTCAGTGAGTGTTCAATGAGAATATGTTCAATGAAGAATGAATGAAAATGTCTGCAGTAGCAAGTGGAGGTAGTGGAATGAATAAGACTCTGTTGATACATACACTATCTTAAATTTATTCTGAAAAGAAAATAGAAATAGACCAAAACAAACCTGCTTTCCATAATTATGCTACAGTCATTTGGCCTTTACTTTCTGACTCCTAAAGCATTTAAAAAAAATATTTACTGTATTAAGTCTCATTTCATCCTGAAGGGTAATAGCACAATTATCACTTAATCTACAAGTGGAAAAATGAAACTATAGCAAAAAAAAAAAAAGCGAGATTGAGGGACACACACACACAGACCTATATTATATAGGAAAAGAAATAAACTTTCACAATGAATTCAGACTCCCACTTAAACATTCTAATTACCAGTCTGGTTCATGGTTCGTGGTTTGAAACCCATACTCTGGAACCAGTCTGCCTAAATTTGAGTCCTGAGTCTGCTGTTCATTAACTGTGCATGCATGTGCTAAGTCTCTTCAGTCATGTCTGACTCTTTGTGATCCCTTCCTTATCCATGGGATTCTCCAAGAATACTGGAGTGGGTTGCCATGCTCTCTTCCAGGGGATCTTCCCGACCCAGGGACTGTGTTATCTCATACATACCATATATCTATTCCCTCATCTGATTAATAGGAATGATAATAGTACCTACTTCATAGGGTTCATATAAGGATTAAATTAATAATACATATGTAAAATGCAATGTACAAGTAGGTGACTCATGGTAAGGTCTATTTAAATGTTTGCTAATATTATTATTCTTTCTACTAAATCAGTGAAAATTCAATTTATTTCTTGGGGCAGACATATATGGCAGTGGAATTATTGAAAACCAAATATGTAGCTGCCGCTGCTAAGTTGCTTCAGTTGTGTCTGACTCTGTGTGACCCCAGAGACAGCAGCCCACCAGGCTCCCCTGTCCCTGGGATTTTCCAGGCAAGAGTACTGGAGTGGGCTGCCATTGCCTTCTCCGAAATATGCAGAACCTCAATAAATGGACAGATAAAAGGAGTTTTTACTTAAAAAATTATCTCATACATTTAAATGTATGATGCAGTCTAAAGTTAACTGTGTTCATAATGAGGATGTTTTGTCATAAAAATTTATAATTTGTAAAATGATAGTCACACACTTCTCAATTTTCATCTTACTTGTTTTGATATTTCATTTTTGTTGTACCATGTCAAGAAAAGTTTGATTTACACAGATAAGTAGGTTTTTTTTTTTAAGTCTTCAATGAAATTGATTCAAGGGCTTGACAAAAGACTAGAAGAAACTTTTTTCTAAGCATAATCATTAGAAATATTTAAAAACATTTTACACTCCTTGTAATAAATCAAATAAAGAAAAGAACAATATGTGCTAACAACATAGAGTCATGATGCAGCATGCTAGCCATTCACTTGTTCCTGCATAACCAACCAGTGTTCAGTGAAGACAGGTGTCATTGATGCTGCCTGGCATTTAACTGACTGCTGTATATGTGTGCTTGCAACAGTTAGCCCTGTCTTTGCAATTTTACATCTGCAGACAGGAACAGGGTTGGATTTGGACATGCAAGGTCATACTCTCCTAATCAATGCCATGGGTACTAGAAGTTCAAAGACAGTGTGAAGCGGTGACAGGAGACTTCTTGAGGTCTGAAAAAAACAATAGTTAACAGAGCAACACAGTTATTTAAGTTGGTAGTTCTCCAATGTGACTTTGGAATATAAGACATTTTAGTGATTTATTTTATTACAATTTTTAGACAGTTAAAATATTTATAAAATAAAATTTGAATTACATGTTTGTAGCGCTCCTAAAGCACATCTGTAGAATAATTTAAAAATCACTGGACTAGGATTCTAATTCCACCCAGCATACAGAAAGCTGGAGTGTCACATTCACCATAAAAAGAAGAAAAAGTAGAATAAAACGTAAAAACATAACTTTATTTGAGTCCAGAAAGTTCAGAACACAGGGTAAGCAGTCTGAAATCCAAGAAGGAACAGGTTCCTCCAAGGAAATTTGGAAACTGTAGACTGGCTCACTTGTGGCAGCACACAGAGACACCACACACTACACGCAGTTCAGAAGAGTTCAGCTAGATATTTAAGAAATTGCTAAAGGACAAGTACAGGTAGACTGAGAGTATAGGACTTCTGGGAGCTGCAATCACCAGGGCATTCAAACCCAGTCTCCACCAGGTGCTTATGAGAAAGATGGGGGAAGAGTGGGAAAGAATAGGAAAGAACAAGAAGAAAATGGTCAAAATTCCCTCCACCCATATAATTAAAGACATAAAATCACAGGTCCAAGAAACTTGGAGAACTCTGAGAAGGATAAATAACAACAACTACAAAATCATATATTCAAATTTCCCAAAATTAAAAATATAAAAGGAAATTTTTTAAGGCAGCCAAAAAAAAAAAAGATAGTATAGAGGAACAAGCATAAGAATTGTACCAAATTTCTTGCCACAAACTATACAAGCCAGAAGACAATCAAGTGACATCTTTAACATGCTGAAAGAAAATCACTAGGCTAAGACTTTTTCCTGGAGTCTAGCTTAGATCCTGGAGAAGGGAATGGCAACCCATTCCGGTATTCTTGCCTGGAAAATCCCATTTACAGAGGAACCTGTCCAGCTACAATCCATGGCGTCACAGAGAGCTGGACACGACTGAGTGTGCACACACAGCTTAGATCCAACAAGAGTCCGACTAGTAGTCTGGCTGCACTTCTCATGAGGAGTTACTTTTCCCAGGTTCATTGTGTCTATATATTTGCTTTGGGCATGGCTTAATAATTTACCTAAAATATCCAATAAATAGACAACACCACAGTGTTGATGTTGTTTAGTCGCTAAATTGCATCAGACTCTTTGTGACCTCATGGAAGACAGCCCACCAGATTCCTCTATCCATGAGATTTCTCAGACAAGAATACTGGAGTGGGTTACCATTTCCTTCTCCAGGGGATCTTCCCAACCCATGTCTCCTGCAGTGGCAGGTGGGTTCTTTACTGCTGAGCCACCAGGGAATTCCTATTACCACATTACCATTCAATTGTATTCTATATGTATGGTTTCTTATGATTGCTGTTTAGTTATAGACAGAGATGAGTAGCGTATGTAGGTTACAGTATCTTTGTACTACCCTCAGATAGACTAAAAATAGCACATACTTACAGAGCCTCACCATGTTCTACTTCTAAGTGTTTCATATTTAATAAGAGACACTATAGTATTACTGTTCGCATGCTAGCCCAAAGAAAATATACATTAATATAAGTTGTTGATTTTTCTAACCTTTCTTTCTACAACTCACTGCATATTTGATTTCTACATCTGAGTAAGAATGTTACTTTTGGAATGACTCTGATACTGAGATTGCTGAAATGTCTCTTTCCCTAGACTATACTATCCAAAATAGAACTTTCTTCCTCTTCCATGTCTCCTGGTATTGCAGTCACTTTCTATCTGCTTACTCTATTTTATTATTTTTTTTCATAGCACTTATTATTACATGACATAGAACATCTTAAATATATTTGCCTGTCCATTGTCAGTCTCCTGTGCTGGCATCAATGGTAGGGGCTTTGTTTCTCTTGGTCACTCACTGTTGTATCTCCAGCACTTAGAATAGTTCCTGGAACTAGGTGGAATTCATTATGTATTTGTTGAAAGAGCATGTGCAAACGAATGGGAGAATACATGAACGAAAAAAGCACAATCCCTTTTGTCTGAGGGATCTGGTAAACTTGGGATGGGAAAGAGCACAAGTAGGTAGAAGGTGAATGGCTACTATTTGCAAGGGGCTTCACTGGTCCGTCTAGTCAAGGCTATGGTTTTTCCAGTGGTCATGTATGGATGTGAGATTTGGACTATGAAGAAAGCTGAGCGCCGAAGAACTGATGCTTTTGAACTGTGGTGCTGGAGAAGACTCTTGAAAGTCCCTTGGACTGCAAGGAGATCCAACCAGCCCATTCTAAAGGAGATCAGTCCTGGGTGTTCATTGGAAGGACTGATGCTAAAGCTGAAACTCCAATACTTTGGCCACCTGATGTGAAGAGCTGACTCATTGGAAAAGACCCTGATGCTGGGAGGGATTGAGGGCAGGAGGAGAAGGGGAAGACAGAGGATGAGATGGCTGAATGGCATCACCGACTTGATGGACGTGAGTTTGAGTGAACTCCAGGTGTTGGTGATGGACAGGAAGGCCTGGCATGCTGCGATTCATGGGGTCGCAAAGAGTCGGACATGACTGAGTGACTGAACTGAACTGAACTCACTGGCTTCAGCTAAGATGTCTAGCACAGGCTGTGGAGCATTAACAGACATTTGATATTATTAGTTATAATTACCAATTGTCCTTATCTCATGAACTCCTCTTAACAAAGTGGTGAGGACCATTTTCTGGTTTTGCAAATTCATAAAAGTCCAACAACACGTTCATGTTTACAGAGTAAGGAAGTGGTTGTGCTGAATCTACCCAGATGTGGCAGGCACCAGAGCCCATTCCCAGAGGTGGGAAAGAGAACACTAAACTGTTGACTGTCTATTTCCTTGAAGCTTGCTTCATGCATTCATTACTTCATCTTGCTTCCCTAAGGGCTAAATTATGATCTTTAGTTGAATAAAACTGAATGAATTTTTTATTATATGTCTTTACTCTAAATTTAGGTTTTTATTCTTGTTTCTAATTTGTTTGAGTTGACAGTGATACTTTAAAGTCAACAAGATTTAAAAAAAAAAAAGGACTTTACTAAAGTTACCAAAAAAAATTCAGTTTAATGAAGCCCACTAAAAACTGCAGGTCCACACCATAATAAATCAACCTTGTGCTTCAAAGCACAAACTGTATATACTGGCACCCAATTCAGCTAAGATAAAAATGACAAGTACTTCAATGATAAATTGTCCTCTATATCATCCAACGGAAATATTCAAATTGTCCAATACCTACAAGCAACTAGAAGGATTGAGTTTAACTTTCAAATTAAAAGGACATTAAGACGGAGCACAGTCCCCCAGTCTGTCTCTCAAAAATATTCATAGAACCTTCTTGGTCTTAAAGCTTGGGAGGAATAGGGTATGTTTTCAGAGAGCAATTCAGCCAGCTATTACAATTGCAGACTACAAGAAACTGAGGGATAAAATAAAATGAGAAACTGTGCAGGATGTCTTACCAGTTGCCTGTGGTGGTGGTGGTTTAGTCGCTAAGTTGTGTCCGACTCTTGCAACCCCATGGACTGTAGCTTGCCAGGCTCCTCTGTCCATGGGATTCTCCGGGCAAGAATACTGGAGTGGGTTACCGTTCCCTTCTCCAGGGGATCTTCCCAAACCAGGAATCAAACCCGGGTCTCCTGCATTGCAGGCAGATTCTTTACTGATTAAACTATGAGGGAAGCCCTCTGGTAGCTTCCCTTGAGAAGCGAAGCAGTTAACAGTTGCTTAGCAATTACATATTATCTGTCAAGGAGAGCTAAACTTTGAGCAAACCTGCTCTCTGCCTCCCCCCTGGACCACAAAACTAGGCCTAGGAAAAGAGGTACTGAATATGTGACAGGATATCTGCATTCCCAATCTCTATTTTCCGCATTGTTCCCCAAACTCTGAAAGATGTGTACTGAAAAAGAGGTTGAAGTCCATTTATCTCTTATAAAGTAGGTAGTGTGTTCCCTATTCCCTTTACCATGGTGGGATTTTGCTTTTCAATCTATGAGTTACCTACAGGATGCGAGTATGAATTCTATAAGGCATGAGGCGAGATGTTGATAAGTTTCACACAATAAAGCAGATAATAGATGTTTACCAAGACTTGGCAATACAATTTGAATATCTACCCACTGATATCAACAAGGAGTTCTCAAATGAGTACTGAAATTTATTAACACACCCACTAACTCCTATGGAAATCACAGGAAGAGAGATAGAGAACATTTTTATTTCTTTCCTTTACGCTCTGTGTACATAATGCTCTTAAATTCTCAGGAAATTCACTGAGTTCTAATACTGATCTCCAAATCAGCTTTACTATTCAGGTGGACCCATTCTGCCCTTCAACTTTCTTAACAATTATCATTTCATCCACTATGCCCATAGTTCTGCACCCAATTTTGTGAACAGATAAAAGAGAAGCCTTCAGTGGTGTCTGCCCCAAATTCTTTGGCCAGTTTCTGGCTCTCAGCTTTGATTGCCAAAGGCGTGAAGATCAAAAGATGTTCTCTGCTGAAGTGTTTACTGCCCTTTAACATATCCTCTCACAACAAAGGAGTTCTTTATTTACATCTAAGATGAAAGAGTAAGTTACAAAGTAAAAGGCCTACACTAGACAGATGCAAGTGACAGAATTTGCTTGCCCCATCCTTAAGAAAATTCACATCATTAATATTAATATAAAGTCAGCCTAAAAGTCCTCCAGAGCAAAATATACCTCTCAGGGAGGGGGTGCAGCCCTGGCTTTCTGAGGGATTTCCTTGGCTTCACCCATAACTTCAATCTTCCCCAACAGGGTGGTGACATACGCTCATTTCACAAGCACAGCAACATCTCGCGACAGCCCTAGAAACATGAACCACTATTTACACTGGAAAGAATGACTGGGAGCAGCTGCGCCCAGCAGCAGACAGCACTCGAGGCAGAAAATGGGGCTGTGTCACCAATCTGTTATTACGGTAATAACTAATGGAGAGGAATAAAATGGATTACCAGTGCTAAATCAAACTGGGAGGTTTCTGATGCTGCTGCAGGACATTGGCTTCTCACAGTTTATGACATCACCAGGCTTCCTGATGAATTTACAGTCTGGTAATCCTGCCATGGCATTAGTTTTCCACACGCAAATCCTTGGAATATAAGTCAACTCTGCAAATGAACAGGACTAGGGAACTCCATTGGGCCAAGTTTATTTCAGCCTCAGGGAAAGCTAAGACTGGTTGTCTTCCTGTTCCTTACTATGTTTATTAAGCCCATGAAATGAATTGTTTGAGTGGCATCTTTTCCTATGCTTTGTATATTCGTTGATTCTTAATATGTCTATGCAATATTGTTCTTTTGGTCTCAGAACCAGGCCCCTTCCCATTAATAACATTAGCACTGATTCACTCACTTCTCAGCTAGACTGCATTATCTATATTTTACCATTTTACCCATTTGTTGACTATATTTCTTGTTGGTATGCTAGTTATATGCCTAATTCACAGTTCCATCTAGTCTACAAAACCTTGGCCAGGAACTAGGTCTACATAATTAGCCTGTACCAGACCCACCAAAATAGTATACAGGTGGCTTTTTAGGATGACTTAAATTCAGTAACTCCAATGTGATTATTCAGTCATTCATTCATGCTAGTGTTTAAAAAAACAAACAAACCAGAGTGTTGCTCATCATCCAAATATGTGAAGGGTTAAATTTCATCCCACTGCTCCCTGAGGGGAATTCAAATTGGGGTTGGGGTAGGGAGGCACAGGTTGAGGTATTCCATGCTAAGGATAAAAGGCCCTTAGATAGTTAAGATGCATATCTCAGGAGGAATTTCAATGACCCAAGATTCTTGCATCTTCCCCCACACACAGAGAAGTACTAAAATCATTAACTTCAGATATCTGTTTTTCCTGATTAGCAGTAATCTTTTACCAGAGATGTGTGTTTGACTATTTATTTCCTTCCCTATCTCTTTGGGGGAGTTCCTCAGAGCCATCTGTGAGGCTGTTTCTCAGGCCACAGTACTCAGAAAGAACCTGAATAAAACTTGAACTCACAACTTTCCTTTTGCACATTTTTCTTTCAGTGGGCACTAGGAAGCTGCTCTTCCCTCTTTCATGGGAATGATGTTGCAGGGAGAGGGCTGCTCTCAGCAGCTGGAGGCTTACTGGCTGTCCCAGACCCTACCCTGGACCCTTGCCTGATTCCACAGGGTGAGGCCCTGAGGAAGGCACCTAGCCCAAAGCGACAGGCCACTCAGGTCCCTGTCTCCACATTCTGGTACTAACTTAGATCAAGGAATGGCCACACGGTAGATACTGATGGAGGTAGTGGCAATTTTAGAAGTGAATCTCAGAAATACCAGGGAATACTAACATTTTCATTTGCATCTCCTATGACACCTGGTTCCTGAATCCCAGACCTGTATTTCTACTTGGATTCTAGAGACAGCTTGCACTCAACATACAGAGAAAGAGGATTCCTTCTAAATCAACTTCTTTTCTTGCATGGTGATCTTAGTTGCTGATTTAAGGAATCCACAGTCTCTTAGGCACCAAAACCTGCCTGTTCTTGCTATTAAATACCTTAGGGAATATACCCCTCCTTTTTAGTTACATAGCTAGGATCATTGCCAAGCCCGATTCCTTCATATACGGGCTTTGAAGGTGGCTCAGTAGTAAAGAATCTGTCTGCAAATGCGAGAGACAGGAGACATGGGTTTAATCCCTGGGTCGGGAAGATCCCCTGGAAGAGGAAATGGCAATCGTACTCCAGTATTCTTGCCTGGGAAATCCCATGGACAGAAGAGCCTGGCAGGTTCCAGTCCATGGGGTCACAAAGAGTCGGACACAACTTAGCAGCTGAGCACTCAGGTATTCCTTCACATGGATAACTGCAGCAGCTTCCTAACTCAATTTCCTGCCTCTAGTCTTTTCCTCCTTAAACTGCATTTTTACATTTATCTACAGTTGAACCTTGAACAAGAAGGGGGTTTGGGGAACCAACCCTCCCCATCGTCAAAAATCTGCATTTAACTTAACAGCCCTCCATATTTGTAATCACTCCACATCCACATTTCTATGACTGTGGGTTCAACCACCTGCAGATC
Organism: Budorcas taxicolor; assembly: GCF_023091745.1. Classification (NCBI taxonomy): domain Eukaryota; kingdom Metazoa; phylum Chordata; class Mammalia; order Artiodactyla; family Bovidae; genus Budorcas; species Budorcas taxicolor. The sequence goes on along the minus strand of NC_068910.1, from coordinate 108,987,906 downwards.
ATGTAGTACTGTAGTACTTACTGCTGGAAAAAAAAAAAAATCCATGAATAAGTGGATTCAGGGAGTTCAAACATTGCTGTTCAAGAAGCACCTGTATAATTTGTTCATGGTATTTCGCTGCTTAAAATCGTCCCGATGGTTGGCTACAACATGGAGGATAATGTTTCAGTTCTTCAAACTGGCAAAAAGTCTTTCAAGACCCACCCCTGCTTCTGGCTTAACCTCTATCACTCCCTCTTACAAACTACCTCTCCCAATATCTTGACTGATGTCCTATGTATAGCATGCCTTGTCATTTTATGAATGAATTCTTTGCTCTTTCTCAAATTCCTATGACCCTGTAAATAAAATGTTTAGAATTCTCCTCCTTCGACTAGTAAACTCCTTCTAGTTTACTAGAAAATCAGGGACACGTTAATTTCAGTTAGATAAGGAGAGAGAGAAAGCACTCTACCACTAGGTCTAAGAGTGAAGGAGAACACAATAGAAAGGGTGGGGAAGCCCAGAACATGTTGGTATGAGATTCTGTGAAGGATTAGACTGTGTTCATTTGCTTTACGGCAGGGGTCCCAACCCCCGGGCCAAGGATCGATACTGGTCCATGGCCTGTTCGAACCTGGCTGCATAGCGGTGAGTGAGCAAGCACAGCTTCACCTGTATTGACAGTCGCTCCTCATCGTTCGTATTACTGCTTGAGCTCCATCTCCTTTCAGATCAGCAGTGGCATAATAAACGTAATGCACTTGAGTCACCCTGAACAACCCCTTGCCCCCAGCTGGGGAAAAATTGTCTTCCATGAAACTGGTCTCTGGTGCCAAAAAGGTTGGGGACTGTTTTGTTGTTGTTGTTGTTGTTTAGTTGCTAAGTCCTGTCCGATTCTTTTGTGACCCCATGGACTGTGGCCCGCCAGGCTCCTTTGTCAGTGGGATTTTTCCAGGCAAGAATACTGGGGTGGGTTGCCATTTCCTTCTTCAGGACTGCTCCTTTATGGCTTTTATCTCAGTTTATTATACACTCGAGAGGAGTTCAGTCTCATATATCTCACTCCCTGCTCAAGTTTAAAGGGCAGTGGGGGAAGGGTGGGCATTCTCTATTGAGAGATAGACTGCCAGCTCTAGAGCCAGACTGCCAAGGTCTGTAGCTGGGCTCAACTTCTGTCAATTTCTCTTCTCCACTTATCCCCACCACTGCTATTAATACTTATCAGATGACCTTGAGCAAGTTAGTTATTATTCCTGTGGTTCTGCTAAACGTGTTTAATTGTTAAATGGTAATCTACTTCAGAAGGTGGCTGTGAGAATGAATGAGCTAATACATATACAGTATGAGGCTGAACAGTATGAAATTACCCTGGTGGCTCAGACAGTAAACAATCTGCCTGCAAAAGGCAGGAGGCCTGGGTTCGATCCCTAAGTTGGAAAGATCCCCTAGAGGAGTGGGCATGGCAACCCAACTTCAGTATTCTTGCCTGGAGAATCCCATAGACAGAGGAGCCTGGTGTGCTACAGTCCATGGGGTCACAAAGAGTTGGACACAACTGAGTGACTAAGCACAGTACAGCGCATGAGGTTGAATAGTATGAAAATTACCATCTTTATAGATCAAAATGCCCAAAACTCAGCAAGTGCATGTGGTTCAACCAAACATTTAAAATAATGTCTAATGAACAATACACACCCAAAAAATTATTTCTTCTCATAGATGCTTCTAAACAAGCTGTTGAGATTTATATCACCCAATGGTCTTTTCTCCATGATGTCCTCTTACTAATTTGGTTCCTTTAAAACAAGACTAGGCCACTTGGCTATAATCTTTAACATATCCCTTGTCAGATCACATTCTGGATGACTTCAGTATCCATCTAGAAAAACCTATCCAACTCCTTACCTTCTTCAGCTCCAGGCTCACCCACATCAAGGTCACCGGAAATAAATCATCAGGTGGGGCTCACTTGCTATCCCATATCCAGAGATGATGACAATCTCTGATCCTTCTAGTCTTCCTCAGCTTTAACTACCTCCTTTCTTCAGTCCCTGGATAACCATAGTTTCTTGACCCCTCGCCTGGCCTCACTGCTTTACTCAGCTGGGACAGCCTGGCTCATCACCCGAACCATCCATAGAAAGTTCAACTACACTGGACCTCACTTCACTTGTTTAACAAAATCTCAACACAGGATCAATTCAAAAATATACTTTCTATATTTCATGACCCAGCTTTTAAACACAGTTGGAGAAAATCAGCTTTCAGATTGATGCCACTATAAATTTGCAGCCCTCAATCTCTGGTCAGTCTCTCACTCATCCTTGTTTAGCCTGCTTATATTTTACTTAGCAACAGTTCAAAATTGTCATTATGCTCAAGACTCCAGCCAAAGCCACATCCCTCTCAGCATAGGACATCATCTTCTACTTCAAGGAGACAATTACACACATACACATAAACACACATACACATATGTCAGCATCTGCCTCTTCCTAGATATCTCTGGACCCATTCTTAGACTCTTTCTTCCTGTTCAGAAGATGATGTATCCCTTACTCTGCTTCAAGGCTCTGCTCTCTGCACATGGCCCCAATCTCCTTTCGTCTCTCTGAGGATCTTGTCCTATCAATCATCTCGCCTTTTCCCTAAATATGCAACCTACTTGCTTTTTCCCTTAAGCCTAGAAGCCTACATAAATCTTTCATCATATTAAATTTTTTCTCCTTCTTGAACCTGGTTGCCCCTCCCAGGAACCACCCCCTTCCTTCTCCTCTTTTATTCCAAGTGATCTGAAAGAGAGGTCTGCACTCACTATCTCAATTTCCTGACTCTTTCCATTTACCTTACAACAAACTATAGTCTGACATCTGCCCAGTCCATTGCGCTGAGAAACTTTTCTCATGAGCCCACCAAAGAACTTCATAATGCCATCCTGATGGACAAGGATCAAATGTCTGTTTTCTCTGCTTTTCCTTTCCAGTCTCCCTCATGGGTTCCTCTTCTTTTTTAAAAAATTTTATTTTATTTATTTTTAATTTTTGGCTGTGCTGGGTCTCCATTGCTGTGCAGGATTTTGCAGGTTGCAGCGAACTGCGGCTATTCTCCAGCTGTGGTGCTCGGCTTCTCGCTGCAGTGGCTTCTCTCGTTGCAGGGCGCTGGCTCTCGGGCGCTTGGGCTTCAGTAGCTGTGGTATGTGGGCTCGGGAGTAGTGGCTCCTGGGCTCTAGAGCACAGGATCAGTAGTTGCGGCGCATCGGATTAGTTGCTCCGTGGCACGTGGGATCTTCCTGGATCAGGGATCGGACCCATGACCCCTGCATTGGCAGGTGGGTTCTTTACCACTGATCCTCCAGGGAAGTCTGGTTCGTCTTCTTCTGTTTGCCCTTGAATGCATTTGTCAAGGTTTCTCCTTTGGTACTTTGCTCTGCTCATTCTACATACTCTACTTGTATAATTTCATTAGCTCTTGATTTTAAATATCATTGATGAGGGGTGACTTCCAAATCTGTATTTCTAGTCCAGAGTCTCTTCCAATGCCTGTCACATTTATTTACTTGGAAAGCCCACAGGGACTTACACCCAACATATTTTTCATTCAGTCTTTAAAAAAATATTTATTGATGACCCACACTTCATAATAGTATTTAGTAGTAAATAAGACAGCAAGATAGGCCCTTTATCTTAAGCACTGTTTCTCACTCCCTCTTCCAATTAACTTTTGAAAAATGAAAGTGTTAGTTGCTCAGTCATGTCTGACTTTTTGCTACCTGATGGACGTAGTCCGCCAGGATCCTCTGTCCATGGGGATTCTCCAGGCAAGAATACTGGAGTGGGTAGCCATTCCCTTCTCCAGAGGATCTTCCCAACCCAGGGATCAAACCCGGGTCTCCCACACTGCAGGCAGATTCTTTACCATCTGAGCCACCAGGGAAGACCTAATTAACCCTTAGGCCATAATGATACAAGATTTTCTGTAGTCTGCCATTTTCTGTTGAAAGAAGGCTAAACACTGGGGGCCTCTGAATCTTTCAGCCTGGAATTTTGGTTTCGTGTTCTTTTCAATTTTTAAGACTTTAAGAGAAGTCTTGCCCTCCAGAAGCCTTCTCTAAATTCCCAACCTGAGCTAAGTGCCCTTCATCACTGCACTGGCTAGGATGTGCTAAAACTATGTATTTGCATACGTGTTCCCCACTGGATCTCCAGGGCAGGAATGATGGCTCTCCAAAGAACATGCTTGGTACATAGGAGATAAATGCTTGGGATTACTTGGCTAAACGTAATCTTTTCCCTCTTCAAACACCGAAATACTGTGATGCACTTCTAACTCTCCCCAGGATGGTGGCACGTATCAACCTGTAAATCTCATTCTCCACCCCTTGTTAAAACCAGTTAACTTTCTTGAGTACGCTGTGCCTCTTTCATTCTCTACACTGCTGAAAATGATGTATATAATGGACACTCAAGAAACAATGGCTGAATGAGCTGAAATGAACAGAGAAAACATCCTCATATTATCCTTTTCTATCTCTGGAACCCTTTAGTGGCATTGTGTAGTCCAGGGCTGATTTTCCAGGTGTGTTTCTGCCTCAACCAAAGTCCCAAAGTGCTATCAAATGTGTTTTGACTGTCCTTCAAGATCTGGATAAATCCCAAGAGACTACCCTGATAGCACATATGCTGCTGCTGCTAAGTGCTTCAGTCGTGTCCAACTCTGTGGCACCCCATAGACGGCAGCTCACTAGGCTCCCCCGTCCCTGGGATTCTCCAGGCAAGAATACTGGAGTGGGTTGCCATTGCCTTCTCCAGATAGTGTATATAGAATCTCTCATTCATGTATACGCACTCTCGTATTTTCTCAATTCACAAAAAATGGAGGAAAGATGGAACTCTTATGGAATAAAAATTCATTTGGCCACTGGATCACTATGTACCATATGTCCTCCTGCAATACATTGAATTCAGACTCTTATGACTTAAGTTCATTTCAAAAAAATGAATACTTGTATTTATTTCTCACAAGAAGCTTCATTCTCAGTATACATAAAATGCTTTGAGCTCTCCATGAAAGGAATGACGTAAACACAGGACATTATTACTAACATTCTCCTCTAGATAACCTCATGAGCTATTAATGTCAGAGGGAATATTATTTTACAGGTGGGTAGGTCAGTCGACTTGCTCGGAGTCAAAGGTAGTAGTAAGAGCCAAGAACATACTCCAAGAGTCCTATGCTTATATTTATTGCCAGACCTAATCCAAGCTTTTCAATAAGCGTTCCTTCTGGTGTGAAGAGAATCTACGGACTTTCTCTCTGCTTCTTTTGACTGTTTTTGCCCTATCCCTCTTTCCTTCTTATCAATTTTCCTTCTCAAAAGGGGATGCAATGGTCACCTAGCAGTCATCCAACCCGCAACCTGTGTAGCATGTGGTATAATGCAGAGGGCCTGTCAGGCTTACTCCATCTAACCTCTTATCCAGGGCTCCCAATCAAGGCAGCTCAGAGCTTGGCCAGCTTGAGTTAATTCAGTTCTAATAAATTGCTCTGTCGTGCAAGTGTGGCATGCTCCACTGCATTCATCCTTCAGTTACATCTCATGCAGGTGGCCTGCATAAATTAACAGTGAGCCCACTTTTCAAACAGCTTTTCAAATCTGACACACTACATTTATTAGGACAATTCTGACTAAGTCTCTGAACTATTTTGATGGTCCCTGTACGATAGCAATCATTTATGGAGAAGTAGAAATCTGCTAGACTGAATTATATCTATATCCATGCTCTCAAACTTTACATAGTCAAAAAAGTCACTGCTGTCTGGAAGGATGCAGGCCTTAGGCTGAGAAGGAAAAAGAATAAAAAGTGGAAAAAGTAAAGAAGATGAGAGGAACAACACTTTTCGTGGTAATAAACAACAACCAAAAACAACAAAAAAGCTGATGACTTGTTTCCTATATTTAAGGAGAGCTGCAGAAATTAAAATGTTAAAGTGCTATAGCTGATCAATGTATGTTTAGATTCTGGGAGAAGGGCACACATATCATTTACTTATAAATTATTAAGGGCCCACTGTATACTTTACACTGGGGATACAAAGATAAATAGAAATGTGAACTATTACTATTCACCGAGATGGTAGCTTTAATTGCCATTAGGCATTTTTGTACACAATGGAAACAGAAAGGAGGGAAATTGAAAAGTCATTATGCCTTTGCTTGGTCTTTTTTGGAGAAGGAAATGGTGACCCACTCAAGTATTCTTGCCTGGAGAATCCCAGGGACAGAGGAGCCTAGCGGGCTATAGTCCAAGGGGTCGCAAACAGCCAGACATGACTTAGTGCCTGAGCATAGCATATTGTCTTTTTTAACCCCAATCCAAGTAGGCAGCACTGTCTAAGATGAAGATATGTAACCTAGAGACAACAGACTTGGTCTCACTGGGATAAACACCACATCCCTCCTTCCTGCTTGTTGGCACATGGTCATAACATCCACTGGTGTGCTAGTAAATGGTTAACAACTGGCTCTTTGGGAAAAAGCTGATTTGCTACATTTGTTGATTTCCATGGTGCAAATATTCCCATGATGGCTGATTTCAAGCTATCAACATGACATCACTGAATACAGAGCTGGGAAGAGAAGAGGCATAAATAACCTTGAGAGCACAGTGTAGTAAAATTATTAAGCGACGAGTTTCAGCAATCCTTAGCCCTGTTTGCAAGAATTTGCCCATTTATTTGAAGTTAAGATTATTTAATTTTTAATAATGACTGTGCTTAACAAAGCTTGCTGCTGTGAGTCAGTAAGGGCCAGCTGCAGCATACCACTGGAATCATACCCTTGGCATGCCAGGGGCAGGGGCAGTGATCCAGATCCATGTTTACCAAAATGCTGTGCCTCGCTTCACTCCTTGCTGTCCTCTTCCCATCTTACCCCAAACCAAGATAAGAAACAGCTATTCCAGGTTCACTGTGCACTCTCTCCGCCCTCTTCTCTGCCTCCAACGACCTTCAATAATGTGTACCACCCTCCACGGGAAGAGAGACTTCACATCCCGGTGCTGAGTAACAGACTGCATTTGCTGATCACTAGTAACTTTATAGGTGAAGGTGAAGTCACTCAGTCGTGTCAGGCTCTTTGCGACCCCATGGACTGCAGCCTACCACACTCCTCCATCCATGAGATTTTCCAGGCAAGAACACTGGAGTGGGTTGTCATTTCCTTCGACAGGGGATCTTTCCGACCCAGGGATCAAACCCTGGTCTCCCGCATTGCAGGCAGACACTTTACCATCTGAGCCACCAGGGAGGTCCCATTAACTTTATAAACATTTGGCAAATGGGCTCTTATTATTACTGCTCTTCAATGCCCTTCCCTCCCTGTTTACAGTCTGATTCAAGATGCCAGCATATTTAAGTGGCACTTTCAAGGTTTTAAGGGAGTCAGTATTCTTAGTATCAGCAGATTTTCAGGCAAGGTGTGATGGAGCATGCAGAAAGGAAGGGCCACTGGTGGGGGAACCTACTTCACTCCAGAAGATTTGCCCAGAGTTTGACCACTTTAACTCCCAACCCCTTTCAAGTTCCTAAGCCCAGCCTCTGCAGTCGGCTTAGGTGCCCTCTCAATCTACTTCTGAGATAAGAAACAATTTCTCTAAGGACTCATTTATCCTATAAACTGTGAAAATTTTATTTAGCTGTCTTAAGAGATATCTTGGAGAGATATCCCTATGAATAGCCATTTATCTGTTAAAATACAAAAGTATCCAGAAAAGTACCTGAGACGAATTCAGAGCTACAAATTTATTATTTTATCTCAGTTCTAAAGGTCTGGAAAATCAGTCACGACCCTCAAAGAACAAGGTCCTACATCCACAGAACACATATGATGCTGGATGAAGCATGTGCCACGTACCTGACTGAGCAACAAATGCAACAGCCTGCACAGATAAAAATGAGTTCTAACCTTCGTTCTCTGATTAAAAAAATTATATAGTGCCCCCACAGATGAAGAATACAAGAAAGAAGGTCACGAACTGCTTAGCCTCAAAAGAAAAATAACTGACCCATGTATTTGTTGTTCCACAATTTAAGTTTATACCCTTAATCTCATGGTGGGGACTTAGTGATATGTTTGGATAGTAGGATTTATATTTTTTCACCACCACAGTGAGGAGCCCGCAACTACAGAGTAGCTATCACTCACTGCAACTAGGGAAAAAGCCGGTGAGCAACGACAAAGACCCAGTACAGTCAAAAATAAATTTCTTCAGAAAACATGGGTCCGAGTGATCTAATGTTAATTTAGGGAAGCAGTTTCCAACTGTTGCTGGAAACCCAGTGGATGAGAGAGAAGTGTACGAAGATAGGAAGATCTGATCCCTGGATCTGCTTGGCAGTGCCTGGGCCAGTGAGTACCGTTAGGGTCTCCTTGCTTCAGCTGCCCTTCAAAAGCATTCATTTTTCACCCTAATGTCCTAAATAAACATCACCCTTTTCTCTGTGAGCGAAATTGGGAAATACCAGGCTGGGAAGCACTAGCTTAGTGAATATTGGCTTCCTATGGGTGCTTGGCACAAACCCAGGTCACTGCAAGAACTTGACTCATTGGCTGTGTCAGCGTGTCATGGTGTGAAGAGCTGAGGTGGGAATAAAACTTGGGTTGTGGCTCAGGCTTCCTCACTGCTGAGCCCTGATGCCTTAGCAGATCACTTTAAATGTCAGGACCTCAACTGCTTCAGCTGTAACATAAGCTGACTGGCGTAGATCCCTGTGATGTTGAGCACCATAAACCTTGTACTGGGCTAGGTGTGGGAGGGGGAAACTTAGAGGAGACACAGACACTGCCCCTGATCTTAAGGAAGCTGCAATCAGCTAGAGATAAGATCATCAATAAAGATAAACAGCAATGAGTAAATATAAAATCTAGCTGAACTATAATGAGTTTGAGGCCTGAGAATTATCATGGCTTATAATACCTCAATGGCATTTTCCACTGGGCATATAAATCTATAGAGTAAAATCTGCATCACAGACTAGTCTATGACCTCTCATTTTATTTTGTCATGCAACAGAATAAACAGCATGTTCAAATATTCAAACATGTGCTCCAAGATTACAAAGTCACGTGACCTTAAAAGATCAGCTTCACCTTGGCTGTACCTAGGAGTTCTGACCTGACCTATCTGACATTTTCATTATGACATACTTTAATTAAATTATTAACAGACTGGTATATGTTCAGATAACACTGACCAAGTCAAGGATGAGTGTCAAGAGTCCTCTTCTGAAAAAAATTTTAAACATTTTAAACATCCTGTTCATGGAACATTCGTCCTTTCATGCAATTGCTCCTGCCTCACTTCTTTCTGGACCCAGAGATCCCAATCCCTCCACTGGATCCTTACGCACCAGCCCACACCTACTTTCACATCTTCTATCCAGCACAGGCTCGATGCATCATCACTTCAACCTCTCTCTTACTTATTTTCACCCCTTCTGTCCCCAAGAAACACTTGTCTGCACATATTCAACATAAAATCAATCCGTTTAACAAAGAAATTATGCATGCTTGAAGACTGGGGCAGCTATACATTCATGGTTACCAGCATGGCCTGGCCTGGGAATTCTGTATCCTTAGAATTAAGGGTATTTCAAACTTTCTCTGGTTTACTGTTACCCTAATTCTCCTACCCTCCCTAGGCAGGCTAAACCCTCTTTGAAAGTGGCAGGAGGCAGGGAGGTCAAGTGAGATTGCGGGCAACCATAACTTCTAGTGAGACACATTCAGGGCCAACCCCTGAATGCCATCAGGAGAGTGGTCTCCTCCATAGAGTAATACCTGTGGATTAGGTATGAAATGTGGAGTTATGAATACTTGCTCTGTTTATTCTGGTCATGACCACATCAGCAAGTGTGTGTGGTTGTGACCATCAACAGCGGGCAGGAGCCATTTCCACAGATGTTTTGAATTGTGGGGGCTTCCTTTACCTAGAACTTACGTCTTTCTCCACATGTTCTTAGGGCTTGAAATCAAATCCTAGCTCTGCCACTTAGCTTTCTATCCTGTGGTAAGTTATTTAAACTCTCTGTATCTAGGGATAATATTTAACTTGTAGAGTTAATGTGGGCATCAAATTTGTTACTATTAACAGGGCCAAGCCCATACTAATATAGAAGTGTTTACTATGATTACTCTTGTTGTCCTGTGTATAAGAGTCATCCACATTTCCTCACGGTCATTAGAGTGTTACAACTGTGTTATCTCTTTCCTCCTCTTGTTTCTCCAAATCCAGTTAGAGAAATGGTCTTGCTACTGAAAGATCCATACCTATCTAATCCTGATGATTGATGACATTCTTTCTCTAACAACAAAACATAATACACAAAGTATTTCCAAACCTGTATGACCTCATACAGAACCTGTTATGTTCCCATAGTTGTTGGGTAACCGAGAGAACAATAAATAGTCTTCCTAATCAGGACAATCTCTCCTGTAATGTCTGATTCCATCCCCCCACCCTTCCATCTGTTGGCTCTGCTTTCTGCTTCCAGCACTTCTGCATTTTCATCTCCACTCACTACCTCCCCATTTACTGCCTTCCCTGAATGGAACTACTCTCCCTTCCCTGAACCCCTATTCAGCATTTCCAGCAAGCTGGTTCTTTTACCTGAACCCCTTTCCTCACCTCATTCACACTGCTTCCTTGGGACAATCCTTGTACTCTTCTGGACTTCAATTACACAATGCCTCACCAGAGAACTTTCCTTGACAAGTTCAATCTCCAATCAGCAAGGCTGAATTTGGTGCTCCTCCTATAGCCCTTATCACTCTATAATTAATTAGACCAGAAGTTCCCTAAGGGCAGAGATCACAACGGCTTTCCTAGTTTCTGCATCTAACATATACATAGTTTGTACTCTACAAATGGACAAATGAACTATAATGTAATACTTTCACACACATATGGATGTGTGACACCTAAAAAGGGAATGGGGAAAGATCACTGTCATTGTCTTCAAACACCTACAAATATCAAGGAAGAAGAACAATTCTTTTCTGTAGCTTCAGAGAGAGACATCCAGAGTAACACTGCAGACTCTGGGGAGTCACATGTCAAAACAACACAACAAACAACTTTCTAAAATGTCAAGCATGAGACACTCTGGTCAGTATTCAGCTGCATATAGTTGGGCAGGTTTATGTAGGAGCTGGCAAAATGAACTGGGTGATGCCTAGTCTCCTTGCAACTTAAGACTCTGACTCACAAAATTCTACTTTGGGCACCTGGGCATGCATGTGTAGGATATGCTGAACACATAAAGGAGATCAAAGGTTATATATTAATGTTACCACAAGACTGCCACACCATGGAGTACTGGGCAAAGGAATAGTCAGAGAAGTTTAAATAAAACAAAGTAATCCAACCCAAAGCCAGCATTCCAACCCAGGGGACAAGCCTGGAGAGGGGCAAAGCCAGGTCCCCTGGGGCATTCTCCACACCACCTCCCTCATCCTGGAGGAGGCAATTTAACTTTACAACTTTCGAGAAACTTCCCATTAGAAGTGGTTTTAACTTTAGATTTATTGCATTTTCCAAGGTTACGTCATTTGGGCTGTGCACACTCCAGAGTGACTCCAGGGGCTACACTGTAAACTGTTACAATAAATATTAACGAAGAGTAGGCCTGATAAAACCTGTAATCTGCACACACGCACCCACACAAAAAGGGACTTTTCACCTTATATGGTTACTTTAAAAAATTGACGCTTTTTCCGTTCCACTTTGTTGGTCTGCCAAACACACAGAGTACATCTACTTTAAAAACACCAATTAAAAATATTAACAACACAAAAATACATAAACCGTGGTTCAGAGCCAAGGACACATAAATCGACATGGATTCAGATGGTAAGTAAACATAAAATGAGTAACAGAAACTACGACATCATCCGAAAGGAAGCAGGAACAATAGCGCTACAAGTACAAGTGATCCTTCCCGCCCCCCACCCCCACCCTCAGTACTCCAACTCTCCCACTCCAGCGGGCACGGCAATGATTAGGAGGCAGGCAAAATGACTGCATGAGGGAGGGAACGAGGAAAGACCTGTAGGAGGTGGGGAAGAAAGCAGACGCAACCTCATTTCACACTGTAACCTTGGACAGCCCCATGGGCTTTTTTACTCCTTCCTAGAAGCACTGCATCCCAAGTGCTCAAAACCTCAAACACTAGGGTGGTGTAACGGAGAAGCAGCAGTAGAGAGAAAGCTGGGTTGGAGTTACAGTCTTTGGATTGGCTATTATCATCTAGTTCCTGTCACTTACCGTTTCTAAGCCTTGTTGTTGTTCAGTCACTCAATCATGTCCAGCTCCTTGCACCCCCACAGACTGTAGCATGCCTTCCCTGTTCTTTGCTATTCCTCATCTTTAAAATGGGGATCCTAAACCTACCTCATTACAACCTTGATAGGAATAACTAAAACCAGATATGCAAAAGTGAAGAATCTAGCTAGAAAAAAACAAATCCCTCAATGATTCCATTTGTCTGTTCAAACAGAAAAGAACTATTTCCCTCTCTGGTACCTGACAGGTTGAGCTATCACTATTTTTCCAAAACTGAACTCAGCCCAGGACAGAGTGAAGCTCATCAGTATAATACAAGAGGCATGATGCTACACACGCTGCAGACAATTAATGTGTGATGATAGGAGAGAGCCAGAAGATGAAAGAAGAAGGAAAGAACTAGGCATAATCCCAACACTTCTTTCTGCAAGAGGAACAGACATGAATCCTCAAGGGTTCCCTTGCACTTCTTAGGGGTGGTCTGAGTCTTACTACTACCACAGTGCATGAGCTTGAGGTCTTGGCCAGAGAACCATGTTCAATGTTCATAATCTTACTGTTAGGTAGTTCTAAAAGAAGTCATATTAGTACAATTCTTTCCTTTAATTGTTCTCTACATAATTATCCCAGACCCTCTGGGAATTAATCTGGAAGCTCACTGGAGACTCACTACTATTCTATCTCTGGAGTCTGTTAGAAATAAATGTTTCTATTAAATCTAATTTTGTTTCTTCCATCTCTAAAGCTTCTTTATGGGCTGTAGCATTTTGATCTATGGATTACTAAATTCAATTTATCAGTCAGGAAGAGAAATTTTACATGTGGAAAACTAAGGCTTGGGAAAGTCCAGAGAATTAATACAGCCCCTATAATGAATTAGGACTGCCTGAACATTTATACAATATATTTTTAAAAATTATGATCATATCCTAATATGCTTTCTAGTTAGATTAGATTTATAATATACTCTTTTTAAAAAGCACTATTTCTCTCTTTTTAAAATTGAACTATAGTTGATTTACAATGCTGTATGAGTTTCAGGTGGACAGTAAAGGGATATACACACATATCTATTTTCTTTTTCAGATTTTTTTCATTGTAGGCTATTACAAGATGAGTATAGTGCCCTGTAAATAATATATTCCAGTAATTTATTTGACAGAAAAAAAAGATGAAATGTTTATTAAGGCATGACAATTTGCTATACTACTACTCTTAAGATCTCAGTAATGCTGAGGTCATTATCCCCATCTCACAGATAAAAAAGACTATATCTGATGACTTCCCACTGCCTTAAGCAAAAAGGAAACAACTCCCTAAGATGATACTGCTACTGCTAAGTCACTTCAGTCGTGTCCGACTCTGTGCGACCCCACAGACGGCAGCCCACCAGGCTCCCCCGTCCCTGGGATTCTCCAGGCAAGAACACTGGAGTGGGTTGCCATTTCCTTCTCCAATGCATGAAAGTGAAAAGTGGAAGTGAAGTTGCTCAGTTGTGTCCGACCCTCAGCGACCCTATGGACTGCAGCCTTCCAGGCTCCTCCATCCATGGGATTTTCCAGGCAAGAGGACTGGAGTGGGGTGCCATTGATAGGTTAGTCCCAAAGAATGGCTCCCTCTCCAGTTTATTCTGGCATCTTCCCCTGTTCCCTCCAGGCCTCCTCTGTATCTTGAGCCCCTCCATAACCTGCTCTTTAGTTCCTGAACGAGCTCTGCTGGTTCCTGCCTCTAGGCTTTACTTTGCCCCCAGCAATCTCCTTCCTCTGCACAGACACCAAGATTCCAATGAAGCTTCACTTCAGGATTCTCTGAAATGCTATCTCAGTCTCCCATGCTCCATGGCAACTTCCCCTAGGGACCCCTCCGACTCTTCTGTGGCACCTGCAACATGGCACAGTCCTTCTTGGTACAAAACCCTCTCCATTCTGTTAACTTCTATGAAAGCAAGGGTGGAGTCCTATGGAAGCACTTTTCTGCTGGGCCTCAGTGACACATGCTTTGTCAAGCTTGCTGTGATGAGCCCTAGTTCTACACAGTCATGACTCTGCCCAAGTAGGGCAACACACTCTGGGTGAAAACAGTTACACACAGTGAAAACACACTCTGGGTAGCTGATTGTTTTCCTCTTTTGTTATTATTCCCCAAATTCAAATCAAACCTTCTTCATTCTGCTTCGAACAAAGAAACACCAGACTTATAGGGTATGGGGAAAACAAGGTCAAAGGGACACATGACGGTTTTGTAAAAGAAAGAGGGAGAATGGCATGCAGGCTGACCACTATAGCTTCACTTTCAGGTCAAGGACTGAATAGATTTGGAGAGGTTCACGGATGGCCCCAAAGTGAGGTCATTCCAACTATACGGTACAGAAAAGTGATTAAAAGACTGCTTTGCTCCTTACAGACTTCTGACGATAACATGACACAGAAACTTAATGAGGATCTTGTATACATATGCAAATACATAAATTTTATGCTGATATTTCAAAAAATGTCATAACTGTGAAAAACCAGAACACTCTGGCTCAAAGTGTTGGTTGGGTTGGCCTTTCTTCAACTAGATACTTTCTGTTAGTACTTAGAACTTGTGGAAATTGGGATTTTTAAGAATACACGGCTTTGCATAAAATGCACGTGGTTCATTCATGACTTTTACTGCTTTCCATACTTTCTCACTGGCTTGGCCTTTTGCTTCTATTAACATCTTACTGCCAAATGAGATCACTCTGATGAATATTTTTAAGTCACTCCTCTGTTTTATACATTATCTTTTGTTGTACTGTTGTTCAGTTGCTAAGTCATGCCTGACTCTTTGCAACCCAATGGACTGCAGCATGCCGGGCTTCCCTGTCCTTCACTCTCTCCTGGGGTTTGCTCAAACTCACGTCCATTGCATTAATGGTGTATACCTTCTAAAAAATAAACTTACAAATATAAACACAAGTCTTTTCTTTCTTATAGAGGAGAGTATGTTAAGGGCTGGTTTTAGAAAAGACAGAGGAACCAAAGATCCAAAAAGCAAGAGAATTCCAGAAAAACATCTATTTCTGCTTTACTGACTATGCCAAAGCCTTTGACTGTGTGGATCATAATAAACTGTGGAAAATTCTGAAAGAGATGGGCATACCAGACCACCTGACTTGCCTCTTGAGACTCTGTATGCAGGTCAGGAAGCAATAGTTAGAACTGGACATGGAACAACAGACTGGTTCCAAATAGGAAAAGGAGGACGTCAAGGCTGTATATTGTCATCCTGCTTATTTAACTTCTATGCAGAGTACATCATGAGAAACGCTGGGCTGGAGGAAGCACAAGCTGGAATCAAGATTGCTGGGAGAAATATCAATAACCTCAGATATGCAGATGATACCACCCTTATGGCAGAAAGTGAAGAAGAACTAAAGAGCCTCTTGATGAAAGTGAAAGAAGAGAGTGAAAAAGCTGGCTTAAAGCTCAACATTCAGAAAACTAAGATCATGGCATCTGGTCCCATCACTTCATGGCAGATAGATGGGGAAAAGTGCAAACAGTGGCTGACTTTATTTTGGGGGGCTCCAAAATCACTGCAGATGATGATTGCAGTGATGAAATTAAAAGACGCTTACCCCTTGGAAACAAAGTTATGACCAACCTAGACAGCATATTCAAAATCAGAGACATTACTTTGCCAACAAAGGTCCATCTAGTCAAGGCTATGCTTTTCCAGTGGTCATGTATGGATGTGAGAATTGGACTGTGAAGAAAGCTGAGCACCGAAGAATTGATGCTTTTGAACTGTGTTGTTGGAGAAGACTCTTGAGAGTCCCTTGGACTGCAAGGAGATCCAACCAGTCCATTCTAAAGGAGATCAGTCCTGGGTGTTCATTGGAAGGATTGATGCTGAAGCTGCCAACTCCAGAACTTTGGCCACCTCATGTGAAGAGCTGACTCATTGGAAAAGATCTTGATGCTGGGAAAGATTGAGGGCAGGAGGAAAAAGGGAAGGTTGGAAGGCATCATCGACTCGATGGACATGGGTTTGGGTGGACTCCCGGGAGTTGGTGATGGACAGGGAGGCCTGGCATGCTGTGGTTCATGGAGTCGCAGTCGGACATGACTGAGTGACTGAACTGGTACGGATACTGATGTTAGGGGGAAATGGGTGAGTGGAAAATGACACCAAGATTTCTAGCTTGGATAGCTGTGGAAAGAGCATCATTAAATCCACCTAGAAGCTTGGGCTGGAACATGAAGACCAAGAGGAGTTTCCTGGATCTGGAAATTCAGAAGCCACTGGTGAGGACAGGAGCCACATGACAAATAGGTGGGTGGGAAGTTAAGAGGCTAACAGAATGAGGTCACAAAATACGAAGACAGGAGATAAACTGGCAGTTAGCTATGGAAGCAGTGAAAGCTAAGATATTAGAAAAAAGGGTACATAAGGGAAAGAAGGTATCTGAGGGGCAAGATTCCAGAGGTGATGCCTATGATCCAAAGCTCAGATGAGGGTAAGAATTTGGAAACCAAGAGGAATATTCTTTTAGGACAGGAAAAGAAGAAAATGTCTAAAGAAGAGGAGAGGCTTTGAAGGCAGAGGAACTAGACAAGACAGGTGAGGGAGTGAGCAGAAGGGAGGCAGTGGGAAGAATGGAAAAGATGGGAACTCATAGTTTAGCAATGAGACAGTTTCCAGCAACAAGGAAAGAATGAACCTATCATTGATAGCAGGGGTCCATAGAAGCTGGAAGTTTAAAAACATGTTTTTTAAGTCAGTCAGTCAGTTGGTGAATGAACATTTACTGAGCAACTCCAAAGGTGCAGGCACCGTGCAGCGGTAGCCAGGAAGTACTCCAGGGTCCAGTTGGGAAGTCAGGCAAGAACACAAACCATAAGGCAATGTAGCAAGCTCTTTGTTAGAGGTCAACATAGGATACATGGGAGAAGGGAGAAGATGCATTTAATCCAGGGGTATAGTTTCCTAGACGGGGAGTTGCAAATTATTAAAACAGTCCTATCTATAAAACTGTTGAGAATGAAGGATGGGCCATTGGGAACTTCATCTCCTTCCTGGATATACTAATGAGGAAGGTATATAACCATACCCCGTGTGAAATCAAGTAATTCCACACATCAGCACTGAGGGATCTTGACCATCGGTGCTTGAGGATGTAATTTCATGATCACCAATAAGTTAAACTGATGGAGTTCCTTAGGATCATGATCAAAACAAAAACTTTCACAGACTTTCCCAAGCAACAGAGTGTCTGGCTGTGGCTGAATATCTTGTTAGAGTTCTCAAACTTTGCTGGAAACTGTTCTGGGGAACTGGCTTCCTGATTCATCTTGGGCTACTAAATTCCAGTTTAATAATTACTTGTATTCTATTATTCCCTGGAGCCAAGCACAAAGCAAATATTTTCTTAAATACCTTTGCTAAAAAAATCAATTATCTGGCTTTTGTTTCCATCTTAAAATGCTGTAGGTATCTTATCTTTCCATGAGAAACAAATACTCCCAAAGTCCTCACTGTTTATACTACTTGTTATTTACAACTCTGAAAATCAAAGTCAGCACTCAGCTTTGCTAATGGCCTCTATTCAATCCTCTGTTGGAGCAAACCACACCTTTACTGTGGAGAGCACTGGAGGTTCGACTTCCAGTTCCTTAAAGGAAAACATAGTCCTCCATTGCTCTAATGGTACAGTTTCAGAACTGGAAGAAACCTCAAAGCCACTTGTGTAATTGCTTAGGTGATGAAGGACAAATTACCCAGTGCTTGATCTAACTTTTTGTTTTAAATGAGGGAAGACACCCTTTCATTTACCATTAATATAATACAATCTTTGTAATACTGAGATAGTGGAATAGCAGGATTCTTCTATTCAAAGTGATTCTGCCTTTGCTGTGCTAAATTAATTATAGCTAACATTTATTGAGGGTTTATTATGCGCCAGGCACTACGCTAAGCACTTTACAAGAATTATTGTATTTTGTCCTGAGAGACTGATGCCATTATTGTTCTTATTTTTACAGTGAGGAAATTGAGGCTTAGAGAAGTTAAGGGTTAGAGCTCCTATTCTGAGTTTGCCATTAACTGATGTGTGACTGTCATCGGATTACCTAAACTCACATGTCTGTGAGTAAACTGGGAATAGTCTATGATACCTACTTCACAGGGTAGATGGGAGGATTACATAGCATACCAGCCCAAAGCACACCTGCCATGAATCCAATTTTCCTTCTTGGAGGGACTGTTGGGGGTACTAGAAAGACTCTGGGCTGTGGAATCAGATCTGGGCGCAAAGTCCAGCTCTGCTTCTTGTTAGGATATGTGATACTGGGCATGTACTTCACTCCTCTGACCCTCAGTTTCCTCATCTATAAAACATGAAGACAATACCTCATGAAGTTACTGAAGGATCAAGTGAGATAATCTCTCACAAAGAGCTTGCTTAGCCTCAGGCTGCTACAAACAGCGATGCCATCTCCTTTTCTTCTTTGAGGGTCACATAGTAACTCTCTTAAGAGCAGGACAAAACTGAGGAATGTGACTTCTAAGAAGACTGCAGGGGAGGTTTAAGAGAACTATTATGTGGGGAAGGATGCACTGGTCAACCACAGAGTGGGTCAGTAGAAGGTGTTCCTTGTTGCCTTCTGATTCCAGCATCGGCAGGTTATCTGGGAATCAAAGAGGAGACAGGAGTCCCCATAAAAGGGTATAACTGAACAAGCTAGCTAATTGCTCACATGGACTGCTTCAGGCAGTTCTCCATCAACATCAGTGGAATTCTTAGGAAGGCTCTCACTGTGATTTCACATCTATGAAAAGCACATTCCAGCAGAAATGATGAGTAAGAAGTGTTTCAAAGATATTTATAGCATCTTCTTCTGAGCAGGACAACTGGAATAGACGCCTATAAAGTCTCCTTAGACAAGACTGGTTGGGTTTGATTTATCCTTTAGAAATGTAGAAATTTAGGACCCTACTCAAAGGCAATATGGTCCACTATGTCATGATACACTCACACATCAACTGCCATCTTCCTGGGACACAATTTTTATACAACTTCAATCTAGATAAAAGGATGTAAAGACATCTGCACTTCAAATGACTCTCAGAACTTCTACACCAAAAACATTACTTCATCCTTTAGAACCTTGCTAGTTACCTGATTTCTTAACCCGTGGTAGATCTAAAAGCAAAAACCAGATACAGGAAGGTAGAAGCAGATTGAGAGGAGCAAATAAATGACTGGTTATAATATGATACAGAGGAGGCAGAAAACAGAATAAAAATTTAATACTTCAGTTGCTGTTCATGTAACTAACAGTGAACTTCAAATAAGCAGGAAAGTATGGCTTTACCTTTAAAAATGTCTATCAAACTTTAAACTTTATTTTTAAAAAATTCCTGGCACTTGACAGTGTAGACAGTTGTGGGAAAACCCATCTTTGCCAACAACCTGGTTTAATGACAAAAACCAACTCAATAAATATTATTCTGGATTCTTTCTAAACCAACCTATAATTCTCTTGCCCATTTTGGGAATATATTTCTATAGCATATATTTTGCCACTGTGTGGCAGAAAATCGATTTAAAATATACAGATTAACGTCCTCAACCACCTCAAATTAAATTCAAATTAAATACATGAGAAAAAATTTCTTGTATTTCCCCTTAGGAATATTATATAATGAGCAATTTAATAAACAGCATTAAGTGTTTTTCTGTTTTCTTCCTTCTTCATTCAAAACTAGTAAATAAAGATGTAAGGGAATCTGGGGTGGCAAGGGGAAAATTGTGCTTTTTCTATAGCTCTCTTATGTGTGTATGTGAGTTTAAAAAGCAGTGTATCCATTTCTGTAACAACTGTGACATAGTGTTTTCTAGCACCAGAAGTTTAAGAAACTGAGAAAATAAACGATCCATTTCATTTGGCTTTTATTCCACAATCACCAAACCAACCATGAATGAACTCCACATAGATCCTAAATTCTTTACACAGGTTCTAAGAGTCAAAATTTCTGGGCTGTGTGTAGGATGAGCCGGAAAATTCTTTTGTTTCCAGGATTTGAAAAGAAAGAATGACTACTCAAGAACAGATGAGGAAACTGCTCAAATTCTGTAGTGCAATACTATAACCTGCTCTTTATGAAAACACTTTAGACATCTAGCTAAAGCCAAAAAGAATTCCACTGAAATTGTCCTAGTTTGTTTAAGACACAGATTCTGTGGCCAGAGACTATATCAGATGTCAAATAGAAACTGCCCCTTATTTAATCAATGGTGGGGACAGGAGACAACGGCCTGTGAAACATCCTAGCCCTCACAGTCCTGGTGCTGTCCACGCCACATCTACTTCATCTATTTAACAGCTCCACCGTCGGCTCTAGGTCTTACGCATAGTCACACATATCCTGCAGGAACAAATAAAGAGCTTGTGAATAACTTTCATCTAAGGGGGTGGAGAGTCATTCTTTCAGACTGACTTATTTGTAGGTTCCTTCATGATTGCTTCATAATATCATCTACAGCAGGGGTCAGCAAAAACAGCAAACCATGGCTGTTTCTGTCAATGAAGTTTTACTGAAACACAGCCATGGCCACACGTTTGTTGTCCACTTAGTGACTGGATGTCATGGGAAACAGATGTCATGTAGCCAACCAAGCTCAATATAGTGGGGGGTGTGTGGTGGGTGAAGCAGCAGGAAGAAAGAGTACCATGTCAGCACTTGTCATTGCTTTTCCCCATCTTTCTCCATTTCATATCCAACTGCTTTGTAACACCTGAATTCTGCTAGGTCAAGTCTGTGAATCTGGCCAGAAAGATTGGACCAAAAATCTGGTCCTTTGATGAGGAAACAAACACATCCAGTTATTCAGTAAGTCATTCAAGAAACTGAGTACGTACTATGAGCAAAGTGCCAGGGACAGAACGACGAGTAAACATACTATGTCTGTATTCATGGAACTCACAGTTCAGTTGGGGAGGTCAAAATTCTCTAGCTAATACAGATGTATATAAAATTACTATTTTAATTGGTATAAGAAAGAGGTCATAGTGCCACTGAAGTGTCTAACAGGGTCATGACCTAGTCAGAAAGGTCAGGGAGGGCTTCCTCAGGAACCCTCACCAGAGCTGAAGGTGGAGGGCTGAGATGGAAGAGCTAACTGGGTGCCGAACAGAGGGAAGGCGTCCAAGCGGAGAGCACAGGGCGGGCCTGGAGGCGGGGGGAGAAAGGTGTACTAAGTGGCCAGCATATTCGGAGCAGAAAGAGTGAAGAAGGGAGGAGAATGAGGTGAAGTTGTAGGCCAGATCAAGCATGGCTTTGGAAGTCCTATTAACAAGTTGTGAGTTAACCCGGGTTAAACCTAGTGATTCCTGGGTGACAGTCTTTCTCCCTTGGGCCATTCTGTTTTCCTGACCAGCTAGTGTTTTTCTCCTTTTCCCACTTCTTTCTCCCTTCCTTCTTTTTAAAATCCTGAGCCAAAAGACACTCTATTTTGAATATTCACTTGTCTTCATCATATTCAATGGGCATAAAAAAGGGGGGAGGGGACAAGATAGTAAAGAATTTACTTGCACATCTTTAATACAATGCTATATATCAACTATACCTCAAAAAACAGAAAAATATTACGATAAGTTGAAAAACAAAAACAAGAATTTACTCAGGAGCTTTCTGTGAATATATTAATAATACATAAAGGGAACTATGTGGGCTACCTCCATCACTCTTTCTAATTGGGGAGGTGAGTGGGTAGGAATATTCATCTAGCCATGGGCTGCGTCTGCTGGGAACAGCAAATTTTAAAACTTCAATTATACTGTTTGATGAATAGTACTTTGTAGCTGAAAGGCAAAGAAAGGCACCAGAGGAGACTGAAAATAGGAGGTAATACCAAAAAGAGAAAAAAATTCTGGGAACAAGGCATCTGCACATGGCTCAGTCACTTAGTAACTGTTTGATCCTGGGCAAGCTACTTAATTTTTCTGATTTCTAGATTCCCCATTTGTAAAAATAAGAATAATCAGGTGTCCACCAGAGTTGTTATGAGGATTAAGTCAGATAATGTAAAGGTTTCTAACAGGGCTTTCGAGATAGTGCTAGTGGTAAAGAACCTGCCTGCCAGTGCAGGAGACATAAGACACGGGTGCAATCCCTGGCTTGGGAAGATCACCTGGAGGAGGGTATGACACCTCACTCAGTATTCTTGCCTAGAGAATCCCATGGACAGAGAAGCCAGGTGGGCTACGGTCCACAGGGCTGCACACAGTTGGACATGGCTGAAGTGACTTAGCACACAGACATGCATGCAAAGGTTTCTAATACTTAGTATGAGAGAAACCAGGGTAAGTGGTAATAGAAGATACAGATAAGGAAGTAAAGGTGGAAAAAGTTTTATCTGTAGTTATAGTACATGGCTTCCTTGTTGGTTTATAGTGCTTTGTAACCTTTACCATCTTTTGTTGTCTAATCTCGTGACTGAAAATGACTAACACCTTAAAATGACCATAGCCCCAATTCTACTAAGCAGGTAAAAAACAAACAAACCATAAAGTCAAAGGTTGAGATGTATCTTTGGTTATGGAATTGACTTATTATGGACGTATTTATAAATTAAAAAACAGCAACAACAAAACTCAGTCTGACACCTCCCCCACTTCATAACGTGTGCATATGCTGCCATGTACCATAACTACAGAGAAGACTTTTTCCACCTTTACTTTCCTATTGGTATCTTCTATTACCACTTACCCTGGTTTCTTTGTCCCATAATATATATCAGAAATAGACTTTACTATCAGGAAAGAAAGAAAATAATATCTGCATACGCAGCTGATAAGAATGTCACTGGTAATCACTGTGATTGACTTTAAGGTACCATTATCAAAGGAAATTATTATTTCTACATATGAAATCAGTCTTACTCTGATTCTTAGAACTCAGCAGAACTAAAAAGTAAAAATTATGCTTTAGGAATAAAATGGCCTACAGAACCACTACAGATGTCTTGCTGTGCAACTCGAACCATCTTTTACGCATGTTATACCTTTTGATTAGCAAATGCTAACGTAAGCACCATGCAGTTCTTTGTACCTTTTAGGAAAACATTAAGTGCTTTGAAATGTAGCCAAGTCAGTGCTCTGAAAAGGAGCCCAAGGTGGCTATTGGATTGTTTTTCATTCTTTCAACTGATGACGGGCACAGAGAATGAAGTGGCTTATTTAAGGTGGTATTATAGATGGAAGCATGAACAGTCATGGATTTCTGGCTTCCCCAAATGAAGACTTGAACCGTGCTGTATAGCTGAGCATCCAGACAAAGGTCAAGGACAAAAACTGAAAGCATATTTAAGTATTTCAACAAGAAGCCAGCTGTCAATTATCAAGGTTTTATTTAAAGTTATTTTATTAAAAATGAATAGACTGAATAGTACCATTATGCCAAAACAGAATTTGGGGAAACAGCCTAAGGTTTCTTGGTAGGCTGAGCGTTAGCATTTTTAGAACCAGGAGCTTACGATGGCAAAATTTTCTGTTAATTATATCCTTAATGAAAATCACTCTGGCTACTTGCTCAGTTTGTGGGATACCTTGCCCATCTTTCACATTTAGGAAATCTTCCTTCCTTGAAATTTACTCAGCATAATTTATATTATCAGGTGGCATTCAGTTAATAACAGTGCCATAGGAAATAAAAATGGCACAAATATTTTGGACACATCTTGAAAGAACTGGCTACATTTTCAAAAACCACAGAGTTATGAAAAATGAAGGCTCACGGAGTGGATGAGTGCTTGTCAGAGCGGTGTCCCTTCCCCACTTACTTGCCCAGCTCTTCCCATTGCAATGCTGTTTTATGATTTATGTGTTATGATTCTGAGACTCTTTTCTAGAGCAGTGTGGTCCTTCTCTGCACATCCTAAGCCATGAAATAACTGAATATTTGGTACACTGCTTGGTAACCAGGTTTATGCACAAAGTACTGTCTTTCGGTAACAAAGGAATATCAAAACAAGGACACACTCCACAGATCAGAAATTGAATGCTGTTGTTTTAAAAGAAAAAAAGTATTTCTTTTCTTACCACCACCAGTCTCTAATCAGCTTTGCTTCTACTCTTTATGAAATATACTCCCTAAGCCTGATTCTCATCTTTTGAATTCAAGTCTATGTAACAAAGTAAATTGTGAATAAAATAGTAGCCTCTTCCATTAAGAGAAAACATTTGTGAAAGTAAATATCCTTCAACTGTTAAAGATGAATTACTTGAATACATTATTTCAATTCTTATTTTATTTTCAAACTCTCAATTTTCAGGGCCTGAAAAGGCAGTAGAGTGGTCTACTCTAACAGTATCTAATGATTTCTATATTTTTTTACCTTCTTAAAAGTATCCAAATATTTTTCATATATTGAATTTGGTAAAGGGGAAAGAATTCAGAGAGGAGATAGAATAACAGTTATGAGCTGTGATTAAATTCTGCAGAAGCCAAAATCATGACTTTAAAACACAGAGATTTTTCTGAGCCAAAGCCAGTTTTTACAGATTCCAGCCAGTTTCATTAAGTCCAGACACTGGTCAAGGATCCTTGTTAGTTCTGGATCCTTTCTGGATCCATAGGATATAGGCTTCTACAGTGAAGGGAAGGAGGAAGGAAGGACTCAAAAGAGGATGGTAAACTAAATATCCAGCAGGAGGAGAATAGTTATTAATAACGATGCCGTCACATAATGAAATACAACCATTAAAAACTGTGGTTTGGAAAAATGACAATGAATACTATTCTCTAAACAATATGCGCATTATAATAGATACAGAAGAGAAGAAAGTGCGGAAGAAATTACACTACAAGATGAAGAGCAAGGCTGGATTAATGATGAATCTTTTTATTCTTTATGTTTGCATCCCTATTTTCAGTGCTTAATATATACTGCTTTTTAATTAGGACATTTTCCTCCTTATTTAGAAAAGGGAAATACTGACAGAAAAGGAAGAAGAAAAAAAATACAACGATAATAAATCAATCAGAGCAGAAGGCAGGCATTTGTCAGCGCCTGTGCAACGAATGCTATAACTCCCTGATGAAGAAAGGGGCTATGCTTGGCAATTTGGTCCTTTATATTATAGCGCCAACAAACTTCCATTTTAAAAACTATAGCCAACACACTGGAAGAAGCAGTCCCTACTAAAGTCTAAAAATAAGAATACTCTGGATCCAGTCCTCAGCATGTAGCCACCACCAAGTTAAACTGCAATAATTTCTCACCTGAAAGTAATTACTTTGTATATGGTAACTTGCACTGAAGAGAGTAGATGCATGAATTCTCATATTATACTAAAACAAACTTCATTTGTAGTTTTTAAGATCAACAACTTGAAAGATCAAATGTCTTCAGTCCACTTCTCAGCTGCAAATGCAACCAACAAGGGGTTCTGATCCAGACGTGAAACCATGTAGGATCAGGAAACATAGTAGTAGAAGGTTCAGTAACAAGAAAACAGGAGCCTCTAGCTTAGCTGCTACAAAAAAGAAGTTCAGATGCTTTTTACTCATCCTTTCCAGGATAACTCCTTTTCCATAATAAAAAAAGTTTCCTAATTCCCCATGGACAGTAGTTGTAGCTTTTCCTATCCACAGAATGAAGAAAGACATAACCACAAAAGCCTACAACAAATTCAGAAAACCTTTAAATGGCTTGTATGCTCTCAATCACAGCAGCCTCCATTCTGGAGACACATCACACTTGGTTTCTCACAATGCTTTTGGAAGATGACTGGAAGCCTCCTTAGACAACTTTGAAAGTTCCTAGGGGTTCTGGGTTCATAGGCTGAGAATCACTACTGCAAAGCATATGCCACATAAGGAATCTCAAGAACTTTATCTTTCCGATGATTGTCACTGGAAATACAGCTATCAACCATCTTCATGCACACACTCACAAAGAAATACACAATTTCATGGTGAAGTGCTAAGTGGAGGAAATGAAAACAGCCATGAATGAGTAACATGCTGTGGGCTTTGAAGTGTGTGTGGCACTTCTGAGCCCAAGGGCTTCTTCTGTTGGCTCTGTGGCAGAGGTTTAGCATAGAGGGTAGGGGCTGAGAACTGTGACAGGGAATTTCTTTTCTAAAAAATGCAGGGTTTTAGTTGCCTTCTTTTTCCTTATAAAACCTTCCTGTGTCAATAGGCTATCTGCCTCCAACCCCCCAGCAAAAACAAGGGTGGCCCCTACATGCCAAAAGAATAATTGTCTGGGCTTTGCATGCTGAAACTGACTTGGCAAGCTCTCCATCTTGCAAAGAACACAAAGAACTTAGTTTAGTCTGTGTGTTAATGCTTTACAATCATTACGAAAATACCCAAAGCAACATGCTCAAGGGAGGGTAGTGATTCTTTGTCTCTTCCCCCATCCTTCCCCCCCTTAATTGTAAGCTCTGACATCCATTTATTTACTTATAGCTCCTAGCAGAAGCCGCCCTCTTTGGTCAACACACACTCTTGGCTGCCTTAGGCACTTTCAAACAAAGGGTTATGTGGAACCACACACAGTGGGTAGTACCTCCGAGATCAATCTATCCCAGTCCCATGTCCCATGTCTGAGGTCCAAATCTATTCAACAGGACTTGGAAGGGGTCTCCCTAATTAAAAACTGCTGGAAATGCATACTTTCATAAGATTAATGTGACTAGGGGCTTGGTGAACCCTTCTTAGAGGACACAAGGAGAGTCCTGACACCAGTTAAAAGAACACTGATAATTAGTCCGACCCAAGCTCATAGGATCTAGGCCAGGTCACACTATCTAGGCCCAGTGTCCACCCTGCTGCATGTGGTTGTCTGGATGCTTTTGGATGCTCCCTGATGCTTCCTGACTAGAGCAGACTTCCTGCTCCATAATTCCCAAGCTAATACTCAGAAAAGTGAAAGTGAAGTCACTCAGTTGTGTCTGACTCTTTGTGACCCCATGGACTGTAGCCTACCAGGCCCCTCCATCCATGGGATTTTCCAGGCAAGAATACTGGAGTGGCTTGCCATTTCCTTCTCCAGGAGATCTTCCCGACCCAGGGATTGAACCCAGGTCTTCTGCATTGTAGGCAGATGCTCTGAGTTGAATAATGGAGAATTGTGAAGGAGCAAGAACTTGATTCACACTGGGCTCCAATCTGAGATCTGACCTAGCGTAGGTAATTTTCTTACTCCCTGGAGATATGTTCTCTTCCCTTACTGCTTCATCATGCAGGTCTTTGGTGAAAGGACTCTGGCCCTTTTTTAGTTTATCAGTGTAGTCAAATTTATGCCATGATTACTGAAGAGATTTCTCCTCCCCCTTTACACAGATCATTATTCTGAGTGAGAAAGAACTCAGGCAACACAAGCTTTGCAAAGACTAGGTGGGTTCTAAAGCCAGCAGGAATTCCTGCCCTGCTGTAGTGTTCTGTGGCTTAGGGGCAGACTGACTTTACCTCTTTCAATTTAAACTTCCAATAAAGCACAGGTTAATAGTAGTATTTGCTGATAGGCTGTTTCCAGTATCAAAGGGAATAGTATATTTAAAGTGCTTTAGCAGAGTGCCCAGCCAGGAAGACAGTAAGTTATATGTTGCTGTGGTATTAGAGAAGATTTAAAAGTTTTGGTTGGTGGAAGAGGCACACCAATAAGAGCTTGGGTGAGCCTACCCCTTTGAATCAGCAGCCTTCGTCATCTTGTTTGGAACAGTTATGCCAGTTTGGACCAAGAAGCTAGTCACTTTATGTTAAGTCCCTCCAGATTGGCAGGATCATAGTTCCCTATTACCTCTCTGCTAAATAACAGGCACTGGTTCTTGGCCAGTTTCCAATTTCTTCAGCTTGCCAATCTCCATCTTGGCAAGGAACCGAATAACACACTTTCTGAAAATACAGGTATAGCAGTGACTAAAAGAACTCCCCTTGCCTTCAGCGATGTAAAGCTGAGTAATATATTCTCCTCATGATGCTAAAAGGCAAAAATCCATTTGTTATGTTCTTATCTCACTTGATGTCCCAAGAGGAAAGGTATGTCTGATGAATCAAGAGATAAAATTGTATCACTACGCCTCTACCAAGATAAGTCACGTGTTCCTGTCATATGTGCAGCACTGGGCACAGCATTTTATACGTATTATCTCAAACTCTCCCAACAACCCTGCAAAGATAGAGTCCTGAAGAAGTGAAGGAATTTGCCCCAAACTGGACAGCATGAAGGGATGGAGACAGGACTGTCACTTGGCTGGCCAGCTCCAGAGCCTGCACTCCTGCCCCTGCCATTCACCATGTCGTCTCCTACATTTTTGCTTGTCCGGAAGCTTCTGATTCTAGAAAACCACCAGAAGCTTTGGGACACCAAAGATCTGACATATAACTAAAGTAGATGGAATATTCAAAACAAAACAAAAGCTCGAAGCTATAAATCCATCTGTGTCATTCTGTCAAAAGTTTTCCTATATGAAGCTTATTCTGATAATGCGTCATGGCTGACAGGTTTTGGAAACATTTTCAAAACTGGTTCAAAGACCATATACAAAACCCAGTCTCATTATTTTAAGGTCACAATTCGTTCTTTGACCAAAAACAGTATTAGCTGACCCAAATCCTGACTTCATTCACTAGATTTGGCTCCAAGGAACTTTTCCTTGTGGTAAGAAGTCACATTCACCTTCAATGAACCAGATTTTGCCATGGCTGAGAGATAGTCCAAAAAAACAGAAAACTCCAAAAGTAGAGTTCCAAAACTGTTCTGAGCAGTGGCAATGTTGTTAAAAAAAAAAAAAAGTCACAGCAGCTCTCTGCTCCTTGAAATCATTTTCTTTCTTGGTTCCTGGGACACAACTCAGCTTTCTGCTTCTCTGTCTCTGTCAGACACCCCCAGATTAGTGTCTTCTTTCTCTTTACCTTGTACCTTTTGCTCCCCTCCTGTTGAAACTTCTTAAAAGTTTATGTATTCAACACTATGTCTCTGTGTGTGTCTATTTAAATCTTTAGTCATGAACATTTCCAAATTTATAGAAAGTAAAAAGAATATAACAAAGACCATGTACTCACCCACCCTTAAACAACCATTAAAATTTTGCCAAACTTATTTTTCCTCTACTCCCTGCCTTTATTTTTTCTGAAATATTTAAAAGTAAAGTGCATGAGTCACTCCTATCTGAGGCCTGTCTGTCCTCCATAGATGTTAGAGTCTGCAACCCTAGGCCTGCAGTCTTCTCATATGTGGACATATGAGAAGGACATCATATCATTTCACAGTAGGATACTTCGCTATGTATCTAGAAAAATAGAAAGGACATTCTCTCACATAAATACGATGTCTTTAATACAGCTAACAACAGCTAACAAAATTAACAATAACTTTTTATTAACATCTAATACATAGAATACACATTCAAACTTCCTTGCTGGTCTTCTCCTTTACTTCAGCCATAAGGAATAACTTGATATTTGCCACACGCTGTTCTTCATCCACCTTCAACCTGTCCATATGAGCCAGCTACTCTTATCCTCTAAGGCTCAACTTATCTCTGAGGTGCTTTCACTCACCAGTCTTTGGCACAGTCAGACATTTCCTCTCAAATGCTCCCAACACACTTTGTACGTTGGACATTATTTACAGCATTTATTGGTATTCTGTATTTAGTCTTGACCCTATATTTCTATTCAATTGTGAATTTCTCAATGTCTCAGTTTTTTCATCTTTAAAATAAGGAGAATAATACCAAGTCCATGTGTTTGATTTTTTTTTTTAAAGAGATGTAAAGAATAGAAAGCATGAGTCATATAATCTGGCAAATAATCGGAGTTTTACAAATTGAGTTTCTTTCTTTTTCCCTAATAAGATCAAGCGTACATGAGCCAGACTAGATGCAAATGCCTGGGAGGCAAGCAGGGACCTGTTCCCCAGTTCAGCAAGATAGACTAAGTAACGGTAGATGTGGGAAAGGAGAAGTAAAATGGCTACAAGGTCGAGTACTGCTCTAGGACTTTACCAGCTGCAACATTTGTTTTAGTAACACACTGTTGGTCTATTCCAGTCACAGGTCAGTAGATAAGAGAAGAAAAAGGAAAGATGTCATTTGGAATCTATAGATGGAAACTCTTGATCTCAAATCTCCCGTTCATCTCTGAGCTCTTTATTATGCTAGGTTGTTCTAGCCAAGAGGAGGCTGAAAGGCAGTCAGGGTGACTTACTGTCAACTAATGGGTGAGGAAGAGGTCGAGAAAGTCAACAAAAATTTGTGGGATACTTTGGATTCTACAAAGATGCATTTTTTATCTTTTAAGATTCATATCTTTCTAGGGCTAGAAGAAGTAGGGGCTGGCCTGTTGAACTTGTAGTGTTGCTATGGAAACAGCAACAGAGCTGTAGGCAAGAGTTCTGGCTTCTGGGGCTGGATCTGGTCCTGACCAAGGGCACATTAACTTCCAATGGGTTTCAGAAGAGGGAGATTGGAAGAAACTGGTTCCAAGAGCCAAAGAGACAAAAATTCAAAGAGAACAGAAAGGTTAAGTGACTGGCTCAATATCACCATGCTTCTAAGAAAAAACAGAGAGCAGACTTGGAAGAAATATGAAAAGTGATGTAGTTTGAAAACTGTTAAAAGAATCATATGATTTTCAAGAGCGCTGATCCAGTGCTGGGAGTGTGGCATTTTAAAATGCACTTAAAGTTAACTTGGACTATATGAAAATAATTTTCTTCTTCTGTTCTATTCCACAAAGATCTGGAAAACATTCCCAGCCCTGTGTCAACCTTAAATGAGAAAAGAATATTTAAAGAGCCACTGATTTGTAATGGAAAACTTGGATAAATCGACTATTTATACTTGGAGATTTTTATATTTCTTTTTGTCCTTTCTTCAGAACACACAGCTAAGAAAAGCCATGATGTAAGTCTGCTCTATTAGACCCCATTGGCAGGCTG
This sequence comes from Budorcas taxicolor, assembly GCF_023091745.1. Lineage (NCBI taxonomy): Eukaryota > Metazoa > Chordata > Mammalia > Artiodactyla > Bovidae > Budorcas > Budorcas taxicolor. Next base: position 108,956,658 of record NC_068910.1, on the reverse strand, counting down.
TTCTGTATCTACAGCATAGCAGCTTCTCTGACTCTAGCACTTTGTGGAAAAGCAACCAAAGAACATATTCGAGCTTATAAAAAAGTACAGTGTTGATATATCTAGCATGAGACTGGAGAGAAAGGGGTGTCAGAATGCCTGAGTTTTTAGTTTTGGCTCAAGGTTTATTAACCAGTTATTTAAGCTTTCTGAACCTCAAACTCATCTTGAAAAACAGGGTGAATAATTATCTATTTACTGATATAAAGAGCAATGTACACATGAAAGGTATTACAAGCACACATCTGTAAGCAAAACTGGAATAAGTCTTCATTAAATGCCTACTATAAAATTATTTGATCTATACTGAGATCCAATATCAGAGATCTATCTGAGATCCAATATCAAAAGACTGAGGTCTTCCCTAAGTATATACTCTTACTATTTCATTAGTTTAGTTGTGTTTATTATCTGGGAAATCATGCCCAACTCTATGCATTTCTTTAAGAAACACCTAACCCAATGAAGCGTAATTCTTAAGGGTGCAATCAAAATGTATGGTGAGATGGTGTGTTGGATGAGGGAGACTAAACCACACGTGAGATGTGGTGAGTGTTACATCTGGAAAAAAGAACAGACTACTTCCCACTGAAGGGCCACAATGTGGCAAGAGAAGTAGCCTTGCTTGACTTAGCTCTGGAGGCAGGAGAAGGATAAATGAATAAAGATCCTGGGAGCTGTATTTCAGCTCACAAGGAAGCACTTTCAGACACTTGTGTATGTTAGTCGCTCAGTCGTGTCTGACTCTTCACGACCCCACGGACTGTAGCCCACCAGGCTCCTCTGTCCATGGGACTCACCAGCAAGAATACTGGAGTGGGTTGCCATTTCCTTCTCCAGGGGATCTTCCCGACCCAGGGATCAAACCTGGGTCTCCTGCATTGCAGGCAGATTCTTTACCATCTGAGCCACCAGGGAAGCCCTTACTTACAGCTGTGTAACAATGGCATAGATGGGCACAGGACAATGTGCAACAATGGAGTAGATGGGCATAGAAAATACCTAGTGCCTGATACTATGTTGACTTTGTCAACAAAGGTCCGTCTAGTCAAGGCTATGGTTTTTCCTGTGGTCATGTATGGATGTGAGTGTTGGACTATAAAGAAAGCTGAGCGCTGAAGAATTGATGCTTTTGAACTGTGGTGTTGGAGAAGACTCTTGAGAGTCCCTTGGACTGCAAGGAGATCCAACCAGTCCATCCTAAAGGAGATCAGTCCTGGGTGTTCATGGGAAGGACAGATGCTGAAGCTGAAACTGCAATACTTTGGCCATCTGATGAAAAGAGCTGACTCATTTGAAAAGACCCTGATGCTGGGAGGGACTGGGGGCAGGAGGAGAAGGAGACAACAGAGGACGAGATGGCTGGATGGCATCACTGACTCAATGGACATGGGTCTGGGTGGACTCCAGGAGTCGGTGATGGACAGAGAGGCCTGGTGTGCTACAGTTCATGGGGTCGCAAAGAGTCAGACACGGCTGAGTGACTGAATTGACTGATACTATGGAAGATGGATGAGATGACTACACTGCCTTCTGAACCTCACATTTGATGTGAAAGTAATCCTGAATTTCTTTTAGGAGTTAGGATTCTTAAGAATATGGACCTGAATCACAGATCCCCAAGTTCTATTCCCCTCTCTGAAGCCCTATGCATGCCTTTCCTACAAGTAAAAACACCGTTAAGGGAATGTTTCAATGACTTTTACTCAAAATGGAAGAAAAAGATAAAGGGGGCCATTGCTAAATTAGGTTATCTGGTTTTCAATGTGTCTTTTTTAGCCATCAGATAGCTCTGCTGTAGCTGGCTGAATTTAGTGTCTTCAAATGTGGGTGACTAGGGCAATAAAAGGAAACAAACTTTTATTTTCTCATTTTAAGAGAAACCAAATAAAATACTCAACAGGATTTTTTTCCCAAATGTGGCCATGCAAGTACAACCTGGCTGATCTGCAACTGAGCACTATTAACATCTATTTATAGCCAGTATTTTCATAGATGAATCACATTTACCATGAGACAGTTAATATTAAGGGCTCAACCAGCTCTGCTGAGAACCCCATAATCTTACTACTTCTCTTTCCATTCTCCTTTCAGGGAACTAAGTTATAGCTTTATGGATCCACACAGAGAGAGGGTGAAATCCAAGTGGAAATGTAAAGCTAGCCGACAGTCTGCTCCCTAAATGTTAAACACATTCAAACTTAAGGCACTGAATCACTTTCAAGGTTGTCCCTTGGTGAAGAGCGTTCTCCAGTCGGCACAGACTTACTGTGCGTTATGCAGCCATCTTGCCATCAAAACAGTTCACCCCCCAAACTTTCTACAAACGAGTTTAAATGGCACTGCATTATATCACAGACATAAAAACAGAACTAAGGACTGTTCAAGGTGCTGTCAAATAAAAAGCAGTGCGGCGGATGTTGAACTCATTTTATGCATGTGAACCTGTAATCAGGGAGGTGAGGGTGAGATAGAACAAAGGGTCAGGGTATATTTGATAAAGGTTCTGAAAATTCAATGACTTTAACTGCAATTTTCTAGTAAGTCTTGGGGACCGAGTGTCCCTTGTCCACCCACATGTGTGCAAACACACACACTAAACTTTGTGTAGGTACCAGCACTATCCTGATTGTTGTTGTTCAGTTATTAAGTTGTGTTTGACTCTTTGCAACACCATGGACTGTAGCATACCAGGCTTCCCTGTCCTTCATTATCTCCCGGAGTCAGGTTAAATTCATGTCCATTGAGTTGGTGAGGTGATGCTATCTAACCATCTCATCCTCTGCTGCCCCCTTCTCCTTTTGCCTTCAACCTTTCCCAGCATCAGGGTCTTTTCCAATGAGGTGACTCTTCCCATCAGGTGGCCAAAGTACTGGAGCTTCACCTTCAGCATCAATCCTTGCAATGAATATTCAGGGTTAATTTCCTTTAGGATTGACTGGTTTGATTTCCTTGCAGTCCAAGGGACTCTCAAGAGTCTTCTCCAGCACCCCAATTTGAAAGCAACAGTTCTTTGGCGCTCAGCAGAATTCTTCTTTATGGTCCAACTCTCACATTGTACATGGGTACTGGCAAAACCAGAGCTTTAATTACGTAGAACTTTGTTGGCAAAATGATGTCTCTGCTTTTTAATATGCTGTCTAGGTTTGTCATAGCTTTCTTTCCAAGGAGCAGTGTGTTCTGTTGGCAAAACTCTGCTAGCCTTTACCTTACTTCATTTTGTACTACAAGGCCAAATGTGCCTGTTATTCTGGGTGTCTCTTGACTTCCTGCTTTTGCATTTTAATCCCCTTTGATGAAAAGGACATCTTATTTTAGTGTTGGTTCTAGAAGGTCTTATAGGTCTTCATAGAACAGGTCAACTTCAGCTTCTTCAGCATCAGTGGTTGGGGCATAGACATGGATTACTGTGAATTGGCTTGCCTTGGAAATGAATCAACATCATTCTGTCATTTTTGAGATTGCACCCAAGTACTGCATTTCAAACTCTTTGTTCACTATGAGTGCTACTCCATTTCTTTTAAGGGATTCTTGCCCACAGTAGTAGATATAATGGTCATCTGAATTAAATTTGCCCATGCCTGTCCATTTCAGTTCACTGATTCCCTCAGATGCCCATGTTCACTCTTACTACCTCCTGTTTGTCCACATCCAGTTTACCTTGATTCATGGGCCTAACATTACAGGTTCCCATGCAATACTGTTCTTTACAGCATCAGACTTTACTTTCACCACAACTGAGTGTTGTTTCCACTTTGGCCCAGCCGCTTCATTCTTTCAGGAGCTATTACTAATTGCCCTCTGCTCTTCCCCAGTAGGACACTGGACACTTTCTGATCTGGGGGGCTCATTTTTCAAGGGTCACATCTTTTTGCCTTTTCATACTGTTCATGGGATTCTCCAGGAAAGAATACTGCAGTTGGCAGCAGACCACATTTTGTCAGAACTCTTCACTATAATCCATCTTTCTTAGGGGCCATGCACAGCACTATGCCCTTTTGCCACTACAAGGCAGTGATTCATGAAGGGGATTACCTTCATATTGATATTAATTTTTGTCTTTGAGAGTCTCCACCCTTAGTTTAGCTTTACCATGCCCTTTCCTACAGTCTTTACTAAGGGTAAAATTCTTTAAGATTAAATGATGACATACACAAAGCATTTATGATAGCACCCGGCATGTGGTAAGAGGTCTACACACATTAGCTGCTTCTATCAGATTCTCAGTACCATTTTTTTGAATTTCTAGCCCATGGTTCACAGATGACTCATCTTTACTATGAGGCAGTCCCTATTGATACTTAAGAGCTGATTGGCTCTATTGAGGACTGCATGATTCAGTCATTCAAATGAATCCCTGCTGAGGTCCAACGCTGTTGAACACTACAGAGACAGACATGACCAACAGGGACCCTAAGCTCACAGAGCATGAACGATAAACTCATTACCAGGTAGCATTATCTCCATTTTACATCTGAAGGCTCACAGAGGTATAGTAAGTTGTTCAAGGCCACAGAGCTAACATGATGGAGTAGTGATTCAAATCCAGATCCATTTGATCCCATAATCTCACAGTCTTTCTTGCCATGCTCCCTCTGCCCACACCCAAGATGCCAGCAAAGTGTCTGAGAAAAGCCACTTTGTGGCTTAGTTTCTGCACATAAATGATGCATGAAAACAAAACATCTTTACTGAATAGACCAACTGCTGAAAGGGCCAGAAGTTGTGAATTCATTAATATTCATATTTTTGTGTATTTCTGGGTAGCCAGAATTAACTGTACCCATATCAACAAAACAGACAGTCCAGATACAGAAATAAGCCTGCACAAATTAGCAAATATGATAACTGATATAGTGGGTAGTTCATAAATGTTTATTGAATAACAATGTTGAAGCAGGATATTTTCCTTTACTAAGTATACCTTCTTATGAGACCCTAAGTAGATACAGCATAGTGATTTGCTGAATTCTAAAGCCAGACGCCCATGCTGGGACCTGGCTCTGCTACTTTCTAGCAGTATGACCTTCAGCAAGTTACTAAGCAGCTATGCCTCAGTTTCTTCTACTGCAAAACAGAGAAAAAGTTCTTGAGAAGACTACAGGGTTTAACCAAAAGAAAGCATTTAGTACTTATTTGCTAAGTACTGAATTAATGTAAGCTATCATTGTTATTTTCTTCTTTAAATTGGAGTAGTTTTGATTGGTTACCCTGATATAGTAAATGATCAAGACCACAACCAATTTCTTTCACTGAGGCATCCTGAAGTTCTTTTATACAGCCAAATAACCTGTTTCCACCATTCAAACATGGGAATAAACAGGTATGCAGAGACTAAATTACATCTAAGTAGCATCCAATTATGTAGAATAAGCAGTTTTTGTTATACAAAGAAAGAATGATTAAGAAAATTCAACGTTTATAGTAAGGAGTTGGCTAGAGGCTTGTACGCAGGGGGGAGGTGGTAGTTAGAACAGGCCTCAATTGACATTTGGCTATTTCTTGTAACTAAATTAAGTAAATAATTGCAAAAAACTCTGTTTGTCCTTCTTCTGCATGAACACATCCTTACCAAAATATATCACAATTTCAACCAGCTTACGCCAAAGAAAAGCTGACTGAGGTCACTGCATAGGAAAACAAAGCAGAATCTGCTTCTCAGGGCCAACTGCACTGTATTTGTATCCATAGATACAAGAAAACAGAGAAGCACAAAATTCTAAAGCGGGAAGTCCCAGGACCTCAGAGATCATCTAGTCTCAAGCACAAATTCTGTAGTAAGGGGGACCCATTAGGGAGTGAGGACCAGGGTAGAGGTCAAGGGAAAGAAACCTTATTTCATCCTGAATGACCTCATGGGGCCAACCCAGCCTAATAGCCTTATTTTACGAGCTGCCACCTAGAGCCTAGCTAATTAAAAGCAGAATTGAGATCAGAAGTCCTGTTTCCTGATTCCCAGTCTATCACTCTGTTACATTTCTGAGGGCTGCCATTCTATGGCTCTGAGAGTCACAAATAATCAACACACTAGGCTGTTAAACTTGACAACTAGGCAGGTTTCCTCTTTGCAAAACCATCAGGCATTATGTCACTAGCGACAGTTATGAAAGGAGTAAGGCATCATGATTTGTTATAAACAAAAGCAATTTTCCATTTCATTTTTTTCCCTTTGTAACCTGAAAATCCCAAACCACCACTGCTATTACAAAATTTTTCTTTTCCTCAGTATGCACCCCTGGGCCAAGCACAGATGCATGAAAAATTTGCCAAGAGAAACAATGAAGTCACTGATAATACAAAGCATGAGAGTATCATGAAATTCATGTCTTTGTTTTCTTCCTCTTGATACTTAATTACTTCTCATTACTGATCATTTTGTGGTTGTTGGCAGAAGGGTAAGGAAACTCCACCACTGTAAACACGCAGAGACACACACTCCTCAGTCAACCCGAAGTTTGCACACGAAGAGTCTGTTCATAAACCCAATTGAGCACCAGCAAGAATGCTGAAGCTATTTTCCCTAGTCCCCAAAGAAGATAGATGGTTTCAGAAAAACTCTAAACAATTTAAAAAGGATAAACATAACATAAAAATGTTTCAGCGCATTCCTTTTTTTAAAAAAATCACTTATAAATATTATCATTGGCAAATGATTTGTGCACTCCTGGAGGATTTCACTCAACTCACTTTAACAATGAGGTGAGGAGGAATACAGCCAATATTTTACAATAACTATAAATGGAATACAACCTTTAAAAATGATGAACCACTATATTTTACACCTGTAACATATAATATTGTACATCAACTATAAGTCAATTTAAAAAAAAAAAGAATGAGAGGTGAGGGAAGACAGTGCATATATGGAGATCCACTCAGTTTTCTGTAGCAGTTTGTGCTCCACACTAAGTTGCTTCAGTTGTGTCCGACTGTGTGACTCTATGGACTACAGCCAAGCAGGCTCCTCTGTCCATGGGGATTCTCCAGGCAAGAATACTGGAGTGGGTTGCCATGCTCGCCTGCAGGAGATCTTCCTGACCCAGGGATGGAACCTGCGTCTGTTACATCTAACCTGCATTGGCAGGTGGATTCTTTTACCACTAGTGCCACCTGGGAAGCCCTGTAGTAGTTCAGAGTTGCCTTACACTCAAAGAGCCACACTTATGAGCAATGCTTAGCAAGCTACCCTGCTAAACAGAAACTTACATTATCTTGGAATTCTGGAAGGCATACCTTGGATAAGATTAATGGTGACAGAGGAATCCTTATTGAAGAGTAACAGAATACAAGTTGATTCTTATCAGTAGGCTATTGTTCCACATTTGACTGCCTGGGTAATATGAAAGCACAGGAATGCATCATAGAAATCACAAAAATAACCCTACGCTTCCAGGAAACTAAAAGAAGTAAAGAATCAAACACATTTTACCTCTCTTTTAAACTAGGCTTCTATTTGATTTTCACAGAAATATGAATCTGTAAGTGTGACAGATGAGTTTTTCAAAGATGGCTGCAGTTAATTCTTCCCAGTCCTCTGCAATGTGACTCTGCAGCTCCTTCCATTGAGAAGTGAAATCTATTCCCCCACTTCCTGAATTTGGGGTGGCCTTGTAATGCTCTTTTACCAAAAAAACTGAAGACTTGGAGTAGGGGAGAATAAGCGATGCAGGGGAGAGTCGATGACAACTACTGCCACAGATCACTGTTCATCACATTCTTGAGATGCTGCCCTGAGTCCGCTCTACGGGGAAGCCTGATCCAGCCCACCAGAGGCTGAAAGCCCACGTGGAGCAGAGATGAGATGATCCAGCTGAGATCAAGTTTGTCTAGCTGAGAGTCAGATATGGAGTGAGCCCATCTTAGCCCATTCATACCCAGGTGAGCTGCAAGATGACTGAAAATGCAGAGTGACCTACAGAGTTTTGAGCCACTGTTAGTTAGCAATGTTACCTAAATTGTGGATAGGCCACAAAATGGAAGGAATAAATCAGTCATTTTCTTGAATAGCCATTAGGTATGAAATACCAGGTCAGAAATCCCAAGGGATACATGAATGTATTAGATAGAATATCTGAATGTATTAGATATTAATATTAGATACAAGAAACTGAAGGCCTTGTCCTTCATGTGAGAACATTTATATAAACAAAATGGTACATAATATTTAAGTGTTTTAAACATATCTACTCTATATTAACAACCCTCCATTATTCCTATAGGCCAGAGTAATGATCTCCCTGAGGTAATCAAGATAATCCAATGGGGTGGGAGAAAAAAAACTGGATTTCTTATTTTTTATTAATGTTTTTCCTTTTTATTTTTGAATATGTTTTCATAAGTGAAGTCACTCAGTCGTGTCTGACTCTTAGCGACCCCATGGACTGCAGCCTACCAGGCTGCTCCGCTGTGGGATTTTCTAGGCAAGAGTACTGGAATGGGGTGCCATTGCCTTCTCCCATAAGGTACATAGCATATATTAATATTCTAGTATAGGATCATTATTTATTAGCACATAAATATACACATAATGGGGCTTTCTACAGTTAAAAATTCTATATACCCTACATAAAAATATACTCCCTTTTATGCCTTTGCATTTCTCAAATAAATAAGTCCTTTCCTGGATATGTAGCAGAGTGAAAGTGAAAGTGACTCAGTCATGTCCAACTCTTTGCAACCCCATGGACTATACACTCCATGGAATTCTTCAGGCCAGAATATTGGAGTGGGTAGCCGTTCGCTTCTCCAGAGGATCTTCCCAATCCAGGGATCGAACCCAGGTTTCCTGCACTGCAGGCTGATTCTTTACCAGCTGAGCCACCAGGGAAGGCCAAGTAATGGACAGTCAGTGACAACTACTGCCACAGATCACTGCTCATCTCTACTGTAATTATTGATAAGCAATCTCTTCAGCAAGTCTACAAGCATTTTTCACACATGGTGTCTGTACCCATCTCAGACAGGGTGTTCATAACCACCTGGCTTTGGCAGTACAGTACAATAGCACGAGACATGACTTTTTAAGAGCACAGGTAGTAGAGCCGGGTTGTCTGGATTCAAATCCCAGTTCTTCCACTTACTAGCTGTGCAGCCTTCATTGGTGCTTCCCTTTCTCTGCTGTAAATAGAGATAATACCCCCACACTTCATGGGGTCGTTGTGGAGAACTAACGCGTTAACACATGTAAAATGCTTAGAAGAATGCCTGGCATGTAGTAACTTCTCATTAAGTATTAGCTATCATCAACATTACCACCACTATCACCACCATTACTGCTGATCTCTAGCAGCTAATAGAGGAATTAAATGTGCGATGGAGGAAAGTCAGCGTGAACATGAATTACAGAGAAAAGATACTACATGACTTGTTAAAACTTTGACAGCAAATGTTTTTTAAGTTTCTCCAGATGGACCCTGTAACTTTAAGGCAGGGTGCCCCACTAGTATCACTTGATAGTTGGTTTGTTACTGACAAAACACATAATAAACAGGTAAGCCACTAACACCTTCCAGTTCTGCTTTTACAGCCTGATTGTTATGATGAGGCTACTGAACAATTCTCATTGAAAATTAACTCTAGGATTCTTTCCTTAAGCGCTGTCTTTTAACTGTGATCTCTACTCTGGTGAAAACCATTAGACACAGGTTTACTGCATATCCATATGCAGTGTTTAGATTTCTGTGGATTTCCTCTAGGGCGCAGACCCACAAATCCATGTCTTTTAAATAGACTACTGAGATAAATCTATGCTAAAAGAAAGGCACAGTGGCAAGAATCATTATATATCCTAGGAGAAAGGGGGTCATAGAGATCAGCTCCTCAACCCCCTCACCTCACAAATCAGGACACTGCACTCAGGGAGGGTCACGTCTTAACTAAGTGCCACAGCTGATTTGTGATAGAATTCTTTTTACCTGACTTCTGTCTAGTTCAGTGCACTTTTCATGACCCCAGATTTATAAACTATTTCCATAACTTTACACTTGAAAAGTGTACCACCTGTATTAAGAAAAGTAAGACAGTCACACCATAAATAACCAATTTAGTGCAGGACACAAAGTGGGCCTTCAATAAATGCTTGTTGAAGGATGGGTAGAGAGATGAATGGACGCTTAGCTGGTTGGTTATGAAGTCCTCAAGGTTCCTAAACTGTTCTGCACTCTGATTTCTCAAGTGGTACCAGCAAAGTGGAACTGGAAAGAGTCACTTCTTCAATAGAGTACCCAGGAAAGACACAAAACCATTCTTTCAATCTTCTTTTCTTTCCCCCTGAATTCATGGTTTACAACTCATTAGATGGAACAGATAATCAAATAAACTTGCTTTAGTTCTTAAATTTTTTTCTAACTATAAAGGTAGTACAGAATCACTATAAAATTGGAGGGAATAAAAGTAAAGTTAATAATGTTAATAATAAGAACTAATGTTTATTTGGTGATAATATTGTATTAAACATGCTGTAAACATATGACATGTATTGACTAATTTAGTCCTCACAGCAACTTTAGGTTATGGATATACTACTATTATCATTCTCATTTTACAGATGAGAAAGGCACAGAGGTATCAAGTAACTTGCCAAAGTTTTATAGCCAATAAGTAATGGAGGAGAGATATGAACTCAGGCAGAGTGGTTCCTGAGTTCATGGTCTTAACCATTCTATTATACTGCCACTGCTCAAATTTTGGTTTCCAATGCAAATTATAAAGGAAAGAACTGATTTATTATTAGAGAAATGCAGATCAGAACTACAGTGAGGTATCATCTCACACTGGTCAAATGGCCACCATAAAAAAAAATTTATAAACAATAAATATTGAAGAGGCTGTGGAGGAAGGGAACCCTCTTGCACTGTTGGTGGGAATGTAAACTGATATAGCCACTAAGAGGAACAGTATGGACATTCCTTAAAAAACTAGGAATAAAACTTCCATTATAATCTCGCTCAGTCATGTCCAACTCTTTGCGACCCTGTGGACTGTAGCCTACCAGGCTCCTCCATCCATGGGATTCTCCAGGCAAGAATACTGGAGTGGGTTGCCACTTCCTTCTCCAGGGGATCTTCCTGACCCAGGGATTGAACCTGGGTCTCCCGCATTGGAGGCATACACTTTAACCTCTGAGCCATGACCCAATAATCCCACTACTGGTCATATACCCTGAGGAAACCATAATTGAAAAAAACACATGTACCCCAATGTTCATTGCAGTACTGTTTACAACAGATAGGACACGGAAGCAACCTAGAAGTCCATTGACAGATGAATGGATAAAGAAGTTGTGGTACATATATACAATGGAATATCACTCAGCTATAAAAAGGAACACATTTGAATCAGTTCTAATGAGGCAGATGAACCTAGAGCCTATTATACAGAGTGAAGTTAAGTCAGAAAGAGAAAAACAAGTATCATGTATTAACGCATATACATGGAATCTGGAAGGGTACTGCTGAGCCTGTTTGCAGGGCAGCAATGGAGATGCAAAAACAGAGAACAGACTTGTGGACACAGAGGGGAAGCAGAGGGTGGGAGGAATCGAAAGCGCAGCTCTGAAGCATACACTTTACCAAGTGTGAAACGGATAGCCAGCGGGAATTTGCTATGTGATGCAGGGAGTTTGAACCCAATTCTCTGTGACAACCTGCAGGGGTGGGATGGGGTGGAGGAAAGTTCAAGGGAGAGGGGATGTATGTACACCTGTGGCTGATTCATGTTGATGTATGGCAGAAATCAACACAATATTGTAAAGCAATTATCTTCCAATTAAAAAATGAAGATCTGATTTAAAAACTGATTAACTTGACTAAATTAAACTGAAAACTTCTTTACCACAAAAGGCATAAAGTGAAAATGTTTAAGCTACTATCAGAAGAAATAACAGCAAAACAATAGAATATGTAATGAATTCCTATAAATTTATAAGAAAAAGACAACTAATATTTACAAAAGGAAAATGGGCAAAGACTATGAACAAGCAATTTATGAAGAAACTCAAATGCCATCTAAACACATAAAAGGATGCTGCTCTTCTGAATTTAGGATGCAAATCAGATACCATTTCATTTATCATATTGGTATAAATTCCATAATAGCACATGTTGATGAAGATATAGAGCAAGGAGAACACTTATACTCCGCTATAAATTGGTACTCCACTCAGGAGAGCAGTAATCCCTAGTAATGTTGAGAATACAATATAGCAGAGTCCAAAAGTCCCACTCTTATGCCATAAAGAATACCATGTACACAGGAAGAAAACGTAAAAGTATGTTCACAGCTGCATTTTTTCCTAACACAAAAAACATGTAAATTATACAGTAAAATGGATAAGTAAATGGTGGATTATTCATACAGTGTAATATCATATAGCAGTAAAATATGTAAAGTAAGTAAAATGGAACAAGAATCTCAAAAATACAGTACAAAAAAAACCTTTCAGAATGCTACACTCAATAAGCTGTTTACATTAGGTTTGAAAATCTGTAAAGTAAAACTATAAATGGCTCAGCAATATATATTTTAACATATATAATATGTTAAATATATATATAATTTATATATATATATATAAATATATTTTAACATGCATTAAAAATATAAAGTATAAAACATGCATGGGAAGAATAAACACCAAATTCAAGATGGTTACTTATGGGGTCGGATATGTAGGAAGTGGGTTAAGGAAGACATACATAGGGCTTCTACTCTATCTATAATATTTTACTTAAAAAACTATTTTCTAATGTATTGGGTTGTTTGGGTTAATCTGTAAGATATTACCCAAATATATAATAAATGGAGATTTTACAAATCTGTGTGGTAGCATGTAGTGACTCATTGTATTTTCATACTTCTCTGTATGCTTGAACTTTTCCAGATTTTTTTTCTTTTTCTTTTTGGCCATGCCTAGTTTGCCAGACAGGGATAGAGCTGTTCCCCCTGCAGTGGAAGCCAGAGCCCCAGTCACTGGACCACCAGGAAATTCCCTCTAGAATTTTTTTTTTAATGTAATTTTGGCTGTAGTGGGTCTCTGATGCAGTGCACAGGCTCTTCATTGCTGCCTGCGGGATTTCTCTAGCTGTGGTGAGTGGGGGCTACTCTCCTGTTGCGATACTCTGGGCTTCCTGTTGCAGTAGGTTATCTTATTGTGAGAGCCTGAGCTCTAGGTGAGCGGGGTTTAGGAGTTGCAGTGCACAGGTTCAGTAGTTGTGGCACACGGGTTAAGCTGCCCTGCAACATGTGGAATCTTAGTTCCTAGACCAGGGATGGAACCCATGTCCCCTGCATTGGCAGGCAAATTCTTAGCCACTGGACCACCAAGGAAGTTCCACCCCTTCTGATTTTTAAAGAAATATTATTACAAATGAAAAGCAAGGCACCAATGATGATGATAGTTTCTTGACTTGTAGGAATGAGTAAAATTAACAATCTTTTTGAACATCACTGAAGTAGACTGTAAGTTCAATTGATATTTTCTTTTTTCATTAGAAACCTCAAAAGTGGAACAAATTATTGTGCTATTGTAAATTAATTTCAATACCTATATAATAAGATGTACAGCTAAAATTGTCCCTTAAATATTACTTTATCTTACACTGTTTTCATAAAAATCAACTACCATAGGCACTAGGGTTCTTATTTTGGAGATAAGGGTTCTAAATATAAACCCTTGACTTATCCAAGGACGGTTCTGGAATTTTAGCAGAATGTCAGGGATGCAGCCAGGAACCAAGCCTTCATTCCTTTAATATTAGACTTTATCATCATAACAAAATAACCCAAAGTATTTTGTAGCAGTAATTCTGATAATTCTATCTTAAAGCACCAAAGGTTAAGAAATTTAAAAACATTTTTTTAAGTTCCACAAAGGTTTCCTTGTGGAACCACCTTGTGAATCTGCAGAAAGTTGGAATAATTAGCAAATTTACCATTTTATAATTATGTTAAGTACGTCTTAAGTAAGCACTTAAGCCGAGGTTGGAGGTATGACCCAGGTCCCTCAGGTGGAATGCCTGGCGGATGAAGTTCAAATACAGTCTGCTTACCCTTGGACATAAGTGGCCTTAATCAAAGCAGAACACATTTTTTTAAATGTTGATTTTAAAAACAGAAGTGTAAATAAGACTGTGATTTATGAATCTGCTAATACCCTTCTGTGCTGTAGACTTCAGAAAGATTGAGTCTTTGGCTGTGGTAAATATAACAGGAGTGCAGACTTGTCAAAGCAGTAATAGGTTCTCTTATTAAAATTCCACTTCCACTAAGCGTTACAAATTGTCTTTCTTCTTTCCAGCCCTTAAAGTATGCGTTCCAAAAGCAGTGACAAGGAGGGCTCAGCCCCAAAGCAATTTCCAAGGCCTGGAAAAGACGACAGTTTCCAAGGGCCTGAGGACAAGAAGCAGAGACAGCAAGACAAAGACGCCACCAGGGAGTCGGATGCAATCCTTCCATATCCTAAGTCACACAGTGGTAACGGCCACCAAGGAGAAGACCTCTCCAGAGATGACCTCTTATTTCTTCTCAGCATTCTGGAGGGGGAACTGCAGGTCAGCTGGCTTAGAATCATTGTCCTCATGCTTCCTGGGGAAGGCTGCTTATGAATTTGCTGTGTAGGCTGCCACAGACATAGATATCTGTGCTTCACACTTGTACGCACATGAAAGCAAAGTGTAAGGACACATACACAGAATTCTCTTCTGGCAACACGAAGAGTAATTAGTCACATCTAAAAGGGCTGTCATGATGACATATCCTCCACTCAGGCTGCTTCAGCGCACAGGCTCAGAAGGGTAACAATAATAGCTGATGACTTCTGGGTCAGTTTTAAATGACAGTAGGTGCTTTTATACCTCACGTGAACTGGCTCCGAGATTTGCCCCAGCATTATTAACCTACACAAAATAAACAGCTGCTATACACACAGGACAATCTTATTTCACATCCCTGAATATGAAAATACCAGTCCATTGAGGAATAGCATGTTATCTACTTGTCAAACACAATGAAAAATAGAGAATTCTCTCCATGTTGTCTAGTTATCACAATAAAAAGCATTATTCATGTGTAACTAGATTGTAAGAAGGATAAAGGGACATAATTTTGCTACCTTTTGTAAAAGGTGCTATAACAGAATATGATGTTTATATTTGAAAGAGAAGAAACAAGAAGAAACACTCAACACAAAAAATCACTTGCAGAGACTGCTCGTAGATAAAGTGGGCTTTCTGAAATGCCTTTTGTTTCTACAGGCTCGAGATGAAGTCATAGGCATTTTAAAGGCTGAAAAAATGGACTTGGCTTTGCTGGAAGCTCAGTATGGGTTTGTCACTCCAAAAAAGGTGCTAGAAGCTCTCCAGCGAGATGCTTTTCAAGCAAAATCTGCCCCTTGGCAGGAGGACATCTATGAGAAACCAATGAATGAGGTATGTATTATAATCAGGAGAGTGCACCTAGGGAGATGAAGTAAGCTCACCAGCTAGTAAAGCACTGGGCCTGGCAGGTGAGCAGGACATGTAACTCCTTTTTCGGTTATTTATAGTTGTATGTTTAAAACCTACCCAAGGAAGATAAACACTACATGCTCTACAGGAAAGAAAAGGAGAATAAATCATGGACAGGAAGCAGGATGTTCTCACTGGGTTTGTTTCTTGACATCAGACTAAAACCTAATAAATGCAAGAGAATTCCTCTCTCTTTCTCTCTCCCCCTCCTTGTACAAACACGGACACATACACACACACACACACACGCAAAGAAACACAGACACTTGGACCCAGACACACACACACACACACGTCTGTACTTCTTTTACAGATCTGAAGGCAATAATAAAAAACAGATAAAGTTCAACCATGGAGGTTAACTTATTTGAAAACACTGGAGTATTATGTCATAGAAATTCTGAGCTTGAATGGAAATGATCTGAAGAACTGTCCAAGAAACAGAGTTTTAGGAAGCATACATTTTAGATGAGTACATATCCTCTTTCTCTTTCAATAGTTTGATGACAGTGAAGACTTTGCCCCCGGCCAAGTGTGCCCAGCAAGGACAATGGCAAAGATGAACAGTTTCTACACGCCCACCACTGCACGAAGATACGGCACTGCTTGCTCTTTCACTTGCTGACATTTCTGAAACTCCTTTTTTTCCTTAGTTGATTCTTCCATTTTCCTCTGAGACCTTGATGGAAAATTTCATGATTTTTCATTCTTATAAAAAAGAAACATCCCTCCTATAAATTTCTCATAAGCTAAGGCTGAAGAGAGTGAAAGCACGCTTTGGACAAAGCCCCCCCATGGTCTGGCAGCCTACCTCAGGAATGACCTCTCATGTCGCTGCTATTCTTGCCTTGGGTGTCTCATGAGAGAAGCCTACCATCTTGCCAAATTGTTAAGGAGTTTGCTCATATGGATCTGCTTCTCTGAGGGGTGAAGATGAGACCACCCAAAGTCTGTTGATTGAGCTTTAATCCAAATTTCAAACAAGAGGAGCCGAACCCTCATTCAAGTCAATAGTGTTAAAACTATCCAAGCTCCCAGCACAGTGACTGCGAAACAGCATTAAGCACAAATTTCACAAATGCAAATTAACAATCACTGAACATATCCTCACAGAACTCCACAAATGGCATAGCCCCTCAATACTTCAGTGTAAAATGAAACAGAGTAATTTCAAACTTATCTTGAAATCAGTAGGAAGAAGTTTTAGTTACAAAATCTACTGCACACTGCAAAATTGGAAATAACCCTCTCTACAAATGCTTGCAATCCTAACTTTGCAAAGTGTCCCTGAAAGTTAATCATAATTTGGCCCCGCTTTATAAATCCAACCTTCCTTGATTACTCTTTCAAGAAATACCCTCCCCCTGACATACACCACACACACACACACATCTTATATTCCCACGTCTATGATTTGTCTGTTTTCTTCTCTTGCCTACTACATCCCTCCTATAAATTTCTCTCCTCGGCTACAAGACTCTCTCAGTTCCTTGAAGACCATATACACCCAGTTGCCTGCCCTCTTCCTCTATCTAGGAAGTGATGGATGAGGGGAGATATGTAGACAATAAACAATGAAGGAAAAATATGATAATGAGTCCCTAGGGCTGCAGAAAAGAAAGGAGGAGGAGTGTTCCCACTACAACCATACCAGGGAGCACCATAATTGCATCAGGATAAGGATGCGTATACAAAAAATTTACTATTTTGTTTTCTTCCATCCTTCTCCTTCCCCCCCCAATAATGTTCTTTTAAAAAAATGTAAAAAATCTCAACTATGTCTAGGGTAAACTAGAGGGGATTTATCTACTCATAATGCAAAATACCTTAGAAAAACAAACTGTTCTCAGCTACGTCACATATTAGGAACACTGACTTAAGGTGGAGGCCTGCAAGATAGGGCCGCAAAGGGTATGGACGGGAAGATAGGGAGGGAAGAACGCAGAATCCAGGACTGTTTCAACCTCCTATTTATTTCCAACCTGCTTACCTTATTAGCATTACCTTAAGGTAATTCTTAAAGTACTTATTTTAATCAACTGTATAATTTTGCTTTTAAATTTTATTTTATAATTTTCACTGTATAAAAATAGTTGTGTTTCTGTCTTCAGAGTGCTTAATGTCTAAAAGAGGGACAGACAACAAAAGATCACACAAAAAGTATAATCTATACACACGCACACACACACACACACACACAATGTTAATTTTTGTAGTGAAAACCACAGAGCAGTATGAGAAAGTATAACAGGGAATCAAGTTTAGGTAGGAGAATCAGGAAAGCCAAGCACCAGAGAATGAGTAGGGGTCAAGTACAGCATAAAGAAATTCCACTTCCAGCAACACTGTGGAGGACATATGATGAAATTATATCACTAAAAAACACATTAAAACACTAGATAAAATATCTAGAATATTCTCAAGTGCATGGATGAGCTTCACATGGAGCTAGAGAAATCCTGAAGCCAGGAACTTTCCAAAGACTAGCTTCTGGTCCCACATATTTTGAACCTTTCTCTTTAACAATCCACACACTTCCAGGGCTAGGAGCCAAAAGACACACAGCGTTCATTTTGCAATACACTGGTCTTTCATTTCTGATGGTGGCTGGGTGAGCTGGCATATGCAGAATGCTCCCAAGATGGACAGGAGAAAGGCAGATTGCGAGAGTGACCTGAAGCTCAGCAGCTGACTACATATGAATGACAGTGGACTATCACCATTCAGGGGACAATAAACAAGGAAGGGCTTTCAGCAGAGTCCAGCAGTGGTAGTGCAGAGCCATGAGAATCATGCCCCCATTTCCAGCACCTGAGATCCTGGGTAATGTGAGAATTAGCAGTCTCTATTTTAGGATTCTACTATTATCTAAGAAAACCAGGTTTCAGTAAAGACAGAGAAGATGGAACATTCTATGAACAGCATATTTGGTCACCTTTGATCTACTAAAACAGCTAAATAATTTCTCAGCTGTCTGAACTAGCTTTATCTCTACCACTACATTCAAGGTAATCAAAGAAAAGGACAATCTTCAAAGGGCCAACGAAAAAGAACAAAAAGAACCAAAGCTGTAGCTCAGAAAGAAGATCAAATCCCAAATTAGGGTGATCTGTGACTCAGGAGTTATTAAAACAAAGGTCATTATTTTCTAAGCATATATTAAGTGACCAAAAGCAAAAAGATTGACAAATTCTCTGTTCTTCATTCTGCTTAACCACTGGGACAATCCAACCTATTCAAACACACTGGATTTCCTTCATCCCGGGCAAGGAGTTGGATTGCGTTAGGGTTTGCGGGTAGGGTATGACATCAAGGAGGCTAAAATGATAAGCAGGAAGACTGTCACTGCATGGTAAACATTAAGGAGCCACTGTTAATCTTTCTGCACCTGACACTCCCCTAAAGTGACTAAGTCTTCCTGTTTCCTTCCCCAGGCTTCATTCAATCTGTAAGTGGGGCTAGATCAAAAAGGGGCATTGGTTCTCTGATAGTCCCATAGTGCTTAATGATACACCACCTCACACTGTTCCTAATTGTTTAATGTGTAAATCTTATCTGTCTAGTAAGAGTATAAGTACTGAGACTTTGAAATTCTCCCATGGCAACTATCATAATACTAAGTACATACAGCAAAACAGACGCTTAATAAATAGTTTTTACCTTGAGAAAACTGTGGCAAAACAATTACTCTTAGAAATCAAGCCCAATCACTAAACTTATAATTAAAAAAAACCCAGAAGTACAGAACACTTAAGTAGTTTCACCAAGCACACACACACAACTGGTGGGAAATGAAATGAGTTCAGAAGAGCTCAGGTCCATCATTTGATGTGGCAGGAATGAAGAAGAGACTGAACTGAGAACCAGTGGCATATTTCTAAGCATTTGGGGTATGGAGAAATGAAGGAACAGAACAAAACTTCAAGCATCAGCTAAAATATCTCTAGAATCACTTACACTTCCTTCAGGAACTTTCCCTCTGCAAGGTCACTATTCAACACCTTTCCAATTTCTGCTGTTGACAAACATGAGGTCCTTACCTGTTGCACCAAAGAGCATGCAGTAAATTTAGGCCTTCCTTTAAGAGTTATGGAAGGTGAGAAAAGGAAATCCCAGAGAAAGTTATAAAGGAAGAACAGGAAAAAAGCAGAACTGAAGCACCACCGTGTGTTTTAAGAACTACTTGAAGCCTGGTGTGGCTAAAGACTAAGTGAGAAAGTACGGAATGAGAATGGGGCAGAAAGGTCAGGAGGCCAGATGGTGAGAGATGTTTCAGCTCTGAACAGGAGAGTGGAGTAATCCCACTAGTGAAAGATCATGCTATCATTGATGAGGAAGGGCTGGGGCGGGGGGTGGGGGGGGGGGACAGTGGCTTGAAGGAAGGGACAGCCCTTACGAAGTTATGTAATAAATAATGGGCAATGATTCTTTCCAATTTTCCTTCCTTACAAACAAACTAAGCAGGGGAAAACACAATGGAAGGTAATAATAGATGAACTAAAGCTTCTTTTTCTTTTTTGGCCTGAACAAAGTTTCATATTTATGCCCACATAACTATAAGAAGCTATCTGATGAAGCTTCTCTTATGAAGCTGCCCTGTCATTCATTTATGCTGTTACTAAATACCTACTGTGAGCTGCTCTGGTGGCACAGATGGTAAAGAATCTGCTGGGTTCGATCCCTGGATTGGAAAGATGCCCTGGAGGAGGGCATGGCAACCCACTCCAGTATTCTTGCCTGGAGAATCCCCATGGACAGAGGAGCCTGGTGGGCTACAGTCCATGAAGTTGCAAAGAGTCGCACACAATGAGTGCCTTAACAATAATTATTCATTTATTAATTCTAGGGCCAATCTTGTGATAAATTGAATGTTTCTCTAAGTAAAATGTCAAGATCTCCAAATTAAGGCTGATTCTATCACTATTCCACTTTCAAATTCTAAAAGCAGTTGATTTGAATTTCCCTTATAATGCAGTCTAATGTTTGGGCAACTGGAAGGAGTTTTCAGAGAACTATTGTTTCTTGAGACCCAGGACAGTTAACACAACAACCTCCCTCTCAGAAGGTGGTCATTAGTTAAAAGTGACTCTGCCAGCAGGCAATATAACCAAGCAATTTCTGCTCCACAAAAGGCCTGGTCACATTTATTAAAAGTCATGAACACCTGTAATGACATGAAGTACTTTTGTGTGTGTTAAAGCATCATTATAAACTCATATTGGAAAACTAGACAGCCAGCTTAAATGTTTAGAGGTCAGCTGGATTCTGCCTGCTGGGATATCTATATTCCCTTCTTTTTCCAAAATGATTTGGCCATTTTTGTGCTTTGGATTCCTAGTCAAATATGTGCTTTTTAAGGATGTACAATTTAAACTGGCTTCAAATTCAAGAATCACAAATTTTAAATCTTTTATGATAAAAGCAAAGGGCAAAATTAACCAATATTATGGGTTATAGTTTTGTGTTTAGCTCATCTAGAAAGCCACATGCTTTCAAAACCATGGTCTTATATGGATTTGGATTTATCACTGGCCAAAGCTCCTGAGCTACTTTTGTTTTAATCAGCCTACTTCCCTCTTTCCTTTCTTCCTTTTTTTAAAAATGTTTAATTGGAGCTTTACAATACTGTGTTGGTTTCTGCCATACATCAACATGAATCAGCCATAAGTATAGAGTCCCCTCCCTCTCGAAACTCCCTCCCAAACCTCCCTCCCACTTCCCACCCCATCCCACCCCTCTAGGTTGTCACAGAGCACCAGATTGGAGCTCTCTGCATCATACAGCAAATTTCTACTGGCTATATATTTTACAGATGGTAATTTATACGTTTCCATGCTATTTTTCCAATTCGCCCCACCATTTCCTTCCCCCACTGTGTCCACAAGTCTGTTCTCAATGTCTGTGTTTCCACTGCTGCCCTACAAATAGGCTCATCAGTACCATCTTTCTAGAGTCCATTTATCTGCATTAATATGCAATACTTGTTTTTTTCTCCACTCTGTATAACAGGTTCTAGGTTCATTTACCTCATT
The DNA here is from genome assembly GCF_023091745.1 of Budorcas taxicolor. Lineage (NCBI taxonomy): Eukaryota > Metazoa > Chordata > Mammalia > Artiodactyla > Bovidae > Budorcas > Budorcas taxicolor. The sequence continues at coordinate 108,935,084 of NC_068910.1, read as the reverse complement.
AGGAGTGATTTAAATGTATTCTTTTTAATGGCTGAGTAATATTCCACTACATGTATGTACGGCATCTTCTTTATCCAATCATCAGTCAGTGAACATTTAGATTGCCTCCATGTCCTAGCTGTTGCAAATAGTGCTGCAGTGAACACTGGGATACATGCATCTCTTTCAATTATGGTTTCCTCAGGATATATGCCCAGCAGTGGGATTGTTGGGTCATACAGTAGTTCTATTACAAGTATTTTAAGGACTTGCCATACTGTTCTCCATAGTGGCTGCATCAATTTACACTCCCACCAACAGTACAAGTGGGTTCCCTTTTCTCCACACCCTTTCCAACATTTATTGCTTGTAAATTTTTTGATGATGGCCATTCTGACCAGTGTGAGGTGATACCTCATTGGTGTTTTGTTTTGCATTTCTCCAATAATTGAGTGGTGCTTGGAAAACTGGACAGCTACATGTAAAAGAAAAAAAAAACTAGAGCACTTCTTGACACCATACAAACTCAAAATGTATTAAAGACTTAAATGTAAGGCCAGAAACTATAAAACTCTTAGAGAGAAACATAGGTAGTACACTCTTTGACATACATCATAGTAAGATCCTCTTTGACCCACCTCCTCGTGTGTGTGCTGGGTTTCCCAGGTGGTGCTAGTGATAAAGAACCTGTCTGCCAATGTAGAAGACAAAGACTAATGGAAATAAAAATAAAAATAAACAAATGGGACCGAATTAAACTTAAAAGGCTTTGCATAGCAAAGGAAACAATAAGCAAGATTAAAAAACAGTCCTAAGAATGAGACAAAATAACTGCAAATGAAACAACTGACAGAGGATTAATCTCCAGAATATATAAGCAGCTCATACAGCTCAGCATCAGGCTGTCTTTTCTCCACGGTATATTCTTGCCTCCTTTGTTAAAGATAAGATACTCATAGGTGTGTGGTTTATCTCTGGGCTTTCTATCTTATTTCATTGCTCTATATTTCTGTTTTTGTGCCAGTACCAGACTATCTTAATGACTGTTGCCATTGTAGCATAGTCTGAAGCCAGGAAGGTTATTCCTCCAGCTCTGTTCTTTGTTCTCAAGACTGCTTTGGCTATTCAGGATCTTTTGTGTTTCCACACAAATTGTTAAAATTTTTGTTCTAGTTCTATGAAAAATACCACTGGAAGTTTGATAGGAATTGCACTGAATCTATGGAGAAGGCAATGGCACCCCACTCCAGTACTCTTGTCTGGAAAATCCCATGGACGGAGGAGCCTGGTAGGCTGTGGTCTATGGGGTTGCTAAGAGTTGGACACGACTGAGTGACTTCACTTTCGCATTGGAGAAAGAAATGGCAACCCACTCCAGTGTTCTTGCTTGGCAAATTCCAGGGACGGGGGAGCCTGGTGGGCTGCCATCTATGGGGTCACACAGAGTAGGAGATGAATGAAGTGACTTAGCAGCAGCAGCAGCATTGAATCTATACATTGCTTTGCACAGTATAATCATTTTCACAATATTGATTCTTTATCTCTTTATCTGTTTGTGTCATCTTTGATTTCTTTCATCAGTGTCTTGTAGTTTAGGTCTTTTGTCTCTTTTGGTAGGTTTATTCCTAAGTATTTTTTGTTTTTGTTTTTGTTGCAATGGTGAATGGGATAATTTCCTTAACTTCTCCTTCTAATTTTTCATTAGAAATGCGTTAGAAATGCAAGGGATTTCTGTTTATTAATTTTATATCCTGAAACTTTACTATATTCATTGATTAGCTCTAGTAATTTTCTGGTGGAATTTTTAGAGTTTTCTAGGTATAGTATCAAGTCATCTGCAAACAGTGAGAGTTTTAATTCTTTTTTTCTGGTCTAGATTCTCTTTATTTCTTTTTCTTCTCTGATTGTAGTGGCTAGGACTTCCAAAACTATGCTGAATAATAGTGGCAAGAGAGGGTACCCTTGTCTTATTCCTGATCTTAGAGAAAATGCTTTCAGTTTTTCAGCATTGAGAATAATGTTTGCTGTGAGTTTGTCAAATATGGCCTTTATTACGTTGAGGAGGTTCCTCCTACACCTACTTCCTGGAAGGTTCAATACACACAAATCAATCAATGTGATACACCATATCAACAAACTGAAAGTTGAAAACCACATGATTATCTCAATAGATGCAGAGAAATCTTTCAACAAAATTCAACACCCATTTATGATAAAACCCTCTTTTCTTTCTTGATTCCTTGCTTGCTTATTTTGTTTTCAATCTGTAACCATATACTAGGCACCTACTGTAGGCAAATCACTCTATTAGATGCTAAGAATTTAAGAAAAATAGAACGTAGGCCCTGCTTCCAGGGAGTTCACAGTCCAGGAGAGTAGACAAGTGTAAGTAAGACAAAAGGACTTGGTGTTTACATTGGGTCACATTCACACTCTATACCAAGACAGAATTGATTCTCAAGTATTTGAAAAGAGTACGCCAACAGTTTCATACATAATGCTGTGAAAAACTGACTGTGGACCCAAGAAACATACATGGGCAGAGAACTTTAGGGAGGGCTGGGGCAGGATCCATCAGCTAAGGGAGTGGCAGAATCAAACACTGTCCTTCACTTGCCATCATTCCTCTGATATGGTTTCTCTGGAGAGCAAAAGAAGAAGTAGAAAGATATTCAGGTATCTACAGAGGCACTGATTTTTATTTTTGGTTAAGAAAAACATGATGATGTGGGAACTAAGATTCCACAAGCCATGTGCTGTGGCCAAAAAAAAAAAAAAAAAAAAAAAGACAGAAGGTTACATTTGTGTTGAAACATATCAAAAGGTATCAAAATTAAGAAGAGTAATGATAAAAACTAAATCAGGAAATCAGAAACCCATTGCTGAATTTGTTAAAACTAGGACATTTTTAAAAGCAGGAGAGATGGCAGTTTTATGAATGCTTTGTACTTAGATTATTAATGTATTTTCTTTTGTAGTTGGACAAAGTCGTGGAAAAACATAAAGAATCACATAGACGAATCCTGGAACAGCTTTTAATGGTAGAAAAATCTCACAGGCAAACCATACTAGAACTGGAGGAAGAAAAGAGAAAACACAAAGAATACATGGAGAAGAGTGATGAATTCATAAGCTTGCTAGAACAGGAATGTGAAAGGTAAGGCTACTTGGGACAAGACAATGAACTATTCTGCAAACTCTTCCTAACCTCTCACTATGGGTTGGGCATTATACCAAGGGATACAGGGATATACGATGAATACAACAGCCTCTGGTCTCAAAAACCTCATGGTACAGAGTGAAGAAAAGGATATGTTTAAAAACAGTATCAATACAACACAAGAATAATCAGGTGTGATAGGACTGTGGAAATGTAAGTGCTGGGCACCTCACCTACTTCTTCAAGGGGGTGCCCTGTGAAAGCTGCAGAAAGGAGGTAATGGGTCTAGTCCTTATGCAAAGAAGAATGGAAACCATATACAAGGCAAGGGCAGAAATAAGTGCCACAACATAGAGATAAGACAAGAGTACGGGTACTGAGGGAACGCAAGCTTTCCACAAGCTTTCCATATGGCTACAGCACAGGGTGTGAGCAAAGCAAAGGCTGGCCACGGGCACTGGATTTTATACTGTTGCCAAGAAGGAACAAATGACAAGTTATGAGAAGGAGAATGAATTGATTAGGGATGCTTTCTTAATGAACCATTAAGGAGAGATAGAAGAAAGACAGGCGGGGCTTTAACCAGGAGGCAGATATGTGTTCCAATGGCTAGAGGGTTTAGGGATAATGGGGTGTAATGGGAATTGTTTATGAGGTATAGTCAATGTGAATTTGTGACTAATGTGACCAGAGAGCAGAGAAAGGAAAACAGAAATGCTACTCTCCCAAATCATCCCACCCTCGCCTTCCAGTTAAAATAAATAAATTTATATTAAAAAAAAAACTCCTGGTTATTCACCAAGGTACAGAAGGTGGGAGTGGCGCACAGCTTTTTGCTGTTGCAGGGTTTCTGGTTCAAAAGGGGGAAGGGGGTCTTGCTTCAGATAAGTTGAGCATGAGGAACCTGGAGTGTTCCACTGCCCAGTGGGGAGAACAGTATGTCTAAATAGACAATCCATGGTTAGAAATGTAGGTCTGGGAAAGGCTGGGCTGGTGATGTGTTTTTGCAGCTGGTAAGAGCTGAAGCTATGGGTGTTGGTTTGGTAAGGGAAAGAATTTTGAGATGGGAACTCTAGAAAACAACAAAACAACCGATCAAGTTAGGGTTTTCGTCCAAAAAAAAAAAAAAAAAAAAAGGGTCAAGAAAGGAAGCTGAGAAAGAATAAAGAAGGGTGGAGGACAAGAAGATTTGATTAAGACGTTACAGTATACAATTTGGTATTCAATAAGACAATGTCATATTAAATACTATTTCGAACCCCTGGGGTTTGGCGCCCATGGCCTCATTTGGCCTCCACACTTACTTGGCACTAACTTGTTGAACACAGACACTTCCTTTCATCTCTCATTATTATGAATATTTATTCACCAGGGTCAGAGTGCTGCCCACCACAGAATAAAGAAGTAGGCAGGTAAATCCCTGCCCCAGGGGCTTACCAAACATTAACAGAGAAGACAAGAGGATACAGATTTAGGGTGGAAATGCGGAAGGCTCTTGGTGGTATAGTCCTAATGCTCACAGTTGTGTCTCTACTGTCTTCTGAAGGAAGGTTGAGAAGGGCTATCCAGAAGTAACACTATAAAGTTGGGAGGCAGATGGTGAAGATTGTTTAAATCAATAGAGAGTAAAGAAGAACAGCACTGAGAAATGAGAACACAAGAGCAACAGGAATCAAGGCCATGGCTGAGCAAAAGGAAAATAGTGAGATGAATGTAAACTGTACACCATGGACTCAATACATTAAGAATGGTATTGCCACATGTATCAAAGTAGTTTAACGGGAAGAATTTTAAAAGGTCATATTTTTTAGCCATATAGGACACAAAGTTTTTCCTGCAAGCCATTAACCCCCCAAATTGGAAAAAAATGACTGCAGTGATTCTCATTCTGTGTTTAGCCATTTCAGAAGACATGGGAATATTCACCTATTTCTATTTGCCCAGATACAGCTTCCAGATGGAACTGTTTGGGTATGAAAGTGTTAAGCCTACTCTCGACTCACACGATAACACAGACAATACTTCTGCTCTACCTGTACGTCACAGTTCCCGGACCTTGGCCGTGTTCGTGCACTGACCTTTCCTGCGGCCATGCTTGTAGCAGGGAGACTGTGGGCCTCATAAGGCATAACTGACTTCTACTTGCTTTAAGGCCATGTGCATAAAAATACTTAATGAATACCACCTCATGAAGAGGAAATGGGGGAAATAGTAATTTCAGGTAAATATATACTGAGGAGGTGCTTACACAAGAGAGTAAAGTACCATTCACACGTCTCATTCTATGACAACAAATGACAGAATACAAACCTAACTTTAGTGAGAGTACTTCCTCTCAAACATGCAGCCACCCCTCACAAAAACAAGGCTAATTTTTTCTAAGAAGTCAAAGAATAATGTTTACTTCCTTCCTCTAACAGAGTGATGTAAGCCACTCCCGAATCAGTGACCCTCAGTACAAAGAAACAAAGACATCATAACCGCCATAAAAGTAGTTTGAGTGAATACGGCCATAAGTATAGCTCTATAACTATAATATGGTTTCTGACTCGAACTCTGAAAAAACACTGTGAAAGTTCAGAGCTCCTAGTTTTAGTGTTAGATAACATCTACTTGGAAATTAAATAAAAATTAAGAAATACACGATTGAGATAGTTAATGAGACCTTAGAGGGTGTAATAATGGATTTCAAATTCAGGCTCCATTTCTGTGTTTTCTTTGGAGAATTCGTTTTATGTGGAAAACCCTAAAGGAGGCTGATGTCACACACTGAGTTTAGGCCAAAATGTCTGCCAAATGATGTCGTTGTCGTAATCAGTAAACAATTGGCTTTCCCACTGCAGAAGGGTGGGGGCAGGGAACAGCTCAGGAAACCCTGTTCCCAAGCGTGTTAATGTAAAGTTTCCTTCACTGTAATCTGTACAGTTTGGTCTGTCCATAAAATAATATTATGTCCACATTTCATGACAACTTTCTGTTCACCAACCAGCTCCAATGTGTGGATATGTGTGTCACTGATGACCTGAATTATGTACTTGGCTGAATTACAAGTGGAGTCTATGTGAAAGGTTTTATACAAAAGCAATGCCAGTAATTTTTGGCCTTTTTGGAGGGCTTCACAGGAAATCCAAAACAAAAATCACTTTTAGTCAGTGCAGTTTTGCCAAATTTTCCCATAAGTGAAAAGCCAATTTTGTCTGTACTTTCAAAATAGTTTGCATAATTTTTTTTTCCTTTTTCAGTTTCAACGGGGGAAAAGGCTGGGAAGAAAGAAAAAAGTTTCCTATTTTTTTTTTTTTTTTAATCATGCTTTCTTTCTTAGAACACTAAAGCAAACCATGTATACTAACCATATATAATATTGCACTTCTGGCCTTGAAACCACCACTGAAGTGGGAAACAAATATTGTTATGGCAACTCTGTCTAAAACTGTGACTTCAACTATGGATTTTTTGAAAACCTTAAATTACTTTTCATAATACCTTGGCCAAGTAGGTTAGCACTGATAATTGTGATCTTATAAAGCAGGACTTCAAATGGTAGCTTCTCAAAAGCCACATAGTAAGGAATGAGTCACAGGCAGAATTAATTTATTGCTGCTGTCCTGTCCAAGTGCGATAGACAGAACAGTGGCTCAGGGGGCAGAAGGGTCTTTGCAGCAAAGTCAGCAGGAACTCAGCTTCAAGGTTGTTGCCTTGACCACATCTTGGGTTAAGTCCTTAGGAAAGAACAAAGCATTTTCACCTTTCCCTTTAGCTGAAGCAACTTTATAAAGATTTCTATCATTAACTCTTTTCTACTATGACAGGCCTGTTTTCTAGATGGGCACCAGGAAAGGTAAGTGAAACACTGAGCCATATTTGACTCTCCTGTTAACTGAATATACTGGATTACTTTCAAGGGTTTCTCTCAAAAGACATCAAACCTTCTTTCTAGAGGCTTTGAATACTCCCTTGAAATATATATAAATGAATGAGTGTATTAATCTATTTAAGTTTTTAGTTAAACTAACTAGTTACTTAGCTATTTAATGCTGCTGGCCACTTACTCATTCACTAAAACCAAAACCAAAAAAAAAAAAAAAAAAAACCACCCAAAACCCAAACTAAAAACACCCCAATTAATTAAATGCCTGCTACATGCCAGGTCCTACACTAGATACTAACTAGGAGAAGGCTTCCCTGGTAGCTCAGAGGTTAAAGCGTCTTCCTGGAATGCGGGAGACCCAGGTTCGATCCCTGGGTCGGGAAGATCCCGTGGAGAAGGAAATGGCAACCCACTCCAGTACTCTTGCCTGGAGAATCCCATGGAGGGAGGAGCCTGTTAGGCTACAGTCCATGGGGTCGCAGAGAGTCGGATACCACTGAGTGACTTCACTTTCACATACCAGGTCCTACACTAGATACTAGGAGAAGAAAGTAGATAAGTTCCTCACTGGCATATAACCCCAACTCATTTGTGCATGTGTAGGACAGAGACACCACTGTAGCCTTTATGATTTGATACTAAGGCTTCCAGGGCACTATGAGATCATGGCGAGCAGGGGAGAAAAGCACCAGTATGGTACAAAAACGTAATACATTAAATACTCATGAAAATAAAACAGGAGAATTCAATAAACACATTAAACTACAGTACTTCAAGAGGATCCAGTATCTTGCAACTATTACCATTAGGATTTTCAAATTTTTTGGTCTTAAATCCCAGCTTTAAAAAATATCCCACAAAGCATAACACAGAGGGCATAATGTTTTTAAAAAATAAATAAGCTAAAGTCTACTTTTTAAAAATCCTATTTGGAAAGCCAGCAGTTTTAAATTTCATGCACACTAAACTATTGTTGTAGAATGCATTGTACTCAAATGTAATCATTTCCTTTCAGTTTTCTGGCAAGGAGTTATATGTATTACATATTCTCGAGGCTATGTCTTGCAAGTAGTGGAATGGATGGCAGATCTCCATTTGACCTTTGTCATTGGTATTCAGTTCTTTGTCAGAACAAAATGGAGACCACCACAAACATATTTTATATTGTAACTCTACAGAGACTCACAATGTGATCAGCCCAGTGTTCATATACCTCAGATCTAACATGGGGTCTGGGTAGGGATGCAGAGAGATTACCTCACGAGGATAACCAAAAAACCCATTCATTTAGGACTGTACATCATGACTTAACTTTCAGCAGATGTCACAAAACCATACCCTTGTAACTGCATAATTCAGTGGTTTCTATACAACACCATTTAATTATAGAGGTCAAAATTCGGCTACAATGATGACGCTATTTGATTGCTTTTCCTTCCCAGAAAGCTGAACTAAATTTTACAAATAATTCTGGGTGTGTATTTAGATGTACAATGATTCATGAATTTACTGCTCACAAAAGAATACTGCAAGTGTTAAAAAGCAGTCTAAAAGGAAATATAACAAGCACAGTGAGGGATGAACTGGGAACTTGGAGAAAGGGGATGCTGGTCTGCAAACTCAATCTGCAGCTAGACCAGATTTGGGCAAATTCCATTTCTCCAATCTTGTATGTAAACAAATGGGACAGGCTATATTTGTGTGTCTCTTTCAGATTTAAAACACTGTGATTACGTGATACTATTATGAATAAGTATCTTTTACTTGAACCCTATTATTCTAAGCCACACTAGCAAAAGAGGTCACTAAGAATGATAGCACCTCAACCACCAAATTCAAATCTACGTCAGCAGTGTTTCCATTTTTAGAGGATATCTAGATTTAGGTACCTCCTATTGCTTCTTGAATGTTACATATTAGAAACTGAACTTAATATCACCTTTGCAAATTCAGGTCAATTTACAGCCTTTCTATTCCATTTATTCCACCACAGAGAATCAATCTATGAGATAGCCATTAAAAAATTACAGAAATCTCTTAATCCTAAATTAAAATGAGTAAAGATCTAGCAGTAAAGACCAATTCTCTAATTTCTGAATTGTGAAAAGTGAAGCCCATCAAGACTCAGTTAGAAACCCCCAGATCTTGCTGCTAAATAGAAGTAGGGCCAGACCAGAGGCTAGCTCTGATAACATAGTGAGTGATATTCTCCCCAGAATCATTACTAGGTGCTCAACCCTTGTGCCTGCTATTCCAAAGAAAGTTAAGACATAATTACACCACAATTGAAAAGATAAGACCTTCATAAAATATCTACAGAAGATGCAGGTGTTCATTCTGTGGTACTGACACTGGTGTTGCAACATGATGAAAGGTCAGTCAAAAAGGATATTAAGAAGTGCAATTATCCAACGACCCACATAGCCCTAGGAGAGTGGAGGACATACAGTAAGTCTTGGATAAACATATCTAACTGACTCATAGCTACTAGCTTAACAACTCTATAAAACAGGAAGTCAAAGACTGAATATGGAAAGGCAACCCCAAACTTCTGTTCCATCTGGCTATAAAATACCAAGAGGAGGAAGAGTCATTAAGCCATATCAAAATGGAAAATTCTGCCTCATAAATGGAAACCAAGGTGGAACATTAGAATTAAGCTATATCCTGAATTTCCAACTGGTAGGTAAACTTTTCTGGCAAATATATTATTTCTCATGAGAAGATGAAGCCAAACAGCTTTGGCCAGCCATGAGACTAGGAAATGCCTGGCATAAATGTTGAGTAAATATCAATGTACAGAAACGCCTTTCCTTAGAAGGGTGTACATATAGTAATGGGTTAAAAGCATAGGCTCTGGAGTCAGAACCAACAGGAGTTTGAACCATGCTCCCATCCTCTAATCTGGTCCTACTAGCTATTTAACCTTGAACAAAGTACTTACTCTTGGTAAGTCTCAATTTTATCATCTGTTAATAAAATGATACAGATCTCACAGGTTGCTGAAATTACTAAATTATACAATGCATAGGAAGTGCTAAGTATGGTGGCTGACAGTCAGTATGCATTGGCATCTTTCTGCAAATTTGCCTTTCTTCAAGTTAGTTCATTTGCATTCGCTTTACTACACCACTGGGCATATTATGGATTGCTAGGAAGAAACCTAATTGGAACCTATGCTGGTGCTAAGGATGTGCTGATGAATAAAAGTTTCCAAGGGACATACCCTTTGGTATGGGGAACAAAGACACAAAACAAGTGTCATGCTGTGTTTCAGGTAGAATGACAGCTGAGAATACAGAGCAGGCACAAATAAGCGGTCCTTTTCTAGGCCGGGTTGTATCTTATTTCCTTTAGATAGGGGTATTGCTGAATGTCCTAAGGACCTAACACTGTAACACTGAGCTGGACACCATCGTACTCAATAATTTCCCCCTCATCTCCTAAACCATGGCGACCTATGTCCCCCTTATGGAAATCATAAATAGAAAGGTTAATGCAATGATATTATGAAAAGCACAGTCTATCACATACTCAAAATAAAGACTAACCTCAAATGACAGTTTCTAAGTGCACCAACAGACTCCACTGGCCCTTGGGCAAGGCAGTGTCACAAGATCCCACACTAACAAGATCCCACAATAACCACATCATCTTGACTAAAGGAATTATAAAAAATCAAATATTCCCATAATAAGGTAAGTGGGCTTCTGATTTACTTTGTTCACAATTCCTTCTATAGGGCCAAGCACATGGAGAAGTTTAATAAATATTTACTGAATAAGTGACTAGAATGTAGAAAAAGTTATTACATTTTAATTTAGTACTTTCCATTAATATCTTCTCAAACATTATCTTCTGGATTAGTTCTTTTCACTTAGCCCAGCTTTAGAGAATAATATATAAAACAAGTCAATTTTGGTAGAGGAAGCAAAATATGCTTGAGAGCTTTGGGGTTATTCTACTGAAAGCAGATATAAAACAGGGTAGGTCCTTTATCAAGGCACTTGAGGAGAGAACCATCCAAAGATAGGATTTTGGTTTAAGAACATCAGAAATATTAACTATTTTAAAAAACTAAAAATAACTCTCTCAACTCATACTTTGCATAGTTTTTGTATCTTGTTTTTTTCACTGACAAAAACACGAACATTTTCCTAAATCACCAACTATTCCGGAGCATCATAATTTTTAAGTACATGAATACTACTGTCATACAGATGTAATTTATTTAAATTCCCTATTGTGGGAGTTTAGATTCATTCTACTTTTTCACTTTTATAAAGAACACTATGAAGAAAAGCCTTACATCCTGGTTAATTTTTATGCCTTCCTGACTGTTGCCATAGAATAAAGTTTTCAATGTGGAATTAATTGCTAGGTCAAAAGTTCTAAAACTTTTCTGGATTTTAAAAACTGTAGCTAAGTTGCATTCTATTGATATAAATAGAGCATTTATACTATCACTCTCAATGAAGGAGCGTACCCATTTCTTACTTTATAACTTTGCCTGAGACTAATCCTGAATCTGATCTCGTTTAAAACATGTTAAACCATGTAAAGTGAGAGAATGTTCATAACCCGAATCAGACTTTCCCACTGACTTGGAATTTGATTTTAGAGATGTATTACTTCTGACCAAAAAAAAAAATAAAAAAAAAATCTAACATCATCAAAAACATACTCAAACATAACATTTTCTTGAAGGAATATTTTGCCAATGTCAATATAATTTCAGTACATTTCCTTTTCCTCATCAAATTCAAATTCTAATGGCCTACCACCACCAATCCTCCAAAACACTTCTTCTGTTGCTCTTTCTCTGAAAGGTCTGAAACCCTCTATACAATCCCACAAAAGCTGTAAGGTCCCAAGTCAGGATCCTGGCCTACCTTACCTACGGCATGACAAATCTGGCAACAGTTCATACTGCTTATAGTACTGGCCTTCCACAGACAAGTTTGACTTGTTTAACACTGCAGAATCCAAAGTACACTTTATCAAATTCCCTTTTTAATAATTTGGTTGATTAGGAGTATGTGAGAATTTTCAATCAGTTTCTCCTATTTAATTCAATTTCTACCCACCAATTCTAACTTCCTCACGTATCTTCCCTATTTATCATGCATAATACATTATGCCCATAGCATTGTCTCATTTATTTCCATGATTTGCCTAATGACAGCATGAAATATTTGAGACTCCTGGTGAACAGATAATTTATATCTTCATAAAATGTTTCAGACGAAACATATTTGCAGGATTTATGAGGCTGAGTACGTGTTTCTTCAAAATAAGTAATTTCTACCATATAGTTTGTCAATTTATAGCACACTTTTTTCTGTTATTGTTCTAACTTCCCTGATAGCTCAGTTGGTAAAGAATCTGCCTGCAATGAGGAGACCCTGGTTCATCTTCTGGGTTGGGAAGACCCCCTGGAGAAGGGAAAGACTACCCACAACAGTATTCTGGCCTGGAGAATTCCAAGGATTATATAGTCCATGGGGACGCAAAGAGCCGGACACAACTGAGTGACTTTCACTTTTTTGTTCTAAGTACATATGACATTCAAAGCATTTCATGTCATAGCAAACACTGTAATATGTGTATATATATGTATACATACATATGTATACATATATGTGTGCACATATATGTAAAGAAATAATTTGGGGAGAAGAAAATCATATGCGGCTGATCTCAAAATGCAATATTTATCAGTAATGGCATTAGTGAGGACCAAATACAAATGGCCATAAAAATAAAAAGACCATTTCCCTGTGAGGCTCATCTGTCATTTGCTTTATGTCAAATTACTTCTTACTCTAAACATATTTGTCAATTAATCAAAACTCCACTTAATAATCTTCTCAAGAACACTACAGCTGTTTTACAGACATACTTCCAAGCATGACAGCATTGACCCATTAGGACAGCACATAGATTAAATGAATGGCCTTTTTATGTGTTTATTTGTGGATACAAAGATAGAGAATTTCCGTGGCTTCTTCATATAGAAGAATTCAGTGGCTTACTCTCACCGTTCCTCTGAAGGATAAGATTTTATCAATAAACAAAGTAAGAAGCACAAAACAACAAAAAGGTTAGAAGAGGGAGAAATTACTCCTTAATTTTTACCTGTGTTGAAATCTAAGTGAGGATGCCTCAATGATGACAAAGCAGAGAAATGAGAGAAAGCTTCATCCTGAAAAAACATCTGGATGGCAGCAAATGAATTCTCTTCTAGACTAGAAGAGTTTAATCTTGAAACATGTCTCCTTTTCTTCTCTGTATAAGTCTGTATTCTTTCAAATTGATTTTATTTTGTTAGGGAACATGTGGGGTAGTCAGTCAATTCCCACTTCCAGTTCCAAAAAGAAGCCTTAGGAATCCAAAGAGGTGTGTAGCTTCAGAATGAATTGTTCCTGTACCATGACTGAATGCTCACAACTCACCAAATCATGCAAAAAACCCAAAGAAAGTTTCTTTAGATTTCAGATATTCAAATTCTTTCTATTAAATAGTGATAGCTAATTCATACTTTCTTACAGATAGTGTCTTATCAACAACTATTTTAATTTAGAATATGTAATGCTGTTGTTCTTTAGTCACTAAGTCACGTCTGACTCTGTGACCCCATAGACTGCAGCCCACCAGGCTCCTCTGTCCATGAAATTTCCCGGGCAAGAATACTGGAGTGGGTTGCCATTTCCTTCTCCAGGGGATCTTCCTGACCCAGGGATCAACCTGGGTATCCTGCACTGGCAGGCAGATTCTTTACTGCTGAAACATAAAAAGCCATGGGGTAGTGGCACTGTTACAGCCTCGAATGCCTTCAGGGGACAGCATGGTAAGGAAAATGACAGGAATAGGATGTTTGGGATTTGCTTCAAAATAATCCAGATTGAGAAGCATAGCATAGTGGAGCAAAAATAATTCCCTCTCTACCCTTTTGAGATCTTGGTTGAGACCCACTGAAATAAAAGACAGATTAAGAAGAGAAAACCAAACAGAAGTTTATTAACATATATACCTCATGTATACATAGTAGATACCCAGGGAAAATGAGAAACTGTATAAAATGACCTAAACTACAATCCTAAATACCACCTTCAGCTAAAGACAAAAGAAGGAAAAGTAGTGAGGAATGAGGAAAAGGGTAGCCAGTTACGGGAAGTTACCAGAAAAATCTTGTGTATGGTTGTTATTCAGACTTAAATTGGTGCCTTCTTTGCTGATAAGCTTCTCTTACGATTTAGTCATCCTTCTCTGGAGATACCCTTACACAGAGATTTCCTTCATAAATGTAAATTTCCCTTACAGAAGAGTAACTCTACTCTTGTTTTCAGAACTTTTCCTATACCTGCTGTTTATTTAAACATTCAGCTCAAAATATTTCTTATACTAAAGAGATATATTTTTGGTGGCATATTCTGCTACCCTTCAGTAGGGTGATACAGAGGAAACAAGACTGGCCAAGAGTTAGTAAGTACTGAAGCTGTAAGAGGGACCCAAAGGGGTTCATCATATTATCATCTCCACTTCTTTACGTGTTAGAAATAACACATAAGTGAAAAATAATAACACAAGAATACAGTTAGAAATTTTAAATGAACAGGAAAGTAAAAAATAAAAATTCAGTATAAAGTGAAGATTTATAAAAGTAAAATGAAAATTAACCTTTCTCCGACTTTTCCTCACTTCCGACTCCCCAAAAGCTAGAGATAATAGTTTTCCATGTATATATCTAAAAATTTACTGTAAGAATATATCATAAGTAATTCATAAAAGAGATCTTTCTACCTTAAAAAAAATTGGCTGCATATTATTTCATTCTAGAGATGCAATTTATTTGGCCAGGCTTTAGCTAGCATTCTTTTTTCTTTAATTTGTTACCAAACATTGCCTGGTCAATTGACTCTCAATAAATTCAGATATAGGTTAATTCCAACTTTCTTTCAGAAACAAGTTACTCAGTAGTAACTTTGCCTTTTTTTTTTTTTTTTTGCATAATGAACAACTAAAACCCACAAGAAAAGAAGCCTTTGCACGGGACGCTCAAGACAACACAGAAGATAGTAGTGGGGGTGAGGACAGGGACAGCAGGGAGATGACACTTCCAGAGTCAGGTCTACAGACCACACTCATTTACTTGTCAGCGCTTCCCCAAAAGGTCTTCAGAGCTAGCAGGTGATGGCGAGGATTTAGTTGCTAAGTCGGGTCCTCTTTGTGACCCCATGGACTGTAGCCTGCCAGGCTCCTTTGTCCGTGGGATTGGTCCTCCAGGCAACAATACTGGAGTGGGTTGCCATTTTGTAAAAGCTACAGAGCAGGGATTTGATGCAAGAGCAGAAGCTCAGGCAGTTCAAACGAAATCTGTACTTATTTGCAGTAGCATCTGCCTGAGGAAGTGAACAAAGTGACCACAGAAGAATCAATGGTAACACAATTCTAGAAGTAAAGCCCACATAGACTTTCTTTATGCTGTCCCCAAGCAAGGAATGCTACTTATTTGGGTATGGCACTGCCTGTGAGGGGATAGGACATGATTCGCGAGCTCCCAACTGTCCCTAGAAATTTTCTGGAAAATTGGAAATAAAGCAAAAAAGAGATAAAACTATCGTGAAACTGTGAGCTACTGTAATCTATGGCCACTTTCTTCTTTCAGAGAAAATGATACAAGTAATTTTTTTTTTCTTTTCTAAACTAAGTTTTAAAAAAACGCTATAAATCTCAACAGATAATAGTGTTAATGTATGCTCATACAGCTTATGGGTGGAATAAAGTTTCTCTTCAAACTACAAAACTAAGACAGATAATATATACATATAAAGCATCCCTGCTAACTTGTTGGGAGAAGGCAATGGCAACCCACTCCAGCACTCTTGCCTGGAAAATCCCATGGATGGAGGAGTCTGGTGGGCTGCAGTCTATAGGGTCGCTAAGAGTAAGACATGACTGAGCATCTTCACTTTCATTTTTCATTTTCATGCATTGGAGAAGGAAATGGCAACCCACTCCAGTGTTCTTGCCTGGGGAATCCCAGGGATGGGGGAGCCTCGTGGGCTGCCGTCTATGGGGTCGCACAGATCAGACACGACTGAAACGACTTAGCAGCAGCAGCTAAGTTGCTTGAGTTCTGTCTGACTCTTTGCGACACTATGGACTGTGGCTCACCAAGCTCCCCTGTCCATGGGCTTTTCCAGGCAAGAACACTGGAGTGGGTTGCCCTCCTCCAGGGTATATTCCTGACCCAGGGATTGAACTCATGTCTCTTACAACTCCTGCATTGCCAGGCGGGTTCTTTACTACTAATGTCACCTGGGAAGCCAGATGTAGCTCACAAGGTCATATAAAAATTTAGATCTAGGCACAGATCAAATAATGTCAATGTTTTTTAGGAAAAATGAACAATCTTGGAACACTTCTGTTAAACTGATACAATGATAATAACAGTGGTAACAATTAGATCCTAAGAAACCCACTGAAAAAACTACTGCTGCTGCTGCTGCTAAGTCGCTTCAATTGTGTCCAACTCTGCGCGACCCCATAGACAGCAGCCCACTAGGCTCCTCGGTCTCTGGGATTCTCCAGGCAAGAAAAAGCTACTAGAACTAATAAATAAGCTCAGCAAGCTTGTAAAATACAAGCTAGATCAATACACAAAAATCAATTGTATATCTACACAGTAGCTGTGAGCAAATTAAAAATGAAATTCAGAAAACAATTTCATTTACAATAACACCAAAAAGAAATAAAGATTTGAAAATAAACAAAAGAAGTACAAGACATACTCTGAAAACTACAAAACAACATTGACAGAAACTAAAGAAGCCCTAGAGAAGACTCTACACATGGACATCCCAGATGGTCAACACTGAAATCAGATTGATTTTATATTCTTTGCAGCCAAAGATGGAGAAGCTCTATACAATCAGCAAAAACAAGACTGGGAGCTATGTGTGGCCCAGATCATGAACTCCTTCCTGCCAAATTCAGACTTAAATTGAAGAAAGTAGGGAAAACCACTAGGCCATTTAGGTATGACCTAAATCAAATCCCTTATGATTATACAGTGGAAGTGAGAAACAGATTTAAGGGACTAGATCTGATAGACAGAGTGCCTGATGAACTATGGACGGAGGTTCGTGACATTGTACAGGAGACAGGGATCAAGACCATCCCCAAGAAAAAGAAATGCAAAAAAGTAAAATGGCTGTCTGAGGAGGCCTTACAAATAGCTGTGGAAAGAAGAGAAGTGAAAAGCAAAGGAGAAAAGGAAAGATATAAGCATCTGAATGCAGAGTTCCAAAGAATAGCAAGGAAAGATAAGAAAGCCTTCCTCAGCGATCAGTGCGAAGAACTAGAGGAAAACAACAGAATGGGAAAGACTAGAGATCTCTTCGAGAAACTCAGAGATACCAAGGGAACATTTCATGCAAAGATAAAGGACAGAAATGGTATGGACCTAACAGAAGCAGAGGATATTAAGAAGAGGTGGCAAGAATACACAGAAGAACTATACAAAAAAGATCATCATGACCCAGAGAATCACGATGGTGTGATCACTCACCTAGAGCCAGACATCCTGGAATGTGAAGTCAAGTGGGCCTTAGAAAGCATCACTACCAACAAAGCTAGTGGAGGTGATGGAATTCCAGTATGAGCTATTTCAAATCCTAAAAGATGATGCTGTGAAAGTGCTGCATTCAATATGCCAGCAAATTTGGAAAACTCAGCAGTGGCCAAAGGAATGGAAAAGGTCAGTTTTCATTCTAATCCCAAAGAAAGAAAGAAAGTGAAGTCGCCCAGTCGTGTCCGACTCTTTGTGACCCCATGGACAGCAGCCTGCACCAGGCTCCTCTGCCAATGGGATTTTCTAGGCAAGAGTACTGGAGTGGGTTGCCATTTCCTTCTCCAGGGAATCTTTCCGACCCAGGGATCAAACCCAGGTCTCCTGCATTGTAAACAGACGCTTTACCATCTGAGCCACCAGGGAAGTCATCCCAAAGAAAGGCAATCCCAAAGAATGCTCAAACTACCACAGAGTTGCACTCACCTCACACGCTGCTAAAGTAATGCTCAAAATTCTCCAAGCCAGCCTTCAGCAATACGTGAACCGTGAACTTCCTGATGTTCAAGCTGGGTTTAGAAAAGGCAGAGGAACCAGAGATCAAATTGCCAACATCCGGTGGATCATCGAAAAAACATCTATTTCTGCTTTATTGACTATGCCAAAGTCTTTGACTGTGTGGATCACAATAAACTGTAGAAAATTCTGAAAGAGATGGGGATACCAGACCACCTGACCTGCCTTTTGAGAAACCTATATGCAGGTCAGGAAGCAACAGTCAGAACTGGATATGGAACAACAGACTGGTTCCAAATAGGAAAAGGAGGATGTCAAGGCTGTATATTGTCACCCTGCTTGTTTAACTTCTATGCAGAATACATCATGAGAAATGCTGGGCTGGAAGAAGCACAAGCTGGAATCAAGATTGTTGGGAGAAATATCAATAACCTCAGATATGCAGATGACACCACTCTTATGGAAGAAAGTGAAGAGGAACTAAAAAGCCTCTTGATGAAAGTGAAAGAGGAGAGTGAACATGTTGGCTTAAAGCTCAACATTCAGAAAACGAAGATCATGGCATCTGGTCCCATCACTTCATGGGAAATAGATGGGGAAACAGTGGAAACAGTGTCAGACTTTATTTTTGGGGGTTCCAAAACCACTGCAAATGGTGACTGCCGCCATGAAATTCAAAGACACTTACTCCTTGGGAGGAAAGTTATGACCAACCTAGATAGCATATTGAAAAGCAGAGACATTACTTTGCCAACAAAGGTCTGTCTAGTCAAGGCTATGGTTTTTCCAGTTGTCATGTATGGATGTGAGAGTTGGACTGTGAAGAAAGCTGAGCACCAAAGAATTGATGCTTTTGAAGTGTGGTGTTGGAGAAGACTCTTGCGAGTGCCTTGGACTGCAAGGAGATCCAACCAGTCCATTCTAAAGAAGATCAGTCCTGAGTGTTCATTGGAAGGACTGATCCTAAAGCTGAAACTCCAATACTTTGGCCACCTCATGTGAAGAGTTGACTCATTGGAAAAGACCCTGATGCTGAGAGGGATTGGGGGCAGGAGGAGAAGGGGACGACAGAGGATGAGATGGCTGGATGGCATCACTGACTCGATGGACATGAGTTTGAGTAAACTCCAGGAGTTGGTGATGGACAGGGAGGTCTGGCGTGCTGTGATTCATGGGGTAGCAAGGAGTTGGACATGACTGAGTAACTGAACTGAACTGAACTGAAAGAAGCTCTAAGTAAATGGCAAGAAGACATCCATCCCATGTTCATGAATCAAGACTTAATACTGTTAAGCCTGTAATACTTGCCAAATTGATCTAGAGATTCAACATAATTCTTATTAATATTCCAGATGATTATATGATAGAAATTGAGATGCTGATCTTAATTCATATGGAAATTCATGGGGCCCAGATAGCCAAAACAGTATTAAAAAAGTAGAGCAAAGTTGAATATTTGATACTTCCCAGTTTTAAAGCTTACTACAAAGCTACAATAATCAAGACAGTATGGTACTGGTGAAAGGATATGAAAATAGATCAATGGGATAGAATTAAGAGTACAGAAATAAACTGTTATGCTGCTGGTCAACTGATTTTTAGCAAGTGTGCCAAGACAATTCAGTGGGGGAAAATCAGTCTTAAAAAGACTGTTTTACAAAAGAGTAGTGCTAGTCACAAACAAAAGAGTAAAGCTGGATCCTGTACCTCACATTACATTCAAAATTTAACTCAAAATAGATCAGAGACCCAACTAAATATGACACCTAAAATGGTAAAACTCCTAGAAGAAAACAAAGGCATAAATCTTTGTGAACATTGATTAGGCAATAGTTTCTTAGATATGACATCAAAAACAAACAAATACATTTGACAAACATCATCAAAATTAAAAATGTTTGGTCTTCAAAGGACTCCATAAAGAAAGTGAAAAGTCAGCCCAAGATTGAAAATATCTATAGATCCTACATCTGAGAAAGGGTTTGTATCCAGAATAAATAAGTCTCTAACAAATCAACAATAAAAAAGATTTAAAAATTGGCAACAATGCCAGTTCTCCATAGAACAGGTACAAATGGGCGATAAGCACAGAAAAAGGTGTTCAATATCATTAACCATCAGGAAAATGTAAATCAAAACCATGAGACATTACTTTTTGCAATCAATGTGCATGCTTATTTGCTCAGTTGTATCTAACTCTTTGTGACCCTGTGGACTGTAGCCCACCCAGCTCCTCTGTCCATGGGATTTCCCAGACAAGAATACTGGAGTGAGTTGCCATTTACTACTCCAGGGGATCTTCCTGACCCAGGGATCGACCAATTTCCCTATATCCTTACTAACACTTGTGATCTGTCTGTTTTAGTACAATCATACTTTACAGCCACTAGGATAAAAATAATAAAAAAGATCATAAGTGTTAGTGAGGATGTAGGGAAATTGGAACCTTTACATACTGCTGTAGGAATGTAAAATGATGAAGCTGCTCTGGAAAATAGTCTGTCAATTCTTCAAACAGTCAATTATAACAGTATATGACCCAGCAATTCCACTCCTAGAGAAATTCCACTCCAAGAGAAAGGAAAACATATGCCCATACAAAAGCTTAAATATGAATATTCATAGCAGCATTATTCAAAATAGCCCCAAACAGAAATAATTCAAACGTCCATCAACATAAATGATCAACAAACCTATGGTATATGCATACAATGGACTACTATTTGGCAATAAAATGAAAGCCTGTGTCCATTAGCAGTCACTCTCCATTTCCCCTCCCTGCCCCTGGAAACCATTAATATGCTTTCTGTCTCTATGGTTTGGCCTGTTCTGGACATTACATATAAATGGAATACAATATATAGCCTTTTGTATCTGACTTCTTTCACTTAGCATAATGTTTTCAAGCTTCATCCATCTTGTGGGACCTAAAAAGCACTTCATTCCTTTTTAAGGTTGAACAAAACCCTTTCTGGTCTTTATGGATAAAACTTGACTGATCTAAATGATCAGTATGATAGATATGAAACTATTAATGACAATAGATATTTCTTATGAGATATAGGTTAGTTGTTTTCTTAAAATTTTACAAGGAAGGCCTTTTAATGCCAGATCACACTCTTGAACCAAAGGGCAAAGACCTGAAAATAAGGTAATGGGGATATACCAAAGGGAAGTGCTCAAAGGCAAATGAATATTTGCTGGAGGTGGGGTAGGGGAGCTTGGGAAACATTCTTGTTCTATATGGAAGGGGGAAAAAAAGGGGACAATGAGGGTATATATCATCCATTCATTCATCATTTGACATTCATTTAACTGAACACTATGCATGGAACTAGGAACTTCGGAAAAAGCAATGAATAAGATATGGAGGCTGTCTTTGAGGTCTCAGTAGAAAACATAAGTAGGATGAGGTAATTAACTGTGGGCTACAATGAAAGCATGCACAGACTGCTCCAGGATCCCATTTGAGGGATGGATTAGTTCTTCATGGAGACAATGTGAAAGCATCCCAGCAGGGAGCAATTAGCTTGAAGGCCTGCTGCTAAGTCACTTCAGTCGTGTTTGACTCTGTGCGACCCCACAGACGGCAGCCCACCAGGCTCCCCAGCCCCTGGGATTCTCCAGGTGAGAACACTGGAGTGGGTTGCCATTTCCTAGCTTGAAGGCCTAGTGGACTCTTATCTGGCAGAGAGGAGCAGAAATGGTATTCCAGGCAGAAAACTATACCCACAGGCACAAAAGGACTGAGGAAGAGGAGTCTGTGGAACTAAGTCTCTGTTGAAGATAAGTAGTTTAGGGCCAGGGTACACAAACCCTACGTGCCATTACCCTGGGATTCCCCTTTATCCTGAGCCCAAGAAAAATCTCAACTTGACATGGGTGATCTGTCAGAGAACCTACAGCATACACAAAACACTATGTTAGGTGTGTTCAGAGTCACATTTGGAAAGAACATATTGTAATAAAAATATTAACAAAACCACCCAGAAAACTACTACTATAAGTAAAATACCAAAGAGGGCAAGGCTTTTCAGAAATGGATTCCACGTTACCAATTGCTATACAACTTCTTGATAAAGACTTAACAGTAAAATGGGATTGGAGAAGTACATGCTCATTTAGTTAAAGTAAATGGAAAAATAAATCTCATTCCATCCTAAATCCCAGCAAGAGAGATGTGGGTGTGTAATATGCTAGCTAATCCCTTTTGCAAGGCCTAAACTTGGCTAATTACAGCAACATGTGAATAAATACGGCACAGAGATATAACTAACTAGAAAACAGAAAGGAACAGGAGCATCTACTTAGTTTGAATGTAGCCTGACCTCTGCCAAGAAAACATTCCAATTTCATCCTTGAAAAAAGTTACTTAGCTAATCTTTCTTACAGAATATCCCTGTCTCTAGCCATTTTTTGAGTTTGGTCTCAATTTTCCTGAGCAAACTTGATAAAAAACAAAACAAAAACAAACTTGAGTTCTGGGCTGATGTATCCATCTACAAAATGAGCAGAAATAGTCTTCCTACCTACCACTTCTCCTGTTGTTGTTGTTTAGTTGCTAAGTCATGTCAGACCCTTTGAGACTTCATGGACCTGTAGCCTGCCAGACTCCTCTGTCCATGGGATTTCTCAGGCAAGAATATTGGACTGGGTTGCTGTTTCCTTCTCCAGATCACTTTTCTTGCACAAACGCTAATTAAGAAAAATAAGGGCAACTATTTGGGCAAAGAATTTGAGATCTGTGGATCAGAAGTGAAATATGAATCAAATGAAATATTTATTTACATATGGGAATATTCTGAATTATAGAACACTACTTTTATCAGTCCAAGGGCTAACTACTAATATTTCCCAGATAACCTTTAAAAATTACTTCTTTTAGGAGCTTCCCTGGTGGCTAAGTGGTAAAGAATCTGCCTGCCAATGCAGGAGACACAGGTTCAATCCTTGATCTGGGAATATCCCACATGCCACTGAGCAACTAAGCCTGTGTGCCACAACTGCTGAGCCTATGTTCTAGGGCTCACATACTACAACAACTACTGAAGCCTGCGCCCTAGAGCACAGGCTCCACAACGAGAAGCCACAGCAATGAGAAGCCTGCACACCGCAACTAGAGAATAGCCTCCTCTCTCCGCAAATAGAGAAAAGTTCCTGCAGCAATGAAGACCCAGGACAGCCAAAAATAAAATAAATAAATTTATAAAAATTATTAAAAGTTACTTTCTTTAGAAACCATAAACAAAATGAAAAGACTGCCCAGAGAATGGGAGAAAATATTTGCAAATTAAGCAATGGACAAGGGATTAACTCTCCAAATATACAAACAGCTCATGGAGCTCAACGTCAAGAAAAAAAAAAAAAATCAAACAAACCAAATAACCCAATCAAAAAATGAGTGAAAGATCTAAACACACATTTTTCCAGATATCCAGATGGCCAAAAAGCACATGAAAAGATGATCAACATCACTAATTATTAGAAAAAGGCAAGTCAAAACTACAATGAAGTATTATTACTTCACACTGTTCAGAATGGTCATCATCAGAAAGTCTATAAACAGTAAATGCTGCAGAGAGAGTGGGCCTGGAGAAAAGGTAACCCTCTTACACTGTTGGTGAGAATGTAAACTGGTATAGTCACTATGGAGGAGAGTACGGATGTTCCTTAAAAACTGAAAATTGAGCTACCATATGATCTAGCAATCCTGCTCCTGGCCATATAAATGGAGAAAACCATAATTTGAAAATATACAGGCACCCCAGTGTTCACTATAGCACTGTTTACGATAGCCAAGACATGAAAGCGACCGAAATGTCCACTGACAGATGAATGGATGAAGATGTGGTGCATACACACAATGGAATATCACTCAGCCATAAAAAGGACGCACTAACGCCATCTGCAGCAACATGGATGGACCCAAAAATCATCATGCTAAGTAGATCAGGCAGAGAAAGAAGTATCATATGATATCACTTATATGTGGAATCTAAAAAGATGATACAAATGAACTTATTTACATACAGACTCACAGAATTCAGAAACAAACTTGCAGTTACCAAAGGGCAAAGGTGAGCGATTAACATATATACACTAATATATATAAAATACATAATCAACAGGGACCTTCTGTATAGCATAGGAAACTCTTAGTAAATATTCTGCAATAATCTATATGGAAAAGGAATCTGAAAAAGAATGCATGTACCTATATGTATAGCTGAACCACTTTGCAGTACACCTAAAACTAACACATCACTGTAAATCAACTATAGTGTTAGTCGCCCGGTTGTGTCCAACTCTTTGCTATCCCAAGGACTGCAGTCTGCTGGGCTCCTCTGTCCATGAAATTCTCCAGGCAAGAATACTGGAGTGGGTATCCATGCCCTTCTCCAGGGGATCTTCTCCACCCAGGGATCAAACCTGGGTCGCCCTCACTGAGGGCAGATTCTTTACCATCTGAGCCACAAGGGAATCCCTAACCTTTTGGTTAACAGCCGAAATCAACTATTTCCCAACATAAAATAGAAATTAAAATTTTAAAAAATTACGTCCTTTAAGAGCTGCAAAGAGGTAATGGATATAGTAGTATGCCTATGCTGCCTCTCTAGCATGTAACAACTGTAAAGACATGAATTTGTTTATTTTGAAAGCTCTTAGTGATAGGAAGATTTATTAGAGAAATGAAACACTTCACCTCTAAAAGCTCAAAGAACTCTGTTTTTATTGCATTAGTCTTGCCAGGAGAATTCTGAATGTGTTTGTATTCTATCAGTTGACAGTGTGAGTCAGTCTGTCCCAAACCGGTTTTCTAACCAGAAAACTGAGAAGTCTGATGACACATTTAGGTAAACATGCTCACTGGATGAAGTTATTTAAAATTTTATAGCCTTTTTAATCCTCTCTAAGCCTCTGAAATCCAGATAGGTTTTTAGACAAGATTTAAGTTCATATGAGTCAAAGAGTAGAAAATATATATAAACCAGCTCTATTAAGAATCCCACAGGTTCTGGATAACTAAGAAAGTCTAATGCTTGAGAGAGCAATGAGGGTAATCTTAACCCCAAATGAAGCCTCTAACTGTTAACTAATCAACCTTGTTTTTACTTAAAATTTCAGCTCTAAATACAGGTCTTACCCAAGAACTAAAATTTTTCTCATCTGTTCTGGTCAGATGACAACAGCTCTTTGTTGACAGTGATAAATGAACTCCGTGAAGGGTTTACTAAAGTGAGAGTCGTAGACCATGACTCTCATCACCTATTCTCCAGGCAATTTGAGAATTCAATATGCAGTTGAATGCAAATAGAATCAGAACATGGCAAAATAGAAGTCAATCTCAATTATCTAACTAGAAATGATAGCAATAGTGTTATTGTAAGAGCTAACTAATCCACACAGATCAAAGGTATATAATGCATGAGCCACGTATAGAAATAGCTGATTATAAACCTATAGAGGGATTTTTTTTAATTGTATTGGAGGGTTGGTGCCCCCAACCCTGTGTTATTCAAGGGTCAACAGTTTATTCCCCTTGTGACACGCTACTTTTAGCCATAGCATTACTTTTTTATGCAAAGAACACTATTAAGATAAATCCACTCATTCTTTTGTTCTAGAAAGTTTCTGCTTTATCTAAAAAGAAATCTTGTTTCTGTTCCAAACTTTAACTTATTATTCACTGATACCCTGGGGAGTAAATTTAAACAATAACTAAGATACAAGGGAGTGGCTTGAAAACTTTTTGATGCTGTAACTCTTCACTAATCCTAGTCCCTCCCTCCTGCTCCAAGGATTCCATACCCATCATTCCTCCACTGATATATGAAACACACATCCCAGAACTCAGGTTACCTTGAAGTTGCTGTGCTGTGCTGTGTTTAGTCGCTCAGTCGCATCTGACTCTTTGTGCCCCCATGGACTGTAGCCCACCAGGCTCCTCTGTCCATGGGGATCCTCCAGGCAAGAATACTGAAGTGGGTTGTCACACCCTCCTCCAGGGGATCTTCTCAACCCAAGGATCGAACCCAGGTCTCCTGCATCGCAGGTGGATTCTTTAGCAACACCAAACCCTAGGTCAGATTATCTCTGCTCTATTCTCTGATGTTGGACCAGATAGAGAATTTTATAAACAGAGACCAGAATTTGAAATAGGTGACTCTCTGCACTTGTTAGCCAAAGCCTCAACTTTGAGCTCCTAAGTTTTGATAGCATTAACATTCAGTTCTCAAACATTCCAGGAAAGCATTTATTTGTAATATTCCCCTATACAGGCACACACACAACCCCAGAGTAATAGTCCCTCAGTACTTAAAACCAAACAGCATGGGGTGGCTAACTGGTAAATTATTTATGATGAGGAACTGCGATTAGAGTAATCCCACATACTCTTTTAAATAAATGCCTGAAACTAAGAACTCTATTAAAGACCACACATACTCACATATAACATGAATCCTTTTTATAGAGACAGTAGATTCTACTTTATACATTTTATATAAAACAATACAAATTCTTTATAAAGAACTCGATAATTAGTGATAATACTAACAATAGTTATATTTTATTGAATGTTTACTGTTAAACATTGTCCTTAGCATATGAAATGCATTATCTCATATAATCCTCATAACAATCTTTTTAAGTAGATACTGGTATTGTCCACATAATATTCAGATAATCAAACTGAAGCTTAAGGGCATTACATAATTTTCCCAAAGTTATAGTACTGCTAGTAACTGTAGAGAAGAATCAGAACTCAAGTCTATCTGACCCCTGAATCTTAACCTTTCTCTGTGAGTGGTTCCCAAAATAAAGTAAGTGATCATCAAAGTTGCCAGGGGAACTATTTAAAAGTACAGATTTCTGGGCCCAACCCCAGATATCCTGAATCAGAATCTCCAATGGGAGCATTTAGAAATAGGAACACAATGGCATCTCAAACATGGTTTAAATGTTCTTTTAAGACGCCAAGAGAACCTGAGTGAAGCCAGTTGTCACATTGCTGTCTGTGTCAAATCATCAGCTTTGAAAAGAAAACAGCATCTCTTTTACCATGTGAAACTCTTTTCACTATATAGCAATCAGAAAGGTCTTATGTGCTGAAAGGTCAAATGAAGTCATGGTCACACTATGTCAGCAATTAGTATCAGGACAGCCAGCTGTACAGGCTGTGTTATGGAAGGTGAAAGTGATACAGCACAGCAAAACTGCTGAGTCAGAACCACAGCAAAGAGAAGGCACAGAACCAGTGTGGAGACAGCTTAAATTCCCAGTGAGGCTACACTCATTATATGACCAGATCAACATTTCTTAATATTATATATATAGTTTTTGTTGTTGTTTAGTCACTCAGTCATGTCTGAGTCTTTGTGACCCCATGGACTGCAGCATACCAGGCTTCCCTGTCCTTCACTATCTCTCAGAGCTTGCTCAAACTCATGTTCACTGAGTCAATGATGCCATCCAAGCATCTCATCCCCTGTTGCCCCCTTCTCTTCCTGCTCACAATCTTTTCCAACATCAGGGTCTTTTCCAGTGAGTTGGTTCTTCACATCAGGTGGCCAAAGGATTAGAGCTTCAGCTTCAGTCCTTCCAATGAATATTAAGGGTTGATTTCTTTAGGATTGACTGGTTTGATCTCCTTGCTGTCCAAAGGACTCTTAAAGAATCTTCTCCAGCACTACAGTTCAAAAGCATCAATTCTTCACAGCTCAGCCTTCTTTACAGTCCAACTTTTACCTCTGTACATGACTAGGGGAAAAACCATAGTTTTGACCAGATGGCCCTTTGTCAGCAAAGTGATGTCTCTGTTTTTTAATACGCTGTCTAGCTTGTTCATAGCTTTTCTTCCAAGGAGCAAGCATCTTTTAATTTCATAGCTGCTGATACCACCTGCAGTGATTTTGGAGCCCAAGAAAATAAAGTCTGTCACCGTTTCCATTTTTTCCCCTTCTATTTGCCATGAAGTGATGGGACTGGATGCCGTGATCTTTGTTTTCTGAATGCTGAGTTTTAAGCCAGCTTTTTCACTCTCCTCTTTTACCTTCATCAAGAGGCTCTTTAGTTCCTCTTCGCTCTCTGCCATTAGGGTGGTATCATCTGTATATTCGAGGTTATTGCTATTTCTCCTGGCAATCTTGATTCCAGCTTGAGCTTCATTCAGCCAAGCATTTCACATGATGTACTCTGCCTATAAATTAAATAAGCAGGGTGACAATATACAGCCTTGCTGTACTCCTTTCCCAATCCTAAAAAATTCACTTATTGTCTAATTTATCCATTAATTTCAAAACAATTACTGAGTGTCTAATGTGTGCAAGGCACTAAAACACAAAAATGATCCTTGCCCTCAGGGGCAGAAAAGCATTCAGGTGGCAGAAGAAAGAGGTAAATACTAATTAGGGGACAAGATTAGGTTTCATGGAAAAAGTGGCATTTGAGCTACCTTTATTGAATAATTGAAAATATTATTTAAATAAACTTAAGTATGCTCAGCTCCATGAGATCATTCAGAATATTGTCTTCATCTGCATGATCAAAGCTGAAACCCCACTTTGTCTCTCTTAAAGAGTATGGAGGATGGAGAGGATGGGAAAGAAGGGTAAAAAACATGAAAAGTATCTTGCTTTCAAGTTGGAGTTGACCATCTCTATTATTCACATTCCACTAATCGAATCCAAACTCACTTAGCCTCTTCTCAGTACAGGGAGAGGTAGCAATGTCTGGCTGGGCAGCCATATAAGCCCAGGAAGGAAAAAACCAATTGATGTTTCAAAGATAACTAACAAGTCTGCCATAAGCTTAGCACAAACCACTTAACCTCTCTGTGCCTCAGTTTATCTTCATGATCTTGAAAAGGACGCAAGACCACTAATCATAAAAGATTACTTATTAGACTTTATTAAAATTAATCAATTCATTATAATTAATAAATTAATCTAAATACAACAATAATCAGATGAAAAGGTGTCTTGTCAAGTGCTGAACCCATGGTAGGCAAGGTGCGAGTTGGGAAGCTAGAAGAAAATGAGAGAAGCCCTAGGAACTGCAGACATGCTTTATTCACCAATGGCTGACGCATCAGAAAGGGCTGTTTCAGGTGGGTTTAATATAGGTATACATGAACAAAGGTGGCAATTTGCCAAGCTATTACATCAAGATGTGTGTGCACACTGCTGCGGATGATCTCAGCTGTTACACAACCATGCAAAGTCATTGTTTATAGGAAGTGGGGCGAGAAAGCCTGACCATCACCATCTTGGCTAATTACTATTCCTCTACAAAAGGCAAAGCACTGATTGGGAGAAGATACCTGCATACATATAACCAACAGAAGACTAACATCCAGAATATATAAAGAACTTGTAAAAATCAATTAAAAAGAAAACACTGGCAAGCCAATATAAAAAAGGAAAAGACTTAAGGACACTTATTCAGATAACCAAAGAATCATGTGAAAAAGAAGTTCAACATTATTAATCATCAGAGAAATGCAAACTAAAAATGATATCACTACAGTCCTACCAGAAAGGCTAAAATTAAACTGACAATATCAAGTATTGCTGAAGAAGTAGAGCAACTGGAACTTATACATATATATCTCTCTGGTAGCAATATAAATTCCATTTATATGAAGCTGAATTTCCATTAATATGAGCATGAATTTTCATGAAGTTCAGGAAAGCAAATTAAACCATGGTAATAGGCGTCAAAATGGTGGTTACATCCTGGGAAGAAAGTGGATATCAACTGGACGGTGGCACAAAGGAGGTCTGCGGCAGACTCGGACATATTCTACATTTTGATTTGCATAGTGTTTATACAAGTATATGCATCTATAAAAACTCACTAACCTGCATGTTTAATGTGTGTGCACAGTAACAAATATAAAGTATACCTCAATAAGGGAAAAAATGGAAAAACAGTACTTATAAGTTGTGAAATGAGATATGCTACACATTCTGTAAGTGCAAGAGGTAGAAATGACTGAACTCAGAAACTCTTATCAGCCTGGTAACAAGAAGACTGGGCCTCATAACAGTAACTAGAAGGTTCAGAGAGGCAGATGAGTTTGATTTTGGGATGTTGTGCTTGAGAAACTGAGAAGACATCTAGGAGTAATTGCACACATGGGACCAGAGAGAATTCAGGCCAACAATGGCTAATGTCAGAGATGTTGGAGTTCTAGCATGGAAAGGTAGATTGAAACAGTAGGAGCAGATTAGAGTATCTAGTAGTATAGAATGCAAAGGGCTAGACTGTCCTAGCAAACGCCTACATTCAGAGGATAAGAAAAAGGGAATCAGCTATCAAGGAAAATAGAGAAGCAGCAGTCTATGATATTGAAAGAGACTTGAAAGAGCCCAGTATCTTAGAAGCCAAAGGAAGAATATCAAGGAGTGGATAGGTAGCTGTGTTAACTGGCCGAGAGAAGTAGCAGAGGGTGAAGTCTGCTGGACCTGATGATGAAATCGCCAAAGACCTCTGAGAATAATTTCATCAGAATGGCAGGAGCCAAAACCAGATTTGAAGGAACCAGAGTATGGTTAGGATGTAGACGCACTGAGTATAGTGATAGTGTTTCAAGAAATTCACCAGGGATGGGAAGGGAAAAGACTGCTCACTTGTAGAAATAGCAAAGTTGAAGGAAAGGGGCCAATTAAGATTGAAAGATGATGGAACAAGAGAGTCAAGTCCCAAGGAAGACAAGTGAGCATGGGAGGCAACAAAGAGATCGTTACTACAGACACTGATGGGGAGTTAAAATAAGCATGAATCTCAGGTTGACTGAGGAGTAAGGAGCAGTCATGAAAACAACGGCAAAGAAAAAGTATAGAAACCTCTAAGCTTCCTAGGGTTAGAATAGGAAGATGGCAAACTAACAAAAATTAATGTTCGGAAAGTTCTTTGACTTCATTTTAACGGACTAGCTTATTTTAAAGACGCATGCTCAATATATTTGTAAAAGGTCCTATTTTAATTTGGTCATTGAAAAAATGCCAGTGCCAAAAAAAAAAAACCACAACCTGCCTTAACAGAAATGAAATACATTTTTACCAGGCAGGTTCTACTACTTAAAGAGGTTATAACACATGTACACCCGTGGCGGATTCATGTTGATGTATGGCAAAACCAATACAATATTGTAAAGTAATTACCCTCCAATCAAAATAAATAAATTTATATTAAAAAAGAAGTTATAAATATTTGATTGGAAAACAATGTTTTTCTCTTCCTACTGAAAGATCTATTCCAAGATTAGAACAAAAATACTAGCAAATGATGGAAATAACAAAATAAGCACATTCTAATGGTTAAACAATCTGGCCTATGGTCCTTACAGACCTTTCTTTCTAGTGAGAATAAAAACCACACACTGATCATTAAGAGCAACAATAACAAAAACATTCATCACACTTACTGCTGCCAGAAATGCAAAGTGCTTGTCTGAAAACTGGGCAACTCAAGCCAGGTAAACAGATTAAAGCCCACTCAGATTCCAAAGTAGGAGCATTTGCTTGGAAAAACAAGATGCATATCTCAATAGTTACGTTTCCTGGCCAAAGATCTTGCTTAACTCAATTAGCTTGGGCTTGTTTCTATTACTGGAAGTCACACTTTTTTATTACCAAATGAAGAGTTTTTCATTTAGGACAAATTAGTACAAGCAAATGAAGCAGCAGGAAGGAGAGCTTTATCTTTATCTCATTATTTCAGCCTGGGAAATAGCTGCATGGTTTTCTGTGTGAAGCATTTTAGTAAGAACAGAAACAAATACTTTTTGGGTCAGGTCACTGATCAAACCAGCCAACCAGTCCAAGATTTCTGTCTCTTATGGAAGCCTTTTAGGGGCCTGTGCGGATGCAATCTTAAAAAATAAATTACTCTAAATAGCCAATTTTGGATTTCAAGTGTAAGTAATTCTTCTAAAGCTACTTATTTTTTTAACCCACCTGATCTATATGGCAAATGCTTTAAAACAAGCACATGTACACACACACACACAGAGCTTGCTCTATGCCAGCTGTTTTAAGTGCTTTTCACTTAATCTTTAATCCTTGTAACAGCTGTACGAGATAGGTACTATTATTAGCAGCATTTTCTAGATGAAGAAACTAAAGACTGAGAAGATGAGGTGATTAAGGATCCAGAGTTAGAAATGGACAGGGAGCTGAACTGAACCCAGCAGTTTGGCCTTTTGTCTATATTCTTAACCACGAGGCGGCCACGTACTCTAGTGCACTGCTTTTTGAGTAAATGCATTTCCTTCAAGACTCCAATTCTAACAATTCTAGGCTGGGTAAACAAGTGTGTTTGCCCTGCCACACTATACGATTTTATACATTTCAGTCATATGCTTTTTTCTTCCCAGTTTTATTGAAGTATAATTAACATATAGTACTGTGTAAGTTTAAGGTGTACAGGATAATGATTTAACTTACATCATGAAATGATATTCACAGTAAGTTCAGTGAACATCCTGGGTTTCCCTGGTGGCTCAGATGGTAAAAAATCTGCCTGCAAGGCAGAAGACCTAGGTTCGATCCCTGGGTCGGGAAGATGCCCTGGAGAAGGAAATGGCTACCCATTCCAGTACCCACTGAAATATTCTTGCTTGGAGAATTCCACTGATAGAGGAGCCTGGCAAGCTATAGTCCATGGGGTCACAAAGATTCAGACACAACCGAATTAACACTTTCGTGAACATCCATCATTTCATATATATATGACATTAAATAAATAGGAAAAAATTTTCCTTGTGATGAGAACTCAAGATTTACTCTCTTGTATATATAACATACAGCAGTGTTAATTAAATTTGTAATGCTGTACATTATATCCTTTGTACTTGTAGATAAATAACTGGAAGCTTATATCGTTTGACTACTTTTGTTCAGTTACTAAGTTGTGTCTGACTCTTTGCAACCCCAGGGACTGCAGCACGCTAGGCTTCCCTGTCCTTCACTATCTCCCGGAATTTGCTCAAACTTCATGTCCATTGAGTCAGTGATGCTATCCAACCATCTCATCTCTGTTGACCCCCTCTCCTCCTACCCTCAATCTTTCCCAGCATTAGGGTCTTTTCCAGTGAGGCAGCTCTTTGCATCAGGTGGCCAAAATATTGGAGCTTCAGCATCAGTCCTTCCAATGAATATGGATTCCTTTAGGATTGACTGGTTTGATCTCTTTGCAGTCCAAGGGACTCTCAAGAGTCTTCTCTAGCACCACAATTCAAAAGCATCAATTCTTCAGTGCTCAACCTTCTTTATGGTCCAACTCTCTTAAGTTTTGACTGCTGCTGCTGCTGCTGCTGCTGCTAAGTCGCTTCAGTCGTGTCCAACTCTGTGCGACCCCACAGACGGCAGCCCACCAGGCGCCCCCGTCCCTGGGATTCCCCAGGCAAGAACACTGGAGTGGGTTGCCATTTCCTTCTCCAATGCATGAAAGTGAAAAGTGAAAGTGAAGTCGCTCAGTCGTGTCTGACTCTTAGCGACCCCATGGACTGCAGCCCACCAGGCTCCTCCATCCATGGGATTTTCCAGGCAAGAGTACTGGAGTTGGGTGCCACGGCCTTCTCCGCAAGTTTTGATTACCTTCATCCAATTCCCTCTCCTCCTAACACCCTCGCCCCTACCACCACCACAGTGTCTGGTAACCACAGTCTGGTCTTGTTTTCTATGAGTGTTTTTCTTTGTTTTTGAGGTATAACTGACCTACAACACTATGTTAGTTCCTGGTGTACAACATAGCAATTTGATATTTCTATATATTTTTAAATGATCACCATAAGTCTAGTTGTCATCTGTCACCAAGACATTATGTAATTATTGACCATATTCTCCACATTGTACATTTTATACCTGTGATTCTTTCATTTTGTAACTGAAAGTTTATACCTCTTAATCTCCTTCACTTATTTCACCTATTTCTCTCCTCCTCCACTTCCCTCCCCTCTGTCCTCTGTATCCATAACTCTGCTTCTGTTTAGTTCATTTGTTTTGCTTTTTAGATTCCACATATAAGTGTAAGTGAAATCATACAGCATTTATCTTTCTTTGTCTGACTTGTTTTACTTATTGTAATAGTCTCTAGGTCCATCCGTGTTGTCACAAATGGCAAGACTTCATTCTTTTTCATTTATGGCTGAGTAATACTCCACTGTGTATATATACCACATCTTCTTCATCCATTCATCTATTGATGGACACTTAGATTGCCTCCATATCTTGGCTATTGTAAATAATGCTGCAATGAACATATGTGAGTGCGTTTACCTTTTTGAATTCATGCTTTCTTTTTCTTTGGATAGATAACCAGGAGTGGAATCGCTAGACTGAATGGTAGCTTACCACTTTGTTTGCACTTACATGAAACCTCCAACTCTGGTTAAACCTTTTTTTTCAGGACAGGAAACTAGTATGACAGAAAACATAACATTTGGATATGCTACATTTTAAATTGAAAAATAAGATCATGCTATTAATTTAGTGTGAATCCCTTCGCATTCTGTTGTTAGTTCTTTCTGGCTGTCCAGTTTTTCCCTTAGATCAAAACTACAGTTTTCAGATGCAGCTTGAATTAACCACTCTTCACACCATTTTCCATCTTAGAATGGGCTAATGACTAGATATCCTTGTGAATGAGGATAATTTCCTTGGGAATGATGGTCCATCACCCCGTTACAGAATCACTCTGAAGGCACTTAATTCTCACTGCCTTTTCCATGTCCTCTCATGGAACTACACCTGAAAAATTGGTTCGAATCATGTAAGAGATAAGCATGAGTAGAAGTAGAAAGTCTGCTCAACAAACACCTACTGAGCACCTACTCTTTCCTAGGTGCTGGGTGTGCCACAAACTTTCATGAGTAGTCCCATACTTTTGGTTGCCAAATCATGCTCCCAAATGCCTATTCAAAAAATGCCACATGGTACTAAGAATGTCTCAGTTACTAATACTCAGTCAACCACACTGATGAAAATGTTTCCTAAAAACGTCTCATCTAACATTGTAAATATCCTCTTTATTTAGGAGTCAGTGAAAGCAAGCCTATCATTAGATTTCTTGTTCCTAAAAAATATGATGTAGTTAGCTTAACACTGATTTAAGAGAGCTCATATAGTAGCAGAAAGACCATAGGAAGTTAATGAAAATGTTCTGTTTTGTTCATCAGTATCATATATTATCAGCAATACACACATACACATATATAAACTACATACAAAACATTACACTGAGCTCCTCTGGGGACAAGATATTTGGTATTACTTACACAGAAACAAATATATAAATCTTTTTAAAAAGTATATATATGTATACGGGTATACCTGTATACACACAACAGACACAGAAAAGTATTTTTAGGCTTCTTGGAATCTGTGCTACTTAACAATAACATAATGTAGAGAAAAATGCTTTACCTGTTAGGCATATTCTGCCCAGAGTTTAACAAAGATAAAAATCACTTGTCTGAGAGTGGAGTTATACAAATTATTTAAGCAAAAAGACTGAGCTTTGCTTGACGATTAAGCTTTAGAATACACACCGCTGATATTTAAGCAGCGTAACTGTGTAGGCTCATTGTCAGCGCAAATCACAGGTCTTCACGTGCGGCAAGCTTCCCCAAAGAACGTCTGGCTAATAGCCAAGCAAAAGTACATAATTTAAAACATTCAATCAGTTTCATTCTGAGGCATTTTTGTTTAGTGTTTAATAGCTTCTCCAGGGACAAGAAAATTACAAAAGCGAATTGTTTTGACATGAGCTAAAATGAGTCATCGCTCGTCACTACATTTTTGAGGATTTGGCATTAACCTTCTGAGACGATAAACCATAAACATTTGAAATAAATATCAATTTTCCTAAACAGTTTAGTAAAGTCACTCTACTCTTCTCACTGGAACAATAACTATAACCTTAAGGGAAAGCACAATCCTTTTCCCACTTACAGCAATTTTGTTTTTTTCCAAATGTTTCCTGAACATTTTCAATGGCCATGTATGGCCCCATGACTAAAGCAATAGGAAAGCTTAATTGATTTTTTTAAAATAACAAGTTAAAAGAATAACATATACAGTGTAATCCCTGGGTAACTTTCAAATTCATTGTTGTCTAGTATTTCCACTGTATGCATGCAGAGGAAGGAATCCTTAACAAGACACCATGCAAACAGGCTTGAGTTTCAACTTCTGCATGCCTCAAGGTCCCTGCTTACCTCCATGCCCTACCCCCTCAGACATGCTCTCGAGTCCAAACAAATTTATTTTCCTTTAGATCAATGGACCTAAAACTTTGCTAGATATCAGAATCACTAGAGGAGCTTTAAAAAATCCCAGTGTTCATGGCACACCAGTTAAGTTAGAATCTCTAACTCTTAAGTATCAACAGTGCTGAAAGCTCTCCAAGTAATTCCAGTGCGTAGCCCCGTTTGAGTATCAGTGCTTTTAGATTTGCATGGGAGAGCAGAAAGAGGCAGAGTTAGGCAATGATCAATACCTTTGGTACTTAATGATTGTTAGGATGAACATTAAATCAAGAAAAAAAAGGTTGCACTAAATAACTGTAATGAAACTATCACTTATTTACAACAGAGTTAAGTGCACAGATTCCACAGCCAAACTTTCTGGGCTGAATTTTGGTTATTTTAATCTCTCAGACTCTGTTTCTTTACCTATTCAATGAGGATAATACTAGTACTCACCTTATCGGTTGCTATAAAGATTCAGTGAATTAATCTATATAAATGTAACATGTTTAGAACAGTATTTTACACAGAATAAGTACCAGATATATTTTAGTTGTTATTAATATTCTTATTATAATCTATGTACATATATATGAGAGTTGAATAATCTCTCCTAAACCTAAAAGAGTTGAATGGATTTCATTTCCAGAATTTATTCATTATGAATTTTAAAATTTTAAGAATGACATCACTAATGTTTATGATATGTTCAATTTAACATAACAGTATGTATAATATTTTCAGTTGTAATTAATCCTTTAATTTTAATAAACATTTTATTTATATTTATTTCATCCTAAAATACTGTCAAGGGCTTCCCCAACGGCTCTGCAGTAAAGAGTCAGATTGTATGCCAAGCAGGAGATGCAGATTTGATTCCTGCATCGAGAAGATCCCCTGGAGGAGGAAATGGCAACCCACTCCACTATTCTTGCCTGAAAAATCCCATGGACAGAGGAGCCTGGCAGGCTACCGTCCATGGGGTTGCAAAAGAGTCGGACACAACTTAGAGACTAAACAACAAATTACTGTCACGTTGATTCTGACCTTAGAATTAGAAGGGTTTCAAAGATCCAAAACAACCAGAACACCACAGATGGCATCTTAGGAATGTATAATAAGAGCTAAATAGATGAATGGGGGAAAAAAAAAAAGGAAGTGAAAGCGTTAGTCACTCAGTGGTATCTGATTCTTTGTGACCCCTATGGACTGCAGCCCACCAGGTTCCTCTGTCCATGGAATTCTCCAGGCAAGAAAACTGGTATGGGTAGCCATTCCCTTTTCCAGGGGATCTTCCCCACCTAGGGATTGAACCCGGGTCTCTTGCATGCCGGCAGATACTTTACTGTCTGAGCCACCAGGGAAGCACAACTAGTTGAATACTTACTGTTTAGGTGCTATTCTAACCACTTACAAGCCGTAATTCATTTAATACTCAACAACCCTATGAGGAAGGTACTCTTTCTGTCTTCATTTTATAGAAGAAGAAACAGATGCACAAAGAGGTTACAAAATCAATAAATGAAGAGCTTAAGATCAAATGCAGGGAGTCTGATTTCAGAGCCTTGCTTATCATCCTTGAGATGTTAACGTGCATTGAGGAAAAATGCCCTGAAGGTGAACTATGGTGGAGTCATAGTCAAGATGGAAGTGGAAATCCAAAATGTACATCATAAGAATTTTAAAAACAGTGCACCTTCTCTGTTATTCCTCACACTTTATCTTAGAAATATTTTGTTAAAGAATGCAAGAGAGGATAGGAGGTTGCTAGAAAAAAAGTAACAACAGTAATCACAACAGCTACCACATAGATTTCACAAAAACCTAAAACCTTTATATTCAATAACTTTTAATTATTTTAGTTATATAGTCAATATAATTTACTGAGAACTTCTTTGTAGACACAATTATTTAGAGTATTTCTTAATATGGTCTTAAAATACATGTTTTTAATGCCCATTAAAGTTAAAAGGATATATCACAGTAAGAAACCACTAAAACACCTGCAAAATGTAATAACTTGGTATCAGAAGCCAGCAATCTGCTTTGAAAAACCATAACCAATGTTCAGTTCAAAATAAAATTGAACAGACTTCTTATATGATATATATAAAAAAAAAAAATCAATGAACACCAGAAACTACTTTCTTTAAAAGGGTTTTTTTGGATGAAAAGAAATGAGTTTTTAGTTGAGGCCTCTAAATAAATGCACACATAAAATTTTCATCTAATATAACCAAAACATATCTATTGTAGCTGTCCCTAAGGCCCTAAATAAAAAGGAGTGTTCACACTTTTTGTTTACATATATATTCAGCCTTCTTCAGGTGATGTGAAATACCAAGAGAAATCCAATGTGTATTAATATTAGTAATCATCTAATAAAGAATATTAATGTAGATTGGATTTCTCTTGGTATTTCAAATAACAGAATAGTTTGAAATGAATACTTAAACTTATATAGTATACACTCCATGTTTGTGGAATACACCTCATTTAACTGTACCTTATTCTGACATTCTTGTGTGATATTCCAAGTCATATTAAAATAAACGAAACTACTAGGACGATGTGAAAAATGCATACATGTGTTTATGTGTGGGTGTGCATGTTAAAAGTTGATCTGTAAGACATCTGTCACTAGCGAAGAAAGCTTTTGTTTAACTGAAATTTCTAGGTTTCTATTTTTAAAGGAAGTGAGTTTGAAAAGGATGAGATTGGACATAAAGAATCAGAGCAAACGTGGTCCCTGGGCATTGTGTAATTCCATATAAAACAATTTACTTGAGACATCTTCCATTCTATATGCCTATGAAATGACATACCTCTAAAAATAATGCTATCTACAATACAGAAATACAGCCTTTGTCTAACAACCTTTTAAAAATGAAATGAAATATGAAACAAAATATGAAATATGAAATATGAAAATATGAAACAAAAATAATAATGTATCACATCTAAACTCTCAAATAAGCAACCAAGACTTCTTTTGAATGTTTCCTTCTGTTCTGAGAATCTGATAAATTAGATTAAGTCTATTTAGAAATACATATTAATGACTATTCAAGGTATAAAAAAAATCCACTGTTAGAACAATAAATACAACATTAGTATGAGGACTCCAAATTGGAATCAGGATATCTTTTATTAATATTCTTACTTATGGTGATTAAACAACAAGGAAAACTTCATTTAGTCATAAGCATTACATACTTCTCTGGTGCCTTGTTTTGCCACATACACTTTAGCAGAAAGCTTTGACACAATACAGGGGTGTCTCTTACAGAATTCCTCTATAATCTCCATCACTCATTCTAGACATCCCCTTCTAGAAAAGGTAAAATAAGAGAAAGTGATCTGACTGGAATATATGAAACTAAATAGAACCAGTTCAAAACCTCACAGCTTCCCATTAGTCTTAGAAACAAAACTTTGGTTTTCTACTTTCATTGTTGTACAATAGATTTCTCCTCAAATGTACATTACCTCAGTATTCCACCAAAAGGTATCCATTATCTTGACAATAATGGATTAATAAATCTTCAGAGAATATAAATGATCAAAGATCAAAAAAAGTACTAGTACAGAAAATTCAAAATTTGGTGTTGGGCTGCTTGCTGCTGCTGCTGCTAAATTGCTTCAGTCGTGTCCGACTCTGTGCAACCCCATAGACGGCAGCCTACCAGGCTCCCCTGTCCCTGGCATTCTCCAGGCAAGATCACTGGAGTGGGTTGCCATTTCCTTCAAATGAACACAAATTAGTTGAGATACAGAAAGCTAAACTTTCAGGTGCCCCCACATATTTGTTTCATTTTGAACTGTACTTATTGCCAAAGCTATAGAACAGTGGTCAGCAACCTGTCTTTTGTAAAGGAACAGCTAATAAGTGTTTTAAGCTTTGTAGGCCAGATGGTCTTCTTTCCACTATTCAATTCTGCTGTTATACCAGGAAAGCAGCCAGTAATATGTAAACAGATGGGTGTGGTTATCTTCCAGTCAAGCTTTACGGATATTAAAATCTGAATTCCATATAATGTTTGCATTTGCATATTACCAAATATTATTCTTAGTTTGGAATATTATTATTTTCCAATTATTTAAAAATAGAAAAACCATTCTTAACTTGATACCAAAACTGATAGTGGGCAAGCTATAATGCATAGTCATGTCTTCTCTCTGCCATGCCCTACTTTCTTATACATGTAAATGTATAAAGAAATTTCTGACTACAAACAAAACACTTTGTTTATATTGGCTTCTTAGGCATCCATTTTTAAAGCAGGAGACCAGAAATAAAAAAATATATGCCACTGATACCAATCATAATAAAGCAGGATACTTGGAGAGAAGGTACAGAATAACTGGGTTCTGCAGCACTGACACATTTACAGATATATACATATTAGTAAGTTCTTTGTTCATCTTAGTATTATTCATTGTCAAGGCCCAAATCAATAATAACACCAACAGCTTTTTCCCAGAATCTGAACAACTGAGGTTAAGTCTTATTAAAAAATTAATTAAATTTCAGACACATAAAAGTTAGTAATATCTTTCGCCACAATCATTTCTATGCAAACAAAACAAAACAAAAAATTGTGCTGAGAAACAAATTATGCTTCTCTCTAGTGTGTGTGTGCTCAGTCATGGCCAACTCTTTGCAAGCCCATGGGCTGTAGCCCACCAGGCTTCTCTGTCCATTGGATTCTCCAGGCAAGAATACTGGAGTGGGTGGCCATTTCCTCCTATAGGGTTCTCTCTCTAGTATTTATCTCTAATATAACAAAATGTCATAATTAAATTTTGGAGACTTAAAACACAGTTCTTATTTATTAGTCATGTAAGATATACAATTGGAAATGTGCACTTAGTATATATAGATTTCTTTTTAATGTTGAGAAAATTATTTTTTTCAAAGTAAGTTATTGTGTTTTCGGTTTGTTAGAAGGTAAATATTGATTAATTCACAGTCTGTGAAATCAAAACAACAAACACTTTCCCTTTAAGGTAACTTGTGAAATCTCAAACTACTGAGCAAAGATTTAGTTGCTATGGTAACAAATAAATCCTAAACACTGTCACTGCAGAATTATCATTGAAAAGAAGAGGATGCCTGAAGACAGTAATTTGGGGCCCATTCTTCTATTCTCAGGCCTTCAAAATGACTGTTTCAAAGTGCTTTCCCACACTTCATTTTTGGTATTTTAATAAAATGTCTTCTTTCCTGATTAAATTCTGTCTTTCCCCTCTGGGAACCTTTCTCACAAGACCTCTGTATAGAATGAGAAGGTTTAAGGTGACTGCCATTCATGAGAAAAAAGATACCACCACCGAAAATGCTAGAAAACCTATATACTCCATACACAGAAATGATGTTCTAATGGGGCATGCAGACTTTTTAAAGCAAAACAGTCCCTCAGTGGAAGAGCACACCAATTGTGCAGCTAACGTTAGTGCTGCAGCCCATGGGGTGGCAAACAGTCGTACATGACTGAGCGACTGAAGTGAACTGAACGTTAGTGCAACAAATTTTCCCTTACCTTCCCATTGCCATATGCCTGTCATTTTCTCCCTATAGTTTCCACTCACTGTTTCAAACATATGTTGCCACTTATTTGCCAGGAGAGTAATCTCTGAACTACCCGCTTTATGTATGATGAAATGGCAGACGGAACGGAGCCAGAGACGGCACCATTAGTAGTTATTCACACTTCTGTTTTCTCTTAGCTTCCTTTTCTCTAAAGTTTATTCCTCATATGTTAAGAGGGATGTGTAATCATAAAGACATCCGTGACTCATACTGTAGCATATGGAAACACAGCAATTCCCTGTGGAAGCAAATGGTTTTCTCTTCCACAGAGCTGCATGCCTCTGCTACAGAAAGCCTATCTTTACAGCTTAGAGCCTGACAAACACTGGCGAGAGGCTTCTTTGTCAAACCTCACCGACTATCAACATTCTTTTCTTTTCCGGTAATCACTGCTAGAGTTTACCCAACATTTAACCTCAGTCTTTTAATAAGGCACCTGCTTCATGGGTTCAGGTTGCTAGGTGATCAATTGCCCTGAGTCAAGAGAAGAAAATACCACGGAGATTAGTTAAGAAAAAGGGGTTTTCCAGTAAAGATGAAGGGAATTTATGGAGATAAAGTGGGGAAGTCTGGTGTTAGAAGTACAGTAAAAAGAAATGAATGCTATTTCAGTCTGTATTGATTATCCTCTTCTGGCTTACTGAAACCAATCTATAGGCCAAGAAACATTGCCATGGATTAGTAGTTATGTTACTGTTGAGCTAAGTTCCTTGAACTATATATCCGGCAAACCCTACCAGGAACTTGGCCTCTTGTGAAAAAGTGGTGAAAAAATAAGCTCTTGTCAATAAGCAGAAAGGAAATATAGTACCTTGAAGAAGCCACAAAATACTACCACTATTCATATGTGAATACCGTACAAAAAAGATCTTCAAAACCCAAATAATCATGATGGTGTGATTACTCACCTAGAGCCAGACATCCTGGAATGTGAAGTCAAGTGGGCCTTAAGAAGCATCGCTACGAACAAAGCTAGTGGAGGGGATGGAATTCCAGTTGAGCTATTTCAAATCCTAAAAGATGATGCTGTGAAAGTGCTGCACTCAATATGTCAGCAAATTTGGAAAACTCAGCAGTGGCCACTGGAAAAGGTCAGTTTTCATTCTAATCCCAAAGAAAGGCAACGCCAAAGAATGCTCAAACTACCACACAATTGCACTCATCTCATACACTACTAAAGTAATGCTCAAAATTCTCCAAGCCAGCCTTCAGCAATACGTGAACCATGAACTTCCACATGTTCAAGCTGGTTTTAGAAAAGGCAGAGGAACCAGAGATCAAGTTGCCAATATCCACTGGATCATCGGGAAAGCAAGAGAGTTCCAGAAAAACATATATTTCTGCTTTATTGACTATGCCAAAGCCTTTGACTGTGTGGATCCCAATAAACTGTGGAAAATTCTGAAAGAGATGGGAATAGCAGACCACCTGACCTACCTCTTGAGACACCTGTATGCAGGTCAGGAAGCAATAGTTAGAACTGGACATGGAACAACAGAAAACCTATCTCATTCCAAATTGGGAAAGGAGTACGTCAAGGCTGTATATTGTCATCCTG
Organism: Budorcas taxicolor; assembly: GCF_023091745.1. Lineage (NCBI taxonomy): Eukaryota > Metazoa > Chordata > Mammalia > Artiodactyla > Bovidae > Budorcas > Budorcas taxicolor. The sequence goes on along the minus strand of NC_068910.1, from coordinate 108,891,584 downwards.
CTTATTTAACTTCTATGCAGAGTACATCATGAAAAATGCTGAACTGGAAGAAGCACAAGCTGGAATCACGATTGTTGGGAGAAATATCAATAACCTCAGATACGCAGATGACACTACCCTTATGGCAGAAAGTGAACAAGAACTAAAGAGCCTCTTGATGAAAGTGAAAGAGAGTGAAAAAGCTGGCTTAAAGCTCAACATTCAGAAAACGAAGATCTGGTCCCATCACTTCATGGGAAATAGATGGGGAAACAGTGGAAACAGTGGCTGACTTTATATTTTGGGGCTCCAAATCACTGCAGATGGTAATTGCAGCCATGAAATTAAAAGACGCTTACTCCTTGGAAGAAAAGTTATAACCAACCTAGATAGCATATTCAAAAGCAGAGACGTTACTTTGCCAACAAAGGTCCGTCTAGTCAAGGCTATGGTTTTTCCAGTGGTCATGTACGGATGTGATAGTCAGACTATAAAGAAAGCTGAGCACCAAAGAACTGATGCTTTTGAACTGCAGTGTTGGAGAAAACTCTTGAGAGTCTCTTGGACTGCAAGGAGATCAAACCAGTCCATTCTAAAGGAGATCAGTCCTGGGTGTTCATTGGAAGGACTGATGTTGAAGCTGAAACTCCAATACTTTGGCCACCTAATGCGAAGAGCTGACTCATTTGAAAAGACCCTGATGCTGAAAGATTGAGGGCAGGAGGAGAAGGGGACAACAGAGGATGAGATGGTTGGACGGGATCACCGACTCAATGGCAAGAGTTTGGGTAAACTCCAGAAGCTGGTGATGGACAGGGAGGCCTGGTGTGCTGCGGTTCATGGGGTCGCAAAGAGTCAGATACAACTGAGCAACTGAACTGAACTGAACTGATTCATAAGTGATGGGATATGGCAAAACATAAAAAACAGTCCTGCTGAGGGACAGCCCACTAAATCTATGAAGCTAACTGCAAAGCTAGTTGAATTATGATTCATTCTTTAAAGGGGGATGTTTTCAGCTTTTCCAGTCATGAACATGGGTGACTTCAAGTTGCTTAAAAGAACATGTTGTCATCCTTGAACCTGTGAGAGCTAAGAATAAAATATACTAAGCTTAACCCTCCAGGCCACATAAAATACATACCAGCATTCTCTGGGTTATGAACACCTGACTTGTTAACATTCCTTCTATATAAAAAGCCAACCTACATTCGGCTCAAAAAGATGATACCTGGAGAGCAAGAGCACTTTCAGAGCTATTTCATATTCCTCAGGCTAGTTGCCCAGGGGCTGCCATGGACATGGCAGGGAGGTGTTCACCTAGAATACAAAGTGGGAACCTGGAATGCATTTACTAATAAGCATCATGTTCTATGTAAAACATTGGCTCCCAGCTAGTTCACAAAAAGCTGGCTGACCCAAAATATAGTTTAAATTTCTATAAATTTGCAAGAATATTGTTCTCTATTACGTGCTACAATAATTACATTATATGTAACTCTTGTGAGCTATGATATGACTGTGCTACAATATTACCATACTGCCATGGGCGGAGTTCCTCACGCTGGCCCCCGGCATCACACTATCACAGTTTCCGAAATACAGGTTTTCAGCTTCATTATGGGTTCAGTAAATCTCCCTGTGCTAACCTGGGAACCAATTCTCTACTTTGTAACTTAATAACATTGCTTCTGTGGGAAAGATATTTGAAATGAACCTTTCAAATAATCTTTTTGCAAAATGGGGCAATTCTTACATATTGAAGATGAACATATTCACTTGTCTTCTTGCTATAAGAATCCAAGTTGTCCTAAGTGAAGTCGCTCAGTCGTGTCTGACTCTTTGCGACCGCACGGACTGTAGCCTACCAGGCTCCTCCCTCTATGGGATTCTCCAGGCAAGAACACTGGAGTGGGTTGCCATTTCCTTCTCCAGGGGATCTTCCCGACCCAGGGATCAAACCAGGGTCTCCTGCCTTCCAAGCAGACGCTTTAACCTCTGAGCCACCAGGGAAGCCCATATATAAATTCTTCATTATCCCAGGTTTCTTCCATGAGCAAAAGAAACCATAAGCAACACAGACTTTAAAAGCATAAAAAACAAACAAACAAAAAAGCAAGAAATGGTTATTTGTGGAAAGAAGAGAGCAGTACATGAGCACACAGAGTAATGTGGATAGTAACTCTGCCCTCCAGCCCCCTTGGGCCAGATTTGGTACCAGACCAGCTCCTCCTTAGAGGCTGCACATTTTACATGTCCACAACAGAGGAGCAGAGTGGGTGGAACTTTACCTCAACTCCTCAGTGCCACCTTGTCTCACACCTTCCCAGATGCCTAACTTCTTCATCTGCACGTGAAGGCACTTTTTGTATGTACCCTGTGTAATTCACTTAGCTTTTAACCAGTCTCTCTTCTTCCATATGAATACCTCCCTAACCAGCTGTAAATTCCCTGAAGCAAGGAATCTGTCTTATTTTCCACCATATAGCACAAAACTTTGGCTATAAAAGCACAGAGGAAAGGACCCTATTACATCCTGGTTGCATGTTAAATGGCTTTCTTCCCCTCAGATTTGTGTCATTTAACATAAGAAAGTGAAAGTGAAGTCACTCAGTTGTGCCCGACCCTTAGTGACCCCATGGACTGCAGCCCACCAGGTTCCTCCATCCATGGGATTTTCCAGGCAAGAGTACTGGAGTGGGGTGCCATTGCCTTCTCCATTAAACAGAATAAAAATATATCAAATTGTGCTGTACACATTAAATGCTTATGTTAGGAAAGAGGGACGTCTCAAATAAATACCTCAGTTTCCATCATGACAAAAATGGGAAGAAGGGAGCAAATTAAACCAAAATCAAGCATAAGAAAGAAAATAATAAAAACAATCAGAGATCAACAAAACAGAAAACAGAAAAACCATAGAGAAGAGCTAAAGAAACTAAAAGCTGATTTTTCAGGTAATTACTAAAACTGATGAACCATTGCTGCTGCTGCTGCTGCTAAGTCGCTTCAGTCGTGTCTGACTCTGTGCGACCCCATAGATGGCAGCCCACCAGGCTCCCCCGTCCCTGGGATTCTCCACGCAAGAACACTGGAGTGGGTTGCCATTTCCTTCTCCTAGGTAGGTACTTAATAAATGAAAGCTGAATGTCTACTCACCCAGCTATAATAAAAAGAAATCTGTAAAGAAACTGATAGAAACATTTGTGGATTCAGGAAAGAGGTAATCAGATTTTTTACCTTCAAAATGCCTTTGGTGTTGGTGGTAAAATCTAACTATAAAATATCTACATATTCTATGATGGATGTTGGTAAACAAAAACTGCTCTCAGTAGCATGGAACTCTACTTCTATTTTATAGTGATAAGTATAAAGTAATTATCTATAACGCATAAAGAGGTGTGGAGATTCTACAAAAATGGACAATATTTTTGTGCTTACCATTCAGAAATACCTAGGCTCTAAAAATATTGTTACTGAAGATGGAGATAGTTGAAAGCAGAAGGATGTGTCCTGGGTGTCCCAGATTCCCTCACAGGAACACCTTGAAGGGACAGACACAGAGCCTGCTGCATTCATCCAAACAAGGCATCACCACCGCAGTCCGCAGTCACCACCACACACCTCATCCACTCGGTCTTCTCTGGGAATGGCCCGTAGAAGACTGGCAAAGGCCACAGAACGTGAAGACCTGACCTGGGACAAGGACTGCAAACCTGTTCATCCAACTGTTGAAGACTTCAAATCATTCCTTCTTGAAAATCATCTTCAGAATCTCATTCCCTCAGTTCTTAAGCTGAGGATTGCTGCTGCTGCTGCTAAGTTGCTTCAGTTGTGTCTGACTCTGTGCGACCCTATAGATGGCAGCCCACCAGGCTCCTCCGTCCCTGGGATTCTCCAGGCAAGAGCACTGGAGTGGGTTGCCATTTCCTTCTCCAATGCATGAAAGTGAAAAGTGAAAGTCAAGTCGCTCAGTCGTGTCTGACCCTCAGCGACCTCATGGACTGCAGCCTTCCAGGCTCCTCCGTCCATGGGATTTTCCAGGCAAGAGTACTGGAGTGGGGTGCCATGAGGACAAGCACCTGCAATACAGTGATAAGGAAAACATATGCACACACAAACAGCTACTCTAACAAACTACTTGCACACACATGCAGGCACTCTCATCTAACTAAAGATACACAAACAGAAATAATAGTTTCTGTGATATTTAAAACAAATTTAGTCACCATATCATATCAAAAAGAGCAATGATCTAGCAACAAAATATGGTAACATCCCAACAAATAGTCTTTGGCAAATGATTTTTAATTTCTTTTTCCAACTAGACAGTACAGGCTTTATTAAAATCAGAAAACACTGTCAGAACCCTCAATAACACTTCTATCCATTGAAACTCTTCAATTTTGTTACTTCTGTTTCTATTCCAAAACTAGTTTTCATTTTTAAGGGTAAAAGAATGATAGTGAATTAAGAGCAAGGGAAAATCTGGGGAGATAGGAAATAAAGAAGCTTATCATATGAACTTTTTCTAAATCGGAAGTATAGTGGGGCGCACAAAGAACAAAAGCTGGCTTTTGCTTGGAGAGCACTGTTTGAATGCTGTGACAGAGAACCCACGCTGGCTTTTGCTTGGAGAACATTGTTTGAATGCTGCGACAGAGAACCCAACCTGGCTTTTGCTTGGAGAGGACTGTTTGAATGCTGCAAATTTTTTTATGGCACCGTAGGGCACAGAGGACAAAGCCCAGGGTCTTCCAACCCCACATCAAGTTGAGATTGCAAAGAGCTAAGCCATCGGTGTAAAGGTGACTAAGAAACAAAACCAACCTTTAGGAATGGTAAGGAAAACTACTTTTCTTAAACTATGGCATTGGGAGGAAGCGAATAGATAAACTCCACTGAGTATTTATAATAACGTTACCCAACACGAGAATTTGCAGTCCAAATTCACATTACCTGGGTGGTCCAGGAACAAAAAATAAAAAGCCTACAGATTCTGGGCTGACAATATCCCTTGGCACCTGGCAAAAATAAACCTAAATCCTCTCTAGAGGAAGCCATCTTCAACCCAAGGTTCAAAGAATCGCCACATACAAAAGTCTAAGGTGCTTAAGTTCATATTTTTTAAAGAATCCAAGAACATACTAGAAAATAATGCATAATGATTGAAAGCCAGAGAAATCAGAATCAGAGCTGCTGGTATTTAAAGACCTCAGATATTTCAATTATCAAATAGCATATAAAATCTACTTAATATATTAAAAAGGGAAACTGAAATTTCTAGTTAAAAGAGTAACAGACTACAAAAAAATCAGATAAATTAGTGGAAAAAAAGAAAATTTTGGACATGAAAACCATAACTGCAGATCAGCAAAGGGAATTGTCAAGTCAAGTGTCAGTCGCTCATTCATGACCAACTCCGGGTGACCCCATGGACTGTAGCCTACCAGGCTCCTCTGTCCATGGAATTCTCCAGGCAAGAATACTGGAACGGGTAGCCATTCCCTTCTCCAGGGGATCTTCCTGACCCAGGGATTGAATCCCAGTCTCCTGTATTGTGGGCAGATTTTTTACCACATGAGCCACAATAATGAACTGAAAGAAAAATCTGAGGAGATAATAAAATTCAGCCTGAAGAGCTAAAGAGATGGAACAAGTGAAAGAATAGTTAAGGGATATGAAGATTAGAGTAAGACAGTCTAATATGTGTCTAAGTTTTAAAAAGTAAGGAGACAAAAAGTTATTCAGAAGTCATATTTGACGAGTTAACACTGAGAACTTCCTAGAAGTCAGGAAAGACACCAATTCATGCATACAGGAGTCTTAATGAAGCCCAGAAAGTATAAGATTAAGAAATCTATACTTAAGTATATCATACGGTAGAATAACAAAAGACAAAGGAAAAATCACAAAACCAGTCAGAGACAAAAGGAGTAACAATCAGACTGATGACTAACTTTTCAACAGTAACATGAGAGTCAGTGGAATAATACTTCCAATGTCCTGACAGAAATGGTATCAACCTAGAAGTCTATTTGCTGTAAAAATCTTCCTAAGAACAAGGGCAAAATAAAGACATGTTCAAATAAATAAAAAGACAGAGTCTGAAAAAAGCACACTTCCACTACAGAAACTTCAAAATATATATTTAGGTTGAAGAAAAGTAATCCCAGATGAAGTATGGAATAAAAGAAGGGATGATGAGCGAAGGAAGTGGTACATATGTTGGTAAATCTAAACCAACACTGACTAAAAGAACAAAAATAGATGATGATGGTATCTTATAGAATTTTTAAAAAGAACTGTTTAAAAGATATTTCAGCAATAATATTAAAATTGGGAAGGTATGCTTAAAAGTGTTCTGAAGTCCTTAAAATCTCTGGTGGGATTAAAATAGTGATTAGCTTTAGACTCTGATAATTTAACTTGTGAGGCAGAATGTATAAGCATAGAATAGAAACAGTGTATAACTCCGAGTAGAGAGGGTGAAAATGAATAAAAATAAAATCCAAAAGAAGCGAAGAAATGGGACAAAACAACAGCAGAAAAGGTGGTAAAAAACAGAACCATCAAATAAGATGACAAAAGTAAATCCAAATACATCAATAATCACTGTAACAGACTAAATACATTAAAAGACAAAGACTGTCAGGCTGGATTAAAACAATTCTAACAATAATAATTCCCAACTGTATGGAAAAAGAGACATTATCAGGCAACCACTAATCAAAAGAAAGGTTAGACAGCTATATTAATATAAAGGGACTTTATTTAGGTGGAAAGCATCTATAAAGAGTAAGTATATAATGTGAAGAACTTCCATTTCCTAGGAATAGTTTGATGGTCACTGGCACTGGACAAAAAAAGTAACACAGAGAGCCTTTGGGAAGTAGATTTTCATTCCTGACCTAAAAAGTTGAATTTATTATTCTTCATTTTCTCTTGTAGTTGTGAGTGAGCATACATAAAAGCCAGAATGCGTACTTACACAGTGTGTGTGTGTTTTAGGGCCAGGGGTAAGAGGTTGCAAGCAATGAGGAGGGAAGAAGACATCTGTTCCACAAGGTTTCAGCGAACAACAGCCATAGATAGAGGATGGATGGTTGAATAGAGTCTGCTTTTAACCAAAAGTTGTTCAGCACATATCAGAGATGAAGCAAGACCTAAGCCATTTTCATGTTTTGAACCTACTGATAAATTAAAAAGAGGAAATGAAGAAATGCCAATATAAGTTTATGAATGCATGCTAATTTAAAATACTTGCATTTAGGAAAGAACTTTTAATTTTTGTAATGAAAGGTCAGGTAATGAAATATACCTGAGCTATTCACAGGATTTATTTGAAAATTAATTTATAGCACACTCTTAAGTGGCATTAAGTAGCATGAGACAAAGAAGTAATCTTATGATAAACGTATCACTTTTGTCAATCTTATCAGAGTAGATCAGCATTTGGAGATAAATCTCAGAGTCCAAATTTGAGGTCACTCAAAGTCAACACCAGTGACTCCAGATTCCCAGTGTGAGTAAGTGAACTGGAACATGGATATTCTGGCATCACTAGGGCAGGAGCCATTCATGGTAACTGAAAATTGATTCTATGTGTTTCAAAATTCAACTGGGTCAGTTTTCATCAGAATTTATTATATTTAAAAAGAAATCAGCTCTATTTTGAGTTATGTTTTACCAAGAGACAAGTGCTAGGAGGAAACTCTGTCCCTGCAGTTTTTACTCCTCAAGTTCTCAGGCTGTCAGCGCTATCATGACAGACTTTTCCCTACTTGCATGATTAAATACAATCCCATGGGGGAATCTTCCCTACTGAATAATATTTGTGATCAAGGAAATTAAAGAAACTTGATTAAATGTAATAAAGAATAGCTTCTGGATCAAGACTTAATCAGTATCATGTTGAGTTAAAAGTACGAGGCCAAAATCTATTACTGCAAATAGGATCCCATAACATCCTGCACACACATGTGCCTTCACAGATGTGAAATAAATGGCACATAAAATGATGCAAAAGCTGAGAGTCAATGACTGGGAATAGTGTGTACATGATCATCACCTCTTTCTCTTTCTCCTGCTGGATCCAAAGCACTTCTTTCCAGTCATTTCCTCATTCAGCAGGCTTTGGAACGCTCACCCTGTGCAGGGTATTGTGCCGGTCCTCATATAGAATCTCAGAGAGTGGAAAGCAGGTTTGAGACATCAAGGTAGAGGGCTGGGCAGAGTAATCACCACATATGAGGCTCTCAATAAATGACAGCAGTTCCTTGCCATTCCCTTCCCATTCCTTAAATCTTCTTTGAACTATGAAACTTAAGTCAGAGAGATTTTAAGAATATATTTGATAAGATTTTTAAACCTATGTCATAATCTCAAAAGATAAAAAACTTACAGATTCAGAAGCTGGCAATAAATGAAAACAGTTTAAAACACAGTATGGTAGGATTTTTAAGTGATCCTTTCAAAGTGATTTGTATTACTGTTACTGTTGTTTTAATGCCAAAAATAACTGGAGAGGGAGAGAAGACAGGAAGGAAGAAAGAGAAGAGGAATGGGGGGAAGGAGAAGACAGAAGAAACTGTACAAGCTGAAATACTTCTGAGTTCTGCAGCAGAAAAGTGTGGTGCACACACAGGCCTGAACTGTGCCCTCTCTGCATGTCCCTGAACAGGCTACTGCACAGTTGAGTTTCAGTTATACAAACTACAAGATGAGGGAAGCTGAGCAGATGATCTCCAAGATTCATTCTCACTCTACTACCCCATGAAGCGACAGTGAAAGTGTCAGTTGCTCAGTCCTGTCCAACTCTTTGCAACCATGATCTGTAGCCCACCAGGCTCCTCTGTCCACAGAATTCTCCAAGCAAGAATACTGGAGATCTTCTCCAGATCTTCTCCCTTCTCCAGATCTTCCTGAGCTAGGTATTGAACCTGGCTCTCCTGCATTACAGGTGAATTCTTTACCTTCTGAGCCATCAGGGAAGCCCCCGCTACCCTACAGTGCAAGCCTAATGAACTAGATGGCAGATAAGAGAGATACAAAGTTCCATGACTCCAGGCTTAGTACTGTTTGCCCCAAGACCAAATTCTACTACAAGACACTGAGTGTGATATCAGAGGTTGCTGAAGTCAGTCTGCAATTCAAATCCTGGTGCCACTCTTCACTAGCTTTGGATCTTATACAAGTTACTTCACCTCCCTGTTTGTTCCTCGGTTATTTAACTCACAGAGTCATTATGTGGACAAAGTTGCTATTATACGTAAAGCATACAGTTCATGGCATCCATTAAATAATAAATGTGTTACATATAATTGTTATTAAACAAAGATAGAAACAAAACCAACACAGGATAGAAGTGATTAACCCAGATTATCACAGGAGCAGTGCATGATGAAAATACTTAAGTGTGAGGTTGTTCATTAGGAGGCTGGTGATCAGGAAGCTCAATGACACAGTAGTTTGATGTAGGTTGTCTTAGATAATTATCTTAAAATGCTTAGATAATTTAGGTACACACGCAAAGTCTGTAAGTCTATGAAGGGGAAGATGATCCTAATACACAGAAGTAAATTGCTCATTTTGAGCTCCAAACTATAGAGACAAGACGTGAAAGGACTCATATCAAACAGGCACAGCTGACAACTGAGGACAAACTGTCTTCAAATACTTAAAAAACTGTCATGTCAAAGCAATGCATGTATTCAACACAGCTCCATGGGAAGATCAGGAATGTCAGTGGAAGTTGGAAAAAGCCAGTTTTTAGATTGGAATGGAGTGGACTTGTTGAGGAAGTAACAAATCGCTGGGGCTATTCAGCTCTAGTGACAACTGAACTGTGTATGCACCAATTCCTGGGAAGAAGGTTGAGATTCTCACTTGAGAGAGATTCCAATTTAAGGGTGAACACAGAACTTTTTATCTCCCTCCCAAACCTGTATTTTATGATGCAGATTGGATGCCTAGTGACATAAGTTATAAAAGGATTTCTCATGTACAGAATAAACAATTGGCAAGTATGTAAGACAATGTTGTTATATGATAACGCAGTATTAATATTCAAAGTTCAGATATTTATGCCCAGAGTTGTCAACCCATTACCAAATTGGTGGCTTGGGTTGATTACCAGTATTATACAGATCTTTAATTTAAAAGAAATTCAACAAACTATTGCATTTTTAATCCGTAAAGTAAATAACTTGCTCATTAATGTTCCCTAAATTAGTATAAACCATGGTAGATTATACTAATATTACAATAACTAGGATTTCGGATACATTCTTTTTGACAGTTCTAATCACATCATTTAGTTAGTCACTTTTGATTTTTCATGTTTCCCAACAGAGGCATGCAGACCCATAAAACACAGTGGCTGGATCACCAGTTTATTGTTTGACCTTGGGGCAAGTCCTTTAACCTCTCTGAGCTCCAATTATCTCACCTACCTAAAAAGGGAGAACAAAGAGTGGAAATAAGCAGAGTAGATGTTTCCTGAGGTCTTTTACACTATAAAATATGATTTTATGAAATAATCATCCTTCCTAATAAAACTCAAAGCATATCCCTCATTTCTTAATTTGTCTGTCATTTTATTCCAGTCAAGATATCTTATCTTTAGCCATAAGGCAGGGAAGTGAAGCATTTAGTCTATACCACTACCACTGACTGCTCCATGAGATAGTTTTATTCTATCCCTCGGGGGTTTGGAAGTAGTTGCCTCATTGAGGGAAAGAATTTAGCAACCAGAAGCCACCTTCACAACAAGCAATAATCAACTGTAAATAATGGACAAAGCAGAATCAGGGACAGGAGGGAAGATCATAAAATGTCTCCTTCATAAAAATAACCTTAGAATGAGCCATTTTACTCTTATTTCCTCTTTATTTCGTAAGTGCTTTATTTCCTTAGGCCTTCTAGACCCATTTCAATGAATTTACGTGATTAAAAGTTTATCCTCATGCATTGTTATATTTGACTTTCCAGGGATAAAAGAAAACATAAATTCAGCTTACCCATCTGTTTTATCCTTAGTTAGTCAACTATTCTAGTAACATCCTGAACTGCTCCAATGAGTTTCAACTAAAAAACCTGTTCAACTGTACTTTGAATCCATAGGTCTTCCTCCAAAAATACTTAGCCTGAAATCAAGCTTCACAATGATAAAGAAAAATATGTCAGAGAAGTTGCTTTTTAAATGCATTACTTTAAAAAGACATGAAGCATAAACTAGTTTACAAGGTCCCTTTAAAAAAATGGACTGAACAAAGTATTGAGAACAATCTGTACTGGCAAGGGACAAAGAAGATGACCTAATAGGTCTTTTCTGTCTAATTTCTGTGATTCGAGGATTTTATTTTTTTTTACTCTTGCAGTAATACTTGTGAGTGCAACAATTTCTCAAAACTATTATTAGTTACCAAGGAAACATAAAATGTTTACAGGAATAAATAAGCAAAAGGACTGGACCTAAATAGCAGGCTTTTCCTGCTTCCCATTTAATAATCTTAACGGTGGCATCGTATTATCAATACTTCATTGTCTCCAAGTTATCCTGCTCACCAACTGGCATGCTCACTAGTGTCCTATAGTCAACTCATAGCATCCCACGTAAACCAAGAACAGGAGGTCTCTGAAGCAGGGGAGTCTCCATTATCTATGCACTTCCTTGTTTCACTTATTGAAGAAAAAACAATGGTGATGTCAGTGGTTGGCTTTGTGACCCACCATTTCTAGGGAAAATATGTAAATATATGCTTTTAAATGACCCAATATCTATAGAAAAGACAGGAACATAATTTAAAAATATATATAAAAAGGTAAAAAAGTAAGAGGCAATATACAATTATATCCCACAGTATGAAAACAATCATGCTTTACAAATGCTTAGAAAAAGACTAAAAGGAAACACAGTACATGGAATTGTTAATAGCTGGCAGTAATCATGTGGTAGGACTAGTTGTAAAATGTCTTTTTGACTTTTTTGCATTTTCCAAATTATGACATGGGCACTGAACTATTTTAAAATTAATTTTTAAAGCCATAGAATAGCATTCATTTTAACGTGAATAAAGGGCTTCCCATTTCCTAACATTACCACTGATACTGTTGCTATCGGCCCAAGTTAACTCTCAAAGGGATTGGTCCCTTTTTAAAACCAAAGTCAGCTAAAGTATGAATGGCATTCCCAGGTGGCTCCGTGGTAGAGAATCTGCCTGCCAAGCACATGTAGGTTCGATTCCTGGGTAGGAAAGATCCCCTGGAGAAGGAAATGCAACCCACTTCAAAATTTTTGCCTGGAGAATACCATAGACAGAGGAGCCTGGTGGGCTGCAGTCCACAGGGTTGCAGAGTCAGACAGGACTGAGTGACTAAGCATGTATGCATATGGAGGCCTAGGACAGGAGACTTGGGCTGCAGGTAAAAGTGAGATGACCTACATGTAAATTAAATTTCACTGCAGCCCATTAACTGATGGTTCACCATCAGTTTCAAGCTCTCCGTGCACATGTTAAATGATGTACTGCCTGGGGACGTGGTATATTTCATGTGGGCATTTATGTGTACAGAGTGAAGCAGATACCACCAGGGAACTGAAAGAAGGGTAAAAAGAAAGAGGTAGGTCAGAAAACTGATTGTCCCTGGCATGGAGAGAAGTTGTTTTCACCCTCAGACTTTCCTTTTGGCTCCACGTTCCACAGCTGTCCACCGTGGTGCTCAGTCCCTTTAGCCTTCCTCCTAAATTGTGGAGCAGCAGAGAAGCCATCAGTACCACATCCATGTCAGGCTTGTCCAATGCTCAGCAGCAAAGCCATGTGGCAAGAAGTCTGCCCGTGAGATGTTAGAATGTTCTGTCAGGAGGAGTGTCTTAGCACCAAAGACTCATGCTCTGGCCAATCCAAGTGCAGCCTGATGCAATGGAGGACCACAGCATTCTGCCTCGCCCCATGCCATCCTGCACCTGCCCCCCGTTCCCTTCAGCTTCTCATAACAGAACCATGCCCATAATAAAAATTGTTGCTTTTCTTTGCCTATTACAGTGTTTCCATGTAAACTCTCTGAGAGGCAAAGGGGCAAATGTGTCCCATTCAGAGTTAGCATTACCATCCCAGAGCTTACAGCAGAGCTTCACAGAACAGTGTACATCTCCCCTTACCTGATTAAAGAGCCAACAGGGAAAACTGTGGGCGGTTCTAGAAAAGGTTCAGCTAATTACGAATACCGCTTCTCTGGCACTTATTTGGATGACTAAAAGACTTTACCAATCACAAGAAGAAACAAAGGCATAGAGACAGGACAAGAAAGAAAGAGCAGTCACTTCACAAAGAGACACTGGCTCTGTTATGTTTAGTAACATGTTAACGGTATTTTAAAACAGTTAAATAATGATGACATTGTGGACATTACTAATAACATTGGTTGCTGTGGTCACTGTAATAACCTCCTGGCAATAGCTTGAACCATGGGAAACTGCTGATACTCAACTGTTTTTGACTATTTAACAAAAGTGACCTCACACAGTTCAATCAAATCAACATATCCTAGTCTCCAGCCTTGTTGCCTACAAATCTTACTTCCACATTAGAAAGCAATTAGCTTAGAAAAATTCCTTTTACCATCTCCAAATGATAACTTAAACTATCGCTGATTTAGATTATAAATCAGCTTACTCACTATAGAAAGGACTTTTATTTGTAGGTATACTTATTTGTACAAAATTCTTGATTATAAAACGAAGAGTCACACAGGAATTGGGCAGTAAAATTTTCCGTAAAAAGGGAAGTAACAACTTGGCCAAGACTGTGGCACAATGGTCACATCGCTCTTCTTTTCATAATAAATATATGTGAGAAGCTAAAAGAACAAAAATTACATCGCAAAGAGAATGCTGATAAGAGGAAAGGAGATAAAAGCCTACTCAGTGACATGCGGCAGTGGCGCGCAAGGCCAATGGCTGGCTGAAGTGTGCACTATAAGACCCAGGGTGCCCTGGTGTCAGTTAGATAAAGATGCTCCTTCTTCAAAATGTTCCACTTTCAACTGCTGGAGAACTGTTACAGTATTCTAAGTTTATTAGAACACGTTGCCAACATCCTCAAGAAAACTATCTTAGTAAATATACAAATCCACAGTGTCTCCAACGTAAACAACACTCCCTGGGGTTATTCAGCACACAGTCAGGGCGGCTTTGGTGTGTAGCCCCTGAAGAGTGTGAGTTTTAGCTTTCCTAAACACTCAGTCTGGAAAATAAAGACACAAACTGCTTAGTTAAATCTGATTATTTCTTTACTAACAACACCTCTGAGAGATTCTGAGTAAATCCCTAAGGGAGGGTAAGACTAAGCCTGTATACATATAAACACTGCTTCAAATTTTTCTTTTCATTACTTTACCAGAAGTATGACTGGTCAAGTAATTTCACCCTTTCAAATGTGTTTTGTCATCTGAAAACTATGGATAAACTACCTCAGAACGTTATGCAGATTGAATGATGGAGTGCATGCAGAGCACTAAACACCGTGACTGGTGTGTGCTACAAGCTCAACCACCGAGAGGCACAAACTGGTTCCTGAAGAGAGTGGTCACATACCATGACCTTCCTTGCAAGGCTGAGTCATGGCTGTGTCAGGGACCAGTGCTTCAAGGAGTAAGAGCATAGGCAAGGAACTTGGGGGTAGGACCACTCATCTTCTTTCCTTTTGCTTCAAGAATCCTAGACAAGTCTTGCAGCCATTTAACTTCTCTAGTCTTTAGTTACTTCAAACAAAGAAAATGAGGGAATAATCCTGACAAATTTTACAGGGAAACTGGGAAGTCAAAAGCATAAATGCAAAGCAGAAGTACAAAAATATAAGAAAGAAAAGGTAGTGTCAAACGTGAGGAAGTCTCTGTATCCATCAGAGGGGAAAGGAGGCAGAACAAGTTACAAAAATGCTAGCTTTGGGTAGAGGTACTTTACCTTACCAGTTTGGAACTGAGATTCAGGAATTTGCACTTCATGCAACTTTCGTTAACAGTCATTTTGTCTCATTTGTAACAGTATAAAAATCTCAAAGTATGTTTAATAAGTACAAGGTAAGCACAGGACACACACATACAAAAGATTTAAATACACTTCATGGGCTTCCCTAGTGGCTCAGATGGTAAAGAATGCAGGAGACGCAGGTTCAACTCCTGGGTCCAGAAGACCCCTGGAGAAGGGAATGGCTACCCACTCCAATATTCTTGCTGGGAGAATCCCATGGACAGACAAGCCTATGGGCTATGTCCCTGAGGTCACAAAGAGTCAGACAGGACTGAGTGACTAACATACACACACATACAACATAAGGCAAAGTAACCATTAAAACCAACAAACTAACATCTAAAATGTTAATACAAAACTGCAAATCAAATATTAAAGTTTAAGTTCCGCTGAAGTGAATGGTCATTCACTTCTCTTTTTAAAAGAGTATATACAAAAAGCGGGGCTTAGTTTAATATGCTTCTCAGTAGACAGGTAGAGTGATCTAGAACTGTCAACATGAGCCCACTATTAAAGATGATACACACTTCTTTTGGGGCCCTGCATCTTTTCTCCACACCATTTTCACTAACTATAAATCCTCTGCAACCAGCCTTTCTCCACTCCACACTAAAGAAAAGAAACAGGCAGACTATTTTTATTATTTCTGTTTGACAAAACATATGGAAACAATAATTCCATAGACATGTACATTATAATAGGAAGCAATCCTATTTTAATGTAATTTTAAAAATTAAACAGACTCAAGTTATTTAAACTACTCAGTTTATTTGAAACTCACAAATGAGGCAGCCATGTCTCTAATTTACTTAGCAGATTCATATAGTTGGCTAGGACTTTTTGAGATTACTTCTCTTATCGATGTGCAAAGCAATTAGGAAGTTAATTCTCATTTACTAGAAAAAGTTTTTAAACAAGTAAATTTGTCCCAGAGTAAAAGGTAGCAGGCTTAACTCAGTCATATTTGGTGGGTTTCTTTTTTCCTCTCAGGTTTTTTTTCATGTTGTTTTATTTTGTAGAAGAGAACAGATGAATTAAAACCAGTTTTGAAGTACTATTTTTATACTATCTTGAAAGAACAGCAGAAAACATTAAATTTCTTTAATAAATACTGTCCCTGCCAAATAAACCGATTAGTTTTAACTACTTTCATTAAAACACAGGCATGCAGAAATGAGGAATGAGGAGGTTCTTTCAGGAAAAACACTGAAAAAAATAAGATTTCATCTGGCCTTCCCATCATCACTTGAAGAATTGTTTGGTAGTTACATCATCAGGAAATAAAATACTATCCTCTGAGGACCCCTACTCTTTACAAAGAGGAAAGAGAAGGTTTGAAGTCTAAATCACTCCCGGAGATGTCTTGCCCCACCACCAAAAAAAGAAAAATAGAGAGAGACTTCCCGCCTCCGCCCCCAGTGAGCAAAAAACAAACTTAAGAAAAACGTATTTACAAAGCACATACATAAGAATAACATGATGTATATGTAAGAATCCCAAGCAATAACAGAAGCTTTAGCGCCCCAGAGGAATAAAAGTTACAAGCTGATCGACCAAAGACTAGGATAGCCCGGCTGGAGGGCGCCAGCGTCCCCGGCCCGCCGCCCATTCCCCTCCGCGGGGAGCCGGGACCGACGGGTCGTTCACACGGTCCGAGCGTCTGCGGGGCCGGGGCGCGCTGCAGCGCCGCCGCTGCGGGTCTGGCTGTCACCGGCGCCCCCGCCGCCCGCGCCGCACACGCGGAGCGCCTTATAAGGCAGCGCAGTGACGTAACGCCCATAGGCCGGGCGCGCTCGGCGCCCCGCTCGCATTGTTCGGGCGACTCCCGGAGCGCGCACAGCCCGCTCGCGACGCCGCGCGACTGCGGCCCCCGCCCGGTCCCCGCCCGGCCCCGGCGCAGGCGACTCAGGTAAGCCCGGGAGAGCCGCTCCCGCTCCAGCAAGGGGAGCGGAGAGCCAGGCAGTCTGTAGGTGGCTTTTAAAGGTATCAGCATCACGAACTGCAAACAGGTTTCGAAAAGCGCGTCCAATGAACTCTAGGATCAAAATCTTTCCCAACTCACACAAAACTTAAAAAGTTTTCTCTGATGGAGAATACAGATTTGGGATTTAGTTTTAAATGTGGAGGTGAGGGATGACTATATATTACAGACGCCTTCGTATCCTGCCTCTATTGAGAAATCTTTGGGGGAGAGGGTGGGGGGAATATGCGGTAGTACAACAACTCTCCTGATCTTATCTCTCCTAGGACTCAGACTCCTTTCAGTCTTACAAGAGCACAAAGCGAAAAACCACCACAAGATAGTGGATTTCTTTCCCACCCAGTGTCCTCTCTCTTTTATAAATAAATCTTCATATGAAAGACGAGAAAACCCTTGTTAGGAATACATCTTGTAATTAGGATGAATCTAACTTTAAAAGTAAAGCACTTTTTAAGATTCAAAAAAATCCTACAAATGCTAATCTGTCTTAAAAACAAGTTTTAATTAGTACAAGAAAGTAACGATTACAGTTTTGTGTTCTAACTTTTTACGTCAACTCCAGTCAATGGGTAAATGACAAACTGCACTGCAATTAAAGATAAAGCTAGTTTCTGTGCAGTAATATGTTGGACAGTAGTTTATAATGTAGAAATACATAATAAATTTAAAAAGGAAAGCCTATAGAAGAATTTTGTTAATCAGTGGCATTTTGAGCCATTATTTATTACCTCTAAACCTTGAATAGACTACTGCTATAAATGAATCCTTACAGTATGATAACTGAACAAGTGGCAGATGCTGAAAATCGACTTATTTTACTTTACTTTTCAGAATAAAAATCAGCAGAGGAATTAAAAATAAAATATCCTATGTCAGAAACACTGGAATATGAGATGAAAAAATGATCTATCACTTAAATTTTATTTGGTCAAAACAAAACTTAAAAGTGTGTGAAAGAACTATTTTCCTTGTAAAATAGTCTCTATGTTTTATTTATCATTTGAAACATAGATTTGTTTTACCTGGTCAAAATGTGGAATATATCTGTATTTCTAGTAATTCTGTGGTTGAGTTTTTAAAAGTATATGACATTGGTGCCTGCCATTTTTGCTTCAGAGGGTTTTTGTTTTGTTAGCTAATTTTGTTTGGAGCAATGCAGGCTTTAGGTTTTAGTATTCTAAAAGAAAAATTACATGTTCCTTGGCCTGAAGATAGGCTTTATAAACTGCAGGTTAGTATTGAGAAGTAGGATTTCCTCAAAACTATTATTTCAAATCTAGGGAAGCCTACCATAATGAGAAGAGAGTGGGGGCAATACCCAGGTTACTGTGGAGAAGAACAGAATATGCAACAGAATAGTTGTTTGATATATGCTGTAATTGGAAACTGAAAAAGATTCCTGTCTTGGAAAAAAGGTATTCCACTCTTTTGAATTTAATAGAGGAGGAGGGAAACAGAAACCATCAATTATTGTTTTAGCTTTACCCAAAGTACCATCTGTATCATAAACTATTAGCTCAACTGTTGAAAATCATAACCTCTATCAAAGTTCTAACAGCTGTGTTTCAAGAGTCTGTATTTTATTTTTTTAAAACAGGCAAGCATCAGTTTGTAAAAAAATTTTAAATGACACACTTCAATATTCCACACTATTTTCCAATTATTAACTTTAAAGCACAGTTGAAAGAACAATCACCTGTTAAAATCCCTTTTAAAATTGAAAGTTAAAAAGGTTTTTCATGGATACATTATCTCACAGTGGGCTCTCTGAGTGAGCATTTCTTAGTTCTTGAGACAATTTATATGATGGAAAAAATGTTTTGGATTGAATCAATGTGAATTTTTACATCTTCAAAAAACATATTAATTTTATAATTAATAAACTAATTTACCCTTCTATGGCGATTAACCTTACCTGTTAAGCCCTGGTATTTTTGTGATATTTTCCTAATGCTGTGATGAAGTCTGTAGGAACAGTCAATATGAAAATACAAATCAAGCTTAGAACTTCTCAAGTCCCCTTATAATTCCCATTAATCTGCTTTCTCAAAATGCTCTGACTTTTGCTTGGATTCTTTGCTACCTCTCCCCCTCCAAAAATTGCCTTTGGTAATAAATGGATTTTGAGATAAAAATGAAAATGGGAGAGAGGAAGAATAAAATTCCATTAATTCTTCTTAGGTCATGTTCTGTCTATATCTATTGCTTCAGGGCAAAGTGAATGCTTTTACAAGGTGAATGGAGAAAAAAAAATAAAGCCTCCTATTAAAAGGAAGAAGGAAGGGGGGGGCAGGAAGAGAACTGTTTATAAAAGAATGGATATTATGAAGTAATATCAGGGTATGAAAAGCAATATTGGTCTCAACCTGCTTCAGGAATTAAAATCTGTTATCCACATAGCCAATCATTATCTTGGAAAAACTGAACACACCTTATCCTCTTGGACTTTTAAATGATTTTTAGAGTTTAATTTACATTTGACTGTGAATTTAGCTTCAATAAAAACCGATTTAGTTTTTGTAAATTATGTTTAAATAAGGATTTAAAGATGAAGAGACACTGCATAGGCAGCATAAGACTTTCAGAGAACTATTTTTATGGCTGCCTCTGCCATCACTACAGTCTATACGGGCCACCAACTCAATCACTTAATGTTTCTTTCATGTGTGCTGCAAAGACTTTTAGAAAATCCTCTGGCCAGTTAGTTTCTGCTTAGAGGGTTAGGTGCACTAATTCCTTAGCAGATCATCACCAACACTGTTGTAAGTCCTCCTACATTTCCTTTTTTTAAAAACAGAATTGAGATTCTCTCCCCCGGCCTTCTTCTGCACTAACATTACCTCCGACTGGGAAAGCTACAAGGCAAATAAAAGTGGGAAGGCTCTCCAAGGAAAGTCACTTGGTTCTTTTTTCAGATATGGGAGGACTTCCTTTTCATGCTTCTTCCAGGAGATTCTAATTTAGCAGGTTAGATAGGACAACAGCAGTTTTCATTCTGAGCCCAAGAAGAGAGAATAAGACATTAGCAGCGTTCTTTCTCCAGTCTGACCATCCTCACATTCCTCTGCCCTACTGGTTTCAAAATAAGGTTAACTCTTAAAGATATAATTATTACTTTTAAGGACTAGCTTAGGAAACGATACGTCTCTGTGTGGGGGAAGGGGTAAGAAGGTATGCAGAGGAGCAGGCAGGTAAGTGTATCCACCACTGGGACAGGTGGAGGTGCAAATTCCTTGTTTCTGGTTATGGCAGCTACTGATTCTAGGCTCAAGCACAGTTACTGTCAGTAAAAGAGAGTGTATTATGTCAGAACAGCAAACACTGAATCCCACAGATGGGAGTTTGAGAAGTGCCTTGATAAATTCTTATGGACTGTGGGATGTCCCAGGCCCCAGAGAGTGCGTGTACACACACACGCATGTGCACATATACTCCCACACACACATATGCGTGCACGTGCACATATACACCCACCCACACACACCCCAGCAAGGAATGTCCATAGAACTTGATAACTGGAAGAGGCCTTGGAAGCCATCTGATCCAAATGCCTCACCTTGCAGAAGAAATTCATGTCCACTGTGTGACTTGGCTCAGAGACACACAGCTACTCAGAGACAGAGCCAGGGCCGCATGCATTTTTAGACTACAGCCTTTGGTTTCCCCTTAAATGAATGGCAGGAAGAGATGAGAACAGAAGCCCCAGAAGAAGCCTTGGTACTGTAGGTGTTAATTTGGATATAAAATCCATTTTAAAAAAGAAAGTAGAAAGGTTCAAAGTTCTTGTTAATAAGTACAAGTAGTAAGAAGACAAAGAGAAAGGAGGTGAAAATCAATACAGTTTAACCAGGCTCCAACAATGGAAGGGAGGTGATAAAGGAGAACAAAGAACACAAATAATAAATGTACTTAAAGGTCCTCTGGGTGGCAAAGCTCTCTCTCTGCCCAAAAGCTGAGAGGTGCCCTGCAAAGAGTGTGTATGCTTTACAGTTAAAGTCACTTAGGCCTGAACCACTAACATGACAAGTGACCTCTTCTCAGCACCTTCCAACTAAGCATTCTTCATTCCCTATACTTCCCCAGCTAGCAGGTTCCCTTTAAAAACCCAAAGTGACTCAATGCCTTTGAAACAACCCTCCCAAAACTTTCAGAGGAAGTCACTGTGGGTTTTAAGCTCCAGTGATACTTGCTTTACTTTACTTCATATCATGCATTTCTTATGACATTAAATGCACATTAACTGCTAATTTGTTTATCATCTATCTCCTGGACTATAAACTCCTTGAGGGTGAGTTTTGCTACCACTTTATCCCTAGCACCTGGAAAAAAGAAAGACCTAGTTAAGTTAGTAGGTATGTCACAAGGCCAAGAAGGGTACTGAAAGAACATATGAACAAATTACAACCTAGAAGCTTCTTATTTGGTAAAAAAAAAAAAAAAAAAAGAATATTTCTGGAAACAGTGGGCTAGGAAGGGCCCCTTCAGACTTTGTGCAGGAGCCCTAAACAGATCTCTGCCACCTAGAACTGACTTACAAACACAAAAACCAGAAAACAAATTAGGCTGAGATTAAAAGTCACGGCAGTGAAGGCAAAGCAATCTGCTTTTACTGTACATTATATGGTGTGTAGGCAGACTTCAGGTCAGATGCTTCTCTGTCGACCCACCTCCACCTCCTTCACTTTAACATCCTCCCCAAAATAATGAGAATGAAGATGGTGAAAGAGTACCAGGTGAATTGCCTCTGGGCAAGGAGTGGACGGGAAGCAAAACATGAAACAGCAGAGTGTAGTGCCTTTGTCTTTAATGAAGGGTATTCCTCTGTTTCCAACTAATCGCTGTGCCTCAGCTAAATACCCGACCCCTACTGCATTCATGGGGACCAAACAGTTTGTCCTTGCTGTGACTAGAAATTAGCAGATGCCTGTTTCCCAAGTGTATACTTTGATTCCAAAGTTTCTGTGGGTAATCCAGTGCATCTGCCAGGTTTTTCAGAAAAGGAATGATTTTTCTGTAGTTTCAAAGTTAGGTAATGCCAGTGTCAACCTGTGAAGCCAGCCTAGGGCTTGTGACTCCTCATCAGTACCAAACATTTACTGAGTGCCTACTAGGCACGGTGCTCAGTACAAGGCGGGACAAGCCTAGCAACTAAATTCTCCACACGCCACACCATGTGGCTAACACAGCTACACGTACCACTGATGACAAGGGCTAAAATCATCAGTAGCTCTTGCACAATAGTTTCAATCATTGGTCACTGTCCTGTTTAGGCTCTTTTTTAATGAACTGATAAAGCAATATAGATAATGTAGGTCAGCTATACATAAAAATTAAGTAAAGATAAACCATGTGGGACTATTTTTTAAAAGAATACAACACAAATGTAGTCAATCTCCAAGCTTCTTTACTAGTGACACTAAATTGATAGACAAACAGTGTTATCTCAACACTAAGACTACAGAGTAGGAATGATGGTTCGTAAATCAAGTTCTGCTCTTCTTGGCTCTGCCATCCATGCTCTGCATAAGCCTCCTGTAGCCTTGGCTTCCATTAACTTAAAAAAGGACATGATGTCATCCACTATAAGCATCTCTCAATACTAGGTAAGGACAGAGTAGTGTGCAGTCACCCCCAAGAGAATTCTGATCAAGTACAGCCAAAGACTATAAAAATACAACCTACTGATCGTTCATTACAGAGACACATCAGCTAAAGAAAATGGGAAGAATGTGAGGGGAAAAGTCCAATCTGAAGCCAGAAGCAAGATTCACATAACTATAGCCCTGAGCCTGTGAGAGCTCCGAATCATCCTACCAAGAGCAGCCTCAAGGATGAGGTCAGACCTTCGAGAGGAGCAATTCTGACAAGAGTGAACCTTCCAGATTTATCATATCTCATGGCCCACCAGTCTCAGAACAAAAGTTTAAAGGTGAACCAAGTTTTTCTCTCTCTTTTTAAAATTCTTTTTTAAGTGAATCAAAACAAAAACAAATCTCTGAGCAGAAATCATAAGAGGAATGTAAAATATTCATCACATTTGGGCTGACAAGACTTAAGTGACCGCTGCTGTTACATTTGAAGAAAAAGGAAGAAGCTGCTTTGTCTAAGTGCTTGGGGAGAGCATAAGAAAGTTCCTTCTTGCTGAAGACAAAGGGCCTGCAGTGAGACGCAGTGTAAGTCTCTCAGCCTTGGCAGGGACTGGTCAGTTAATTGGGAAGCAGAGGACGCAAATCATTGTGTGGAGTTTTGTGAAAAGTAATCCTTTGCTACTAATGAGATTAATTATTCTTTAACAATAATATCAATTCATTTATCATCAAGGTAGTTAAACACTCATTTTGTTAGAAGAAATACATTATGTTTGAGGTTCCATATTATCCTTCGGGCTTTGATACAACTGCCTACATAGGGCAGACCAAGATCTTTTAGATAAAGATGAGAACAACTTTGTTAAGTGATTATGGTTTTACTCATGTCCTCTAAAATTATGCTATACAGGAATCTTCTAACAGTCCCATAAAATTCACTGGGCCGAGCAAAGATGCAAAGAAACACAGGCAAAGTTAACATTCTCTGGCTAGTTTTCCCACATCTGAACTTGATTTAAATTTGTGTTGAAGTGACTTCATGTCACTGAATGATTCTCCCTCCTCAGAAGTGACAGGAAAAAGAGGAACAAAATTCTACTTCTCTTTCTTTTGCTCTAATAATTAAATTCTGAAAACTTTAAGTGGCATTCAGTCTAAGAGGCAGTCATGCTCCCCTTAGAAATGGGTCTTCTTACCTCTCAAATTGTTTGGTCATCCATTATGTACCAAGTTCAGACCCATGTGGAGAACACAGAGGTATCAAATCTTCTAGGAGCTTATAGTTAGTTCAAAAACAAAACTAATGCAACATAACAAACTAGAAAGTGGTATAAAATGATACAGAGTATTTGTGTCACAAAACTGTTAAGAGCTGTGGGAACTCAGCCAAGGTCAGACAAGTTAGGGAACATTCATGGAAAAGATATAAAATGAAATGTAGCATTCTAAAAAATAATGACAGATTTATTCCTTGGAAGTCTACTCTGAAAAGGGAATCTGAGGTAAAAAGAGAAAGAAGGCTTGACCTAGCATCAGAACACCTGAAGTCTGATTTTTAATTCCATCGTTGCCTTTAGAACAACCTGGACTTCATAGTGGTTTCAGTCCTTAAAATGAAGATTAAAAGTGATGATAAAGCAGTTGGCCCAATGCCAGACCCATAGGAGACACTCAGTAAATGGTACCTCTTACTATTTAGATATTATGTAGTCTGCTCATTCATCATATTATGAAGAATGATGCTCCATCAGCATCTGATGCTATTGGGGTCCACCAGGCTGAGGCGCAAGGGGTTGCCTTAGGGCCAAAGAGGAGGTGCTTTGCAGGATGCAGTCCCAAAGAACTCATGTTTTCGTAATCCAGCCATGGGTGATAGTAAAGGATAAAGCTTACTGGAGAAAATCCATGTCTCTAGTGCTTAACTTCAGCGACTCTGAAAAGTGAGGTTATCTTTTATCCTAAGTTCTCTGCTGGAAAGGAATCCCTAGTATGAGAAACCCACTTAAGCTTTCCTAAAGAAGCTGTAGTCACCTGAAATAAAAACCAAGTCACTGAATAAAGGATCAAGGAGAGAGAGCAAAAGGCTTAAAAGCTAATCTGGAATCTCCCTGTTTTACCTTGAAAGTCCTACCAGGCTGGAGAGGCACACATATAAAACAAATAGGTGAGACAGATTTTAGGCAGCATGAGCTTAAGTAGCATTTATTATGTCCTAGCCACAGACAATAAAGATTCCCTTTCAGAAACTACTAAATACTTGTTAGGTGTTCAATTTTCAGTTTAATTATACTTTCAATTTAGCTTAACATTTTGGGTGTCAGACACTAAAATGATTTATTTCTGTACTTTTACAGCACACTTATAACCTTGAACTACAATAAATGGCTGACATATAAAGAACCCAAAATAAATGTGAATCCCATGAAATTCCAATAAATGTTGCCTTATAGTTATGAACCACAGATCAGATGAGTCACAAAATCTCTGACAGAATGGAATATACATTTTTGACATGTGAATTTGTGTATAGTGCTATATAGGAAAGAAGAGAGGGAAAGGACTTTAAAGGTTGGTAAAAGTGAAAGTCAAAGTCGCTCAGTCTAGTTGGACTCTTTGCAACTCCATGGAATTCTCCAGGCCAGAGTACTGTAATGGGTAGCCTTTCCCTTCTCCAGGGGATCTTCGCAACCCAGGGATCGAACCCAGGTCTCCTGCATTGCAGGCAGATTCTTTACCAACTGAACCACCAGGGAAGCCCAAGAACACTGGATGGGTAGCCTATCCCTTCTCCAGGGGATTTTCCCAACCCAGGAATAGAACCGCATTGCAGGTGAATTCTTCACCAACTGAGCTATCAGGAAAGACCTTTAGGGTCGATAGTGATTTTATCCTGTGCAACCGGGATTTGAGGATCGTTAAAGGCTTTGTAAACCATCGAGACAAAGGTGTATTGCTTTCCCCCTGTTGCAGCTGAGGTAGCATGCAGATGAGCAAAGGTCACAGAGTTAAGTGGATGGCAGATTTTGGTCAAATATCCCTGTCCATTGAATACATGGCTCCTTCAAAAGTGGCCTGTCTGTTGTTTAAGAATTGGGGTTTTGCTTTTTTTCTTTGTTTTTAGCTGTGAACTTTAAGAGAGTGAACTTTGAAAGTGAGGGAGAGTGAAGTTAGTGCTTTTTTTCAATGACTTAAAAAAAAAAATGACACTGTTTTCAACTACTGCAAGCATGAAATAGTTTGCCTTTCCTCAAAATTCAAATCTTAAAATGAAATAAAATTCAAAAGTAAGATATATATGGTCAGGGCAGAATAGACTGGTCTTCATATAGCGCATGCACAGGTACACCACATAGCCTTTTCTTCAGTTGTGCTACAATTTCTCATGTGGATTCATATAACTAAACGGGGACACTTTTGCCCAAGGACAAAATCCACTGCAAACAGGCCCAGGGCCAAGGGAAGTAAAGTATTAAGTCACTGCTCTCACCTCTAGCAGTTCTATTGCAAACCACTGTAACATCTTGATGGAATTGCCCCTTACTGCACAAGCTAAGTATTCTCTAGAATACATTCATCTTAAAAGAACCCAACTTCTAAGAAGAGAAACCCAACTTCTAAGAGAGAAAATAGGATCAAACTCTGTGTTCATGCTTTCTGTCTTCTCAATGCTCAGAAGTGGCAGAAAAGGGAAATATAACCCAATGCTCTGAATTGTTATGGAAAATTAAACAAGGTTAGATGACCAAAATAATTTTAATTTTTAAAATGTATGCAAGAGGACATGTACAGTCCACAAGAAAAATGGTCATTTATATT
This sequence comes from Budorcas taxicolor, assembly GCF_023091745.1. NCBI lineage: Eukaryota > Metazoa > Chordata > Mammalia > Artiodactyla > Bovidae > Budorcas > Budorcas taxicolor. The sequence goes on along the minus strand of NC_068910.1, from coordinate 108,865,189 downwards.
ACAACAGATTTTAGAATAAAACTTTCCCACCTATCTGTAATTAAAATTTACATGTGGCCCAGATTAATCAAAACATCATGTAGGAGTCAGAAAGCAATCACCTTCTGGAACTATTAATAAGAAAAGTGAGTAAGGTCACATGGAGGATGTTCACTGTGGTTCATGATTCAGTTGTTCAGCAGGCAGTCAGGCCAAGCATCAAGCTTCATCTCCCAACTGCTTTGACCTCCACATACTATTTAATGATATTAAATGTTCCTACTTCCTTTGCCTTCCTTATTTACTGATTTACTAGTAGAGCTAAAAGGGAAAGGGAGAAAGAAGGAAGTTCTCTCGGGATCAAAATGTCTCACATTGTATATTCTTGGGGTTCCTATCTGGCTTGTTTCTCATAGCAAGCTTGTGACTTCAGTAGTCACAATAAAACATAAGCGTCTGTTGTTGTGGTTTCTAAATTTCTGAAGTCTAAATTTCCCACTAACAAGTTAGGAAACGTTTGGTTTCCCAAGCATACCATGTTAGCCGCTGCCTCTGTATAGGCAGCCAGACTGCAGGGAGGTGAAAACCAATGAACTCATCCGCTCTGGCACATGACTGCTCCATGCTTTGGCCTTTTATGTTAAATATGAATGCCAGCGAATTAAGTATGAAAGCCAAATAAAAGAGGAAAACCTTAAAAAAAAAAAAAACTTACAGGAACTAGGGGCTAAAAAAAATTTTTTTTTGGCTCAGAGTAAGATTCAAGAAAGGATTATTCTTTGTGACTTTAAAAAAAAGAGAATAAAAGAAAGAAAAACAACCTACCAAGGAATAAGCTTTAAGAGAAAGGAATTATACTAATCCTCCAAAATAGCAATTTGCAATATATGAATGAAAATAACCTGTGATCTGGGAAGAGAAAAAAGAGATGAAAGAGATTAAAAACAAAATTCTGCAGCTACATCAGAATGCTTTTCTAAAGAATTTATTTCTGTTTTCCTCAATCCACTAAAGGGACATCTGAATATAAATGGATTTTGCAATAGGATAAATACATATAAATATTACTAATAAGATAAAACACATACAACACACATTTAAGGGTATACAGCATTATGCCCTTGAAGTCTGTTTGAGAAAAGGCTGCCCGTTAAAAATATTTTCCGAGAACTTTAAGTTCCTTGAAATGTTCTACGGAAATGGTATTTATGACAAACCCACCTCCTCTAGGGAACATGAGATGTTATTACTGGCAAAGTCACAATTTTTTAAACCATCCAAAAATAATCACGAATTTATGCCAGATGACTAAACGTGTTTTATTATTACAGTGATTAAGGGAATATTTGCTAATGTCTCATGATCAAGCTCAGAGTAGTCTTACAGAGAGCTTATAGAGAATAACAGTGACAAAACGGTAGATTGCAAGTGGTAGGGATTCTCTGTGCCTTTCCTGGGCAGAATATTACAGCACACATATTCACTGAAAGGATGGGACACATGAGATAGCTGTGCATGCATGTTATGGTGGTGGCAAACTGCTTTTCTGTAACATGAGAATAATAATAGCTGCTTCTTATGACTGTTTCCAGAACTAGCATGGTACATGGCATGTAGTAATTGCTCAATAAATGATTAACTGCTTAATCAATGAGCGTAGAGGAAAGGAACTATTAACAGTCATCCCTCAGTATCCAAGTGGAGTGGTTTCAGGACTCCCACAGATACCAAAACCAGCAGATGCTCAAGTCTCTCATATAAAATGGTGTAGTATGCTCAGCCCTCCTTACCTGTGGGTTCTACATCCGCAGATACAGAGGGGGACAGCACCACATGTCTATTGCTTACAGTCATAAAACACTCTAGTTCAAAGGTAGAACAGGTGTTTGTTCAAATATGTAACAAATACTTAATGAGCCAATTACATACTAGGTACTGTTCTTGAGCTAGAAAATACAGCACTGATGAAAACAGACCAGTACTTGAGCTGTCACTGAACACACACACACACACACACACACACACACACACACACACACACTCACACACAGACATCCCCACCTCCCTGCTCACATGAAGTTTACATTCTAGTAGGAAAGAGAGCCAGTGATCAAATAAGTAAAATACAGTAAGCACGCCAGGTGGCACTACAAGAACTGGGGGGAGAGGCCTTCCCTGGGAATGCAGGCAGTACACAAGCCAGAGGCCTGCTGTGTTCAGGGAACAACATGGAAATTGGTATGACTGGAGTAGACCGAGCAAAGGTAGGAGGGGTCAGGGAGTCAATGGGATAGGGACATAGCGCAGGAATGAACACGAAAAGCATGAGACGAGAGAAAGAGGAAACTCCTGTGAGGTCAGTACTCTGTCTGGGCTTTCTAGCATGTAGACTGTTTAGTTGAAAGAGCACATGCTTTGCAGACAGTGACTTTTTATTCTGGCTTGGTTATTTGTGCTATTTGGCAATTATTTAACTTCTCTATATTTTAGTTTTTTGGTCCTTACCCTCATCTGTAAAACAGGAATAATACCTCATAAGGTTGTTTTAAGAATCAACCCACTCCAGTGTTCTTGCCTGGAGAATCCCAGGGACGGGGGAGCCTGGTGGGCTGCCGTCTATGGGGTCACACAGAGTCGGACACGAATGAAGTGACTTAGCAGCAACAGCAAGATCAAGAGGCACAGACTAGACCCTCAATATGCTTGTTTCTTTTTTGCTATAAACTAAATCACACCCTGGATAGCAACTGGGAATTGGAGTCTGTGTTCCAGTACCAGGGCTACTGTAACAATGGCCTTGCATGTTATTTAATCTTTCTGGGCTTCAGTTTCCTAACTAAGAAAATGTAGATGCTACAAACAGACATTATAAAAACAGATATAAATCAGTTAAGCTGTTGTTATAAAATGATAATCAAAAATATTACTATTACAATTTATCCTAATGTTAAAAATTCAAAACTGCAAAAGTATATGACTCCTCTTCCTCTATGTCACTTCATCTCAAAAATCCTACAAATTTTAATTTTTTAAGCATGAAGTTGTAAAGATTTATTTAGTAGCCATGTTGATTTTTATTCCCATATCTTGCCCCTGCTGAAGAACACTGATCTAATAGAAAGATCTCAAAAAAATGTTTAACTGCAAAAATCAAGGTGAAGGATAAATAAGCCATTTTTTGTACAAAAAAGGGTAGATAAGAATCTTTATTTGTATTTTCTTTGTTTACTCATAAAGACACTATAGAAGTACATGTAAGAAGCTAGTATCAGTGGTTGGAGAAGGCAGTGGCACCCCACTCCAGTACTCTTGCCTGGAAAATCCCATGGACTGAGGAACCTGGTAGGCTGCAGTCCATGGGGTCGCTAAGAGTCAGACACGACTGAGCGACTTCACTTTCAATTTTCACTTTCATGCATTGGAGAAGGAAATGGCAACCCACTCCAGTATTCTTGCCTGGAGAATCCCAGGGACGGGGGAGCCTGGTGGGCTGCCGTCAATGGGGTCGCACAGAGTCAAACACGACTGAAGCGACTTAGCAGCAGCAGCAGCAGTATCAGTGGTTATAAGTTGGGGAAGAGGAACTGGCAGATGAAGGATGAGGTGGGATCCTATACCTTTTAATATACATATTTTGAAATGTATTTAATACATTTAGGAATGCTAATCTAAAATCCCAAGACTGAAGTTCAGACTTGTGAAGAGTTAAGACTGAGCAAAGAAAACTTTTAAATTACAAAGCTAAGTATACAACAGTATGAAAACCTCAAATGACCTCTTTCTCAGATAATCTGGGTATCCTTCAACCTGTTTGTACTTTTTTTTAATGAAATGCTCAAAAAGAATTTAAAATATCATCAATAGTCTTCTTCACAGTTTCCACTATGAAAACTAAACCCGGCAGTAGCACATACAGGAAAAGGTCTGTCAGCCCACCCCACCGCTGAGTCCCCAAGTGGACAAGTCTTGGAGCGTATTATCTCAGCAGAGAAGGTGCACTGCACATTTACACTCAAGAAACAACAAACAGGAGAAACCGGAACAGAGCATCCGAGAGGCTTTGGGAGAATCAGCCGTTAGCATCCATTGTGGTATGCTGGCATGTCACTGGATAACGCACATTCAAAGTATCGTACTGTTCCCAGAAGGGAGAAGAGCTTGTGGTTTAGGCCTGTGAACAAAAGAGAAATGGAAAATACTGATCCTAAATATATTTCAGCAGCAAATAGTGAAGTTATGAATGTTAGATCTCTTTGTTGTCTCTGACATTCCTAAGTTTAAAAAAAAAAAAAATCACCTGTGCCCTAAAATGACATTCCTAAGTTTTCAAAAAAAAGTCACCTGTGCCCTAAAATGGTGGTTACCAGAGGCAGCTTCCCCCTGCCCCCGGATGTCCTTCGCTGCTGTCATCATCATCGGTTCAGCTTCCTACTGTAGCAATAATTGATACATACATTGTGCCAGGCAGTATGCTAGGTGCTTTTGTGTAGATCGTTTTACTTAATCCTTAGAACAGCACTGTTATGAGGGAGGTTCCAATATTATCTCTATCCCACAGATGAAGAAAATGAGACCTGTAGAAGTTAAACTGCTTGCTCCGTCACACTGGGTAGAAGTGGGGAAACCAAGACTCAGCTTTGAAGATTGAACTCCAAAATCTCAATTTCTCCCCCAGCACTATCCTGCCTCCCACAGGATTCCACTGCCTCTTCCCCGTTGGTGCATCAGTCCTGGGGGGTGTACTGGCTCCCTGTCAGTCACTCTGCCTGCCCCTTGCCCTTAGCCACCTGCACTGCTTGCTGCCATCTGCTGCTGTAGGGAATAGGCAGCAGAGAGGACATCATTCCCATCCTAAAACAGGCTACTACCATCATGGAGCCAGTAAATAAGATACAGAAGAACACAGATCACAGAGGGTACCCACAGAGAGGGGAGGAAGAAATGAAAGAATGAGAAATAGTCAGTGTTAGGAACGTGGGGACAAGCCAATATCACCATTATCATCAACTTAAAGATGGCTCTGCATGCTATCTACCAGGCAAGGTGCTCTCGGGAATATAGATGCATAGTTGTATCTGTGACAGTCCAAGGCATCATATGCTGGGTGACTTTTTTACATGCTTCCTCTAGAAAAGAAAAAGGCAGCCAGGGAAGGCACCATGGCTGTGGGAGCCCCAGGCAGGCCTTGATGGATCAGGGAGATGAAACTTTCAGTTGGCCAAGAACCTGAAGTCTCAATCTGTTAAAAGACAGGCTAGTTTGCTTTTTCCTCCCTAAGCTTTTTAGTGTAGCAATCAAAATGGAAAGTCTGGAGAAGAAAAAAAAGTTAAAATATTGACCTGAGGAACTGCTTTCAAATAATTAAGGACCACATGCAAAGTGGTGGGGCAGGAGGACATGAAAAGTGAATAGGCTCTTTAGTGCATACTCAAAGTAATTGTTTTTTAAAGTTTCTTCTTGATGGCTGTAATATATTCAAAGCAAAGGAAAAAAAAATCCTTTTCAGCAAATGGCAAAAAGAAAAATTCATCTGAGAAGATATTTTTCAATATGAAAAAGTAAAATGGGTGCTAAGGAAGCACAAACTTACTGGTATTCAATGAACATCCATCATGCGATAGTTCTTTATAGAAAGTAACTTAACTGACAATACAGCACTGAAGAAGTAACAACATATAATTCAGGCTCTAAGTAATTATCCTGGTACACATTTGCACAGGCTGTCCTTATTGTAACTCCCTTGTTAGTTTCCATTTCCTCCCCTGGCCCTAGACTGAGAACCTTTTTAAGTCTCCACCCGGCCCTTTGATTGGAGGGTGCAATGTCTCCTAGACTAGATTCCACCGTCTCAAAATGAAAATATTCTTCTCAAGTTTTGTGCTGGTGAGCTCTTAGACTGATCTTTTTCTGCTTCTGAAACTTTGCCTTTCAGTAGTTTTTCTTTCTAGGAGATTCTTTGTTTCCATTTCTTTAAAGATTTTCTCCCAATACTGGTCCTTTTGCTCAATCTGAGGATTTTATAAACTCCTCTTAGGATCCTGTTTCTCTGCTAAAAGCTCCTTAACCTCCTGATAATTAGTAGGTCGTTCGACTATTTGTGTCTTATTAATTCACTTCCTATGACCCTTGGGGAGCCAAACAAGATTGTTCAGATGATGAAAAGTCCTGACTCACCGCACCCTATTTTTACTTTATATTTCTCTGACACCAACTAAAGCCTTCTGTATCACTTCTTGCTGCAATTCTTGTTTCACAGTGAAGGAAAATAGCAACCCAGTTTCCTGGATCTGGACCCATTTATGGTGTCTCTAAGTGATCTCAATGATGATGACAGTATCTTCAGTAATAAGGACATAAAGCAGACACAGATTTATACTCATACAGACGTTTTGGCTAGCAGACGCCAAAAAACGTGTTACTGTTCTTCTGTATCTTGCTGACCAAGTCAAATGAATCAAGCGTTACATTATGACTATGGTATGCTGGAGCTGTAATTTTTTTTAAAAAAACCTTTGACTTCTGAGAGAAATAAAAGGAAGCAGCATACATAGAATAAAAAAGACTAGTCATAGCTATTTTTATGAGTGCTCCTAAAAATTAGACTAAACAGTGAAAAGTCCCATTGAAAAAGCAGAGAGTAGAGCAAGGAAACAAATTACTGGTTAATTACCAAGAACCTATCTCAACCTAAGGAAGCTTTCTAACACATTCCATGTAATTACTCTAAACTGCTTAGAATTCTGTGGTTATTGAACCATAAACCCAGCTGCTATCAATACAATGCAACAATTAAAAATATATTGGGTAAAAACTGCTAAGAGATATAGGGGGTTATCATCATAATCAGACTATCAAAGTCTAGCCCTGAGAGCAGACATAAAAGTGAATAAAGCAGAGTAAGTAGTTTCTTATTAGTTAACATGTTAAACCAAGAAGAAAAAGTAATGTATTAAACTAGCATGGAAAGAATGAAAGCAGATATAGGAATTGAGAGCCATCAAGGTGAGGTTACACAGTTAGGTCTAGGCATGAGAGATATACTATTTTTTATATCTTCAGAAGAGACCAAACAAGATTTGGTACCATCACACTATTTGGTTGTTGATGGGCAACTATTTTAAATTCTGACTACAGTGATGTCTGCAAATATACAGGCAGTTTTTAACAGAAAAAAGGTAAACTGACAAATAACAGGCACAGTACTTTGCATATAGTAGTTGCTCACTATAGTGATATAATGAAAGTCTGAAATGAATTAACTGTCAGCTGACCTGCACAGCACTGAGGATGAACCCATTTAAGAACCAGGTCATTCAGTGGTTTCCATGCCCTTATTTCAAATTGTGGTTTCAAACAAAACATGATGTCTTATGGAGAGAGCTTTGTCATTTAGGATTTTTCTAAGAACTGGGAAAGAGGTATTTTCTGAAGGAAGGGAATCTTCCACATAGCTGTTACGGGTAGCAATTAGTTTAATTAATGACATAAACATTGAAGCAGTGACTAGGCCAGTGAGTCTGGGGACTTCATCAGTGTGTTATGAAGCGAAGGGCTCACTCAGTAACAGCCTGCAGAAGTGACAGCCTAAACCAAAGACTTCTCCAGAGAAAGAACCACTTGCCATTTATGCTTCAACCACCTATCCTCAAGGTGAAGAGTGATTCTCAAAGGCTGGCCCCTTTCAGGAGGTCTATGAGGTTAAAGCTGTCTTCACAGTAACACTAGCTTTTTCACTCAATCCCTCACAAGGAGTTTTTCAGAGATGTGACGTGTGCTGATGTCATTGCTCTGACAGCTGATGGGATGTATGAAACAGCTCTGAGAATCCAGCTGCCTTCAATTAAGCCAGGTATTAGAGTTTGTAGAAATACAAACAACACAGCCCTTTCCACCAAGTTTTGGCATTATAAAAAGTGATTTTTCATTAAAAAAATACGTTATTTATGTTTACTATTTTAATGAATAAATATATAAATATTTTAAAATATCTTGGTCTGAATTTCTAATACTATAAATATTGGTAGACATAACCCACACAGTCAAAAGCTCTTCAGAGTCCTCAATTATTTTTTAAGAGTGTAAAGGAGTCATGAGACCAAGAAGTTTTAAGAACAGCTGCTATGGAGACTTTACTGAGTTGCACTGAAATTATCTGCTCATCTTTCCCAAGAGCCTACAAACTCTGGAGAACAGGAGTCTCCCCTCTTCATCTCAGTATAGCCCGGTAATATATTCCTTTCTTGTTTGCAAATTAAATGAACAAAAGTGTTGCTATATTCATAACATCAAAAACTTTAAATCTCAGGTCCACACAGTATATTTGTCTCCTGAAAGATGACACATGAGAAGCTAAGCTGACTCTGAAGTTGTCCACTACTTGTAGGTTGGTTTCTGCAGCTACCAGAAACAACACAATGCCACGAATGGCTTGTGAAACTGGTTTCTTTGGTCAGTAATCATGCTAAGCTTATTTATATGGGCTGGTTGTCTGAAAAATTAGGAAAGAATCTGGAAAAGCAGAACCAGAATTGGTGTGTTAGGGTGGTCAGATCAGAGATGAATATCTCCTTTTCAGTTTCATTTGTTTGCTGACGTAATGTTGTTTGTGTAGTAAACAAACATACTTGTCCAGTAGAGCTCTAGCTCTGAGGAAACAATAAAAAGGACCACTCCTTTGTTTGCAGAGATGAAGTTATCAAAGAAGAGTGAGGGGCTAGGATGTGGACGGTAGCAACCATCTCCCTTCTCAAACAAGCAAGCACATACAGTTCTAATACATGGTTCTGAAGAAGGAAGAGAAGATATTCCAACAGTCTCGATTCTTTCCAGAGGCCACTGTACTTAACCAATTATACCTAATTTTCTTAAATACCTAAAACTATGCTCATGGTAAGCACCAGAGCACCTTCTTTTAAAAATGAATAAAATTAGTTAGGATAATAGTACAGTATTTTCCACAGGAAAATGTTCATTCATTCATTTAAAAAACCATTCATTTGGTACCTTCTACATGTAAGGGCTTTGTTTGCAGTAGACACTATAGAAGACACAAATGAATCAATGAGACATATGTCCTGTGCTTAAGAAGCTTATATTTTAGAGTGTTGATTGTAATATACATAAATAAAAATAAGTGGTGAGAATTATATATATATCATTATGGGTATGACTGGCATTTAGACACACCATCTGTTTCCTATGTCTTATATGATGCAATTACTAAAGTCTTACATAGAGGAGATAAAATACAGTCATACATGTGTGCTGACATGAGTGTATGTAAATAAAAACTGCAAAGATGCTCTGAATGTACAATTTATAATAAGGAGCCAGCATTTTGGTTACAAAGAACACTCAAGATGACAGATGTGATTATTTTTGAAAAAACAAGGAGCTGGTGTTGCACATAATAATAGTGATAAACCGCAGTAAATTATAATAGTTCTGAGCCATAATAGAAACTCTAAAGAACTGCCATAAGCCACTGCTGTTAACCAGTTTGGATTTAACTACCTCGCATTTATGTCCGTAAAAGCAGCTTCTACAACCTGTTTTTACTGGACAAGATTCAGGGACTGTTCCTATAATCTTGTGTCAGTCCTTCAACATGAATATGAGTACTCCAAGACAAGATTCTTCAAACTGGAGTACATATACTCTTGAGCACACACAAGCATGGAGAACTTGAAGGGAATTGGTATCTATAGCTGCAGTTCTCACACATGCTTTCCAAGACTGACCTGCCAGGAAAAAAAAAAAAGCTTGTGCTCTAAAAGCTTCCTTTTCAAAAAAGTCATACTTAATTGAATCTCACCAAATGCATTTTCCTGGGTTGGAAACCCCTCTATGGTACAGATGTAGGGACAACTCTAGGAACACTTACTTCTTATATAGTCCCATGAGAGCAGAGCATCAGCAGCTTCAGAACCAACCACTGGATGGAAATACACAAATAACAGTACCTGTTATTTCATCTGGGCCTCATCTCTTTTAGAAGTGAAGTGGCTGCCAGAGGGATGTGTATTTACACATTGGCTTAAGTTGGAAAAAAAGAGCCAGACTTTTCCTGAACGTCTGTTTTGGCTGACTGGTTTGCCAATGATGACTTTTAGATTATATGGCAGATGTTAATATGTATCTTCTGCAGTTATTTAAACCCTGAATACAAAATTCCAGATTCCAGTGAAGTGGTACTTAGTTAAAAAAAAATTATTTTAGAACAGATTATCAAAAGAGAAGTTAAGAAAACCCCATTTAAAATAGCACCAAAATGAATAAAATACTTAGGAGTAAGTTTAATAACCAAGAAGGTAAAAGATCTGTATATTAAAAACTGTAAGACATTGATGAAATAAAATGAAGAAGACACAGAAAAATGGACTGATGTTCCATGTTCAGGGACTGGAAGAAAATATTGTTAAAATGTCCATATACCCAAATTATGAAAAGATTCAATGTAATTCCTATCAAAATTACAATGTATTTTTTCACAGAAATGGAAAAATCAATTTTAAAATGTATATGGAACCAAAAAGATGTTGAATAGCCAAAGCAGTCTTGAGAAAGAACAAAGCTGGAGGCATCACATGTCCTGATTTCAAAGTATACCAGAAGGCTATAATAATGACAACAGTTGGTATTAGCATAAAAAAAAGACACAAGGGACCAGTGAAGTACAAAAGAGAGCCCAGACATAAACCCATCAATATATGGTCAATTAATCTTCAACAAAGGAGCCTAGAATATACAAGGAGAAAACGATAGTCTCTTCAATAACAGGGGCTGGAAAAACAGGACATGCACATGCAGAAGAATGAAATTGGACTCCTATCTTACATTACACACAAAAATAAACTCAAAACGGATTAAAGATTTGAACCTAAAACCCGAAACTAACATTCCTAGAAAAAAATACAGGGGATGAGCTCCCTGATACTGTTCTTGACAATGAGTTTTTAAACTTGATACCAAAAGCAAAGGTAACATAAGCAAAAATAAGCAGATGGGATTACATCAGACTGAAAAGCTTCTCACAGCAGAGGAAACAACATAATGAAAAGGTAACTTATGGAATGAGAGAAGATATTTGCAAACCACATATATATGTGACAAGGGGTTAATATCCAAAATATACAAACTCATACAATAGCAGAAAATCCAAATAACCCAATTAAAAAATGGGCAATGAACCCAAATAGACATTTTTCTAAAAAAGATACACAAAGAAGCAGGTGTATGAAAAAGTACTCATCGTTACTAATCATTAGGGACATGCAGAACCACCATGATGAGATATCATCTCACATCTGTGAGGATGTCTTTATCAAAAAAGCAAGAGATGGATGTGGAGAAAAGGGAACATTTCTTGTACGCTGTAGATGAGAATGTAAACTGGCACAGTCACTATAGAAAACATTATGAAGGTGTTTCAAGAAATTAAAAACAAATTACCATGCGATCCTTTGGTATATACCTGAACAAAAATAAATCTATCTTGAAGAGATATCTACAACTATGTTCACTGCAGCATTACTCATTATTCATTCTAGCCAAGGTATGGAAACAGCCTAAGTGTCTGACAACGAATGAGTGGATAAGGAAAAGGTGGCATGTATTTGTGTTTAAATACAAATGTATTTTACATATATAAATATGCAAATACTTTACATATGTAAATGTATGTGTAAAGTACATTTTATAAAATGTATATAAATGTATAACATTAGTGGATGCATGTTACATATGATACACTATATAACATATCTACAGTACATATATACATTTATATATGTGTATACAGACATATATATGGTGGAATATTATTCAGCCTTTAAAAAAGAAGCAAGTCCTGACATTTGTGATAACATGGATGAACCTAAAGGGCATTATGCTAAGTGAAATAAGCCAGGCAGAGAAAGACAAACGGCACATGGAACTGCTTAAATGTGGAATCTAAAAACAAGTTGAACTCAGACAGTAGAATGGTGGCTGCCAGGGACTGAGGGAATGGGGGGAAATAGGAAAGAGCTGGTAAAACTACAGTTACAAGATGAATAAGGCCTGAGGTTACAATGTATAACATGTGACTACAGTTAATAATACCATATTTTATAATTGAAATTTGCTAAGGGAGTAGAACCTAAGTGTTTTTACATACACAGAAGGTGAATTGAATATGTGAGGTAATGGAACTACTGGTGGGAATCCTTCCATAATTCATATATATATCACCACATTGCATGCTTTAAATATATCTTTCAATTATACTTCAGTAAGTAAAAAAGATAGCATTTGCTAAAAGAAAGTGCTATAATTCGGCTTCCCTGGTGGCTCTCAGTGGTAAAGAATCCACCTGCCAATGCAAGAGACACAGGTTTGATCCTTGGGTCAGGAAGGTCCCTTGGAGAAGGAAATGGCAACTCACTCCAGTATCAGTCCATAGGGTCGCAAAAGAGTTATACAGAACTTAGCAACTTAACAACAAGATAATTATTCTTTACAAGAACAAATTAAGTGAACATAATAGAAAATTATTTTAGGAGCTATAAGAGCAAACATTTGAAAACCACTGCTCTGTGAGATATGAACTAAAAAGAATGTAAGCACGATGATAAATGAGAATTTTTATTTAGGCTGGTAAGTTTCTCTAATACACAGAATGTCCCTTGAGAAAGACACCAGATGAGGACCAGGTCCATGAAACAGTTGGTGTTCCTGTTAGAGAGGCAGTGTGGTTGGGGAAAGAGAACAGGCTTTGCCCCTTCCTGATCTTTCTGACTCTCCATTTTCATTTTCTCTGTAAAACAGAATAATCTCAAACCCTACAGGCTTACCATGAGAATCAGAACCAACAGCTATAGTTAAAGACTTAGCCCAGTGCTTGGCAGCACGTCACCAGCCCTAAAAGGTAACCATTATACAGTCTCATACATTTTAGTCTTTGGGTTGAAACTAAAGTTATTTACTGCCTTTTTAAAGGAGAAAATTTAGTTACTAACTCAAACACTTCTGATACGCATTTTAAGTCATTTTTCCAGTAATAACAACAGATTTTAGATTAGTCATTAGTTCTGCTGGATGTTCTCTGTGAGGAAAATGGATGGCCCTGTAGGTCAGGAATACAGGCTATACCCACCCACAGTTTGGGATATTACTAATAATGAACAATTAGGTAAGTTAATATTCAGCCAGAATACCATTACTACAAAACATCTGACACATAAATAGTAAAGTCTTCGTCCTGACATCACCTGGGAACTTGTTATAATGCGAATGTTGAGGTCCACTCTTGGCCTTCAGAATTGGAATTCACCATTTAACAAGATTCCCACGTGATTCAATTGAACGTTAAACTGTGAGAAGCACAGGTAAAGCGAAGATGCCGCCATCAGGTGTAATGCGGGTGGGAAAGCTGAGTAAGGCAGGACCATAAAGAGCCTAACTTCTAATGACAGACTGATAGATACACATGTCTATAAACACACAATACATACACAGGTGTAGATCACAGTGGTTTTCAATGGGGGGTGGTTCTGCACCCCGGAAGACATTGGGCAGTGTCTGGAGATATTCTTGGTTGTCACAACTGGTGAGATGCTCTGGGTGGGCGTCTACTGGGCAGAGACCAAGGACGCTGCTAAAACATATTACAAGGGCCCCCACCATAAAGAATCAGTTGGCCCAAAATATCAGTAGTGCTGAAGATAAAGAACCCCTAGCATAGATTATACAAACCTACCAACTGGAAAAGGCACTAAGGCATATTAATTGGAACTATTCATGGGAGAAGGAGCAATAATTTGACCTCACAGTTCTGATGGAAGAATTTCATATCTGGATATCTCAAGATCTGTGCTGCTTTCAAGATTATAAGTATCCTGATTAAAAGCTCTCAGATTTACTTACCTGCTGTTACTAGTAAAACCAGAGTCAATGATAACCTTGTTACATATAAAATCAGTCAGCTTCAATACCTAAAACCCGTTAACATGCAAAGAAAGATAAAGGAAACAAAACTATTACTGTTTGGTTTAAATCCCAAGGAAGAAAGCTGCCTCAGGGGACCCTCAATTGCTAAATTGTGACAGCAAAACTTCTCCTTACATGAACTAATTTGTCTGTGAAACCTGAATAGATGTGAGGCTATTTATTATATTAATTACTCCACTTAGTGTACCTATTCACATAGCTCACTATGGAAGTATTGCAAGATTTGCTTAGGAGATGGTGCCACAGACCTTACTGGAGCTATTATATAATATGTGGTAGATGCTCCTTACTGCCTTTCTAAAATTGGAAAACTCTAGAATTTTGGAAACATTTGGCTTCAAAAGTTTTAGATAAGTGATTGTTAACCTGAAATGACTAACATGCAGTCAATAGCTTTCTTGTTTAGGGCACTACACACAACAGGTCGGGCTTGCAGCTTGAAATCTTGTAAGACTAGTAACTTTCCAAAGAAACACCTTTCTTCAAGACTATAAACCTCAAACTTTATCCTTCAAAATGCTTCTGGCAAGAAATAGTGAATGATTCAGGATAAACCCATTCACCATACCAGAAAAGCTGATTCCAATTCAGTAGCATGACTGGTGTCTCTGTCTCTTTCTGTCTCTCTCTCACACATATACACATCCCTGCAATGTGTAATAGCACAATGTGTAGCAAGCACCCAGCTGGCCCCGGGATTGATCCATCAGGGCCTCCCTCCTATCATGGTTTCTGCTGGTTGATGGTTGGGGGTGTAACTCTTTCTGCATATAAATTCCTATCTTCTTCCCTGAAAGGCTTTACCAGACTACCTAAGGTGTGCTCATGGGACTGGCCCAGGGAAATAGCAGGTTGTTAAGAAACAAGTAGTAAGGAAATGCTGAGGCATATGTATTCAAATTGTCACTTTTACGTGTCTAACCATGTAAAATGGAGCTTGGAAACTGATGGGGATACCAGCCGATTTTCAGAAACTACAGAAAAAGCTAAATGAACTTGCACCATGCTGAAAAAGATGCATCATGCTTGCTCCAAGAAAACACTGAACACAGTGGAAACAACTGAAATGTCTTTAAACTCTTTTTTGCCAGTTTTGGCAATGCCAGGATCCACTGATGACCATTCAATTTTAATGCTCTTTTCATCATACTCCAAACAATCTTCCCTTCCTCATATCCTAAGAAAACATACCTTCTTCTCATGAAAATGAAATAGCACATGGCATTGTTTAATAAGCTGAAAAGAAATCCTGAAAAGCTTTTGTGAAACTATTCTCTAATAAAATTCTAAGAACTGTGATGTAGAGAGGGGAAAATATTTCACTGCAGTATTGTTAAATACCATCCTAATGCTCATGTGGGAGGAAGAAGCACTTTGCCAGTTTCTGTAACGACTTCATCACTGGCACAGTTTACCATGGACTCTGCCACTGAGTTGTGAAGCCCCACTGCCTTTTCAGGATGCACTATGCTTCTCTTCTCAGGTTCCCATGTGTATCAAATGGGAATGGGGCAGGGCCAGAAGCCCTGGGCAAGCCTGCCAAGAGTGTGGATTAGATCATCAACCAACCCACCCCAGCTTCCTCAGAAGTGCACAGGCCACAACCCTTGGGCCAGCCAGTCAGGTTCTCAAAACAGGAAAAACTAAAAGTGGATCCTCCCCATAAAAAAGTTTGAAAGTTCTTACATCATACAATTATTTTAAACACACTGCCTCTTGCGTAGTGTAATTACAGAAGAGCAGATTCGAATCTCAAAAAGGACTCTATTTCCAAGAATACCCCAAGTTAATTTCCCTGTACAATGTCCTCTCACATACTTAAATAATTTTTAAAGGAAAGTTCTGTGGCAAGGATTAAAGACTTGCGTTGGATAATTAACTCATTCCTAGTAGATAAGATACGCTAAAACTCTCTATGCTTCATCAAGAAAACAAATATTTACAACTTTTCACCCATGACAAGTCCTTCAGTTAAATTCTTCAGGGATTCCATCCTATTTTAGCTTCTGTATAACAATACTGCAAAGCTGTAATTACATCCTCTATAATCGGCCATTCCCGGTGTAATTAGGAGTGCCACAAATTTAAAACTGTGACCTCAATACTGAGGGAAAAAGTGTGTGGAAGAGAGAGTTTATACTGCATGCAATATGTCTTCCATGTTTTGTTGACAAATTTAAAACATGAAAAAAAAATAACATGTTATCAAAGTCATCATTCAAAGGACTTATGATTCAAAAGGGTTCCTGATAAAGAGTTTTTCCTCCATCATTTCTAATATCTGACACTCATAAAGCTCTTTTGTATAAAATCCCATGCTCTTCCCATATGTTATGAAAAGTCTAAACCCCTTCAGGTATTTGTCAGTTCCTCTCATTCAACTACCATCCACTGTAGGAATAAAGATAGATGTGCATGGATTCCTGACACAACGTCAGGCTAGTGTAAGCCAAGTTTAAACTGGCAAATAGGTCCATTAGTAAAGTGCCTAACTTATAAGCAATGTGAATAAATTTAATCTTAAGAATAAGGAAGCTGATCAAACATTAGTAATCACATAATGTTTCAAGCAAACCATTTGATAAATACAATAATAACCACATTAATAAAACAGATCAACAGCAACAAAACTTCTCAAATGCTTATGGGTCAGCACTGTGAGAATCTTAGATAAATTATCTCATTTAGTTTTCACAAATGGCCCCTGGATAATAAAGTTATCACCTCCAGTTTTCACAGAGGAAACTGAAGCCCAGGGGATGTTAAGTAACTGACCAAGTTAATTAGTTGGTAAGAGTAGGTAGGGCCAGTCTTGAAGCTTGGTCCGAGTCTCAAGCTTGTGCTTGTTTTTACAATCTTCAGGCTATAATGTCTATTGATTATATATTACACAAGCAATTTAAACCAAACATTCTTGTCCTTACTCTTTCACCAAGGCTCCTGGTGAACTAAAACTGTTAACAATCAATGAGGGGTGGGAAGAAAGCAGGAAGTGGAAAAAAAAGCAAGATTCCCCACCTCCATCAAATTCAGGAACTCCTTTCCATTATGGTATGAGTTGATACTGTCTAAATTACATACATGTTTACTCACAGCCCATAAGTTACTAAACCACCAGTTACAAAACAGAATGCACTCTTGTATTTTTCAGATTAAAAAGGCTGATTGACCAAGAAACTGAGTCCCAGGAGAAGAAGGAGCAAGAAAAAGAGAAGAGGGTCACCGCCCTGAAAGAGGAGCTGACCAAACTGAAATCTTTTGCTTTGATGGTGGTGGACGAACAACAAAGGCTGACGGCACAGCTTGCCCTTCAAAGACAGAAAATCCAGGACCTAACCACAAGGGCAAAGGAAACACATGCTAAACTAGCCCTTGCTGAAGCCAGAGCTCAGGAAGAGGAACAGAAGGCAACCAGACTAGAAAACGAACTGCAAACGCAGACCACAAAATTTCACCAGAACCAAGAAACAATCATGGCAAAGCTCACCAATGAGGACAGCCAAAATCGCCAGCTTCGACAAAAGCTGGCAGCACTCAGCCGGCAAATTGATGAGTTAGAAGAGACAAACAGGTCTTTACGAAAAGCAGAAGAAGAGCTGCAAGATATTAAAGAAAAAATTAACAAGGGAGAATATGGAAACTCTAGTATCATGACTGAGGTAGAGGAGCTCAGGAAACGTGTGCTAGAAATGGAAGGGAAGGATGAAGAGCTCATAAAAATGGAGGAGCAGTGCAGAGATCTCAATAAGAGGCTAGAAAAGGAAACATCACAGAGTAAAGACTTTAAACTTGAGGTTGAAAAACTCAATAAAAGGATTATGGCTCTGGAAAAATTAGAAGATGCTTTCAGCAAAAGCAAACAAGAATGCTACTCGCTGAAATGCAATTTAGAAAAAGAAAGGATGACCACAAAGCAACTGTCTCAGGAACTAGAGAGTTTAAAGATAAGGATCAAAGAGCTAGAAACCATTGAAAGTCGTCTGGAAAAGACAGAATTCACCTTAAAAGAGGATTTAACTAAACTGAAAACATTAACTGTGATGCTAGTAGATGAACGGAAAACAATGAGTGAAAAATTAAAGCAAACTGAAGATAAGTTACAAGCTGCTGCTTCTCAGCTTCAAGTGGAGCAAAATAAAGTGACAGCAGTTACGGAGAAGTTGATTGAGGAAACTAAAAGGGCACTGAAGTCCAAAACTGATGTGGAAGAAAAAATGTACAGTGTAACCAAAGAGAGAGACGATCTAAAAAGCAAACTGAAAGCAGAGGAAGAGAAAGGAAATGATCTCCTGTCCAAGGTTAATGTGTTGAAAAATAGGCTTCAATCCTTGGAAGCAATTGAGAAAGATTTCCTAAAAAACAAATTAAATCAGGATTCTGGTAAATCCACAACAGCATTACACCAAGAGAACAATAAGATTAAAGAGCTTTCTCAAGAAGTGGAGAGACTGAAACTGAAGTTAAAGGATATGAAAGCCATCGAGGATGACCTCATGAAAACTGAAGATGAGTATGAGACGCTGGAACGAAGGTATGCTAATGAACGCGACAAAGCTCAGTTTTTATCTGAAGAGCTGGAGCATGTTAAAATGGAACTTGCCAAGTACAAGTTGGCAGAAAAGACAGAGTCCAGCCACGAACAATGGCTTTTCAAAAGGCTTCAAGAAGAAGAAGCTAAGTCAGGTCACCTCTCAAGAGAAGTGGATGCACTGAAAGAGAAAATTCACGAATACATGGCAACTGAGGACCTGATATGTCACCTCCAGGGAGATCATTCGGTTCTGCAAAAGAAACTCAGTCAACAAGAGAACAGGAACAGAGATTTAGGAAGAGAGATTGAAAACCTCACTAAAGAGTTAGAGCGGTACCGTCACTTCAGTAAGAGCCTCCGGCCCAATCTCAATGGAAGAAGAATCTCTGACCCTCAAGTGTTTTCTAAAGAAGTTCAAACAGAAACAGCAGACAATGAGCCACCTGATTATAAGAGTCTCATTCCTCTGGAACGAGCAGTCATCAATGGTCAGTTATATGAGGAGAGTGAGGACCAGGACGAGGACCCTAATGATGAGGAGTCTGTGCTTTCCTTCAAATGCAACTCATCTACTCCCTGTCCTGTTAACAGGAAGCTCTGGATTCCTTGGATGAAGTCCAAGGAGGGCCATCCTCAGAATGGCAAAATACAGACTAAACCCAATGGCAACTTCATGCAACCTGGAGATTTAGTGCTAAGCCACATACCTGGGCAACCACTTCATATAAAGGTTACTCCAGACCATGTCCAAAACACAGCCACTCTTGAAATCACAAGTCCAACCACAGAGAGTCCTCACTCTTACACAAGCACTGCAGTGATACCAAACTGTGGCACCCCAAAGCAAAGGATCACCATCCTCCAAAATGCCTCCATAACACCAGTGAAATCAAAAACCTCTGCTGAAGGCCTGATGAATTTAGAGCAAGGCATGTCCCCAATTACCATGGCAACCTTTGCCAGGGCACAGACCCCAGAGTCCTGTGGTTCCATAACTCCAGAAAGGACAATGTCACCTATTCAGGTTTTGGCTGTTACTGGTTCAGCTAGCTCCCCTGAGCAGGGACGCTCTCCCGAGCCGATAGAAATCAGTGCCAAGCACGCAATTTTCAGAGTCTCCCCTGACCGGCAATCATCATGGCAGTTTCAACGTTCAAACAGTAACAGTTCAAGTGTGATAACTACTGAGGATAATAAAATCCACATTCACTTAGGAAGTCCTTACATGCAAGCTATAGCCAGCCCCGTGAGACCTGCCAGCCCTTCAGCACCACTGCAGGATAACAGAACTCAAGGCTTAACTAACGGGGCACTAAACAAAACAGCCAATAAAGTCACCAGCAGTATTACTATCACACCAACAGCCACACCTCTTCCTCGACAATCACAAATTACAGTAAGTAATATATATAACTGACGACCCTTCCTTATCCGGTTTATACTGATATTATTGCAAGGAACTCAGTCCTTTTTAATTATCCCTCCACATGCCCCCAAAGACTGACTGAACTTGTACTTTGGGAAGGTTTATGCATGAACTATCCAAGAATATCTGAAACTAACTAAGTGTTGCCTGCATAGTCATATCAAGTGTGCACTTACTGTATATCTTTTCATTTACATACCCTGTATGGAAAATATTTAGTCTGCACTTGTTTAAATACATCTTTATGTATTTCATTTTCCATAACTCACATTAATTTGACTGCAACTTGTCTCGGTGAAATACTTTAACATTATAAAGCAGTAAATAATGTTATTTTTACCACTGCTTGCTGAATTTTCTTTTGGTCATTCTGTGTTTTTTTTTTTTTTTTGCATGTGTAATAGAATTTTATTTCCTGTTCATAATGTCTGTTAATTCATTAAAAACAAACAGGATCTATTTCCCATTTATAGTCAACTTCTGATCACATATTAGAGAAGGAAGTAGTTGAAATAAATACAATTTTATGGCTCTTTGATTTCAAGGTGAACTACAAGATCTCACAGGAGCAAACTTGACTTCATGCTTGAGATGTATCCTAATATTACTGGTGCCCAGCACAGTATTTAGCACATATTAGGAATTTAGGAACTTAATAAAATGTTTACTCATAATCGCTGAATAAAATAATATTAATTTGCTTCTGTGAGCATGTATGAGCTGAGGCATGTCAGGTGAAAGTAAGACGTATGTTAGGAAGCCAGAAAAAGCACATTTGGAAATACAAGTTACCTTGACAATCAAGAGTTGACTGTGTTTCTACCATACATTAAAAATCCCCTTAAAATGTTTGTCTACATCTAAACAGCCACTAAAACATATGCTAGAATCAGCCACTAAAACATATGCTCTTGACCAGTCTGCTTCGAACCAAAAATGTCATTATTGTTCTTTTCTCCTGTTTGGTTCCCAGAATAGTTTGAATTACTTAAGGTAGCTGCTTTCTACCTTGCTTGTTAGTAGTCTGCATTCAGAAGCTTAAGCTTGACTGTAGGTTGTTTTTTTTTTTTTTTTTTACCTCCCAACAAGCAAATAAAAAGCAAAGATAGTTACAAACATAAGTTATAGAAAAGGCATATTTTTAAAAATACTGTATGTTAGTTCAGGAAGTTTCTTCTGTGATTATTGTTATCTGATTTTCAAGGTAGGTGAGAAAAACTCAGTAATTCTTAAAGATAAAAAAAGCATCCTAGGAATTCTGATACTGGGACTGTCAGCATAACCTGTACCTCTGTAGCAGAGAACAACAGCTTTCAGATGAACATTTCATATTACAAATCTGGTCCCCAAGCCACATTCCAAAAACATGATTTCAGACAAAGTAGCTCACTGCCATTTTCCCTTTTCCAACCTTATAGCTGTTAATTTAGTGTGGTCAATTTTATTGCCAGTTATTGATTTTAAACACAATTCATTTAGACACCCAGGAAAACTGTGAAGATCTTTAGAAGTAAAAGCCATCTTTCACAATTATCCTCCTTTCCCTGCAAAATCAATTTCATGATAGCAAAGCAAGGATTTGTTGACAGAAACACTTCCATGGTGATGAACTGCAACACCAACGCTGTGGGCTTGCATCATCATTAAATAAATTTGGATGAAAACTGAGGTTAGTGATGAATGAGAAAGCTTCTGTTTAAACACATTTATCATGGGAATCGGCAGTGACCCAACTGTATTACAAAATACATGACAGTCTAAATGTTTTCCAAAACTGTTTTTATTTTTAAGTTACCTTGAATTAGAACTTTAGAAGAAACTACAACTGTTATTTTACATCTTTTAAAGTAGACACTGATAATATTGCCACATGGGATATCTTTTAAGATGATAATCAAAAGAGTACATATAAAGTTTTGGTGAATAGTGATCAACTAATAAAAAACAGAAATAGTTTATAATCAACTAATAATAAACAGAAACTAGAAAGAATTAAAATACAAAGTCTTCCCAGCGTTTCCCCACTTACGTCACATAATGACACAAACAGAAAACACACTGGATGGTTAAAGAGGCAGAGGTGATGGGCTGAGGGATTCCTGTCACCCCCAGGCTATTCCCGGCTGCCCCAGGTACTGAGGAAAAGACCCATTTTGGCACACTTGTAACTAAGAGTTTGAGAGGTTCTGGACTATTCATTAGTTGAACTATTTTGTAAGGACTCAATTTCTTATCTTATGTGAGCCAAGCAATTTTATATAATAAAGTTAATACCCCAAGTCCTGTGCTCTATGATTATAATGCACAAATTCTCATTTCATCATCTTGCTCCAGATATTAACTACAAATAGGCTTCCCAAATAATTAACATTATTGGAAATCTACTGGACTTTCAAGGAACTGACCCTCTTTTAGAGGTTCCTCTACTAGGACTACTTCAGTGTAACAATTCATATCCACGTCAAAATTTATGAAAACTGTTGTATTAATAACATATATAGATTACTAAAAGTGCTACTAACCAAAGTTTATGGTAAAGAGAGCATCATCTCTTAAAAAAAAGTTTCTTTTCCATAAAAGTCATACAACTATTCTATTAGTACTTAGAAAGTTTCTACAACTACATTTCAGAATGCCAAGACATTAGGCAAAGCTTAAACTAGGTTGCACTGTGAGATGACCATAAGAATGACACAGACTAGATTTTTGGCCTTTAATTTCAAAAATAATTCTTCATAACTCTGTGTGCTTGTGTGTGCATATGTGTATGTGGGGTTCCAGGACTTCTTTTTATTGCACATAAAATCACAGACGAATCCTGAAAACTAGGAAGGAGAGAAGAAGTGTCACTGGAAAATCTTCATATGAGATATGTGGAAGTGGAGGGTTGTGTTCTTGAAGAAAAGAAGGCCCTTGAGAGGCTCATAGGAGACATGACTGTTTCTGTAAACATCTGAAAAAATATCTTCCTCTCATTTCATCTGAGGTCCTAGCTTCAGAATCAAGATTCATTTTACTCAGTCCCTGATCCTTTTAACTTTTTGAGCTGCAGCATTCTATCACAGTTTTGAATGATTTTATTTTATTTTGTCATTTTATTTTAATGACATTCTTCTTGCCTTTTAAGACCATTTGCAAAGCTTTCCCAAGGAGGCCACTGCTCTCTGACTCATCCTTACAAGAAGGACATTGTACATTACAACAACTGGATCTTTACATACAAAGGAAAGTCTCTTTATGTGTTAAGATGATGATAGGATTATATAAATTCTATTAGTACTTAGAGAGTTTCTACAATTACATTTCAGAATGCCAAGACATTAGGCAAAGGATAAACTAGGTTGCACTGTGAGATGACCATAAAAGGGGTATTTAATTTAAAATTTTTAGACTTGTAAAAGGATTCTGTGATCTTTATTGACTAAAATATAACTCCACACAAAAACATATTTTTCACAGCTGTTTTGATTCTTAATCTTTACCAAGTGAGTCTTCCTTTGAAACTTGTTAGACAAAGGCAGGGAGAGAGCTTTAATAACACTCTAGTTTCCCTACATTTTGGCTTCTGATACTCTTTTCCTCCAGATAATCATTTTGCTTTGCAATCCTAAGAGAAAAAATAATTAGGCAATAATGCATGCCCAAAACAATAGGATCTACATTTCTCAAAGTAAAATTCAAAACACATTATGAAAATCCCCTGATGTCCCACTCAGGGCTATCAAATCCCAATCTCTGAGGGAAGGGCGCAGGAAGCTGCATTTTTTAGCAAGTTCCTCTGCTGCTTACTATGTACCTAAAGAAGGAATTGGGCTTCCCAGGCAGCACTGATGGTAAAGAACCCACCTGCCAATGCAGGAGACATGAGAGACACAGGTCCGATCTTTGGGTCAGGAAGATCCCCTGGAGGAGAGCAAGGCAACGGACTCCAGTATTCCTGCCTGGAGAATCCCATGGATAGAGGAGCCTGGTGGCTACAGTCCATAGCGCTGCAAAGAGTTGGACATAACTAAAGCCACTCAGCACACACACACACAAAGGATTCCATTGTTTTAGACAGTTCTATTGATATATTGATAAACACTAGCAAATATGTTCTGACTCTAGTCTTGCTCTACCAGAATGAATGACACCTGTTTCAGGAAGTGTGACTATTCCACCCTCTAGTGGCTGGCATGACAAACAGATGGCTTATTCTCCAGGTTTTCTTTTTATTCAAAAGAAAAGCTCAATAAAAACTGCCGTCTAATAAGGTGGAAAGGTTCCCAGTTTTACAACAGTAGCAAAGCATAGATGTCTGATTCTTCGAGCAGTAGCAGGCTGTCTGACAACTACAAGCTCTGTTTCACCTCCAGGTCCCTGGGCCTCAGCATAACCCTACAGCATTTCTTGGGAATGGTCCAGAACATACATTAAAGAGAGCAGTTTGGATGAGCCAAAACAAAGGACTCCATTCACCTTAGGCCACAGTGAAGCAAATCCAAGAAAGAATAAGGCAGATAAGTGGTTCAATAAAATCCGCAAACCTTCAAACTCCTTAAAACTCATTTTCATTTAGATTAAGCTCCAAGTCCTTTCCTTTGCAACTGGTGGATCCTTCTACTGTGCGGTCAGAGCAAGTGCTCCTGAAAGGCAAAACTGTAGGATAAAGAATCCTTAAGGAGTTGAGCAAGTTAACCAGCCAACACACCTCTAAGTACCTTGCTGCTGCTGCTGCTAAGTTGCTTCAGTCGTGTCTGACTCTGTGCGACCCCAGACGGCAGCCCACTAGGCTCCTCTGTCCCTGGGATTCTCCAGGCAAGAACACTGGAGTGGGTTGCCATTTCCTTCTCCAAGCATGAAAGTGAAAAGTGAAAGTGAAGTCGCTCAGTTGTGTCCAACTCTTGGCGACCTCATGGACTGCAGCCCACCAGGCTCCTCCGTCCTTGGGATTTTCCAGGCAAGAGTATTGGAGTGGGGTGCTACCAGACCTACAAAGGCTGTCTCACTCTCTGCCACTCGTTAGGCCTCTGGAAGGGTGGAGCAGGTTTACTGACATAGCACCCCTGTCTCAGTGACATGCACAGCATCTCAGCATTAGTGTCTCCTCTTCAAAGAACCACAATGGATACAACGGATCAATCCACTGATAATGATAAATTGAACAGGGTGGGTACTAAGGAGAAAGATCCACTGTTCTTCAAGAGCTTCCTATATCTGATATACAGAGATGAGAATCTTGAACCAGACTAAAATAAGCCTCAAAGCAACTTTAAAAATCTATGCTGAGGAGTTTCATTGCATAAGGCTTGTTTCTACTAATTTGATAGATTGGCCTGGAGCACATGCATATTTGAATGTTTTTATTTGTATTAATACCTTTTACCTTTGTCTCTTTCAAAGATAGCATACTACAAACCAATATTTTCAGATGAGCTTTCCATTCTTCACATGCCTTTGGAAGAAACATTAGTCTAGACAACCAATCAACTTTGCTTTGGTTGGCAAAATGGGGGAAAGGTGGGTTTCAGCAGGATTCCTAAGAACTTAAGAAATAACCCTTGACTGTTTAGAACTTTCTAAAGTCTTCTGTGAGGAGTTTCAATCCCATTTGTATTAGCTTATAATACAGAATCACCAAAGGTGATTCCATGTCTTCTATGAGGATACAAGCACCATTCATTCCTCAACAAATCACTTACAAGAATGAACCCACAAACACTTATGAAACACCTAACATTTACTCATTGCCATGCAAGACAGCGACGCAGGTGATAAGACTTAGAATCTAAGGCAGGAGTTGATAACTACCTTAAAAGGTAATTAAGAGCACAATACGGAAAAGGAATTCTATAGATAGCAAGTTCTGTAGGCCTTTGGAGGAGGAGTAGATTACCCAGGACAGGGTTCAGGGGTCAGGTTTCAGACACAGATAGGATCTGACTGGAGGAGAGGTAGCTGTCTGAGAGAGAAGGAAAACTGGGATAGAGATTCCAGGAGGATCTCAGAGCAGAGGTGCGGGGGCAGGCAGGAGAGCAGAAAACCAGCATTTGAGGAACAGTGAGTGATGCAGTGTGGCTGATGTTGACACGGCTGGGGAGTGGTCACAAAGAGTCGGACATGACTAAGCGAGTAAACAACAACAAGATGCACAGGGCACAGTACTGTCAGAACCTGAAGGTCCTTGACTACCATGCTAGGGACAATCTGTCCTCAAAGAAGTTCTCTGGGTAGTGAGGTCAGAGAAAACCAATGCTTTATACACTGTTATTTTATTTCGTAATAACCCTGTAAAATGGATATCATCACAGTTTTAGAGATGATGCATAATAAATCATATCTAATCCTGCTCAGAACACAGACAGGGCACCTGACATTAGCTGCTTGCGCTCTGCCTCACAGTCTGCCGCTTCAGCCAGAACCCTGGGAACACCCCTACGTACACACACGGGGCTTTTCCCTGCCTCCTCCCCACTGCTCTACCTGGAGAGAATTCTCTGCTCTAATCTACAGCGAAAGGTCTGGCTTGAGCCTGACCTCTTCTGAAACCTTCCAAGGTTACTACAGACGAGAGCAGCAATCTGCCTCCTCTTTCAGCTCCTCCCATCTGCAGACCACTGTTAAGAGATAACGAAGGTGAGAGGCCAAGCCCCACACCAATGGGCAGGCATGGGGAAGACTGACTGGGGACGATGCTGTGGACAGAAGATGCGAGAAAGCAAGACCAAGGAGAGGTACAAGCTGCCAGGGGCCACTTAGCCCACTCTATCCTAAAACAGGAGTCTGTAAGCAAAGGCACAGACTCCAGGAGTGAAGGATGAGCTTGGACAGCCTATCAGTCTGTGAAGAACAGAGGTACCTGATCTCCTCAGAGATGGCTGGAGTGAAAAGCATCAGAAATGAGTGACAATGATCCACAGAAGCAACATCACAACCTCACACATCAAAGTTTTTAAGCAGGTGACCACGTTGACAGTCCTGATAGTCCTGACCTAAAATCTCCAGAGAAGGCAATCTAGGGCTCAAGGTCTAGTCATCAAAAAGACAAGCACCACCAGCTTAGCCCAGAGGTGGTGAGACTTCTGCCTTTGCAGAACCCTAGAAAATCTTCCTGGGATGGCATACCCTAATTTAGGGTTTCCATTTCTCAAGCAGCATCATGACTTACAAGGAAAGACTTAAGGTCCCAAAATCAGTTTACAAAAAAAGAATTGTGTATTTTTTGAGCTCAGGGGGAGAAGTGTTAGGGTTCAAGCTTGCATGCATGCTTGCTCAGTTGCTTCAGTCGTGTGAGACTCTTTGAGACCTCATGGACTGTAGCCTGCCAGGCTCCTCTGTCCATGGGATTCTCCAGGCAAGAATACTGGAGTGGGGAGCCATGCCCTCCTCCAGGGGATCTTTCTGACTCAGGAATCAAACACATCTCCAGCATCTCCTGCATTGTAGGCAGATTCTTTACCCCTTGAGGCACACGGGAAGCCCAGGGTTCAACCCTGTCAGTCTCTAAATTCTGCTTCCAATTCAGAATTAAATAACTGTAAACTTAGGGAGTTATCACAAATAAAATTGTCATTTTAGAGAAAAATCTTCAAATTGATCTCCAATTATCTCTCACAACAATTGCTGTTTAGTTGCTAAGTCGTGTCTGACTCTTTTTCCAACCCCACGGACTGTATCCTGACAGGCTCCTCTGTCCCTGGGCTTTTCCAGGCAAGAGTACTGGAGCAGGTTGCCATTTCCTTCTCCAGAGGACCTTCCCGACTCAGGGATGAACCCGGATCTCCTGCATTGCAGGCAGACGCTTTACCCTCTGAGCCATCAGGGACGCCTGACCTACCAGGGAAGCCCCTCATAACAATTAAGTACATATAAAGACCTGCTTCAATGCAGCCACTCAAAGCAATTCCTCAAGAACAAATTACCAGCCTTTACCATTTAGTCAGTCGGCTGTTTTTTTCCCCCTTCTCTTTTTTTAAAAAGAGCTATTCCTTTTCTGTTCTCTGTCTTTTAATGGAGTTCTTGCTTAAATTCACTGATACCAGACAGTTTTGAGGCCTCAGAGAAGTATCATTTTATAGAAAGAGGAGTTAACTAAAAACTGCAATAGATCCCTAAAGAGTCCATTACATGAAAAACATTTAAACACCTGACGGGTCCCTTCAGGGTAGCAGGGATCACTCTGAGTAGGACAATCTCTCTCACAGTGACAGACACAAGCAGCACTATTTTTTATATAAAACTTTATTCTGATTATAATAACGCATATATATTGTAAAAATATAAATGCTGCTGGAGTTGTTGATTTTAGCTTCTAAGAAGCACAATGAGAGAACTAGGGAGAACAATGGACAATTAGTACTATTTTCTTAGGCCGACCTATCAACTATGGCTCTGTTCCAGGCGTTCTCAGACTGCCAATAAGGAAGGAAATGTGCTATAGGGGGACCATCCTGTAGTTACTGAACACCCCTGTGCTAAGGGTCTCCCTCAGAGACTGCAAGTTTAAGTATTCTGTCTGTTCAGCCCAAATACAATGGCCCAGGGGCCAGCCTGGTAACCACAGGAGAGGGGCAGGGTTTCCCTCCCCTCAGAGAGCCAATTGATGCTTGGAAAACGGCTCAATCACTGTGCATTGTTCAAGTACTGGAAAGAAACTTCTCCTTAGAGGGCTACTCTGAGAACTAGTCACACTCTTATCAGTTAGTAAGACAGGCAGCCTTGTAGTGGGAATGTGGGCATAAAACTCACTTCTCAGGCTTTGGGAAAATTATACAGAAGTACCCACTCTGGGAGAAGGAAAAAGTGGCAGGTGAGGGGGAATCACATTTTCTCCCTGGGCTGCCTCAGCCACTTGAATGGTATCAGCAGTTTTTCTATGATGATTCTCAAAGCAGCATCTCCAAGTTTTCAATGCCTACCAAACAGCTGCATATGGAAGACCAGACTGCACTTCAAACCTGGCATGTGCCCACACCCCTGGGCTCTGTCACTCTTGGATTGCTCTCTGATTGCTTTGTCTCACTTCTGGTGGTGTTCCACCACCTTCCCTGTCACCCAGGGTCAACATCTGAGTCCTGTTCTCCACTTCTCTGCTCATCCTCTAGATCCAGCTGACCACTCTGCCCTGGTATTTCTCCCTCTGCCTTCTCTCTTTTATCTGTGCTGCTGCTGCTGCTGCTAAGTCGCTTCAGTCGTGTCCGACTCTGTGTGATCCCATAGATGGCAGCCCATCAGGCTCCCCCCATCCTGGGATTCTCCAGGCAAGAACACTGGAGTCGGTTGCCATTTCCTTCTACAGTGCACGCATGCATGCTAAGTCGCTTCAGTCTCTGTGCGACCCTATGGACAGCAGCCCACCAGGCTCCTCTGACCACGGGATTCTCTATGCAAGAATACTGGAGTGGATTGCCATTTCCTTCTCCAATGCATGAAAGTGAAAAGTGAAAGTGAAGTCACTCAGTCGTGTTCAACTCATAGCGATGCCATGGACTGCAGCCCACCAGGCTCCTCCATCCATGGGATTTTCCAGGTCAGAGTACTGGAGTGGGGTGCCATTGCCTTCTCCTTATCTGTGCTGGTACACCCCAAAACCAGACTTCAGAACAGATGCTGCTGTAAAATAGTTAAACTATTGGATTTAACCCCACACCTCTAATACAACCTTCACTTGTGTTGCTGGTGATCTTTCTACAACCCGGTCCTGACCATGGCAACTCTCCAGTCCCTCGCCTCAAAACCACACGTATTTAGCACTTACATTACTGAGTGGCCCAAATCCAGACTTTCAGTCAGGCCTCCACCTGTCACCTCCTCTCCCTTTGAAACTCTGGACGTAACGGGCGCCCTCAGCAGGACGTTGCACTGGCCATCTCCTCACGCACCACAGGCCTTCTAGCGCCAGGCCTTCGCTCATGCTGCTCCTTGGACAATAATGCTCTTCTCTCTTTGTTCCTTTACTGAAATCTTACTCCTACCTCAAGTGTCAATTCCTCCAGAAAATTCTTTATTTTTCTCAATCTTCCTGAGTTTCCAAATCATTTCTGTTTGTACTTTTATTATAGCACTTAATTTTGCCTCATTCTAGTCTTTTGTCACCCCTCTTACACTATAATCCTATAATCTCTTGAGTAAGAATAAGCTGTCATTTATTTTTTGAAACTCTCATATTAATGTTTCTCAAAATGATCGCATTTATCAGAAGTACCAAGACCTCCACAGATTTCCACATCCTCAGACCTGTGAAATCCAGTGCAAGAATCTGCATCTTAACAAGCTGCCTGGCTCATTCTTGGGTTTATAAACGTTAAGAACCACTGGACTACATTATCCAGGACTTAAATACTGCTGGTAATAGGAGCTCAGCAAAAGTGCACAGGTCTAACAACACACCTGGGGGCCACAGTTGACTTGCACTTGTTTTCATAGAATCACTGAATGTCAGGGTCAAAAGACTTTATAGATGGTATAAATGCTTCATTTTTGAACAATTAAAAGACAGGACAGAATATGTTTTCAAATAAACTCTAAAAAAGAAAGACAATGAATAGACTAAGTAGGATGAGGGCAGAAAAGGATGTGTGAAGGTTTTCTGGGCCAGGGGTGGTTAGAAACACAGCCCAATACCTGGCACTGCCTGGTCAGCTGCTGCAACTGCTATGCTTAGCAATATGTTTCCAAGAATTAACTGGAGAGATGGGAGAGCAAGAGATAAAGCAGAAAAACAAGAAATGTAAAATAACCAAAGAAGACAAGTTATCGTTATGATCAAGAAATGAGTACCGTAAGAACAGAAAGAAAGAAAAAGTACAAGTAAAAAAGAAAAGAAAAAAAGAAAAAAGTAAAGATAATAATGTTGACATTAGTAACAACTAGCACTTTGGATGCGCCAGGGACTTTCCTACACAGTATCTCTACCCGCTAAGGAACTTGCAAGTAGGCAGTCTAATCCTAAGGGTTACAAGATGAGGAAACTAAGGTCGGCCACAGGCTGACTGGCTTGATCAAGAACACAGAGATAGTGGTGCCAGAACCAGAATCGAGACCCACGCAGGTCTACCGGGCTCCACACCCAGTGCTCTAGTCACTAACCCCGGGCTGTTGTAAAATATAAGCTGGAGAATGATTTTTAAAAGTTATGTGGGTGTATGTAAGGGAAGGAGAAAGACGGGAGTGGGTACCAAAATAGAAGAAAAAGAAAAAAGCTGAGCTGAAAAACCTGACAGATGAATAAAAAGAAAGGGGATAAACAAAACAGTTCAAGGTTAGTATATTTGAACATTCTGTTTCTAAATGGGATGCTATGTGTCTGAACACAAAAATGGAAGTAACTAGGTTAGGAAGGATTTTTGAAAACTGTACTTCAATGCTTATTCTTGGACTACCCATGGTGTAATTACCACAGAAAGATTGGGAGGTGACTAGGTACAACCACAAACCATGTTACATTATAAAATGAAGGCATCAATTTCCTCTAGCCTTCACCTCAGAAACTGGACAACTCTTAAATATAAATCACAGCACTGCAGTTCTATTTAAAACCAAACGTTCTCTCACAAGACATTAGTGGGAATGAGCTAATGAAACTACAGAGTTTCCTTTTGAAGGACCGTTTGCCATATAAAACTAAAATTTTAGTGACAAAGTTTTATTGTATAATGAGGAAGTTCTGAGAAAATCAAGAGAAAAACGCCAAAGCAGCATATGAAATTCTGGGCTATCTGCCAGATTCCTTATCTGCTGTTTCCTTTAAAAAAAAAAAAAAAATTAGCAGTGATTTACCAAACAATACAAAAGACAAAAGGCAATAATATTCCAAAGACATTTTTTCTCATTTTAGCATTTCCTTCTTTTCATCACCATATCCATCATCATTACTTATGTACTTTCCCATAAACAGAGATAAAAACAAAAATACAAAACACTGTCATTCTGATAACACCAGGGCCTTGACCAAAGCATTCCATAGCTGGGTCCCTAAGCGAGTCAGGCAGCCCTGACTCCGCCCCTCCCTTGCCTCCCCCAGTGACCACAGATGAAAACCACTCAAGGTCTCTGGAAGTCCTGAGCCTTTCAACCTCTAGAGTTAAAGGTGTAGTGAGGGCCCTGCAGTCCCTGGAGTCAAGAACACTCCTGAGGGAACACAGCTTTCTTACACAATATGTTGCCAATACATCTCCAAAAAGTTCAAAGTACTTACACAATTAATTTCATTTAGAGAAAAGGAAACATCCTGATTCCAGCTGTGTAACTAGGATCTGATAGTTTCCTCATACAAGGAAACTAATTTTGTTCCGGTGTTTGCCCTCCAGTATAGTGTGAAGGAGGACAAGGATCAAGTAGAAATCGGATTGCAGAACTGAGATTTTGAATAAAACATTTTCCCTTTCAGTACTTCTTTTGGTCATTAAGGCTCACTGCTATCTAATGACTTGCTGTAATCATAATCATATAGATATCTCAGTTTCTTTTAAGAACCTACAGGCTAAGCAAGCTAACATTTTAAAAACTTAACGAATTCTCCTTTTCTTTCTGTTACCTAAATATAAGTGAGGCCTCTGCCTCACTGAACTCAGCATCTTTTAAACTTGTAATCCATTCCAAACCCCAATCTCCATGTTAAACTGAGTTAAACATTAAAAAAAAAAAAAAAAAAACCCACAAACTTTTCTTCTATGAATGAGCTTTCCAACTTGCTTAATCTCCTCCAAGACATCTGCTTTCTGATGAAACCCAGGAACCTCCAATTCTTAATCACTGTGTGGTCTTAAAAGAGCCATATGCATCGATTCCTCCTTCAATATGCTCTCCAAATTCGGATAAAGCTTTCTTGGAGCTATTTGACATAGTGTTCTATAAAAATGATCCAAGAGATGACACATTTTAAAGCTCTCTACCTCATTTACTGAAACATGTCCAAGTATAAAATTCATACAAACAAAAAAAACATAACTTTTTTCTTTAAGATTTGGGAATGAAATTGAGAGTTGTCCTAATAATATAACTGGCCTCTGCTGCCATCTAAAGGTAAAAACTATGAAGTGAGATCAAGAGTTATCAAGAAAACCAAAATTAACTTGCAGAATCAATGGTGTAGAAACAATGGGAACCCAGTAACTTTCAGGCAGCTGACCCTACCAATGACTATTCCAAGCCATGTTGTCTTTACAAACACATATCAGTATAGCTCACCAGAAACAAGACCCATAAATACTGTCTTCAATACCAATTAGTTTATTGGACAGATTTCAGTTCTGACTAACCTGTGGTGCTCATTCCACATTCCTAGACAATCTGAGTCGGGAGATTTTGAGATGGGATCTGGGCATCTGCAGTGCTTTAAAAGCCCCACAGGTGGTTCTGATGAGCATCTAGGACCACTGGGCCACGAAACACTGGCTTCTACAGTACTAAACCTCCCACACCCAAGCAGACAAGAGTTCTAGGTAGAAAGAAACCTTAAAGCTTATTATCTAAATGAGATTCAACTATGGCAGTGTTTATCAAAGTATGTCAGGCTGACCACCCTGCATCAGATAAATCACCTTGAGAGTTTATTTAAAATGCAGATTCCTGGGTGTATCCATAGACATTTAAATGAACTAGTTTCCAGAGGTAAGGCTCAAGAATCCACAATTTAAGTAGAATCCCAACACAGATTTTTGTACACTAAACAGGACAACCGATCTAATTCTTGACAAAGGTAAAGGACATCACTGAAACCTATTTTGTAGAGGCTATTATTAATGCTGTGGTTATAAGGTCAGCTGACTTACTCATGGTTTGCACAATATGTTGATGTTCACAGAACTGTCCTGATCTCTTCAGTATTTATTTCCTTTTTATCCTTTAATATAACTTAGTGTGTGTTTTTTTTTAATTATATACTTAATTACAGAAAATGTAGTGTATAGAGAAGATATAAGAAAAATGGAAAACACTATAACTCCACTAACCAGAGTTAACCACTGATTTGTTGTTGTTCCATCACTAAGTTGTGTCTCACTCTTTGCGACCCCAGGGACTGAAGCTTGCCAGGCTTTCCTGTCCTTCCCTATCTCCTGGAGTTTGCTCAGACTAATGTCCATTGAGTCTGTGATGCCATCCAACCATCTCATCCTGTGTCGTCCCCTTCTCCTATTGCCCTCAATTTTCCCCAGCATCAGTGTCTTTTTCCAATGAGTTGGCTCTTCGCATCAGGTGGCCAAAGTACTGGAGCTTCAGCTTCAGCCATCAGTCCTCCCAGTGAATATTCAGGGTTGATTTCCTTCAGGATTGGCTGGTTTGATCTCCCCACTGGTGTATTTTCTCCTAGTATTTTCTCTTCAAATATACACAGTTAAAGCATGTATACAGTTTTAAATCCTGCTTTTAACATTTCCAGTAAACAGTTTTCTATATCTTCAAAAGCATCATTATTTAAAGACAGCATAATATTTTCATGTGATTACAGTGTAATTCATTTACTCTATACTGATTATTACAGCCTTAAACTATGTCCATTTTTCATTGTTATAAATAATGTTAAAACAAAGAGCCTTGCCTGCATTTGTGATTATTTCCTGGCAGGAGAATGGTATCAGAGTATCAATATTTCATTTGCTATGCTTGCTATGCTGTGCTTAGTCTCTCAGTCATGTCCAATTCTTTGTGACCCCATGAACTGTAGCCCACCAGGCTCCTCTGTCCATGGGGATTCTGCAGGCAAGAATACTGGAGTGGGTTGCCGTGTTTAGGATTAAGTATTAAAAAAAAATGTGCAGTAAGAACACTAAAGCCTAACAACTCTCCTAGTGCCTAGGCATAGAGAAGGCTGTACCAAAAGAAAGCATATTCCTCATATAGTTTATATTTTATTGAAGGATTCATATTTTATAGCCAAGTCTGTGTAGTATTTATTTGAAAACCTAAATGTGGTTGCTATTAATAGTTAGGGGGCACTTAAAATAAGTGAATGTTTACATAAAGAGACTATGGGACTTTACTGTACTTTTATCAGTATAATACAAATGTGTAAACAGATTTCTACAGAATAAAAAACAACACAAAAAGGGTTTCTGTAAGAACACTATTTGAAATCTATGATGAAAATGACAATGCATTTTTAAAAAATTTCTATTTTTCAAGTCAGAGCAACAAAATGGGGGAAGTTGTCTTCATCATCGTCATCCCTGTGGGTTATAATGGGAGAATTACAGTTACCTGAGACCTTTTTCCCATCTCTTTACCAACACGTATTAATCCAGAATATTCTTCCTAAGTAAATAAGAGTATATTTCTAAGCAAATATGAACTAAATCAAGCCTTTACTCTTTGACACTCCACAACCTGCTTTCCCAGTCAAGATCATTCAACCTGTGACTCCTCTCTCACCCTTCATATGCTGTGGACAAATATTAGTTCAATTGTACCTCCACAATATGCCTTCCCTCAGCCTAAGTCCTTATTATTCCCCTAGCACCACCCATCCACCCCCCCCACCCCCCGCCCCCCACACACAGAGTCTATAGAATCAGGTACAATTTCCCCTATCTAGCCCTAGTCTACATTCCCATTCTGTTTCTCAAACACAACCTAATTTAAAGTCATTCCATTTCTCAACTGTATCCAATTCCTATCTCAAGAACATTGTCAAAGTATTCCTTTACTCTGGAATGCTCTCCCGTTCTGCTGTTAACAATCCTACTAGTCTTTGGAGTGAGTGAAGTTGCTCAGTCATGTCCAACTTCTTGCAACCCCATGGACTATAGCCTACCAGGCTCCTCTGTCCATGTAATTTTCCAGGCAAGAGTACTGGAGTGGGTTGCCATTTCCTTCTCCAGAGAATCTTCTCGACCCAAGGATCAAACCCAGCTCTCCAGCATTGGAGGCAGATGTTTTACCCTGTGAGCCATCAGGGAAGCCCCTAGTCTTTGGAGGCCCAAGACAAATGTTACTTTCTCAATGAAGCTCTCTTAGACCCCTCATTTGAAATTCACCTTTCTCTGGAAATCTCATTAAACTTTGAGATGAATTTGGGACACTTCTCTTGTTTATCTACCACTATAACATGATTGCTAAAAAGCAAGAAACATAACCTATTTATCTCTGTATCTAACATTATCTACACTTGAGGGTCTTGAACACAGCACACACTTAACTCATGTTGGTGAACTGTTTAACTGACGTTTTTTTCTTCAACATGACAATCCTTAATCTGATATGTCCCTGCTGCTGCTGCTGCTAAGTCATGTCAGTCGTGTCTGACCCTGTGCAACCGCAGAGACAGCAGCCCACCAGGCTCCCCCATCCCTGGGATTCTCCAGGCAAGAACACTGGAGGGGGTTGCCATTTCCTTCTTCAATGCATGAAAGTGAAAAGTGAAAGTGAAGTCACTCAGTCATGTCCAACTCCCAGCGACCCCATGGACTGCAGCCTTCCAGGCTCCTCCGTCCATGGGATTTGCCAGGCAAGAGTACTGGAGTGGGGTGCCACTGCCTTCTCCGGATATGTCCCTAGAACCTAGATATGTCCCTAGAACCTAGTGTTTTCAAAAAAGCCAAAATCTCCAATCTGACTCTATGTCCTGAACAATGTCTGCTTCTCTACCAACTGTACTATTAACTACCTTCTGTTTTTCTGTTTAATTCAAGATCAAGGAGGTATGCAAGCAGAGAATTCCAACACGGATCCCTAAACCAAAATCTACAGGCATCACTAAGCCTTCCCCTAAAGCTCCTCCAGGGCCTACAGATAAGACTGGCTGTGGGAAGCTACACATCATAAGGACTGTCACCTCTAACACTTTCCTCCACTTGGGAGGGAAAAGGTAAGTCATGCCAATGCAGGGCCTGGATACATTCACTGACAGAAATATCTCGGAACCTGGAGTTTTAAGCATGGAAGGACAAAGATAAAGGGCCACCTCTCCAGGAAATGGCGACGCAGCAGACAGACAGATGGTTCGTTCACAGGCTGCTGGGCCTGGTGAATGCCATCCTGAAGGAACAGCACAACTACCATTCTTTCACCTATGTATGCATATGCATACACATACAGATAAAATCATAGGCCCAGACACACACCCCAGATCCTCCCAACTCGCCATCCTGCTTGTAATGCAACCCAAAGCTGGACATTAGCCCAAAACAGGACTGGATTTGTTGGAATACTTTGAAAATTTTCTGGCGAACCCGGAAGTAATTCTTCATTCCACAGAACTTTGCTAAGAATATGTGGTAGCAAGAATTCCTACTCTGCTTCAAGAAAGTCAGATTAAAAATGGCAGGTTGGTTAAAATCATACTTTAAGGTCTAAAAATATGACTTCTTTTGACCAGGATGGGGGTGGGGAAAAAAAAAAAAGTGGTTCTTCTTAGTTACAAGAAGGAAAGGAACAACAAAAATGAGTAACAGCCAAACACGTCCTTTTTGTGGCCTACCTGGTAACTGCTGGGGTAGTGTGTACAC
This sequence comes from Budorcas taxicolor, assembly GCF_023091745.1. Taxonomy (NCBI): domain Eukaryota; kingdom Metazoa; phylum Chordata; class Mammalia; order Artiodactyla; family Bovidae; genus Budorcas; species Budorcas taxicolor. The sequence continues at coordinate 108,827,841 of NC_068910.1, read as the reverse complement.
TCGGCTGCAGGCACTTAATCTTCTGTCCTTTTCCTAGTAAGTTGCGCCTCCTGTATATACCAGGCCACGGAATCTCACTGCTAGGCTTGTAAAGCAAACCATTTTAGATTGATATCTGCACTTTCTATAGTAATCAGGACACCTGAGAGTCAAAGGTCACCAATACTGAGATCTTTTAGGGAGATATGAATCACTGTCTTGGACGTTTAAAAAAAAAAATTTATCATCTCATATGACATTTTTTAAATTACATCTGAATCAACACTATAGAAAAAGCACTTGATTCAACAAAAGCCTGTGATCAGGAGACTCAAGTTCCAATTCAAAATTTTCACTCATTTGACACAGAGCTTGGCATTCATTAGCCTAGGCCCTGAGTTTCCAGGCAAAAACAGAAAAGCTAAATAATTCCCCTGGTTCCTTAAGTTCTGATCATCCATGACTACGTCCAACTACAGAATACTGAATTCAACCAATCATCTACAAGGCAGAGCTCAGGTTCCTGGCAGTAAACTAGTAATTTTCTTCACACTAAAAACTAGGGAAATCTAGAGAAAGAATCTAGAAAGCATCTAGAGAAAGGTGTGTCTGTAATTTAGTGTGGGCAGAGTAACACAATGATGTTTTAAGACAAATGTATTTTTGACATGGGACACAGTTACATCTCACAAAGCTTCAGTCAGAAAAAAAAAGAAAAATTCTAGAAGAGTATGACCCAAGGTTTTCTGTACTTTGGCACCAAGAACTGGAGGCATGATCCTGGAAGAAATCCTCCTGGTTAAGGACAGTGCTTCAGCTCACTGTCCTGGGATGCAGTCAGCAGAGCAGGAGCAAAGGAACTGCCATTTCCACATTCATACAGCCAAGCCCACTCCAGTGCACTGATGTCACTATACAAATGCCCCTGGGGCCCACTTCAATTTCAGGGAATTGGAGATGGGGCTGAAAACCTGGGCAGCACTGAGCTATGCAAGTCAAAAAGAGGGATGACATGCAGCAGTCAGCAGGCAAGTGTATAAGGGGAAGGTAGGGGGGTTAATTGGATTAAAAACACCAAGTGGAAAAGTCTAAGCTAAAGGAAAGCAGTAAGAGAACAATGGAAGGAATGGGTTACAAAAGATGATAACCCACTGACGTGACAATAATACGAGACAGTTCAGAAGGAAGTACAGGGCAGTAACAGGTAGATGGTGAAGTGGGAAAAAGTGGAGGGTGCTTATGACTGTGCCTGATATTAGCAGGTAATATTCAGCAAACAGAGAATGAGTGAATGAGGGACAGAAAAGCCATTCAGTTAAGAATTAAGTGAGAAAATGTACTAAAGAGATGGCAATGGTACATGACAGGGTCAGGAAAAGCGGTTATGCTGCATAACATTCAATATTGATAATTATGCTAATACAAAGAGGAAACACTGAACCTCGTAGGGTGGAACCCAAACAGACTGGAAAGAAGCATGAAACAAAACAGGAAAAACAAGCACCAACAGTACTCACAGAAAAACAGAACACCCTGGGAATATTTTACCTTGAAGATGAGCAAGCAAGCAGCAGAAATCCATCTTTAAATGGATTTTATTTTCTTGGGCTCCAAAATCACTGCGGACAGTTACTGCAGCCATGAAATTAAAAGATACTTGCTCCCTAGAAGAAAAGCTGTAACAAACCTAGGCAGCAAATAAAAAAGCAGAGACATTGCTTTGCCAACAAAGGTCTGTATAGTCAAAGTTATGGTTTTTCCAGTAGTCATGTATGGATGTGAGAGTTATACCATAACGAAGGCTGAGCGCCAAAGAATTGGTCCTTTCGAGCTGCGGTGTTGGAAAAGACTCTTGAGAGTCCCTTGGACTTCAAGGAGATCAAACCAGTCAATCCTAAAGGGAATCAGTCCTGAATATTCACTGCAAGGACTGATGCCAAAACTAAAGCTCCAATACTTTGACCACTGATGCGAAGAACTGATTCACTGGAAAAGATCCTGATACTGTAGAAGACTGAAGGCAGGAGAAGGGGCCAACAGAGGACGAGATGGTTGGATGGCATTACTGACTCGATGGACATGAGTTTGAGCAAGCTCCGGAAGTTGGTGATGGACTGGGAAGCCTGGCGTGCTGCAGTCCATGGGGTCGAAAACAGTTGGACACGACTGAGTGACCGAACTGAACTGAATACTATTTAGACAGGTCTTTAAAATAACAAAATCTATTCTAACAAAAGGATTACCAGCCAAAAACTATACTTCTTATTTTAAAGCAATATGTAATACGGTAAAAATGCATGAACAACTTACACCCAGGGTAAATTCAACAAAATGGTGTTTGACCTGTAACACAACCAAAATATAAAGAATTCTGCCTCCTGAGCATAATCCTGTTTCTGCAGAAATATGCTCCTTCTAAAAATAAAAATAAAAGAAGCTATCCTAATAATTTTAGAGTGCTTTTATTAGGTTAAATTTTTTGAAAACAGATAAAAATACAAGTGAACAAAGATACATTCAAATTGTGAAAAAAAAAGTTTAATAACCTGATATTTGTATGCTGGAGTCTTTCCTCGGCTCTTCATTTAACTTCAATGATTTCTGAACTGATCTTGTAACTTTTTAGAATCAAGTGTCTGATTTTAACAGGAAAATGACTGATCTAATACATGACCAGTAATTATGGGCTAAGTAATGGAGGATCTGATGTGATGTGGAATTCTCTTTGGGACGTGTTTCAAGTGATATGTGTCATAACACTGGGGGTCTGACACTGAGTCTGAGGCAGGGATCTGCAGCCCACAGGCCAAATTCATCCCACTGTCTTTCTGTATGTTCTGCAAGTTAAGGATAGTTTTTATATTTTTAAATAGGAAAAAACATCAAGAAGAATATTTTGTGAGATGTGAAAATTACATGAAATTCAGATTTTGTTGTCTATGGATAACATTCTATTGGAACACAGCCATGTTCATTTGTTTACATATGTATTATATGATCATTTTTATACTACAATAGCAGAGTTGAGTAGCTGTGACACTGACTGGCCAAACACAGCTTAAACTATTTACTATCTGGCCTTTTACAAAAGCAGTTTCCTTACTGCTGTTCTAGTGTGATCTAGACTAATAAGGAACTCAACAACTTAAGAAGAGCTTAATCAACTAATTGGTAAAAGCAATGCTAGCAATTTAAGAATGTGATTAAAAATTCCATAAAAGCTGATGAAAATGAAAAAACTACGTTTCAAGCTTGCTTGTGATCTCTTTTGTAAAATATATACTTCTACATATGCACTAAAGTGTTCAATTAAAGAACATCAGATAAGAACAGGTCAAAGGATTTATATCACAAAATAACGTAATGTGCTACTGCTGAATCTGAGTGGGGAAATAAACTATTTCTAGGCCTTCTAAATTTCTGGTATTTTCTAAGACAGCAGAACTACTATACATGTTATTTACAGAAAGATGTGTAAATCTGCACCTTTAAACATTCATAATTGTTGTCAAGAACCACTTCTTTAGGGATTCCCAGGTGGAGCAGTGGTAAAGAATTCACCTGCCAATTCAGGAGATGCAAGAGGCATGGGTTCGATCCTGGGTCGGGAAGATCCCCTGGAGAAGGGAATGGCAACCCACTCTGTGGTATCCTTGCCTGGAAAATTCCATGGACAGAAGAGCCTGGCGAGCTACAGTCCATGGGGTCTCAGTCAGACATGACTGAGCATGCATGCACACCTACACATACCGCTTGTTCAATCATTTACAAGAATCATAGAAATTGTGTAAGAAAAGTAAAACTTGGTCCATTAGTTAAAATCTTCAAGTACAGAACAAAAATGTTGTATGCTCTCTCCTCTTTCTTTTTAAAATTTATCCTACCCCTGTTTTCTGCCCTTAAACATCTGTCTTAAAATAATATTACTTGCATTTTGATTGAACCATATCAATGTGTAAATCTCATAAGGTAAACAGATTATGTTTTTTCCTCTAACTCCATTGTAATTTCTAAAAGAGGGCCAAGCATGAGGGCTCAATAAATGATTTTGGAAACAACATGCTCTGAAATTGATCCTCTGATGTATGTTATCAACATCAACTGTAAATAGTCCAAGTCTGAATTTTACATGCAGAGACAATGCTTTACAACATCTACCATGCCTGGATGCCTATAGGTAAAATTAATGCTATAAGGCCTAACTTTGATGTTAAAAAAGCCAAAAAACACAAAAACTTAAGCTATTTATGCTTAAAAAAATCCAAGGTGTGCCCCAACTTCTCTACTTCCAGAAGGAACTTAGCATAAAGCAATGTGATCTTTTTAAGTAATATTACAACATTACAATATTTTTAAGTAATATTACAACAAAATATTTATAATGCTTACTTCAGCAATTTCAAACAAAATGAACAATCACAAAGATTTCAGGTGATAAAAGCCATCATCACTGGGAATTACCAGCTCATTTACAAAGCAAAAGTCTTCTGTCCTTTCAAATACAGAATTTCAAAACATAAGTTAAAAACTAAACCCAAATGTGGTTAGAATGAAACAGTAGTAGACACAGTTGTAAAACATGGACTTCTAACACATTTTCAGAAAGAGAAAAGCAACATCTGCCAAGTTTAACAAAAGCCTGAGCAAGATGTTAACACTTCCAGTGGACCAAGTTTCTTCAGATGTAGAAATCCTATGTTAAAGTCTCCAAGATGTGGCTGGGAAATACTAACAGTTAATTTCTTAATGAACAAATTCTTAATGAGTGTCTTCTAAGTAGCCCTGAGGATACAGCAAAGAACAAGATAAACAAATCTCTGCTCACATGGTACTTATGTACTAGTGTGGGGAGACTGCAATAATTTAATAAGGAAAATAATAGCTGGTGACCAATGCTCTGATGAGAATTACTATAACATGATAATGTAAGTGGATAGCTACTCTAGACTGACTGAACAGGAAGGGCTTCCTATTTAGTATGTTTGAACTTTGGTCTTAATGTCAAGAAAAGGCCAACCATTCAAAATTCATTAGCTACTGCAAATGGGTAAGACAGAATGAGCTTGGTCAGTTGCGGCCCATTAAGAAGGCTGGTGTGGCTGGTACAGTATAACCTACAGGAGAGTAAGTAGGTTCCAGCAGATAGCAACCATGGCAAGCAATCCAGGGGGGAAGCCACTGACAGGTTTAAGCAGGAATGTGATGTGACTGACCACTACAGCTGCGGAGTGAAGAAGAGAGGGACAAGATGGAAACTGGGAGTCCTGTTAGTTTACTGCAGAGGTTTAGGCAAGGGAGGACGACAGCACATATTCGGATGATGTAAACAAACAAGCAAAAAAATAATAATAAAAGGAAAAATAAATTCAGGATGTGTTTTGGAGACAGAGACAAGACTGGATAGATCAGATGTAACAGGTGAAAAAAGTAAATGAATACATCAGAATATTCCTAGGCCTTTGCGAAATTGGTTAATTGGTGATTGAATTTACTGAGATAGGGAAGTCTGGAGAAAAAGCAGATTTGGGGAAAAATTCAGGAGTTGAGTCTCATTTATATTTAACATTTTCATCAAATAAGTAAAGTCTTCAAGAAGACAGCCAGGTATATGAGCCTCGTGTTCTAGGGCCAAGTATGAGTGTCTGAGAAGACACTGCTCTGAAAAGTCCAATGGTGCAACCGGATTATTTGCATCTCACAGTAGTCAGTGTTCTTTAGAACAGTACACTTTGGGAGACTAAGAGTTAACAGACAATTTGACAACAACGAGTTACATAAACAAAAGGTTTATAAACTATTATTTTAGAGATGAAATTGTTATCATTGATAATTAAATAACTTTGAGAAATTTAAGTGCACAGACTGGCTTCCTGACTGCCTGTCTATGAATCTCCGCCTCTCCACTTACCAACTGAATAACAGTGGGCAAATCACTTAACTACCTCAATTTCCTCCTTAAAAAAAAAAAAAGGAGATAATAGTAACTATATCATGGTTATAGAATAATCTGTGAAGATTAAATGAGCCAGTACATGGAATGCAATCAAAACTGTATCTGGCAAAGAGTCACCACTCAACAAGTGCAAATCAGTATTGTTACCTGTGATCTCCCTGCACTGTACACAGAAATGTCTTCATACTTCAGTTTTCTAGTTAGATGCTGAGTAAGACATGGCATCAGTTCAGTTCCGTTCAGTCGCTCAGTCATGTCCGACTCTGCGACCCCATGAATCTCAGCACACCAGGCCTCCCTGTCCATCACCAACTCCTGGAGTTCACTCAGACTCACGTCCATCGAGTCCGTGATGCCATCCAGCCATCTCATCCTCGGTCGTCCCCTTCTCCTCCTGCCCCCAATCCCTCCCAGCATCAGAGTCTTTTCCAATGACTCAACTCTTCACATGAGGTGTCCAAAGTATTGGAGTTTCAGCTTTAGCATCATTCCTTCCAAAGAAATCCCAGGGCTGATCTCCTTCAGAATGGACTGGTTGGATCTCCTTGCAGTCATCAAAGGTTTAGAATAAGCCAGGGAAACATATGAAAAACCCGCCTCAAAAGAAGTGGAAGAGAAGAGTCCTGCAGTTTGCTAAAAATATTCTTTTTAAAAGTAAGTTATACATGTGCCAGTCATTCCTAAATCCATGTCTCCAGATGCAACCCTGGAGCTGCAGACTCATAAACCCAGCTGTCTACCGGACTCTTGACTTGATAATTTAGTGAGCATATTATCGGAATAAAAAGGGAAAACAATCAGTGTTCTCTTCAGTTTGTGAATGACTGACTGCTTCCAACAGCAAGAATTCTCTGCTCTGCTCCGTAAGTCACAAAAACCGTAATGTGAGTAACATTCAGCTTCACACTGAGAAAGTGCCCAGTTTGGTGAACTGCACCTGGTCACTTTAGCACTAATGTTTTGGAATCATGATTCTAATGCGTGTACTGTTTACTGTATGTATTGCAGTAATTATGTGTTATGTAGTATTACGTGTAGTTGTTTAGTCACTAAGTCATGTCCCACTCTTTGCAACCCCAGGGACTATAGCATGCAAGTCAATAATTTCTTAAGGTAGGCAAGGAATAAAGCAGAGAATAAGGAAATAAGTGAAATGAAGTGAAATGAAATATTAGAAATCACTAAAGGATTCCTAGGTTCTGTTGCCTGAGGCAGATTGGGCAGCACATACCTCAGCAGAGGCAACTCTCAGTTGCCTTGTCCTGGGCCATGACTCCAATCCCCACCAATGATGATGCCAACAGGGTAACCAGACATCTCAAGTAGACAGTCCCAGCAAAATTCTAAGAGCACGGCTTTCCACTCTCAAAAAGTGTCTAGACTGGATGAGAAATTGTATGTCTACTTGTGTACCTTATCACCAAAAGTCCTGTAGCATGCATTCACTCATTCAGCTAATATCTACTAAACATCTACCAAGTGCCAGGTCCCATGTTGGCTTCCAGTACAATTCAGGATTCTAGCACAGGCATACCTTGGAGTTTCAGTTGAGTTCCAGGCCACCACAATAAAGTGAGTATCACAATAAAGAAAGTCACATGAATTTTTTGGTTTCCCAATGTGTATAAAAGTTACATTTCACTATTCATACTCTATTAAGTGTGCAATAGCATTACATATAAAAAGAGTACATACCTTAAGTAAAAAATAATTTATTGCCAAAAAAGGCTAACCAACACAGGGTCAATGCAAACCTTCAATTCTTTAAAAAAAAAAATGTAGTATCTGTGAAGCACAATAAAGTTAAGTGCAAAAAAAAAAAAGAATGACTCTAGAGAAAAAAAAGGTTATGAAAAGACAAACTGCTGCTGCTGCTAAGTCACTTCAGTCGTGTCCGACTCTGTGCGACCCCATAGATGGCAGCCTACCAGGCTCCCCCGTCCCTGGGATTCTCCAGGCAAGAACACTGGAGTGGGTTGTCATTTCCTTCTCCAATGCATGAAGGTGAAAAGTGAAAGGGAAGTCGCTCAGTCGTGTCCAACTCTTCACGACCCCGTGGACTGCAGCCTACCAGGCTCCTCCGTCCATGGGATTTTCCAGGCAAGAGTATTGGAGTAGGGTGCCATTGCTTTCTCCATGAAAAGCTAAAAGATGTATGCAAAAAAAAGGTCATATGTAGATCAAGACCTTTAGTAATGAACTCTGAATTACAAAGCACATCCAAGAAGTCATGAAAACAGCAAAAACAGTTCATTCATTTGACAACAGATAGCTGGATGAGTATTATATGCAGTATGTATCAGGATTTGGGCATCCATGTGTATATATAGCTTCCTCTTAGAAAATGTACATAAGAATTCATAACCATGAATGTTAGGCTTTTGTGGTAGATAAATGTAGACTTTTGAATAAATGACTAAATGTTCCATCACCTTGCCACCATAAGCATGAACTGGGAACAGTGGATTTCCAAGGAAAGATGTTTACTTTCATAGGCAAGTAGCATAACACATCAGTTTTAAAAAGAACTCGCCTGCCAATGCAGGAGACGCGTGTTCGATTCCTGGGTTGGGGAGATTCCCTGGAGTAGGAAAGGACAACCTGCTCCAGTATTCTTGGCTGGAAAATTCCATGGACAGAGGAGCCTGGTGGGCTACAGTCCACGAAGTCCCCAAGAGCTGGACACGACTGAGCATACACACACAGTGCAACACATACAGGAATAAAGGCATTTTACAACTACCTTCTCTTTCTGTGACTTAAGGCACTATTTCTCTTTTAACTTTCAAAACAAAATATAATTCACACATTTCAGACTGATGTTTCTCTATTAACACTCGTAGGATTAGGAAACTTGGACTGGTGCAACTGTGATTTCTTCTGAATCAGAAACATTATTCAGATTAGTCAGACAAATCACCAGTAACTAATCAACCAAGCAGATCTCAAGGAAGCACATACACTTACCTATCTTCAAAGCAGGTAACAAAGCAAAGGCCTCTGATAAGTTTAATGTTGGCAATTTTCAAAGCCCAGACTTACAGTTAGAAAGAACCTAAAAAGTAGGGTGATCCTGGAGACTCCAACATACCTTGAGGGGAATCCTGGCAACTTAGATGAGAGAGGCTGTAGCACTTCACAGTTCTATCTAGGTTCAAAGTTTAAAACTCTTTGTTGGTAAAACCCTTAAAGAGGCAATCTCTAAGGATCCCTCACTTTACAGATTGTGACCCTGAGGACCAGAAAAGCCACACAGTAATGTGGGAAAAGTGTGATCTTAAAAGTCAGGTGCTCTTGACTAACCTCTTGCCAGATCTATCCCTTGTCTGTCATTTAAACATAAAGGTAACACTTACCTTTTAGGCATGTTATGAATATTAAATTAAAATGCTTACTTTTTAAGCATGTTATGAAGATTAAATGAATTCATATTTATGAAAACATCTGGCATACAGTAGATACTCAATATATGTTAATTTCCTTCTTTTCAAAGGGTGACTAACTTCAGAGACATATAGCTGGCAATGGGCAAGAAAAAGGACTAGAACCAAGAATTAAGATTCCCCTTTCCCACTCAAAAAGTGTTTACTTCTTAATTAGCCTTTATCCTTGAATCGTGCCATGAAATATAGTTTTTAACACCTCAGTTATGAAAGGCAGGGGTTATTAAACGTGAAATACCACAACCCGCAAAAAAAGGTATTTGTGCCTTCAAGCACATACATCTGCTAAAAACAAAGCGACAAAAAGGGTCAAGAAGTTTAATCAAGGAAGTATTATATTGTCAACCTTTGTAAAAATGCCATCTGCTCAGGTTGTACCTAAAGCCTGTCCTTCTGGAAACAATGCTGTAGTAAATAGAATTCTGTTGTTTTTAATGGCTATTTCTCAACTGATATTTCAACATTAGTGTTTGTAGCAAATATGTATCAACTGTCAATTATGTGCAAGGCCCTGTGGACTCTACAGACATAATCAGGCTTTGGCTTTTTCTTCAAATAATCTTAGAATCTAGTAAAGAAGAGAGGCAGACCTTGAAGAATGATTTTTTTTAAAAAAATTGTATATTAAGACAGGGACTTGAAAAACTCAAGGCCAGCCTGTGGTTAGGAGTTACTTAATGTTTTATTTAATGCTATCTACTCAAGGATAAAATGTTCACTGCACTGGCAGTGGGTACACACAACGTAATAAACACTGTCCGAAATGTGTTAACTGAATTCTAGTCTTGTTTCTGACACCAACCAGCTTTGTGAACCTGTCATGTTATTTGATAGCTTTAGGTCTCATGTTCCTTAGCTGTCAAATGCGTGAGTCCAAGCGAATCTCCAAGTCTCAGGTTCTAAAAGTCCAAATTACATGATGATGATGATAATAATGACAGCAAGAAAAACTAAAGCTTATATTTACTGCGCGCATGTTATGTACCAGGCACTATGCTCAAGGGCATCATTTGCGTTATCTTCATTTAATCTTCACGACAATCTTACGAAATTGGCATCATTATCCTTATTTTACGGATGAGGAAAAGGAGGCGAAACAGTATTAAAGGGCTGTAGGAACGACCTGAACAGAAGCAGTCTGAATCTAATCCAGGAGTTAACCCTTAATCGCTACGCTCAAACTCCCAGTCTCCGCATAAACTGTCTTATCCATTAAGAAAGAAGGAAAAACAGAAACCAGCTAGGGAAGGGATTCCTTCTGGCTACAGGGCAGATCTGAGTTACTGTCACACTTGTCTGTTTCACGTGTTAGTAGATCTCTTGCCCCACTTGCTCCGCAGCGCTCGCGCGCTTCCACAGAGGCGCGCACCACCGCGCGACAGACCGCGGCCACCGCCAGCGGCTGCGCCGGCCCGGGCTGAGGCTCACGGAAGGGCTGGGGGTGCGGGAGGCCCCGCAGGAGCGCGGGCAGAGTGGGTACCTGGGCTGCTGGCTGCTCCTGCCGGCTGGTTCTCCCACCACTCGTCTCCAAGGTCGTCTGCCATCTCCACGCGGGACTCGGCCGGGGCGGAACACCAGGAAAAGCAGGCGCTAGCCGGGATTCGCGCTGCCTCAGAGCCGGGTAGCGGGCGTTGCAGCACGCGGAGCCCTTACTCAGACACTGTCGCCTCCGCCCCGTGGCGATGACATCATAACATCGGCCCCGCCTCCCCGGCAGCCGTGTCCAGCTCGTCGCAGTTTCTACACCGGTGTGGACGAGCAGGGTCAGTTTGAAGACTTAAAATAAACCCCTACAAAAGCCAAAAGAAGAGAAGACACGTAAGCAAAAATAAAAGTGTATCAACTTTTTAAATGCTTATTTTAAAACTTTTTGTTTAGGTTTTATTTTTGCCGAATAGATATTGTCGAAAGTGCGAGACAGAATGCTAAGACAGTTTTTCTCCATTCAGTTTCAAAGGCTTTGGGTCGCGGGAGAAAACCGTAGCACGTGGATGTGTTTTCGTCTGTATGTTACAGCTTGGGAGTCAGTATTTTGCACTGTTTGCTTTTTTAAAAACGTGCACAAGTCATGACCATGAATTTTGGACCTTTGTGGTAGATGAGAGTATTGCTTTTTAAAAATATATATATACGATATGAGGGAAGAAAATGTTCACTGGTCCAAAAAGGATTGCCCACGGACAGACCCGAGAAATCAGGGTTTCAGAGTCGACTTCCCCTCATCCCCTTCGGTTTTGTGAAACAAGGGAAGAAGAAAGGAGCCAGTCGCTGCCCAAGTTCAGGTAAGAGACCTACAATGCTGGTCTCATGTCCTGGAGTGGCAGAGATGGCCGCTTGGGACCTTGTGCTGGGGCCAGCTGGAAAGTAAGTGTGGACGATACTTTTCAGGACAGACACTGAGGGGAAAGTCATACAAAATGCATTAAGTACACGCGGTGTGCCTGGCACTATGTTTTGAATACTGGTTTAAAGATGAGGAGGATATGGTCCCGCCTTCCAGATTTCACCAGCTTGAGAGGGAAACTACTGCACGTAAGAGTAAAGGTCTAAGCTAATGATGGGAATGCATTCTCAGAAAGGACCGGGACTCTCCATCTGATGAGGATGAATCAGAATCAGTTCAGTCACTCAGTCGTGTCCGACTCTTTGTGACCTCATGGACTGCAGCAGGGCAGGCTTCCCTGTCCATCACCAACTCCCAGAGCTTACTCAAACTCATGTCCTTAGAGCTGGTGATGCCATCCAACTCTTTCATCCTCTGACATCCCCTTCTCCTCCTGCTTTCAGTCTTTCCCAGCCAGCATTAGGGTCTTTTCCAGTGAGTCAGTTCTTTGAATCAGGTGGCCAAAGTATTGGAGTTTCAGCTTCAGCATCAGTCTTTCCAATGAATATTCAGAACTGATTTCCTTTAGGTTGGACTGGTTGGATCTTCTTGCTGTCCAAGGGACTCTCAAGAGTCTTCTCCAACACCACACTTTAAAAGCATCAATTATTTGGCTTTCTTTATGGTACAACTCTCACGTGCATACATGACTACTGGAAAAACCATAGCTTTGACTAGACAGAACTTTGTTGGCAAAGTAATGTCTCTGCATTTTAACATGCTGTCTAGGTTGGACATAGCTTTTCTTCCAAGGAGCAAGCATCTTTTAATTTCATGGCTGAAGTCACCATCTGTATTGATTTTGGACCCAAGAAAATAGAGCCTCTCCTTGTTTCCATTGTTACCTCATCTATTTGCCATGAAGTGTGGGACTGGATGCCATGATCTTCGTTTTCTGAATGTTGAATTTTAAGCCAACTTTTCCACTCTCCTCTTTAACTTTCATCAAGAGGCTCTTTAGTTCTTCACTTTCTGCCATAAGGGTGGTATCATCTTCACATCTGGGTTATTGATATTTCTCTGGGCAATCTTGATTCCAGCTTGTGCTTCATCCAGCCTGGCATTTCTCATGATGTACTCTGCATATAAGTTAAATAAGCAGGGTGACAATACACAGCCTTGACCTTACTCCTTTCCCTATTTGGAACCAGTCTATTTTTCCATGTCCAGTTCTAACTGTTTTTCTTGACCTTCATATACATTTCTCAGGAGGCAGGTCAGGTGGTCTGGTATTCCCATCTCTTGAAGAATTTTCCGCAGTTTGTTGTGATCTACACAGTCAAAGGCTTTGGCATAGTCAATAAAGCAGAAATAGATGTTTTTCTGGAACTCCCTTGCTTTTTTGATGATCCGACGGGTGTTGGCAATTTGATCTCTGGTTCCTCTGCCATTTCTAAAACCAGCTTGAACATCTGGAAGTTCATGGTTCACGTACTGCTGAAGCCTGGCTTGGAGAATTTTGAGCATTACTTTACTAGCATGTGAGATGAGTGCAACTGTGTAGTAGTTTGAACATTCTTTGGCATTTCCTTTCTTTGGGGTTGGAATGAAAACTGACCTTTTCCAGTCCTGTAGCCACTGCTGAGTTTTCCAAATTTGCTGACATATTGAGTGCAGCACTTTCACAGCATCATCTTTCAGGATTTGAAATAGCTCAACTGGAATTCCATCACCTCCATTAGCTTTGTTCATAGTGATGCTTCTTAAGGACCACTTGACTACAGATTCCAAGATGTCGGGCTCTAGGTGAGTGATCACACCATTGTGGTTATCTGGGTCATTAAGACCTCTTTTGTATAGTTCTCCTGTGTATTCTTGCCATCTCTTCTTCATATCTTCTTCTTCTGTTAGGTCCATACCATTTTTGTCCTTTATTGAACCCATCTTTGCATGAAATGTTCCCTTGGTATATCTAATTTTCTTGAAGAGATCTCTGGTCTTTCCCAGTCTATTGTTTTCCTCTATTTCTTTGCACTGATCACTAAGGAAGGCTTTGTTATCTCTCCCTGCTCTTCTTTGGAACTCTGCATTCAAATGGTTATATCCTTTCTTTCCTCCTTTGCCTTTCATGTCTTTTTTTTTTTCCCTCAGCTATTTGTAAGGCCTCCTCAGACAACCATTTTGCCTTTTTGCATTTTTTTTTTTCTTGGAGATGATCTTGATCACTGCCTCCTGTACAATGTCACAAACCTCCATCCACAGTTCATCAAGCATTCTGTCTATCAGATCTAATCCCTTGAATCTATTTGTCACTTCCACTGTGTAAGGGATTTGATTTAGGAAAAGTTATTCATCTTCTATTGACCACCTACTACCTATGCAAGAAATAGAAAACAGCATTTGGTGCATTTGTTTAGATTTTACACCTAACCTATGCCATACTGGAAAATACTGCTCTAACTCACTTATCAGTGAAGTCAAAGGCTGCCAGTTTTGAGTAGGGGCAAAAGAAGAGAAAAGTCAGCAGTGGGTCCAGGCTGTGAACATGCTGCTCTCCTCCTTAGTTCATAATGATGTGGCAGATGTCATGGTGCTGGATGATAGTTAATGATGCCATGTAGAGACTGGCAAGACCTGAAAGAAGAACCACAGCACAACTCCTAGGGTTTTAGAGTACGGCCATGCCTTCAGTTTTTCCAGTAGTCATGTTTGAATGTGAAAGTTGGACTATAAAGAAAGCTGAGCGCTAAAGAATTGATGCTTATAGACTGTAATGTTGAAGGTTCCTGAGAATCCCTTGGACTGCAAGGGGATCAAACCAATCAATCCTAAAGGAAATCAGTCCTGAATATTCATTGGAAAGACTGATGCTGAAGCTGAAATTCCAATACTTGAATCTCCTAATTCAAAGAACTGACTCATTAGAAAAGACCCTGATGCTGGGAAAGATTGAAGGTGGGAGGAAAAAGGGATGACAGAGGATGAGATGGTTGGATGGCATCACCGACTTAATGGACATGAGTTTGAGTAAGCTCTGGGAGTTGGTGATGGACAGGGAAGCCTGGTGTGCTGCAGTCCAGGGGGTCACAAAGAGCTGGACAGAACTGAGCCACTGGACTGATCTGAAGTGATGCCTTCATCAGCCAGCTATTCAGAAAGCAGTTACTGACATGATACAGAGTTCTAGCTGAAACTAAGCATTTGATTGTGGGGCATCAAATGAATATATTACCAGAGCTGTCCTTCTGGACCTAGGTTTTGTAAGGTTGGGTGCACACAGATAGCACCCAGTGAAAAACAGAAATGCTATACATGGGATCATATCTAAGCAGTCCAGAGGTTTTAATTTACATGAACAGGTGGCAAAGATCTCTGTGTCTTGTATTCCTTACGCCTATTGCTTCATGAGGTGTTCCTTGTGACCAGTTGATGATAATGGTGGAAATATTCACAACTGATTCAGGCCTGATATGTTATTAGAGCTGAAAATGGACTGCTACTGCACTGCAGTCCCACTAGGGAGGGGTCCTGAAGAACAGTAGTGAGGAGAGTCCTTCTAGTAGGCAGAACTTCAAGGTGTACATTTAGCTGTCTCCTTTGCATGGCGAGAGAGATAGCATGAGCTCAGGATAAATAGAGCCCTCCCTGAGCAATAGTGAACTGTGTGGCTGAGTGGGCCAGGGTCCTAGAAGATATAATGTTTGAAGTTCAATAGCAAGGAGATCTGGGAAGAGACATGTGCAGGGAACCAGGTAGTGGGCAAAAGTGTGTGCATCTTTGTGTCCCATGTCCAGGTCCACTGGTGAGGATCCACTATGGATGAGACACTAAATATCTAGGAAGACATACTGCCGGTTATATTTAACAAAGATGGCCACCAGTGCTTCCCATCCCACATACTCTTCTTACAATGTGACCTTGACGCGCTTTCCATTGAGTAGTGGAGTCTGGTTCCCTCTCTGTGAACCTGGACAAGCATTCATCACCTCCACTGGGCTTCTCAGGTGGCTCAGTGGTAAAGAATCCACCTGTCAATGCAGGGGACATGGGTTCGATCCCTGGGTTGGGACGATCTCCTGGCAAAGGGAATGGCAACCCACTCCAGTATTCTTGCTTGGAGAATTCCATGGACAGAGGACTCTGGTGGGCTACAGTCCATGGGGTCACAAAAGAGTCAGATATGATTTAGTGACTAAACAACAGCAAAACAACTGATAGAATATGGCAGGAAAGATATTCTGTGACTTCTGAGGCTGGATCTTAAAACTCCCGCTCATTTCTGCATGGCTCCCTTGGAGTATGTGCTTGGAATCCAGGTGTAGTACGGTGAGAAAACCACACAGAGAAACCACATGAACAGGACATATGTTATTGAGGAACAGCTCAGCTGAGGTCCCTGCTGACTGCCAGCATCAGCAGGCGGACCTGTAAATGAAGATGCTTTCAGATGATTACAGGCCTCAGTTGTTGATTTCCCTCCAGCTGTAGCCCCAGACATCATGGAACAGAAACAAACCATCCCCACTCTGGTCCTCAGAAGTGAATTACAGACCTACTTTTCTCATGAAAGAAAAAAAACCTGCCCGTGGAACTGTTGTTTCTCCTCTGGCCACAAGAGGGAGACCTTGTTCCTTAGGAAACCTGTAAATTGCAGAAACCATGCTTCCAATCTCTTATGGCCTGCAGGGTACCCTACTTAGAATTGCAATGAATTTTCCATCTTTTTCCCCACAGGGCCTGGTGAAGTCAAGTGGCTAAAGTAAAACTTATGGTTAAAAAGAGTGCATATGTTGAATATGTATGAGCCCTAGAGATCCCCTCATTTGGAAGAAACGCATGATGTTTAACTTCACGTTTGGAACCAGAAAATTGACGTGGAGACTACATGTTTAGGCTTCAAGAAGAAACTCAATTCTGGTTTGCCCTTTGGAGTCATTGGGTAAAAGTGGACTGTCTGCCTCTGGCTGCCAGGTCTTAAGCTCCCTAGAAGGTCACATCCACTGAAGTGGAGCAAATGCAGTAGGCGCCAGCCCCGTGGTGGTCTGCAGAACTTCCCTGGGAGAGGCTGGGGCTTCTGCTTGTGGTTTCTGGACCGCCACTGTGCTACTGCTAAGACTCCTTACCCTTTTGGTGAACACTGTGGTGAACTTGTTGGTAAAGGAGGCTGCTGGGTTAGTCCTATTAACAGATGTTTTCCCTCTAGGTTGGTTTTTTTTTTAAGATTATTATTATCAATTGTAAAATGCACATCGCATAAAATTCACCATGTTAACTACTTTTGAGTGTACAGTTCAGTGGCATTTGATATATATACATTGCAGTGTAACCATCACCACCATCCATGTCCAGAACTCCTTTCATCTTGCAAAACAAACTCTACACCCACTAAGCAATACTTCGTCATCCCTTTCTCCCTCGAGCACAAAATCACCCTTCTGCTCTGTCTCTGGATTTGACTTCTCTGTGTGTCTCATATAAGTGGAATCATACTGTTTTTGTCCTTTTGTTATTTGCTCATTTCTGTTAGCATAATGCTCCCCAGGATCATCCATGAGGTAACATGTCTCAGAATTTCCTTCTTTTGTAAAGCCTGAATAATATTCCATTGTATGCATATACCACGTTCTGTTTGTCCATTGATCCCTCAAAGAACATTTAGGTTGCTTTTACCTTTTAGATATTGTGAATAATGTTGCTATGAATTGGAGTGTGCCAAAAAACTCTTTGCGTCCCTGCTTTCAGATCTTTGGGGTATCTACTCAGAACTGGAAATGTTGGGTCACACAGTAATTCTGTTTTTCATTTTTCGGGGGTCCTCCATACTGTTTTCCACAGCTGCTGCCTAACTTTACTTTCCCATCAGCAGTGCACAGGACTTGCAGTTTCTCCATATTCTCACCAACACTTGTTATTTTGGGTATTGTTTTGTGTTGTTTCATAGTAGCCATCCTAATAAGTGTGAGATAGTCCCTTTAGTTTTTAAAGCCAGCTGCCCTCGTATCTCTTAAGGGAGAAGGATGTCACCATGACATCTGTCAATATATAGCCTTTGGGTAGCTGGCTGTCTCTGTTGTCTCTGGTAAGGACAATAACTAAGAAATAACTGAGGTCATCAGTCTCTCTCTGGGGGCAAGCTAATATTCTAAGCCCTCACTGGCAGGGTTTGCTTCTTAGGCAGCTGAGAACTTTTCTGTCCTGCCTTTAGGCAATATGGTGTCATAGCTCAGGGCGTGGACTGTGGAGCCAGATGCATGGGTTACAATTTTGGCATTGCCTTTTATTAGATCTTGGACAAGTTACCTTGCCTCAGTTTCTTCCCCTGTAATATGGAGCTAATAATAGAGTCATTATAAGGAGTAACTAAGTTAATACATAAAGACATTTAGAGCATTTTGATCCCTGGTGGTCGCTCAGTAAATAGTGGCAGTCGTTACCCCTCCATAACAGACTGTAATATCGGCCACAACTTCATCCAGCCTCCCAAGTGTTGAAGATAGTTACTGTTACCACCTACTGTTTTATAAGTGCAAAAGCTGAAGTTTAGAGACCTTAAAATAATTGACTCAAGATATCACAGCTGGTAGAGGAGCTGAGATTGGTTCTCTGCCCCTGGCCCCAGAACCCTCTCCTAACACGTTCTGTATTGGTGACTCTGATTTTGGCAGAACAAATGACAAAGCCATCATTGTCCTTGGTGAGGAAAGGCAGCTCTTACTAGCAGGCAGTTGGAGCCTAGTAAGCATTCCATCAATTTTCCCCATTGTGTTTGTCACCCAGGAATAAGAGCAGATGGGAACATTGCTGCCAGCCACTCACTCGTCAGATGAGAACTGGCTTGGCCATGCTCATTATAGAATTAATTTTTAGATCTTGGTGGTTTTAAACAAAGCATATAAATTGTAGGTATCCACAAGAATCATAAACTTTAATTTAGAAGTGCCTTTGAATCTAATAGTCCATTTTTACTTGCATTAAGATAGCAAAGGAAAAAAACCTCTGAAAAGGTTCTGGATGCCTCAAAGGAAAATTCAGTTAGATGGTTCTGTGTTTCAGTAACATACACAAGAAACTTCTGAGTAATTTGTTAAAATGGGATAATGTGCCCCACTTTTAAAATTCCAGTGCACTTATCTCTAGAAATTAGCAAAAAATAATTTTCTAATAAGTCATTAACAAGTATTTGACATCATAAAGAATAGCTTACTTGAGAATAAAATTGACCCTGATACAAAGTATTGGTTTTGAAAATGAAAGCATCAGAAATCCTGTGTAACTCTTTGCCAGAAGAAAGATAACTCTAAGGCTATTCCATAGATATTTTTCTTTTTCGTAATATGGAATGAACATATTTACTTTTAGAGTCACAAGAACCATTAAAAAAAAAAAACTTCTCTGAAACATAGTAAAACGTGATTGATTTGCACTCTTTGTTGGCCGTATGTATTTGGAATTCATCGTAATTCCATGTGGGTTGGGATGACATTTCCCTTTGCTGTGTCTATGATGAAAGGATTTGTCAAATACATTCCTGCAACGAGTAAGGGAGATTTTAAAGCAGTCCAGTCATTTTTGTCTGCAAATGGTGCCACTGGATTTGAGTGAGTCTTTTCTCTCCTTATTACCACAGGCCACCAGGTCTCTCTCCAGGCTCATGGCTCCACCCTTTATCTTCTCAGCAAATACATGTCTGGAGCACAGACAGATCCCACAAGTCCGTGTATAAACCAAGCATCTCTTCATTCCCTGCCTGGAGCAGGCTCCCCTGCGAGACTGCCTGTTTCCATCAGGGGCACCGTCTCTATTTTCCAAGTGTATCAGTGAGAGGAAACCATCTCGGAGTCAAACTTCCATCGCCCTCATAAGGCCATTCTGGGATTGTCCCCAGGCTCAGTTCAGTCTATCGACTGTCTCTTCAGTTTCCAGTTCTTCTTCATTCCACTTCCTAGCCCTTGAGATAGCTCCATGGTTATGCAGTCCTTAAACCCTGACACTGACCTGACATTTACTCTCACTCTTGAGACTTGGTTAGGCTCCCTCCACCATCAACCCATCATCCCATTCCTGGATTAAAGCTGTTCTGGTCTAGTCAGTGGTTTTGTTACCTGTATCATGGCTTCTCCATAGAATTATCAAAGTAACTTTTCTAAAATGCTTATGTTCATACCATTTTTTCTGCTTAAGGACCTACAATGTCTTATTGCATATTAGATAAAATATAAATGTATCTTCCCTATATGTAAAGCCCTGCATCATGTGATTCTGCTTTGGTTATTAAATATTTCCTTTTAGTTTTTGAGTAATACTTCTGGTCTGCTGCTGCTGCTGCTGCTAAGTCGCTTCAGTCTTGTCCGACTCTGTGCGACCCCATGGACTGCAGCCTACCAGGCTCCTCTGTCCATGGGATTCCATGGACTGCAGCCTACCAGGCTCCTCTGTCCATGGGATTCCATGGACTGCAGCCTACCAGGCTCCTCTGTCCATGGGACTTTCCAGGCAAGAGTACTGGAGTGGGGTGCCATTAGTCAGGCCATTTCCCTTATCTCTGCTCTTTCCCCCACCCCACCCCTGCCCTTTCTGACTCTCTCTCTTTCTCTCTCTCTCTCTCTCTCTCACACACACACACAAAATACCAGTTTCCTCTTCTATGAGAGGAAGAGAGGCTATTCTTCTTGGGATGCCGTATGCTCTGTTCATCCAAATTCTATCAAATTAAAGATGATTTCTTTAAAAGTCATCTTCTCAAAAATAAAACTACCTGAGATTAGATTTCATCTCACATTAGGCTTCTAAATAAGCTTGGAACATATAATCTTCTGTATAGTCTTCGAGCTGGATTCAGTCACACCTCACATCAAGTTTAGCACTGCCTCCCACAGCAGCCCTGAGAGATTCTTTATTCCTCCAAGCTGGTGCTGGACCAGTACTCTATGATGAGCTGTGGATGCAAAGATGAAACCAGGAGGTGCCTGCTCCCAAGAAGCTTGCACTCTCTCAGTAGGGGAGACAGACAGTTCAGTGACCAAGCAGGAAAAGTGAAGATTGTATAGGCAAGGTCGGAAGGAGAGGTGATGCTTGTGTGTGTCCCAAGGGCTGAAGAGGATTTACCCCTCACCAGGGGTAAATCAGAGAAGCAGACAGGTCAGAGAAGCATTCCCAGGAACAGAGCAGCATGGAATGGCCTTCCTTTTTCTGAACTTCGCTGGCCCATATGCATCCAGTGAGCTGTATACCGCCTTTGTTTGCAGATCACCTGGAAATCAACTTGTTTAACAAACCTTAATACCCTCTAAACAGATGGTACTTTTTAAAAGAATGGTCATGTTTTCTGTTCCTTATGTGCCCCTCACATTGTCTGGTAATACCAGGTGCAAAGTAGGGGCTACTCTGTGTTGTGTTTTAACGTAAAGGGATACAGTAGACACATAGTAATAATGGCTTTGCCCTGCTTGTCCAGCATTCTGAATTCCAGCCATTTATTCCTTCCTGCCTCTGTCTCTTGTATACATCCTTCTGTTGACTTTTGTGACCAGCACTGTGTGCACAGGAGATAACTGGTCCATGTTATGGAAGAGCCTTTAGTCGTTTGGGCCACGTGGAAATGGAAACTGCTGTCTTGAGCTTTCAGATTGAAGGGTTTAAACAAGTAAGTTAACCAGCCACAGACTGGTGCTCCGTAGTTGCTTATTGAATGATCCCTTTATAATAAGTTACGTGATAAGTTATGATCATTCGGAGCTTGATAAGTCATCACGAAAGAATTCATTCCTTATCAGTGATGCTTATTAAGACCCTTAGGTTCTTGAAACAGGTCTGCTTCCCATCTGAAGCTCCACCCACCACTATCTCCCTTCAAAATCTGTGTGTCTGGTATGGCAAACGGTGACAGAATTTAGTACTTACAGGTTAGTTTTGTGTGTGGGGGGGCGTGGTGCGTGGGGAGAAAAGAAATTTGTGGCAGTTTTTCCTTTTAAGATGGATGTGACAGATGCAACAGCTAATTGTCCCCCAAAATCTGTTATACTTTCTTCTGTATTAATAGAACCTGTGATTCTTAGCTGGACATGTGGTTGCCCTAAATAAATACTCCATTTCCCACACTGCTTTGCAGCTGGTTGTGGCAATGTGACTAAATTCAGAGCATGGGATGTGGGTGGGTGATTTCAGCAACCCCTCAGTTGAGTTCTTTAGGAAGGAAGCGTGCGCTCCCCTTCCTGACTTGTCCTCCTTCCCACAGACTGGAGCAGGGCTGCTGGTTTGCTCTCCTGGCCCCTGGAGATGAGGGCCACACCCTCGGGGTGGAAGATCAATGCGACAGAAGGAGCCTGGGGCCCTGACTGGGGCTGCCGCAGCAACCCCAGCCTGCTTACACTTGCAGCTGCCCTGTCAGAGGGAAAGAATTGTCCCCATTAAACCAGGATTGGGGCTTCCCTAGTGGCTCAGACAGTAAATAATCTGCCTGCAATGCAGGAGACCCAGGTTCGATCCTTGGGTTGGAAAGATCCCCTTGAAGAGGGAATGGCAACCCTCTCCAGGATTCTTACCTGGAGAATTCCATGGACAGAGGAGCCTGGCAGGCTATCATCCATGGGGTCACAAAAAAGTCGGACACGACTGAGCGACTAACGCTTTCACTTTCAAGCTAGGTTTATGTTAGGTCTCTGTTTCAGCAGCTAATTAACACATTAGGGGATAAACAGTTATGAAGTTCAGACAGTGTCAGCTGAGTGATATGAACAAGATGAGAAACATACTTTTAAAGGTATTTAATAAGACTCTTTTTTTTTCAAATCAGTACAATATTTTAAATACAAAAATGATTTGTTATTGACATGTCTCAAATCTATCATGGAAACTCAAAAAAAGTTACCAGTCTGTTCACCATTCATGGTTATCTGTAAAATATTTGAGAACAGTCACCCACTGCAGACATTCTTCTCCCCTGTGGGATGTCACCCTTCATTAAAACTCTGTATTGAAAAAACAATATTGTCAGTTTGGTCCATTTCACATGGAAAGGTTCTAGTTAATTTTGAATTACTAGGAATTGTAGCACTGTCCCTATACTTTAGCACATGTGTTTGTTTCATCTGCTTTTACACTCAAGTGTGTTAACACGATGTGTAACACTCCAAAGGGAAACACAGATACATAGATAATTACTTAAAACTCTTTTTTAAATTAAATGGAGTAATTCATTTAGCTCTGAGATTAGCACCATTGTATAATAGAATACACAATATCTGGCATAGATTTTGCTCCTCTCCTGTCTAAAAGTTAGAAGCATATGCCTGATAATACACACACACACACACACACACACACACACACACACAGAGGCAATTGAATAACAAACAATAAATAAGTTGGAAGGTATTTGAAAAGTGAAATTTGGTTTTGACTAAAGAGGTACTTTCTCTCTTTGTGGAAATAGAAAGCCCATACATGCACAGATAAATAGTTTTATAAACGAGCTGAGCTGACTTGCTTCTGAGCCATTTCCATGCAGCTATTCAGCAGATGGAACCCAGTGGACCCAAGTGGCCCTCGTAGCCATTGGCCCACAACCAGCATCCTCAAAACCAACCCAGAAGATGTTTGGCCACATCCACGCTGTCTGCTTTGAAAATGAAGGTTGAGTGGGATATGTTTTTGATGGGAAAAGTTTGTCATACATTTAGCCATGAGTAAGAAGCCACGTGGTAATGAACTCACTTCTCATTCTAATGAATTGAGAACAAATGGTGCTTGTATACCATATAAGGAAAAGAGGGAAAAGACAGCTACTAGGCTGAGGAGAACATTCCTGATGGTTCAAATGATTCTGATTTCACGTAGACACAATTCCATGTGTGTTTATACTGTATTTATTTGTGTATTTTCCCATCTGTACCTATCACCTTGTTTCCTCACTCTTGATTTTGAGGAGAAGATACAAGACTTCACCACCATAGCCCCACATTATTCCCCCCAGTGGCTTACAGTGTCAGCAGCATATTCCCAGCCAACTTGAAATGCCTAGTCTGTGTTTTGAGACCAGATTTTAATGTGCAAAGCAATTAGTATGTAACTAAGTGAAAACCTGGAAAAATATGTATTTTTCTCTTTAAAATTGTATTGATTCTTGTACTTGTGGGGTGACATAAAAAGCATGGGCTGTCTTTGCCGTTTAACATTCCAGATGGCTCTTCCACAAGTTGCTTCCTGCATTTTTAGTACTTACAGCAGGAAGTAACATCCATTTGTTAATTTAAGACTTCAGAAATTATTTTTTCAGAAAAATTTATTTTCCTATATAATTCTGAAACTCCCTTCTCTTTCCCCAAGTAAAGGATAGCATAGATTTAGGAAAGTCACTCTGGAACCTCAGATGACACACTGATTTGTATGTATAGTACGCAGGGAAATTTCACTGAAATTCAGTCAGTACTAAAAAGTACTGATATCCCCTTCCTGGATGAAATCTCATTGTAGTTATTTGTGTGTGTAGGCAGAGGAAGGGGATTATTATATGCATGTAAACACAGTTAAGAACTGCTGTTGATAGTGAACATTCCACAAGACTGGAAAGTTCGGCGGGGAGAGGTTTATTTTTTTTTCTTATGACTTCTAGGTGTTTATATTAGTTGATTCATAGTGTAAGTTACATGGAGACAAGAAGAAAGAAAAAAAAACTCACAGGAAAGAAAAATACAAGCAAAAAAAGGAACAAATGAGTTACTTTCCGCTCATGTCTCCCAGCTGGTTTGTTAGCTTCTTGTGGGACACTGTCTTAAGCCCCGCAAAAGTGTCTCATCCAGTGCTCCGCACAGAGAAGGCACGAGTTAATGCATTACAGTTGTTCTTCTAGGGACACTAGACATACAATTCTGAGTAGAACTCTTGTAAAAGACACAGCCCCCAACAGGGGTGAAATATCCTGTGGACTAAAGCCCTACCCTGGTTCTTCGTCCCTGTCTCACTGGGGAAGAGCACTGCAGGACAGCCCCACATCCCAGGGCAAAATATCTGCACAAATACAGAGGAAATTATGCAAGTAAATACGGTATGTAATTGTTATCACTGACATTTCTTTAAGCCATATTTATAAATATTTTAAAGTAAACACTATGAGTGAGTGACTTTCATTATCTATGATGCTTTTTCATACTGAAATACTTCGATCTGAATAAGCAGGTTATCATGGAAGCACATAACATAAGCAGCTAATACAATTCCAGTGGGTACAACACGAGTGTCAGTACTTGATACATAAATCTATCCCATCATTTTCAATCACAGGCTGCCGTGCAGAGCACTAAGCATGCATCTTAGTTTTTATTTGTACATGATGGTTCAAATTTTCACTTAAATATAACTTTCCAACTATATAAATGTTTCGAAGCAATTATGTTTCTCATTTGGATTTTTTGGGGTGCATCATTTTCTTTTCTTCTATTAAATCTCTCTCTTTCTTGTTTTCTTTTTTTACATGGGATACAATAAATATCCTGAAAAAGAGGAATGGACGTACTGCCCAGCGTACAGCCCCGCGGCCTGTTCAGAGGGCATCTGCAGGAACACCCGGTCCCCGGGCCGGAGCAGCAGCACCGCACTGCCGGACGCCTGGTCCAGGAAGCCCTTCTTGTACTCGTCGTACGTGTACATCACGGGTTCGTTGTTCTTAAACAGAGCAACCCACACGTTGCCCCCCTTGCAGTGAACGTGGTATACAAAGTAGTAGACCCCAGGGACCTCGCAGGTGAAGATGCCCGTCTGCGGGTTGTAGTTCTGTCTGCCATTGTAGAGCAGTTTGTCGAACTTCACCGGGGCCCCCACGGGCGGGAAAGGCGCCGTCAGCTCAGCGGTGAACGCGGGCATCTCGTAGGCCGGCCCTCCTCCATTCTTGCCTTTCTTAGCCCCGTAGGCGTGCGGGGGTTTCGCTCCGTCGATTCCCAGCCCCATATCTGGCAGGTACTCTCCATGGGGTGGTGGTGTCGGGGGCATCACAGCTGGGGGCCCTGGGGGCCCAGGAGGGCCTGGGGGTCCTGGAAGGCCGGGCTGGCCTTGGGGACCGAGGGCACCAGGCTTCCCCGGGGGGCCATGAAGTCCTGCTACTCCAGGCTTCCCTACTCCAGGGAACCCCGGGGGCCCCGGGAGACCGGGTTCTCCTTTGGGGCCAGGAATTCCAGGTGGTCCAATGGGGCCACTCGGGCCTGCAATCCCTGGGATGCCTGGGGGACCCTGTAAACCCTGATCCCCTGGGATTCCTGGCTCTCCCTTTGGTCCAAGCAGCCCTGGGGCACCCGGTAGTCCCGGCAAGCCTTTGAGCCCAGCCTCCCCCTTGGGCCCTATGGGACCCGGTAAGCCCCTCATGCCAGGGGGCCCCACTTCACCAAGGAAGCCTGGCTTTCCTGGGAAGCCTTGAAGCCCTGGCTCACCCTTCGGTCCTGGTGGCCCCTGTGGCCCCACAACCCCACCTTCTCCTTTGGGTCCAGGAAAACCGATAGCCCCTGGAGGGCCCATAGGACCTGGGATTCCAGGCAGGCCTGGCTCTCCTGGGGGACCCCCCAGTCCAGGAGCGCCTACTGGTCCTTTCTCCCCTCTTGGTCCCAGAGGCCCAGGAAGACCCCCAACACCCCTGTCACCTTTGGGTCCAGGGAAACCTGGTTTCCCAACCCCTGGAAGGCCCGGGGGTCCTGGCAGCCCTGGCAGGCCTTGCTCCCCTTTACCACCTGGAAATCCTGGCTGCCCAGGGATCCCGTCCTGGCCCGGTTTGCCAATTCCAGGTATCCCAGGAGGTCCTTGAACCCCTGGGACCCCGATAGGGCCTTGTGGCCCAGGTTCGCCTGGAGGGCCTGGCTTTCCCAGGGGGCCCTGGGGCCCAGGGAAGCCTGTCACTCCTGGTTTACCCACTCCTGGAAGTCCTACAGGGCCAGGAGGGCCATGCATCCCTGGAGGACCCTTCAGGCCTGGCAGACCTGGCATCCCGAAACCCTTTTCTCCTTTAGGACCCTGAAGGCCTGGAGGGCCTGGTGGTCCTTTGGGTCCTCTCTCACCTTTGGCACCTGGTTGCCCTGGTAACCCTGGCCCACCTGGCTTCCCAATGCCAGGAAGTCCGTGAGGCCCTGGAGGCCCCTGCGGTCCAGGGATCCCCATGGGTCCGATCTCCCCTTTGGGTCCAATTTCACCTTTGGCCCCAGGCATTCCCATGGCTCCTGGCTTTCCTGGCATTCCAGGCATACCTGGCTTTCCAATTCCTGGATACCCCTGTGGCCCTGGTTTTCCTTTGACTCCAGGTATCCCCTGACCTGGTAAACCAGGGGGCCCAGGTGGTCCTCTTGGGCCAGGCTCTCCACGGGGACCTTGCTCGCCTCGCAGACTGGCTAATGGTATTTCTACCGGGAGAAGGGAGAGAGAAAAAGGGAGGAGGGCACAAGGAAGGGAGGGGAGAGAGAAAGAGAGATTAACATTGATCATCCTTCACT
This sequence comes from Budorcas taxicolor, assembly GCF_023091745.1. NCBI lineage: Eukaryota > Metazoa > Chordata > Mammalia > Artiodactyla > Bovidae > Budorcas > Budorcas taxicolor. The sequence goes on along the minus strand of NC_068910.1, from coordinate 108,800,679 downwards.
TCATTTCAATCATTTAGTTCTGACACTTTGGCCCATTAATTATCAAGAGAAAAGATGAGGAATAATGTGTTCGTATTCCGGAACTGTATGATCTGTATTTAATGGACAGTTAAGCTGTTAATTTCTTTGTCATGTTTGAGATACTGTTTTGAGAACTGATGTCTGCAGCTGCTTTTATCAGTGTTACGTTAAGTAAAAAAACTAACAAGTAATGAAGAAATATTTTTCCTAGTACAAATTTGGAAATATTATGGTGTGTTCACTATAAAGAGTTCAAAGAAGGATAAAGAAAAATCAAAGTTGTGTATAAGCTCCACTACTCAGAGATAATTGCTTGACGTTTATGTGTATTTCCATCTCATGTGTTCTATATATACATATTAATGTATATGTGTGTGTGTGTGTGCTTTAAACAATGTTGGAGCCATTTTTATTTTTTCTGTTTTATCCCTACTTGTATTTTTCTATGTCCTTGAGTTTTAAATATAATAATATATGGTAAAATAATGTTTTCTCTTGTGCTGAAGTCTAGTATGATGTAAGATAACGGTCGTTATGATGTGGACACAGGAAAGAATAGAAGCATTTTATTTTGTATGTGGTTTAATGACTTCTTAAACATCTGTCCTCTGGAGTCAAACTGATTTATTTAATTTCTTTAATATGCTATAGGATTTCCTAAGCCTCAGATATTTCTTTAATAAGCTATTTCTCACTTGCAAATTTGGTTTCGAAACAGGAGAAATGAATTAGGTATTTTAGGATGATAAGCAGTACAGATAAGGAACCTAGCTGGGATTAGGAGCGAAAAGCTCTTTCTGGCCTTGAAATGAGATCTTGACTGGATTACTTAAGCCATTAGCATCTTTGCTTGCTTATCTGTATGGCAAGTGTAATACACCTGCACTTCAAGATTGGATAATATATGTGAAAGGCATTATGCTTTCTCGAATTGTTATCAAAATACAAAGCACATGCTGTTATACTGACTAAGCTATGCCTTGCAGAGAAACAAAACTCTGAATCTCCCATGCTACTGGGAGTAAGGTATAACATCAAGAAAGGAAATTTCATTGTCCCAAAGTCTTATTTTTAACTATTAGTTGCATCTTAATCCTGCTGTTGTGTTTTTCACTGACCTACTGTCAGGGAACAAAATAGAACCACAGAACTCATATTTTTTCTAAATTCCTCAGTTGCAATCTGGTACCCATCTGAATAAGTACAGGAAGTTTCAAAATCCAGGCAGGCCATTCAAGAAAGGAAGGAAAACAAATGACTGAGTAATCCCCCAAGTGGAATATCAGCTCCTAAAGAAAAGAAATATAGCTCCTAAAAGAAGGAAATACTTCTTTTGTGCAATGCAGATGCTTTATCCTCTGAGCCACCAGGGAAGCCCCCTAATAGACATTACTATATATGATTAAGGTGTGCCATTTCTAAGCAGGGGTTGTGTAGCTCCTGTATCGAGGAGTGTCTTGGGCAGGGTCATGTCATATTCATCAGGAATCCCCAGTGTCCAGCCTGTGCCTGGAGTATGCTCTGTCCTTAGTTAGGCTTTGTTGAATGACCAGCTGTAGCAACTCAGAGTTCTTAGCCGGCTTTAACATTTATTTAGTACTTACCTTATGTCATCAACTTTCTCAATAATCCTACTTTACAGATGAAGAAAAATGGTTTCAGAGAGGTTGAATGACTAGGTTTCTCTCATTTCTGGCCTCTGGGCACCCAGGCCTACTGGCTCCAAACCCCACAGTTCCCTGGAAGTAGAGCTCCTGCTTTTGCAGGGACCATTGGGAATGGCGTCCATTCCTCAAAGGGAATTGCTGCTCAGATTGCAGTTCCTTTCCTGCAAGTGCGAGGTTTCCTAGGTTTCTTATGAACCAACTGAGTGTATAAGGAAATGTCTCTTGGGAATTCTCTTGTGGTCCAGTGGTTAAAACTCAGCACTTTCACTGCCGAGGGCCTGGGGTTCAATCCCTAGTCGGGGGACTAAGATCCCATAAGCTGTGTGGAGTGGCCAAAAAAGAAAAAGAAAATGTCTCTAAAATACAGTGATAGGTATTTAGCAGGTGTTGAATAACTAGTGAATATGCCTAGAGAGTAATGGAGAGATTTTCAGGTATCATCTCTAGACGCTGTCTGTGATCTCCAGGCTCCTTCTGTTGATTTATTGATTGACATGTGTAGCACCTTCGTTAGAGCTGTCTTAAAAGCACATTTATCTGGCATCTAGTTGCATATGATTTTCTTTTTTAACACCGCAGGTTCTTACCACATTTCTCTCCTAGTTCTGAAGACTGACATCATATATATATATATATATATATATATATATATATATATATATATATATATATATATAAAAATTTTTTTTTCAGTGCTTTATCCCTCAGCGTTTAGCTGAGAGCCTGACACGGGAAGAGATGTTCATTAGTTGTGTGTTTGAATAAAGAAATAATGAATAAGGGAATGACCTATTTGTTATTAAATCCATCTTGTGCCACTTGATGCTGTTGAAATAAAGCACAACAGAAAATGGTAACTTTGTCTTTCTTTAAGAGTTGAACTTTTTCAAGGATAGAGTTTAGAACACAGTAGGCATTTAATGAAAGTCAGACATACAGGCTAAAATAAAAACACCCCAGATTTAGTTCTCGCCACCCCCACCTCATTACTTGGGATTTGTTGAGGCTGCTATTTTATAGCAGTACCGAAGTGTGTTACCTTTGCCTTTCTTGGGTGCTGCTTCCTTGCCCATTCTCGGTGCTGGCTGAACTTCCTTCCTATATTGGGGTAGGTGTGGATACTCTTTGCCATACTGCATGTGGGGCAGCTCCTTGCCCACGTTCAGGCCATCTTTGCCCAAAGGCATATGAGGTACTTGCTGGCCCAGGGGCTGGTATTGCGGAATTTGTGGTGGGATCTGAGCAGGAATTTGAGGTGGCAGCGGCTTGATTCCATAATAGGCACCAGCTTGGATGAGCCGGACGGAGCCCACAGAAAGGGTGAGCAGGACTCCCAGCAGCTGCAGAGGGGAAGGTGGTCCAGCCATCACCTGTGGAGGAAGACACCCACCAAGATGGTGAAAACCAGCCGGCCAGGTGACTAGAGTTTACTTGAGAAAGAAAAGGAAGCGTACGTAGTCTTTATCAGCAGAACCTCATGAGTGGAAGAAAAATAAAAAGGAAAATGTCACCTTTCAATAGAAAACAGACAAAATCCAGGAAAGAGTAGGATCTACCAAATGAAGGCAATCGGTGAGATTGTATTCTATGGGTGGGGACTTCCCTGGTGGCTCAGTGGTAAAGAATCCACCTCCCAATGTAGGACATGTGAATTCGATCCTTGGTCCAGGAAGATGCCCTGGAGAAGGGAATGACAACCCATTCCAGTATTCTTGCCTGGAAAATTCCATGGACAGAGGAGCCTGGTGGGCTACAGTCCATAGGGTTGCAAAAGAGTCAGACACAAGTTAGTGACTAAACAAAAACAGGCTATGGGGAGCCTGCTAGTTGTCTCTGAACATGACCTCAGCCTTTTTCCATAGTATTGGCACCTCTGATTCTAAGCTGGAGCGAAGCAAGCCTAGACCGAAGATGTTTCATTTAGATGTGGCCACGTGACAAAATTCTGGCCTGTTGGGTATAGTTGTAATGGGCACAGCTTCCAAAAAGGCTGTAAAGGGGAGTGGACATGTCTGGGGCTATAGAGTGAAAACTGTGCATTGAGGATGGCAGAGCAGAAAGCTTGAAGAAATCTCAGCCTTGGTTGAACTTGGTGGGGTTATAAGCATATGTAGAGGTGAAAGAGCAAACAAGGACAATAAAAACCAAAGACATCTTCTGAACTGGAAAGAAAGTACTTCATGTGACAGCCCCCAAATGTCATTAAAAAAAAAATCGCCACTATAATTACATACACACAAGGATACCATTTCTTTCTTCTAATTATGTACTGTGAAGTCATTTGTTTAGAATTCAGTTAATTGGACCTGGAAATCACTGAAGTTTTTCTTTGTACTATTATGAAAGAAAGGAGTTTTCAAAGCAAATTTGTTGCATAAATGAAAGATGTTTAACTACTCACAAGGATAAACTGTTTTTAAGCCTTTTAATAGCACCCTTTGAAAATTAGTAATTAATAGAATAAATATAAGTGCGGCTTATCTGTTTATTAAAAAGAGCTTGAGAAACCATCTGTTTGGAGACACCCAGGGCTGAAGATGGGACAGCCCAGGGAACTGCAGTTTTCGCGAATTCCCACTAGAGGGCAAGTGTGATGCACATCAAAGTCAGCTCAATTAGTCCCAGACCTAAAACCACACAGAAAGCTTTGTTCTCCTATCTTATTAAAGGACTTAACAAAATAGAGTGTCATGGTAATGCTGCAGAGAGAGACACACAGACAGACACGGAGAGGAGGGGTGGGGGGCTGGAGGAGAAGTGGCAAGTTTCTCACAATGTTTAATGTAAATGTCTTCTGGAAAACTTTGAATAAACTTGCGTCTACAAATTTTAATTTCCATTCTCCTGAGAGTTTGTTTTCTTTGTTTCTGCCTTACTTAATCCTGGATCTTAGTTTTCCACTTCTTAGAAAATGTGCGTTGACAATGTAACATCTTATTCAAGTGTAATGCTGAGAGTGTGAACAGGCTATCGAACTGATTAATAAAAAGCACTTAGCAAAATATTTAATAAGAACCTTTACCATTAAATTCATTGCATTACAAATTTTAAAAATATACTAATCATCTGTCCCCCTTCCGGGGGGAAAAATGAAGAAATATCTGTCAGCAAAAAGATTTATAAAACTTTCTCTATTTCATAAATCAGAATAGTCTTTAAGAACTATTTGTTTCAAGTGTACTATAAATGGCAGAAGACAGCTGTTATTTTATGTCCTTATAAGAATGATTAATTGTTATAAACCATTTAGAAAGAGTCACAAAAATAATATTGATTTATACTCGGTAATAGTCGAATTTATTTTAGATGGAAAAAGAACGTCTGTTCTAAGTACTTAACAATGGCTCATTGTGTACTTAGCAGACACAGTGAGATGCCTGTCCATGGATTACAAAGATAACTCTAATATGGTCAATAGGTCCTGCCATCAAGAAACTTACACTGTTTTAGTAGGAGTGACAGATGTGTAACCTATTAATGAGTAGCAAAGGATATCAGGACAAAGTAAATTTTCCTCTCACTTTTGTTCTTTAGTGTCTAAAATCCCTTCCCTTTGAAGTAACATTTTCCTTTGTATTTTCTAAGAGATAACCTATGAAGATGCACATTTAATATGCACCCATTTAAGACAAACTACACTTATTCTACACGCCACTATTCCTTACTTTTTTCATGCAGAAGACCATAAATTCATCGTAGTTTTGTGTATCTGAACAGATCCCTTCAGCTTCTTTTGTTAAAAATGAGACTCAATTGTTCTCTAAGCCCCATATGATTCTAACATTCAATGTCTCAGGTATTCATTAGAGGTTGACAAGGGTAAGCCACACTAGAAATAACTTGGTAATATCTGGTGATGTGTAACCTGGACTTAATTCTACCTTTGGTGGTTAATGAGTTTCATTATTAAACCCTAAACTTGTTCTTTGTAATAAGTTAGCATGCTTGGTCCTTCACCTTTCCTTCAATTCAGTGGATGTGTTGGATTTACTTAATAATCTTCAAACCAGGACAGCCTAATGAAACACCGGAGAATTGGAAAGGGGCGAATTCCTAGAAGAAGGCCAGTTGAATATCAGAGGCCCACTGGAATTCTGCTCAACTGTGATTATTTCCTCTCACAGACTTGGCCTGTTTCTGCTGAACACCACCTCTTTCAGTCTGCCATCTGCCATTTCTCTGGATCTTTATTTAAATAAACTTCGTTCAGTTTTAATGCGAATATTTACACAGGGGCCCTGGTTAGAATTTAGCACTTGACTTATCCTTACTCATTTCCCTCTTGTCCCTGAGGATATTTTTGGTGGTCAAAGTGTTGTGGAGGTTCTCCCAAAGTCACTCAAAAGAACATCAGAGTTGTGTAACACTGTACAAACACCTGGTAGGAAGAGGGAGCCTCAGAATTCCTGCTGGGGAGAAATGGTGGAAGTGGGTTTTCTTGCCTCTTTTTTTTTGCCCCCTAAGGATGTAGAACACAATAATCCTGTGAGTTCTATTTGATGTTTTCTTGGATTTCCATTTGGAAACTGATATGTGGTATGTGTGTGCACGTGAGCATGTACATACATGCTGTGTGTGGACACTGGATTTTTGCCAGCCAGGCAGACTTAGTGATGTGTGTCATGTCATACATTGTAGAAGAGGCCAAAAGGCCAGGAGTTGAGGCATAGCTTTGCCATTCTCCATGTTCATGACTTTCTGCAAGTCCCTAATCTTCACTGTGCCTCAGTTTACCTGCCTATCAAACAGAAATTATGATCTCCGCCTCTCCCACAGCACTGTTGAAGGGCATACATGATAATATGAATTCTTTGTAGGGCGAAAAGCGCTATTCACATTTAAGTTATTATTAATGGAGTATGACCAAAGAGACAAATCAAAACCAACTGAAACGTCAAAGACTTTCAAAGAAAGATGCTAGCCAAAGTAAATGTGAGGTTAACTGCAATAATGATAAACCTAACATGAAGAAAACAATAATGGCCATTAAAATGTACTTGTTAAAAATGGGAAAACAGAACAGCTGAACCAAGACAGTTATTCATTCTGGGGTGGGAGTTGCCAGTCCTAACATTCTGAACAGCCCTAAATGCTTCCCTATATTTGGGCTGGGCTGCTGCAGAGAGTTTCAGTTTCCTCATATGAAACCTGCAGTGTAAATAACAGAATAGTGTGATCTGTATTATTTTAGACGCTCTTCAGCATTTTCTTAGTACGTTGATCCTCATGAGATTATGGCTTGCTGTCTGAAAGAATGTTTAAGTATTTAAGCCTTCAGGTTCAGTTCAGTCACTCAGTCGTGTCTGACTCTTTGAGACCCCATGGGTTGCAGCATGCCAGGCTTCCCTGTCCATCACCAACTCCCAGAGCTTGCTCAAACTCATGTCCATAGAGTCGGTGATGCCATCCAACCATCTCATCAATCCTTGTGCTAAATCCAACTCTCCCTTTCACATGGACCACTTTCCCTTTCCCAGAATGTCTGTATGTGTATGTATGGGTGTCCATGTCGTCTGTGGTGCGGACAAGCCTTCTCTCATCCTGCTCCCGGTTGGTGCTCCGCTATGCCCTCTACTCACCCTGTTACACAGGGTTTGTAGTTTCTCAAGCCTTCAGATTCACACCTGAAACAGGGGAAAGTCAAGCAGCACCCTTCTCCTCCAATATTCAGCAGGACTGTTTAGAAAATTCTCTCATGGTTGATTACACTTCTCGGGGCAATTCATTCACTAGATATGGGTATTTATGAGACAGCTACTAATCAGTACAAACTGCTTGGAGATTGAAGCAAGAGAAGTGAATTAGAGAGCTAAGTTCCTGATCTCATGAATGCACAGTCTAGCCTGGGGAGACATGTAATTAACAAGTTAAAGATAAATTTTGTAATCCCAGATTTTGGGGCTTCCCTGATGGCTCAGTGGTAAAGAATCAGCCTACACTGCAGGAGATGTGGGTTCGATCCCTGGGTCAGGAAGATCCCTTGGAAGAGGAGATGGCAACCCACTCCAGTATTCTTGCCCGGAAAATACCACGGACAGAGGAACTTGGTGGGCTACAGTCCATGGGGTCGCAAAGAGTCAGACATGACTGAGCAACTAAACAGCAACACAACAACCTCAAATTTAAATGCTGTGAAGAAAACAAAGAAGGGGAAAGGGTGTGAGAATGCCTTGGGGAGGCAGATGCTGTTTTGGAAGGGTAATAGGGGAAGACATCTCTGAGGAAGTAAGTTTTGGATAGAGGTGTGAGGATTGAAAGTTTTATATATCTCTCTTTAAACACAATACTGGAAAAGAAAGAGTCCTATTAGTTACAAGAGATAGCTATATTAGTTACAAGATAGTTTTATCCAACATTCGTTAATGTAAACCCCTGTTTCAAAACTCTATTCCTCATCTATGTCAGTCCTCATTTTGGCCTCTGTATTTAGGGTATCCTGTTCTCTCTAGAGGATTCTTTTTCTTCTTTTTTTTTTTTTTTGCTGTGCCAAGGCTTAGATTTTTGCTAAGCACTTGGGATCTCTGTTCTTCATTGTGGCATGTGGATCTTCAGTTGCAGCTCACGAACTGTTTTAGTTGCGGCATGTGGGATCTATTTCCCTGAGCAGGGATTGAACCCGAGCTCCCTGCACTGGGAGAACAAAGTCCTAGCCACTGGACCACCAGGGAAGTCCCCGATCCTTATTCTTTTTAAATCCCTCTCCAGATTTCAGCCCCACTGTATTGGTTTGCTGGGGCTACGATAACAAAGGACCCCAGACTGAGTGACTGAGACAGCAGAAGTGTATTTCCTCACAATTCTGGAGGCAGTATTAGTAGGGTGAGTTGCTTCTGAGGCCTCTCTTCTTGGCTTGTACATGACTGTCCACTCCCTGTGTCTTCACCTGCTCTTTCCTCTAATGTGTCTGTGTCTTAATCTCCTCTTCATATAAAGACACCAGTCATGAGATTAGGGCCCACCCTTTTGGCCTCATTTTAACTTAATTTCCTCTTAAAGACCCTATCTCCAAATGCAGTCATGTTCTGAAGTCTGGGAAATTAAGACTTCAGTATGTACCCCTCCTTTCAGGGGGACACAACTCAGCCCATAACATGTATAATTCCTCTAGTTGGCTCAATGCCTATCTCTTCTGTAAAGTCTTCCCTACCTACCTCCTCAGACATCATTATTCTGCTAGCACTATTGAAAGTTTAACAAAAAGTTAAATGCAGTCCTAACCAACATTATGCTTTTTTTCTATTTTTTTCCCACTAGACCTCAATTTGATCGTGTTTCCTGAGAACAGGGAAAATGTGTGATATTCTTTGACTTCCTCAATATTTATCGATGAATCCTTACAATCAAAACTTGCAGTGTTGATAGGGGCTTTAGAAAAAATCGATTTCAGCCTCACTCCCAGTTTGGAATCCTTCCTACAACAGTTGTTGACAGAAGGCTTGCATATTTCCTACTTGAATATTAATTGTGATGGAAATATTCCTAAGGCAGCTGACTACCTTCTTGTGCAGCTCTTTTTTTTATTTTCTTTGCAATTTTTATTATCTGAGCAGCTTGTAGGGAAGACCCACCTTTTTTGATTCATAACTGGCAGTGCACAGGTAGCTTACTTTTAGTGAATGGTAGAGAAAGCTGAAAGAAATGTATCCCCAAACTGGCTAAGGCAAAAGATAGATGGTCACATGATCTCTTATTGCCATGCCAATAAACCCACCTTAGGGTCATCAAACTAGGGATATGTAACTTGTTGCACAATTTATTAGTATTACAAGGACATTAACAACTCTATATGTTGATTAAACCCACTCAGGTTATGGTTTTTTTGCCCTTTAGAATATTAACCAGTTTTGGTTTTGGTTAATATTCTAATATTAACTGGTATTCTAATGCTAATTTTGTCAAATTTAACATTATCTCAGCATACTTTTTATCTGCTCATTACAATGAAAAATGTAGAGTTTTAATATTTTATTTTAAATTGACTTCATCGTTATTTAAACCTTTGACATGTTCATGTACAAGTGAAAATTGTGTTTTTAACGTTTTGAGGATTATGCTTTGATGGGGACACAAACAAAAACACAAATGTATGGTGTGTTAGATGATATGGAGGAAAACAAAAGAGAGGGTGGTACGGATGTTGAGATGATGAGCTCTGAAACCCACTTTACTGTAGAAATTGAGCTTCTGCACTTGGATGGGCTGGCACCTGGGTTTTAAAGAAAGATAGAAACAATACTAATAGAGGTACAGAGAGTTGGCCTGGTTGGGAAATCTGGAGGCGACTGTGATTGCTGCATGACGAAGAGAGGAAAGAGGATCTCCAGGGGAGGAAGAGTCAAGAAAGGAAAACATCATTTCAATTGAGCTCTTCTTGTTTATAATAGGATACCTATTATAAAATCCCTCCTTCATGTCCTCAGAGATGAAGAGACTCTTCTTCTGTCTTTTAAAAAAAAAAACAACTTTTAATTTTGTATTGGAGTATAGCTGTATTTCGCCTTTTCATACTGTTCCTGGGGTTCTCAAACTAGTCAATCCTAAAGGAAATCAGTCCTGACTATTCATTGGAAGGACTGATGCTGAAGCTGAAACTTCAATACTTTGGCCACCTGATACAAAGAACTGACTCATTGGAAAAGACCCTGATGCTGGGAAAGATTGAGGGCGGGAGAAGGGGACGACAGAGGATGAGATGGTTGGATGGCATCACTGACTTGATGGACATGAGTTTGAGTAAACTCTGGGAGTTGGTGATGGACAGGGAAGCCTGGTGTGCTGCAGTCCACGGGGTTGCAAAGAGTCGGACATGACTGAGTACCTGAACTGCACTGAAATGATAGCTGTATTAACAACTTATTATGTATTACATTGTATTATGTATTAACATTGTTCTATTGACAAACAATGTTTTGATAGTTTTAGGTGAATAGTCAAGGAACTTGGCCATACATATATATTCTTCCCCTGAATTCACCTCCCATCCAGGCTGCCACATAACATTGAGCAGAGATCCATGCAATAGGTCCTTGTTGGTTATCCATTTTAAATATAGCAGTATGTACACACTCACCCCAAACTCCCTAACTATCCCTTTCTTCATTCTTTCCCCCAGCAACCGTATGTTCATTCTCTAAGTCTGTGAGTCTCTTTTTGAAACTCTTATTCTTCTGATGATATCTTCAGAAAATCTAATTCTTTGGGGGGAATGGATTTTTGAGGGTAGGCATCTAGTCCTATCAGTTCATGGGAAATAGATAGGGAAACAGTGGAAACAGAGTCAGACTTTATTTTTTTGGGCTCCAAAATCACTGCAGATGGTGATTGCAGCCATGAAATTAAAAGACACTCCTTGGAAGGAAAGTTATGACCAACCTAGATAGCATATTAAAAAGCAGAGATATTACTTTGCCAACAAAGGTCCGTGTAGTCAAGGCTATGGTTTTTCCAGTGGTCATGTATGGATGTGAGTGTTGGACTGTGAAGAAAGCTGAGCACTGAAGAATTGATGCTTTTGAACTGTGGTGCTGGAGAAGACTCTTGCAAGTCCCTTGGACTGCAAGGAGATCCAACCAGTACATCCTAAAGGAGACCAGTCCTGGGTGTTCATTGGAAGGACTGATGCTGAGGCTGAAACTCCAATACTTTGGCCACCTCATGCGAAGAGCTGACTCATTGGAAAAGACCCTGATGCTGGGAGGGATTGGGGGCAGGAGGAGAAGGGGACGACAGAGGATGAGATGGCTGGATGGCATCGATGGATGTGAGTCTGAGTGAACTCTGGGAGTTGGTGATGGACAGGGAGGCCTGGCGTGCTGCGATTCATGGGGTTGCAAAGAGTCGGACACGACTGAGTGACTGAACTGAACTCAACTGAACTGAGACAAACAGTTCAGAACTGCTCCATATTAGCACTGGGCAAAATCAATGACTATATTTGAGAAAACCAGAACTGGAGAATGGTTGGGGGAAGAAAGAAAATAAACATTCAAGTTATAATAATATTAGCTACGTTTTTAAGCACTTACTTTATGCCAGCCCCCTGAACATACTTCAGATACATTTCACTAATCTTTCATCCATTTACTAGGGTTTTTTTAATGCTAAACTCTTTCATATGGTATCTCCCATCCTGTATTCATATATTATTAATAGTTGATTATTTTACTGAAAATCAAGACTGTTACATTTCCAAGTTAGAAAGTTTAAATTCTTACTTGAAAAGAGACAAACATCATATGATATCACTTATGTGTGAAAACTAAAAAGTGATATAAATAAGCTTATTTACAAAACAGAAATAGACTCAGACAGAAAACAAATTTATGTTTACCAAAGGGGAAGAAAAGGAGGGGATAAATTAAGAGTTTGGAATTAAAATATATAAACAACTATATATAAAGTAGATAACCAACAAGGAACTCCTGTATAGTACAGGGAGCTATACTAAGTATCTTATCATTACCTAAAATGGAAAGTAATCTGAAAAATAATATAATACATATTATATATATGTAAATTATATATGACTATATAAATCATATACATATAAATATAAATAAACGGAATCACTTTGCTATACACCTGAAACACAACATTGTAAATCAACTATATTTCAATAAAAATTTTAAAAAGTATTTCTTATTTGATTATTGTTAGGAGATTCATCAATATATTGAATAAACAGGTACAGATCTAACTATATTTCCACTTCTCTCCATCTTGTCCTCCAGATTCCAAGGCTGCCCTTTTCATTGAAATAAAGAGTTTCCCTATTATATAGTATAAGATCCTGGACTAGATCCCTTATTTTTTGCTTTCTGGACTAGGGACACAAGCTTGGGAGGTATTGATGACGGCAAGGTGAATATGCTGAGATGGAACCCAAAGAAACTAAACCATCAGATATTAGTCGATCAATCCAGTAAAGGCAGTGGGCAGAAAATCCAATAAGCATTCATTAGTTTTAGTCAATCTGCCCAATTATACCTCTTAGGACTGATACATATATAAAACTGAACTTGAATATGTGCCTCACTGATGAATCCTGAATCTACTATAATTAAGCGGAGCCAACAACCCCACCTACTAGCCATAGGCAGAGCGTGACCTCTCGGGACTTACAGAACTTGAGATGTCAATTAGGTTGTGTCCTCTGCCCTAGAAAGAGGCCACCCACATAACCCCTCTGAAACGGATGGCCAACCACCACATTCCACAAGTCCTCCAGAAGAGATTTCACAACCTTCCCAAATAACCAACTGCAGGCTTCACAGACCTGCATTTCCTAACATCTAATCTGAATCTTACTTGCTGAACTTTAAACTCATTTCCTCTTTTGTATTCTCAAAGGAGGTGGGAAACATCTGGAGAAAATTTTTCTTAAAATAATAGCTCACATACTTGAAATCTGCAATTAACTCCTTTTGTTTCTCTAGCTGGGATCATGTCAGCTGCCAAAGAGTTTCTAAAACATTTGAGAGAACCCCTTGAAAGGGAAGTGCTAAAGCAGAATCCTGTCTTGTTTTGTTTAGCTTTTCTTCCCATAATGTGAAGACAACATCATTTATAGTACCTAAATGCTGGTTCTGACCTAAGCAAGTCACTACCCTAAGTGGGCAGCCCTTTCCTCATTTGCAGAATAGGGACACTGGCTAGATGATCTCAAGATCCCCTCTAGCCCTAAAATGCTTGGGTAGCTGTGAACCTGAATAACAAGTCCACACTTCATGGACAAATGATTTCATGAAGCTGCATGCTTAAGCCTTTTGCATGTCATCTCACACATCCAGTCCCTTTTCAGTATTTTACTCTCCTCGTCTTCTTACAGGTGGAGATGGAGCAAGAAGAGTTTGAACAGCCCCCTGCCAGTATCTCTCTGATGAAATAAGCTACACCTGACAAGAAACCAAAGAAAGAACCTAAATAAGAAATAACATTTACAGACAAAACAGTGATTTATAACTTTTTAATACCATATTCAAAGATTTACTAAAAATGGAAGCTTAATGAGAAATCTTTAAAAAGTGGCTATAAACGAAAAAAATCTTTTTACAATATATAGGCTCAAAATGTCCCCCAGAGTCACTCAGCAAGGATTGATGCATGCCTCCTGTCACAGGAATGACAAATGAATACAAAGTATGCATCTCAGGAAGGAGAAGTAGGCAGTGAATAAGTATGACGTATAAAAATGGAAGATCCAAAATTTAGAGGCAGGTCTTTAGTAGACAAAGATGAGAGCTTCCCAAGAATAAAGCCTTCCCCATTGTATGAGCCTGGGAATGTGTAGCAAGGCAAATTCCTTCCTGGTGTGACCCAAGAAGGGCTGGAAAGAACTCTACCATTCACACAAGCATCTTTCTGCCTTCTCTGCACTACTATGGTTTGAGTAAATGACACAGTGTAAAATAATGTATTTTCAGGCCGTTGCAAGGGAGAGACGTGTGAGGAAGTCTTTTCTGATGTAATCCATTGGACTGGACATTGTGAAAATATTTATCTTGAGCAAATAACTACAATAATGTATTTTTTAAAATATAAATACCACGTACATGGAAGTACAAAGTTCCAATTACGAGATAAATAAGTACACATGATAAATGCAATTAACACCGCTGTATGTTATGTGCAAAAGTCATTAGAGAAGTAAATCCTACGAGTTCTGATCACAAGGAAAATTTTTTTTTTCTTGTATCTTTATGAGATGATGAATGTTCACTCAGCCTCTGCAGAAATCATTTCATGATGTATGTAAATCAAATCATTGTGCTCTACACCTTAAACTTATACAGTACTGTGTGTCAATTATATCTCAGTAAAATTAGAAGGAAAAAAATATAAATTTCATGGAATATTTGTTCACTGCAGACACTTTCATTTCATCCTGAACTCTTGTATAGACCAATGGGATTACAAATGAATTTTAACCAAACAAAATTCAACAGTGTCCTTGTCATATGCATAGTTAAAATTTGGTAGTTGTGGTCGAAGTTGTTCTTTATAAATAACATGAATGAGTTGAATAAAGTAAAATGAAAAAAAAAATTATACTCATTTCCAAAATATCTAAGGCTTCAGAGGCTAGAAAGTTTAAACCAAGTTTGGTAAAAAAGACAAAGGCACATAACTTGTTTCCTGAATGACCTGTTTCCAGGTCTTGAACTTGTAGAAGTTGGGGTCCTGGGGTAGCCTCTGGGTGTGGGTCCTAGGGTGGCCTCTGGGTGTGGTTCCCAGGGTGGCCTCTAGGTGTGGGTCCTAGGGTGGCCTCTGGGTGTGGTTCCCAGGGTGGCCTCTAGGTGTGGGTCCTAGGGTGGCCTCTGGGTGTGGTTCCCAGGGTGGCCTCTAGGTGTGGGTCGTAGGGTGGCCTCTGGGTGTGGTTCCCAGGGTGGCCTCTAGGTGTGGGTCGTAGGGTGGCCTCTGGGTGTGGGTCCTAGGGTGGCCTCTGGGTGTGGGTCCTAGGGTGGCCTCTGGGTGTGGGAGGGAGTGATTGGGAGGAAGCGATGGCTCGTCTCTGGGCTCCAGCTTTTTCTGGGGAAGGCTGCCGTATTAGAAGCTCTTGCCTTGTCTACTTTTCTGTAGTTCTGTGTATTCTTCTAGATGCTTCACCACTGCTCAGCATCTTACTCAAGAAAAGTTGAGAAACTAGGTGACCCTCAAATGAGGTAGTTCTGGTCGAAGTTTTGAAAACTGAGGAAGTTGAAATATAAAGTAGAGCAGGGTCAGTTCGCAGCCAGCATGAGCACTCCCTAGAAGCAGGGGCCAGGAGTGCTTTGCCACGTGGATGTTGCTCCCAGTGCTTTCCTAGGATGGTGGCAGGAAGGACTGAAAAAGTACAGAAAGCTCTCCTGTCTCTGCCCCATTCTGGTTGGCACTTAGTATTTACTCTATCAGCATATCCAGAAGATGAAGAAAGCAAGCCAGTTTCCCATGCTAGCATTTTCTTTTTATTAGCCAGCCATTATGGAAGTAGACTGTTCGTTTTGGTATTTTTATAGGAAACTGTGAAACAAACAAAAATTCCCTCAACTAAGCAACAAATCCTAGCCTTTCCTATCTTTCATAATACTAAAATATTTATTAACGAAATTACTATATGAGTACACAGGTGTCTTCGTGGATTGAAAGGCAAGAGATAGAGGATGTGAGGCAGCCAATTAACATTTTTCCCCCCACTTTTGAACTAGTGATTTAGGGAATTCAGTTGTTGAAGTCTTATTTAGCTAAAATTACTTTGAGTCACATAACCTTGAATGACTTGATGTTAAAAGTTAAGCTCTAGAGTTTCTATCACACATGGGCAAGACATTAAATCAAATCAACAGCACTTGGAAATAAAAATAATTAATAAATTTCCTTTAAAATTGCTCCCTCCTCATGCCCACACACGCTCACTTGGCTAATCTCCAGTCAGAACAGCAATCCTATTAAAGTTGCCACATGTACCCCTGGAAATATCTGAATTATATAAGAACTAAAAAAAAAAAAAAAAACCTCGACAATTTCTTGGGCAGTAAAAATGTGAATTTGTTCTTTCTCTGTTGCATGGTTTAGGAGTAGCAGAGATCATTCCATAGGACTGTTCCCAAAAATGAATTTAAATATGAAAAAAATTTCGCTCTCAACCTGGGGCTAAGCCTAAAATGCCAAGCTCTGATAAATTGTCAGCCACAGGGAGGGCAGTCTCTAAATCCACCACTTTTCAACCATGGCTTCATCTAGACAATTAGCCTGTGTGGTAGCATCCTGTCCTTTGAACACAGGCAAAGTGCTGAGGCAACTAAACCACAGCTATCTTGGTATTGGAAGTTCTACTTCTTTCGGGGGTGGAATTTATTTTGAGGGAGAAAGAGATGGATGTGCTGTCTGGGAGGAAAATCATAAGGTTTTCACAGTTAATCCACCAAACATTTTTCAGAGAAAATGGAAGTGGAGAAAGGAAAGGACAAGGAATTATGTAACAAATGCCGGTTCTTGGAAATGCCAAAGTGGAGGAGGTTGGGAGTGTGGAAGAGACTTTCGGTTTTTTTGGGTTTTTTTGAGCAAACCTTGCTACAGGCACAAAGAATTCACGAAAACAAAACAAAACAAAACAAACAAACAAACAAACAAACAAAAAAAACCCAAGGGATTACACTGATAACCATGCTTCACAAATGCCATTTCTTAGGACTTGGTGGGAATCGGAAACTGGAGATGAGAGACGTGGGGTATATGTAGCCACTTCTCTGTCATGGATATATTCCTGTACTTTTCAGGCCCTCCTCTTCCTAAACTGTAAGATGAGGGGGATGAATTAGAAGGCGAGGGAGTCCAAATACCTGGAGGAAGCAGGGAGACGGGGGAGTGAGTGCAGTTGGCTAGCCAAAGTGTGCGGTGAACTAGGGAGCCTTGCCCTGTCTAACGGGGCAGAAGTTGAACTGCTCACTTGTGTGCCTGGTTTGGGCAAGTTTTCCAGTTTTTCAAGACAAGCCACAAATTGGGACATGTTGTAAAACCCCTTCATCTTGTGGGTTGATTTTTAAAAAAATAATGTCTGGTAGAAAAAAGAAATCGCTCTCTGCAGACAGAATCCAAACTTTAGGCTGCTGCATGCCTTGGGTCAGATGGTTTCTAACATATCTCTCGTTCTAAAATATTGTATAGCGGATTCCCTTGCCTTTATTTGCTACAGTTTCTAACTCCCGGCATTGTTTCTCTCTACTGTGGCTGTTGATTAGTTTAATTATTAATATTAAACCCAACACCTTATATATTGAATTTTTAGGCACTACCATGTTAGTGGCTGGGACTTCCCAGGTGTCACTAGTGGTAAAGAACCTGCATGCCAATGCAGGTAGCTATAAGAGACATGGGTTCAATCCCTGGGTCAGGAAGATCTCCTGGGGACGGGCAAGGCAATCCACTCCAGTATTCTTGCCTAGAGAATCCCATGGACAGAGGAGCCTTGCAGGCTGTAGTCCACAGGGTCATACAGAGCCAGACATGACTGAAGAGACTGAACCCACACATGTTAGTGGCTGGTGATGTATAAAAATAAGTGAAATACAAGGACCTACTCTCAAGAAGTTTCTAGTCAACTGTTGAAAGTTAGATCTTAATCTGGTGTAAGTGCTTCAATAGAGACAAAAAAAAAAAAAAAACTTCAACCTGATTGCTATGTATGGGTGGCAGGGTTGGTCAGACATGAGGTCTTTGAGGGACAGTGTTAGAACTAAGGTTTGAAGAATAAACGGGCATTGGTTAGCGAGTAGAAAGGGAAGTAGAGGCTATAATCTACAAACAGACGTTGGCAGCTACAACAGTTAAAGGGCAGCTATAGGGGAGAATGGTTCAGTGCAGCAGCCCTGAGCTGACCTGCTTGAATTAAATTCTGATCACGTGCCTTCTAATTCTATCGAGCTCTGTGATCTCAGGCAAGTCACTTAACCTCTTAGTGCCTCCATTTCCTCATGATAAATTGGGGATGACAATAGCATTGTCTCACGAGGCTACTGAGGATGGGAAGAGAATTAATACAAGTAAAATGCTGAGAACTGTGCTCAGATGTGGCTAGCATTATATAGGTAGGTGTTAGCTACTATTTAGAGGAGGAGTGGAAGGGGGAAGGAGGAGAAGCAGGGGAGGGGATTCTGAGCATATAGTCCCCCACACTTAACTTTATTGCAGTCCTGTTTCTGAACAATTTGGAAAGACAAAGACTTTTGTCTTTACTTTGTTCCTGACCTATTATAAAAACTAGGCTGCCCAACTGTCCTGTTGCCTGAGATACCAAGACAGGTCAGGTAACGAAAGATCCTACTATGTGGATAACAAGTAGTGTCAGAATTCCCACCCCTCAGTGCAGCCTGGGCCCCCACCTGCTTGTCACGTGAGCACTAGTTCAAATTCTGGGTCTCTTCCTGCTTCGTATCCCACACAGTACTGGCCACTCTGAAGCCTGTTTGGTATTGACTAAGAAGGGCTTTGGCTATGAAATTCGGAGAAGCAAAGACATTTCTCTAGGCAGCAGTAGTAGAAAGTTGGTCTTGTGGGAGCAGCTACAGGATTTAGGAGATATCTTACTACTGAAGGAAGTAAGATTCACAAGTAATAGTAGAATTATTTTCAGGTCAGAAAAATAATCAGCTTACAATCACTTTCTTTAGAAGCTTAATCTTTTCATACTATTTTCAAGGAGTTTAGGAATAATAATAATATTAAAATTCACATTTATTTAGTGTTTACCCCTTTATCACAACACACTGTGGAAAATTCTTAAAGAGATGGGAATACCGGACCACTTTACCTGGCTCCTGAGAAACATGTATACAGGTCAAGAAGCAACAGTTAGAACCAACGTGGAACAACGGCCTGGTTCCAAATTGGGAAAGGAGTACGTCAAGGCTATATATTGTTGCTCTGCTTATTTAGCTTACATGCAGAGTACATCATGCGAAATGCCGGGCTGGATGAATCACAAACGGAAATCAAGACTGCCAGAAGAAATATCAACAACCTCAGATATGTAGATGATACCATTCTAGTGGCAGAAAAAGTGAAAGTGAAAGTTGCTCAGTCCTGTCTGGCTCTTTGCAACCCCATGGGCTATGCAGTCCATTGGATTCTCCAAGCCAGAATACTGGAGTGGGTAGCCTTTCCCTTCTTCAGGGGATCTTCCCAACCCAGGGATCGAACCCAGGTCTCCCACATTGCAGGCAGATTTCTCACCAGCTGAACAACCAGGGAAGTGAAGAGGAACTAAAAAACCTTTGATGAGGGTGAAAGAAGAGAGTGAAAAGCTGGCTCAAAACTCAACATTCAAAATACAAAGATCATGGCATTTGGTCCCATCACTTCATGGCAAATAGAAGGGGAAAAGGTAGAAGCAGTGACAGACTTTATTTTCTTGGGTTCCAAGATCACTGCGGAGAGTGACTGTAGCCATGAAACTACATGACGCTTGCTCCTCGGGAGGAAAGCTATGAGAAGCCTAGACAGTGTATTAAAAAAGCAGATACATCACTTTGCCAGCAAAGGTCTGTATAGTAAACGCTATGGTTGTTCCAGTAGTCATGCACAGATGTGAGAGCTGGATCATAAAGAAGGCTGTATGTGAGTGCGCTAGTTGCTCAGTTGTGGTGTCCGACTCTGCAACCCCATGGACGGTAGCCTGCCAGGCTTCTCTGTCCTTGGAATTCTCCGAGCAAGAATGGGTTGCCATTCCCTTCTCCAGGGAATCTTCCTGACCCAGGGATTGAACCTGATTCTCCTGCATTGCAGGCAGATTCTTTACTGATTGAGCCACCAGGGAAGAATGCTTAGTGCTGAAGAACTGATGCTTTTGAACTATGGTGTTGGAGAAGGCTCTTGAGAATTCCTTGGACAGCAAGGAGATCAAACTAGTCCATCCTAAAGGAAATCCATCCTGAATATTCATTAGAAGGGCTGATGCTGAAGCTCCAATACTTTGGCCACCTATTAGAAAGAGCCAACTCAGTGGAAAAGACCCTGATGCTGGGAAAGATTGAGGGCAAGAGGAGAAGGGGATGGCAGAGGATGAGATGGTTCAATAGCGTAACAAACTCAATGGACACGAGTTAGAGTGAAATCCGGGAGATAGTGAAGGACAGGGAAGCCTGGAGTGCTATAATCCATAGGGTCACAAAAAGTTCGACACAATTTAGCAACTAAACAACAACAAAAGCAAATATTCGAAGATTTGTGTCTGAAAGATTCATATCACTCCCACCATAGATCCTTGCTGAATTCAAGATTATGTTGGGTTTTAGCTTCTCTGGTAGCTCAGATGGTAAAGAATCTGCCTACAATGCAGGAGACTTGGGATCATTTCCTGGGTAGGGAAGATCCCCTGGGGAAGGGAACTGCAACCCACTGCAGGCAACCAGGTAAGTATTCTTGCCTGGAGAATCCCATGGACAGAGGAGTCTGGGGGCTATAGTGCATGGGGTCGCAAAGAGTTGGACACGATTGAGCAACTAACACTTTCACTTTTATATCTGAAAAAACAGACTCAATTCAGTATATGCTTCTTTTATAGTTAGTGCAAAGTAGTAACCTCAAATTCAAAATACCAAATAAATCTCTAAGCATTTTTTAGCCATGAACACTTATTTCAATAGAAAATATTAATTTCCCTCCAAATGAAATTTGTAATGTATTTTATTTTGAACATGGTGGTAAATTCTAGGAGCTGGTTATGGGGGCAGGAAGTTCCATATAAGAGTACTCTTAAGTGTCTGAAACCCTGGCGTCAGACGTTTGCCTTTGGGAATTTTCTGCACCTAGTTCATAACTGTGGACAAAGTAGGCTTTATGAAGAACAAGTATGTTGAACAAGTATATGAATGGTACCATATTTTCATCCCCTCCTCACCTGCCTTTTCTAAATGTTCAAATAAGGTCTTGGGTGATGTGAAGGCTGAGAGAACATTATGGTTTTTGAATACTGGATCAACATAATTCTCTCTGTCTTCTGTTTTTATTCTCACTCCTGATTTTGTGTTCTGGTGTCTGCTGCCAAATCACAAGAAAGAAAAATCCTACATAATAGCCTTTCTGCCTTAAAAGTTAATTGAGTGCTCTTTTTGATTTAAAAATAACAAACTTTGTAAAGATGGGGAAGGGTTGGTTGAAGGTAACCTAGTCTCGAGATTGGTGATTATCGTCATTCATCGTAGGATGCTTGTTAGAGTCTCTACGGCTGCTCTCTAGAAGGTCTTAGATGATTGAATGACAGAATCATGGAAGCAGTTTTGTGAATCCTCCATTTTAACATTCAAGTTAGGACTCTGGAGCTCAAGTGAAAAGTCTCTGAAGTTCTCGCCCTCTATGAAAGTAACCTCTGAGCCTCCACTTCCTTGTTTGGAAAACCAGGAGTGTCGCAGTAAATGATCCTTAATGTTCCTTTCAAGTCTAAAGACTCGCTGTCCTTGGCTCTACCCAGTCTAGTCCTTTTCTGTTCTGTCCTAGTTATGACAGATGCTGGAAAGTGTCAGGCAACAGGCTGTGGAGTCAAGTATTAACATGAAATTGGATGGAAGGTGAGGAGGAGGAGGAGGAGGGATGGACATGTGGTGATTCCATACTCATGTGAACGCTTCAATAGCACTTCACAAAGTCCCACGGTTCTTTTCTCTGTGATGGCCCATGTCGCGGGCCACATCTTTGCCATAAATTTCGTCTCCTGACTGTGGAAACCGGCCAAAACACATTACTAACCACCTTCTCACTTTCTTACGCAGGACGACTCGCCAGACTTATTTTCTTTGCTTTTTCCTCCTGCTGGTTTATGGCACTCTCTTATGTAGCAATAAAACTCTTGGAGAGTCCTCTCAGGGGTGAATGAATGCCACTTAAGAATATTTCTTGCTCTTTGATGGTTCTGCTCGAAAATAAAGGGGGAGTTGGGGCAGCTTGGTTCTTACTGAAATTTTCCTTCCCTTTGCTTTAACGTTACCATTGCTGTAACTCTTAAGTTACACTCCAAGGGAGTTTTGCTAACAATAAAAAAATGTCTGGGAGATACTGTCAGACAACAAACTCACCATCTTTCAATACATTTTCCCCCCATTGGAAAAGTATTTGCATTATAAACAGGCCCAGCCTGGCTTGTGTGAACTTTCCTTGTATCCCTTTTAAATATTCAAATTTATAAATAATAAATAAAAAGTGGGACTGAATTCCAGTAAGCAAAGTACTATCTTGTTCTCCACCCTAATAGCAAACAGATTAAGGATCAGGTGTCACAATCCCATTTCAGTTTTGTGTAGTCTATAATTTATTTTTACTTTCTCCATGTTTTGTTTTAAATTGTGTTAATTCATCTGAATCTTATACTTAATCTGTGTCTGCTCTGGAACAGAACATCCTATGGCTTCAGTTTCCCCTACTCACAGTTCCAGCCCTGAGAGCTGGAAAATAGTCGTGTTTGTCCTGAGCTCGACACTTGTCTCTGTGTGGCCTTGGGTAAGCCACTCAGCTTTGGTAGGCTTCTAGCTTCTCTGCTGTAAGATTAATGGAATCTGGATATTGAGGGGGAAAAACAACTCAGTAGAGAGAGGGCTTCAGCTAGTGCCATAGAAGTTACCACTAAAATAAACTATTTTCATTTTTTCCTTTTTTGGTTTGCTTAATAAGTGATGTTGACCAGATGACATGCAATGAGGATTGGGGTGGTGTCACCACGACCCTTGACCCATTTCACTGAGGTCATTACCACATACCACTTTAATTTGCTTATTTATCCCATTCCACAAACATTTTTTGAACCCTCATGCTAGGGACCATGAAAGATTCAAGCACAACTAAGATATCACTTCCACCTCAATGACATGCACGCTAAGTTGCTTCAGTTGTGTGTGACTCTGTGTGACCCCATGGACTGTAGCCCGCCAGGCTTCTCTGTCCATGAGATTCTCTGGGCAGGAATATTGGAGTGGGTTGCCATTTCCTTCTTCAGGGGATCTTCCCTGACCCAGGGATCGAACCTGAGTCTCTTCTATCTCTTGCACTGGCAGGCAGGTTCTTTACCACACCTCAATGGCAACCCAAGGCAAAGGCAAAGTCTGAAAAAAATGCAAGAAACTAATCTTGCTTCCTGTCTTTATCCTACTTCCTGTTTACCCCTTTTCTCTTATACTTTTCTCTCCCCTTTCGCTTGTCCTTTCCCAACTCTATCCCTAATTCCTTTTCTCTTTTCCAGGTTTTTGATTCCCACTTGGTGGTTACAACTTCATCAGCCCAATTTGAACTTGCTTCTGTGTGCTTAGTCCCTCAGTCGTGTCTGCCTCTTTGCGACTTCACGGACTGCAGCCCGTCAGGCTCCTCTGTCCATGAGGATTCTCCAGGCAAGAATACTGGAGTGGGTTGCCATGCTCTCCTCCAGGAGATCTTCCCAATCCAGGGATCGAACCCACATCTCCTGCATTGCAGGTGAATTCTTTACCAGCTGAGCCATCAAGTGTTTTGAACCTAGACTGAATAAAAGCTAATATGTTCAAAGGCCGCAGTGGGGCACAAGAACCAAATCATCTTCTCTCTTCACTAGATTCAAGGGCAGAGTTCTTATAAGTAAGGAAGACATGCCATATGGGATGACTAGGGTGGCTTTAAAAGGCACCCATCCCCACTTGGGACCAAAATACCTCCTCCATAAGCCTGCAGAGTACCTGAAATTTCTGTTAAAGTTCCAGAACCTGGGAAAACTGATACATTCCAGAGATTTTTTATGACAGATGATTGATCTATAACATAGAACAAACAGGGCCCAAGGCACTGGGACTCAGGCAGTTTAGAAGAATGGGGTCTGGATAGTTTAGGAGCTCTGGGGGTTGCCCTCACTGGGAATGGGTAGATAGTAAGACGGAGAGCAGAGACATTACTTGGCTGACTAAGGTCCGTCTAGTCAAGGCTATGGTTTTTCCTGTGGTCACGTATGGATGTGAGAGTTGGACTGTGAAGAAGGCTGAGCGCCGAAGAATTGATGCTTTTGAACTGTGGTGTTGGAGAAGACTCTTGAGAGTCCCTTGGACTGCAAGGAGATCCAGCCAATCCATTCTGAAGGAGATCAGCCCTGGGATTTCTTTGGAAGGAATGATGCTAAAGCTGAAACTCCAGTACTTTGGCCACCTCATGCAAAGAGTTGACTCATTGGAAAAGACTCTGATGCTAGGAGGGATTGGGGGCAGGAGGAGAAGGGGACGACAGAGGATGAGATGGCTGGATGGCATCACTGACTCGATGGACGTGAGTCTGAGTGAACTCTGGGAGTTGGTGATGGACAGGGAGGCCTGGTGCGCTGTGATTCATGGGGTCGCAAAGAGTCAGACACAACTGAGTGACTGAACTGAACTGAACTGAACTGAAGATGGAGTTACAAAGTAATAGATATTTTGAGGAAGTCAGGCATGAGATAGAAGCATGAAGCTTAGTCTTACCATGAAGAATCTCTAGCAGCTCCTGGAGAGAAGGGCTGGTCATGATGGCCCATGAAATTGTGTCTACCACATCACCACTGAGAGGCAGAGCTCATGTGTTCAAGAAAGATTCCCTCCAGTAAAGTTCCAAGGAAACTGACTGTAGCCCAGGCACGGCATGCTTGAGATGAACAACCTTGGTCATTTGCAAGACTCAGACCCCATCCCTCCTTTCCCCCAAACCCCTGGAGTGGGTTGCCATGCCCTCCTCCAGGGGATCTTCCCAACCCAGGTATCGAACCCAGGTCTTCTGCATTGCTGGCGGATTTCAGGAGAAGGACTTGTTTCTCAGACATGCACATGGATGGGGCAAATGCTGCCAGCATCTTACTGCACTGTTTAGCTGGCGGTGCAAGGCTAGGACCTGTCTCCCGAGAAGAGATGTACCAGCGCTCCCCTCAGCTATGATTGCTGCGTATCCACGAGGGGGCTGGAGCCAAAATTCTGCCACATCATCGAGCTATTTGATCTCAGCCTCTGATCACACCTGGGGAAGGGCTGGCGCGTCCCTAGTCACACCGTTTAAATGCCTCACAGGCCAAGAGCCGTTTCGTCTCTGGAAGCCTGACTTTCAGGCCTGCTGGAATTTTATGCATGACCCTTGCCTGGAACGTGCCAAGGACAAGGGGAGACCCTCACACCTGTTACCACTCCTCTCTTTGTAAATTTTCCTTAAAATACTCCTTGGTCATTTGTCTTTCTTGGCACAACAACTTCCACATCCTGCGCCAGGGCTCAGCTGGGGATGGAATTCTATGATGTAAAGAATGCACAGTGATGCTTCCACCCATTAATTACCTAATTCATTGATCCATCCATGCAACATTGTTTGGTGCTTAGCGACACAACAGTGCGTGGAGAATGCAGTCCCTGCCCTGGAATGACTCACAGTCTAGAGCGGTTGGCTAGCTGAGCAGGCGACGGCTCAGACTTCTTCCCTGGCTCAGTTCCCACCTCTGTGAGATTAGTCACAAGGAAACATTCAACTCCTGTTCATGTGTGCTGGGCTGACCAATTCACTTGGAGGATAACTGCCAGCAGTTTTACAATCCCATGCTGGCTCCTCTCCACCTTCCAGTGTGTGATTGGGCTTCTTCTACACTCTAGTCCTTGATGTGTATCCACAGAAAACAAACTTATTTTAATATCAGTCTCAATAAGACTTGCGAAGAATGCAAATGGAAGACACTGCATAGCTAACATAACTTTTGAATTATCTCTATGAACATCTGGCCTTATACAGAAGCATATTAAAAAAATAATGAGTTATCCATGAGAAGTCTGAGGCAGGCAAAGAATTTCTAAAACTACATATTATTTAGCATATAATAATATTCTGAGTTTTTTTTTTTTTTAGGAGAATCAGATTCTCTCTGCTGAACCCTACTAGTTCTAGCTATTACCAAAATCAAATGACAAAACATTTTCACAAATATGTGAAGAAAATTCCTTTTGATATATGTTTATCATCTATCTACCCACCTGTTCAACTTCCAATCTATCACTTTTCTCCCCATCCACGTGTAGTTATCAGTGAGTACACAGTCTATAGAGACACAAAGGTTGGCTGTTTGCTTGGTTCTAAGTTCTGATTGGATAGAAAAATGGGTATTTCCAGCACCTGTTAAAGGAACTTCTGGATTGAACACAAAAAATGTAATTACCTATTATAATTTACAAGAGACTTTTCCTTGAAAGAGCTCTTACTATAAAGATATTTTAAAATAAAGATCCTCACAGTAAAAATCTTTTGCAACTAGAAATTGTAATAGACTGAATTTTAATTTACTTTGTATCCTGTGAGATTCATGAAACATAGGTACAAACAACAATCCGGGCAGAAACATTATATTAAAGTTCAGCAGAATCCTGTTAAGAGGGTTTGACTCACTCCTGGCTACCACTGACCTTAACATCTGGAATCGTCACTGTGAAATGGAAACCAGACATTATGCTTTGCCCCGACACTGGCAATACCAGCAGTTAATTGAAGTCTCGTTATTAATTCATTGAACACATTTTGTAATGGCTGAGAATGTTTTAGGCACTGCTAACTCTATTATTAATAATATTCAGAGTAAAAAGCCTTGAATAAATGTTTACCAAGTGCCAAACACTGTGCTAGGTACTTTACATAAATTATCTCATTTAATACAATCCCACCAACTCTGGGAGGCAGGTGCTACTGTATATATTTTGCAGAAATGGAAATGAGGGTCTAAAGTGGCATTGTGTGTGTGTGTGTGTCTCATTGTATCTTGGCTTTTGTAAATAAGGATGATAGCACACTTCTTTTTACTGCTGAATAATATTCCATTGTCTGGTTGTACCATGGTTTATTTATCAATATGCTTCTATAGATTTTTTGTTTTATATTGGAGTATAATTGATTTACAATGCTGTGTTGGTTTCAAGTGTACAGCAAAGTGATTTAGTTATACATATACATATATCTGGGCTTCCCTGGTAGCTCAGACGCTAAAGAATCTGCCTGCAATGAAGAAGGCCCTGGGTTCGATCCCTGGGTTGGGAAGATCCCCTGGAGGAGGGCAGGGCAACCCACTCCAGTATTCTTGCCTGGAGAATCCTCATGGACAGAGGAGCCTGGCGGGCGACATAGAGCCCATGGGGTCACAAGGAGTCAGACATGACTGAGCAACTAAGCACACATACATATAGCTATTCTTTTTAAGATTCTTTTAGATTCTTTTTCAGATTGTTTTCTCACAGAGGTGATCACAGAGTTCAATTTACTCCTTTTAAAAACCATATTTTTGACTTCCCAAACTTCTCCCCTGACTTAAAAAACTGCATAAAGACTCTGCTAGCCACAGCCAGGTAATTTAAGAAAACAATGTTGGAGGGTATTTATAACTGACAATGGTGTCATGGGTTACTTCTCCAGGATAGGATGTTTGTTTTTTGATAGAGTTCCCATCACCTCAAGGAGGAGTTTGTGATGAGGAAGTCCAGGAGTGCAAGGATCCCCAGGAGGATCCTGGGGGGAAAGATGGCCTGTGGGATCACAGCAGAGGGGGCACCTTATCCCCAGAGAGCAGGCAAGCTAAGATTCTTTGAGCACGAGCCTGACGCCACACTTTGGGTCCATTAGTACCCTCACAGTTCGTATGTTGGGATTCATGAATGGAAACCACAGAAGAGGCCCTGGCTTACTTTCAGCTGGGTAGGATTAATATTAATCACAAATTAATATTAATCACAAATCAGCTTGATGAGCTAGAAAGGTTACAGCTCAAACCTGCTGTTTTGTAGAACGCATACAAACCTGGAGGAGTATTCATTTCAAATAGTGTTTACTTTGGCTGGCATCTGTTTGTTTAGAACTTATTAAAGGATACTTTTGTTTTGTTTTACCAGTTGGGTCACGATGGTTATTACCAACCCCTGAGCTACTGAATGTTCCCAGATTACTGAATCATCGCATTCAATATAGTGATGCTGAAACTATACTTCTAGTTATAATAGTGTACAGTATAATTATTTAAAAACTGATGATCATTGTATGTATAATGTGATAAAAGAATTTTTTTTTCCAGTCCGTTTAACTGTATTAGGCTTCCCAGGTAGCTTAGTGGTAAAGAATCTGCCTGCCAATGCAGAAGACGAGGGTTTGATCCCTGGGTCAGAAAGATCCCCTGGAGAAGGAAAAGGCAACCCATTCCAATATGCTTGCCTGCGAAAATCTCATGGACAGAGGAGCCTGGTAGGCTACAGTCCATGGAGTCACAAAAGAGGGGGACATAACTTGGCAACTAAACAATAACAACAACAACCTTATTAGAGTGTGATTCTGTAAATATTATCACCGAAACAAATGTAAGTCAGAGCATGGTACTCTTCGGCTGAAATCCTCCCAATGTCTTCCTACTATTCTTTGCATAAAATCCAAACTCCCTTCACTAATTTCAGATCTTGATCTCATCTGGTCCCTGCCTGTCCCTCATTCTACCTCTACCTGTTGATTAACAGCCAGACATGCGGAGTTCCTCTGTTCGTTTAACTTACCCATTTGCTCCTGCCAGGGACTTTGTACCATCTGTTGTTTTCGCCTGAGCAGCTCCGCACATGTCTCCTTTTCATGTCGTGCAAGTCTCAGCTAAATGCCATTCCCCAGAAGAGCTTTCCCTGACTCCTCTGGCGGAGGAATGTTCAAATATGGTCATTCTCTATCACTGCTTCATTCATAACACTTCTCAGTAGCTGAAATTATCTTGCTCATTTATTATATGGCCTATGCCTCTTGCTATGTCTATAAACTTTGTGAAAGAAGAAACCTGGTCTGTGTCACTCGCTATGCTGTTGGCATGTAGTTCATGCTCAGTAAAAATCTGGAGAATGACTAATTGCATGGATGATACCACGGTGGTAATTTTTGTTTTCGGGGTTTGTTTCTGTCTTGTGAGTGTGTGTGTGTGTGCACTTTTGGGGGGAAGCATGTCACTGTTCTTTCTTTTGGTGTCACCTCTGCTACTAGGTAGCACATGGCAGTACTTTAGCTGCTTTGGTTTCTGCTTTCTCCAGGGCTTAGTACAACACTTGGCACACAGTAGATAGCTCATTCATGTTGTTGAGTGAGCGGATAAGTTTGTAGGCAATTTTGATGCACTGCTTTAAAAACCAGGCTATGCCATGTTGACATATAATCCAACACCATGAACGTTGGTCTCTAGAGAAGCTGCGGTCTCACCAGCTTTCCAAAGTCTTTGCTGACTCCTCCTTTTCCAGTGAGCGTATGAGTGGAGAGCAGGCTACCAAAGAGGCAGATAGCAGGATGGCTGCCTTAACAGAGGAGCCTTGTCATTCCAGCTTCCCTGGTGAAATAAATGATGGCAGCCTACATCAGGGACTTGCCCTACAGTCCTGCGTTGTGCTGGGAGGACAGGAGAAGGACTGACATTTATTGAATGCCTACCAAGTGCAAGGCAGTATGTTAGGCACTACACATACCTTATGTTAGTTAGTTGGGACAATACTACTGTGAAGAGTTATTGCTTTTAATTTTTAAAATAGGTTAGCCACAGATTCAGAGTATTAAGTTACTCACCCAACTTTACATAGGTGATAGGGGCAGAACCAGGACTGCATCTTCTTTCTGACTCCAAACAGTGTGCTCTTTGTACCATAGGCACCAAAAGAAAAGAAAAAAAAGAAAAGAAGAAGAAAAGAAAAGCAACCAAATAGCAAAGAAGTCCCGTCCTATACGGTGCATTTGGGTTAGGAGTCAGACACGACTGAGCAACTTCCCTTTCTTCTCTTTCTTTCTTCTGAAACACAGGTGGTCTCAGATAGAGTTATCCTAGTAAATCACTCACATATTTGTGCTAATAATTTTGAGAAGGTGGGCTATTACCTATTCTCTAATGGAAGTCATTATCGCACGAGACGGTACAGGTGTGAAGGTGGGCTGGGGAATTTCTGGAAGGGTGACAGCTCAAGGAGCAGAACTGGGTGGGCTGAGAGACTCTGGGCAATGAGAACAGAAGGGCGGTGGTCTGAGGAGTATGCCAAGCTGTGTCCACCTGACATTTTGTAACAGGTATTCGGAAGGGAATTTACTAGGAAGTCTGACTGGCAGGCTGACTGGAGCATGGTAAGTGTGAGACAAGCATGATAGGGTGGTTACATGTAAGGGGTCTAAACCAGATGCTTAGGGTTAATTACCCCTTTTGCTATTCACAGTCTGGTAACCCTGGGGAAGTTACTTACTTCCCTGTACCTCACACTCTTTATCTATAAAAACAGTGCTAACTGGTGTTGCATATCACCCTTGGGTGTTGTAAAGAGTAAATGAAGTTTTCCCATACACAGTGCCTGGAATTAGTGATTCATAAATGTCAGCCCTTGGTGTGCAACTGCCCAAGCCACTTGAAGGTCTCAATCAGCCGTCAGCCGGTGACAAGCTGTGAGTCTCATGTGGTCATTTTACTGCCTGTAGAATTGGACCAGATGGTTTGGTGCTTGATGGTGGGGACAACTAGAGTAAAATAAAGAGCCTCTTTTGGAGCTGATCAGCTCTCTAGAGTTTGGGTTTGTGGGGCTCCTCATAGCCAGGGTGTAGGACCTTTCTGACTAAAACGAACTTCTATTTTGCTCTTGCAACTCTGCTATTAATTAACCTTAATGTCATCAACAACTTTTTCCGTCTGAGAAAAGGAAAAATTTCAACGACCTGAAATATGTAATAGTTCATCTTATTTAAGGTGAGATTGGTTATGTGCCAATTTCAATCAAATTTTAGTTATGTGTAGATGAGCTTCCACTGTATTTGACAAATGATGACAATCTCCTTATATCACAATTAAAAGCAGAATGGGGGCATCGTTCCTTTCATAGATCCTGGAATTTGAAGTTATTCTAATGTTGGTTCCTCACGCTGATTCTGAGATACGTGTCTTATTATTATCATTAATATTATCTTACTTGTGGTGCCTTTGTTTTGAGACGTCTGCTCTGTCTTTTGTAGTAATTGCACGTCTATAGTTTGCGCGTTGTGATTCCCAGACCCAGTAGCAGGATGCATTATATGTTGGTCTGCTTTTTGATAATCAACTTAAACGGTGATGATGGTCTCCAATGTATTTGGGTTGGAGCAAAACGTTCATCCTGATGAAATGTAGCTTTATGAAAGAAGTGCTCCTAATCCTCTCAAGTACTGAGCCAGGTCATCACGGGTAAATGGGAGGTATTTGAGGTTTCTTCTCTTCTTTTTTTTTCCTTTTCCTTTTTTTTCCCCATTTTCCCTTTTTTTTTTCTCCCCCAGAACATGTTGGGTACACCAGCTGTTAGCAAGAACATTATTAAAAATCATGTCAGCTCAGAGGTATTGCTGTTTTCTGAAGAAAAGATAAATGTATTTATTTTTAAATCTGGACATATGAAGGTTTAAAAAATATTGTTGTAGAGTTCTCCTGGCTACTTTTACTTAGCTTTTTTCCAAGTTTTGGGCTGGAGAAACTTAAAAATGTCTCCATGCCAAAGTTAAATATTAAATGAAAACCTTGTGTCTGAGGAGCTCCAGGATTAATAAACTGTGCAAAATAGGTAAGATCTCAAATCGCGAGAGAAAGAAATTTCCAAAGGGAATGGGGTTGCATTGTAAATGGTGTCAGTTCTGAGCTGCGGGATAAAAATCCACAGGGAAAAGATGGACCATGGCTCATTTTAGGCTCGGAGGAGGCACTATCTCTTTGAAGCTGTAGGGGTACTACACTTATTGTTGAGCTTAGTACACATTTGAAGGAGTTAAAGAAACTAATGCTTTACACAAATGTGCAATGTGATATCATAAGTCTCCCTCCCCAGGAAGACATCATTTTTAAGAGTTAGTAGCGCTGGTTTCCTAAAGTCAAATCCAACTATTATGGTGAATATTAATTTTAGTAGCCCCATATTTTGCCTCAAGATTTATTATCTTCTTTCTCAAGGAAAACACTAGGGGCAAGTGAAGTGTTGTTGAAAGATTATATAATAAACCAGGAATATAAAAGTTTGGTGTTCATTTCCTAGTTAATTATAGTGATAAGTTTCATCCCAGCCTTGAATGCATGGGTTGGTGGAACTGTTTAAGTTTCAGTTCTTTCTTGTCAAGCGTGCTGCAGTTGCTGGGGGCCATGTACTGAGAGGGGCCTTCAAGGCAGAAGGCTGTGGGCTGGAGAGTCTGTACCGCCTGGATTTGGATCCTGGCTCTGCCACTTACCATCTGTATAACTTTAAGACCTCCACTCTTTAGCCTGGAAAATGGAAATAATTCTTTGGGGGATCATATTAGATAACAAGTGTCTAATAGGGACCTGGTAAGTAGCAAAAACTCAAGAGAGGGTAGCTATTATGATAAGGATTTATATAGCTTTGCACTTTTTCTATTACCATAGTTCTAGGGTACAATAGGATATTAACATATCTTATTTAACCAGCTGATTCTAGCATCTTAGGCACATCCATAAACAAAACCATCCTTAAAAGATATAAGCTATCTTGGGTTTGTTGAGCAAGCATCTGATATTTGTAATTGCTTGCCTTGAATGATGTTTGAAACACTTTCCTGAAACAAAAATGTAATTTTGATACTTTTGAGTAGGCATCAGAAGAGAAGTCTGTTGCGTTGGATTGAGGCTATTGAGGATATCTGGAAGAATTAAAGTAAAATTAAGGAAAAGCTGTAATAAGCCAAGGAGACTATGTGGAGAAATTTACAGAACAGGAAAAAACTGTGAAATGTTAACATTCTTAGCCTGGAAGCCAAAAACACGAACACAACCAAAAGGAGTTAAAGGACCAGCTGAACATTACTCTGGTTACCTTGCCAGAAGGAACTCCTGCCTTATGCTAATGATATTACAATGAGAAACTTACGTGCCAACGAAGTAAACAGTAACTAGAAGTAGTACCATGAGTGTTCCAAGCTTCACTGTGAAGCACGGCCTGGGGAGGAGTCTGGGAAGGGTTCATACAGCAAAGGTTAAGATCTTGAAGACAGGAATTTGGGCTCCAAA
The DNA here is from genome assembly GCF_023091745.1 of Budorcas taxicolor. Classification (NCBI taxonomy): domain Eukaryota; kingdom Metazoa; phylum Chordata; class Mammalia; order Artiodactyla; family Bovidae; genus Budorcas; species Budorcas taxicolor. Next base: position 108,767,505 of record NC_068910.1, on the reverse strand, counting down.
AAATATTAAAACTGGTGTGTGTGCTTTGGAACATTTTGGATATGTAGTCCTGCTGTAATTTCCTCTGGCTTCATTGAATAAACAACAGAAAAAAATAAGCGCTTGAGGATTCCCACTGCACTATCTGTCCCACTAGATACACTTTGCTGAATGGATGCAGTGTTGGTCTGGGAACTGAGCAGTTTATTTCCTTGGTGTTTCCTGTGGGACTCTTAAGTAATTGTGGCAGACTACAGCGAAGACTGATGTGTCTGCTCCCTAAATTCTTAGAAGGGTGAAGCCTGCTCCGAGGAGAGAGAAGGAGAGTGAGTCAGCTGATTCTGTGATGGCCAAGACTTTGCCTCTGAGAACCATATTTTCATGACAGAACTTAATATATTGCCTATGCTCAGTGGCTAATGCAGCAGGTATTATATTCTATTATTCCTGATTGTGTTTTGTTAACTATTATTATCAACAACTGTTCGCTTAACCATTAAGAAAACATATGGCTAACTACTTTATCAATTCCTAAAAATATAATTATTTTATGTGCTGAATGAAACTGTATTTGTTTTTAAATTATGGAATGGTTTGGCATGACAGCTAACATTCATGGAGAACTTACTATCTGGGGCTTCTCTTGTGGCTCAGAGGGTAAAGAAGCTGCCTGCAATGCAGGAGACCTGGGCTCGATCCCTCGGTCAGGAAGATGCCCCTGAGGAGAGATTGCCAACCCACTCTAGTATTCTTGCCCAGAGAATTCCATGGACGGAGGAGGCTGGCGGGCTACAGTCTATGGGGTTGCAAAGAGCTGGACACGACTGAGTGACTAACACACACTGAAAATATTTTATATTAATTAATTCATGCAACTACTTTGTTTTGATTAATTTATTTAATTCTTAGAAAATCCCCTCTGAGAATGGAAGCTATTATCATAATCATTCCTATTTACCTATAGAGAACTGGGCATAAAGGGTTTAAATAACATGCCAAAAGTCTCAAAGTTAGCAAGTAGCTAGTTAGAATTTGAACTTGAGGAGGCTGCCTCCAGGGTCTAGGCACTTAACTGCTACAGCATATCACTTCTTTGAATATGAATTTTGAATATAGAATAGACTCTGGAGCATACATAAACTTTCCATATTAATGTCCACCCACAACAGTTGCATTTGGAGTTTTTATGCAAATATTATTCTGCTTTTTATATTCATTGAACAGACAGATTTAAACTCAGGATTATCAAAGAATAGAACAAAATTTTCTTCATTTAAAAACTTCTGAACACCTCTTGTATATAAGGTACTCTAGTAAGAACTGAAAATAACGAAAAATGAGACCTGGCCCCTAATCTTTTGTGAACCTTAAAGATTAGAATAGGTAAAATTTTAATGCACAAAGTTCTAAGAAAAACTTCCATTCGCTGTTGAGAGACTTTGGGGACTGTTATGGTTTCCTTGACTTTTTTTTTTTTTTTTAATGATGCACTAGTCAACAGTTTGTTTTAAAAGTGACTCTAACAATTTTAGTATCATTAAAAAACCCTTGTTGCTGTTTAGTGGCTAAGTCATGTCCGACTCTTCTGCAGCTCCATGGACTTTAGCCCACCAGGCTTCTCTGTCCATGAGATTTCCCAGGCAAGAATATTGGAATGGGTTGCTACTTCCTTCTCTAGGGGATCTTCCCAACCCAGGGATGGAACCTGTGTCTCCTGCTTCGGTAGGCAAAGTCTTTACCACTGAGCCACCGGGTAGGCTCAATAGACAAATTGTAGTGGGCTTAAAACCAAGTCCTTGGTTCCATATTGCACTTCATGGTGATGGCCATGGGACACTTTTCTCATCCCACAGAAAGCAGAATGGGGAAGTGCAGGGTGAGAAATGGCTGAGCTGTCCAGTCCCTGGGTGGCAGGACATCCCAATATGCAGTAGAATGTGTTACTGGTGAGCAGACTCTAGTGACACACAGACAGTGTTCAAATCCCCACTCTGACCCTTATTACCCATGTGACCTTGGGTAAGGCTTAATCCCCCCCACATCTTTTTATGCCTCACTTTTCTCCTATATAAAATGAAGATAATAATAATAGCTACCTCTTAAGGCTTTTGTGTAGATTAAATGGGTAAATGTAGATACAGTGTTTAATGTCTAGCGCAGAGTAAGCGTTATGTAAGCTGTTGGTTGCTATCATTACTGACAGAGGCAGGAGTGAATTCGGGGCATTAGGCAGGCAGGAGAATCACTGTGTACCTCACTTGAAATGGGTGTAAACCCGAGGAACCCTGTCTCTCCTCCCTCCCATCTCCCAGAGTACATTTCTCCGGGTCTTGCTCGCTTCATCCTCGAAGGAAGTTTATGACGATGACATATGTGCTTATTCTCCTTCCTTTTAATCAAAGTTATTTCTACATTAGATTATAATCCATTGTTAATGACGTATCCTTTTGAATATTTAACAGATCCTATTTCTTCACTGGCTTTGGACCACAAAAACTAGAACAGGTAATCAGATGACTGGGCTTGCAATTCAAACAGCAAATTGCATAATCAGTGATATTGAGGTGCAGAAGCCCTGCCTTATGAGAAACCACAGATCTGGAGCCTCTAGTTCTAAATATCCTTCTGAGATGCCTTTCACTGTGACTTGGAAGCTATGGATTAAAAAGTGTCCAGTATAAGGTTAACCCTCACTTAGCCATTACAACAAAGGGGACATTAAGTCCAAGCACTACTTCCATCAGGCCAAGAGAGACCTCTGCCTTGACCTCCCTGAAGCTGTGCCACCTCCATCTGCCGTGGGGGTAAGGAACCCAGAGATTGTGCTGCCCAGAGCCCACTCCCTTCTACACAAGACCCTAGAGTTCTCTACCCAGATGATCCTGAGCTCCTTCTAGTGACTCTGAAGGGTTTTTCTCAGGGCTCAGGCTCCTGAGGTGGATTGTCCTTCTGGGTCCAACGAGGGGCCAGGGAGAAGCTGCTTGTCGGGGAGCGTGGATGGAGTTGACTGCACAGCTGGGGTGTTCACGTTCCTGGCTGCAAAATCTCTTGTGGTCTGCAGCCAAGCTGGAGGTGAGAACAAATGAGCCAGGGGCGGGCTGACCTCCCCGTGTCTCTGTGTCCTTGTGCAGCACCTCAAGGAGTCTGAGAACTCCAAACCTGAACATGGACTTTCAGGTTGCCATGAGTGTATACTTGCCGAGAAAGAGGATAGAACATGGAGCTTTTGACGTTTTGTCAGTCTGATCCATAACTTTTAAATACTTAAATGTAGTATGTGAGAGCCTCCACTTATAAGAACACATGCCTAATTAACATGGATACTCATGAAAAAAAAATTCTGTGCTAGCACTATTTACAATAGCCAAGACATGGAAGCAACCTAAATATCCATCAACAGAGGAACAGATAAAGATGTGGCACGTGTATACAGTGGAATATTAGTCAAACATGAAAAGGAACAAAATTGGGTCATTTGTAGAGACCTGGATGGATCTAGAGAGTTTCATACAGAGTGAAGTAAGCCAGAAAGAAAAAAACAAATATTGTATATTAACACGTACATGCAGAATCTAGAAAAATGGTACAGATGACCTAATTTGCAAAGCAGAAATAGAGGCACAGACATAGAAAACAGATGTATGGATCCCAAGGGGAAAGAAGAAGTGGGAGGAATTGGGAGACTGGGATAGACACATATACACTATTGATACCACGAATAAAATAGACAGTGAAGGGAACATGCTGTGGGGCACGGCAAGCTCTACTTAATGCCCTCTGGTGACCTAAATGGGAAGGAAATCCAAAAGGGAGGGCATATATGCATATGTATGGAAGATTCATTTTGGTATGCAGTAGAAGCTAACACAATATTGTAAAGCAACTATACTCCAATAACACTGACTTTAAAAAATTGAGGGAAAAGTCAGGATCAAAAGTGGGAAGCTTTACTTTAGAAATTTTCTTGAAAAGTGACTCAGAAACCTTGGAAAAGCAGGAAAAAAAATCCCCAATGAAAGCCACCTCCTGAAAGCACGCACACACACACATTCCATGATAAAACATCCATGATTTTCTTTGCTGACACAGGAAGGCTCAAGAAATAGAGCAGATTGTTCAAAAGCAAAAGCTGAGGAGAACTAATAAAATACCAGGAATAGCTATCCACTACCATTTTTATTCTTTTTTTAAAATCTTGCAAATAAGATTTCTTGAAAAGGAAAATATGATCATAATTAATAAATCAAAACCAATAATGGGACAGTCTCATTGGAAGAAAAAGCAGAAGAAAGCAGAGGGAAAATCCCCAGACATTGATTGCACCCAACTGGGTGTGTATCTGCCCTTTGTCAGTCAAAGTTTGGTGTCTCAGAATTATTGCTGGAATATCTGGAATTCTTAATAAAAATTCCAGGAAACCTGGGGGCTTCTGGTCAGCATATGTGAAGTTAACAGGCAAGAAATATTTCATCTTCTGTGAAAGTCAACAAGAACAAAGAACAAGGTGTTAGCAAGTTAGTGGCTAGGTGTGGCCAAGTGAGTCTGTTTCTTTTCATGTTTCTTATGCTTTCTCTAAATGTCTGAAGCCAAAGCTTTTTAGAGAAAGGAGAGTGCCTCTTCCTTCTCCCCACTAAGTTTCTGGGGGGAAGTTGCCTGTGCCTACTTGGCCTGGTGGCATTTCTGGCATGCACGCAGCTGCCAATCACTCCTGTCCCATCTTCAACATTTATTCCTGGGTCACATGTGAGGACCAGCAAAAGTCAGTGTAGAAGAAGCATAGGTCTCAGATGCTTTCTGTTTGGATCTCAATCCCGAGGGCCAGCTGGGGACTCCTTTGATGGGTCAGTCTCTGTTTCTTTATTTATAATCATCATGAAAGTGAAAGTGAAGTTGCTCAGTTGTGTCCAACTCTTCGAGACCCCATGGACTGTAGCCTACCAGGCTCCTCTGTCCACGGGATTTTCCAAGCAATATACTGGAGTGGATTGCCATTTCCTTCTCCAGGGGATCTTCCCAACCCAGGGATTGAACCCAGGTCTCTCGCATTGTAGACAGACGCTATACTGTCTGAGCCACCAGGGCCTCTGGCAAATCACCAAGTCTCAAGAAGCCTCTGTTTCTTGGGGCTATCACCAGAATAATGACAACCTGCCTCAGAAGATAATTGGGAAAATTGCCAACGCAGTGCCTAGTTTACAACAGATGCGTCCTAAAATGTTTTGGAGCCTCTTCCAAATAATGTAGTATTTTAAAACTGGTCTACATTTTTATCAGACACATACTATTTCTTTTTGTATTTAAATATAACTATTATGTAAACAAATTTTAAATTACGATTTAAAGAAATTCAAATTATGATTTAAAAACACTTCTACCTGTACCCTTCCTGCAGTTTATTCCATCATTTTCTCTGCATACATGTCAGAGGTATGGTTCAGGACAGCAGGTCCAGGAGAAGGGCCAGAATGAAACTAGAGGATGTTGTGTGGTTATTTTCTACCCGTCTTCCAAGGAACTCCTGAGTTAAAAAATGCATCTGGCTCCCATTTCCTGCAGAATTTTGCTTATTTGAAATGTTCAAGAAATCAACTGATCTGACTTCAAACAGAGTAGGTTTAGCTGGCCGTGTAAAAGCCCAAACCCCCGTTTGTGTCACTCCCAAGTCTGGACTTTACAAGCAGCCAGTTCCTTTCATACCTTAGGAAAGGACTTCTTTTTGGCTGTGTACTCTTTGTTCTGAGCCAAGTGTCAGACCAGGAATTGAGGCAATAAATCTCGGCAATTCTTCATATTTGGAATTTCTCCTGTTGCTTCTGATAAGGAAATGACAGAGTCTTTCAGCTCTATGCATGAACCTCAGAGAAATTTGTAATCCAAATCATGTTTTGCTCACAAAATGGAAACAGAATGTGCTAAACCTGGCTTTGAGCTAACCCAGACTGTTTTGAAGACTGGGTAATGAACATGGAAATTATCTTTGCTCTTGATTGATTGTACTGGAAAAACTTTTCAATGAAAACAAGTTCCTCTCTTGTTTTAAAAATTCTGATTCTTTCTCAATGGGGGTGGGGGTGAGGTGGATGTGTGCATGCTGAGTCATGTCCAGCTCTTTGAGTTCCAGTGGCCTGTAGCCCACCAGGCTCCTCTGTTCTCCCCGGCACGAATACTGGAGTGGGTTGCCATTTCCTTCTCCAACGAATCTTCCCACTCCAAGGATCGAACCTGCATCTCCTGCACTGGCAGGTGGATTCTTTACCACTGAGTCACCTAGGAAGCTGGGGTGGGTTGGGTGGCTGCAAAATTCTTCATAGGCGAAGGTATTTGCAAAGGATCTTTGCCTTCCTGTAGTGAAAATGGACCTCACTATTGGTTGTACACCCTCCTCTGGCCCTTCCCTCATCTACTTCGGTACTTTCAAGTTCGACTGACTGAAGTGAATGTGATGGGGGAACAGCAATTTCTCAAAGATGGACGACTTTCCCATGATCTATCCACATTCTCTGAGATGAGTAATGAAGCCAGCCTAGGCCTGGCTAACTCCTGGCATGATCACAGTGAAAAGATACTCTCAAAATAAAACAAGGAAAACTTTTTTTAATGTTTCTATTTGATTTTGAGTATATTCTATCCAACAACATGCCTGACGACATTCACTGTTTGGCATTTCGGCGGAAGTGGTAAAAAAATGACTCGGAACGAAAGGCTTCATTCAGCAATAATGCCTCAGCCCTGGCTCTTGTTTGCCTAAGACCTGTTACCGTAAATGAAGAGGGGGAGGTTGACTTGATCATCTGTGATCAGAGTCTTGCCGGGGTTTGTCTAGCAGTGATCCGACATCACTAGCGAGTGGCCTTTTTCAAAGGCCATGGTTTTGAGCCACACTATTCGAGAAATCCATTTTAAATAAGTTTCTTTCTTTCTCTAAAGTCTACAGCCAACTCCTAAGTTTAACTTTGTTGGCACAGGGTGAAATGGTCAATGATTCTGACACATTCACCATTTTGAGTGACCTGGTCTACCCGTTCTTACTATTGAAACAATTGACTTGGGTTTCATTGACTTAACTAGCTCTTCAAGTGTCCTGTAGATACAACTTTTTAAACGAGTAAAGCAGAGTCATTGTGTGGCCAATAAAAACAATGGCTAATCTAAAAATTATGTATATTTAATCTTGGGATGTGTTTTTTACCTACATTTGAACATGGGTGTGTCTGATGTCCTAAGAACTCATTTCAAACAAAATATTGACACCCTAGGGTTAAAAAATCTTCCAGACTTTTCATTTAAACCCTTACTGGTTCTCCCCTTTTCTCATGTCCAGTCTCTGACTTGGGACAGGGTAGATCAGGAAACCATCTTCACGACATTTTTGGATTAGAGGTTTTTCTTTCTCTTTTTTTTTGCTTTTTACACTTAACATAATAATTTTGAAATCTCTGAGAGAATGAAGAAATTACATAGCAAACACAACTCTTTTACTTTACATTTACTGTGCATTTTAACATATATTCATTTAAATGTTTAAATGTTTCCTTGATATCTACTGTGAGTCACGCATTAAAGATACAGTGACAAATAAAACCTGCACGATTTCTGTACTTGTGGAGCATACATTGTTTTGGCTAAAAAGTTCATTTGGATTTTTTTGTAAGATGGTACAGAAAAACCTGAACAAACTTTTTTGCCAACCCAATATTTTAGTGAAGGAAGTCCCCAAAAAAGAAAAAGAAAAAAAAAAAAAAAAAAAAAAAACCAAACCAGATATTTCAGACAGAGGCAAATGCTATAAAGAGGAGGAACAGGATCTTGTGATGGGGTGGGTGTAAGACTGATGCTACTTTAGAAGGCAGTCAGGGAAGGTCTTCCTGAGGAGGTGGCAATTAAATGCAACAAAAGAACCTGTCACGCGTCACTTTGGACAGAGTATGAGCAGAATGCCCAGAAAGTGTCAAGGCTAATGATAGACCTCTATTGTGAGTATTAAATGACTTAATATGTGCAGAGTGCTTACAGTAGTGCCTAGTATCCATAAATGCTCACTGTCTTCAATGCATTCAATAATCATCAAGTATCTAGCAGGTTTTAGCCAATGTTAGGTGCAGGGAACTAGAGCTGGAGAGAATTCTGAGTTAATTGAACTAGCTCCACACTCCAATGCAGTGATTCTCAATGAATGCTGACAGAAGCACTGCGTCTTTCTCATTGGTCTCCCTTACTCTTGACTCCTCCCCCATGGAGGAGTCTAACTAGACAGGCCCAGGGAGAGGACCAAAGCACTGAATTTTCCACAAGCTTACTCCAGTTGATGGGTAAGACCACAAAAGTCTGAGAACCACAGTCCTATTGCACAGATTGAAACTAATTGGTTCTTTTCAATACGGTACACTCACATGCGAGTAAAGTAATGCTCAAAATTCTCCAAGCCAGGCTTCAACAATACATGAACCATGAACTTCCAGATGTTCAAGCTGGTTTTAGAAAAGGCAGGGGAACCAGAGATCAAATTGCCAACATTTGCTGGATCATTAAAAAAGCAAGAGAGTTTCAGAAAAAAAACATCTATTTCTGCTTTATTGACTATGCCAAAGCCTTTGACTGTGTGGATCACAATAAACTGTGGAAAATTTTGAAAGAGATGGGACTACCAGACCGCCTGACCTGTCTCTTGAAAAACCTGTATGCAGGTCAGGAAGCAACAGTTAGAACTGGACATGGAACAACAGACTGGTTCCAAAAAGGAAAAGGAGTGTGTCAAGGCTGTATATTGTCACCCTGCTTATTTAACTTATATGCAGAGTACATCATGAGAAACGCTGGACTGGAGGAAGCACAAGCTGGAGTCAAGATTGCCAGGAGAAATATCAATAACCTCAGATATGCAGATGATACCACCCTTATGGCAGAAAGTGAAGAGGAACTAAAGAGCCTCTTGATGAAAGTGAAAGAGGAGAGTGAAAAAGTTGGCTTAAAGCTCAACATTCAGAAAACGAAGATCATGGCATCTGGTCCCATCATTTCATGGCAAATAGATGAGGAAACAGTGGAAATAGTGGCTGACTTTATATTTTGGGGCTCCAAAATCACTGCAGATGGTGATTGCATCCATGAAATTAAAAGATGCTTACTCCTTGGAAGGAAAGTTATGACCAAATTAGACAGCATATTAGAAAGCAGAGACATTACTTTGTCAACAAAGATCTGTCTAGTCAAAGCTATGGTTTTTCCAGTAGTCATGTATGGATGCGAGAGTTGGACTGTGAAGAAAGCTGAGTGCCGAAGAATTGATGGTTTTGAAGTGTGGTGTTGGAGAAGACTCTTGCGAGTCCCTTGGACTGCAAGGAGATCCAACCAGTGCATTCTAAAGGAGATCAGTCCTGGGTGTTCATTGGAAGGACTGATGTTGAAGCTGAAACTTCAATACTTTGGCTACCTGATATGAAGAGCTGACTCATTGGAAAAGACCCTGATGCTGGGAAAGATTGAGGGCAGGAGGAGAAGGGGATGACGGAGGATGAGATGGTTGGATGGCATCACCGACTCAATGGACATGGGTTTGGGTAGACTCCGGCAGTTGGTGATGGATAGGGAGGCCTTGCGTGCTGTGGTTCATGGGGTTCCAAAGAGTCAGATATGACTGAGCGACTGAACTGAACTGATAGCATCAAATATAAGCAATGGCCCCAGTGGAAGGAGTACTTCATTGTGCTCAAGAGTAGCTGTGTTCAGTCTCTGGAGCCATAAATATCATGGGATTTTGTTTCACAATTAACATCCTCTCATCCCTAGGCCTAGATTTGTTTTGTTGATCTTGAGCTGGCTGAGGATGCTGTGTGTTTTGGATTAATCTGCTTTTGGTCATGGTTTGGAAGGTTTGCCTGACACTCTTAAGTATCATTTAAAACCTGCCAATGAGGGGAGAATAAGGCTTTTACCTTTTAGGAAGAATGTACCAACCAATGTTTGCCAAAGCCTCCTGTAGCCTGAAAGAAATTCTACTTGTAATTAGATTAGCTTAACTGAAATTCCTCCCCTAGGCTCCTCCCCAAATCTATTTTTACAATGTAATGTCACCAAAAGGGGGATGGGAAAGATTTACGTTCTCTCCCCTTGACTTTCTACTAGAATGTATCTTATTCACTTTCTCACTTTAGAATGACTTGTACACATTTCTAAAAGGTCTTTGAGTCAAGGATCTCAAAGAACATTGGATACAACATTGGATAAAAGAATAGATTCATGTGGATCCAGTCAAGGCTGAGTGATAACGGCCTCTAAAATCCAGACCAGATTCCAGGTAGGTCCATACCTTAGATGCGCGAGGCTTCTGTTTCGTCATTAACTTTCCTAAAAGGATGCTTCCTTTTTTGTTTCATATTTTTCTCTCTCTACTAGCTTCAATCCACTTCTATGCAATACCTGTGGCCAGATAGAATGACAGCAATTGAAAAAAGGCTCCCCTTGAGCTTGAGGTCAGAACTGGTTAGGGTGAATGGACTGATGTAAAAAAAAAAAAAAATTTAAAGAAGCGTGAACTGATGTAAATTTAAGACAAATTAGAATTTTTGAATTGAGTGGGTGGTCAAAAGAAATGAACATTTGTGGTTGCCAGCCTGTCAGTTATTCAATTTTTTATTTAACTCTTCAGTTTGGTAATGTTCACTTGTCAAAGATGATAAAGATGGAGTGAAGTACGTAGACTACATAAAAACCAGTGAAACTCAAGATAAAGATCTGTTATGCTCAGTCAATGCCAATGTATGTTGTAAATATATGGGGCAATGAGAACCCAAGGCTGGCAGCTGAGAAAAAAAGTACATTAGATAAGAGCTGCTCCCCAGAAAGAAAATTTTCTCTTGTAATTTTTATTAGGTTTCAGCTGACAATATGGCTTTTTACATAAAAACAATTGGGAAGAGAAGATTCCTTTTTTACTTTCTGTATTTTCCTTTGACTTAGCAGTTTATTCCAGTTTTTGTTCATTCATTCAACAAAAATTTGCTGAGTACTAGCTGTATGCCAAGTACCATTCTAATTTCTGGGGACACAACAATAGAGAAGATAATAAGGTCCTTGCTTTATATGCTGTTAGAATTTCATGTCTTTATCTATAAAAAAGTTATAACTAATTATAATAGTATCCATCAGACAAGCTGAAGTGTGGTAAAGGAGGCATTCTCTGAAAGAGGGGGCCTGACAAAGAAACCGTATTTCCTTGGAATTTGGGGTTCCTTCTGTTTACTTTGCATGTACATCAAATAATTCCAGTATCTATTTGAAAAATACTGTTTACTTAGTTCTGACTTTATCCAGATTTATGGTGATTTTGGCTACACCCTCAACGCATTTCCTTGCTCTGCTAGGCTGCAGTCCATGGGGTCTCTATGAGTCGGATACAACTGAGTGACTTTACTTTCACTTTTCACTTTCACGCATTAGAGAAGGAAATGGCAACCCACTCCAGTGTTCTTGCCTGGAGAATTGCAGGGACGGGGAGCCTGGTGGGCTGCCATCTACGGGTCACACAGAGTTGGACACGACTGAAGTGACTTAGCAGCAGCAGCAGCAGCAGCAGCAGCAGCAGCAGCAATCATATATAGGTGATGTCATGGCACTGTCCCCAGGCCTTTGTGGCCATGCTCCGTACGGCATGGCTGCCTGAAAGTTCCAGACTCTGGTTCTCAGAAAAGAGCCACTGGCTCACAAACCAAGCACATTTCTTCCCTTTTTCCACTGTAACATTCTTTCCCAAGAGTATAAATCTCAGGCTGATATTTAACATTCCTTTGAACTGAACCATGGACTTTTACCTTGTACTTCTTGAAAGAGTAGAGAGCTAAGCTTCCATTATGCATATTTATAAACATGTTCTAAACGGAAGGCATGATTTCGTAATTCTCTAGTCATGGGTCTTTGAAACTATTCTGTAAAAGAACATCTAGAAACATCGCACTGGATCAGGCTGATTGCCTGGTTTAGGAGTCTGTCTCAGGGTGGAGTCCAAGGGGCAGTGGAATGTCACTGTTGCTAAACATGGCTCAACCTTGACAAGGTGCTGACGTTTCCCAGAACCTCTGGAATTAAAAACTCCTTTCACTTTAAAAAAATTAATTCTGAAATTGAATTCACTAACACAAGTAGAGGTTTATAAGTTTCGGGAAACTAATTTTACCCTAGGCTTCCTTATTTTGGAAAATGAAATTACCACAAGCTCAAAGTTTATGAGATGCTCCTGTTGTTTATTTATTTATTTTGCATCAGAAATTATGACAGCCTCTGTAGTTCTTTTAAAATTTAATTCTTATTTTGATAAATGCATAGTGTTTTAAATATAAGTTTTGAAGAAAGCTATGGTTATACAACATTGCATGGATCACAAAGAATAATGTTGAAAACTAGTCCTATTTCCCTAAAACATCAGTATCTCAGAGTTATTAATTTTTAAAGTCTGCCTTACATGGACAGCAACAATCTTCCGTTCCTTTCTTCTTTCCTACCCCCTTTCTTTCTTTCTTTCATGGTAAGAATGGATAACACAAGATCTAACCTCTTAAGTTCTTATAGATACAGTACAGCATCATTATGGAGTAGGAAATGACAACCCACTCCAGTGTTCTTGCCTGGAAAATTCCATGGACAGAGGAGCCTGACAGGCACAGTCCATGGTGTTGAAAAGAGCCGGACACGACTGAGCGGCTAGGCACGCACACGTATCGTCATTAACCACCAATACAGTGTTCTCCAGCGGATCTCTAGAACTTACTCATCTCACACAACTGAACTTTATACCCACTGAACAGCAGCTCTCCAGTTTTGCTCCCCTCAGTCCCTGGCAATTACCATTGTCTTCCTGTTACTGTGCATTTGACTGATTTAGATACTGAGGAAACATTTTCGATATCAGCAAGTTTTAGGATCTCTCCATAAAGACTTATCCTGAGTCACCATTACTTAGGCACCATTACCTTACCTTATTTTGAGTATCTTTATTTTAAAAGTAACCTAATAGAAACCTGAGCTCTTTGAAGGAAAAGTATGTACATTGTAATACATAATTACATTCATGTGTTCGTCCAAAAGATCCTGTATCCGGTGCTGGAAATACTCATTTCTCTATCCAGTCAGAACTCAGCACCAAGCAATTGCCAACATGTGTATCTCTGTACCACTAGTGTCAATATTTTGGTTTGATAACAATCTTGTAGTTATTGAGGTTAGACATGGTTTGGTAACTGAGAAGTCTTAGATAGGGAGTTAAAAGGATTAGCAGCGACCAGCTTTTTAAATCCAGGAAATCTCTGATAAAAGAAGTCTGGAGTGAGAGGAGTTAGACCTCAATCCACCAGCAAAGATTCAACTTTTCTGCAAAAGTGCTTTAGTGAGGACTCTTGGAAGGCAGGGACACACAGGGGTGTAGAGTTCAGGTGTACAGGCTGAGGGCAGCGCCCAGGAAGAAAAATGAAACACAGACCTCCATCACTGAGCTCTTTACTTCTGTGCATTCACTGTGAATGTCCTTATTACCTCTAGCACTTCTGCATAATAGACCAGGAGATCAAACTTGCTGTCCCGTTGCCTGTCCTGTGTGCAGGACAATTTGAGAAAAACCATTGTCTCTCTATTTGCTCTCATGACCACGTTCACAGGATAAGTTGAGTAGTGTCTCAAAAATGTAATCTAGCTTTAAAGAACTTCTAGCCGTGTAAATTACATTTTCACTTTTTCTACTTCATACATGAAGGAAGCAGGGCCCAGAGAGATTAAGCATCCTGACCAAAGTTGCAGAGCAAGTTCAAAGTTGATTCCAAGTTGGTTCTCTCTTTCTTTTTTTTTTTTTTTTTTTGCATTGTGGTATCTTTTGTAGGTAGAAACATTTCTTTAGTTATTCCACATGAGATGATTTCATTTTGAAGAATTGAAAAAATTAAATGCTTCAATATATATGTTATAAAAATTTTAAACCCATATCTGGGAGCTGGTAGCTGTTCATAGCAATACCCCCTTATCTGTGGATAAGACCCCACTGGATGCCTGAAACCTTGGATAGTACCAAGCCCTATGTACTATGTTTTTTCCTATACCTACACACCTATGATAAAATTTAATTTATAAATTAATCACAGTAAGAGATTAACAATAGTAACTAATAACAAAATAGAACAATTATAACAATACAGTATAATGAAAGTTATGTAAATGTGGTCTCTCTCTCAAAATATCTTGCTGTACAAAGTTAATGTCTTTTCCATTTTAATTAAGTACTTATCACACACTGGGGGCATAATTTTTACAGTTTCTAATGTGACTGCAAAACCTGCATGGATTTCTTTTTTTTCTTCACGATTTCATAGATAGAAACTTTGTTTTTACTGTAGATCTTAGCAGCCTCAGCATGTTTTTCTTTTTTCCTTGTGAAGTCAAGAACTTCCCCTTTATCATTTAGAGGAAACACTTTATAGCCCCTCTTGTGCTGTGCTTAGTTGCTCAGTTGTGTCTGACTCTTTGTGACCCCATGGACTGTGGCCTGCAAGGCTTCGGCATATCCTAATTACCAGTATAACTGCTCTGGGGCTTGGAGGTCATTATTAGGTAAAATAATCGTGACTTGAACACAGCACTGAGATACCACCACGGTTGATCTGATAACTGAACCAGCTCCAAACTGACTAACTAATGGGGCAAAGGGATAATAATACTATCTTGGGTGGGTTGGGGCAAGAGGGCACAAGATTTCATCATGCTACTCAGAATGGCATGTGATTTAAAACTTATGAATTGTTTATTTCTGAATTTGCCATTTGATGTTTTCAGATGGTGGTTGACTGTAACAAACTGCAGAAAACAAAACCATGATAAGGGTGGGGCTGCTGTACGGGTATCAATTGTTTCCATTACCTGTGTATTTAAATGGCTGATATAAGAGAGACTGGCTAGAACAGTATCTCTCCAGCAACTGTTTAGGTTCAGTCCCAGCTCTACCACTCTACTGGCTGGGCAGCCTCAGGCAAGCTTAATTTCTTTGCATATCTGTAGCTATAGTTCCTGTCTATAAAGTGGTCATAATAATTGTTATTGGGTTGCTGTGAATAACTGAACACAGATACAGTGTTAAAACAGTGCCTAGCACAAAGTGATATGTACCTGTTTATGTCTACAGTGCCTAGGTACAAATGAAGACAAGACCAGCGTACATTAGAGTTTGTTCTCAGAAGTTCTCATCTTAAACACTTTTGTAAAAAGTTTCCCAATGAAAGCTTCGCTTCATTCTGTAGTCTCTAGATGCAGTAACTCAAAGCTATCACTAGATGGCGACTGTGATCCACTATGACTTGAGAAGCAGTCGGTTTTAACAGAAGGATCAAACCCTGGAATTTGTTTTCTGCGCAGCGCAGCACTGTGATCTCCGGCGGCCCCTTCCCCACAAGCTGGGCCTTTAACAGAATTGTTACGGTCAGCAAAGTCTGCCTTCCGTGGCCACTCTTGGAACGCACCCACAGGCACCCAACCTTCCTGATGGCAGCTTCCCAGAAGCCTGGGTTTCCTTGCTTTCACCCTACAGTGAACTTGTTCTCTGCCAGGTGGCAACAGGACAGTGTCAGATATCCTGTGTTAAGTTGATTAATCCCTGGTTCTCGAAGTGTGGGACATGCCCCCCTCTCTGCCCCCCGCCCCATAGCAGCCTCAGCATCACCTGGGAACTTGCTAGATATGCAAATTCTGGGGCTCCCTCTGAGACGCGCTGACCAGGAATCAGTATTTTCACAAGCCCACCTGATGATTCTGATCTCTGCTAAAGTTTGCGAACCGCTGAGATGAACCAATGTTTAACATCACTTAAAAGTTGGCACTGAGTGGGTTCTTAGAGACCATTTTGCCCAATTCATTCATTCTACTAAGGAGAGTGAGCCCAGAGAGTTAAATGACTCACTGAAGACCGCAAGGTTAATCTTGTGGCAGGGCCAGGGCTGTGGAGTTGTGTCCCCCAACTTTTCCCAAGACACGTTTCACCCTCTTTCCCCTTCAAAACTGAGGTCACAAGGTATACATTCTAGCCTCATAACTACTTAGGAAGAAGAAAAAAAACCCACTTGTATATTTACAGAGGCATTAGTTCATTCGTTTAAATAGATGTTTCTATAGGGATACAAAAATGTGTGTGCAATGCATTTCCAGTTTAGTGCGTACGTGTGTGTGTTAGAGGCGAGAAATCAAGTTTAAAAAAAAGTCGCGATTCAGTCGCTAGAAGAGGCATATTACAGGGCACCTTGGGAAATGATTGAAAGCAACGAGGTCAGGCACAGGGATGAGGGAAGACAAGTAAGAGGAGGAAGTTGCCGAGCTGAAACTTCCACCAGGGGAAGTAGGGAAAGGACATGGGGAAAGAGGGGTCGGCACGCGTGAGGACATGGGGCCATGGACACGAGAGGGGATCTCAGGAGTTTGGTTTGCTTGAGGGGAAAGGTATGTGTGGAGGAGCTAGTGTGTTTTCAGTAACATCGCTGCTGTGACTACTATCTGACACTTAGCAAATGTTAACTATGTTCCACTCACTGTACTAAGCATTTTACATTGATTATTGATTTAATCCTTAAACAGCTCTGTGAGAATCTACTCTTATTCCCATTTTATGGATGACAGTAGGATTGCATGCCCTGCTCTATTTTCCTTAGAATCAAGTGTTACTATCTCAGCTTCTTAGACAAATTTAGGAAAAAGAGCCTTAATATTTACTTGTTACAGGACAATCTCCGTAATGTGTAGTATGTATTTTTTTAGGAGGGGGATGAGGAACATGTTTTTAATACATAACAATTTTATGTAAGCATGCTTTCATAAATGCATAAAATCAGGAGGATTTTGACATTGTTTTTAAACTCTAGGAATGAATGTTCCATTATTTTTTGGTCTACCAGTAACTGTGGGAGTAGCCAAGTTCTCATGATAGCAAATGATTTGCATCTGAAAAGTGGCAAAGAAAGTTCCTTTCAATTATTTAACTCACTGAAGAAAGGAATATGAGTAAGGAGTGAGTGATCTGGTCTGAAAGCACTGGCTTTGTTATGCTTTTGGTTTTTACTTTGTAGGGATTCACTGGAAATGTGCTTTAAACATGTAATATGAATATTAGTCAACATTAGTATATTTTCTTTCTTGCACAGGAGTACCCACAACTAAGCTATCAAGTTCCAGTAGCATTTGAAATACCTAGCATTTCTTAGGTGCTGCTGCTGCTGCTAAGTCGCTTCAGTCGTGTCCGACTCTGTGCGACCCCATAGAGAGCAGCCCACCAGGCTGCTCTGTCCTTGGGATTCTCCAGGCAAGAACACTGGAGTGGGTTGCCATTTCCTTCTCCCCTTTCTTAGGTAAGCTTCCAGAAATTCCTAGACACTTTGGGATATTTTTCAGTGATTTCATTTTTTCCTGAGAAAATAATTTTTATGCTCCTTAGTTTTCTCATCTGTAGAATGTTGGTAGTGGATGAGATAATCTAGAAGGCCCCTTTCAGCTCTAATGGTCTGTGGATTTATGATTTAATGATTAAATGGCACAAGGAACTAATTTCTGAGTTTTCTTTGTAGTTAAATTTTAGTGTTGTTGTTATAAAAGAAGTTAGCTGACCAACTGTTTCTCTATGAATACTTGAAATGGAAGCCTAAAACAGCTCTGTATTTCACTATTTTTAGGATCACTATGATCACTATCCTGCTCAGAGATATGATTATATAACATATTCTCACATGACATTTTACACATCTCAAGTTCTAAGACTAAGGCCAGGTTGTAGACACCGTTAGAAATGACTGATAGCCAGTTTGTTTTATAGAAGAGGTGCACTTTATATGATGCTCTGGTTTTCTGGTTGCTGTAATAACAACTCTGAGCTTTAAGTGCACCATATTACAACCTTGATCTTTATACTCATGTACATGGCTGAGGGGAAACTGCTTTCTTAAGAAAATCTAGAAAATCCAACCTAGCTTTTACCTTCACTATCTAGAGAAACTGAATAATAGTTCACAGGATGTTTTATTTTGAATCAAAGGAAAGGCAACAATGCCTCAAAAGACGAACCTATAAAATATATAATTATTTTACAGTTTTATGGTTGAGAACAAAATCTGCATTTTACACCAGCCTCTCACCAAGATAATTTTATTTTTCTTATTTGTAGTCATTTTTGGAGTTGATTACAACTTTTCTATTCAGTTATTATAAAAGCGGTACATGTTTACTCAAGAGTTATTATAAAAAAGTATAAATAAGGACAGAAATATCTAAAATTCTACTACCCAGAGTTGGCTAGTGTTACTGTTTTTCTTTTTATTTCACCTCAGGTAAGCATGAACATTAAGAAATTGGTAACAATTTGGAATCTTAAAAAATGTTATATGTTATTAGCTTACATATACAATTTTTATTGTCAACCTTCAAAGGTAGTATTTTATTTTTATTGTATAAAAAGTTATAAAGCTCTTTAGTTTTCACTGTTTTGTGATTTTCAGTGCCATTTTGATACAGACCCCCTTTTAGTTTATTTATATTCATTTCTTATTTTTCCAGAAAATATTTAAGGTTGAATCCTCCAAGTGGTTATAATGCATAGAGGAAAACAAATCTCTGAAACTCATATAGTTATATTTGTTTAAATGGGACCTTTGCTTTGTAAATAATAGTTACATTTTAACACCTTGGAGAACGTTGCTGTAAAGATTTCTATTGTACCATAAAGAAACCTTTAGAAAGTGAAGAGTAATTTCTCCTTCATATAATCTTGTTTATAAGTATGTATATTTCAAAAGGCTTCCCTGGTGCAAAGTAGGAAACGTGGTTCGATCCCTGGGTCGGGAAGATCCGCTTGAGAAGGGCATGGCAACCCACTCTTGTATTCTTGCCTGGGAAATCCCATGGACAGAGGAGCCTCGGGGGCTACAGTCCATGGGGTCTCCAAGAGTTGGACACAACTTAGTGGCTAAACAATAACAACTATTTTTCAAAAACATGTTCTATACCTTCTGCCCTCTTTGAATGCTGATTTTTGATCTTATTACTCAACATTACATTATATTCTAATATTGTCTCCATAGCTCACATTGTGACTTCAAACAGCAGGGAAGTAAGAGGCAGTAATACTTAAGAACTATGTTTCTGGTTGTTGCTAATTTTCAAATCTCTAAATGAGATAATCTTGGTTTAACTCTTAATATAGTGCCCAAGACTACATAATAAATGCCAAATAGATGTTAGTTTTCAGTAATTTGAGCTATTTTGGTTTTTTGTTTACTATATATTTTTTTCTGCTAAATAAGAAATTTTAATTTACCATTTTTCCTGAGGACTTTCACTTAGATTTTTCAAAAGAGAAATAAGCTACTTCTTTAGGGATTATATATAAAATATCATAAAGAGTTGGTAGGAGGAATAAAATATACTACATTTTATAATAAATTTATATATAGTTATTATTTTACATTACTTGTATCACCTAATTGCCCAGTGTCTCATTCACTCATAATGTTAATGGGAACCCATTTAAAAATAAGCTGTGCTTCAGAGTCATAAATATAGTTTATACTTCTTTCTAAGGTATGTTTACTCTAAGCTTTCCAAGCATTCGGCAAGTATAAAATGAGGCCTTTTAATGAATGAGCAATTTGAGGCATCGACTAATAAAGTCTGACTTTTTCCCTGCCTGTGAAAGATGGGTGAGAAAGACTAAATCATTACTCCAAATCTACACTGATCTGTGTTTGACAGAATTTTTGGAAATCGGTTTCAGCCACATCATGGCAGGTGTATAAAGAAGTCCAGGACCGTGAAATCCACCCTGTGGGCTCTGAACCAGGAAATCCTCAGTCCAGCTCTGACCAACAGAAGCACTGTGAGCCATGTATGTGACTTGACATTTTCTAACAGCCACATTAAAGAAGCTGAGGGGACAGAGATTAATTTTAATCTTACAGTTTATTCAGCTGAAGATATAAAAAATTATTATTTTGATGTGGAATCAATGTAAAAATATTAATGAGATAGTTTATGCTTTGATTTTTTTGTTCTAGGTCTTAGAAAATACTGTATTTTATAGCCAGTGTATGTCTCAGTTGGGACTAGCCACATTTCAAGTATTATATCACCACCTGTGGCTCATGGCTACCTTACTGGACAGTCCAGCTTTGGAGGCGCTGCAGCACGGTAGTGTGGTGTATAGAAACGGAGACAAAGGCCAGCTTGGAATCATCACATATGTCTGTTTCTGGCTCTGACATTTGATATTGAGATGGCAAGTGATTTAGTGTCTCTGGGTCTCAAATTCCTACTCTCTATAACAGGGAGTGTTAATAACTGCCAGACTCCTCTTAGGATGCTGTGAGGAAGATTTAAATAATATATTGTATTTGAAAATGCTGTGTAAGATCATAAAGCACCAGACATATGTAAGGCATTATAGCCCTCTTTTACTGTAGAATTACTCTCATGACTTGCCCAAGGCCACATTCCCAGTTGGTAGGAGAATCAAGGATAGAATCTGGGACTTCTGACTTCTAGCCATCTGCTTCAACTAAAGGCTGTTCAAAACATGCTAGGTTAAAGAAAAAAAATTTTTTTATTTAAAAAAAATTAGGAAGGAAGAGAGTGGCAGCAAGAAATAAATTACATATTAGATGGTTAGGGTCTTCTTGGACACTGTTATATGTTCCTCAGTAAAATTATACATTCAGGATATTTACATACTTACATATTAGCACTACAGCCATCAAGGACTGACTTTATTGCTGTCATGCAATAGAACCATACGTTCTTCAGTGTTTCAAACAACTTCTAAATTGACCTGTGGTTTCCCCACTCTATTTATCTCCAAAACATAGTATAACCACAAGAAAGCCCTTCTGTACTGGGCTTGATTAATAAAACAGATATGGATCAATTTATCAGGTTTTCCACGGATATTTTTGGTTACAGATGTAACTGATTAATCCCCATGTGTGAGACACCACTTCTCTAGTGTGAATCCAAGAGACACATTAATCTCTGAACAGAAAGTGGAAATAATTTAGTTCAATTCACCGTATTATTTGGTGCTGACTGTGCATAAGACACATCAAGTATTTTTAAGGAACAAATGGACTTTGTTTCTATGATAATTGTCACTCAGAAATACATTCTTCAAACTTGAGGAAAAATATGGAGCCTAACAAACTGTCTATGATATATGATTCAGGGATCTATATTTTCAGAAGATATAAAGATGATCAGAAAGAAAATTCCAGATTTTCCAAAAAATAATTTTAAAAGTTATGTTCTTTACTTTTGGAGGACACATAACAGATTAGATATTATGATCTATTTCCCTAATTGTAAGTCTATTATAGTTTTCATATTTAAAATTTTAGGGTCATTTTCTACATTTGTTTCAATGAATTTCTTCCTAGAACTTAAAAATCACGTAAAATATTTAGCTGTTTACTACGTGAAATTAAGCATAAGCCAAGTTCATTTTTGCTGAGAAGAATACACTCAAGAAATTCTTTATTTCCTTTTCAGTCAAAATTCCTTCTTAAAAATGACTTTCATCTCTTTTTTTTTTAATAGAAAACTATCATAAGCTTCAGTTCTGCCTGAACTGATGACTACATTGAATAAATATAATTTTTATTTTCACTTGTTGAATGATTGCTGTTGATCACTGAGTGAAACCATTTATTGAACAAACTACATTTTCTTGCTTTTGCATCTTAGTTCAGAAACAAAGTTAAAATTTTTAAAAGTTCAAAAAAATGTATTCTTGATATTTCCATCATAACTTTTAACTTTCGTTTCCTCTTCCCTATGATAACCACCTTCTGTATTTTTATGATTTACTTGAACATTATTATTGTGATTTTTCACTGTGTGAACCCATCAATGCTTTTGGCAGCAAGATTTTGTTACAACAAATCCAGAAGTAGCCGAGCTTTAGTTGGTTGCAACAATTATCAGGTTTCTCTAGGTTGAGTTCAGAACCTTACCCTGACATTATGAATGTAACCCACATCATGCCTCCTTCTTCAAGTTCTCCAAAATATGTGATTGGTTCTACAACCTGTCATATATTTTTTATTCAATGGTTTTACATTATAAATATTTCATTCAATTAACATCTGGTTTTGATGGAATGCAGCCAAAATAATTAGTGGTAAAAAAAATGTGATACATGAGGATAAAGGAATAATGTACTTGCATTTCTCCAGGAACTCTGAATAGATTCATTCTAGACAGGATGCGGTCATGTGGCATTAAGTATAGGGCTAGACGCTGTGTTCTTCTTTTTGTTCAAGTGCACCTCCAGCAACAACACAAAAATCTGAGGAATCTTAACTCTTCATTCTTTAAATTACTAAATAAAATTGATAGACTATAAAAAGCCATTGTACTATTAAATGTTAGGAAACATTGAGTTGTGTGTCCAAAAGTCACACTTAAGACCAGGCAAGGGTAATAAGCATGAGATGGCTGTGGATACTATGAGATAATGTCTACTTGTCAGAAATGGATAGAATTTTTTTTCTGTCAAAGTTCAAAAGTTAATGATTTACTTTATATTTTAATGGCTTCTACTGAGAGATCTATTACGGAATAAATGAGATTCTATCATGCTGTTATTATTTTTCACTGTTGATATGTTCAATATTGCATATGAATAAAACCATATTTGTTACACCGTGCTCTGTTTCATACATCCTAGACTGTCTTTAGGAAAATTTAGTACATGTCACTTCAGTCATCTGAAAGGAATCATTTCTTCATTACAACTCATAACTTTAAACTATAAAGTATCAGCCAGAAAAGAAAAATTGGCACAATTAAGAGAAATTTGATAATGGTAGAAAAGCGCATACAGACATGACTGGGAGATGATAAGATTATTTTAATTTTCCCATTTGCGCTAGAATTATTTATTTTACAAATCTCCAGATCTTTTATTACTTAAAACCCTCTGCTGAATCATGAAAAGAAGCTTAAGTTAGCAATTTTCTTCTGCAAAATCTAGCTGCTAGCATCTGGTGAACACTTGGATACCTAGTCAGGTCCTATGGAAATGATTATTTTAAGACTCTATTCAGCATGCCTGGGCTTAAAAATCAGCTCGAATCACACTCTGCACATGTATTTAAAACCTGGCATTAGTAGCGATGGTTTCAAGGCTTTTGCGGTGGAGATGAGGGTGGGAAATAGGACAAGCAGGCAGGCTGGACACCCCAACAGCCCCTGTGCTCCCTGAACAGACAGTGACTTCTGCAGATGCACCCACAGCCCCTGTGGGCCACCAGCCACCAGGCCATCGTGCCCTCCATGGCTTCTCACACTTACATTTAGACTTGGCCCGCCTATGGAATCGAGGACCACTGTCCTTGCTTGTGCCTCCCTGTGGCACGTGTGGGCTGGCTTCTATCTCTTCAGATGCTGCTCCACTTCCAGAACAGCTTCTGAGGTAGGAAAAAAAGAGAATACTTATACTCAGTTGGAAAGACAACAAGAATATGGATTATTATCAAAGTGCACTGTTCTGCGATCACAGGAGAAATTACATTATAGCAACATATAACTACACATTTCAATAAAAGATGCTGTTATGGATCAGAATTTAAGTGCACATTTAGTTGATATTAGAGATATTTGTATGCTGATTCAGAGAGAGAATAATTTCGTGTATTTCTATGTATGCAAATAGGTGCTTATTTATTTTGAAACACTTACTACCATATATATAATTTTTATCCAAATAAACATTTCTTGTATATGTTTATTGCTTTTCATGGTTATATTATGTGCTCAATTCAGTTCAGTTCAGTTCAGTCGCTCAGTTGTCCGACTCTTTGCAACCCCATGAATCGCAACATGCCAGGCCTCCCTGTCCATCACCAACTCCCGGAGTTCCCATTAATTTAATTTCTGTTAATACAGATTGCAGATAATTTAGAAAGGATGTGGGCAATTGCTACCGTGGGAGGCAATTTATGGAAGTAATATCTCAGGGAGCGATGTTAGGTTAATTTAAGAAAAGGGATCTGTGCCATCAACATATTTCCATCTAATTTGCATACAATAGTATTTGAATTAGAAATTATTCTCTATTATTTATCAAATCAGGTCTGGTAGAACTTTAATTCAGCAGCACTTTCAGGTTTTTGTTTGAGATTTTTAATTAGAGTATACTTTATAAACCATCTGTAATTTAGACTTTTTACAAGGCATACGGAAACTTCTCCCAATTTAATCAGAATTTCAGAAATTTAGCTCTGTGTTTCACATATTAGTCTATTTTGTTTTGGTACATTTCACAGAGACTTGTTTAGGAAATATTCTTTATATTTGTCGTTCAAAAAAAGATTTAAACGGAAACTTTAGACACTTAAAAAGATTTGAAAGCCAGGATTAGTTGATTAGGAAATAAATGCAGAATAGGGTTTCTAATTTAGAATTTCTGCATTATGACATAAGTGATATATTCTAGGGCAGTGCTATTCAATAAAACTTTCTGTGATAAAGGAAATGTTCACATTTTGCAGTGTTCAATATGATAGCCACTAGCCACAAATGGCTGTTAAGCACTTGAAATGTGGCTAATGCAATTGGGGAAGTGAATTTTTAGTTTTATTTAATTTTAATTAATTCAGATTTAAATATTCACTTGTGGGTAATAGCTACTGTATTGAAGAGTATAATTCTGGAGTTTACATGTATTTTGTATTCAACACAAAATGAGGAAGGACTTGAATGGTTCTAGCTGCTGAAGGCCTATGTTCCCCAAACACAAGGCCCAGGCTCTGACACCTGAGCTTGTGCCAAAAGAGTGAACCCAGCAGCATTCTGAATTTTGGCTCAACTTGGGAATATTCTGCCATAAAGTTAAAGTTTCGGTTAACCATAGATGATTTGAGAATACTTTGTGTATAGAAACTGTGGCATCTCAAGTGATCTCCCATAATAGAGTTCAGGCTGTAAATGGACTCAAGGGCTTGACTTTCCCAATCCATTGTTTGTGTGGTATGCCTGACAGGCAGTGGAGACAGATACAGAAGAGATACTCCATAAATGTAGCTGCCTCCATGAAAAAGAAACTCTCTCGATTCAAACTAGTTCATAGGAACAGGCTGGTATGTACATTAGTGCCTCTCTCCAAATCATCCTTCTCTAAATATCCATTGAGGGCTGCTACGCAAAAGGCCCGAAGCTTAGTGCTGGAGATAAAATGTTAGGGAAAAAAAGATATGAAACCCCATCCTGTGATTAACTGCATTAGACAATAACATTTTCCCCAATGTTTTCTTCTTCCAAAATTCCTTTTTCTTTTCCTGAATGTGGTGAAAAGAAAATAGGAGAAAGACACACAGGATAAATAGAAACACTGAAGATCGTGATTATGTGTGTCATACATCTTATTCAATTTACTTCTTTCCACACAGCTTTCACAGTTCCATACCGAGAAGGCAAAACCAGTTTTTGAAATGCACCATTGGAAACAGAAAATAACTGAAAAGATCTCAACCTAAATTTTTAGAACATGAGATGACCATCATCATTTAGCATTTATTAAGTTTTTATAATATATGTTAACATAGAGTTCTTTCCTCTCTATTAGCTAGAAGAATGTCCTTTAAAATAATGGCTAATTAAATGCTGCTATGGGAGGACACTTTTTTTTTTTGCTTTGCCACTCAGAACACTGTAAGAAAGCGCGCTACAATCACATTTATGAAATGAATCATTTTTTTCAATATTTGAGCACCATTGCAACATCTGATGGGAACTACTAGCTACACAGACCAAATGTAGCTCATTGTGTTTCAGTTCATTTTAGAAGAATGAACCAGAAAAGTGCAAAAAACTAAGCAAGAACTATTTAGCCACACTTCCCTTACTCTCTACAGCAACTGAATAATTAAATGTATGGTTAACCTAAGTTTTTGAATTTTCCAACGTGTCACTGATGGAAATTTAAGGATGAAAAGGATTAAAAACTATATTAAATGAGTGCAGCCAGAATACATAGTACTTAAAGCATCTAAAGGCCATATAGTCCTTTCTCTGAATACAGTAACTGATAATGTCCTGAATTTTGTAAACACACAGTATGAAAATAATTTTAAAAAATGAATTACAAAGCAATGGAAGAAATCACAAAGAAGAAGAAAGAAATTAATATAAGTACTTAAAAATCAGTGGCTCTTTAAAAACATTATAAGCAAACAAAAGGTGAAGTGGAATTTGTTTTAATCTTTAAAATATTTAATCCCTCCCACCTCTGTGTTCCCTCCGAGTTAAAATCTGGAAGGGTTTGTGACTGCTTTGACCAACAGAGCACAGTGGAACTGACACTATGTAACTTCTGAGACTGGGTCATGAAAGACCCAGTTTCTAGAATATTGTCTTCTGGAATTCTGAGCCACCAGTTAAGAAATCTGACTACCATTAGGCCACCTTGCAGGAGCAGCCAGCTTTAAGGTGCTCCAGGGACAGTGTTCTTGCCTGGAGAATCCCAGGGACGGGGGAGCCTGGTGGGCTGCCGTCTATGGGGTTTCACAGAGTCGGACACGACTGAAGTGACAGCAGCAGGGACAATCCGAGCAGAGCTCAGACTTCCTTCTATCCCTGCTATGGCACTAAATATGTGAGTAAAGCCATGTGAGGCCCTCCAAGTCAGCCAATCTATCAGGTAAATAAGCCAAGAGAGAGAAAAAGCTCCCAGCTAAGACCCATGAAATTGTGAGATACAATAAAATGTTGGTTATTTTAAAGCCATTACATTTTCATGTGGCTTCTTATGCAGCAATAGAAAACTGGAGCATACCCGCATGTATGTGTGCTATTTTTACAGTAAAAATTTAAGAAATTGAATGTAAAAGACACCCTGTGAAGTTGTTAGAGAAAATTGACGTTAATATCCTTTGTATAGAAAGAGCATTTAGGAGTTATCAGGGGAAAGAATTGTTAACATTGTGTTAAAAAAGAAGCAATTAAATGAACACAAAATTCACAAAAGAAAAACAAAAAGGCTAAAAAAATGTAAAAAAATGTTCAACCTAGTAAGTAAAGGAAATGTGAATTACACAATGGAATTAAAATTTTGGTTATCAAATTGGCAAAAATAAAAAAAATATTAAACATTGTTTTGGGTAAAGTGGCGTGTACATAGTACAAATTTTCTGGAAAATAAAGAAATAAGTCCAGAGTTTAATGCAGTGAAGTTGGCCATTCATTTAGGACCTGTTTTTGCCCAAGGGCAAGGAAAAACCAGAAACCTCTGTCTCACCCTTTAAACTGGGACATGCCAATCGATACAATTACTTGCAAAGTGTTTTAGCTCAAAAGTGGCCTTCTGTTGAGTCTGAATTTTACTGGTGGTTTAGTAGCTAAGTTGTGTCTGACTCTTGTGACCCCATGAACTGTAGCTCACTAGGCTCCTCTGTCCATGGGATTTCCCAGGCAAGAATATCAGAGTGGGTTGCTATTTCCTTCTCCAGGGGATCTTCCAGACCTAGGGATCCAACCCCCAGCTCCTGCACTGCAGGCAGATTCTTCACCGCTGAGCCACCAGGGATTCCCAAGTCTGAAGTATGGAAAACATATAAGGCAGCTCTTCTCTTTAAGTCCAAGCTTTAACCTCCAGCAACACTGTTGTCGAAGATTTTTAATTGAGAGGCAGCAACACCTGCGGTGTGGACGGCAGCTATTGAAGTAATTCCAGGAGGGTGAGACTGAGTTTGCAGAACTGAGCACTGTTTCCTGTGATACCTTCTTCCTTCAGAGTACGATTCAGAGATAAGGACAGAAGGGTCTTCCTCCTTCAACAAACCCGGGTTCGGGTCTTGGCTCTACTTCATTCGGTGAAAGGCTTTTGGGCTACCCATCACGTCTGCAAAGCTGCTGGCCTGGGACAGAGAGACACGGGAGCTTTGTGTTCTGCTCTGAAACATCAGGGCTGGCAGAACAAAAACTCCAAGGGGTCTCCTCGGTCATCATCTCCATCACCCATCATCTCCTGGGTGATGTTTCTGACGAGGGAGGAAGCTTTGGGGTGAAGATCCAAACGGAGGTAAGGGAGGAGAGACCTTTGAACTTTCCAGAGATAATAAATTTGTTGTCAGTGAAGCGAAGCGGCATCGGTTGCCATGATTTTAGCCTTCGGTGGCACAGAGGTGCGACCCTGGAACTCCGCATGGGGCTGGCCGCGCTGCTTCAAGGCCAGGAGCCTCTCCCTGGTCTCAGGCTAGCTGGGCCCCGAGACAACACACCGTCTGACAATCAGAGGGCCCGGGCCTGCAGGCGTTCTTCAGGGGCTCCTGACCCAGGTAGAAGGCTTTTCTCCATCTGTAGCATCCAGGCGATGTCAGCAGATTAGGGCCCAGGCCATAGTCCTCAGATCCAGGTCAGAGATGCTGGGCCGCGTCTCCAGGATGCCCGGGAACATGACTTCAGCTGCAGGTTGGTACCCAGACTTCTGACTACACTTTGAACAGCCTCCTGTGGCTTGTTCTACCCAATTGAGACTGTCACATTGCCTTTCCATTTCCCACATTTCATCTGGCTCCTGCACTTGAAGGACCAGGCGGCCACAGGGCAGTTCTGGGTGCTCGGGGATGCAGGAGGCTGACTCCTTCCTGTCAGCCTGTATAAAGACCACTGGCTTCTCCTTCTCAGACCCCGGCTCTGGACTTACTGTCCTCATGGCCCCTCCTGCCACAGTGTGCCCAGCCTCAACCGCCCTCTTTCCCTCCAAATTTCCTTATGCATAACTCTTCCATAGTTCCAATTGCATGAAAAATATCTACTTTTGCTCTGCCGACAAACACAGCAGATGAGGTGAATTTTGAAAAAATCTGATCCGCCATTCAACCTCCTGACACCCCCACTCTTGCACCTAATAGCGCCCTTCAGTACTTAGCCTGCCAGACACCTCTGTCCATGGAATTCTCCAGGCAAGAATACTGGAGTGGGTAGCTGTTCCCTTCTCCAGGGGATCTTTCTGACCCAGGGATCCAACCAGGGTCTCTTGCATTGCAGGTAGATTCTTTACTGTCTGAGCCACCAGGGAAGCCCAAGAAAACTGGAGTGTGTAGCCTATCCCTTCTCAAAGGGATCTTTCTGACCCAGGGATCCAACCGGGGTCTCTTGCATTGCAGGCGGATTCTTTACTAACTGAGCTACCACGGAAACCCCACAGCACTTAGATCAGATCTAAACTGCTTTTCTCGTTGAAAGGCCCCATATAATTCTCTCAGCCGACCTCCCCATTCCCCCACACCTCTGTCCCCCTTGCCCTTTGTTCTCCAGCCACAGTGGCCTTCTTCTTGTGGGGAATATCGTGCTGGTCCCCGTCTTCAGGCCTCTACTGCTCCCATGTCTGGAATGCTCTTCCTGCAGAACCCTGCATGCTGGGCTCTTCACCATTTAAATCTCAACTTACAGGTCACTTCTGCAGAGAGGTTTTTCTTGACCATCTAATCTAAAGTCAGCCACTCATTTTCATGTATCTCTAATTCCCTTTCATCACACAGTAACCCTTGTACACTTCCTACATCATCATACATATTATCCGTTCATAGTCTGCCTCAACAGCAACGCTTCCTCTCTCGCCACTCTCCTTGACAGCAGAGAACTTGTTTCATTCTTAGTAACATCCCTTGCCTTCCCTCATGGCTCAGTGGTAAAGAACCTGCCTGCCAATACCAGAGGTGTGGGTTGGATCTCTGGGTCAAGACGATCCCCTGGAGAAGGAAATGACAACCCACTCTGGTATTTTTGTCTGGGAAATCCCAGAGACAGAAGAGCCTGGTTGGGCTATGGTCCATGGGGTCACAAAAGAGGCAGACGTGGCTTAGTGCCTAAACAACAAACAACAACATCCCTTGTGATTGGAACTAGGATGGGCACATTGTAGGTGATTCATAAATATTTGCTGGATGCCTTGCAAATAATTTTTGTACTTTTGAAATACAAAACTTAGCAGTGCAGAAGACACAGCATTTGAAACCATTAAAAAAAAACCTGGACATTGTATGTTATATGGGCATTTTTCAAAGCTTTGATGGTTCTGATTAAAGTACATTGCTTCAATTAAAAAAAAAAGAAACAGCCAGTGCAAAATCACAACATCATAAAATCATTTCAGGACTGTGATGAGAGCTCCCCTGTCAAATTAGATATTTTCAAAATTAGAGCACCACTCAACAGGCTCCTTGCTTTGACTTAAAGAATGTGCACCTCCCACCAATGTTTTTTTTGCTGCTGAACATATGATTTATTCACTGGGTAAAGAACACATCTTGAAAAACTTCCCTTTCAGCACTGAAAGTGTTGAAAACAGAGTTTCATCTTTTGAGGCTGGTTTAAAACAAACCTCTGGAATGAGGAGATGTCTTACTTGTCCCCTTGAGTGGATGAGAGTTAAAGCTGTTCCTTTTGGTGTCATACTTTCTGGAATTGCAGGAACCTTAGTGGCTGGGTCTCAGTGGCCAACTATGATTACAAGATTCTACAGAAACGAGAT
Source organism: Budorcas taxicolor (assembly GCF_023091745.1). Classification (NCBI taxonomy): domain Eukaryota; kingdom Metazoa; phylum Chordata; class Mammalia; order Artiodactyla; family Bovidae; genus Budorcas; species Budorcas taxicolor. The sequence goes on along the minus strand of NC_068910.1, from coordinate 108,737,003 downwards.
CTGTTTCTATAAAATTCAAGAGAAAAATCTAAATTGCTATTTATAAATAGGCCACACCATTTCAGAAGTGATATAACATTCAGACACTCAAGCACAAGTTTTGATATGTGTTTCAACATAGCCTATCCCTACCAGTTTATAATTTCCTCACAAAGCAGGCAGGCCACATTCTTATGATTCTTGAAGGGATGGGAAATGCACATTTACTAAACATGTCCTTTGGGCCAGTCTCCGTGCTAGTAGCAGTTGCAGAGACTCATTTAATCCTGAGAAGTGTGCAACATGTGAGTGAAGGTCATAAGGAGAGACCTCCTGTTCTCTCACATAATATTAAAGAAGATTGATTAATCAGGAATCAGCAAAACAAAAGAACTGCCTATTCTTATCCCACTGACATATCCCAGGGTTTAGTTCCAAGGTTTTTAAGGGACACTTTATTTTACTGTGCTGATTCAGGACAGTTGTCTGGAGCATGGAAAATGTTCCTTGATTTTACAGTGTTATTAAATTGGGCACAAGATTTGCATAGGAACTGTGTATTTGAGTGGTTTAGAAATGCCAGGGCTTTAGAACAACAATTGGATAAGGTGCCTTGAGGTTCCTGAAAGCTATTTTCACAGTCCCACAGAGTAGTACATCTGATTTGGTTTCATTAATAATGTTTGGAGAACTGGAGGAAGGGGTTGGCTGGCCATTTCCATTTCTCCACCCATTTGAAGGAATGCCTTCATCCTTCAGCTAACTTTTTATAAAAATTTAAGGTTGTGTGTCTCAGATAAAACAAGGATTGTGACATTTTGTATCTACTGAGATAGGATTAATTCTGAATTAATGACTAAATCCTGATAAGAGAGAGGAAAATAAATCTCATAAGGTTGTACTAAGCCACCACTGAGGGTCTGGATTGTGGATAACTGGCCTTCTTTTAAGTACCTTGCAGTTAGAGAGACACTCATTTTCCCTTTTTTTATAAGACCCACATTATAGTCATACAGTTTACAAATGCACAGTATACTTCAAAGAAGCCAAGTATAAATGACCTGGTAGAAAAGAGCATTGAAAAGATCTAAAGATCCAAAGTATATCTGAAATTCCTACTAGTTTGGAATAATGAAGGATGAAGTGAGAAATCAGCATGTTGGAGAAGACTCTTGAGAGTCCCTTGGACTGCAAGGAGATCCAACCAGTCCATTCTGAAGGAGATCAGCCCTGGGATTTCTTTGGAAGGAATGATGCTAAAGACGAAGCTCCAGTACTTTGGCCACCTCATGTGAAGAGTTGACTCATTGGAAAAGACTCTGATGCTGGGAGGGATTGGGGGCAGGAGGAGAAGGGGATGACAGAGGATGAGATGGCTGGATGGCATCACTGACTCAATGGAGGTGAGTCTGAGTGAACTCTGGGAGTTGGTGATAGACAGGGAGGCCTGGCGTGCTGCGATTTATGCGGTCGCAAAGAGTCGGACACGACTGAGCGACTGAACTGAACTGAACTGATATGCAAATAAATTTGAGAAATAGTGACTCTAGATAACTGGAGAGCAGAAGGTTCACTGGTTGCAATCTAAAATTAGGTTCTCATAATGCAACTTGAGATCATTGACAGGAAGTAGTCAATGAAATTTTCATTCTAGGTATATCCTCTTGACACTTGCAATTGACAGAAATATATCACCCTTTCCTAGAAGTTCCTCATCCTTGCTGAGAAATTATAGCCCCTTCAAATGAAACTGTTGGATAAACTTTCAGACAGGATAAAATATTAGTAATATAACGGCGATTCAAGGTATGTTCAGAGGTCTAAACAACTGAGTTCAGGAAAAAGACTTAAGGTGTCTTTGTAAGGTCAATATTCAAGAAGAATCTAGCATAGAGTCTCTTCAGTTATTCAGATATTTTGCATTATATAGCAATGCTTAAATTGAACCAAAAAGTGCAAAGTAAGTGAATTCGTTTGTTAGGGCTGACAGTATTTTGAAACTTTGCATTCAATTATCTGGTCATCTGCATTATGATTCATTAATATATTCATCCATTTAATTAAATAATTGAGTAATTGATTAATTAAACATCATACATCATCTAAGATGACCTGTGAAGTGAGTTGTTTGAGGCAAGTGAAAAAAAAATGACTTGGGTGAGTAAAATTTGATTTAATTTCACCTCCCATTAAAAGTGGATTTATTCTTATTGAAGACTAATTGATGATACTGAGTCAATAACAGATGCCCCTCAAATAAGCATTTTATGTACCTTTGAAATAAATGTGGAAAACTTCAAGTGTCCCTTAATAGTCACTTGCCTGTGGAGTAACTTTGGTGCAGACCATGGGGAAAAGAAGCAGGAAGGAGAAAAAAATGTGCTCTGCATATTTGGGGTGTGGACGAGTTTCTAAAATACTCCAGACAAAGAAGGCAACCCAACTCTCAGGACGTCAGAACATGGGTGAGCTCTATTTTAATGGGAAAACACTGACTTCAGTGTTCTTGATTACAGTTTTTTTGTTTTTGCATTTGCATGTGATGGTTCCTCTTACTCCCATAACAATCAAACATATTGCTAATAATCCAGGGTCAAGTTGAATTTCCAGAGATAACCTTCTCAGAAGAATTGCTCTAAATTAAGCTATAACTCAGCAGCAATAGTAATAGCTATTAGTTATTGAGGATGTCTTATACGGCAGGCTCTGTGCTCAGCATAATTTATATATATATCTTATATTATTTAATTCATACTATGATTCTACAATAAAGCAATCACTTATATTTAAGATAATTTAATAACATCTCAAGTTAACTCATTACACACACACATATTTTGAAGATAGAGTTTATGTTTTACCCCCCTTTCTCTGCCCAGAACACAAGTGGCTCATAATTGAAAGTGAAGTCGCTCAGTCGTGTCCAACTCTTTGTGACCCCATGGGCTACAGCCCACCAGGCTCCTCTGTCCATGGGATTTCCCAGGCAAGAATACTGGAGTGGGTTGCCATTTCCTTCTCCAGGGGATCTTCCCAACCCAAGGATCGAACCCGGGTCTCCCACATTGCGGGCGGACGCTTTACCATCTGAGCCACCAGGGAAGCCCCAATAATTGGGGTAATTGGGCTCATAATTGGTACCTAGAAAGTATTGATTGAATTAAATGAAATGTCAGTGCCTGTGCTTTTCCTGGGCTTCCCTGGTGGCTCAGAGGTTAAAGTGTCTGCCTCCAATGCGGGAGACCTGGGTTTGATCCCTGGGTCAGGAAGATGCCCTGGAGAAGGAAATGGTAACCCACTCCAGTATTCTTGCCTGGAGAATCCCATGGACGGAGAAGCCTGGTAGGCTACATACAGTCCATGGGGTCGCAAAGAGTCGGACATGACTGAGCGACTTCACTATGTCACTATGTGCTTTTCCTGAGAGATAGGCTTTTATCACTCATTTTGTCCTTTGATGTAGCTTTGAAGACTCTTAGGGATGAACAGGCATTGGGAATATTTAACCCAACTACGAAACATGGATCAACTTGTCTCTGTCTTCTTGGGTTAATGAGGAAGGCTGGCATAAAGTCAGGCTGAAGGGGGATTGTGCAGGGATTGGTGGGAAGGGAAAAATACTGATTCTGGTGAAAATATCTGGGTTGCAAACATAAAGAAATAAGAAAGTCAAGAGACTGGACTTGACAGTCTTCTGTGGAGTGTCTTAAATTGAACAGATGATGCTCTGAGCTGACAGCATCAGCAAGACTGTGTTTATACACAAGAGAAAGGAGGGTCATGGTGTTGGGAAAGCTCTCAAATGATTAAGGTCTTACTTTCTATACATTTCACACCCTGGTTTATTAGATTTTCCTGTTGTTGATTGGACGCTCGTCCATACTGCTCAGTTCCTGATGGCCCCTGACTGTCCTTATGGCTTTGGTGTGCTGCATATTGGAAGATTATGGGATGACATAGAGTCTAAGAACCGAGTCTTAGTCATCTCCCTCCAGCTTTGATTAATCCATGGAGTTCATTGATTGATCGAGGATCCAGGCATGCCAGAAATTGTCACTGTCAGCCACAGTGTACATGTGCTGTGTTGTGCAAAGCAGATTAAACAGACTCCATGTGTCTCCTCCAGGAGCTCACAATAAAAACCAGGCAATAGATGTGTGAACACAACGGGGCAAACAGATGCTTAGCTGTATAAACAAAGAAGTACAACGAATTAGAGCATTTTGGTATGAACTATGAGTGCAAGTGCTCTTGTTTGTGCTGTGGAAGTGAGGGGAAGTTCCGCAAGTTGCAGAGAACTCGCTGAAGTCTGTATGAGGTTAGGGAGCGTGTGGATGGTGATGAAGGTGGGATCACCCTGCTTCTTTCAGTTAGGAGGGAAACAAGTGTTCCTTTGCAGTGGGGGGAGAATTTTTTTTTCCTTCCCAGGTATTTGCACTGAAGGCACATGTATTTCTACTTAGGTCTAGGTTCTTCTAAGAGATTTGGTTAGAAGGAAAGTAAAAAGTATTAAGCAAGGAATAGCCTGCCAGAGAGATTTCATAAGCCTTCTTTCCACTGGAAACCAGGCTAAAAAGAAAATAAAAACCAGAGTCTAGTATAATTGTACATTCCACTTTTAATCAGCTAGCATATGCCAATTGATTTTTCAAGGAAATGATTACTTTGGGTGAAATTTTTTTTTTTTTTTTTAATAAAGGGCAACACTTTTTGTCATTGTCTAGCACTTGCTGTCTCTGACATCTCTAATGAATGTTGTCAGGAATTAATCTGGATTTACAGAGTTCAGCTGAAAGTGAGTTTCAGGTAGGTCTCTACCTCAACTACCCTGGACTGATAGGTATCTCTCTTCCCTAAAATATATCCAGATAGGGGATTCCTCCCCAGGAACCTTTTACAAGGTTTATAAAATCTTCACTGCCAATAAGATCTTTCAATCTAACTTAAATTCCTTTGGTTGTAATTTAAATTCATTTCCTATTCTTTCCTCATTAAGAAGTGGGAACTATCTGCAACAGTCATTCTTCTGAATACAGTGGTTAAACACACACTTCAGGCTTCTTTCTTTCCTGGATTTTCTGTCTATTTCAGATGTCATCTATTTATATATATTTTTTCCTGTCTCATTTATCTAGTTCCAATCAGGTCTTATTTATTGGGTCATAAAAGTATAAAAGAACATTGGAATTTATATTTTGCTTTTTTTGAAATGGGTGAGATGATAGTCTCAACCTATTAATGGCCACTTCCCAGCTCTTAATCCCTTGGACAAGAATTTACCTGTAGATGGCGCAGTGGGTTGAGGAGGGGTATCTTGTTTTTCGCAACTATAAAGCGAGACAATGGACAAAATATTTTTAAGGTTTTGTGTACTTTTACTGTTCAACAATTCCATGGATAAGTTCTAAGTATCCTTTGGCCCCAAAGAGCAGCTATCTTCCCTTAACTAACACCATTCTTACAATAGCAGTAAATCCTATGTATGTTAATGTGTCATCCAATGACTGATTTCTACAGCAAGAACCTCTAAACTCTGTTTAACATTTTTTTATTGAGGTATAACTTACATAGTTTAATATAGGTCTTCTTGGGTACCTATTTCTACTTCTATGATACATTAATGTCAACGGGTATGAGTGTTTGTATATGCTAAGTCATTTTCCAGTTTATTATAGCCTGAATATTTTTGCAAGGCCACTGATATCATATATGAGTTTTTTCATTAAGCTGGTTTTAGGCCCCTGGAAAGGAGTCTGTAATTCCCCATCTTCTCTATCCACATGGATATGCTTTCCATCTTTCATGCCCTGGGTTCTTTTAAACCACATACTAAAACAAGTATATTGAGAATATGATGACACATAGGATTCTCTTTAAAAGACATTCTTTTATTTCAAACACTTAAGTAGCATGGAATATTTTATTTATTTATTTTATTTTTAAAATTACCTAAGTATGATAATGCATTTACAGGAGATTTGTATATAGTGGAACTATATGGAACTTTGTTCTGTATTTTCCAAGCATGGAATTTTTAAAAAATTTACATTATTGAAAGAACTTTCAAAAGTAGGGCATTGAAAAAAGTCCATGGCAAAAATATTTTTGGGGTGGATCTCTTTCTCTAAATGATTATATATTGAGTGATCAATTTTCACTTCATTTCCTTTTAAACTTCTGCTGAACTTTGAATTAAGCATCAAAAGCCATATCAGAGTTAGCCGCAGCACCTCCCTGACTTAAGAAACCCAGCATCTGCTAAAATATTCTCAGGGATTTTATAAGAAAGATGGATACTTTCATCTGCCCTTTTGCATTTTCCTGCATTAGCCTGGTTTTTGCTTGCTTGACTCGAAAAATATTCTTCAACAAACCTCATGACTAATTAAGTAAGGGAAGTCTGTATTTAATCATATTCCAGATATCAAAAAAGAATGGATATTTGTATAAACATGAGCCATTCTTTTTCTATTGCCAGGTTGTCAGCAATTTATTTTCTGTCTCAAACAACAAAATCTACCTGGATTTTAAGTCTCTCTTTTGCCCTCCTGTGGGGATCACCAGGCCCCTCTCTTCTCCCTTCAGCCCTCTCTACCTAGGCTGAGACCACAGCTTTCGTACCAGCTGAACATAGAGCGTGTGCTCTGCACTCACTGGCTGGCTGACTGGACTGCTCAGCAATCAGCTGACGCTTTTAACAGTTCTTTTCATGCCTTTGTCCCATCTTGCACCACATAACTCACATAGCATGTCTCTGAGTGATATTTGCACTTTTCACCCAGTAGGCGTTCCTCCTGGCTTGGTGTTAGAGTTGATGGTGAGTTAGGGGCATGGCGTGCCTGAGCGCCTATCTGTAGTGCTACTCCCTAATTCTAAGTGGTCTGAGAATGCTCCCCGCCACGCCTTTCATCTTTTCAGCCGTTTCTTTTTGTCCAGTTTCCCACTCTTCCTCTCCTGCCCCTTGTTTTCCTGTCTTCCCTTCCTCATCCTCTCACCACACCAAAATCACAAACAGAACAGTACAGAATTAAGTGGGGCTAAAGGAATCATGATGGAGTCTTTCCTCCCACTTGTTTTCATTCTCCAAAATTCTTTATCATTCTTTTAAGGTCTTGACTTAAATAATTTGCCTCCCTCTCTGGTTTTAACTTCAAAAACAAAGACTGCCTTTTCTTATAGTCCAGGTGGTGATAGTGGTAAAGAACCTGCCTGCCAGTTCAGGAGATGTAAGACACTCGAGTTCAATCCCTGGGTTGGGAAGATCCCCTGGAGGAGGGCATGGCAACCCACACCAGTTTTCTTGCCCGGAGAATCCCATGGACAGAGGAGCCTGGCAGGTCGTCCATAGGGTTGCATAGAGTTGGACATGACTGAAGTGACTTAGCACACACACAGAGACTAGTACTAGGTTCCAGTTTTTAAATCATAGCCTATTTTTTTTTTTTTCAAATTTTTCCTAATACCTTAACCACTAAGGAGTTCATTCTGCAAAGATAAACCAATTCACACCTGGTTTAGTGATGGAAAAGATTGTTTGAATTTAGGTTTTCTCAGGTAATTATGCCAACTGACCTGACACATTTATATAAAAGACTGCTTTTTGGTGAATATAAAATTCCCATGAGGTCTCCAGCTGAAAATCTATGTGTCATTATTATTATTATGTTATTCTTACTCAGTGTTATCACCTTGAATTCTAAGAAGAAAAATTCGGGTTAGCTGGGAGACCATCTAGGAAGTCCAGAGTAATGTAGTATATACATGCAGAATAAAAACTGGAATTAACATGTTAAATGGAAGGTAAGTAGGATTACAAAACTTTTCCTTTTGCTCCACATCTCACTACTTATCTTCTTCCCTGAAAATTCTCTGCCTGTCATTTAATATTAGAAGATAATAGAAGATACACTCATTGATGAGGTTGAGTCAACCATGTACAAAAAGTTAACCTGCCTCTTTGCTATAAGCTTAAGAGAGAGATTAACCGTTGAATCATAGTATGGTATTGTGGAGGTAATCAGATGAGAAATTCTGTGGCAAAAATAACAGATCCTATTGGATCTACTCATGCTAAGAACTTCTACCCACAGGCTTTGGGTTCAAAAGGTTCAAGATAGCTTTGAGCTTAGAAACCACTGACAAAAGATGGTCAAAAACAGGCCTGGATCTGAGAACCATAAGTGATTATTGTTTTAGCAACATGGACTTGCAAATAGGCCAATAAATATCAAAGTTAATGTTTCTCAAAGCAAATGGTAGAACTCTGAGAACCAGTGAGATGGAGGAAGCCACCAGTCATCATTCTAAAGCCATTTAAATGGCTGCATGGCTATGAGGATGGGGTCCCCACTGCACTCAGAACCCCACTGAGCTCTGGCTCCTCTCTCTCCCTCATTTCATTATGTTGAGTGACACCGGTCAAAGGAAATGACCATGCCCTGTTGCATGTTATCAGATCCTTCACATCTCAATCAGGATGTCACTTTTTTCCGAGAAGGCACTGTGGTTTCCTTGAGTTTGGACTAGATGTTCCTCATGTTGTTGTTGAGTTGCTAAGTAACGTCTGACTCTTTGCAACCCCATGGACTACAGCACGCCAGGGTTCCCTGTCCTTCACTATCTCCCAGAGTTTGCTCACACTTATGTCTGTTGAGTTGGTGGTGCCATCCAACCATCTCATCCTCTGTTGCTTTCTTCTCCTCCTGCCCTCAATCTTTCTCAGCATCAGGGTCCTCATACCTTCCCCCATATGCCCTGTACTATCTTGCCAGAGCAGTCAACCTGGATCAGAATTGCTGTTGACTTGCCTCCCTTCCCCGCAAGGCCCTGCTTCCTCCTGAAGGTTAGGATATCGTCTTGCTCACTGTTGTATTCTGGGTTCCTGCCACATTGTGAAGTTTTGGTGAGGAGTAAATGCAATCAGTTATTCATTCATCAGTTATATACTCAGTGCCTGTGTGGGCTAGGGGCTCCTACTGGTGCTTGAAACATATTAATGAACATACTTACACATTTTTACAAAAATTATGTCTACTAAAATATATAAACTGCTTAGCATGGTGCCTGACATATAAGTATTTAATAATGATTATAATAGTAATGATAAATAACTAATATTTACTGAGTGCTTACCATGTGTGTGTCATACATTTAAAGTGTTTTTTTCATGTATTGTCTTGTTTTAATCCTTATAACAAATCTGAGTTAATACTATTCTTTTTCTCTACTTTTCCCTACTTAATAGATGAGGAAAGTGAGGCAGTAATGTTAAGTGACTTGCCCACACAGTTACCATGTTGTGAACCCAGAATTCAAAGCCAGACTGTTTGACTCTTGAATCTGGGCTTTTAACTTTTTATTATGTTTATTTAATGGTCTCTAAGTATTACCATCATGATGCACTCAATAAATGCAAGCTAAAAGAAAATAAGCGAGGATAAGAAATATTTTCCTAAGATGTGCCAAGTGTCACTTCATGTCTGTATAATGAAGCTGTGGCATTCTGGTACAACTAAGTATGCGATTGATTTTTTAAATAATTTTGGCTCATAGAGGTTCATATTATTCATCTTTCATCACATGGATTCAATAAAACTTTTCTTACCCCACGAGAAAAGTTTCAAGTCTTACGGGCAGACTTATTGCCAGAAATTGATGCTGCAGAAGTGGAAGTCTCATTTAAAAACAGCTATCAGTCACCTGGGAAGTCTCAAGTGGATTTTCTCCACATTTCAAAGAAAGGATAGTAGGATGGGATTCGGAGAGGCATATCTGCTGTCCTTTCCTGCCCTCCCTAATTAGTTCTAATTAGTTCAAAACCTCAATCAAACTTTCCAGTTTTAAGTTTTTGTATTAGCTTTTGTGGATACTCAGAAGTTAATCAAGAATGGTTAAAGAAACAAGTAAAAGCTTGTTCTCTCTGCCCCCTGCCCAATCAACTGAGTGTTAATGAAATGCCTCTGAGTCCGTCCATCACGGTGTTCTGCTCCCCTGCAGTTACATAAGCCTAAGTGATTGTCTTCAAGGGGCCATAAGTCTAACTGAAAAGATACTATGTACACAAGAAGCAATGAGGAGAACATCATGCCAGTAGTAATTGTGTTCTCTCTTGTGAGCTAGCTTTGGGAACTGTAAGAGTTCAGAAGAAAGGGAGACTGATGCCGCCAGACAAGTGAGGGGCGATATTGTGGGAGAGACGGAAAACTAGGTTGCATGACCTTATAAACACCACTTGTCTTAGCTGGGCCTCAGTTTCCACATCTGTAAAGAATAAACTGAGCCATTTCATTTCTAATGACACTTTGAACTCAAAGACTTGTGACTTTATGACTCTTTTTGCACTTTTGCACCCATGCGATATTTTATGATAGATAAACTAGGATGGATTTTTCAGATTAAATTCAAAACAGCCTGAGTTTCTCTTAAGTGGATTGTTCTAGAAGGTATGTTGGATGTCCTATCTTTGTGTGGTCACAAACAATTCAATCATAAGATTAAAGATTTTAAGCCTTTCCAGGGTTAGGCTGAAATGGAAAACAATGTTCAGTCACTTATTACCTTTACATAAATGGAGTGATGTTGTTGATGATAATAATGTACACTATTTATTGAGTGCTGATTTTGTGCCAGGAACTTTATATGATATATGTATAATTTATATAATAGCCCTCCATGTATCTTCCACTTATTGTGCAAAACACAGAGTTTTGATGACTTTCCCAAACTCACCTAACTCACCAGTAGCAATGCTGAGATTTAGTTCCAGGGCTGTCCACACACAAACCTATGCATCTTTTTTTTTTCTTTTTTTCCTTAACTAGGAATGTCTCTTTGCTCAGTGAAGGATTAAGGGGCAAAAACTGCTAAAACTTAACATAGGTGCTAGTTCTGAATACAGCCGGGAAAATCTGGAGCACATAGGAAAGATGAAAGAGTTAGGCCCCTTAGAAATAATTAGGACTTTTGTATTCCCTATTATGTTTAGGCCAGAGAGTCAAATACCATGGCTGGAATTTAAAAGGGACTGAACAATCTTATGACTAATAATAGCATTTGTAGTCATGAGGATTGAGGCAAAAAGGGAGCAAACAGTAAGCTTTAAGGTCAAACATTCAGCACCAAGGGGTTAGCAAAATACTTTTCTTCCTAAGTTCAAATGTCATGCAAAGAAATGCTGAGGGTTGACTGCAACTGTGGCTTGTGCCATTGAGAGGGCTTCTGAGGGGGCTGGGGTGAGTCATCTGGTATGACAGGAAGACCACCTACTTGCTACATTTTTTCATCTGGGTTTCTATTTTTTCCAGAATTGTTGACAAGGTGTAATGACTGAAATTCTTACTATTTAATAAGCTTCCTTCTTGTGGCACATTTTAGAGCATGCATAAAAACTGTCATTCTTATTAGAAGAATCTATGTGTTATGTTCACAGAGTTAATGAATTTGCATTTTGGTTCTAATCATTTGGACAGAATGTTTCTCTTAGAAGTAGTTTTTTCCAGTGCAACTCCCTGGGTGCTTTTTCAAGAGGCTGGTCTGATGGATAAACTTTCACAGGCTGAAGGAATTCAGATAAACAGGGTGCTTCCCAACCAACATGAGAATTAGAGTGTTCAGGGAGGTCTTTTACATATGTTCAAAGACCAATCATTGCAGTTAGTATGTTTACTAAGAGAATGATTACCCTACTCTATACCAGGCTAACCATCTCCAGTATTATTGCCTGGAGAATCTCATGGACAGAGAAGCTATAGTCCATGGGGTCACAAACAGTTGGATAGGATTGAGTGGCTGAGCACACACATGGCAGTCTGCTGCTGGCCTGATAATTACTAACCTGCGTAGGCCAGGGTATGGTAAACTCATGTCACACACCAGGTTTAATTTAGATTCCAAAAGGTTATCACCTAGTCAATAAACAGTTTGCTGATTGTAAATTCTTCCGCCTTTAGATGAACGGGGTTCTACTAGTATAAAGTGTTCTTACTTTAATAAAGGCAATCTAACAAGTGCCCCAGAATGAATGTGTAAGACCTTTTAATTCTGTTTCCTAATCTCCATGGAATATGGAAATGCAATAGGCTGTTCAGAGAGGCAGTCTCCAGGAGTCCACTAATCTTTGCAGATTGTTTAAGAGAGCAAACATTTTAGGTCCTGACCCTAATCCTACTTTTAGCATTCCCATTTAATGACTTAATCAGGTTGCTCATTTTAAGGAGCAAAGGAGGACTGCAAAATCAAAATGCAAGCCTTCATTTATTCGTTCATTTCCTCAGATACTGAGGAGAATTATTTTCTATTTGCTGACAGTTCATGTATCTCTGACTCCAACACATTTTTTCTTGTTTTGAGATACATGCAGAAAAGATTTGCATTGAAAAGCTGTCATTCTAGAGGGGTAGGATGGGAGGGAGGAGGAAAGCTCAAGAAGGAGGGGATATGTATGTATACTTATGGCTGATTCACATCATTGTAAGGAAGAAACCAACACAACATTATAAAGCAATTATCCCCCAATTAAAAAAAAAGCTGTCATTACAAATGCTAAGGGCTGAAAGCATAAATAGCATCTTGTATCTCAAGAAAGCAAGGAATAAAATAAAAGACCAGTTAACAGTTATCCTGCCTACCTGGTTTAGGATTATTCTTACAGAATCAGTATAGGAAATGGCTCAACCACCTACCCCATTGTGTAAGCCCAACACTTCAGAGTCATTCTTAGTTCTCTTCTTTTCCTCATCTCCTGTATCTAAATCATCATAAGACCTCTCAGCTCTCTCTTTAAAATGTTTTATTGCTATGTTTACCTCTTACTGTCTCCACTACTAGTCCAAGCCACCATCATTTCTCATTCATTTACGTAACAATCTCTTAAATGTTCTCTCTGTCACTCTTGAACTTTGTCTTGATCTTTGCTATACTCCTGAGCCAAAAATCAGGCTCAAATATTTGTTGAATGAATGAATGGATAGATGGATGGATAGAGAGATGAATGATGGATAGATGGATGGAAACAGATCCTTGGGATTGTTGCCATTGAACAAAAGGGAGTTGCTTACAGGTGGCAGACATGTGTTTAAAGCTTGCAGTAGCTCCAGAACAAAGGTCAGTTCCTCAGATAGATTCCATTTCCTCGTCTTGTCTGCTGAAGTTTTGGGAAGCACTGGACACCTACATCAAGAGCTCCAATGAGTCATTTGTTTCCTTGAGAATCTGGAAAGTTTATGGGACTGACTTTAGAAACTGCTTCCTTCTAGCCAGCTGGTCCTAATGCGTATGCTTTACTTTCATGGTGAAGGGTGCCCTTGGGGGAAAAAGAATGTCATCTTACTTTGAGGTGGGTCAGGTTTTAGGAAGTCCAGTAGAGCACTAAGTTAAAAACAGATGGTCTGGATACAAAAAAAGCAGAGCTACTTGCATTTTAGCCGCAACTGTGTGGTGGTGGTCTCTGGCCCACTAGTAGTAAATACATGTGTTTTCAGATGTGTCCAGGGAGAACAATGTCAGGGGCTCTCAGTTAATGTGGAAATCTGAATTTGTCATCCACATGTATCAATGGTTAGGCTCCCAGTTGGATGTGTTTTCCATTTGCCTGATTTTAAGTGTTAAACTGGAGGTACATCCAGACTGCCTTTTTTCCCCTCCCCTCTCATCAGAGCCAGAAGCTCTAGGCCTCCTGTTTTTATACAGGAAATCAGCTTAAGTAAAACAGCTTCTCTCCATAAGATCAATCCTCTAGTGACCAGTCTGGGGCAAGTTGTCTCCTCCTGTGCAACTATACACTCCATATTTCAACAGAATACTGTTAACATTTCTTCTAATTGTATTTTTTCCCCCCCAGAAATCCATTCCCAGAGCCTATAATACTCTTAAGCGGTAAGCCAAGCAATTACAGTGGCAACTTTATTCAAACAACACCCCTGCTCTTTGAGAGAGGGATTAAACAGGGCTCCTGGGCAGCTGTCTGGCAAGGTGCTTAACTCCAAAGAAGTTGCCCGGTGCCTAGGATCAATGACTGAAAGAATGCTTTAGAGAGAAGGCATTGAAGGTCTTAACTCATGCAGTATGCAAGTAACTTTGCTGCAGAGTTTATAGCTTTATTCCATAGAAGCCCGTGGATTCTGTTTTAGGAGGTGCTAAAGCAATTGCCATTTAACAAGCGTTAGCTGTACCGTTTTCTCTCATCCTTAGTCCCTTTCTTGAAGGAGCATCTGGTATCTAGCAAGTTCTTAGGATAGCAAACAAAGAAGTGATATGTCCTGTTCTGCGTGCGTGCATGCTAAGTCACTTTATTCGTGTCCGACTCTATGCGACCCTATGGACTGTAGCCTGCCAGGCTCCTCTGTCCAGTGGGATTCTCCAGACAACAATACTGGAGTGGGTGGCCATGTCCTTCTCCAGGGATCTTCCCAACCCAGGGATTGAACCCACGTGTCTCATGTCTCCTGCCTGAGCAGGTGGGTTCTTTACCACTAGCACCACCCGGGAAGCCTAATTCCATCTTAAAGCTTAAAGAGGCTGCTTATGGGGCATGAGAAGATTCTGAATGGTGGAAAGTGGAAGGGATAACTCTTGGTTAAGCTTGATGTACTTTGTGCTATTCATTCAGGCTCTTTTCTTACTGTGTGTGTGTAATGTGTGTGTGTGTACTTGAATGTCTGTGTTTCTTAGTTTATGTAAGATGGGGACAAGAAGAAATAACTTTCAAGGCTGTAATTGGGATCAACTGAAATCAGATTTGCAAAAGCACACAGCAGAGGCATGGCCCAAAACAAGGGCTCTGTGAATGTCAGGTGCTATTATCAAGAGTTTTTATTTCTATTTTCTCCCTTGCTCACATTGAACAAATTGTTCTCAGTATCACTGGGATTTTTCTTTCTCAAAATTTGAGCCACAAAGGCATCCAAAGTCTCCTACTGGGGTGAACAGTTTGCATGGAAAGAGGGGTTTCCAGAGATGCTAGACCTTCAGGGCCCAAATCAAGAAGGACCTGGGCCAATCAGGCTGGAGAATCACTCCACCTTTGGGAAGATCCCATGTCTGATTCCCAGTTCCATGAGGTCTTCCTTAGGCTAGGCAAGCCTTCAAAAAACAGTCACTCTGATGCTCTTTGAAATCCACCTTGTTTCTGGAAAAGCTTTAGATCTTTTCCCTTACGTCCTCTCTGCAGACACGGGGCAAAAAAAGAGTGCCAAGGAGAGCGGGGTTCTCCACACATCTTCAGCTGCTTTTCAATTCAAGGCTTAGAAATCATGGGCCCAGTGTCCGGCAGGCTGGAAGGTGGACTATGGAGTGGAATCAGGATAAACTGAGATGACTTTTGCCATTGGGTTGGCCAGTACACGTTGCCAAGTGGTTTTCCCCTCAACTTTAAACAGATCAGTGTTAGAGGGGAAATGTACTCCATATGTTACTCATGCCTTTGCCCTCAATTCACAAAAATGCCATCTTCTCAGAGAAGTAGAGTTTCCAGGAATTGTCTGGGATCTTTTTCCTCCAAGAAAGTACCACTTGAATAATCACAAATAACTCAGTTTTTCTTCACTCGTTCGAGGTGGGAATAATAAGATCTGACTTTGGCTTAGCAAATTTTCTCGTAACCTTTCAAAATTTCTCATTCCAAAGTATAACTTTGTTTTTTTCCAGAGAGTATAGATTTTCTGTTTTGTTCACTTCCATGTTTACCTGAATTTAATAGAAGTTGACAAAAACCTGACAGCCTCAAATATATTTTATTAGTGGAAAGAAAAGTTGCTTCTATTTATTGATAGCATCAAAATGTGTGTGTTTTTTTTTAAACCATCCTCAGTTTGGAGAAATAAACCATCATTAAGAAGATAGATGGGTAGAAAATATTATCCCTGCTTTACTGATTTTTTTTCCTAAAAAACATTCTGTTAGAAAGGAACCATACTACTTAGCTTATTATTAAATTCTATCCAATGTTCTTTCCCTCTGATCAAAAGTAAAATTCACCTGTTTTCCCATGACCTCATCAATTGCCTCTAAGTTCTGATGTGGTTCAGTTTGTCAATGGTCTAGGACCAGACAGGCTTGGCATTCTTTGTCATTTATAAGTCAGGGGTATCACCCCCACCTCCCCCAGGTATTAGGTCACCTCCATTTGTTTGTCTGGTGAGAACTGGCTTCGTTTTCTGAGACTGGACGCCAGATTGGTTCAACACCAGAATAGGAACCTGGAACTGATATTGGTTTTGCAGATGTGCAAAAAAGTCCCAGGAGTTTTGAAAAAAGAAAAGGGAGAAAGGGTTTTGAGAAGAGAAGAGAGAAGGTTTTTAGAGGGCTGAAAACAAAACAATTAATCATATGGTGACTATTACACTTGTTTCTATTAAAGTGACTCACTTTCTCTGCATTTTCAGACCATAACTCAATTCCATTTTTATGTAACTACTGAATAACTGTCACATTTTTGCTTTGCTTTCTCTTTTTGTTGTTGTTGTTGCTGTTTCCCAAAGTCAAAGGCTTTCAAATTGCCTCCTTGCTCCTAAACCAGAAGAGGAAGTGATTTCATACAGGAGATAATGAAGTGAAAAAGCAATGCCTGATCAGTGTAAAGATTTACAATCGGAAAAAAATAAGTCCAGAAAAGAGTCTTGTAATTTTCATAATAAATTGCTCAGGGCAGCCAAACTTTCTCAGGACCCTCCCCATCATCATTTCTGGTTTGAGGACAGATTTGCCTTTTGGTACCCAGGTAGAGCTCCAAAATGGTGAATTTTATCTCCTATAGGTAAGGTCCTGGAGTGGGGCCAGAAATTACATAAGGAAATATAGTAGGTTTTTCTACCTCACATCCATCCAGTTCATTGAAAAATTTATAACATTAGCAGAAGCTTCCAGATTTTTGACAGTGCTGGAGGCACAGGCCCTGGATGGACAGCCCTGACATTAATTTTATCATTTGCCATTTGTGTGACTGTGAACTAGTTACTTAACATCTCTATCATCTCACCTATAAAATAGAAATAATAATAATAGTAGTAATGTCTGCGTCTGGTACAGATGTTATCATCTCTATGCCTGGTGCAAGCCTTGTTCTTGAACATCAACAGACTGACCATTCCTCTTGAGACAGCTGACCAAGTAGGTTAAACTCTTGAAAGCTTGATGAAAACCTCTTCTTTTATGCTTACATTTCCTCAGCTTCAGTTTATTCATTGCTCTTTGGAATTTTGTTTATGGGGTACTGAAAACTTCGTTTAACAATGTCCCTTTTATTTGATCATAACGGATTCCCTAAAAGAGTTATCATGTTGTTACTTTTCTGTATTAGAGTCTGCTCTTGGTGCTTGGAGAACACATGGAAATCACAGAGCTGTTTTATTTTAATGTCCTGTGGCTTTCCCTCTGTCATAACCTGTTTCTCGTTCATGGAGGCCACTTTTATTTGGGCGGGCTAAGGAGAGAGAATATTTGGGCAGTAGCCCAGTTGAGGCCTGGGAAATATCCCAGTTTCATAGATAACAGTGCTTTGCTCTGGGATTCCGAAGTCATCTTTTAAAAAAAAAAACCAAAAAACATTTAACCCAGAATTTTCTTCCTGGATAACCTTTTAAGTGAGTTAAATGGCCAAGCTCTCCTCACACATGAGAAAGGAATTGGGTGTGTTATTAAAAGGGATTTTCCTATGTATCACCATCTCTCTGAATTGATCTTTGATATAAAAACTGTTTGTGCTTTAAGCTTTGTTTTTGAAACTCTTTCAAAAAAGTGCAACAAAAAACTCATCTTCTGGGCCATTGTTCTGCTGTTCAGTTGCTCAATCATGTCTGACTCTTTGTGTCCCCATGGACTATAGCCCACCAGGCTCCTCTGTCCATGGGATTTCCCAGACAAGAATACTGGAGTGGGTTGCCATTTCCTTCTTCAGGGGATCTTCCCAGCCCAGGGATTGAACCTGCTTCTCCTGCTTAACAGGTGGATTCTTTACCACTGAGTCATCAGGGAAGCCCCTTCTGGCCAATAATTAAGTGTTAATCACTGACAATGCCTCTGTTTCTATTCAGTACATTCATGGAAAGTACACAGGTCAAATAAATGAATGTGAGGTCAAATTCAATATGGAAAGGCAGGTGAACATTATGTGGGTTCTGGTTTTTGACTAGATTCTTCTTATAAACTTGTTTTAATTGCTTTATCACCTTCTGCTAAAAGTGGAAATGGATCATTTGAGAAATTGAATATTTCCTACTCAATTCAATATTTCTTAAAAAAAAGTTCTGATTTGCTTCAATTCAAGTCAATAAATATTTAATGAATGCCTACCAGAAGCCAGAAGGTGCCAAGGCCTTGAAAGTCAACTATGTCTCTGCCCTGATGGAGCTGATAATGGGATGCAGAGGATAAACATTACGTCAGTCAGCACTAGGATGAGGGAGTAGACAAGGCTTATGAGAAGATAGAGCACAGAATTAACTCAGCATAGAACAGAGGTTCTCCAGCTTTCAGGTGCAGGAGAATCGCCTGGGACTTTGTTAACAGCACAGTTTTCTGGGCTCTGATCATTCTGATGCGAGTGGGCAGCCTTTGAGAGAGAACCCTTGTCTAGTGAGTCAGGAAAAGCTGGCTTGAGGACTGAAACTCAAACACGGTCTAAAGGATGAAAAGGGAATGACTTTTCTAGTTGGTAGTTGGAGAAAGAGCTGTCCAGGCAGACAGGAGCAGGAAGACGTGTTAGAGATGGGACAAAAGGGACGCAGAATGGCAGGCACGTTCCTCTGCGGGTCCTAAACCTTTTGGGTGCAGGAAAAGAGTCCTCATTCCGGGTGTTCATGGCGGGGGGCGGGGGGGGGGGGTGGGGGGGGCGGGTGAGCGGTGGAGGGGTGGAGGCTGGGGGTGAGGGGATAGCATTTCTTTAGGGTTGCTTTCTCAGGTAAGCACGTAGAAGGCAAGACCCAGTTGTCTAGGCAATACTTCCTAATACCAAAAAGGAATAAAAAGAGAGAGATAGAAAGGAAGGGAAAGTATGCATCCCGGGTCTAATTTCACCCTCAGGCTATTCTCACCACTGCAAACAGAATGGTTGGAAAATGCCTTCCTAAGCAGAATTTGGTGGTATAATTAGAAAATTATCTCTTCCTAGAACATTTTGTGAAATTCTGCCGTGAGGTGTCAACAGGTCTTTGTGGCGTTCTCTCCAGTAGAGATCGACTGACATGTAAAATACAGCGGCGTTCCAAAACAGCCACTGTAAAATCTCAAGTATGTGGAAGGAGTTTGGTGTGCTTGCCAGTATGGTTTTTCCAAAAAAGAAAAATTCTGCAGAGATCAAAGATGGGCGGAGGAAGTAGGCTCTAGCTTCAGGCGGAAGGTTTTATCATCAGAATAATTCAAGCTGGTGATTTTCTGGCAAGGCGAGTCAATGGGCCAAGTGAGAGGAGTGAACGTCTGAGCTTTGGATGCGAGGCGGAGGAATGGAGACGGAGCGGTGAAGGAGAAATGAGGAATTAGGGACAGCCACTCCCCCGGATTTAAGTCCCTGACCACAGACTGTCTGTCTGAAGGCCTCTGGCATCTTGTGTAGTTTCCAGTTCTGGGAGGGAACTTGCTCAGCGCTTCCTCAGATGCCTGCTCACCACACAAAGCCAGCAGCCTTGTCTTTGAGAAAGAGGTTGGGGATGATGGACCAGAAGCACAAGTAACACTCTGGGGTTTTCCTTTAACTTTTTTTTTTTTTTTTTTAATGGAAAGGGCATCAGGATAACCCAAGGAGAACAGAAGTTCCAAGTGGTGAAGGATGAGGTGAGGTGGATGTTGGAGTTCATAGATGGGAGGTTAGCTCTGAAGTGACACCTTTAGTCAAATCCTGAGGGCACCGCTTATTAGCTGTGTGGTTTGGGGAAATCACCTAGCTTCTCTGTGCCTCGGTTTCTAGGTCTGCAAAACATGCAAGAGTATTTACCTCACAGGGTGGGTGAGCGGATTAAATGAATGAAATGTGAAGCTCTTGGTGCAGTATCAACACATAGGAAGCTTGATAAATGTTAACTATTATTTTATTAAGGGCTTCCCTGGTAGCTCAGATGGTAAAGCATCTGCCTGCAATGCAGGAGACCCAGGTTCCATCATCCCTGGGTCAGGAAGATCCCCTGGAATAGGTAATGGCAACGCATGCCAGTATTCTTGCCAGGAAAGTCCCGTGGACAGAGGGACTTTGTTCATGGAGTTGCAAAGAGTTAGACATGACTGAGCAACTGAGCACACATTTTATTAAACCTGTTAACATGTTTACAGGCTTTTAATTTAATTATTTGTGTGTTTAATTTATTTTATATTTTTCTTACTCAATGGCATTTCCCCCCAATTTTCTCTCTAGGAATAATGCCTCAAGTTAGGCAGGGCCTGGGCAGAATCACCTGGACTCTTCTGACTTTCCTATGCCTCTGCCTAAGGAATCAAGACTAATTTGATACAGAAGCAAGGGACAGCCCAGTGACTTCTTCCTGAACACACTTACTAGGCTCTTCAGGGAAGTAGTTATGCACTTGCCTTCCCAGAAGAATGATGGGTTGTTATAGGCAGAAGAAAGAAGGATAATGTCTCACTTGCTGAGTTTTGAAGCTTTTTGGTGTCACCACTAAGATAAAAGTGAAAGGTGCTCTCCAGTTAGATGGAAAATTGAACTAACTCCTGGAGTCATCTTGGGGCTTGAGAGCCTGGTTATTCCCCCTGGATTGCTGAATTGTAATCCTTCTTCCAAGGTCTGCACAACTTTACCCGGCAGTGTCAGCAATGATGTGAGCAGCAGGTTAATTTCGTGTGTGTGTGTGTGTTTTTGTGACTGATCATGTTTCTTTTTCCCGAGGTCTGATAGAAAGATCTGGTCCCTATCTGTGACCTGCCTGTAGCAATTGTACAGAATGTCATCATGCATGTTTGGTACAGCCTTTCTCCATATTCCATATCATGTTTTCATCTTTAGTTCCTCTTTGATTCATCTTGCATCATCTGTGTCACTATAAGCTGACCTGAATCCTTTTGGAAAAAGAAATGCTAAATATTTAAAAAGCACTTGTTATATAAATCAACTCAAGGCCTTAGTCATTCAGCAAGACTTGTACAGATCCAGGCAGCTCTCTTACTTAAATTTAGCTGTCTTTTTTGATACTTTATATAAGAATATCCTTTTTGCTGTGATCCCCAGAGAACCCAATATTACTCATGGATAGCAAAATCTATATACCTTTCTTAAGGAGCTACCGAATCTACTATTGCAGATATATGAAAATTGGATCTGAATTAATTATTTAGAAGTGACACTGAAATGTGCACATTAAGGTGAGAGAGAATCTGTGTTCTAATGAAAAGGCAGCTGACAAATTCCAGATTTACCAGTCCCAACCAGTCAAGGAGTTACAACTGTTTATCATGGACAAATATAATGGTCATTTGGTAAGAACACAAAACCATCAGTCTGAAAATGTGTTTAGAGTTTTGGAGTTCTAACTCTGGAATTCTAACAGGGAATTTCATCCAGGAGTCCAGCAGTTTTTCTCCACTTTTTCTTGGGAAAATGACCATATCAGATATGGTTGAGCACCTTGTGTTTTAGAAAATAACTCTTAAACTTCCAACTGCTTAACTGGGTTCCAGGTAAAGAAAAAAAAAAAAAAGAAAGAAAGAAAGAACCTATTCTAGAAACAAAACTTTTTCATTGAGAAAATTTCCTATGTTCTTTCAAATATAAGATCATGTTAGGAAAATGGAAGCACTGAACTGGAGATTAAGGTCCTTCCTGACTGTCAAGAGTTCACACTGTTGCTATTTTCCAGTGAGGAGGGCAAGTGATGTTTGAGGTGGGTGGCATGGGGTTGTTGAAAAGATAAGACTACATTGCCCTTTGCTTGTCTGAAGTTGTGTGGATATTTTTCCTGACCTGACACTAATTTATGTACCTGTCACTCAGTTCACTGAAGTTATGATTAAGCCCCATTCAATTTGGACTTTCTCCTAACATGCCTAAGACATTTATGGAAACATAGTGTAGAAAGAGATAAAAAATATAATGTGTGCTGACAACAATATATTGATATTTAAAAACAAGTATTATTATTTATCACCACATTCTGTGCTGGGAAGATGTTAAAAATGGGTGAATTGAATAAATAAATGTTCATCTTATTCACCTTTTGTTTATTATGCCCCTGAAAGGGTCATATCTGCAAATAGGAGTTTATTCATCCCCCGAATCCAAACAAAGTTTCCCTGCTTCTTGAAAAAACAGTGAGTTTTTTACCTCTTCCAATTTTTGAAACATAAACCATGTTCTTTATTTGCAGACTGTTATGTAAATCAAGTGACCTGCCTTGTATTACAGTTTTCTCAACCACTGCTGTGATGGATATCTCTCTGGGGACTTTTATAAAAATGCCATCCCTTGAGCTTTTCCCAGAATGCAAATAATTCAAGTACAAAGAAGGGGAGAGAAATAAATAAAATCAAGAGTGTGCAGCCCTTTCTTCTGAACCTTCATACTGTCTTTAAATTAAGGAAAAGGCAGCATGCAAATTGGAATACAAAAAGGATATAAGAAACCCTCTATTTACTACTGGGAAGAGTTCCCAAAGGCGTAAATCAGTAGTCGGGAACTCCAAACACAGAATGCCTATGGAAACGATGGAGGCTGGGCTCCAGGTTGGTCCTCAGAGGCCTACTTAATTCATAACAGAGGCTCCATAAATTTGTTAAATGAATAAATAAGCTCTTGCAGTGAGTCAGTACATCAGACAAAACTACCTTGGGATTCTAATGGGAAAGCTGGTTTTGGAATCAAATAACACTACCATTAACTTGTCTTGTGTGGGAGAAGCAGAATAGCATGTAGATAAACTTGTCCTCTATTGAGTCCTGCCTGTCAAGTCTGAAAGATAGTTCCCCTCCTACGTGCCTTCCCAGGCAACTCTTCCACATTTGAAATCCTCTTTCCCAAACTCGCAGATTTCTAATACCTTGTTACTGTCCAAAGCTGCCTCTTGGGTACCTTGCCTTGGACTGTTCACCCTATTAATGGGATCCATGTTCAGAACTGCCTGCATCAGCCTTTCTTCTCTCTGATCAATCAAAACTTCTGCTCTGTGGGTGTAAGGGGCCCCTTCACACTGCTAAAAGTGTGTGTATGGACTTTACAAGATTCAAATGGGGAGTGCAGAAGTCTAATAATATACGGTAAAATGACCCAGGGAGAAGGCAACGGCAACCCACTCCAGTATTCTTGCCTGGAAAATCCCATGAATGGAGGAGCCTGGTGGGCTGCAGTCCATGGGGTCACGAAGTCGGACACGACTGAGCGACTTCACTTTCACTGTTCACTTTCATGCGTTGGAGAAGGAAATGGCAACCCACTCCAGTGTTCTTGCCTGGAGAATCCCTTGGATGGAGGAGCCTGGTAGGCTGCCATCCATGGGGTCGCACAGAGTCGGACACGACTGAAGTGACTTAGCAGCAGCAGTAAAATGACCCAGGTTGTTCACAGTCTGGAGGGCTCAGAGGGAGAACAGAGGAAAACTGACTGGCAGGAGGAGTGAGAGTTGAGGCAGGCCAGGGCTGCCTGGGGGCTGAGCCCAAGACTGCTCTCAGTGCCCTGTGTGTTCAACACTGTCATTAACTATTATCTGCATTTTTTCTCCTTTTTGGTATAAGATTTGGGTTTCCCAGGCAGCGCTAGTGGTAGAGAACCCGCCTGCCAATGCAGGAGATGTAAGAGATGCGGGTTCGATCCCTGGGTTGGGAAGATCCCCTGGAGGAGGGCATGGCACCCACTGCAGTCCTCTTGCCTGGAAAATCCCATGGACGGAGGAGCCTGGGGGCTGCAGTCCATGAGGTCGCTAAGAGTTGGGCACGACTGAGCGACTTCACTTTCACTTTTCACTTTCATAGATTGGAGAAGGAAATGGCAATCCACTCCAATGTTCTTGCCTGGAGAATCTCAGGAATGGCGAGCCTGGTGGGTTGCCATCTATGGGGTCACACAGAGTCGGACACGACTGAAGCGACTTAGCAGCAGTAGCAGTAGCAGGCCTTAGTCCATAGGGTCGCAAAGAGTTGGACCTGATTAAAGTGACTTAGCATGCACGCATATAAGCCTTTGAGATATATAAGCCTTGTCCTCTGACAAGGTTGTAAATTTTTGGGTGTAGAAATACCCTGTATCTAGTTACTTCTTTACCTTTCCCTTCAAAGTTAGGGCTTCCTGATAGCTCAGTTGGTAAAGAATATACCTGCAATGCAGGAGGCCCTGGTTTGGAGGCCTTGGGTCAGGAAGATCTGCTGGAGAAGGGATAGGCTACTCACTCCAGTATTCTTGAGCTTCCCTTGTGGCTCAGCTGGTAAAGAATCCACTCGCAATGTGGGAGACTTGGGTTTGATCCCAGGGTTGGGAAGATTCCCTGGAGAAGGGAAAGGCTACCCACTCCAGTATTCTGGTCTGGAGAATTCCATGGACTGTATAGTCCATGGGGTTGCAAGGAGCTAGATGTGACTGAGTGACTTTCACTTTCACACTTTCTTTCAAAATGTTAAGGCACTGAACAGATTCTCTTTGAGCTAGACTGGGTTTTGGCTATTTGGTGGGATTCATTTAATTTACTTGACAATCTCTTTAAAAAATGAATGAGAGAAAAATACCATGCTTGAAGTATAATTTTTATCGCATAATTACTTGTATATATGTCACTATATTCTCCCATAATTATTTGTAAACATTTTACATAATTTTGTGAAAAGATGGGTTTTTACTAATATTACACATTCTAATTGTGAAAGTTCTAAAATCCTGGCACATTATAGAATATGTTATGTTTCTAGTTATGTTTCTTTGTGTTCAAAAATAGTGTTGAAGAGATATCATGGCGATAACTTTCTCTTTCAAGGTTTGGTAATCAGGTATTTAATTTTTTAAAGAATTTGTAGAGGTGAACTGACCTGATTATAATAAACATTTTGTGAAGGATTTCTTTACAAGTTTTAAATAACTAGAGAAACCCAAGTCATATGGGAATGAAGGTTGAGAATCACTGATAAGCAATATCAATACAGTAATCACAAAAGGGAATCTTAGTCCTTTTCATATTCTTGACTTCACATTAGGTGGGAAAATAAATGGGCAAAGCTCCTTTCCAGTACTGCAGTTGGCAGTTCAGGAACCTGCTGCAAAGTTATTAATAGGTTCTGCTATAACTCTTATATTTCTGACTTGTAATATACTGTTTTTTAACAACTGACATAGCCAGATATTTCTGACTCATTTGTCTACAAAGTGCAATTCAGTCCATGAAATAATGAAAATAGAATGAAGCAAAATGATGTTTCCTTCCCCAATTAGAACTACCCCTAGTGGTCCCCAGCCAATGATATTTGCATCAGTTTTTCTTGCCTCAGCCTTTGACATATTTCTTGAGAAGTGAGAGTGTAGAGGTTAAAAGCATGACCCCTGGAGCCAGCTTGCCTGGGTTCTTATCCTGGTTCTGCTATTTGTCATCTGTGTGACTTCTCCCAGCTTTGTCATGTGCAAAACAGAAAATTATAAAAATCTCATAACTCATGATGCATAACCAAATTAATACAAGCATCTGCTTTTGCCTCTGAAGTCTAATCTAAACAGAGCAGCCAGAATGTTTTTTTTTTTAAAAAAAAAAAAAAACATGAGTCAGATCCTATCACTCTTCTACTCAACACTTCCGTAGAATCTCCAGCTCCGTTGGTGTGATAGCCAAGGTCCTGGTGATGGCTTACAAGGATCTACATGGAGTGCTTTGGCTTCAGCTTCTACCATTCTTTCTCTTGCTTACGAAACTCCAGTCCCACTGGCTTTCTTGCTATTCTTCAAACACATCAATCATACTTCCTATATAGGGCATTTGTACCCACTGTTCTTTCTGTTTGGAACACTCTTCCCTAGAAATATTCATAGCTCACTGCCTTGTTTGGTTTAGGTCTTTGCTTGAACGTGGAGTTTACACTCGGACCTTCCTTGACCATGTCTATAAAAAAGCAACTCCATGTTCTGGTTCAACATGAAGATATAAGAAGATCCTGAACTCACCTCCTCCCCCAGACACACTGAGCCTACAGCTACAAAAGGACCAATTTCCTCTTGAAGATCTAAAGACTGCCTGAGTGACAGCTGCACATTGGGCAAGTGAGACGAAAACCACATCAAGGCAGCAGAGGGGACTTTCCTGGTGGTACCGTGGCTAAGACACCACACTCCCAATGCAGGGGGCCCAGGTTTGATCCCTGGCGGGGGAACTAGGTCACACATGCTGCAACTAAGTTCACATGCCACAACTAATGATCCCACATACTGCAACAAAGATTGAAGATCCAATATGCCACGAACAAGACCTGGTGCAGTCAAATAAAAATAAATACATATTTTAAAATGGCAAGCAGGAGAGGCTGAGATATATCTTTCCGTAAACCCTACCCCTGATACAGTGACCCACAGCTGGAAGGAAATTCAAAACCTGGAGCTTCTCCCTGAGGAGCAAAGGGTTCAGACCTGTCATCAGGCATCCCAACTTTTAAGACACCCACTTGAGAGATGATCACTCCAAATATCTGATTTTAAAAGCCGACAGGGCTTGCATCCCGAAACTCACAGGATGGCAGTGAAATGGATGGCAGCTCTTAAAGGGCCAGTGCACTCAGAATCACCTGCTGCAGGACCCAGCTCAGAAGTAGCTGATCATGCCCAGACTTAAAGTGAAGGAGTCTCATCTACTGCATTAACACTTCACATTTCTATGAGCCTGCTGCAACACTCTCTGTGGACAGAGCCTGGAAGATTCTCCTTTTGCCATGCTTAGGGCACCAGAATCTCCCAGGAGAGAGCCTTAACATATGTTTGGTGCCTCAAATTTTGTGACTGCTGCTCAGGGGATATCTCTGGGTTGCTTGGCCCTCGAGGTCAGGGGAACTTGTGTTCCTGGTCACCTGGGACTCTAATAATCAGTGTCACCCAGCAAGGAGCTCCTACCCCTGTCTGGCACCCTGAGTTTTATGACTGCTGCCAGGGAGCACCTTTACATCACCTGGATCTGGTGGCCAGTGCATCCCACAGGACTGTAACTATTGTAGAAAGAGTTCTGAAATAGCTACCACACACAGGGTTACCAAGAGATAACAGACTTAAGAGTTTGGTCTTTCTATGAATCAGGTATGTTAGCTAATCACGACTGTGTCCACAGGGGCAGCCTTCTAATAAAACATGTACCTAGGGGCTGACTGTAATTCTTTCCAGAGATATTGGAGAGTGGGTGCTATATTCACTCTCACTCTCCATTGCACTCCAGAGTGCCAGTATCTCTTGGAGGGGAGATTTGCCTGTGTCTGGTGCCTGCTTTTTGCAGCTGACCCCCAAGGGACAGCCTTTGATTGCCTGGTTCTGGTGGATGAAGAAGCTTGTATTCTGGTATCCCATGGGAATATGGTGATCAGAGGGATGGTTCTTGGCAGCTTACAATCCCCCAGGGCACAGCTCAGATAGCAGACCGAGGCATATTTTTCAGTCTGTCTGTGAATGATGCTACTTTCCCTGTCCTGGAGCTTCAGCCTGAGGGACAGGTTTTAGGTCTGGCACATATTTAGTGACCTGTAGAGCTGCTCTCAAGGAAGGTAGGCTGTGAATGCCATCTTGGCCTTCTCCTTCTACCTTGCTCCAGCTCACCAGTATCTCAGGAAAGGAGCTTACACACGCATCTGGAGTGTGATTTTTGTGATTGTAGCTCAAGGGACACTGCCAGATCACCTGATTCTGGTGGCCAGCAGGGCTTATGCTTGTTTCCCCTGAGAACTGCATATATTTGCATATTTTTTAAAAGCAGCTGCCTGAGGGTCTGACTTCCTGTCAGCCTGATCTAGATGTTGAGATCTTTCCCTTTGGGACTCTGAAAGGTCTTGGCATGTCTTCAACCACTGGGAGGTATTAAAAATATATTAGGCTGCTTAACAAGCACAGATGTTTGAGAGATGACCAGGAGCTGGGACAGAGCTGAATTAAAAAAAAAACTCATCTTCAACACAAGGCTATTCTTTCAAGACTGGGAGAGGTGGTTGTTTTATTTACTATATAGAAACCAACACAGAGAATCAAACAGAGGAATATGTTCTAAATGAAAGAACAAGATAAACCCTCATACAAAATCTTAATGAAGCAGAGATAAGTACTTTACCTGATAAAGAGTTAAAAGTAATGGTCATAAAGATTCTTACTAAACTGGGAAAAGAATGGATGAACACAGTGAGAATTTCAAGAGAGAAATGGAAAATATAAGAAAGTACCAAATAGAAGTCACAGAATTGAAGAACATGATAACTGAATTTAAAAAATACACTACAGAGATTCAACAGATGAAACAGAAGACAGGATCAGTCGGCTTGAACACAAGGCAGTGAGGTTCACCCAGAAAAGCAAAAAGATAAAAGAATGAAAAAAGATGAAGGTAGCTTAAGGGGCTTATGAGACAACATCAAACATAAGGGAGCAGAAATCTTACTTGAAAAATTAATGGCTGAATTTTTTCCTTCCCTGAATAATTTTCGTCCTTAATTTGGAGAAGGAAACAGATATCTAGAACCAGGATGCCAAGAAAGTTCTGAATAAAGAGACTTACAATAAGACACATTGTAATTATAATGTCAAAAGTTAGAGACAAGGAAAGAATATTAAGAGCAGCAAGAGGAAACTTTTTATGTACAAGGGAGGCCCCATAAGGTTATCAACAGATTTATCAGCATAAAATTTGCAGGCAAACAGGTAATGGCATGATGCGTTCAAAGTGCTTTAAAAAGAACCCTTACAATCAAGAATACTCTACCCAGAAAAGTCATCCTTCAGAATTGAAAAAGAGACAGTTTTACAGATAAGCAAAAGATAAAGGAGTTTACCACCACTAAACTGGCCTTACAAAACTTATTAGAGGGACTTTTTCAATCTGAAAACAAATGATGACAATTAGTAGTGAGAATATATATGAAATAATAAATCTCTTTGGAAAAGTAAATAGTAAAGGTGCTGGATTAGTTACTTATAAAAGCTAATATAATCATAGTAAAAATGTCTATGATTGTAATACAGGCATACTTGTTTTATTGTGGTTCTCAGATACTGCATTTCTTTTTTAAACAAGTTAAAAGTTTATGGCCCTGCACTGAACAAATCTGTTGGCACTAGTTTTCCAACAGCATTTGCTTACTTAATGTCTCTTTGTTGTATCTTGGTGATTCTTGTAGTATTTCAAACTTATTTTAAAAATAATATTTGTTATGGTGATCTTTGATGTTACTATTGCAAAAAGATTACAACTTGCTAAAGTCTTAGATGATGGCTAGGATTTTAAGCAGTAAGACATTTTAAAAGTAAGGTATGTACATTTAAAAGACATAATGCTACTATACACTTTATAGACTACAGTATAGTGTAAATATAACATATGCCCTGGGAAACCAGAAAATTCATATGACTCACTTTATTGCAGTATTTGCTTTATTGTGGTTGTCTGGAACTGACCATAATATCTTTGAAGTATATCTGAAATTAGTTAAAAAATACACAAGATAAAAAAAAATAGTAAAATGTGACATCAAAAACATGAAACATGGGAAAGAGCAAAAATGCTGAGCTTTAGAATGGCAACAAACTTATTACTAACTTAAAATATGTTGCTATACAATTATATGAAATGTAATATGTTACAGAATATAATTTGTTATATGTAAGATTCATGGTAACCACAAAGCAAAAACATATGGTAAATACACAAAGAATAAAGAGAAAGAATTATAACCAGACAACTAAAGAGAAAGTCATCAAACCACAAAGGAAGAGAGCAAGAAAAGAAGAAAGAAACAGAGTAACCACAGAAACAGCTAGAGAACAGTGTAAAGTGGCAAGAAGCATGTACTGATAATAAGTTATTTTACATGTAAATGAGCTAAATTTTCTAATCAAAAGACAGAGCAGCTGAATGGATAAAAAAATTACTCATCTATATGCTTCTACAAGACACTCACTCTAGGTGTAAAAACACATACAGACTGAAAGTTAAGGGATGGAAAAAGATATTATACGCACATGGAGACCAAAAGGCTGGAATAGATATACTTATATCAGACAAAAACATTCTCAAACAAAGACAGTAATAAGAAACAAAAACAATGTTACATAATGATAAAGGGGTCAATCCAACAAGAAGATAAAACACTTGCAAAAATTTACACACCTAACAAGGAGCACCTAAATATACAAAGCTAATATTAATGGACTTAAATGGAGAAATAGCTATCAATATAATAATTGTAGGCATTAATACCCCACTTACATCAATGGACAGATCATGTAGACAGAAAATCAATAAGGGAATATTGACTTTAAACAACATGTTAAAAAAGATAGGCTTAACAAATATTTATAAAACATTGTATCCAAAAGCATCAGAATACATATATTTAAAGGCACATGGAACATTTTCCAAGATTCATCATATGTATCTTGGCCACAAAACAAGTCTAAATAACTTAAGAGGATTAAAATCATGTCAAGCAACTTTTCCAAAAACAATGGTATGAAACTAGAAAAATTTATTTATTTATTAAAAATGTATCCTTTAATTGATACATTTTTGTTACACAATTTTTAAAGGTTATATTCCGTATATAGTTATTATAAAATACTGGCTACATTGAAAGTGTAAATTAATTACATGACAAAAATTGGAAAATTCATGAGTATATGGAGATTAACCAACATGTTACTGAACAACCAATGGGTCAAAGAAGAATTCAAATGGGAAATCAGAAAATACCTCAAGACAAAAGTGGAAATGTAACATACCAAAAGTTATAGGATGCAGAAAAGTAGTTCTAAAAGGGAAGTTCATAGCAATAAATACCTGTTTCAAGAAACAAAAATAATATTAAATAGATGACCTAATGCTATGCTTTAAGGAACTAGAAAAAGAAAAACAAATAAGGCTCAGACTTAGTATGAGCAAGGAGTTCACAGAAATTGTGGTTTAGTCACTACGTTGTGTCCGACTCTTGTGACCCCATGGACTGTAGCCTGCGAGGCTCCTCTGTCCATGGGATTTTTCAGGCAAGAATATGGAGTGTGTTGCTATTTCCTTCTCCAGCGGATCTTCCCGACCCAGGGGTCAAACCCGGGTCTCCTGCGCTGCAGGCAGATTCTTTACCAACTGAGCTTCCAGAGAATTCCCATTAGAGCAGAAATAAATAGAGACTAAAAACACAATAGAAAAAGGGATCAGTAAAACTAAGAGCTGGTTCTTTAAAAAGATAAACAAGATTGACAAACCTTAGCTAGACTCACCAAGAAAAAAGTATTATGCCTCTCAGGATGTTTGAATTTTAAGCTAGGACACTGTGGATAGAGTGGTGCCTCAGCTAACACTCAGAATACCTCATAGTGGAGACTGTTGGTGTGTGGTAGGACTGGGGAAGCAGCCAGAGAAGGTCTCTCCATCACCCTTGAAATGGCATTGTGGGGGACTTCCATGCCTAGTTAGTGGCTTAGATCACCTCATGAGAGGACAGAAGTATGAGAAAGTGAAAGTGAAAGTGAAGTCGCTCAGTCGTGTCCGACTCTTTGCGACCCTGTGGACTGTAGCCTACCAGGCTCCTCTGTCCATGAGATTCTCCAGGCAAGAATACTGGAGTGGGTTGCCATTTCCTTCTCCAGGGGATCTTCCCGACCCAGGGATCGAACCCAGGTCTCCTGCATTGGAGTCAGACGCTTTACCCTCTGAGCCACCAGGGAAGCCCAAAGTATGAGAGGACAGAAGAAAATAGTGGAACCCAGTATTACCAAAGTACTTTCCAATTAATGCTTTCATTCTTTCATGTAAAACTGGTGTAGTGAGAAGAGCATGGGATTGAGTGTTAGCCCTGTCTCTAATTAAGAAATATTAGGACTTCACTGCCAAAAGACCTCAGTCAGACATGCATGTGATATGACTGCTCAAGTTTTTCAGATCTGAAATTAATAATTTCTAAAGCTCCATAAGAGGAGAGTGAAAAAGTTGGCCTAAAGTTCAACATTCAGAAAACGAAGATCATGGCATCTGGTCCCATCACTTCCTGGGAAATAGATGGGGAAACAGTGGAAACAGTGGCAGACTTTATTTTTCTAGACTCCAAAATCACTGCAGATGGTGATTGCAGCCATGGACTTAAAAGATGCTTACTCCTTGGAAGGAAAGTTATGACCAACCTAGATAGCTTATTAGAAAGCAGAGACATTACTTTGCCAACAAAGGTCCGTCTAGTCAAGGCTATGATTTTTCCAATGGTCATGTATGGACGTGAGAGTTGGACTGTGAAGAAAGCTGAGTGCTGAAGAATTGATGCTTTTGACTGTGGTGTTGGAGAAGACTCTTGAGAGTCCCTTGGACTGCAAGGAGATTCAGCCAGTCCATTCTAAAGGAGACCAGTCCTGGGTGTTCATTGGAAGGATTGATGCTAAAACTGAAACTCCAGTACTTTGGCCACCTCATGCGAAGAGTTGACTCATTGGAAAAGACCCTGATGCTGGGAGAGACTGGGGGCAGGAGGAGAAGGGGACGACAGAGGATGAGATGGCTGGATGGCATCACCGACTTGATGGATGTGAGTCTGAGTGAACTCCGGGAGTTAGTGATGGACAGGGAGGCCTGGCGTGCTGCAGTTCATGGGGCTGCAAAGAGTCGGACACAACTGAGAGACTGAACTGAACTGAACTGAAAGCTCCATAATTAACTGAAAGTCCATAGCTGAGATTTTTTTAAGGGAGGGACAGAGAGTGGGCATAAGTTTTTGTAGATATTATTGGTTAATGGTGCACAGGATTCAGACATAGACTGGGAAAGGATCTGGCAATTCAAGAATAATCACTGAACTTCCATTTAAAGAGGAAAAATTTGAGAAGATTATTTGTATCACTTCTGCTTCCTCAGTGTGTCCAATTTCCTTTTATGTACTGGAGCAGGTGGGATTCCCAAAAGTTAAAGAGAATGAAGATCCTTTGGGGTATGTGTTATATCCTACTGACAGCAAAATACTGCCAAAGATATGCTTCTCTTTTTCTTAAGGAGAAATCTCGCCCATGAAGTCGATGTGTAAGACTTTCTAAGCGAAGGTTTGTACTGAGTCCACCCATATTATGCTTGGCTCTGGTCAGCACCATTATTTTTCTCCTTTTTTGTTTTAAATGGGGTGAAATTTGCAAGCAGCAAGGAAAACACAAGCACAGAATCTTTTACTCTATATGTGTCCTGTGAAAGGTAAATTGAAACCAAATGAATTCAAGGCTGATATTAAACATTTTGCTTAACAGACTAAAGTAAAAGTGAATGCTGTTTCCCAGTTCCCTCAGCCAGGGTTTCAGATGCTCTCCAGTGAGCTCATCCACTGGTCCTCACAGAGGAAAAGAGATGTGTACTATTATCTGAATGGTCCTCTTGTTTTGCCTTTCTTCTTATAAATGAGTTCCTTCTGAACTTAGGAACTGGATGCAAAAATCATGAAGGTATGGGGAGAGGGTTGGGGAAGCCTATACATGGGAAGCAGTAGAACTTTCTAAGTGGGAAGACAACTGACATGTCTGTAGACATTGGGCTTCCAAGTAAACAAAATGATGATGCCCAGATGCCCAATCTGTTGAATGCTTAGATTCTTTTATGTCATCAATTCTAGTATTTCCCTTGGGCAAGTATTTGCATTCCAAGCTGGCCAGGTAGCAGTAGTGCTATCAGTACGGGGCAGACATACAGTTGGGTCTACAGAGGGTCATGTGTTAGGACTAAAGAACAAGTGGCATCAGTGTGTATCCACAAAACTTTTCAAAGAAACTGGCCTCCCCAAGGTAAGCATCTGTGCTAACTCGAGTATCTCACATCTCCTTTGACTCTCTGTTGTCAGTGAGAATTTATAACCCTCATTGTTAGAATTGTGTATTTTTCAAGCTCTAGGTGCTGAAAGATTCTCAAACTACCTCTCTCATGCCAAAGCCTTTTCAGTTAACTCCCTAAAACATCCTTTCATCTCAGCTTCCCCAATCTCTTTAGGGAATGCCAGCATTTAAAACAATTTGCTTGTTTTCCTTTTAACTTCCTAATCTGACTAATTTAATTCTGAGTCATAAACCTATAAAGTTTATTAGCAGATCTAATCATCCCAAAGATTTCTTCATCGTAGCTACTCCTTTAACCTCGCTTGTGGTGAACAAGAATCATTTCATACCTCAAAGAGGCACTCAGGTTTTTTGTGTCTGTGGTTTTAAATTTTTGTCTATTTCAGGCAGAGAGTATAGCAAACTGATTAAATTACTACTTAGTAATTGTTTAAAAAAAACCCTAAAATAATGTGAGATTGAGGACAGTATGGTGAAAATATGACAAATAGATCTGAAGGCGTTATGCATAAATCTGTCACGTGAA
Source organism: Budorcas taxicolor (assembly GCF_023091745.1). NCBI lineage: Eukaryota > Metazoa > Chordata > Mammalia > Artiodactyla > Bovidae > Budorcas > Budorcas taxicolor. Next base: position 108,702,576 of record NC_068910.1, on the reverse strand, counting down.
TTCCAAAATAAATACCCCTGTTTCTACCTTGGTAACCACCTTCAGGTCTTGTAATCATAATTGGGTGTGAGTGTGGCTGTTATGACGGTGAGGTAACCAGGTGACCCTGGGCCTGACCAAAGGCTGCTCAGGGTCTGTGCAGCACAGCCCTCCAGATCTAGTCTGTGAGCTGCTGGCCATATGCGAACAGGCCCCTCAGGGTACTATGACCCTTGTTTGCCCCTTCCGAAGGACTTCCAGATATTCACTTGGACTTTCTGTGGATTCTACCTGTAGTTTCCCTCTTTGAACCTATCTCAAAGGTTCCTTCCTGACTGAGCTGCTGTTGGCTGCTCTGACGGAAAATACCCCAACTCTCAGAATCTCTCTTGGGCTGGGCTTCTCGTGGTAGGTGCCCCTCCCTAGCACAGACCCTTCCTAGCCCTGAGGTGGGACCCAGAGAAGCCTTAAATCTTGTTAATCTTTTTTTTGTGTGTAAAAATTATTATTTTTTAAATTTAATTTTTATCTTTTGGCCTCAGCACGTAGCATTCAGGATCTTCGTTCCCCAGCCAGGGATTGAACCCGTGTCCCCTGAAGTGAAAGCACAAAGTCTTAACCACTGTGCCACCAGGGAAGTCCCATAAATCTTGTGAATCTTGACATCTGGAGGAATTGATTTGATTATATGTTGAAATGATACTATTTTGGACACATTGGGTTAAATAAAATATAGTACTAAACTTAATTTTACCTATTTTTTAAAATGTGGCTGCAAAAAATTTATATTTTTTATATGACTCTCATATTTCTATTGAAAAGACTGCGATAGAATCTTGATATGAAAATTTGTAATTATTTTGGATAGATTGTGCTTTATGACATGTACCATTAACAATCATTACTAAAAGAAAAAAAAAAGATTATTTGGTTGGCGTGCTTAATTATATCCCTGAACATGTCTTTTATAAGGATCCACAGCAATTTTTACTTCTGCCATAAGTCAGATATTTCTTGAGTAGAGGCATTATGCATTTTGAACTATATTTTGCTTCCCATCCACAAGCTAGATATTTGTATTATTTGGCTAAACTTGGTAAATCACCTAATGTTACCACACTGAGTGCTGCTGGTCTATAAAACAAAACAAAACAAAACATAATTTTATATGAGAAAAAGAAAATAAGAACAATTTACAAAGATTTACAGACAACTGGAAACTAAAGAGTGAGGAAGATACTGCAGGTTTATTAAACATAAAAGAAATAGTGAAATTAACTTTTGGTTTGATGCCTTTGGATTGACAGTTCTCAGATGATAATGGTATGAGGGAGAAGACAAAGAAAAGATCATTTCCAAAGGATAAAAATGGTACCATGCAGTTATATTTTCCCCATTTTAAATATAATGCCTGGGACTTTAATTCCAGGTAAAACCTGGAGTAGTTTGGAGGCAAACTGAAGAAAGTATTTGACAGTATGTCTACGGCCGAATATAATATGCTTGACTGTTCTTTCAAGTGGTTTTGCTATTATTCTTGACTTTGGACAGTTAATCTCTCTTGTTTCTAGGTCACCATTCAGTGGGACTAGTGAAAAGAGAAGTGGGAACAAAATGGAAAGAGATTGCTGGGGAACATACAAATGCTTACTATACTCAATAATGAACCAGTGAAATTTGTTTAATGCCACTATATATTATTTATTCTCTCTACTCATTTCTTTATGGTTACTTTAGATAAATTTGGTTTTCAAAATTTATTCAAAATTTCAAATTTCAAAGCTGTAGAAGCTTGAAAAGCCCCGTGCCTTTAGATAAGGCGCCGGGCTTTCCTGGCGGCTTAGACGGTAGAGTCTGCCTGCAATGCAGGAGACCGCAGTTTGATCCCTGGGTCAGGAAGATCCTCTGAGAAGGAAATGACAATACACTCCAGTATTCTTGCCTGGAAAATACCATGGATGGATGAGTCTGGCAGGCTGCACCCTGTGGGGTTGCAAAGAGTCGGACAGGACTGAGCAACTAGCACACACACAGACAGACAAGGCACAGTGCTGGCTGCTAAGAGGGATTATTAATAGGACTTGCAAGCGTCCTGGATCATGGACTTACGTGGTTTCTGCTGTTATTCATAACTGAATTACACATTATTGGTGTTGGCTGTGCGTGTGAGTGTGTGTGTGTGAGTGTGTGTGTGTGTGTGCACGCTGCACATTTGCTTGGGTAGAGGTGGGTGCCTCAGTGGTGAGAGGGGGAGGAAGCAGGAAAGTAAGCATCTGGCCTGAGTCTAGAGGTCTTCCTACCACCTGGAAGAGGAATGAGACACCTGTAACTTGATTCTTCTTGCTGTACCTCCAGAAATAACATAATTTCATGAAAAAACAGTCATTTTTAAACCAAGAAAAGCTTTTTCCAAGAGAAGAAAAGCATTGCTGTTCGTTTGTTATAATATTAACACTTGGGAATTTAATCACACCATTTTGGTAACATTCTCATGAAACTGTATAATCAACCGCACTGGAAACACTAATAACAAAATCTGTGTGCTGCTGCTGATTCGCTGTGTGGTTCAGGAAACCTGCTTTACCTGCCTGGGCCTCAGTTTCCTTCCCTGTCTGAAGAGAGGGCTTGGAATCCTGGCGCATAAAAAAGGAAAAAACAAAAATAATCCTTACTGCAAATTCTGCCTTGAGGGTGGTTGGGTGGGGTGAGCATGGTTAGGATTGGTATGGTCTTGGGGTACTAAGAGGGGTTTTCCTTGTGGTTCAGCTGGTAAAGAATCTGCCTGCAATGTGGGAGACCTGGGTTCGAGTCCTGGGTTGGGAAGATCCTCTGGAGAAGGGAAAGGCTACCCACTCCAGTATTCTGGCCTGGAGAATCCCATGGACTGTAGTCCATGGGGTTGCGAAGAGTCAGACACGACTGAGCAAATTTCACATCAGGTCACTTAGGTACTAAGAACAGAGTTACAAAACCAGTGTATTAGTTTATCTAGGAATCTTGTTAAAATGCAAATTCTGACTCTAAGTCTGGGATGAGGTCTGAGTTTCTACATTTCTAACAATATCCCACGTGGTGATGATACTGCTGATCCCTACAAGGTGTTAGATGATTATTTTTCCCAACTGTCTCATTCTAAAGAAGAAAGTGGGTCATGAACAGGTATAGAATGATTTGCCCAAGCTCACCTGGCAGTCGAGTAGTGCACCCCATAGAAGAATCCCTGGTATCATTTTATTAGTTTGATGACAATACCACTTTCTACATCTCTCATATCTCTTCCAGAGCTAAAACTCTGATAGCATTTGGGGCTTTACATTTCTTACGAGTTACTCTGGGTTTAATATTTTGGCCACACTATCTCATTACATTCACAATTTCATGTCCAACCATCTGTAGTAGTTGCTAGAAAAATCAAATTTGAAAAATTTACCACTTTTTAATTCTTAGCCTTAGTCTTCATTTAGAATGACCTTTGCGTGTTTATGTACTGCTCATGTAGAGGAAGCAAGAGTCCACTGAAGAAAAAAACCCTGTTTGCTGATTCCATGCACTGTGACCACTGTCCATTTGTACTCTTCAGGTGATGTTAACTTCAGCAATGATTGCTTTTAGATTATCAGGGCGCACATTCTATGCAGCTTTGTCAATTAAGATAAAAAAGATGTTGATTACTTCTTAAAGCAAAGGAGGTTGGTGACATTGTATAGGAGACAGGGATCAAGACCATCCCAATGGAAAAGAAATGCAAAAAAGCAAAATGGCTGTCTGGGGAGGCCTTACAAATAGCTGTGAAAAGAAGAGAAGTGAAAAGCAAAGGAGAAAAGGAAAGATATAAACATCTGAATGCATAGTTACAAAGAATAGCAAGGAGAGATAAGAAAGCCTTCCTCAACGATCAATGCAAAGAAATAGAGGAAAAGAACAGAATGGGAAAGACTAGAGATCTCTTCAAGAAAATTAGAGATACCAAGGGAACATTTTATGCAAAGATGGGCTCAATAAAGGACAGAAATGGTATGGACCTAATAGAAGCAGAAGATATTAAGAAGAGGTGGCAAGAATACACAGAAGAACTGTACAAAAAAGATCTTCATGACCAAGATAATCACGATGGTGTGATCACTCATCTAGAGACAGACATCCTGGAATGTGAAGTCAAGTGGGCCTTAGTAAGCATCTCTATGAACAAAGCTAATGGAGGTGATGGAATTCCAGTTGAGCTATTTCAAATCCTGAAAGATGATGCTGTGAAAGTGCCGCACTCAACATGCCAGCAAATTTGGAAAACTCAGCAGTGGCCACAGGACTGGAAAAGGTCAGTTTTCATTCCAATTCCAAAGAAAGGCAATGCCAAAGAATGCTCAAACTACCGCACAATTGCACTCATCTCACACGCTAGTAAAGTAATGCTCAAAATTTTCCAAGCCAGGCTTCAGCAATATGTGAACTGTGAACTTCCAGATGTTCAAGCTGGTTTTAGAAAAAAGCAGAGGAACCAGAGATCAAATTGCCAACATCCGCTGGATCATGGAAAAAGCAAGAGAGTTCCAGAAAAACATCTATTCTTTATTGACTATACCAAAGCCTTTGACTGTGTGGATCACAATAAAATTCTGAAAGAGATGGGAATACCAGACCACCTGACCTGTTTCTTGAGATACCTATATGCAGGTCAGGAAGCAACAGTTAGAACTGGACATGGAACAACAGACTGGTTCCAAATAGGAAAAGGAATACATCAAGGCTGTATATTGTTACCCTGCTTATTTAACTTATATACAGAGTACATCATGAGAAATGCTGGGCTGGAAGAAGCACAAACTGGAATTAAGATTGCAGGGAGAAATATCAATAACTCCAGATATGCAGATGACACCACCCTTAAGGCAGAAAGTGAAGAGGAACTAAAAAGCCTTTTGATGAAAGTGAAAGAGGAGAGTGAAAAAGTTGGCTTAAAGTTCAACATTCAGAAAACGAAGATCATGGCATCTGGTCCCATCACTTCATGGGAAATAGATGGGGAAACAGTGGAAATAGCGTTAGACTTCATTTTTTGGGCTCCAAAATCTCTGCAGATGGTGACTGCAGCCATGAAATTAAAAGACACTTACTCCTTGGAAGAAAAGTTATGATCAACCTAGATAGCATATTCAAAAGCAGAGACATTACTTTGCCAACAAAGGTCTGTCTAGTCAAGGCTATGGTTTTTCCAGTTGTCATGTATGGATGTGAGAGTTGGACTGTGAAGAAAGCTGAGTGCCGAAGAATTGATGCTTTTGACTGTGGTGTTGGAGAAGACTCTTGAGAGTCCCTTGGACTGCAAGGAGATCCAACCAGTCCATTCTAAAGGAGATCAGTCCTGGGTGTTCATTGGAAGAACTGATGCTAAAACTGAAACTCCAATACTTTGGCCACCTCATGCGAAGAATTGACTCATTGGAAAAGACTCTGATTCTGGGAGGGATTGGGGACAGGAGGAGAAGGGGACGACAGAGGATGAGATGGCTAGATGGCCTCACTGACTCGATGGACGTGAGTCTGAGTGAACTCCAGGAGTTAGTGATAGACAGGGAGGCCTGGTGTGCTGCAATTCATGGGGTCGTAAAGAGTCGGACATGACTGAGCAACTGAACTGAACTGAACTGGACTGATAGCCAGTAAAATAATTTCCACATTGTCTTTTATATTTATTTGTCATTTGCATTCAGTAATGTTTTTGAGTCCCTGGTGGTGCAAAACAGAGATGAACAAAGTTAATCCAGAGAAGACAGTCTGCTCTTCTAGGTAGTTGTTAAAATATAAGGTAGTGTACATTTAAAAATATCCATTATCCTAGAGTTTGTTCTTCATCTCAGGAAAATACTGTTTTCTCTAGTCTATATTTATCAGCATTTCCCAATATATGTCACTCTGAATACTAGTTCCAGGGAATGCTCTTAGGGAAAAAGAGGATATTATTCATGAAATAAATGTAAGGTTGCATGCTTAATGTCGATTTCTCTTAAGTTTTACAAAGTACAGTAGAAAGTGAAAGCTTTTGACAAGTCTTACAATAAAAAATTAATTTTGTTTAACAACATTTCCTCAAATTATTTAACTAGATCTCTGCCAGCTTCCTCCCTTACCTTTCCCCCCCGCCCATGTAATGTCTACTGAGACCCTATAGAATTAGTGTTCTGTGAAATACACTATTGGAAATCCTGGTCTGGATTACTTTCTCCAGTGTTTGAGTTTGCTTTTTTGGTAGTTATCTGACTGATGTGATGCATTAAACATATCAGCATGAATCACCTGATATTACTGTTTTTAAGGGCATTATCTTAACTATTATCTGTTTTTAAAGGAAAATGAAAAGGAAGATGTTTAGGAAAGTGTGTAAATGCTAGCCTGAGGGTTTCCCTCTGATTGCGAAAGCAATTGGTTTTCTGTACTTTGATGGTCCCTCATCTGTGAGGAACTTGAGTAGATGGGAGAAACCTCTTTAGATTGAGAAATAAATGTCAGGCTTTTCCTGATGTTGATTGCTTCCAGGACAATATTGCTTAAACTCTTGTGTATGTATCTAGTAGTGAGATACTTTTAGATAGCATATGGATAAACATGAAACTCTGTATAGTTATGTATTTGATTCAGTGCGTTTTAGAAAAAATTCAGTAGCATTATGAAACATGATTTCACTTATTAAAACATTGATGCTTGAAAATCATAAGTTGATTTAAAGATAAATACTGAGTAATTAATGACAAAAAGAAATCATGAAGGAGTTATGTGTGTGTGTGTTAGTTGCTCAGTCATGTCCAATTCTTTGTGACCCCATGGACTATATGCCTGCCAGGCTCCTCTGTCCATGGAATTCTCCAGACAAGAATACTGGAGTGGGTTGCCACTCCCTTCTCCAGGGAATCTTCCTGACCCAGGGATTGAACCCAGGTCTCCCACACTGCAGGCAGTTTCTTTACCCTCTGAGCCAACAGGAAAGCCCTATGAAGGAGCTGTGCAAATGACTAAAACTTAGGAGGGCTTCCCTCATAGTTCCAGTGGTAAAGCGGAACTAAAGAGCCTCCTGACGAAGGTGAAAGAGGAGAGTGAAAAGGCTGGCTTAAAACTCAACATCCAAAAACTGAAGATCATGGCATCTGGTCCCATCACTGTATGGCAAATAGATGGGGAAACAGTGGAAACAGTGTCAGACTTTATTTTCTTGGGCTCCAAAATCACTGCAGATGGTGACTGCAGCCATGAAATTAAAAGGCGCTTGCTCCTTGGAAGAAAAGCCATGACAAACCGAGACAGAATATTAAAAAGCAGAGACATTATCTTGCAAACAAAGGTCCATCTAGTCAAAGCTATGGTTTTTCCAGTAGTCACGTATAGATGTGAGAGTTGGATCATAAAGAAGGCTGAGCATTGAGAACTGATGCTTTTGAACTGTGGTGTTGGAGAAGATTCCAGAGTCCCTTGGACTGCAAGGAGATCAAACCAGTCAATCCTAAAGGAAATCAATCCTGAATATTCATTAGAAGGACTGATGCTGAAGCTCTAATACTTTGGCCATCTGATGCGAAGAGCTGACTCTTAGAAAAGAATCTGATGCTGGGAAAGATTGAAGGCAGGAGGAGAAGGGGACAACAGAGGATGAGATGGTTGGATATCATCACTGACTCAATTGATATGAGTTTGAGCAAGCTCAGGGAAATGGTGAAGGACAGGGAAGCCTGGCGTGCTGCTGTCCATGGAGTCGCAGAGTCAGACATGATGGGGCAACTGAACAAGATTAGCCAAGAAGTGAATTCTGGGGCCTGGCCTGTATCGCTTCAGAGGCACCATCACCCCTGTGTTTTGAGAACCATCATAGTACAATAGAAAGTCTGAAAGATATAGGCTGAGATTATGCTACTCATAATGAAATGAAAGACGGTAAGACATGGGTCCCACTGCTGAAGAGCTCACAGCTCTTGTAAGACACTGCATTCTGAGGCACTCCTCTCTGTCTGATATCCAAAGCCCTGAAAGCCTCATAACCCACACTGGACTCATCACATGCATGAGTTACTACCAATGAATAAGACAACTCTGAGTTTTGTGTCTTCTGGACAAATACATTTGGCAGTAAATTTAGTCTGCAATGCTAAGATGTATGACTCATATTTGCCCCATAAGGTTAGCCATCAGTCTACATATCCAAATCTTTTGCCTTCTATGAACTATTGCCTTCAAAGAGGCAATGACAATAATTTGGCTGCTTTCTGTTACATGAGTGGTTCTCCACCGAGGGTAAATTGTTTCTACCCAGGGGACATTTGTCTATGTGTGGATACATTATTCTTTGTTGTCACAACTGTGGGGGCAGTGCTGCGAGCATCTAGTGGGTAGAGGCCACAAATGTTTCTCAAATTCCCACAATGCACAAGACAGCTCCCCACAACAGACAGCTATCTGGCCCCACATGTTAATAGGACCAAGGGTGAGAAACCTTGTGTTAGAATGACATAGGTAGGAAGAACTGGATATGATTACACAACTCAAATAAATACAAAGGCTCATTGGGCATATATGAACACATTTTTTATGCTCCCAATGCATTTTTCCCCCAGTGAAAAAGTAATGATAACACAGAAAACTGTCTGTGGTATGCTGGGTACTAGACCCCGAAAATATCCAAGTGTTAAGCCCTGAACTTGTGAACGTATTATTTTACATAACAAAAAGGATTCTCCAGATATGATTAAGTTAAGGACCTTGAGATGTGGGAGATTATCTTGGATTGTCTGAGTGGGCGTAATCTAATCATAAGGGTTTTTAATCTATAAAAAGGGAAGCAAGGGGGTCAGGGTCAGGGTCAGAAAAGGAGATATGATGATGAAGGCAAAGCTGGCAGTGATATGATTGAAAACTGAGGAAGGGGCCATACACCAAGGAATGCAGGCTATCTCTGAAAGATTAAAAAAAGGCAAGGAAATAGATTTTCCCCTCTAGTTTCAGATGGATTATATCCCTGCTAAGACTTTGATTTTAGGCCTATAGACTTTTGGACTTCTGACTGCCAGAGCTGTAGGATACTGAACTTGTGCTGTTTTATGCTACTAAATTTGTGGTGATTTCTCACAGCAAGAATGAAAAACGAATACACTATCATTTGGTATGCTTTGAGAATGGATATTTCCACATATTATTTCCACCATATGTATTTCCACAGAGAGTAGAAATAGATTTCAGATTTTACTGCATTAGAACAAAAATTCTAGTTAACACTATAGCTATTTGGAACACTTTTTCTCTAAGAGTAGCAGAGGCACTTGGGGGTTTTGCATGAGGATGGATGATCTTACTGAGGAAGAAGGTTTGGTGGTTTAACAGCTGGTTGATAAAATCTTAAAGAAGCCAACTTTATGTTGCCTTCTTTTACAGACAATTTATGGGTAAAATAACTCATCAAGTGGTTTGGAAGCTGCAAAAGTATGAGAAACTATTGTCAGAGTAGCTGTACAATTCTTCATGAACTCTCCAAAATTATAGACATTTGTTATGCTCTCACTTGAATGGTTTTATTAATTTTTACAACCACCATATTAGTTGTTATCATCAGTTATCATTAGTTGTTATCATAAGATGATTATGATGTTTCTCACTGCAGCCTCTGTAAAATATTGCTTTCCAGTTTGAACCCTGAGTAAGAATGCTATCATGTTTTTCTCTGGCCCATATCCAGTGTGGTTGTAAGCAGTCAGGTGATATCCAGGAGTTATCAGGTGAAACTCCAGCAGCATGGAGTCTTGCAGATGTCAACACATAGTGTGTGTACTCATAGGTATGCTGTGTGTACCACTGCAGCCTCCTGCCTAGGCACAGCTCGCCATAACCAACCTCATCACGCGGAGGGCAGCTCTCTCATCTACCCTCTCCATCTGTGAGGTGTGAAAAATTTAGAATTATTTAATAAATAGTACCCACATCCACAGGGGCTTCCCAAGGTGACTCAGGGGTAAAGAATCAGCCTTCCAGTGAAGGAGACATGCATTTGATCCCTGGGTCGGGAAGATCCTCTGGAGAAAGAAATGGCCTCCCACTCCAGTATTCTTGCCTGGACAGAGGAGCCTGGTGAGCTATGGGGTCATGGGTTCACGAAGAGTCAGACACGACTTAGCGAGTAAACAACAACAAAAACACACACCCACACAAAGACACACGAACAGATAAGGATAGCCGACGTTTGAATGCTGCCCAGTAGCTCACAAAGTGCTTTTTACCTCCGTTGTCTTAGAGTCCTTGTTATCCTCAATCTGTTTTGCCGATTAAGAAATGGGAACTGAAAGTTTCAGTGATTTGTCTAGTATAAAAAAGGCAGCAAGGGTGGTGGGACTCAAATTTTCTTTCTCTAATGTGGCTGTCCACCTGCTGCTGGGTGGTTCCATGGCATCTGGACTTTCCAGGATGGGCAGTTATAGAGCTTAGCTGAGGTCACCGTGCTGATCACGCTGAGCGCCTGTATAGTAGGAGTGCCCTATATGCGGCCCAGTTGGCTGGCCCCCGATGTCCTTCTGCTTTTTAAAAGACATATTTCTTTATTTATTTGGCTGCACCAGGTCTTAGCTATGGCATGGGGGATATAGTTCCCTGACCAGGGATCTAACTCAAGGCCCCTGCATTGAACGCTTGGATTCTTAGCCTCTGGACCACCAGGGAAGTCTCTCTCCTGCCTTGAAGACTTAATTTTTCTGCCTCTGGGCCTGGGGAGACCTCTTCTTGAAACTTCACTGTTCTCATTAGTCTGGCGGAGGGAAAGCATTTCTCTGTCTCCTGGCTGTGGTATAGCCCTCTCCCCAGGGTCCCCTGGTTCCTACTTCATAGACCCTTTTATGGATTTATACTCTTTAATGTCTATTTTTTTAAAAAATTGAAATATAGTTGATTTATAAAGTTGGGTTAGTTTTAGATGTACTATAAAGTGATTCAGTTATACACACACACACACACATATATATATTTATATTCTTATTCATATTCTTTTCCTTTATAGGTTATTGCAAGATACTGAGTATAGTTCCTTGTGCTACATAGTAGATCTTTGCTGGTTATCTACTATATATATAATAATGTGTACATGTTAATTCCAAGCTCCCAATTTACTCCTCTCTGCTTTTTCCTTTTTGATAACTGTAAGTTTGTTTCCTATGTCTGTGGGCCTATTTCTGTTTTGTATGAAAGTTCATTTGCATCATTTTTTTTATAAAAGATTCTACATATACATGATATCATTTGACATTTGTCTTACTCTGTCTGACTTCACATAATATGCTCATCTCTAGGTTCATCTGAAATCTATAGAATAAACTAGTGTGAAGTGAGATGAATGATTAGCTACTTCATTGTTCTCTTTTTTAAATTTTCACATACTATGAAAAGGTTAGTACTAAACTGAATAAAGCATCCCACTAATATTATTTAATATTGTGGTAAATTCTATTAAAAGTTGAGTACAGGTCTTCAATCAAAAATATAACCCATGACTATTGTTTTGAGGATGCAGCCTATTGTTTAAATTTATTTTGCCTCATCTGGGAAATTTTAGGCTGTACATGGTTGTGAAATTTTCAAAAGTAACTACCTTTGGGATATTTCTCTTCCAGTATTTGATAAAGAATAGAGATAGCATTAAGATGTTTACTAGAAGCAATATTTTTAGAATTAGAAGCAGTATTATTTTCTGTAATACTGAAAACAAAAATGACAAAAATAAAAACATTTGTATGATTGAAAAGGTTGCCAAGTCCCCAGCTAAGTACCTCACATGGGTATATCACATGTCACATGGGCCTGACTATTATATCTGTATTTTTGTTAATCATGGAAAATTGCCACAGTGGATGAATTATCACTCTTATTAAGAACTTATTCTATTTATTACCATATTATAGACTTAAATAAGCCAAAATCAACATGACCTGGCCATAGGCTTTTAGTATCCATGTATAAATTATACATGTTTGGATTGAAAATAAAATTTTTTACTGTATGTGGAAATCCATTAGAAGAATTTAAAAAAAATATGAATTAGAAGAATTTTTTAAGACTTTAAAATTCTACAACATAGAGAAAAGGGGAGACAAATATTTAGTGACATACGGTATGGTATAGACAGTGCAGAGAAGGGTCACTCTCATTTCTTTTCTTCGAATTGACACACTTTTATTTGGCAGATTTTTAAGTTCAAGAGGAAACTGAGGAAGAAAAATTAGCAAAGATGGAAATAATATGCTAATTTCTTATTCAGTAGAACATAACTAAATTAATATTCTTTCATAGTTATGAATATAAAATACAATTCCAAAATGAAAAACTGAAATGTATGGCATTTGAAAGACATTTATATTCTGGACACACCATGGGTATAAACAATTCTTGTTTTTTCTTCTTACCACGTTTGATGGCAGTAGAATGGTGTTATCACGCATGGCTTTTCATCAGCTTTTTATACTGTATTTTGTATTTTTTTGCATTCATCTTCTTACTGATTGAGCTTCCAGTGTAGTTGATTGACATATTTTTTATTTAGAGTTTTTATTACATTAATAAACTTATGTATTCCTTAGAGTGAGACATTAGAGTATTAAATGAACATTCTTTCAAAGATGTTAAAATTTGCAAAATATTCAGAAATATTTTCTTTATAAATAGCATAATTCAGTTGTAGGTATTATTGGAGAAGCTGGGGAGAAAAGTATTGCCTGTATTCTCCCTTTCCTGTTATAGTTACACCAACAAATAGGATGACAATTCAGTCCAAAAAATTTCCATTTCTTTTAAGAGTGAGACCTTGAGGGCCACTTGAATTTTTGCACTGCCTCCCCTTCCCAGAACCTTTTAAAATTTTGGCAACCTTTTGCAATTAGGTAATGGAAGCACAATTCCCGTTCAGAAAATTATTCTGCAAGGTGCCAAATTTAGACATTTTAAAGAAAATACTCTACCTTAGGAAATGATTCTATCATTATAATAATACTGACAATTCACAGAGCAATGGAAAATGGGTGGTTGAGATCTGACACTCTCCATTTCAGTAGGAAAAAATGTACAACTGATTTAAACCAAATGTCAAACTACTCATTCAATAATTCTTTGTGTCTCCTTTCTATCTTTTCAGAGCTTTGGGGCTCAGATGCTTGTAAATGGTCAAAAGTGTGCCACTCAGCTCCTTCAGAAAGGCAAGCAGAGAGAGGCATTTGGCTGTAAATCATGACCCTGACTTAGTAGCTGGACAGTATTGGGGAGTTCCTATAACCTCTCCAAAGCCCCTTTTCTACAGATATAAAATGGGAATAATGACCTCTGCTTTTTTTTTTTTAAGGAATACTTTTAGGATTATGTATGTGCATGCATGCATGTTTTATTTTTAATTTTAGGATTATAGAGACTGTATATAAAATGTCTAGTACAGTCAGATTCACCCAGAAAGTGCTCCATGCACAGTGATAAATGTGACTGTACTTCTGGTAAACTCATATCCTAAGTGTGGTCCCCATGGCATCTTTGGCTCACACCACCTGATGCTGAAAGCCTGAGTGAATGCAGGACATTCTGACAGTGTGGTAGGTTCCCAGGACCTGAACCTGTCTGACTGCTCTGAACAGTCAATCTTAATTTAGTTAATCCACATAAAAAATTTGCTCCCTTCAGATCTCAGCCCCCAAACCTCGTTTCAGAAACTGTTTGATTTTTCATTCTACTCTTCTGATCATATGGAGGCAAAGTCACAGACTCTCCTAGTTGACATTCACAGCACTTGTGCTTGGCTGCAAGAATCTACTGATGTAAAAACAGATGTTTGCCACATGACAATATTGGGTTAAATATTTGGACTCTTTTTATAGGAGCTTGTTTAAGGCACAGTCAAGGTAACTGGAAAGAATCATATGATTGGAAGGGTTCCCCAGGGTTCATTTGGGATCACTGAGTCACTGAAGCCCAGGATGGAAGAAATCATGTGGTTTTATCCACCTGATTCCCAGAAGGCCCATTCACTCCCTCTCACTAACCAGAATTTGTCCTACCCCTTAAGAGCTGCTGCGGAGGGAGTTCTGGAAGTTTTGAACAATTGTGAAAGACGCTTCTGTATTGTATTTAGTTATAGCTCTTCCCACACCTAAATAAGGCAAAAAAGAATTTACATCTTCAATGAATAGTCTATCAATCTGAGTAAAGGGAAATAAGATTCAATTTATATTTTTTCTCTTGCAATTTTGTTCTTTTTCCAACTAAGAAGCTTTATTCGTTCATTCAACAGATATTTTATGAGTGCCTATAGTCTGCTAGGCTCAGGTCTTGGTATGAATTTGGTAAATATAAAACAATTCTAGAATCCAGAATCTCACTGGGAAGAAAGACATGTGAGAAGATTATTAGAATATGATAAGCACCGTAATAGAGGTAGGAAAGTACAAAGGAGAAAGCAAATAATTTAAAAAAAACCCCAAAACTGGTGCTTCTTCTCTTTGGACTTTTTCTGGAAAGCTCATCTTTCTTTCAAAAGATAACAATTCTCTAGTCTCCCTTTGTGCACTTAGCATATTTCTCAAACATAATGTCAAAAGTTCTTCCTCTGTCACCGTAGACCCTTGTGCAGAAGGGAGAGTGGGAAAGGAACTCTTTGAATGGTAACCACAGCAATGCAAGGTGTAGTTAGTATTGCTCTCATTTTCCAGATTTTCTTCACCATTGAATTCTGATCTATGTAGGTGCTTAATGAATGGTCTTGAATAAGTGAGAGGAAACAGCATCAGAGAGGGTAAGTGACATACCTGAAATCACAAAACTCTTAAGTTCTTATGAATTCTGTGTTTACACACTTCTAAGTCACTGATGCCTTTTCCAGTGATTTCATAGTTGACGGAGAATGTCAGATTATGTTTCTCTGTAGAAAGGGTCTTCCTACACCTGAGCATCAAACCTACTAGCTACTCTTTCTTGTTGCATTGCCACTGCATCAGTCCTAAAGATGGAAAAAGTTGGCTCTGGAGTCTAAATCTTTGAGTTCACATCCCAGCAACTCTGCATGTGAGCTCCTTAACAAAACATAGCCTTCCCGTTGATAAAATGAGGACAACAATGTTTTCCCCATAGATTTGCTGTACTGACATGAAGACATAATGAATGTAACATGCTTAGTACGGAGCCTGAATGTAGAAGCTCTCCATACATATGGGCTATTATTTATCCCAGGGTCAAGATATCCTTGAGAGGCAGTGACAGTCTTACTTAGTGATTTGTTTCAGAGACCTAAGCAGGAAATGCTTCTCTGGGTCTAATCCAAAGCGCCACTTTCTGCTGTAATTGAAGGCGGTTTTCTCAGGTTCTAGTCTCTGAGGAAATTCAGAGCAGCTGGTCTTTCGTATTCTTGATGACTTTTATTAAATCAGCCACACTTCAGAGGTTTTGTTTCTAGACTAAATACACTCCCCAGTCAGAAACTGTGTCTACATAACTTTTTCTTGCTCTAATCTTTCTGTCCCCTTTGGACCCTTAAGAAATTAGGCCATTGGTATAAAAATTTTGCAGATGGAAAATACAAGAGATTTTTCTTTGAAAATAGAGTCTATAATTTCTGACCTAGATTTACAGGAAAATCTCAGCCAAGGATAGATGATGAAACAGTTGCTAATGAAGTAACTTAGGGATGAAAATTTTCCTGGATATTAAAAATACACACCAATCCATATTTATATATCTTTTATCCACAATAATTCATCTTGAAAATGTGTAATGTGTTGGCCTATTTTTCTTACTATCTCAAATTGAGATTCTGACTTGGCCATTGCCATGCCAGAAACAGATTGAACCTTTTCTACAAATATAAACTGATTTGCAAAAAGAACAGAATAATTCTGGAAAGACCTGTGGAGATAATTTATCTCATGTCTCATGACCATATGCCAAATTAATGGGAGTGAAGTATTCTGACTTCAAGGCTCTTTATTTGATATCAAGAACTGCCTTTTATGTTGATTTCAGTAAACTGGTAGGCTACTATTGATATATGAAATGAAATTAACTAATAATGACCTGAAACTATGTCATAGAAAGACAGGGGAAGACTGTCCATAATGTTCTGAACCAACAATTTCCCCATTTTCTAGGGTATAAAGAACAGATAGTAATAAAATCTTACAAAGAGAATATAGGTGGGAAGGTTGTTCCCTCATTCTCCTTCTTTGTTATTATACAAATATCAATACATATGTGTCCAGCTTCTGTCTGGATTGAACAGGGAAAAGGGCAGTTGGTCGTAATATTATTTCATATTCTTAAACTGATCTCCTTTGGCTTTTACAATTACCTAATGACTGTTTTTTAAGCATGTCTTGGACTTAGAAGATTGCAACCTTGGCTCAGAAAGGAGCAGTCTTATTCCGCAGGCTATTTTCTTAAGCTCTGAAAGCTTTAGTGAAATAATGCATTATTATGTCACATATGGTGCTCATCTCAGATGACTGCTAGAAGCTGCCGAGTTCTATACCAATAAGAGATATCCATTTGTGGTTAGAGTGAATTTGTGTGTCAACATTTATATGGAGAATGATCTCCTGTGCTTTCATCCCTCAGTATTTGGAGCGCTTCTATTTTCAGTGGGAGAAAGAAAAATATAAACATATCTTTAAGTCTAGAACACTCAGATATGTGTCCTAAGGTGTTGTTTTTGAATAAATTATCTTATATTTCTCAATGTGAAAATGCTGTCCAATGGCTTTTTGTTCTTAAAACATTCTCTTTCCCAATGAGCTCTCCTCAAAATTATAATTATTAGTTACTGTTTTAATGGAGAACTTGAACAATTCTGCCACATTTCTTTTAAGTACACAAAGGGAGGAGTGAAAAAAGTCTTGAGAGGCAATCTAGTTGCAAAAATTAAAAATACCCAGAATAATGGTTATCCAGTTTACTCTCTGAGAGAACTTCTGAATACTCAGTGTGCTAACTACCTAGTCTTAAATCTTATCTTCCAGATGAGCATAGTTGTGGTGACATATCCTTCTATTACAGAAGTGTGAAGTGACTCCTCTTCCATATTCACCATTGCCTTCCCTTTCTTAAAAGTCTGCTGTAGGCCAGTGAGGAAGATTTCATCCCAGGCACTTACATTACATGGTGCACCAAGTCCAAGTCAGAATGGCCAAACAGTGGTTGAGAAATAAGCCAGCAGCTGTCTGAGAATATCGCTGGCTGGTGACTCAGTCCCCAACATTTCAGACAAGTTGCTTGGGGAATTGTATGGCCTCAAGCAGAGAAAGGCAAACTTGTTCACCCACATGTTGAGAGGAAGCAAAGAACATGGTAATTTGTTCCCTGTATAAATGTATTCCACCCACGCACACCCGCAAGTGGGAGTGAAAGATAGGGCTTTTGGCCTAAAGGGTGGAGTCACTTTCGTCCCCCTCATTTCCTTGTAAGGATGTTGGGGAGACCAATGAGATCATGTCTGTGAAGTAGATTGACTGGAATGTGTTCATATTGTCCAATGTAAATTATGCCAGTAAGGTTTTTTACTCTTCTTACAACACTCACAAAACATTGGCAACCTGTGTAGATTGTCCCATGTCCTTAAGTTCAAATCCCTCTGCCAGCCCACCCTGGGTAATTCATTTGGGGTCTGTGTGAAAGCGACCAAATCTTAGCTTTTTATCTTGCAGAGCTTTCCCATAAATAGTTGGAGTTGTTCCAAGTGAGGAACTCTATGAAAAAGCAAAAAGGAACACTTGCAGGTCACCCTGCTATCTAGCAAACTCATCAAAAGGCCACAAAATACTGAGTTCTTTAGACCTTGCTTGAGATGGTATTCAGAAGTTTTCTATTCAAAATTGCTTGGCTAGACACACTGTGTATTTTCATGTGATACCCTTTAAGATATTCTGCATGAAGAAGCTATCTGATTGTATGTTTTTTAAGAGAGCCAGAAAGACCTAGACCATCATGTCTTATTTCCTTTTGGGACTCTCCTTCTATCTAAGATATAAAACCAATTTAAAACCAGTGGCTTTGATGGAGATTGTCCTAAAGTCCATTTCTATTTTCTGATGTTATCAGTGAATCACTGGTGAATATTCAAATTTTATGATAGCCTGCTTTTAAGGAATGTAGCAGCTAACAAAAGATAGAAAGAGGAAGAAAGATGTGGAGATTGGTTTTAGAAAATTACTATCAAAATTTATATTTACATGGATTTTGGATCTATTTTTTTTCAGCACTTGTCTCATCAGATTATTACTCTTAAAACAGTAATTTCTTGATGTCTGTTCTCTAAATTTCTTTGCACATAACTAACAGGCTAATGCTTCAAAAGCTATTGTAAATGATGTCTTTTAAAAGTTTCATTTTCTATTTGTATAATGTTTGTATAGAAATGAATAATTTTTTGGATATTGAAACTTGTACACAATGGGCTTATATATGCATTTATTAATTAGAATAATGAATAATGAAAATTATATTTCCCTTTTCCTATTCTTATGCCTTTTTTTTGTTTGTTTGTTTTGTCTTATTGCATTGACTGGGACCTTAAGTATAATTCAAACAAAAATGATCATAGTGGGCATCCTTGCCTTGTTCCGAAATTCACAAGTAAGATAATGTTTGTTGTAAGATTTTTGTAAATACACTGTCAGATTTAAAAAGTCCCCTTGGTTTGCTAGATACTTTTATCATCAATGGGTGTTGAATTTTATCAAAAATTTTTTGAAACTGTTGCATGTTACATGATTTCTCTTTTTTTTCTGTAAATGTGTTGAATCACATTGATTAATTTTTGAATCATAAACCATCCTTGCATTCCTGAAAAGAGCCCATTTGGTCATGCTACTGTTGTTTATGATTTTTGCATCTATATGTCTACTGTTTTGTTTCTTGTAATGTCCTTGTAAGGTTCTGCTGGACCGATAAATAATAGAAAAGTGTCTCTTCTCCCTTTTTCCTATTCTCTGGAAGTATTGCTGCTAGTATTATTTATTCTTTCTGAAATAATTCACTGGTGAAACTATTTGGTAAGCAGAGTTTTCTTTGTGGGAAGGCTTATAAAAACAGGTTTAATTTCTTTCATAATATCAGACAGTTCAGGTTTTCTATTCTTTTTGGTATCAGTCTGGTGATAATTTCACATAAATAGCCATATTTACTGGCATAAAGTGTTTCATAGTATCTTCTAATAATCTTTTAAATGTCAGCGAATAGTTTACAATGCTATTCTTACAGCCAATAATAATGCCAAATACAACGCTCACTCCTTGAAGTTTGCCAAGGCATTTCCTATTATCACATAAGTTTATGCAGTTAGATGAAATAATATGGATGTAAATCAAAGACTCTTATCCCTGTGACATCAAGTGTTTACATTAATATGAAAGTACTTCTTCAGCCACAGGGGAATCAAAATGCTATTAATAATAGTTATACTTGTTTTTAGAGACTTGTTGCATCTATAAACTGAGGCATACTGCCAATTGCTCATAAATATCACCTTTCAGTTACCTTTTGTTCTTGAAATTATTCCAAGGATGTGTTGGTGAATACGTAGTTTCCCTGATGAGTGTGATGTTCAGTGGGGATGATAAGGAAGTTTTTAACTAAAATGCTTCTGTTGTCAGATATTTCCATTTTAAGTAGTACAGGCCAGTAATTCTGTCACAGAAATAAGTGTGTTTACCTTCATTAGTTACTGACTGGGTGACTTGAGCGAGTAACCTAATTAACCTGTAGAACTGACAGAGGATGAGATGGCTGGATGGCATCACGGACTCGATGGACGTGAGTCTGAGTGAACTCCAGGAGTTGGTGATGGACAGAGAGGCCTGGCATGCTGCGATTCATGGGGTCGCAAAGAGTCGGACATGACTGAGCGACTGAACTGAACTGAACTGAACTCTTTTTCCAAGATATGAAGTTAACATGATCTTCCTTTTATGCATCATTGTTACTCATAGCAAATAATTAAATGTTGTACATAGTGCCTTATGCTCCAGGGAACCATCCATAAACATCTGTGAAGTTGATGACCAAAAATAAAGCAGGGAAGGTAGCAATGGGAAGAGATCTTTGAGGATCTTCAAAATATTAGTTGACTATAGCTGTAGCTCTCTATGCCATTGTGAAATGTCAAATGGAACTGTTCTACAAACAGTTGGTGGAAGCATACTCTTCCTTAGACTATGAATGGAGTGATACAATCAGAAAGAATAACTAAGCAAAAAGACATTTCTCCAGTTGTGCCTAGACTGCCTTGGTAAGAAAGTGAATTTCAAGCTGGGAGGGATTGGAGAGATCCTTAAGTCTGATGCTCTAATATTCCCCTAAAGAAAACTGAGCTCTCAAAGATTAAGTGACACCTATGGTAGAAAACTGGAGCCTCCCTGGTGACTCAGACAGTAAAGAATCTGCCTGCAAAGCTGGAGACTGGGGTTTGATCCCTGGGTTGGGAAGATTTCCTGGAGAAGGGAAAGGTTATCCACTCCAGTATTTTTGCCTAGAGAATCCCAAGAACAAAGGAGTCTGGTGGGCTATGGTCCGTAGGGTTGCAGAGAGTTGGACATGACCAAGCGACTAAGCACACAAAGTAGAAAACTAATGCTAAACTCGCTTTAAGGAAAATCATATTCCTCAATTCTAAATATGAAAGCAGATAAACTAAAGGGTCATTATTATTTTAAAAAGGGATTTTATTATTCAGTAATAACCTATTATGGGGTCACACAGAGTCAGACACGACTGAAGTGACCTAGCAGCAGCAGCAGCAGCAGCATTTATTAAGCAGCAAATTCCCAGTGCGTTCAAGAAGTGATTTAACTTGCAAACACTTGATTTTCATGCAGAGTTACAGCAACACATTGTTGAGGAAAGCAAGGTGCAGTAATGTTCCTTCTGTGACTGGTCAGTGTGAGCTCAGTCGTCTACCTGGGTGTTTGCCAGGGCACACACAACTAGGGACATGTTATGGCGTTTCCCCAGGTGGTAAGGTACGTAGATGTCGTTGCTTTTACTGAACACAACGCAGAGCCTGAGCTGTACAAACCAGACTACAGAGGGTGGGCCGTGAGCTAGGGCTGGTGGGCCTTTCAAGTCTGAACCTGTGGCAGGATATTGCTTTCCTTGTCAGCCACACCTTCAAGACTTTTTAAAAAATGTATACAATTCACTTTATCACAAAGCTATATTAAAAATGGAACAGAATTTGGGTGGAGTAGCAATACCACAGTTGAAAACCTTCACCTTCAAGTTGACAGGGTGGAGCGAGCAAGGCATTCCTTGCCAAGCTTGTTTATCTTGGCTCACAGGACCAGCAGGGGAGCGCGGGGGCCCCCTCTGACCACAGAACTAAGATGTTCCTCTTTTCCCTCAACTCCCTCCATTCCCAAGGGACTTGCTGTCACCAGCCTCAACAAAGGTTTTTGATTTCAAAAAAGAAGGCTTATTTGGATTCATTTCCTTTAAGATATCCATTCTTGAAAAAAAAAAAAAAGATCATGAAAAGTGAGAGCATAAGATTGATTTTTTTTCTATGTGTATGTGTGTGTTCAGTTGCTCAGTCATGTCAGACTCTTTATGTCCCCATGGACTATAGCTTGCCAGACTCCTCTGTCCTTGGAATTTTCCAGGCAAGAATACTAAAGTGGATTGCTATTTCCTAATCCAGGGGATCTTCCCAACCCAAGGATCAAACCCACATCTCTTGCATCTCCTGCACTGACAGGTGGATTCTTTGCCCCCAGCACCATCTGGAAAGCCCTGTTTTTTTTTTTTTCTTTTCTTTTTAAAAAAAATATGCTTCAAGATATTGTACCTTGAGACATTTCCATAAAACTATAAAATCATTAGGCTAGGTTATAGTTAGAAACACTCTTAGAGATGCCTGTGCCAAAAGCCTTATGGAAATTTGAACTATAATAATAATAACGTCCATTGAGGACAGGTTTAAATTTTCTCTATATATTAATTCATTTAATTTTTATAACACCCTGTGTAGTAGGCACTATCATTCCTACTCTTTTTATTCCTGTTGTCCAGATGTGGAAGGTGAGGTACACAGAGGTTAAAAAACTTGCCCGCAGTCATGCACTTAGTAGTAACTGGTGGAGTCTGGATTCAGACTCAGTCAGTCTGACTCTAGAACTGGGAATCTCAGCACCGATACTCTGCTACTTCTTTAAACTTGAACATAAGATAGATTTTTTAAAAGAAATAGCCCAAAGTCAACAGTTGTTTCAGAATCACAATGAGTGAAACAAAGGGAGGAAAATAAAATAACAATGAAAAACAAAAAAACATTTTTTTCTCCTCAAATACTGTTGTTTAAAATTTACTTTCATATAAATGTTAAGGACTAACAATAGGGACACTGCTTAATTCAACGAATAATAAACTCAAGTTATTTACACCAAAGGTGAAAAAATATTTTAAAACTATTATAAAGAAACATAAAATAATTTAGGCAAATTGATGGGTGGTGGTAGTCTCATAATAGATTTTGAAGGGAAGAAGAGTGTCTCTAATATCAGAATCTGAAAATTTACTCAGCCTGTTTTTCACTAGAAAATGCAAAGAATTTTAGTCTTAATCAAGGAGGGCAACCAAACCCTTCTCCCTCATTATTTCTTTGTGTCAAAATAAGTGATACTAAACTACATGCTGCCCATTAATTAAGCACATATGGTGATTCTTATAGGGCTTCCCTGGTGGCTCAGAGGTAAAGTGTCTGCCTGCAATGCGGGAGACCCTGGTTTGATCCCTGGGTCAGGAAGATTCCCCTGGAGAAGGAAATGGCAACCCACTCCAGCATTCTTGCCTAGAAAATTCTGTGGGCTACAATCCATGGGGTCGCAAAGAGTCAGATATAGACTTAACATCCTTGTATCATTTTTCACTACAAAGGATTTCTTAAATCTTAAAAAAAAGTTCACCAAAAATGGAAGAGTCAACAGAAGTGAAAGTTTGATAATTCAAAGAAGTGCAAAGCACACTTTTATAAGATACCTAGTTACAGAATTCCCAAATTGATTTTTTTCAGCATCAAAATTAATTTCTGGGATGGTTGGCTGACTAAGCAGATGTAGGAAACATATATTCTAACTCAAAATATGTAGAAATGCCAGCTAAAATAGAAATTAAAAATTATTAGCTATAAAGCTGAGTTCAAAAGCCAGAAAGAGAAATCTTTTAAGTAGTAGGAAATAGAGGGAACTTACGTCATTGCAATGAGTGATGGTTGATGCCATGCAGGCCAAGGGTATTAGCCTGGATATACGCATTAAGAGCTAATGTCTAAAGCACTTTGTACAATGGGGAAATGTATCTGGGAATATCCTGTCCAATTCATACAGAGAGGTAAAAGTCCAGGGACAGGCTTGGGATATAGCATGGGGATATGGCTTAGAAACAGATCATTTCCCTGGCCATGGTGGAAAGTGAAAGTCCAAATTCAAGACCTGACTTTGAATAACCCAAGTAGTGCAGAAATACAACCTTAGAGTCTAACCCAAGAGATGAGTTAAACAAAACCTAGATAAACTGAAGACACAGGGAAGGCACTCAGAATGAAGGCCAGAGAGAAAAAGAGACAGAAAATGTAAGAGCAGTTAAGAAAACATGGAAGACAAGAAACAGTAGTTTCAAAATATAATAGAAGTACAAAAATCTTCCCTATAAATCAAATAGTTACTTTTGTACAAAAAAAGCAGCAATGTCATCTACCTATAAGAAATATAGATAGTGAAGCTAATTATTAGAGAAATGTAAATCAAAACTACAGTGAGGTACCACTTCACACTGGTCAGTATGGCCAACATTTAAAAGTATATAAATAACAAATGCTGGAGAGGGTGTGGAGAAAAGAGAACCTTCCTATGCAGTTGGTGGAATGTAAATTGGTGCAGCCACTATGGAGGACAATATGGAGGGTCCTTAAAAATCCAAATAAAAAGTTACTGCATGATTCAGCAATCCTGCTCCTGGGCATATACTCAGAGAAAACTCTAATTCAAAAAGATACATGCATCCCTATGTTCACAGCACTATTTATAATAGCCAAGGTGTGGAAGCAACCTAAATGTCTACTGACAGATGAATGGATAAAGAAGATGTGCAATATATATATGTATGTATATATATATATACACATATATATATAATGGAATATATATATAATAGAATACTGCTCAGACATAAGAAAGAATGAAAGACCATTTGCAGCAACATGGATGCAACTAGAGATTATCATACTCAGTGAAGTAAGGCAGAAAGAGAAAGACAAATACCATGATATCACTTAAATGTGTAATCTAAAATATGACACAAATGAACTTATTTACAAAATAGAAACAGATCCACAGACATAGAAAAAAAATTATGATTACTGAAGGAGAAAGGGGGTGGGGGGATAAATTAGGAATTTGGGATTAGCAGAAACAAATTAGTATATATAAAACATATAAAAAAACAAGGTCCTACCAAATAGCACAGGGAACCACATTCAATATCTTGTGATAAACCATAACGGAAAACAATATGAACAAGAATATGTGTATAGCTGAGTCACTTTGCTGTATACCTGAAACTAACACAACATTGCAAATCAACTATACATCAATTAAAAAAAAAAGAAACTTAGATATTGAAATAGAGAATAGGTTTTCTACCTCTCTTTCCAATTGCTTTTCTGGAAGTGTGAAAGTTTAATTTTTCCTGCTCTGAGCTGTGGAGATTCCCTGTGGATTAGTTTTCTGACTGCCTCTATGGAGCTCTTCAGGTTTCAACAGTTCCAGATTACTTGTGTCTTTTCTCTTTAAAAGCTCTCAGCCTCTAAAGTGGATGGCTCAGATGACAAAGAATCCACCTGCAATGCAGGAGACCCAGGTTCAATCGCTGGGTTGGAAAGATCTCCTGGAGAAGGGCATGGCAACCCACTCCAGTACTCTTGCTTGAGAATCCCATGGATAGAGGAGCTGGGCAGGCTGCTGTCCATGGGCTGCAAAGAGTCTGACACGATTGACTAACACTTTTCTATAGTGGATAGCTCCATTTAATTCAGCTAGTGTGTTCTATAGAAGACAATCACTTGAATAACCAAAGTTTCCAAAGTCCTGCTTTTTTCTTTTGTAGCAGATTTAGGAGAGACGATTTAGATGATTGAATACTTACTCCTCTTAAAACTTGGTATATGAAGACTTCCCTGGTGATCCAGTGGCTAAGCTCCCAATGCAGGGGGCCTGGGTCTGATCCCTGCTCAGGAAACTGGATCCCACCCCCTGCAACTAAAGATCCCACATGCTGTAATGAAGATCAAAGATCGTACGTGCCACAACTAAGACCTGGCAGCTAAATAAATAAATATTTAAAAAAACTCTGGTATACATCATCAAGAGTTTTAACTTTTCTGCTTTAAAGCATCCCTCATCAAAGAAGTTAAAAAATGTTTCTGAAATGTAAAGAATATGAAGAATTGTCTCTTCTACAATATGCTCCAAGAAGGTTCTGATATCACATACATCTTAGTTATTATCTTTACTTTTTCATATTTAAAAATAATTTCATTCCTATTCCTTTTAAATCATCTTCCTTCCCCTTTGTTCATGTTCTATATTCTATCTCACTTGTTTTTTTAGTTTTTAATTTATATTGAAGTAGAGCTGATTAATGATATGTGTTAGTTTCAGATGTACAGCAAAGTGATTCAGGGATACATATACATGTATCTATTCTTTTCAAATTCTTTTCCCATTTAGGTTATTACAGAATATTGAGCAGAGTTCCCTGTGCTATTCAGTAGGTCCCTGTTGGTTATCTATTTTAAATATACATGCTCCATAGTCTTTAAACTTTTGTTCTCAAAGATTTTGGTTGTAGATTTGTATAGAATTGGTAAAAAGGAATTACACATTTTAAACACTCTCTCCGTATGAGTCACACAGATTCACACAGACACACACACACATGCACACACACACACACACACACACACACACACACCAGGAGACTGGATGTGCCACACTGAGAAGGAAAGAAGGTAACCAGTCCAGCATCTCAGAGGCAGCGAAAAGAGGGAGTCTTCTCTGACAGATTTCACAATCCCCTCCTTTCTCTCTGAAAGCTGGTTCCAAGCCTCATCCAAGTACCCATGGGGCAACAGGATGACTAAGTTTGACTAACATTAGGCTGACTTTCCATAGTGGCTCAGATGGTTAAGAATCTGCCAGCAATGTGGGAGACCCAGGTTTGATCCCTGGGTCAGGAAGATCCCCTGGAGAAGAGAATGGCAACCCACTCCAGTATTCTTCCTTGGAGAATTCCATGGACAAGGACCCTGGCGGGGTATAGTCCATGGGGTCACAAAGAGTTAGACACAACTGAATGACTAACACTTTCACTTTCAGGCTGACTTTATGGGTAGAAGAATTGTAAATATATAATTCCATTCAGTGCATTTTGGGCAATCATAACTGACATGCAATAAGAGATATGATTATTATTACTCAAATTCTTCTTTGGTTCAAAAGCTTCCTATAATGGTTATGACTTTAAAATATTGTTTTTAGGTAATTACAGCTAATGTCTGTGTGGTAGTACTTTGTTTATTTTAACCTCATTTGAAATAAATTCTTCAGCTGAAATATAGAACATGTATATTTCAGACCAAGGCCTCCCCCCCAAAAAATGCTAAGCCTGATATAAATATGTGAAATATAAGCCACCTCTCTTTATTTGGATCCTAGAGGTGACGTATTGTTTTCGAGTCAAAAATTGTACAGGAATTTGGTAAGTTCAAGAAAAAGGCTCTGGGAAACGTTTTTTCCTCTGGAATGAAGTGAAAGAATTAATTGCAAAAATTTCATTATTACCTTATATGTCTAAAGTTTTTTTCTTTATTTCTTCTTTTTTTTGTTTCCCCAAATAACTGACTGGTATCATACCAAAGGAATTTTCTCTTTCATTTTCACTTCTATGAATAGAAATTAAATTGAAATCTAATTATCTGTTTCTTTTCTAGTAGCTTCTGGTTATCTCTAGATTTCTTTTTACTATAGAACATGCTTTTTTTCTATCTCCCAACACTTGTAGTTTTCTTTCCTAATTTTCTTAAAGATATGGAGGTTGACGTATATGGTTACTATTTGGGGTATGAGAGTGGAATCTCAGTTCTAGTGCTACAGAGACATTTCATTTTGTCCAACATTTATTGAATATCTACCATGTGCTGGGCATAATGTCTCTGAGCCTTAGTTTCTCCATCTGGAGTCTTCAACATTAAAATTTGCTGATCCTAACCAAACATTATCTTTTCCAATTACTTGATATTGTGCATTCCTACTTACCTTTTAAGACTTTTAAAATGTTGTAGTTTTTAATGCTTCTATGCATTTACAGACTTAACTTCTGCCTGGAATGACTGTCTTTCCTTCTTCATTGATCTGATGACACCCTCATCCTTTAAAATTTAACAAATGATAGCTCAGCCTCCTTAGTCTGGTTTAGAGCCTGTCTCCTGTGCTCCCACAGCCCCTGTGCCTTTCTCTTTCATAAGATTTATCATGTTTTACTCTAAAACTGTGGTGAAAGATGAAAAGACAGCCCTCAGAATGGGAGAAAATAATTGCAAGTGAAGCAGCTGACAAAGGATTAATCTCCAAAATATATAAGCAGCTCATGCAGCTAAATATCAGAAAAACAACCCAATCAAAAAACGGGCAGAAGAACTAAACAGGCTTTTTTCCAAAGAAGACATACAGATGGCTAATAAACACATGAAAAAGTGCTCAACATAGCTTATTATTAGAGAAATGCATATCAAAACTACAGTGAGGTATCACCTCACCTGGTAAGAATGGCCATCATCAAAAAGCCTACAAACAAAACATGCTGAAGAAGATGTGGAAAAAAGAGAAATCCCACCTTACACTGTTGGTGGGAATGTAAATTGATACAGATGCTATGGAGAACAATATGGAAATTTCTTTAAAACATTACCATATGTAAAATAGATAGCCAGTGGGAATTTGTTGTATGTTGCAGGGAGCTCAAGCTGGTGCTCTGTGACAACCCAGAGGGGTAAGATGTGGTGAAGGGTTGGAGGGAGGTTCAAGAGGGAGGGGGCATATGTATACCTATGACTGATTCATGTTGATGTATGGCAGAAACCAACAGAGCATTGTAGAGCAATTACCTCCAATTAAAAAACAAAACAAAACTGGTGAATAAACTTTAAAACGGCCCCCAATTATGCCTGCCTTCATCCCGTTAGCAGATTCTGGCTGTTGCCCTTTTGACTTACACACCTTGATAAAAGAAGCAGGCATGTTGGGGAGGTCCATGTGGCAAGGTATTGAGGACTGCCTTCGGACAAAAGCCAGCTAGACACTGAAGAACTCAGTCTGACAGGCCACGAGGAACTAAGTCCTACCAACACCACATGGGCTTGAAAAAGAAATCCTTTTCCAGTTGAGCTTTCAAATACGACCCCAGCTCTGGCTGGTACTTGATTGAAACTTTATAAGAGACCCTGAACAGGAGGATCCAGCTAAATTTTGCTCAATCTCTGATCCTCTGAAGCTGTGCAATAATAAATGTACATTATTTTAAGCTACTAAGTGTGTAAACTATCTGTTACACAAAATTGTACTTGCCAATTTATTTACTTTACTCTCCCATTGGATTATAATATTCTTCAGCCCTGTCTTTTTCACTTTTGTATAATTGAAAGCCGATACTATGCCTGGCACATAGCAGTTAGTTAGATATGTATTGAACACTGTGTCACTGAAGCCAGCTTATCTCTGCTTTCAACTACTAACTTTGTGATCTTCATTTTGTTCAAGTTCTGAGTCTCAGGTTTTTTTTTATATGAAAAATTAGATGGTCAGACTTACTATAGCTCAATTCAGCTCAAGTAGTTTCCCTATCTCAACTTTTCTCTTTAAAAGTAACTATCAGTGAAATGTGTGAGACCATATTATAGTTTGGTATATGATGTGAGTGAATTTCTGTATTCTGGTATATTTTTAACTCCGATGTGCAAAAAGCAGTTATAGCAAGAATAGTGTATCTTTGACTTTTAGAAATGAAGAGTCTACTTTAAAAAATCCTAAAGGATTAAACAGTGAGAACACAAAAACTGGATGAACTCATGAAAAATTGAAATCAGTTTTAAAAAGGGCATTTGATGACATGCAGCATGACATTTAGCAGCTTTCTTAATTAAGTGGGCTGAAAACCAGATAACACAATTTTAGACAGGAATTTTTTTTTCCATGCTGACAGGAAACATTTGTTTTGTTTTAGTCAGACAGTCTAAAAAATGCTATTTATAATAGCTTTGCCAGAGTAAAAAAAAAAAGACATCTACAAATTCTGATTCATTTCTATTTTTTAAAATTTGCTCTATTTTCTCAAGTGTTTCTTTGTTTCACTGATAAGAAAATCATGATTCAATTCTTCAAAGACTGATGGACAAGACATTTTTCATTTTCTGGGCCAGCACATATGCAGAAGATAATTCTTATTAAACACACTAGATAATTCTTGATGAAATCAGTCAACTATCAGTTGGAGCTACCTTTCCTTCCTCTCCACCCTCTTCCTTATGTGTTATTTCTCCAAGTCCAGAAAACCTAGTCACAGATGATATTGAAATTTTGTTATTTAAAAGAGAAGCAGAAAATGAACAGTTTCCTTTTGTGTAAGACTAGCACTTTTCATCTGTCCCTCTATAGACATTCATTCCTTCTGTGTTTACGCTCTACAGACACCCCGTGAAACACTGATTGCAAGAAGGAATTAACATTCCTTGTTGTGTCTCAGTACAACATTTTTGTATCTTCCCTTAAGCATATTCTGTCCTATTATTTCTCACCAGGAGAAAGGGAGAAGAAACAATCATCAAATTCACCCTGACTTACTGACAATAAATTAGAATTGAAGGGAGCCACACCAGACAGAGGAAAAAGTCTTTCTTTCAATAGTAAGCAAGTAAGCCATAGATGGTCTTCTAAGGGAGGCTATATCATCTCTATTTGAAAGAATCTTTTAACAAAGGGGAAAAAAAAACATTTGTTTTGGTCGAATGCTTTTGGAAGAAAAAGTCAAAGAAGATGAAGCTACTAGACAGTTCTTTTTTCTCTACCATTCACAATATAAAAGTAGTTACAAAATATTAAATATGACTATTTTTTATTCTATATAGAGTCAACAGTAATAACTTTCTGCTAATACTTCTTGCAACGAAATGAAATAGTTTCATGGATCAGGACATAGAATCTGAAGGACTAGTTTAGGGTGCTCAGAGCTCATTTAGGTGGTAGCGTATTTCAGCAATTAAAATTAGGACTTTGGAATGGGAAGAAATAAAGGTTTAGATTCAGGTTCTATATTTGAGTGGCCAAGCTACATGTTATGAAAGTTACTTAACCTTCTGAATCTATTTCTTCATCTAAAAAATGCAGATTATAATTCCTTTCAAATAGAGTTACTGTAAATTCAAAATAAAATCCCTTCTACTTCTGTTAGGTCCTTATCATTTCTGTCCTTTATTGTGGCCATCATTAGACCTAACAGAAGCAGAAGAAATTAAGGAGAGGTGGCAAAAATACACAGAAGAACAATACAAAAAAGGTCTCAATGATCCAGATAACCACAGTGGCATCGTCACTCATCTAGAGCCAGACATCCTGGAGTGTGAAGTTAAGTGGGCCTTAGGAAGTATTACTGTGAACAAAGCTAGTAGAGGTGATGGAATTCCAGCTGAGATATTTAAAATCCTAAAAGATGATGCTTTTAAAGTGCTGCACTCAATGTGGCAGCAAATTTAGAAAACTCAGCAGTGGCCACAGGACTGGAAAAGGTCAGTTTTCATTCTAATCCCCCAAAGGGAAATGCCAAAGAATGTTCCAACTACTGTACAACTGGGCTCATTTCACATGCTTAGAAGGTAATGCTCAAAATCCTTCAAGCTAGGCATTAACAGTACATGAACTGAGAACTCCAAGATGTATGAGTTGGGTTTAGAAAAGTCAGAGGAACCATAGATCAAATTACCAAACATCTGCTGGGTCATAGAAAAAGTCAGGGAATTAAAAAACAAATCTACCTCTGCTTCATTGACTACACTAAAGCCTTTGACTGTGTGTATCACAACAAACTGTGGAAAATTCTTAGAGTTGAGAATACCAGACTGTCTTACCTATCCCCTGAGAAACTTGTATGTGGGTCAAAAAGCAACAGTTAGAACTGGACGTAGAAGAACAAACTTCTTCAAAATTGGGAAAGGAGTATGACAAGGCTGTATATTGTCACTGTGTTTATTTAACTTTTATGCAGGGTACATCATGCAAAATGCTGGAATCAAAATTGCCAAGAGAAATAGTAATGACCTCAGATATGCAGATACCACTTTCATGGCAGAAAGTGAAGACAAACTAAAGAGCCTCTTGATGAAGGTGAAAGAGAAGAGTGAAAAAGCTGGCTTAAAACTCAACATTTAGAAAACTGAGATCATGGAATCTGATCCCATCACTTCATGGCAAATAAAAGAGGAAAAAATAGAGGCAGTGACAGATTTTCTTTTCATGGTCTCCAAAATCACTGCAGACGGTGACTGCAGCCATGAAATTAAAAGACACTTGCTCCTTTGAAGAAAAGCTATGACAAACCTATAGTGTGTACTAAAAAGCAGAGACATCATTTTGTCAACAAGGTCCATATAGTCAAAGTTATGGTTTTTCCAGTAGTCATGTATGGATATGAGAGCTGGACCATAATGAAGGCTTAGCATCAAAGGATTGATGCTTTTTTGAATTGAGGTGCTAGAGAAGACTCTTGAGAGTCTCTTGGACTACAAAGAGATCAAACCAGTCAATCCTAAAGGAAGTCAGGAATACTGAATATTCATTGGAAGGACTTATGCTGAAGTTGAAGCTCTAACACTCTGGCCATCTGATGTGAAGATCCAACTCATTGGAAAAGACCTCGATGCTGGAAAAGACTGAAGGCAAAAGGAGATGCAAGTGGCAGAGAATGAGATGATGAGATAGCATCACTGACTCAATGGACATGAATTTGAGCAAACTCTGGGAGATAGGACAGAAAAGTCCAAACTCCTCCAGGACAGAGAAACTGGCTGTGCTGCAGTTCATGGGGCTGCAAAGAGTTGGACACGATTTAGCAACTGAACAATAATAACAGCATAAAATAGTAACATGATAAATGCTCTCCATAGAAACTGGTACAGGATAGACAATAAATGGACAATGTATTAGCCTGGCCTTAAATTGACAGATGAGGAAAATGAAGATTAGAGGTTAAAACCTGCCAAAAGATGTGTGGTTAATTACAGAACTTTAGCAGAAAGACAGATTTCTTCCACAAACTCAAGTTCTGTTTTATATCTATTCTTCAATTAAATTGCCATAGCATTTGTTTGAGAAAAGTAGATGTCTCTTATTGCTGAGAGAGCAAGGAGAGTAAAGAAATGGAAACTGATTTATACAAGGATGTAAAACAAATTTCAATTGAAAGTTGAAACCAACAAATTTAGTCTCCCCTTCCTGTAACTTTCCATACTGATCTGAATTTTTGTTCCCTGAATGCATATATTACAGAGAAAGTGAAATTGTTAGTGGCTCAGTCATGTTTGACTTTCAGCACCCCCATGGACTGTAGCCCACCAGGCTCCTCCGTCCACAGGATTCTGCAAGCAAGAATACTGGAGTGGCTTGCCATTTTCTTCTCTGGGAGATCTTCCTGATCCAGGGATCAAACCTGGGTCTCCCACATTGCAGGCAGATTATTTATCATCTGAGCCACCAGGGAAGAGGGATGAACCTAACTGAGGATCCAGGAAAGCTGATGAAACTATGAATGTGAAAGCAAAACCACATGGCCCACCATACTTATTCCCAGTTGGAGCAGAGAGAAAACTCAAGGACAAGAATTCTTCATAGATCCCATGGATAGACTCAGGTCTGAGGTTGCTGTTGTATGGAGTGAACATTTGGTAATTAGAGGTAGGCCTGTTTATTTTTATAGCTTCCAAATCAGTGAATTGTGATGAAATGTCCATTCTACGCAGAAAATTGTGGTAAAGAATTTATAGAATTGAGGCAGGGTTAGGAAAAAACTTAACCAATTGTTTTTTCTTAGATATACAAAGAAAAAAAACATTAGCTTGTATTTTTAAAAAATTCCAAAAAAACCTGGCTTCAATAAGGGATATAGGTATAGCCCTTTCTGTGGGGAAAAAAAAAAATCTTGTCTCCAGCCTTTTTTAAAATCAAGCTTGTTTCCTGTAGATTTCTCATGATTTTAGAAGTCAATTATAGGGAAAAAATGACAGCGAGTATTGCTGGAAGATACAATGTCAAAGTGACACACATAAGCTTACACTGGGATTTAGTAAATTCACAGAGCTTATTGCAGTGAAAAGACAAAACAAAACACCACCACCGTCACTACCATTTTGATCAGAATTACTTAAAAATTTTTTTTACAAGACACAACTTCTCTGTAGGTCAACATAGAGAAAATGGGGACGGGAAACAAGAATTCTCAGGTGATTTAGAGAAACCAGAGCCTTAGTGCCTTGGCATGTGCAATGCCTAAGGAAATTAACAAACATGCATGCCAAAGCCTTTCAAAGACACTTTGTGTTTGATGTAGTTGGTAAGAGTGAGGGGTGGGCTATGATGGATATTGACTCTGATGAAGAAGGAATAAATATTTCTCATTATGCTCAGGCAGTATGATCTAGTATCTGACTCCTTTTATACCTAGCCTGGGCAAAGTGGATTCTCCTATGTCCAGTGAAAACATGGCACCATCCAAAAAGCTGGAAGAATGCCTCCGGGTTCGATATGCCATTGTGTCTCTTCATTGAGCAGCTGAAGCTCACGGGGGTGGTTACTCCCTGCCTGAGCCCTGCCCCTCCCCAGCAGCCATGCACACAACTGAAAGACAAAATTCTCGGAAAGCTAGTGGGTAGTGTGGGCAAAATTACCAAACTCATGATTTCAAAGCTGAGCTGATGCAATTCGCTGAAAAGAAGACTTTTGGAAAACCTTTTGAGTCTGAGTTAGGGTTCCTTAACTCAGAGAACCAGGCTTCCCTGAGCACTCAGCACTTTTTTTGCCAAAACACATTCTATATTGTCTTGTAAGTAGGTGTTTTCTTGACCTTGTTCAGCCAAATAGGGGACTCGTTTATTTTGCTGATCAATGAATCCTTAGTCCTGACTCATGGAGGGTACTTAATCATTACTTCCTGATTGAATGGAGGAATGAAGAACGCTCTGAAGGACTGACCTAGGTTTGTGGCGTTCAACTCTGTTATATGGGTCTGCACTGAAAGCTGTCTTTCCAACAGCAGTAGCAAAGGGTGGCACAGACATTCTGCAGAGGCAGAGTGGAAGAATCAGGCTGCCTGCTATATAACAGATCATCTACATGCTGTCCTTCAAGCACACGGCTCAGATCAATGGCCTCTGCGTTCAGATCTTTGTCTAGGAGAAGCAACAGTTGGCTATTTTTAGGCTCAGTCAAATTTTGTTGTGACGTACAATATAAGTGTATGAGCCAGATAGGAATAAACATAGACCAAGGGACTGCATATCTGGAATTTACAGGAACACTGAAAGATGAAAATGCAAATGCCAAAGTGGTTAAGAACCTAAGGTCACATAGCCAACTCGTGCCAGAAATGGAGCTCCTTCTGGCTCTGGACTCCAAGTGCAGTTCTATTTCTACTCTGCCATTGACTCAGAAGCCCTTTTTAGGGGGAAACATGAAATAGTACTGTTTTGCATTTTGACAGCTGAAAAGTGTTCCAGCAACTTTGGATCATCTAACTGTCGGTCCCACTTCTTTCCAAGGCCGCCTAATTATCTACCTTGATGAACACCTGTGTGTGTGCACGTGTGCACAGTTGTATCTGACTCTTTGTGACCCCATGGGCTGGGGTCTGCCAGGCTCCTCTGTCCATGGAGTTTTCCAGGCAAAAACACTGAAGTAGATTGCCATTTTCTACTCCAGGGGATATTCCTGACTCAGGGACTGAATCTGAATCTCTTGCATTGGCAGGCAGACTGTTTACACTGAGCCACCTGGGAAGTGGCTTGTAAAACACTCATTCTAGATCTATTAAATGATAACTCGCCATTCCACTTGGGAAGCCTGCCAGCAAACCATCAGAAGCTAATACAGAAACATGAAACATATATTCTTCCTCATAGCTCTCTGAAATAATTAAATTTTGACGTCCTGATTGTAGCCTTCTGGCCTTCAGAACTGTGAGACAACACATTTCTACTGTCCTAAGTCATCTAGTTTGTGGTATTTTGTTACGGCAACTTTAGCAAACTAATACAGTCAATGTAAGCATGTTTTTCTGAAAATTGCTCTTTGACTCAAAACATAGATCCTGGACATCCTTATGAGTTAATAAGTTTATATACACATTTTTCAGTGGTACGTGGAATTCTATTCAATGGCTATTTCCCATTTCGAGGATTTGCATGTTCTCTGTTTTTCATGATTACTATAATTAACACCATTATTCTTTTTTAAAAAATTGTGGTAAAATACGCATAACATAAAATTTACTATGTTAACCACTTTAAGTATATAGGTCAATATTGTTACGTACTTTCATATTGTTGTACAATCAACAGAACTCATTTCATTCTATACCCATTAAATAATATCTCGCCATTCCCTGCTCCCCTCAGCCCCTGGCAACCACCGTTCTATTTTCTGCCTGTATGAATTTGACTACTTATGTATCTATTTAGGTATATAAACGGAATCATACAATATTTGTCTTTTTGTGACTAGCTTGTTTCTCTTAGCATAATATCATCAAATTTCACCTGTGTGGTAGCATGTGTCAGAATTTCCTCCCTTTTCCAGTCCAGTTCAGTCACTCAGTCGTGTCCAACTCTTTGTGACCCCATGAATTGCAGCATGCCAGGCCTCCCTGTCCATCACCATCTCCCGGAGTTCACTCAGACTCATGTCCATCAAGTCAGTGATGCCATCCAGCCATCTCATCCTCTGTCGTCCCCTTCTCCTCCTGCCCCCAATCCCTCCCAGCATCAGAGTCTTTTCCAATGAGTCAGCTCTTCGCATGAGGTGGCCAAAGTACTGGAGTTTCAGCTTTAGCATCATTCCTTTCAAAGAAATCCCAGGGCTGATCTCCTTCAGAATGGACTGGTTAGATCTCCTTGCAGTCCAAGGGACTCTCAAGAGTCTTCTCCAACACCACAGTTCAAAAGCATCAATTCTTCGGTGCTCAACTTTCTTCACAGTCCAACTCTCACATCCATACATGACCACAGGAAAAACCATAGCCTTGACTAGACGGACCTTTGTTGGCAAAGTAATGTCTCTGCTTTTGAATATGCTATCTAGGTTGGTTATAACTTTCCTTCCAAAGAGTAAGCATCTTTTAATTTCATGGCTGCAATCACCATCTGCAGTGATTTTGGAGCCCCCCAAAATTAAGTCTGACACTGTCTCCACTGTTTCCCCATCTATTTCCCATGAAGTGATAGGACCAGATGCCATGATCTTCGTTTTCTGAATGTTGAGCTTTAAGCCAACTTTTTCACTCTTCACTTTCACTTTTATCAAGAGGCTTTTTAGTTCCTCTTCACTTTCTGCCATGAGGGTGGTGTCATCTGCATATCTGAGGTTATTGATATTTTGACTGAATAATAGTCTATATGTATAATACATATAAAATAATACATATATAATACATATATAATATTCTATTATATATGTATATTACATTTTGTTTATCTATTCATCCTTCAATCTGTGGACTCTCGGGCTGTTTTCACCTTTTGGCTATTGCAGATAGTGCTGCTATGCAGCAAACGTGGATATAAAATATATATTTGAGACTGTACTTTCAATTGTTTTGAGTATATACTCAGGGATAGAATTTTCTGGATGATGTGGGAATTGTATATTTAATTTTTTGAGGTACCGCCATACTGTTTTCTGTAGTAGCTACACCATTTTTTCATTCTCACCAATGGTTCACAGGGTTCCAATTTCTCTGCTTCTTCACCAATATTTCTTATTTTCTGTTTTTTAAAAATAGTTTGCCATCTTAATGGTTATGAGATGGTATCTCACTGTGGTTTTGATTTGCATTTCCTTAATGATTAGTTGTGTTGAGCAGCTTTGTCATGCATTTATTGGCTATTTGTATCTTCTTTAGAGAAATGTCTATTCACTCCTTTGCCTATTTTAAAATTAGATTGTTTACTTTTTGTTGCTGAGTTGTAGGAGTTCTCCAGATATTGATTCTTGGGATGGAATTACTGGTTCAACTTTGAAAAGCTGTACTAATTTATACTCTCACCAATGGTGTATGATCACCTCCCTATCTCTTCTCTTGTCAGCACTGCATAAGAGATCTGTTTTTACAAATGGACATAAACTTAGACAATGAAAAGGATATCTTTATACACAGCTATTCTGTTCTTCAAACAGTAAAAGCCTGTTACATCATGGTTAGCTATTATGCAAATTTGGGTCCAATCAAATCACATCCCCTGGAACTTTAACACATACACACAGTAAAAACCTATAATTCAGAAATTGGTTCTGCCCTCAGCTCTAGGGTAAAAAGCTTTTACTTTTTTAAAATTTTTTTACTAAAACTCTATAATTAGTTCTTTTACATCAAGTGATTTACTTTAATGAATAGTGTCATTTTATAAACTGAGTAAATAAATCTGCTCCGATTCATGGCTAGAGGAATTATAGGAGAAGCTGGTGTGCCAGAATGATTCAGTGTGTGCCAAGGATTCAGTTTCATAGCCCAGAATCCTTCCTAGTGCCAGGCCCTCTGCATCAGTGTAGACATCCAGTTTCAGGGGCTGGAAAGACCCAGTGGAATGCTTGACACTAAGAAGAAGGACAACACTGTCCCACAGAGTTAGCGGGAGTTGTGTCACTGTAACTGAGAAAGGGACCTGGCCCAGGAGGATATTTCCTTTGTAATTATATTTAAAAAAATTATAGGAAAATAATCATGGTTTTAGATCTGGGGGCCAGAGGGACACAAAAGCAATGAGGTTCTCCCCCTTAATCTTACCACCTGTGTAAAGGCTTATGCTGCTGCTGCTGCTAAGTCGCTCCAGTCGTGTCCGACTCTGTGCGACCCCATAGACGGCAGCCCACCAGGCTCCCCCGTCCCTGGGATTCTCCAGACAAGAACACTGGAGTGGGTTGCCATTTCCTTCTCCAATGCATGAAAGTGAAAAGTGAAAGTGAAGTCGCTCAGTCGTGTCTGACTCTTGGCGACCCCATGGACGGCAGCCTACCAGGCTCCTCCATCCACGGGATTTTCCAGGCAAGAGTGCTGGAGTGGGGTGCCGTTGCCTTCTCCGGAGGCTTATGAAGGCCCCATATTAATATAAGGGAGGTTGTACAAAGCCATGGGGCTCTGATACATTTCCTCTTCTTTCCCTGCTATAACTTCATACACAGAGCATGTGTGAGAGATGGACCGTGCTTGCAGATGAATGAACACTTGTCCCCCTGTGTGACTCCATAGAGGGATACAAGTCCCTCACTCTTCCTAAGGTCCTCTACCAAAGAATATTAAAAGCCAGAGAAGTGGAGCCTGATGTTTCCATACTATTTTTCTAGTTTATTGGCTCTCTTTGCTTGTAAAAATATGTTTTCAATTATACTTAAAACATTCAATTCAGACAATTTCAGGAAAGTCAAGATGTATTGTTTTTCCTGCCCGCATCACATACATTCTGGTTTACTGGGGGCTTAAGGTGCTGTGTACTGACCTCAAATGGCAGTGATAGAACGGAGTCTTGGGAGAAAGGTGAAGAATAATCTTTAGCTATAAATAATAGAATAGTAACAAAAATCAGTGTTTACCTTGGACTTGTTGTGAGCATGACAGATTATAGGCATGACCATAAAGGACAAAACTATATGTAGAACCCAAAGGAAAATAATGAGATTGCTTGGAGCACAAGATCAAATAAGGAAATGCTGGTTTGAGGTGAACTTCTTTTACTCAGAACTTTCTAGATTTTTTTTTTTCCAGTCATCCATATCTAATTATTTTTCTTTGACAATAATGCAAAATTGGACAGAGTTTTAAAACCACAGGCTTAGTGGGGTTAAAGGGGACATTTTTGT
Source organism: Budorcas taxicolor (assembly GCF_023091745.1). Taxonomy (NCBI): domain Eukaryota; kingdom Metazoa; phylum Chordata; class Mammalia; order Artiodactyla; family Bovidae; genus Budorcas; species Budorcas taxicolor. The sequence continues at coordinate 108,663,406 of NC_068910.1, read as the reverse complement.
TTTCCTCAGAGGAGTGATAGCTTACAATGGACTCTTCATAGTTATTATTGTTATTAGCCCTTTGTCCAGGTCACGGACAAGGCAATATGTTTTATTGAGCATTGGTTAAATGGTTGCTGTCCAGATAGAATGTGTAGATGAATTATACTGGGCCATGCCCCAAATAAGAGAAGGGAGGCCACAGTGAGAAGTTAAGTGGGAGTTATAACCACAGTGCTATGAAAACATGCCCCCTCCCCCCTACACATGACCCTTGTTGGAACTTTTAAGGGTCACACATGGACCAGCTGTGTGTTAGCTCATTATGAATGAACCAGAGCAAAAGGGATCCTTATCAATGAGTCATGGGCCACATGGACAGCAACTGGTGCTCACAATATTGAGCTAGACACCACCAAAGAAGGGTATTTGCTTCCCACTCTTGTTCTCCCTACTCAACCAGCTGTTGTGATTGTCTGTGCTTCTGGCCTAGGACCTTAATGTACATAAGTATCCCTTGGGGTGCTGGTTAAAAATGCAGATTTCCGGCCCCAGCCTAGAAAAGATTCAGAGTCAGTAGGGCTGGCTGGGGATGTAGAATCATGATGTAGGTAGTCCTCATATCACAGTCTAAAACTTTGGGGAACTTTGCTCAGGATGAGCATGAGAGGGACTGGCTGGTGTTGTGACTACCAGATTCTGTTTGCTGTTATGGATAAGGGCCTGTCTAGACCTCTTCTTCCTCCGCCACCTTGCACTGCTGATTGTTCAAGACTGATTTCTGACTTCTTTGGCCAGACTTTTGACCACTCACTTTTTCTAGAACCCTGGTTAAATCTTGAATCTACTGCTTTATCTCTGATATTGGTGCTTCTTTGATTATCATTTATGTGTCTTTCATTCATTCTTTCATTCAACAAATATTAAATATCTGTGCTTGGTTTCAGGCTCAGGAATGGAACACACTGCTTAGTAAGACAAACTCAATTTGGACCATAATGGAGTTTATAATGGGGCCAGCAGGAGAGATAATCTGTTAATTAAATAGTTACAGTGATAGTGTTAGGGATGCTGGGGCAACATGTGAACATACAGCAGGGCCACCTAATCCAGTTCTGGGGTTCAAGGATGGCTTCAAGGGGGATGGGAGATGATGAGAAGGCAGGGTGTTCCAGACAAAAAGACAGAATAGTGTGAATGAAAGCCCTAAGAAAGAAGAGCTATGGCATGCTCAGAGAAAACTGTTGGCTACATCTAAAGGGGGGAGGGGGGGGTTTGGTGACAGCAGGTGGTATGGAAAGAAATGGAGCTAGAAAGATAGGCAGGCCCAGATGATGAAAAAGGACCTTGTACATCCTCTGATGGTGTTTGGATTCTATTAATCTGAGGGCCATGAAATATCCCCAAAAGGTTTTAAGCAGATGTGAGTCATGATGCAATCTGGGTTGAGCGAGATCACCACAGCTGTAATGGGCAGACGGTGCAGATAGTTCAGAGTGAAATCCCCAGAAGGCAGGAGGGCTGGGATGAGGAGTGCCAGAGAATATGGAGAAATTTAGGAAGAAGAATGTCTGTCTGTAACAGAGGGAAGACACAGGGGACAGAATGGCCTGCAGGTAAGATGTGTGTTTGGTAACAGTGAGTGGACAGTGTTTCTATAGAAACTTCCTCCCAGGGAGATGAGTGAAGACATTTTTGAGATGTCCGTAGAGCACTTTAGATAATGAGATTTTAGTACTGAGATAAAAATTTCAACTGGGCAATATGGAGGAAGAGCCAACTTCTTAATCTTCTCAGCCAAAGAATGACAATAGCCATTTAAAAATGTATCAAAATGGATATGTATCTTTTTCAGATTGTGAGTGTCTTTAAGAATTAACACAGGGACTTTCCTGGTGGTCCAGTGGTTAAGAATCTGCCTTGCAGTGCAGAGGACATGGGTTCAATCCTTGATCAGGGATCTAAGATTCCCCATGCCATGGCGCAAGTAAGCCCATGCATTGCAATTTTTGAGCCAGTGCATCCTAACGAAAAATCTCATATGACACAGTGGGGATCCTGAGTGCCGGAACTAAGACCCAAGGCTGCCAAATAAATTAATAATAAAAAAATAGTTAAAACCAGAAATAAAACACAACTATCAAATACTGGGAAATCAGAGGCATACAGGTCTCACAAATGAATGTACATACATAAAAGCCCTTCATACACCACAAAGTTGTATGTTAGACTGTGACAGACTTTAAGAAAGCAGCCTCGAAGAAAACAAAAAGCGTGATATCTGCTCACTGCTGGGATGTAATAACCAATTTCAATATCAGAAATCTCTAAGTGAAGGCTCTCAGTGAACCTTCAGCTTTCTGAACCACATAGAACTTTTTTTTTTCCCTGAAAGAAGGATGGAGTCAGCTTTTTCTAGGCACAAAGTTTTAGTATTTTCCCCATTTGTCCTAAAAGCAAGTTCAAACTGAGAAACCATCCTAAGGATCAAATGAGTAAGATCTGAAAAAGAAACTAGACTCAAGATTTCATTGAAAGGCAAAGTTCAGCCCCTTCTTTTGTCAGAAAGCTCTAACATCAGAAAAGGACTCCAATGCGGGGAGCTGTGTGCCCAAGTGGACTTTTCACAAACACATCACACTGGACAGATTCGGACAGATTGGGAACGTGCCCTTCTTTCTGCTAAAGATGTTTTTCCATGCTTGGCCTTCCAAGACCCAGAGTTCAAAGCTTCACGACTACTTTTTTATGCAGGAGCAAATTGACCACAACACTATTAGAAAAAATTGTGAGTCAGAGTGGTTGGCTCTTTGTTTCTCTGTTGTGTTCTTTGGAAAGGAAAGATTGTAAGAAAAGAAACTGGGGAAAGAAAGACTGACTACCTTTGCCTCTTTTTTTTTTTTTTTTTGAAGGGTGTTTGCTTAAAAATAATAACCCAAACCAGGCTATTATTGGGATTTATATTAAACATTTCCAAGTTTTGAAATGGGAGCAGCCTACCAGACCCTTGCGAGCTGAGCTTTTGTTTTTCCCGTTATATCAATAGATAAATTGAGTCACTGAGCAGTGAGGTAATTTCCCTGATCTCAGTTGTATTAGATGAAAAGAAAGCATGAACTCAAGGCTTTGGATTCCAGGTAACCACTTTGATCATGCTTTTATAGGAGGCCAACAACCAAAAAGTTAATAATCCATTATACTGCATGTTAGGGGGATGAGGTTTTCTAGTGTAACAAAAATTCTACTTCATATAATTTATATACATACGTGCACATATGCATGCATACACACTCATATATAGTAGAATGACCTCAACTTTCCTGAGTCTTCAGGGAATGAGACATTTTGGATAAATTAACATTTTCCTAATAACGATAATTTTATAACCACCAGGACCAACATAGGCTTGTTTTTATATATTTGAAATACAGAATGTCCTTTATTCTTAAATGATACTACTAAATATGTCAACATTTTTATTCAGCTGTGATTCAGTGGTTCCCCCAGGAACTTCCCAAGTCTATGCAACTATTTATCTCCTCCACGAACGCCATATACCTTAGAAGTTCTGATCATTTTTATGGCTCTTTTCCTCCTGTACTGCTAGGCTTCCATGAATCTATTCCTCCCTGCTGTCGGTGCACTTGTTGCAATCTCTTCCCCTCCTCAAATTTAGGTACTTCACGTTCACTATGTTCTTGTGGTTTAGTGGCTAAGTCATGTCTGACTCTTTTGTGACCCCATGCACTATAGTCCACCAGGCTCCTCTGTCCATGGGATTTCCCAGGAAAGAATATGGAGCGGGTTGCCATTTCCTTCTCCAGAGAATCTTCCCAACCCAGGATCAAATTTATGTCTCCTGCATTGGTAGGTGGATTTTTTTTTTACCACTGAGCTGCCAGGTAAGCCCTGTACTTAGGGATCAGAGAACCAAGTCTGTTAGCATTATTTGCAAAGGAGAGGTAAATAGGCTTGAAGTGAGAAATCCTAATTGCTTATGAATACAAACCTTAATCTTATTTTGGTGTTGACCATCTGGTGATGTCCATGTGTAGAGTCTCCTCTTGTGTTGTTGGAAAGGGTGTTTGTTATGACCAGTGCATTTTCTTGGCAAAACTCTATTAGTCTTTGCCCTGCTTCATTCTGTTCTCAGGCCAAATTTGCCTGTTACTCCAGGTGTTTCTTGACTTCCTACTTTTGCATCCCAGTCCCCTATAATGAACAGGACATCTTTTTTGGGTGTTAGTTCTAAAAGGTCTTATAGGTCATAATAGAACCATTCAACTTCAGCTTCTTCAGCATTACTGGTTGGGGCATAGACTTGAATTACTGTGATACTGAATGGTTTGCCTTGGAAACGGACAGACATCATTCTGTCGTTTTTGAGATTGCATCCAAGTACTGCATTTTGGACTCTTTTGTTGACCATGATGGCTATTCCATTTCTTCTAAGGGATTCCTACCCACAGTAGTAGATATAATGGTCATCTGAGTTAAATTCACCCATTCTAGTCCATCTTAGTTCACTGATTCCTAGAATGTCGATGTTCACTTTTGCCATCTCCTGTTTGACCACTTCCAATTTGCCTTGATTCATGGACCTAACATTCCAGGTTCCTGTGCAATATTGCTCTTTACAGCATCGAATCTTGCTTCTATCACCAGTCCCATTCACAACTGGGTGTTGTTTTTGCTTTGGCTCCTTCCCTTTATTCTTTCTGGAGTTATTTCTCCACTGATCTCCAGTAGCATATTGGGTACCTACTGACCTGGGGAGTTCACCTTTCAGTGTCCTATCTTTTCCCTTTTCATATTGTTCATGGGGTTCTCAAGGCAAGAATACTGAAGTGGTTGGCCATTCCCTTCTCCAGTGGACCACAATCTGTCAGACCTCTCCACCATGACCAATCTGTCTTGGGCGGCCCCATATAGCATGGCTTAGTTTCATTGAGTTAGACAAGGCTGTGGTCCATGTGATCAGATTGGCTAGTTGTCCATGACTGTAGTTTCAGTCTGCAGATGACACCATCTTTATGGCAGAAAGTGAAGAAGAACTAAAGAACCTCTTGATGAAAGTGAAAGAGGAGAGTGAAAAAGTTGGCTTAAAGCTCAACATTCAGAAAACTAAGATCATGGCATCCGGTCCCATCACTTCATGGCAAATAGATGGGGAAACAGTGGAAACAGTGTCAGACTTTATATTTTGGGGCTCCAAAATCACTGCAGATGGTGACTGCAGCCATGAAATTAAAAGACGCTTACTCCTTGGAAGGAAAGTTATGACCAATCTAGACAGCATGTTAAAAGCAGACATTACTTTGCCAACAAAGGTCCATCTAGTTAAGGCTATGGTTTTTTCAGTGGTCATGTATGGATGTAAGAGTTGGACTATAAAGAAAGCTGAGTGCTGAAGAATTGATGCTTTTGAACTGTGATGTTGGAGAAGACTCTTGAGAGTGCCTTGGACTGCAAGGAGATCCAACCAGTCTATCCTAAAGGAGATCAGTCCTAGGTGTTCACTGGAAGGACTGATGTTGAAGCTGAAACTCCAATACTTTGGCCACCTGATGTGAAGAGCTGACTCATTGGAAAAGACCCTGATGCTGGGAGGGATTGAAGGCAGGAGGAGAAGGGGACAATGGATGATGAGATGTTTGGATGGAATCACTGACTCAATGGATGTGAGTCTAAATGAACTCCAGGAGTTGGTGATGGACAAAGAGGCCTGGTGTGCTGTGGTTCATGGGGTCTCAGAGAGTCGGACATGACTGAACTGACTGACTGACTGACTGACAAACCTTAATGGGCTTCCCTTAGTGGCTCAGTTGGAAAGAATCCACCTGCAATGCAGGAGACTGCTTGCAATGCAAGAGATCTGGATTTGACCCCTGGGTTGAGAACACCCCCTGAAGGAGGAAATGGAAATCCTCTCCAGTATTCTTGCCTGGGAAATCCCATGGACAGAGAAGCCTGGCCGGCTACAGTCCATGGGGTCACAAAGAGTTGCACACGACTTATCAACGAAACCACTACCATACTACAAACCTTAACAACCACTGTGTTTTCATCTCTGAGTACTTTTGGCTTACTTTTTTTTTTTAAATTTTACTTTACAATATTGTATTGGTTTTGCCATACATCAACATGAATCCACCACGGGTGTACACGTGTTCCCAATCCTGAACCCCCCTCCCACCTCCCTCCCTGTACCATCTCTCTGGGTCATCCCACTGCACCAGCCCCGAGCATCCTGTATCCTGCATTGAACCTGGACTGGTGATTCATTTCACATATGATATTATACATGTTTCAATGCCATTCTCCCAAATCATCCCACCCTCTCCCTCTCCCATAGAGTCCAAAAGACTGTTCTATACATCTGTGTCTCTTTTGCTCTCTCGCATACAGGGTTATCGTTACCATCTTTCTAAGTTCCATATATATGTGTTAGTATACTGTATTGGTGTTTTTCTTTCTGGCTTACTTCACTTACTTTTTATCCTCAGTTGTGTTCTGTTGGGTTGAAGTTTTCAGAATGCTAGATAAATGAAAAGTTACCTTAAGCGTATTTTAATTCTGAAATTCAACTTGGAATAATATATATATTTTTTCTAGTGATTCAGATAATATTCATCCACCCAGCATTTATTGGGAATCAAAGTGCCTGCTTCTGTTCCAGGCCCTTAGGATTTCTCAGTGACTTGGGGTCATCCCTAGGACACTCACTCATTTTATCTTGTTGGCAAGAGAATTAAAAGATTTCCTAATAATTTTAGATGAAGGAATACTAAATAAATGAGAGTTTACTGTGTTGTACATTTTTATATATGTGAGCTGAATGTCTGAAGTATATCTATTAAGGTGCTGACTTGTTAGGTTTTTGACACCTCGAGAGTAGGTTAGGGCTTGAATCCTTGACAGCTATTGAGTGAAAGCCTTTTTCTGAGTGAGGATGGGTGTGTTGTGAGAGAATACTGGTCCCAGGGAAGGCTCAGAACACCCTGACCAGCATGAAAAAGGCACAAAAATTGGCCTCCCCTTTGAATAAAAAGGAGTTCTCATATTCCCTGTGCATTTATGCTTCAAATGGCTTTTTACTGGTTTTTTTGCCTTTCAGCTGCTAATCCTCAGTGCAGGTGAACCAGTCTTTGATGGCGTCTAGCATCTAGGGCTTGGCATGTAGTAGGTCCCCTACAGCTATATGTTGAATTGTTGAATGAATGAATAAATGAGGTTGAGATCAAAGACCTAAACAAACAAAAGTAGGATAATTGAACTGGAATGACAGTCTTTTAAGATTCTTATGGCCCTCTTTCCTTTGTCTCATAAACGAAAGTACCTTCCACTGTAGCTTATTATTTTCCTTATTCTAACATTTGGCTTCCCAGAGCCAAATGAGGGAGTCTGGATTGAAAGTTTTCTTGATAATTAAGGCATAGAGCTAAAAAGACTAGGACTTTAAAAATAGGAAAATGGAATTCATATAAGATAGGACTCTGATGTGCTGACATTGAATGTTGTAGGGAGACCTAATGCATGACCTAAGAAGGTAAATGAAAAGTTACCTTCAAAAAAAAAAAAAGTTACCTTCAATATATTTTAATTCTGAAACTCTGAATAATTTAGTTTTTTCCAGTGGTTTGGATAGTATTCACCTGAATTCATCATTCATATATATATTCTCTCTATGTAGAATACATATATGAATCACTTTGCCATACACCAGAAACTAACACAAAATTGTAAGTCAACTATACTCCAATAAAAAAAGAAGGTATATTATTGCATCAGAATGAAGGGACCAGGATGTATTTGGAATGCCAGCACCCTAAATGAGAGTGTACAGAGCATAGAAGCATAAAGCTCCAGAAGCCCATGGGATGAGCTAAGACCTTAGATGAAACACTTGGGACAGCCATCTTTTTTCTGATGATACCACAGTTGCCTATATGTTATTTACATTGCCCTGGTAATGGAGGGAGGTAGCTTTGGACTGGAGAGGGATTATGCAATCACGGAAATTTCCTCCATTGGGGAACTACTGGGAACACTGACGTAGTGTCATTTATTACAAACAAATAACAACAACAGCAGAACGTAAACAACCTCCTTACTCTCCTCCAAAGACCAGAAAGATAGATGAGCTGAAAAATATCCCACACTGCCACCATGACAAGCTCACGGAAGCGCCCTGGAGTAGGAGTCTAGAGTTCATCAAATGAGCTGCAAAGGAAAGAGATCCTTAGTTTGCTCTTATTTGCATTAGGTACAAAGCAATATTTAAGTTCCTGGTAGCTCAGATGGTAAAGTATCTGCCTACAACGCGGGAGACCCGGGTTCGATTCCTGGGTCCAGAAGATCCGCTGGAGAAGGAAATGGCAACCCATTCCAGTATTCTTGCCTGGAAAATCCCATGGACTGAGGAGCCTAGAGCCTGATAGGCTACAGTCCATGGGGTCCCAAGAGTCGGACATGACTGAGCGACTTCACTTTCGCTTTCAATAATTGGGAGTCAATATTATCAAATAATTTGTGCCAGATACTTTCTCGTATGTTTTCTTATTAAATGTCATAACAATCAGGAGAGGCAGATTAATTCTAAAGCCAAGAAAGTAAACACTGGGTGAGACCCACTGTCTTGCCCAGGGTGTCCGTTCTTCTAGGTAGCAGAGGTAGTACATGACCCTGTGACTTCTTCTGCCAAATTCAGTGCTTTTATTTGTGACAGTGGCTTCTTGAAGATGGTTTAAGGTGTTTTGTTATTTTTTCTTCCATTAATGACATGCATTTTGGCATTAATTAAAAGGGGATTTTTAAATACCCTTTACAACCAGGCTTTCCTGGTGGCTCAGTGGTTAACGCATCTGCCCACAATGCGAGAAATCTGGGTTCGATCCCTGGGTTGGGAAGATCCCCTGGAGAAGGAAATGGCACCCCACTCCAGTATTCTTGCCTGGAAAATCCCATGGACAGAGGAGCCTTGTGGGCTACAGTCCATGGGTTGCAGAGAGTCGGACACGACTGAGCGACTTCACTTCACTTCACTTATGACTTACAGGCAGGTTTAAAATTAATTGTGTGTCCTTCAAAATCATCAACTGTACAGAAAACAATCTACAAAACTATTCTTGCTGATCATTAGTGGCATTTCTATATTGCTGGTCCTGCGACCATTGCCAAACTGTTGTTCCACAGATTATTAATAGGGTGTTGTGATTACTTCTTTGGGGATAAAGTGTCAGTGATGAAGCGGTTAACAGGAAAGCTCAGGAATATGATTTACTGGTTTCATATTCTGGTTACTTTACTTCCAGCCACGCGACTTTGAGGAAATTACTTCACCTCTCTTACATATCCTGTCTCATAGGAAATTGATCAGGATAAAATGCACTAATATATAAGAAAAAAAAGGAGAAGTTTTTGGCATTCTACACAGCGCAAAGTAAACCTTCATTACACATTAACTGCTATCATTGTTGGGAGTTTGAGTTCTATCTTCTTGAAAAGCACATTCTTAATCACTGAATCTGGTTTATGAAGTAATCTTAAAGATCATTCAGCTTTTCTTTGCTGCAGTTTCTCATTTATCGTGCCAGGACCATACCTGGGTGTGATACTCTAAGCATAGGTGAGTAGAAAACAGAGGACTTCAGGAATGGGATGATCTAGGTTCATATTCAAGCTCCATCACTTGCTGTCTAAATGATGTTGTGAAATTTGCTTAATCTTTCTAAGTCTCCACAGACTCATGTGTGAAATATAGATAAAAATCTCTAATGCAAATAAAGGAATGTATATATAGAATATATGTCATAAACTGCAGATTTCTTTGCAAAGGTTATTTTTATCATCATCAATACATTCATGTTTAAAAGGCCTCAAATTAAGATACTTACTAATACTCTCTTCCTCATGTGGTAATAATGAATTCTATTTTATAAAAACAAGATCTCAAACCTCTCCGGTGTTCTTGCTCTGTTTTAAAGGAGTCAGTGGATTCTTTCTTTAGCCACTGGCTCCTGTCGGCAGATGAAAATTTTATTTATATGTATTCAAATGTGATTTAAACACATGGTGATATCTTTGATGACTAAATATTAAAAAAAATACAATTGAAATGTTATTGCTGTTCTTTATGATCCTCTAGGGCTTGCTTATCCTACAATTTGTAAATATTTTACAAGGCAGAGGAAAATACCAACCCATAATTATTTCTCGATGTTGTCTGGCTGATGATCTCAGGGTAAATTCTTTTATTTTATTATTTAAAAAAAGTTTTCATTGAAGGTTTTTCCAGTCACTCCAAATAAACTTAGCTGTGAATGGAAAAGATACAGCTGATTACCCTGGCTTGGTCCACGTCTCTTCTGCCCTGTCCTGCTCTTCACTGAGTCAGAAGGAAGGCATGCGGTATGGCCGACCTCTGAAACCATTAAACATCTCCTATAAACTGTTGCTGTTAGAGACACATTCTGGTTTATTTTCTGAAAGCTTATTAATAAGTCAGAATCTAATCTGCAGCCAGACTGTTTGATCACTTTGCTCTTGGCTTTGCAGGCACAGGATTTTGTTGTGTGGTTGGCCTGTTGGCATGATGATTCCTGAAGGGCCGTTGGTAAGCCAGCAAATGCCAGGGGTGCATCATTGTCAAATTCCAAAGACCTGTGACCTTCCCTGACCTGCTGGTAGAGGTTTAGCCTTCTTCAAAGAGCCTCAGATTGGGCACTAGAAATAGAGTCAAAAGTGCTGTGGGAAAGTCTGTCATTGAGAACTACTTTCCTTTAGAAAGTGATGGGGCTTCAGGGAGTAATAAAAATCTGGTGGCTGAACTTGTTTCAGATTCTCAGGGACAGTCTTTCTCTGTAGAAAAGGTCATTTTGAAAATTGAAGAAATTCTGTTTCAGTAGGTCTGAAATATGTTTAAAAAACATTTAAAACATATTTCCTCCCCCCCAAAGGGAAAAGAAAAGAGATAGTTATGCATAATGGAACTTTTTCTTTTAGAGACTCAGTTCAAATCATTCTTCATCTCATTTTGGTTTTACGGTGATAAAGGATCCATGTAGTGATACAGTGCCATTCTGAGTAAGTTTAAACCTTTAAAAAAGCAAAGACAATCTGTATTCTTTTATTAATATTATGTATGTATGGGAGAGGACTTCTTCAAGAAAGTATAACTATCAGAGGCAGACCCAGTAGTCTAGCAATGCACCGAACACAACGTTTGTTGAATGCTGCTGCAATCATGGCATTGGCTGAGGATACAAAAAAGAACAGAATTCAATTTTTTCCCAAAAGTTTATATGTTCATCAAGGATACAAGACGTAGCACACAAAAAGTTAAATATTCTGTGTTGTCCCATACAGTAGCCACTGGCCACATGTGGCTATGTCATTTTAAATTTAAAGGGACTACAAAAATATAAAATAAAAGTCAGTACCTCAGTTGCACTAGCCACATGTTAAGTACTCAGTTGCCATATAGAGCTGGTGGCTACCATATTGGAAGGTTCAGTTGTAACACATTTCTATAATTGCAGCAAGTTCTAATAGACAGCCCCAGTTTCTTCAATACAGGGTACAGGCAACACATAAGTGATATTTACAATAACCACCAACCAGTTGAGAATAAGGAAGAATCAATGCAGGCTGCAATACTTAGGAAGATCTTAGTAGGACCTTGAATTTAGGGTTATTTTGACAAGTGTAAAGGACAGTGGGGCACAGTCAGTAGAAAAAAGAGGAAAGAATATTTGGGGGAAGAACAGTCCATCTGACTTAGGTCAGATTCCTGGTACAGACTGGAGAGGGATGAAAATGGAATGCTGGATTGGGGTAAGAGAGAGGGAGGGACTGGCTGGCAAGCTACGGTGTTTGATCTGTTTTCTAATGCTAATGAATAGTTTTGAGCAGGTTACTGATAGTCCTGGGGCAGTGGCACCACCCAGCAAATAATCTTGCCTTATGTAGTTAGGTGTTCAGAAGCCTCATATTTAATATTAGTCTCTCACTGGGAGTTCATCCTGAGCCTTACAAACAGCTACAGAGTTGAGCCTAGTAATACTGTGTGTGTGTGTGTGTGTGTGTGTGTGTGTGTGTGTGTGTGCGCGCGCGCGCGCGCGCTTCTTGGAACAACCTACAGGGAGAGGGAAAAGCATATTTAGAGCCTCTCGTGTACCATCATTGCATTTTGTCCCCCCATCCCTTTTTTCCTTTTCACATTTATTAAGTTTCTCTTGTGTGCTAAGCATCGAAGGTGCAGAGATAAACAGCACATGAATCCTACAAGGGGATCACTGTCTTATACAAAGATGTGGCCGTGACAGGGCTGTGCACAGAACACTAGTGGGCGTGCGGAGATGCACCAGTCAAGACAGGCCAGGTGCAGGCAGGTCTTCTCAGAGGGGAGGTTTGCTGCTCTGAATCTCAGAGGAGGAGTACAAACCAAGTCAGTAGATCAAATGGGGAATGCTCCAGGCAGAGAGGGAAGATCAAGCACAAAACTATAAAGCAAAGCAGAATGTGACCATGTGGAAAGACCGAGACCTTCTTTCCTCTTTTGTCTTTGGCACAGCACAAAGGAAGGGCTCAGAGTGTAATTATTTTCTATGTGCAAGCTTCCCCTGCTCTCTGAAATCAGAGCATTCATATGAAATCTTTCATAGGCAAAATGGGGTAAAGTGAAGAAGCAGGTACCTTAGGACACATCTTGTGCAAAAAATAAATCCAGAATAAGCACAGAGGCTTACAGACACGGTTCAGAGCTATGGCGGCTTGATGCTGAGTGCAATTCCTGGGGAAGGAGCTTGGCAGTGCTGAATGCTATTAGGTTGGCCAAAAAGTTTGTTTGGGTTTTCAATACCATCGTACGGAAAAATGTGAATGAACTTTTTGGCCAGCCCAACACTGTTGCATTTTTTTCCCCCCATAAAGGCGAAAATCTTTGGATTTCTTTAGATTAGCAGAAACAGGTAGTAGTATAGGTCTTTCATAGAAGTGAAGTGGCATAAAGTGAACTTTTGGAAAGTGGGGGATACCTGTACACCCTCAAATAGGTTAAGCAGCAGGTGTAAAGACAATAGACTTTTGTCTAGGTGACTCACGTGGCTTGGGGCCTCAGTTAAACTGTCTTTACTCTCTTCACCTGGGTATGGAATACAGCAAGAGTCAAAGAATGATCCAGGGAGCTGGATTCAAGTGTGTTTCACATGCTAGAGTACCTCTGTTCTAGGCTGTTCCTCATATACTCATGGGAATTTCTTCTGCCTGAGGAATGACATGCTTGCTTGTCACTCTTTTTCCCAGACTCATGCCAAGCAACTTGGGATCACTTGGGGAGAATTTATGGAGAAACCTTAGACCTTATAAATTACCCCAGGGAGAAATGATAGCTTTTTTTGTTTATTTTTCTAGTTACACAGATCTTACTTCTTTGGCTCTGAAATGGCAGCATGCTTTTAGGAAAAAGATACAAAAAAGAAAAAGAAATTAAAATCACAGTATTAAACAAAAAACAGAGCCAGTCGGCAGTGTCTAGGAACAGAGCCATTGGAATTCTCTCACTTTCTTTATGAGTCAGAGGTAGTGACACAGGGAGTCGATATTTTTTCCTCCTTTTGTGATACGATGAGACCTCAGGAGGGGCGCCGTGAAGGAGCAGGAAACCTATGGCCTTGGAGCATGGCTGGGATGGGAATCCTGGCTCTGCCACTTCTAGCTGGGTGACCCTGGGCAAGTTGCTTGACCAAATAGGCGCTCCGTTTTTCTCATCTTTGAATTGAGAATGATAATACCACCTTTGTACTGCTGGTGTAAGGAACAGAGATAATGAGAGCAGTGAAGTGTCTGCTTCTGTGAGACACTTACTAGATAGTGTCTATAACTGTAACTGGAAATGATGAGTTTGAGTTTTTCCCTTGGATGACTGTGAACTGATTTTCTTGAAGGAGAGGATGCGACACTGCAATGCTTTTGGGATACTGGCTTCCAAGCATGATCTTTGTAAAAGGGAAAGAGATGTCCCAGAGTAGAACCCTAACAGAAGTAGTCAATTTGATACGGGTAGGAGGTCTGAGTGTCATAGGTAAACCAATAAGCCCTGACGTAGCAAGATATACTAGGCTATCAGTGTGTTCCTATTCCAGGAATTAGCTCCCTAGTGATGGCGATAAAGTAAATTCTCAAGAAAAATGTTTGGTTAATGATCTTGATTAATTAGTGATGCTTCTGTTGAACAGCTCAGGGGTTGTTGAGCTAATTCATAAAATTATCCAGGCTGCCCATTTACTGACTTATTACTCATTGTTGGCCATTTCTCTATTTGTAACACCATATCCTGACACTGAGAAAGATGAGGGAAGGAAGAGATCATTTCAGTCTATCCAATATTCTCCCTGCTTCCCCTCTTTCCTTTCTTTCTTTCTTCCCATCACTCCCTCCCCTCTTTTTCTCTCTCATTTACTGTTTAACTTAACTATTGGTAAATTATTTTAACATTTCTGCGGTTCTTATCATAAAGAACTTAGTCATGGGACCAAGACATTCATTTGCTTCTTTTCTTCCCTTTTCAGTTGGGTTTGGAAATCACACTGGGATTGTTTCTTACTTTATAGTTTGACATAGCACATAATATATACTGACAATCCATGTATATTACATATTAACTAGTAACACTGAAAATATCATGTCCCAGTAAATCTTGGAATAATTTAAACTGAAAACAGTTGAGGCTTGTGATTCCTAAACTGTCCCATAAAATATCAGACCCGAGAGATGCCCTCAGGTTGAGATTTGTCATTGAATATGTTGGGTACACACTATTTACTGTAACTTTTTTGAAGAATGAAAATATACAGAGCATATTAAGGTCTTTATGAAATCTTGTAAGTAAAATTGTAAAATAATAAGTAATTGGTAAAATTACTTGTATTAATTGTAAAATAATAAGTAAAATTGGTCATGTTATTTGATTATTTCTAAAGTTTATTTGACCATAGAGAATTTTTTCTGTATAAACATGTTAATATCCCATATATTTCTTGTTTTGAAACACACTTTGGAAATTTTATACTATAACAGTCACTATTAAAAATATCTTTCTCCAGTAAAACAATTTTAAAAGTCACAAAAACTTTTTTTTCTGTATGAGGAATTATCTTTTGACTGGTGTCAAGATAATGAATAGGTGAACATATAGGCCTCTTGAGACTCTTGAAGTCATAGTTTCCCTTTTTCTACTCACCCTAGGCCTTATCTGGCCCCTTGAGACATGTAATATTGTCCTCTGTACCAGAAGAAATAAAAATGCTCTTAGTATATCTTGGAAAGTTATGTGCTTATTTTTCACTGTATTCCATTTTAACTGGTTTTTTTGTAAATGCTAAGAGCCATCTCCAGGTGTCCTGAGCACAATCCATTAACTATGTATGCTTAAGTAGCACCATTCTGTAAAATTTTTGGCAAGACCTTAATTGCCTCTAAAGACAGTGGTTCTTTGGGAATTGTTCTTCTATTCAAGATAGATAAATTAAGGCATAAAGATGATCAAGGCCCCAGAAACAGTCAAGGTGTTCTGGGGACTAAAACACTAAAGATTCCTAGAACAGAGGATTCTCAGGCCACATGCATACCAACTTCACAGCTTCATCTCTACTGAGATCACGAATAGTCCTAGAGAGAGGATTGCTCTGTTTTCCTGTGAATGTCATAATTTTTACAAAGCAAGCTGCCCTTTCCTGGTATGCCAGGGATTTTTTTTTAATGCTCCTAACTGATCTCTATCCTCTAGAGGGTTCTGAATTTTGCAATTGTCTCAAGTCTTAACAAGCCATCCCTACACCACTGTGCAATGGAAATGTTCAACAGAAAGGTATTCACTTTGGTCTAGGCAAGACTCTGACTGCTGCCTGGAGAAACGAGGATCTTCTGGGCCATCTTGATTGGATAAAGCCTTTTTGGCCCATTTCTGCCTCCTTCTTTCTTGCATTTCCCTTCCCCTCTCCTGGGGACCAAGGGTTGATCCTGGCAGGATGCTAGGGCTTCCCTTTGGAACCCAGGAGGTTTTCTCGGCCCTTGACTCTGTGCTTGTCTCCTGCTGACCCCCAGCTGATGTGGTTTATTTATTGCTGAATTGAGCGTTTAGTCCTGAACATTTAAGTCTTGGCTGGTGGTGGCCTCGGAAAGAACATTTTCTAAGATTGCCATGGTTTTCTTTCAAATAAACTCCTACATGCCTGGACATTTCTGGCATTGCTGAAATGCAGGTGATTTATTTGTAGAGGCTTAAATTGGGAGTTTTTTTTTTTTAAAGGAAAACCAGCAATGTGGTATACTCCCGTGCTACATTTCAGCCACTGGTGTCTTTTATCAGAAAAATGAAAATCTGAAGGCTCCCTCTGGGAAGAAATCAGTTTTCTGTTCTGAGACACTCAACCCCCCAGCTCCCTCTACTGGTCAATAACCTCCCTCCCCACTCACGGGACAGCAGGGGACTAGAGTCAGCTGGGAGCTAGAAGGGGAACTGGACTTGAAGTTAGGGACTGTGGATCCAATAGCCTATTTTTGCTGCAGATTCCTTATCTTCCTTCATTCTTTCTACCTCAACAGTCTTGGTCACCTAAGCCTCAAATTCTTAGCTCCACCTAGCGTCTCCCTTCCTATATTCCTCAGGCTTGTCTTGTACGTGCCCTTTAAGAGGCCACTTTTTGGCTTTACAGCATGGATGAACACTATAACCTCTGGATGGGAAAACTGTTAAGTACAGATCTTCAAAGAAATATAATAATCTACAGTCATCGCTTTGAATTTATGGACCAAGTTTAGATTTATCTTTACTTGCATGCAGTATGATAAAGGAAACATACTAAATGGGATGAAAGCTCACAAAATATCTCCCAGCTGCCCCAGGACAACACTCTTCAACCAGCTCGGAAGGTCTGCTGTCCTGCTGTTGAACTGAGGGCAGCTGTGGCTTAGCCACGCCACTGCTGGGTGGCCAAATGTCTTTCTAAATCGGCTATAGTTCCCTAATAGATGAAACCCTAATGGTGGCCCAGAATTTCAGCAAAACAGCTGTTTTATCTAGCTAACAGAGAGGACTAGAAAAGCTCCCCAACAGGCTGATACATTTTATTTCCTGGAGAAGCCAACAGCTGACATCCACACCCAGGCCTATTCAGTTAGTTGGAAAAGTAGTACATGAAGTGACTAACTGTCTTTAATCTCAGCACATCAAATGATGCCAGTGCCTAAATATCCTGAGATGTAAACACATCAAGAGAGCTTAAGAAAGACAGTCTTCAAGAAAGACTTACTTAAAAGTATGTTTTCACAATGAAGCTTAGTCGGACCATGTAAATTTTAACATACAATAAACCAATTTCAGAAACACAATGACTATTTCAAAGTTTTGCAAACAATTGTCAGGCATGCTTTAGAGGAAAGTGAAGAAGCATCTGAGCTAACATCCTTCTCTTTCTCAGTAAATTCTTTCTAGAAAAGATACAAGAATATTCTTTTCTACCTTTATCACTTTCCACATTGGGGTAACTTTATGTATTACGAAAAGTTGTATTTTTCTCTTAGCAGAGAACATTTTGATGACATGATATCCATGGAGTTAGTACTCTGGGTCAGGGTCAAGTTTAAAATGAGGTCAAGTGAGGTTCTTTCCTCAGTGGAAGTCCAGTTAAGGGTTAAGAAGAGTTTTAATAGATGTAAAATTTATAAAGCTTTCCCCCATGTTAGCCATTCCTAATATTGTACTGTACAGAAAGAAGTCTGATCCAAATAGGATTTTACTTCCCAAACATTTGAGTGGGTCTTAGCTCTGACAATCATGTTAAAAAAAATCGCTTCTCCGGAGTTTCTCCCTCTTGTTTTAGAGGAATGGATCCTCTTAGCTGCACTATCTTCTTCTATACTCTTGACCTCTTGATAGTCCCTCTCTCGTGTCATAACACTTCTCATGCCTGCACCCCTTAACCAGTATTTCCTTAATGGTCCATTATGCATATTTTTGTCATTTCTTTCATTAAAGACCTGAGGAGATTCCAGGTATATTGATAACCCACTGTCAATGTCATGCCAGAAGAGGAAGATTATGCTGTAAATCATCACATAAATAATAATACATTTGTTCTGTCATGGAAAAATTGGAACTCAGTCTTAAGCCTGCTGCAAAAATAGCATTATGCCTAGATCTCAGGCAAATGTAAGGATTAATGAAATCTCTGTAGGCAGGGAAATGGCTCAGCCATTGATAAGGCTAAATGAACTCTCCTGCATTACTTAAAGCACCAGGGAATCTTAAATTTGATATACTTGAGATCTGAGTCTCTATAAGTACCTATAGACTTGTAAGGATTTTTATGGAAGGAGTTAAGAAATATGGATATTTTATACTTGGCCTTTTTTTTTTCTTTAATCAATCACTCACTCTCTCAACACAGGTTTACCAAGCAGCTATTACATATAAGACCCTGGAAGGAAGATAAAAACACACAAGGTGCCTGTGATGGTGACAACCAGTGACTTCACTCTTCATAAGGGATTGTACTAGTGTTTCTGAACGTTCTGTAGGAGAGGTACAGTGAAGCCCCAAACCTCTACCAGTTACAGTTTTTGAGAACTCTATATTTTATGTTTCAACAGAATTCTCACCACAGAGACATCTTAGATACACACTATACGGGGAAGAAACATGATAGTTATTCAAAATAGAGCCCTGAACAGAGAGTTCGGTTATACGAACTCCAGTCCTGCTTCTCCTACTCATGTCTGGGTGACCTTAGGAAAGACATCAAGCTCTCTGACTTTTCTCATCTGTAAAATTAACTTTGTTAGAATTAGCTCCAAGGATTCTTTCAGCCTTTGTACTGTGTGATTCCCTAAATAAAATTTTAAAACCCAAGAAGTTAGACTAGAGCCTAGATAAATAAAACTGCTTAGATGCTTCCTTTCAGTTTGGAGGCATGTAACAAGTTTAAATTACCTATCTTCTAGGTATATGAATTAAAATTTAGAAAAATGTAAGGGTTTCTTATTTGTTGGAGTGAAAATCTACATCACCTGTTTAAGAGAAGTATGAGACTTTTGATAAAGAGAAGTGCCACAGCTATGAGTGATGCTCCAGAAACTATAAGATCTATAAGGATTGAAAAGAGATTTCTTTCACTGAAAGAAAAAAAAACGGAGGTAGCACAGAGAGGCATGACTGCATCTGTAAATCCTGTACTGGAGGAGAGAAGGACAGCTTTCATTTTCCAGGAAGGACAGTAGAAGTGAGCCCAAAATTAACAGAGGAGATTGAAGGTAGACCATCAATGTGTTTTAATATTTTACATAATCAGTTACAGGTGTCCATAATAGCTTTTGCTGTTATGTTACACTGAGAAGTGAGAATTCATTATTATTTTAGTAGATTGCTCTATGATCAGTTTTTGGGAACATTTTTGTTTCAGTCACTTCAGTTTGAGTCCTTGCAATTTCAACAGCTTTGTGGATTTGCGTTCACAGGGCCCCCAGATTATAGACAATCCGACCGTGTGTGACTCCCTTTAGCCCTCTTGTTGCAAATCTATTTGCTTGAAGATAGACTATAAGAACCTCCTTCCTCAAACAGCAAATGTAGTTCCCAAGTCAATAGTGGAATGTCTAATTAGTGGCTTCTCTGTTGGTGCTGAAATGTGGTTACTATTCTTTCCCAGTCTTCACTCCTTGGGTCTCTGCAAAGGGAAAGTTTAGCTGAGTTCTAAATTAGTACTCGGGGGTATAAGCTGATGTTAATGACTGTCAGGTCATTGGAAGATCTTTTTCATTATATTCTTAGCATTTTGAAACAACCTGTAAGCTGGCCTTTTTATTTCTTAATTTAAATTTTTAGATACTTTGGGTAGTAAGGGGTTCTTTTTTACACAATGCTAAATTCCATAGGACACTCATTCTTCTCTCTGTATCTTTTTTTTTTCATTTCACTCAGTAGCTAGAACAATGAAACTCTCAGAAGATGGCATTCTAGTCTCGAGATCTATACTTTCCTTGAGTTATGCATATGGATGTTCACGGGGGCCTGGTGGAAGAGAAGGAAGCCAGGGCCTGAAGAAAGACCTAATTTTCAGAGGGTTACTTGGAGGACCAGAGAGTGGCAAATACCACCACATGTCAATCACGCTGCAGGTTGCCATATCACAGTTGAAGACCATGGTTAGGGAGGAGCAGACAGCTGCCTCTAACTTGTAACTTTCAAACAGTTACTGAACATTGGACTCTTTGAGAGAGTGAGAGGTGCATTTGTTGACATGAACTACCCATTAGTTAAAAATGTGTTCTGAGGCTTTTTATATTCAGAATGTAGGTTTTATTATAAAATTATAACTGGCAAAGGTCTATGGGTTTTTAATGTGGGGCAGACCTGAAATCATTTTGGTCTCTAGAAGGGCCGTTCTTTCTGTTACAGAAGGGTATAGTGGAGATGAATCTTAAATGATTAGAAATACTCTCATTGATTAAAAAAACAACAGCAGCAGATATGGATTTTGTTCCCCACATTCCACATAAAAAAAGAGCAAAAAGAAGTCGCATTTGTTACAGAGATTCTGGTCTTACTCTTCTAGGGCACTTTCTAGGAGCAGTTCTGCCCAGCTTCCCTCTCAATTCTCTGTTCATTTCATTCCCCTCTCCTTGATTTTTGTTTCACAAATGGAATTAAGGTAGGATATACCTTCTGATCATGGGAAGAATATTGTTTTATAATTTTGGGAATAGCAGAAGATCTAAAATGTGTGTTTCCCTAGATGTAACAGGCCCTCCAGATCAACCGAGCGCCCTTCCCGTGTATCTCTAGGGAAACATGCAGTCACTTTTCTTTTATAAGAAACATTCAAGGAGTCACTCAAATGGTGCTGGAGTGGTATAGGGTAGGTAGGGCCATGAACCAACCCAATCCAGGGGCAGCTATACAATGGCATAGACAAGCCTCATGTCTCTATATCCTGTGCAAAGGGGGAGACGCTGGGGGGACTCCATGACTCCCCACTACTGATCTTTATAAACTTAAGGAGGAAACTATGGAGAAAGTGTCATTTTTAGTGTCTGGTAAAGACCCCTGGGAAAGTGAGGTCATGAGCAGTCTAGGATGATCTCATCTAGTTATTTAGGGTGTTGAATGTGATGGCACATGGGGAAAGCAGTTACTGTGAAATGGTTCATAGCTGGTCGAGTGGATTAACTGCCAGGAAAAGCAGAAGCAAACCCTGGGGGAACACTTTTCATCCCCACATTTAGGAATAACAGGGAGCTCTTTTACACTGGCAGCACTTCTTTTTTTTTCCTCCCAGAAAAGATAACTTTCCTCAAGGGGATCTGGTGAATGAAGCAGTGTCTCTTCACCCTTGTGGTGATGGGCGTGAATCCGGCACTAACATAAAAGAGGAATTAGCTTGGACATACCGCACACTTGGTTTGGCCTGGTCCCATACCTGTGCTCTTGCCACTTACAGCAAATATGAAGCAAGCAGTCTGCACTGTGGCTTGAGATAAAAGGTATTTTAATATGCTCAGGTCACATATTATCATGGCCAATAGTAATTTTATATCATTTTCTTAAAGGAAACCGCACTCCTAGTAATAATTTTTTCCAATGAAGCAAAATTTCGCATGACAGAAAGTTTGACATATAACTTTTTCATTTGAATAATAGCATTGAATCCTCTCCATGCCAAGTAGAAATTTTAAATATCTTTATTATTTCTTTTGATATGCAAACGATAAGGGGGAAAGGTTTGGAAGACCCTCAGCTAAACTTCTAATGATTCTATTTTCTTTAATAGTGAAGAATTTTTTTACAGCTTCGGAGACTTTTCCTTTTTCAAGAGAAACAATATAAACAAACCAAAAAAAAAAAAAAAAAAAAAGGAAAACTTTTCCTCTCTTACTTTAAGAACCTTGAGGGCTGAAACAGTGGTTTGGTTTCCTGACTGCCGGCTTTGGTTTGCCGTCTCTCAGCTGTCTTGTGCAATTCCCCAGAGGAAATATTTGAAGAGGGTTTTTCTCCCACATGAGAGAGTTTCATCCCACACAGCCCGCAGATTCTGACTGCAAACTTCGTGGACTAAGTGTCTGGTTTTCCAGAAGTAGCTGCGGAGGACGTTTTTCCTTCACAGGTGCACGACACACATTCTCAGACCTCAGAGATCAGGATGTAAAGTCTGAAGTCTTTAAAAATGAGGGTAGCTTAAAGACTATCTCTCTGGCAATCAGATCAATTTTTACTAGATAAGGAAAAAGAAGGTGACAAGCAGGGATCAAACTTCCAAAGCCTTCAAGCTGATCGTTCTTTACAACCCTCGGGTGTAAACAGAAGTATTGGATAATCTGGCCTGTATTTTTCTCTGACTGTGGAACACATTGAAATGCTTTATGTTTAGGTGTGTGTATAGAAATTCATGAAGTTCTTTTATACACTTCTATTCCAGCACAATTCTCATTTTAGGACGTCTTGAAAAGACAATTTTGTGCTCTCACGTTGTGCCGTGGCTTGTCAATTTGGATTTGTTCTTTCCTATCTACCAGCCACCTGATTATGGTCTCTGGGCAAAAGGTACCCGTTGGCATCATTTTTTCCAAGCACTTAAACCTGGAAAGATATTTTTTAAAGGACTCACAGAAGCTGTCTTGGGGGTTTGGAAAACATGGCAAAATTGTTAGCAGACCTTTGTGCTATTTTTAGGAAACTAATTGTGTTCTTTTAAAGTACATTTTTGACAATGGGACAAAGTATTCCTTGCCCCCACTGTTACGTGCAATATTTACAATGAAAAGCGGTCAGGAAAACACCCCAAACAGATACACTTTAACCTCGGCAACAGCCAGCAACCAGGGGAAAAAGTGATTTAAAAGGCGAAAAGGTTTTTGCAATATTTATGCTGCTGTTTCTGCCCCAAACGAACTTTTATTTTACCGTTCAAACAGAAGTTTGTTTTCAAACCAGTTGCTGGTTTAAAGGAGCAGCCGATCTGGCATCCATAAGAATCAGCTCTAACCAAACAGTAAGCACGTTGACCAGGGGAAACTGATTCCCCCAAAGCAACCCCCAGGAGGTCAGATGCCTGCAGAAGGGCTATCTTACCTTGAGCAAGTAAGATCCAGGAGAGAGGCTCGGGGGCTCCCACAGGAGAGGACCGGGAAAGTGCTCTGATCCGCTGCTGGTAACATGCACTTGGCTTTTATGGGCAGGTGGGAGGAGCCGCTCCTCATGGTAGGTGGGCAGAGGAGCAGCGGCGGGCGGGCAGCCCCGGGAAGCTGGACACCCTTCTCTGGGGAGGGGCGGCGAGGGCAGAGCCAGGAGCCGAGAGAGGGAGGAGGGGCGGGGAGGGAGGAGGGTGGAGGAGCGGAGGAAGCAGTGGAAACGGGAGAGGAGGGAGAAGGAGAGAAAAAGAGAGACAGAGAGAGACAAGAGAGAAAACTTATAAAGGGATGTAGTCCCCAGACGGGAGAAGACTGGGGAGAAAACGACCAGGAGACTGAGACAGTCCAACAGGCAAGATACGGAGGGAAAGCGGCATTTTGATTTTTTGCTATTTTCTATGACATTTTAGATGGTAGTGGTGTTGGGGAGCGAGTTGTGAGTGACGGAGAATAACAGGTATTTTCTGTGAATTCGTAAACATAAATAACGGTTCAGGAATATTTGGAATTTCACAGGCAAGGGAAAGGAGGGAAGCTGGCCGTCGGAGTAGCGCATCCCGAGCTCTGGATGGGCGCGGAGAAGGGCTGTCCACAGCCGGCTGCCATGCGGCCGCCCTCCTGCGTCCTTGTCTCCCACCCCCCGCGGGGGAAAGCCGGCCCTTCACTCGTCTCTCCCCACTGTGCCTTGTGACCAGCAAGTTCTCCTGGTGCTGCCGGTAGTGCGCAGCATCCAGAGGCCCCTCGGGAGACTTCTGCAGCATTAAGGTAAATCCAGCAAAGGTTGGAGAGGATCAGCGGAGATTGGCTTGTGGAGAAAGGAACCTCAAAACCAGCCTCGGTCCTCCAACATCTGCTTATGTAACAGGATTGCAGGGCTCTCTGCCCTCTGGTTATTTTCGGTATTTTAAAAACTCTCATTCCTAGCAATTGGAAAACGTCTTGGTGCCATAGCTCTCTGTGTGTCTTAAACATTAAGAGGATTCAACCAACAAGAGGCTGAAGGATCAGGCCGAAATTCTTAAGAAATACATTCAGAGAAAGAAAAACAAACTCCTTTAGCTGCTGAGCCGTGACTCACTTCCTAGCCCAAGTTTGATTTTTGCCACCACAGGAATTAAAGCATTTGAAAAGAGAGAACCTGAGCCTTGGGGCTGAGGGGTACCGACAAGGGGAAAGAAAGAGGCAGGGAGATGGATGGATGGGCCTGAAAAGAACAAGGGAAATAGCTTTTACTGACAATATTGATATATAACTATATAAATGTATAGTAATATATTCACATATGAAACTTGATTCATTTCACCACAGCCTTATGGAGTTAGATATGATTCATATTGTGTAGTTTTTTTTTTTTTTAAGAAAGGAATTTCAAAGGGTTAAGCAACTAGCTCAAGCTAGCAAGAAGGGGAGCCATATTTGGTGAGCTTCCAGAGCACGGGCACTCTGCACATGAGGCCACCATATAGAATGCCTGACCTGGCCTCAGGTTAGTCCTGATGTCTTTGTCTGTGGAGTGGGGAGACGTTATCAGACTCCAAGAGAAGGAAAAATGATGACCAAGAGCCGAATATGTTGAACTGGGTGCTGTTGACATCTTGGTCCAGATAATTCTGGTGAGAACTTTTTCTGGCTATTATAGGATGTTGAGCACTATCTCTGGCCTCTACCCACCAGATGCCAGTAGCACTCTCCTTCTTGAGTTATGAGAATTGAAAATGTGCCTACACTTACCCAAATTGTGGGGGAGGAGGAGCAAAAAAAATCTCCTCCCTTTAAGAACCATTGGTTGTAAAAGGTCCACAGATATAAAAAAGGATTTTAAAGAAATTCATAAGAAAATATCCAACAGTGGTATTTGGATAATAGTAATATTAGTTGCCATATGTGTTAAGGTTACATTGAACATAACTTTTACATTTTCATAATCCCATCTGTCTGCCTCTAGACTTCAAATCCTCAATTGCTTTCTTCCTAACTAATCTTATTCTCATTCGGATACAGCTGGGAGTCAACAACCCCCTGTGCCTGGGATATGAGGAGAATTAATGATATACGAGGTGAAACATTTAAGTTCTTTATTATAAACACAAACTTGACCTTAGAACAGTTACTCAGATGTTACTCATGATGTTTCATGACATTGATTATTTGTCTTAATAGTTATAATTTTTCATTTCTAGAACCCCTTCACAAATAGTATGTTTGTGCTTTGAGAATATGCCTAAATCCACTGAAGGAAGTCTATGAAATGAACAGCTTTGTTACTGGACCTAGAAATAAAACTGCATTGAGTCTTCTGGGGTTGACCCTTGAAATCAAATACTATTTCACAGGAAAGCTACCACTTCTGGAACTTTATAGTTTAGTGAAGAAATGTTTTCTGGGAAAGCTAATTAGGACCCAGTTAGAGGCACCTCTGGGTGATACATGTATTAGTAGATATCCTTATCAGATTATAGCAAATCACCTTTTCAATTCTGATTTAATGCCTTTGGACATTCCAGATCCATCACATAGTTGTGAAAAATAGAAACAGAAAAGGCAAGCAAAGCACATTCAAAGGGAAGGCAATTGACAGCTGTATTTTCTTTTCCTTTTTCCTCCATCACTCCCTCCTTTCAAACTTGAATATCCAGCTATGTAACAAAAGAGCTCCTTTCATTTTGTTTGGATGGTGCTAATGGTAAGTTCATTTCTCCAGTTCACACTTGCCTGAATCTAACTCTAGCAATAAATCAGGACAATAAATCAGGAATCCAGGAATGTGATCTCTTTGCTGACTCTTTGAGTGCCCTTCTAGAATCTCTTGAAGGTGACTGAGGTTTGAAATGACCTAGTTTGGTCTTTTGTGGAAAGAAAGGAATCCAATGACAACATACTAGATGGCTCTGAAGTTTCCATTGTGTGAATGTAATAACAGCTACAGATTATTACCTTATTTTAAAGAGCTTTGAAAATAGAAAATTTTTTTAAAATTTAGAATTAATCAACTAATAAATACCTATTAAGAATGGGTACAGACAGTGTGGGGTATTCAAAGCAGAGAAAAACAGTAAGAATGTAGATCTACTCTCATGGAAGGAAAAAAAAAACACCGTGTAATTCTTGTTAGTTGGGTTGCCAAGTGGTTTCAGGGAGGTGTTGGCATTTGGGTTGACTGTGGAAACCAGAATTGGAATGGGTGAGTGATGAATTCTAGGACAAGGGGGGAAATGTACACAACTGGGGGAGTCACAGGAATATGTGGAGAATGGTAAATGGCTGGCATGACTTAAGGGAAGGGTTTGTATAGCAGAACAATGAAGCTAAGAAACAGGAAAGGAGAGATGGAGTCAGCCTGTGGATGGCCTTCAATGTCACCTCAGTAGTTTGAACTGTAACTCTAGGCAATGAGAAGTCATTGGAGACTTTTGAGCCATAGCATGGCATGCTAGAAACGGCATATTATTAAGAATTCGCTTTTCTTTGTATAGGCTATTTGTAGTAGCTTTGCATATAAATACTTGCCAGTCTCTCCAGGGCCATAAGCATACTTAGAGAAAACTGAGTGTTTGTGCCCTGCAGACTTGGAGGTCTGCATGAGGTGGCAAAAATGATGGTAGTTCTACCCTAGAGTGTCCCTACAGTGTTCTGGGTGATTCTCAGGAGATGGGAAGGCAGAATTCTCCCAGAGTGTGGCCAAGATGATAGATGAGATTAATGTGAAGGTTGGTGCCTGTTCTGTGTGTCAAAGGGGCCGGTCTTTAACTCACCTGCTGTAGCTTTAATGTTATCAGTCTTTTACTTTTATCTGGACTTCCCTGGTGGCTCAGATGGTAAAGCGTCTGCCTACAATGTGGGAGACCTGGGTTCAATCCCTGGGTCGGGAAGATCTCCTGGAGAAGGAAATGGCAACCCACTCCAGGATTCTTGCCTGGAAAATCCCATGGACAGAGGAACCTGGTGGGCTACAGTCCATGGGGTCGCAAAGAGTCGGACACGACTGAGAGACGTCACTTTCACTTTCTTTTACTTTTATCTAGTTTATTTCACTTTTTCCATTTCATAGTCAGTGCCCTCATTTCATTTAGTTTAGCTTTTCCAATTTCTCCATCTCTTTTCTTTTTCTTTGGTGTTCTTACTCAAGCCTTTATCAAGCATGGTAGAAAAGTTTTTGTTTACATGTTTATAAATAGTATGTATAATATACATATATTTTAGAAAACTTATGAACATTTGCCTAACTAAAAACTTTATGACATTTTGATTCCACTTGTTTGACTTAATATGAATAGAATGCTAGATTTCTAGTTCAAAAAAATAGATATGCAACAAGCAACAAAGGTTTACTGTGTATCACAGGTAACTATAGTCAGTATCTTATAATAACCTATAATGGAAGATAATATGAAAAATAAGGTATGTTATATGTATATACTAAATCACCTTATTTTGCACCTGAAACATTGTAAGTCAACTATACTTCAAAAATATATATATATATATAAAGAAAAAAAGTATCAGTCCAGAGATAATAGGTTTCATGTAGAGATCCTTGAATTTTGAAGGGTTTCTGGATGAGGAAACGGTGGACCCTGGTATTAAAAACTTATGCTGTCACATTTATGTTTTTTAGATTACTTTGAACTACTTTGAACACTATATGTGTTATCCTCAGCAAATTTCAACCTTCAGTTTTTCCTACCACTCCTCAATTGCTTCAAAATGCAAATGATCATGGCTTTGGGTCCGAACAAAAATCATGATGATCTGAAGTTCAACGTACAGAAATTTGCTCTTTGTCTGTCAGCTGACCCATCAGTCAGTCAGCCTAAGCTTCTGTTAAGTATCACCAAATATGATCTTGGACCGCAAGGCACTTACAATTGCCAGCTCTCCTAGGACATTTAAAGTAGGGTTTTATTTACAAAAATTGAAAAGGTTCACAGCACAGAAGAAAAGCACACCTCTCCTACATTCCAGAGGAACGTTGGATTCTGTGAGTCACTGTTTTCCTGTTGGCCCAGATGGTAGAGAGCTGACTGACTTGGGTGATCCACAGATGACTGCCTCACAGCTCCACTGGCTTTATAAAGAGCACTGGATGGAGGGTCAGGAAATATGGGGTTTAGTCCCAGCTGGGCCACTAACTACCCATACAAACTTGCGGCAGATGTTCTATCCTTTTTGGATTCAGTGTCTGCATGTAAAATAAGGAGGCTTAATCAGCTCTTTCCACTTGTCAGATGCCTGCTCGGTACTAGCCAGTAGATGCTCCTTTAAAAATTCAACATCCCGGGGAAGCCAACCTGATGATCCATGATACACATCCTTAACTTGAGTCATAAGAGTGAAGCTCATAATGTATTAGTCCAGTGCTGGCTATAAGAGGATCACACCCCAACATTAAACATTGTCTGTATTCTAGATCCAGAATCCCCTAAGGTGGGGTTTAATTAGCTCTTAACTGTAATCATTCTCTCTCTAAGTCTCAGGATTGGGAAGAAGTCTCCCAGGTTTGGGCTTCCTATGTGGCTCAGTAGTAAAGAATCTGCCTGCCGATGTAGCAGCCGCTGGAGACTCGGGTTCATTCCCTGGGTTGGGACTATCCCCTGGAAGAGGAAATGGCAACCCACTGCAGTATTCTTGCTGGGAAAATTCCATGGGCAGAGAAGCCTGATGGGCTGTAGAGGGGTTACAGAGTCAAACGCACTGAGAAAATGAGCACTCCCAGATTTAGCCATCAACCTCTAAACCTTGCAGCCTTTTAATTTTTTCTTCTGAATCAAGTAGTAATTCTCCTTTTAATTGGTGGAAATGTAACCACACCATACAGAGCCCCAGTTTCTGAAAATTCTGTTCATTGTGCTGAATTTGTTTGACGTCTGAATAAATTGATTTGATTTCCTGTGAAGCTATCTATTCTTCTCCCACTATGAATTCTTCCCTTTCCCAAGTGCTCCACCTCTTTATTTCTTCAATTAGGAAAAATCTGTTGCCTTTTTCAATATAGACTAAATGATTGTGACTCTTTTTGGTTTCCCAAACTGTTAGACTTTTACTAGGGTCACTGAACCTTTTTTTTCGTCTTTTACCCTCTCCATAACTAATGGCACCTAAAGCCGTTCCATTCTTTTTCTGTTTGTTGAAAATTTCATCGTAGGGATTCTCTCATGGGGGCTGTGCAATGGAGAGGGAAAAATATATTCCAGGGAGAGTTTTTTTTCCTTACTTAAGAGTGGAAAGTAAAAGCTTTCCAGAGAACTAGAGAAATATATTCACCCGTACCATATGCCATCTTAAATCCTACCTAAAATATGGGAATGTCTTGGTCCTAGACTTCCCCTGCTGAATAATTTGTAATCTTGCCTTATCTTCTACCCTCCACACTTTCTAATTGTGATTTACTCTTATGCTTTTATTAATATTTACCTCATGTTCAATTTTAATAAATCCCATATTTCCTGCTTAGAGTTATATCTTATACAACCTAAGATTTTCATGAAAAGCTCCAGTTTGACAGGCAAAAATGTTTATCTGAGACAAGAGGTCTAACAGGTGATCAGACCTTACCTATCCCAAATTACCTGGCCTGTTGCCCCTATAGCAATCGCCCTAAACACAGCAATGATTATGTCGTGTCTTCATTCAGACGCCTTCAGCGATACCACTCTGTAGAGAAAACCATATGTTACACAGCACAGGGAATATAACTAATGTTTTATAATAACTATAAGTGAAGGAAAACTTTTAAAAATTGTGAATCACTATGTTGTACACCTGAAAGTTCATAACATTGTAAATCACCTATTGTTGTTTGGTCGTTTAGTCATGTCTGACTCTGCTACCCCATGGACTGTAGCCCATCAGGTTCTTCTGTCCATGGGATTTCCCAGGTAAGAATTCTGGAGTGGATTGCCACCTCTTTCTCTAGATCTTCCTGACCCAGGAATCAAACCTGCATCTCTGGCATTGGCAGGCAGATTCTTTACCACTGACGATCTAGGAAGGCTGTAAATCAACTGCACTTCAATTGAAAAAACATCCAAGTTCATATTCTGGCATTAAAGAGCCCCCCAGATTCAAGCCCAGTATTCATTTCATTTACACACCCTGTAAATGTGCTTCAGGCAGGAGAAATTTTGCTCATCATAATATCTGTGCCTGTAGCTCTTCACCTTGTATGTTATTGTCAATGGAGTGCCTGTTGCCAGGTGAATATTGCTCAAATCCTTTAATACTTCAAAACCACCTTCTTTAGGAAATGTTTCCTGATCCTTTTTTGAACCTCCCAGGGAAATTGGTACTTATGACGTTTTCTACTCTTTACACATATGCTCACTTATTTTCTCCTCGAATTCATTGCTCCCTCCTTGGAGCCCTAACTCTTCCCCCTGACACAGGGCCTATCATAGAGTAGGTGGTCAATAACTATGAACTGTGGAACATTTTTTGAAAATAAATCCTTTCCTACCTTTCTCTGTTCCTAGCCCTTCTACCCGATTCAACTAAAAAAAATTGCTTTTAAAGCTGCTAGAATGTTTCTGTCAGGGTCATAGAAACTGTGTTCAAAAGACCAATATAGCTTCATTACCACTTTTGAGGAATTTAAACAGTCTTGTTGGGGAGCAGAGATAAATAGGCAGTTTCTATTCCATATGGTAAATTCCATGGGTGAGCTAAGTACTGGGCACGACAGGAGCTCCACAACCATCCTTGCTCATGAGAGCGAGCTTTGGGTGTGTTACTCTGAATGCCAGGTGTACATCGGGATGTCATGGAGAAACACACAGAAAAGCAAAGTTTGGTCCTTCTCGATGCTGCTTGGGAGGAAAGTACGATATGCTTTGTGTTTGGGGTGTGGGATCAGGAGGGACAGTCTGCATGTTGGCCTGACCACTGTGTCTTCCTGGTAATTCAGTCAAGGTGTGAGGGTTATTTGAGTAGGTATGTTTCAATACTGCTTTGACATACAAAGGGCTTGAATAAACTCTTCTGGTGTATACCATCACATGCTGAGAGTTTTGACTGACTTAGACTGCACCTAACGCTGAGTGGGCTTCCCTGCTGGCTCAGACGGTAAAGAATCTGCCTGCCTTGTGGGAGACCCAGTTTCGATCCCTGGGTTGGGAAGATCCCTTGGAGAAGGGAATGGCTACCCACTTCACTCTTCTTGCCTGGAGGATTCCATGGACAGAGGAGCCTGACAGGCTGCAGTCTATGGGGTCACAAAGGGTTGGTCATGACTGAGCAACCAGCACTTTCACTACTGAGTACACTTAAAATTGATGCTTTTGGACTTCCTTGGTAATACAGTGATTAAGAATCTGCCTGCCAATGCAGGAGACATGGGTTCTATCCCTGATCTGGGAAGATTTCACGTGCCAAGGGGTGACTAAACCCACGGCCCTTGTGCTACATTGCTGAGCCTGTGCTCTATACCCCGTGCTCCACAAGAGAAGCCACTGAGATGAGAAGCTGTGCATTGCACCTGCAGAGTAGCCCCTGCTCACCAAAACTAGCGAAAGCCCCTGTTCAGCAACCAAGACCCAGTGTAGCCAAAAATTAATTAATTAATTTAAAAAAAGAATTGGTGCTATGTATCTTTGGATGCTCTGTGATGGATGCTATCTCAGGGCATCTGGTTCCATCTGTTTCCTTTAAAGGAAATCCTTTGTAAGATAGCCTTCAAGAACCTCCATGACAATAAGGGGGAGAATTTAGAATTCTACTTTGACAGTGTTAGTCCCGAAGTCTGACTCTGCAACCCCATGGACTGTAGCCCACTGGGCTCCTCTGTCCATGGGATTCTCCAGGCAAGAATACAGGAGTAGCTAGCCATTCCCTTCTCCAAGGGATCTTCCCAACCCAGGGATCGAACCAGGGTCTCCTGCATTGTAGGCAGACTGTTTATCAGGGAAACACAAGCGCTTTGTGTTGGCCCCTCTGAGTTTCGAACTCAGGACCTTCAGATTATGAGACTGAAGTGCTGCATACTGTGCTAAGGAGGCACCTGTCAATCTTGGCTTCTATATTATTCACAGATTTTTTTTCCTAAATGTGGACATATAATGGTTGCCCCTTATAATTTTTGCTTAGGGCCACTGTATTGTGAGCATACTCAGTGTGCCAATACCAGATCTCTTCATCTATTAGTCCACTTGTTTTCCTAGAAGGAAATTCACAATCCTGGAGTTTCACTCTATGCATAAGAAGATAGGCAAGTCTATTTGCAAGATCACATTAAAGACACCAAAGTTATTAATATGTGGTTAAATGGGCTTTAGATGCCTCCGTAAAGGAATGGGAAGAGAAATGGCCTGTTAAGAAGCAAGACTAAAATATCCGTGCAAACAGTGACCTGACCGCATGAAACTCTTGTAACTTGTTGTTTATAGATTTGGTCCTGTTGGATTTTTGGAAAAGGTGTCTGTTTCATACTATCTTGGTTTCATCCTATTTTTCATTGTCCTCATTTCTTCAATGTTCCAATGTCTTCATTTTCCTACTTTTTCATTAAATTCCATCTTGTTGTATGTCTTTTGTACCCTTTCTGGACCCTTCATTTTGATTTGACTTTCTGTGCTGGGTTTATTACCAGAGGTTTAGGTGAGTACTCGGATTGCATCTGGCCATGTGGCATGGAGGAACCCTGTTCAGGATCAGATGTCTTTCCCCATTCCCCACTTTCTCTATGACCAGACCAGAAGGGTTCCTACTAGACATTTCTGAAGATGAATTATGTGTTTATCATCACAAATGGATATTGCTTTCTATTTTAATTTGTGGAGTCTTGTCTTCACTTCTGCTTTCTAGATTATAAGTTTCTCCAACCGAGAAGTCAAAACATCTCTTGAATGCAGGAAAGAGTGTAACTCCAAGTACCAGCATAGGGCTGACTGCCTCAATAAACACTTGTTGATTTATGTCCCTTTTGAGACTATGATGATGATACATCTATAAAATCCATGAATATATTTGCATCTGACTATTTCTCTTTGTGAGAGAAGTATTAATAGCATCTGTAGTGATTGGAAGTACTTGGGGCCCTCTTTTTAGGTTGCATCCTAGGTCTTAATTTTTGAAGAAGTCAGTATCTGCCTTTACTCATAAATTAAAAATCTCACCTTTCATGCTGTTCGCATAGGGTCTCACAAGGGGAAGGAGCTGGCCTCTTACTCATTACTTCTCATTTTCAGACCCTCTGTGATGACTGGATACCATGAGCATTTGGTCCAGATGAGAATCTAATTTTCTGTTCCCTTTGAATAATAAGAATGTTCTGTGGGACTCTGGCATCTTGGAATATTAGTAGGTGTTAGGTATATGAAAAAATATGTGCAATCCATTATGTTTCAGAAATCCTGGATTATTAAAATTAGATAGATTTCTTTATTGCATGGCCATTCCAAGCCTTCCGTGGCTAACGTGTTTTTTTTTCATATTCTAAAAGGTAAACATACTATACATAGTGTTTCCTAAGATTATTTGACTTACAGGACCAACCCCATACTAATCCCTTTTTCCAAGGGACTTTCAATAGAACTATTGTTCTGTGGTCCTTAAATTTGGAAGCCCTGCCAGAGAACTTGTCATACCCCCACCACTAGGACCAACACTAATACCAACATTATTTCCTCTTAAGTACAAATAGCACTTGATGCTTTTCAGAGCATTTCCACATGTATTATCTCATTTCATTTTCATTAGCTGTGTTTAGGGCAATCTTCCCAAGTGGCGCTAGAGGTAAGGAACCTGCCTGCGAATGCAGGAGATTGAGATGCAGGTTCAATCCCTGGGTTGTGAAGATTCTCTGGAGGAGGGCATGGCAGTCCACTCCAGTATTCTTGCCTGAAGAATCCCTTGGACAGAGGAGCCTGGAGGGCTACAATCCGTGAGGTCGCAAAGAGTCAGACATGACTGAAGCGACTTGGTACATTGAGCATAGGCTAGGCAAGTATAATTTTATCACCCTAGTAGATGAAAAAGGAGAAACATTATCCCGGTAGTGTGTCAGAGAATTTTTGAATTGCATAGAGGTAAAGAGGACACAGGTCTATGGCTAGAGAATTCTTGATATTATAAAGAGTAGACTTTTTCTGTTATTTTATTTATTTATTTTTTTTTTTACAAACAATTCCTCCCCTTCAGCACTCTGCCCAGAAGAAACTCTTCTACTGCATGAGGTGACATCCACATAATTTCAGATACTGTGGAGGGTGATGCACTTAGATGGTTTGATTCAGTGTTAGGGGGCCAAATGCATTTGCCTGTATAAAACAGATTGATTCAATATTGGACCTTAATGCAATTGGGAGAAAATTGAAGGAAAAGGTTGAAATCTGACCACAGCATTTCATTTATAGCAAAAATTTTGTACAGATTTGTTAGAAATTCTGACCACAGACCACTCATTAGGATGCTTTAGAAACTTCCTTCTGTCCCCAATTTCTACTTGGAACTTCATATACTTTTAATGTGTGTTCAGTTCAGTTCAGTCGCTCAGTTGTGTCCAACTCTTTGCGACCCCATGAAGTGCAGCATGCCAGGCCTCCCTATCCATCACCAACTCCCGGAGTTCACTCAGACTCACGTCCATCGAGTCAGTGATGCCATCCAGCCATCTCATCCTCGGTCGTCCCCTTCTCCTCCTGCCCCCAATCCCTCCCAGCATCAGAGTCTTTTCCAATGAGTCAACTCTTTGCATGAGGTGGCCAAAGTACTGGAGTTTCAGCTTTAGCATCATTCCTTCCAAAGGAATCCCAGGGCTGACCTCCTTCAGAATGGACTGGTTGGATCTCCTTGCAGTCCAAGGGACTCTCAAGAGTCTTCTCCAACATCACAGTTCAAAAGCATCAATTCTTCAGCATTCAGCTTTCTTCACAGTCCAGCTCTCACATCCATACATGACTACTGGAAAAACCATAGCCTTGACTAGGCGGACCTTAGTCGGCAAAGTAATGTCTCTGCTTTTGAATATGCTGTATAGGTTGGTCATAACTTTTCTTCCAAGGAGTAAGTGTCTTTTAATTTCATGGCTGCAGTCACCATCTGCAGTGATTTTGGAGCCCCCCAAAATCAAGTCTGACACTGTTTCCACTGTTTCCCCATCTATTTCCCATGAAGTGATGGGACCGGATGCCATGATCTTCGTTTTCTGAATGTTGAGCTTTAAGCCAACTTTTTCACTCTCCTCTTTCACTTTCATCAAGATGCTTTTTAGTTCCTCTTCACTTTCTGCTGTAAGGGTGGTGTCATCTGATGTGTGTAGTCCGCACTAAATTTCTGTAACTGTTGATGATTTTCTACACTTAACACTAATGTGAGGCTACTTTCACTATATGCAGGTCAGGAAGCAACAGTTAGAACTGGACATGGAACAATAGACTGGTTCCAAATAGGAAAAGGAGTACGTCGAGGCTGTATATTGTTACCCTGCTTATTTAACTTATATACAGAGTACATCATGAGTAACGCTGGGCTGGAAGAAACACAAGCTGGAATCAAAATTGCCGGGAGAAATATCAATCACCTCAGATATGCAGATGACACCACACTTATGGCAGAAAGTGAAGAGGAAGTAAAAAGCCTCTTGATGAAAGTGAAAGAGGAGAGTGAAAAAGTTGGCTTAAAGCTCAACATTCAGAAAATGAAGATCATGGCATCTGGTCCCATCACTTCATGGGAAATAGATGGGGAAACAGTGTCAGACTTGATTTTTTGGGGCTCCAAAATCACTGCAGATGGTGACTGCAGCCATGAAATTAAAAGACACTTACTCCTTGGAAGAAAAGTTATGACCAACCTATACAGCATATTCAAAAGTAGAGACATTACTTTGCCAACAAAGGTCCGTCTAGTCAAAGCTATGGTTTTTCCAGTGGTCATGTATGGATGCGAGAGTTGGACTGCGAAGAAAGCTGAGTGCTGAAGAATTGATGCTTTTGAACTGTGGTGTTGGAGAAGACTCTTGAGAGTCCCTTGGACTGCAAGGAGATCCAGCCAGTCCATTCTAAAGGAGATCAACCCTGGGTGTTCTTTGGAAGGAATGATGCTAAAGCTGAAGCTCCAGTACTTTGGCCACCTCATGCGAAGAGCTGACTCATTGGAAAAGACTGATGCTGGGAGGGATTGGGGGCAGGAGGAGAAGGGGACGACAGAGGATGAGATCGCTGGATGGCATCACTGACTTGATGGACGTGAGTTTGAGTGAACTCTGGGAGATGGTGATGGACAGGGAGGCCTGGCGTGCTGCAAATATGGGGTTGCAAAGAGTCAGACATGACTGAGTGACTGAACTGAACTGAACTGAACTGAACTGAACTTTCACTAGGTGAGTGTAAACAGCATGTTGTGGGTAAGCAGAAGTTAAACAGCAATTATCTAAGTCTATAGATTGGGTTTAGTAACCAGCGTTTTTATTTCTTATTTTCTTTTGAAAGGACATTTGGAGAGAGAAGTAACAGTGCTTGTGAGTAATGGGAGTGAACTTCCAGATAATTCCTCTGAAAAGACATTCCTTTCTGTAGCTAATCCAGTTCCCCCATATAGATCTGTCTTCCTTGGAAGCAAAAAACTATTGTATAAAGGGAGTGAGTGGTACCAAAGAGACTCCTTTCCTCATTCTCAGAATGGCACAGATTTATGCAAAGAGCATTAAGAGCAGAAATTAAATAAATAAATAAAAATTACCTAAGAGCAATACAGTTCTTCTACCAAAGTTTAGGCATTGAGCTTTGAGCAGTTGCAGGCTGAGTGGCTGCAAATCTTTGTAGAATCTTCATTGACACCAAGAAGAGACAGTGCAGTGCAGGATGCTGAAGGGCCAACTAGGGCAGGGACCCTGACATTCTACAGATCTTCTCTATGTCTCTGCTAATGGAACAGGGTCAGCTTGGCTGTGATGCTTGTATCATGAGCTGTGTCAGGGCAGCGGGCCAAGTGGCCCTCTTGAACCTTTCAAGACTGAGGGGGCATAGCTGGAGGAACTAGGCTAAAGCTTGATCTATTAGGGAAAGCTGGGGTCTAAGATTGGTGTCTTGCTCTCCAATATATTTTCAGTACTTACCAAGAAACACAGAATCAGGTTCAATAAATACTTATGGGAAAATATGGATTGATGAATGAATATGACAAGGGTACCAGGTAGGAATACCAAGTCTGATGGGGAAAGCCAGGATGGAAATCAGGTGTTGTGCTAAGAGTCTGTGAGGCCATCAACGATGAAGTCTCACAGTGCCGGGTTTTAGATGGATTGAAAGTGACATAATGTTGGAAACAGAAACAGACGAAAACCAAGAGTGTGTTGAGTGTGTGACTCTAGCCACCCTCCTTAAGGCTACATGATTGGTGGTAAACTCCAGACACACACTCTCATGGTTGTATGTTAGATGCATTGTATCCTGGCATATACTTGTTAACGATTCCACAGTGTGAGATCAATTCTTCATGACTGATGTTTATAAAATCCCCAATTATGCAACCCCCTTTAGATACTGATTACAAAGTAGGAAGACCCAATGGGAATTTCTAATCTTGTTTCATTTCCTGTGTAGATAGTTTTCCTAGATAAGCAGCACTCTAGTACACAGATGTACTGTAAACAAGAATGTGTTGCATGGCAGGGAAAACCAGCATCCATTTAAAGTTTAACCGGAGACAATTTACATTTGCAGGATAATCTTTGTGGATATCTGGAAGAACTCATAATTCAAGTGGCAAGCCAAATTGATTCTTTCTGGTCCTTGTTTATTGATGTTTGTCAAGCCCCTAGAGTAAGCTTCAAGAAACAGGAGGTTTAAGATTTGTGTCATTCTCTTCAACTATCATAATGCATTCGTAGTGGTTATAGCTCTGGTTTCTATTTATACCATGGGACTGATTTTAGCAAATTCCATGTGTGGCAGTTTGCCCATTATTTACATGTTGCTCTGAAACACATTGGTAATGGAGAATGAATGACTTGATTTTCCGGACATGAGAATGGAAATGCCTGGGTTATCATGGGACTGACCATGTACACACTTCACTTGTCACCATCCTATTAAATCAGTTTCTGAAGTGGAATGCCAAACTTCTTGGCATGCACATCTGCATCCATACATGGGAATCATTAGACTATGTAAATGCTGCGTCTTTGTAGTCATCTGTGCTTTATGTTCATGGGGAGAGTTATTCAGTTATATAAATAAGTCACAGACAAAGTCTTAGACAAAAAGTTCTTGGACTGGTGAATAATAAAAAGTTTTTTTTTTTTAATGTGTTTGTTGCTTCCATATGACTTTTTGTTTATGTTCTGGATTATAGCCATTGCCACCATTGTGCAAAAGCCAGAAAGAAATTTAATCGGGTGTTGCCCACAGGGGTTGTTATTTAGTATAGTTTTCAGTTTCTACCACATCTTACTAAGTCAGTGGACCCAGATGCAGCAAACCTCTGCTGGGGAGATCTAGGGTACATATGCTCAAAGCCATCGTTTCATAATTAAAACATTGTTCTATCTTTTCAGATTTCTTTGAAGATAAAATCTCCTTTAAAAATTATTCTATGCTCCTAATTAGAAGTTCCCCCAATTCTTTCCCACAGATATTATGTCTAGTTTTTGGTTCCCCAAAAAACATCTGCCCAATAATCCTTTTCTAAACATTATTAATATATTTTTTCAAACATCTCTCGCTTTCTATCTGTTTGCCAGTATGTTTACCCCTTCAGCTCTGTAACGGAAATTCTGAAAAACAATGAAATTTCAGAGCACAGTGGGGAAGATATCCCATGTAATCCTCCTCCATGCTTTCTTCACTGTCCGATCTTGAACTTCTAGCTGCTTCCTTGGTTGTCAGCTTTTTTCATGCTTCTCTCTCTTTATCACCTTTTGTATCCAGACTGTTATCAGGTTCTGTTTATTTGGTCAATATATCATTTACCTCCATTCATTCACCCATTCACTCAAGCCTCTACCTTGTACATGGACAGGGTTAATCTCAGGTTATCATGGGCACTACTATCTATACCATTCTCTACCTCAAGCAAAGTACAGGTCTATCATTTTTTTATTTAACCACTGAGCCTGCCCTTTAGGGGTCTCAGAGCAAGAGCTGCTGAACACAGGGTTGGCCTGCTATAGTGCAGGGTGTATTAAAATGAGATTATTCTCCTGACAGTCCCACACTCTTGTTTCTTGTTACCTTGACTCTTCCTCATTCTTAATAGGTGGCTACTGTGGTAGGCAGAATTTTGGACTTCCAAATGTGGCCACATCCCAGTCCCCAGATCCTGTGAACATGTTACTTTATGTGGCAAAAAGTAGTTTACAGATGTGATGCAGTTACTACAGTTGGGATGAGGAGATCATTTTGGATTATCTGCTTGAGTCCAGGATAATCATAAGTCTCTAAAAGCAGAACACTTTTCCTTATTTGTTCAGAGAAAGAGATGTTACCAGAAAAGTTTCAGAGGGTGGCCACCTTGTTGACTTTGAAGGTAGAGGGAGGGGGCCATGTGCCGAGTAATGCAAGTTGCCTCTAGAAGCTAGGAAAGACGAGGGAATGGATCATCCCTTCCTCAGAAAGAACCTGCAGATGCCTTGGTTTTAGACAGTGGGGTCCAGGTCAGACTTCTCATATTAGGTCTGCAGGATAATAAGTCTGTGTGGTTTTAAGCCATTAATTTTGAGATAACTTGACATGGTGGCATTGAAAATTAATACAGCTCCCGTGACAGCCATGGGCTTCTATACTTCTTGGGTTGACTTTTGGTATCTCCTGTCTACTGGCCCTTCTATATTGACCTCAGTTATCTACTTCAGCCCTTTTTGCATCTCAAAGTGGGGACATCATCCATTCCTTGGTATCTCCTATTGACTGTGCATTTCTCAGCTTTTAGATTCCTTTCTGCCAATAGTTTCTCTGGGCTTCAAGTAACAATTTTTCCCTCCTGTAGTACGTCTCCCTTTCAGTAGACCTTCTATGCTAGACTAGGTTTCAAAGCTTTGGATTACCTGACCCCAAACTATCTTTCTGATTCTCTCCTCCAGTTTGTCATGGTCAAGCCTGTTCCAGTTAAATTGTACTTCTATTTTCGCATATAATCTTGACTTTAGAGACTTGGATCAGTCAGGAGAGGCTAGATCATGCTGGGCAAACAAAAACAACTTCAAAATTTTAGTGACACAAAATACCCAGGTGGGTCTACTGCAAGTTGGGCCCCACAGTTCCTCGTGTGCCTTATGGAGCAGCTATTATCTCAGCAGTTGTTGGCCATGATGCAGCAACACGGAGTTGCACATGAGGTCAGCAATTACACCTGGGCCAGAAGTGACATCTGCCCCTTTGACTTTCAACCTAGCTACACGGCTTCATCCCTTGAGAATTATAGAATTAATGCCTATCATCTATGGGGTAGATGCCCATTGCCGTCAGTCTATGATCCTCTGCAGATGGGTTGGGGAATAACTTCATATCTATCAAGTCTGTCCACAGCTGCACTCTCCTGCAAAAGAGTTATTTTGGGTTCCCCTGGTTATGGAATGGTAAAGTGGTTATTTTACTGTGTCTTCAGCTTACACCTCCAACAGTTATAAGAATTTTAATAAGGGGAAGAAAA
This sequence comes from Budorcas taxicolor, assembly GCF_023091745.1. Classification (NCBI taxonomy): domain Eukaryota; kingdom Metazoa; phylum Chordata; class Mammalia; order Artiodactyla; family Bovidae; genus Budorcas; species Budorcas taxicolor. The sequence goes on along the minus strand of NC_068910.1, from coordinate 108,622,663 downwards.
GTGTTTGTTTACTCAGTCACCACCATCACGCCTTGATTCCACTGAATGCAAAGTACAGTTGGGTGTTTGGGAACTGTAGTGATGACCTAGACATCCCATAGAGGTATAGGATCCCCTGGCTATAGGAAGGGCTCTGGGATGGACTGCTGTCCCCACGTTTGGCAGGCATGCAGAAGGCGGTCAGGATGTGTGTGCTCAGTTGCTTCAGTTGTGCCCAAGTCTTTGCGGGCCTATGATCTTCAGTTCAGTTCAGTTCAGTTCAGTCACTCAGTCGTGTCCGACTCTTTGCGACCCCATGAATCGCAGCACACCAGGCCTCCCTGTCCATCACCATCTCCCAGAGTTCACTCAGACTCATGTCCATCGAGCCCGTGATGCCATCCAGCCGTCTCATCCTCGGTCATCCCCTTCTTCTCCTGCCCCTAATCCCTCCCAGCATCAGAGTCTTTTCCAATGAGTCAACTCTTCGCATGAGGTGGCCAAAGTACTAGATATGATCTTAGTCCACCTGTCCTCTGTCCATGGGATTCTCCAGGCAAGAATACTGGAATGGGTTTCCATGTCCTCCTCCAGGAGCTCTTCCTGACCCAGGGACTGAACCTGTGTCTCTTACGTCTCCTGCATTGGCAGGCAGGTTCTTTACCACTGAGCCACCTGGAAGCCCCTGGTCAAGACATCACGTGGGACAAATCAGGGGATGCATTGGGCTTATTTGCATAGGCTTTTGAAGATAACTGTGTTCTAGTTTACTTCACAACTTCTGAAGGAACTTGCAAATAGGAATTTTATGAAATTTGAAAATAAAATTTTCAGGAATTTTGTGCTACAGTGTAAAGAATACTTGCTGTGGAATTATACACTTCTGAACAGGATTCCCAGGTCTGGTCTATACTACTGTATAATCTTGGGGAAATTATTTAAATTCTCTGAGACTTGGTTTCCTGTTCTGTATAGTGAGTAATATTTTCCTCAAAAGATTAATATGAAAATAGGAAGTACACTTATGGTGGTATCTGGCCTAGGTAGGCTCTAAATAAACACTGGTTTCCTTCCATTTCCTTCATAAGACTTAGTGGGCAGTAATATTTCATTTTGCTTTGTATTAGGTTGTATATAGCACCATTAAGCACTATTTTATAAAGATTACTTTGCACAAGTTTGCCATTTTATGTAGTTTGCTTTTTTTTTTTCTTTCTTTTCATATTTTTTCATTGTGGTTTAATTCACATACCATAAAATTCATGGTTTTAAAGTGTACAATTCAGTGATTGTGATTGTATTCACAAAGTTGTACAACCAAAACAACTATTTATTTCATTACCCCTAAAAGAAAACACATACTCTTAGCAGTCACTACCCGTTTTATCCTTATCCAGGCCCCTGACGACCACAAATTTACTTTCTGTCTCTATTGACTTGCTTGTTCTGGACATTTCATACAAATAGAACCATGCATATGTGGCCTTTTGTGTATGGATCTTTTCCCTTACATAGTGTTTTTAAGGTACATCATGTTTTAGCATGTATCTGTGCGTCATACTACCTTTTTTATCACCAAATAATATTCTGTTGCATGGATATACCAGTTTTTGTTTACCAGTCATCAGCTGATGGACATTTGGGCTATTTTAACTATTATTATTATGAATAACGCTGCTATGAACACTGATGTACAAGCTTGGTATGGTCACATGTTTTCTCTTCTCTTGGGTATATCTTTTAAGTTGAGTTTCTGGCTCACATGGTAACTCTATGTAAGCTATTTGAGGGGCTGCCAGACTGGTTTCCAAAGTGGTAGTCTTATTGTGGCTGCTTGGTTGCTCAGTCGTGTCTGACTGTTTGCAACCCCATGGACAGCAGCCCGCCGGGCTCCTCTGGCATGGGCTTTCTCAAGGGGATCTTCCCAATCGAGGGACTGAATCCAGGTCTCCCACTTTGTAGGCAGATTCTTTACTATCTGAGTCACCAGGGAAGCCCATTTTATATTCCCACTAACAATGGATGAAGGTTCCAGTTTCTCCAAATTCTAGTCAACATTTGTTATTGCCTGTCTTTTTTTTTTTTTTAATTACAACCTTATTTTCTGTCATTGTGATTATAGCCATCCTAATGAGTATGAAGTGGTACATCAGGGTGGTTTTGATTTGCATTTCTACAATGACTAGTGATGTAGAACAACTTTTCATGTGCTTGTTAACATTTTGTGTATTTCCTTTGGTGAAATATCTATTGAGAGCAGTTTCTTTTTCTTTTTTTAAATGCCGTCTCTTCTTGTTTTAAATTTTGTCTTTTCCTTTATACTGCTTTGTTGTTCAGTCACTAAGTTGTGTCTGACTCCTTTTGGCCCCGTGAACTGCAGCGTGTCAGGCTTCCTGTCTTTCACTGTCTCCCAGAGCTTGCTCAGACTCATGTCCTTGGAGCTGGTGATGCCATGCAACCATCTCATTCACTGTTGCCCACTTTCCTCCTGCCCTCAATCTTTCCCAGCATTATTTATACTGCTAGACTTTCTGATTACTCTTAGTTTAACACAGAGGTGGTGTTTCAGTGAGGTACCTGTTCTTTAGCTGCAAGCCATTGAAGGCAAGAACACTGAACTATGAGACTGAGATTTAGGACCTAGCCCTGCTTTGCCACCCCTGCTGTGAGACCTAGGACAAGTAGCCACAATCTCAGCCTCCTCATCCTGTTCAACCAGGTTAGTTCATCTCAAACTACAAAACACAGCTTTGAGCACCAGCTGTATATCAAATGTGGTACAAGGTCCCAGGAAATAGATGAATATGGCTTGGTTTCTCTGCATGATACCCCTTAGCATCTAGACATTTAAATGAACATTACACTATAACAAGATGCAGTCACAAGGAAGAGAGTCAAATACTGTCGAAGCTCCAGCAAGGGGACAGCTGATTGTCCCCAAAGCCATCTGAAGAGGCTTCAGGGAAGAGAGTCTCTGAAGTGTCTTCCTATGTTAAAATTCCCGGAATACAGGACTTCATTCCCTTTCAGTTTATATGTTTTATTGTATTAAATGGAGAGGTTATATTGCCTATCAAAAATTGCAGACCTACAGTAATTGTTTGTTGAGTTCATTAGAAAAACTAAGAGTGCTCACCACTGCTTGGTACTCTGGGGTGATACAAGAATTTGCATCTCAGTCCCCAGGGTATGTTGGATGAATGAATCATTTTAGAAAGAAGGGGGATGTGCAGACTGCATGTTGGATGCCTCAGCTATAATTTTTCCTTTTATACTTGAGCCCCCAGTAAGGATGTTTTAATCCTTAATAGGAAAAATTTAGCTTCCTGGTGGAGAGGTCTATAATGCTCTTTGTTAACAAGAAATCACTTCCTCTTAAATAGTTTCAAAGTTCTTTAGAGATTTAGCCAAACTGACTATAGATCTGTTCCTTTCCTTACAATTTTACAAGGCACTTTTAGATTTAAAGATTTAAGGAGTCTAAATAGATGGAGGGAAGTTTTGGAATCTTCTAAAATTTTAACCCTTCATATCGTAGAAGAGAAAACAAGCATGGTTTATGTCAAATGATATTGGCAAGTCTGTGTCTAGAATCCAGGCATTCAGTCTCCCTCTCAACAGATTTACTTCTCTTTTACATCTTCATTTTCTCTTTGGAAAAAAAATCAAGAAGTTAAAACTAAATAAGTGGTCTGGATGAAAATAAACCTGTAATATATTTTAAATTGACTGGAGATGTGCAAGAAAGTATTTTGAGCTCCTAAATTCCTTGATACACTTCAAAAAAATCTTCCTTAGACTAACTGTATTAGTCAGGTGGGGCCATTGCACAACATATCATAGAATGGGTGGCTTTAACGATAGAAACTTATTTTCTTGTATTTCTTGAGGCTGGAAGTCTGAGATCAGGGTGCCAACCCAGTCAGGTTCTTGTAGGGGCTCTCTTTCTTGTTTGCAGATGGCTGTCTTCTTGCTGTGTCCTTACATGATAGAGCGAGACATCTCTTTTTTCTTCTTCTTCTTGTAAGGTCATTAATTGTACTGGATTAGGAACCCTCTCTTAAGATCTCATTTGACCTTAGTTACCTCCCCAAAGGGTTTCCCAGGTGGCGCTAGTGGTAAAGAATCCACTGCCAATGCAGGAGACATGAGATGTGGGTTCAATCCCTGGATTGGGAAGATCCCCTGGATGAGCACAGTGGCTCACTCCAGTATTCTTGCCTGGAGAATCCCATGGACAGAGGAGCCTGGCTGACTGCAGTCCCTTTGGGGGGTTGGAACTTTAATATATTAATGGCAGAGGCAGGAGGAGACACAATTCAGTCCATAGAATGAATGAATTCATTCTTTAACATTTTCTTCCCTCCCAGCCTCACTCTCTCTTACCCATTCTCCCTGACTTATAGGGAATATTGGGGGTGAGGTAATTATAATACTTTGGAAGAATTCTTTTTGTTTGAGAAATATTTTGTGTGTGTATGTGTGTAATAAATAAAAAACATGTTACTACTCCCTAACCAAAGTTAAATATTGTTTCCAATTACTCCTTCCATTACTAACACAGAAAAAGAGTTAAACCAGGGACTACAAAATTTATTATTGGGGTACATGACATTGAGTCTGTTATTATTCAAAATGTTCAGACCAGATCTGGCTTGGGTGAATATCTGTCAGGGATAGACCAGAGAAGATTCCAACACTGGGTGGGAATTGGAAAAAATAACATTGGAGATTACTTTCAATTTTGATTTTATGATTCTCAGCAGAATATTGGATGGGTTTGACTTTTACCTACTCTTTTGACTGAACACCCTTGATTGCAGGTGCTAATGAATAGTGAAGTGACCCACATGCCAGTAGCAGGAAAGTGCAAGGACAAAGCCAGGTTTCTGGGAAATCCACTGTCAAAACTGAGAGTTGGCTGTTGTTAGTGTTGGTCAATGAGTAATGATGGTTTTGGAATATTAATACACTAGCATTGGAAAAGCTATCAGTACTATTACCACCCAAGGAGAAATGGTTAACAAAGTGTGAGTAACAGAGAAACAGCTGCTGATGAAAGAGGGCTTTATGTAAAAGGGATTATTAACATCTTTTATTATATTTATTTAATATTTTGATATAAAAATGTAAGGAACATTAATGACCGTTTTTGAAACAAAAATCAGGTAATGTGTGCTCTTTTTGTATGGATTTTTTTCACTTGGCATAATTCTTTTGAGATTTGTCCATGTTGACATGCTGTTGAATGTGTCAATAGTTCATTTCTTTTTAAATTCACTAGTTATTATCATTGAATAGTATGTCATTATATGCATATACAAAAGTTTATTTATTCCCTGTTGATGATTTGGATTGCTCCTAATTTGGGGCTATCACAATTAAAGATACTATGAATAATGCACCTTGTTCATAGTGTACATAGTTCAGTGAGACTTGAACTAGATGTACAAATCTCTGTATGAATTCGTATGCTTTCTTTCCTCTTGGGTAAATACCTAGGAGTAGAATGGATACATTGTATGATATAATATTTAAATAGGATTTGTTTTTTAACTTTTAAGAAACTTCCAACCTGTTTTCTAAATTGATTGCACCATTTTACAGTCTCATCAACAGCAGTTTATGGTTCTGGTAGATTTTCATTATCTTTACCAAGCCTAAGAAAGTAGGGAAAACCACTAGACCATTCAGGTATGACCTAAATCAAATCCCTTATGATAATACAGTGGAAATGACAAATAGATTTAAGCGACTAGATCTGATAGACAGAGTGCCTGATGAACTATGGATGGAGATTAGTTATATGACACGGGAGATCAAGACCATCCCCAAGAAAAAGAAATGCAAAAAGTAAAATGGCTATTTGAGGAGGCCTTACAAATAGCTTTGAAAAGAAGAGAAGTGAAAAGAAAAGGAGAAAAGGAAAGATATACCCATTTGAATGCAGAGTTCCAAAGAATAGCAAGAAGAGATAAGAAAGCCTTCCTCAGTGAACAGTGCAAAGAAATAGAGGAAAACAATAGAATGGGAAAGACCAGAGATTCTTCAAGAAAATTAGAGATACCAAGGGAACATTTCATGCAAAGATGGGCTCAATAAAGGACAGAAATGATATGGACCTAACAGAAGCAGAAGATATTAAGAAGAGGTGGCAAGAATACACAGAAGAACTGTACAAAAAAGTTCTTCATGACCCAGATAATCACGATGGTGTGATCACTCACCTAGAGACAGACATTCTGGAATGTGAAGACTAGTGGGCCTTAGGAAGCATCATTACAAACAAAGCTAGTGGAGGTGATGGAATTCCAGTATAAGTTATTACAAATCCTAAAAGATGATGCTGTGAAAGTGCTGCAGTCACTATGTCAGCAAATTTGGAAAACTCAGCAGTGGCCACAGGACTGGAAAAGGTCAGTTTTCATTCCAATCCCTTCCAATCCCAAAGAAAGGCAGTGCCAAAGAATGCTCAAACTACCACACAATTGAACTCATCTCACACGCTAGTAAAGTAATGCTCAAAATTCTCCAAGCCAGGCTTCAACAGTATGTGAACTGCAGACTTCCAGATGTGCAAGCTGGTTTTAGAAAAGGCAGAGGAACCAGAGATCAAATTGCCAACATCCATTGGATCATCGAAAAAGCAAGAGAGTTCCAGAAAAACATCTTCTTCTGCTTTATTGACTACCCCAAAGCCTTTGACTGTATGGATCACAATAAACTGTCGAAAATTCTTCAAGAGATGGGAATACCAGACCACCTGATCTGCCTCTTGAGAAACCAGTATGCAGGTCAGGAAGCAACAGTTAGAACTGGACATGGAACAGTAGACTGGTTCCAAATAGGAAAAGGAGTACATCAAGGCTGTATATTGTCACCCTGCTTATTGAACTTATATGCAGAGTACATAATGAGAAGTGCTGGGATGGATGAAACACAAGCTGGAATCAAGACTGCCGGGAGAAATATCAATAACCTCAGATATGCAGATGACACCACCCTTATGGCAGAAAGTGAAGAAGAATTAAAGAGCCTCTTGATGAAAATGAAAGAGGAGAGTGAAAAAGTTGGCTTAAAGCTCAACATTCAGAAAATGAAGATCATGGCATCCGGTCCCATCACTTCATGGCAAATAGATGGTGAAGCAGTGGAAACAGTGGCTGACTTTATTTTTTGGAGCTGCAAAATAACTGCAAATGGTGACTGCAGCCATGAAATTAAAAGACGCTTACTCCTTGAAAGGAAAGTTATGACCAATCTAGGCAGCATATCAAAAAACAGAGACATTACTTTGTCAACAAAGGTCTGTCTAGTCAAGGCTATGGTTTTCCAGTAGTCATGTATGGATGTGAGAGTTGGACTATAAAGAAAGCTGAGTACCAAAGAATTGATGCATTTGAACTGTGGTGTTGGAGAAGACTCTTGAGAGTCCCTTGGACTGCAAGGAGATCCAACCAGTCCATCCTAAAGGAGATCAGCCCTGAGTGTTCATTGGAGGGACTGATGTTGAAGCTGAAACTGCAATACTTTGGCCACCTGATGCAAAGAGCTGAGTCATTTGAAAAGATCCTGATGCTGGGAAAGACTGAAGGTGGAAGGAAAAAGGGATGACAGAGGATGTGATGGTTGGATGGCATCACCGACTCAATGGACATGGGTTTGGGTAAGCTCTGGGAATTGGTGATGGACACAGAGGCCTGGCGTGCTGTGGTTCATGGGGTTGCAGAGTCGGACATGACTGAAAGACTGAACTGAACTGAAGTATGGATAATCTTTCTACTCTTAGCCATTTTAATACTTGTGTAGTGATATCTCATTGTGGTTATTTTTCACTTCCCTAATGTTTAATTATGGCAAACATTTTTTATATGCTTGTGTGCCATCCGTATATCTCCTTGGTGAAATAGCTGATCAATTCTTTTGCCTATTTTTAAATATTGGGTTGTTTTTTAAATAGGATCAGAGGTCTTTTCATATTCTGCATACAAGTTGTTTATCAGATATATGCTTTATAAATGTTCTGTGCATTTTGATTTGTAAAGTTATGAATATAGTCCTAAGCACTTTTTAAATACATAGAACAGTACTTAATAATACTTGAAACTCAGCTTGTAAAAGTAATGCTAAAAAAGAATGAAGAGAATCAATAGGGGGATCATAGGTTTTTGGGTTCTCATTTGATTACCTTTGATCTTTCTACTTGCTAAACACTTTGTTCAAAGGTTCCTTCTTAATGTGTTGAGAATTATCTGTCTTACCTATACACGGAAGTTAGAGATGTAAAACATAATTTTTGTTATTCCAGATTATCTTATTTTCTTGGCATAATATTTGCAATTTTATCAAGGTAATACATACACATGGTTTGATAATACAGTATTTATAGCAAGGCTTATAAAGATCAGATCATCATCAATTCTCTAACCTATCCCTCAATTATCACCACCCTCTGAGACAATCACTTTCAACTCTTTTAAAAATATACTTCTGATAATTGCTTCCATATTCCTAAATAATTGTCCTTATATACAGTTATCTATTTTGGCCTTTATCTATTGACTTTCTCTTATAATAAAGGAAGATTAGATCTTTGATATGCCTGTATTTTTAGTTAAGTCAGCAGACAGTGGTCATACCAATAAAAACACCAAAATAGCAATAACAAAAATAATGCAAATATTTCCACTGTTCTTTTACAATATATTGTGGGTGCATTTACTTTCTTGTGCATCTTTCTACTGTTATTTGAGTTAATTATTTTTATTTTATGCTACAGTTTTTTGTCCCTATTTTTTCTATTTCTTGTTTGTTCTATCAAGCTGGTCATATATCCATCAGTAAATTTTCCCAAATGCTGAAACATTTTGATTAACATACAGCATTTTGTTTTTAATCTTTTGGGACTTTTCTCCTTGAGGTCTCTATACTTCTGTTCCATTCCAGACTGGTTATTCTTCAAGCCTTCTGCATAGCTGTTATGCTGGGTTTTACCTCCATATTAGTTTTCTGTGTTCAATGTCTACATGCTGCATCTTGTCTTTTCCTCTTCAGCTGGAGCACATCCTTAAGCAGCTTTCCAAAGTAGGCTTTGAGAAGGGCAAAACTTATTTTTCCTCATCCTTGATTGACAGTTCAGCTGGATATAAAATCCTGGATTGAAAATAATCTTCCCTCAGGACTTTGAAGGGATTTTCTCAGTGTCTTTTAGCATCTGATGTTCTGCTTGAGAATGTCAATGCAATTCTAATTATTTTGCACGTACTGCACCCCTGCCCTTCTTTCCTCTCTGGAAATTTCTGCACTTTTTATCCTGGATGCTTGTGGATATTTGTGATGGTAAGTACTCTATAGGTCTTCTCATTGTCTGAGCATTTAGTGGATTTTCTTAATCTGTGGAGGCATGTACTGCTTGGAAAATTTTCTTGATTATATCAGTGATAACCTTCCCTCTAATTTCTTCTATTCTTTGTTTCTGGAACTCTCATTCGCCAGGTTTGAGAATATCCTGAACTTATTCTATCTATTCTATTTTTCGTTCTTCAATCATTTTATGCCTTTTTACTGAGGTATAATGACGTGCAACATTGTCTTAGTTTCAGGTGTACAGCACAATGATTCAATATTTCTGTATATTGCAAAATGATCACCACAGTTAGTTAACATCTGTCACCATACATAGTCACAAAGTTTTTTCTTGTGATGAGAACATTTAAGATTTACTTTTAGCAACTTTCAGTCCATTTAATATTTTTCATTTTATTTTTGAGAGGTATCTTCGATTTATCATCTAATCCTTCTACCGAATTTAAATTTTTGTCTGTCACATTTCTATTTTCTCAGAGTTCTTTATTATTTTCGGATTGTTACTTTTTTTAAAGCTTCCTTTCTGGTTGAATTAATACCATTTCTTTCTTACCTTCTTGAGAATTTGGACTTTGTGATGATTCTTCTTTTTGTACTCTGTCTTACCTGTTTCCTTGGAGTTCTCAGCCTTTTGGAGTTTCTAAACCATGAATCAGTTCAATTTTCAATTCTTGGTGACCTTCCTGTGGCAGATGCTATAGGTGCCCTGCCAGATTCCTTTTAATAGGTTGGTGCTTGCATCCCCCAGGTTCAGGGGATGCTATTTTGCTACTCGTTTACATCTGCTGCCTTCTCTAGATGCTAATGGCCTGATAGAGCACTGGATGACCTCTTAATGTTGGCATAATTCAGCAACTTGTTGACACCTGCAGATGGTGGACACTGTCCTTTCAGATCTAGCATTTGCCTTAAACCAATGACCTTTATATGTTACTTTGCCCCTAACAGGTAGTCTATAAGCATCTGGGACTTCTGGGATGTATGCATAATCCAGCTCACAGTCACTATGCAATCCTTCACTCTGTGGGTCTGGAGATCCTGGTTCCTGGTGGAAGGGGAATTCTTCCACCTGGGAGTATCAACTTAATTTAAAGCTACCGAGGTCACATTATGCATTCTGTTATCCCAATTCCAGTAGAACGGCAGGAAGAGAAGGAACTGCCATGTTGGCCGAGGTAATGCTTTGTCTGACATTTTAGCACATTTTTGGAGAGAAGAGTTGTATGTGAAAGTGAAAATCACTCAGTTGTGTCTGCCTCTATTCGACCCCATGAACTGTAGCCTGCCAGGCTCCCCTGTCCATGGAATTCTCCAGGCCAGAATACTGGACTGGGTAGCTGTTCCCTTCTCCAGGGGATCTTCCCAACCCAGGGATCGAACACAGGTCTCCTGCATTGCAGGCAGATTCTTTGCCAGCTGAACTACCAGGGAAGCCCAAGAATACTAGAATGGGTAACCTATCCTTTCTCCAGCAGATCTTCCCAACTGAGGAATCAAACCAGGGTCTTCTGTATTGCAGATGGATTCTTTACCAGCTGAGCTACCAGGGAAGCCCTGAAGAGTTATATATACATGTGGCCAGTCTTGTAAGGAAGTTAAACTCTTGGTGTATAGAACTTAAGGTTTACCCTTTATTTTCTAATAATGTGCTGTTTCTACTAAAGATTTTAAAGATTTTGTTAAAAATTATTTAGATTAAGAAACAAAATCAGAAATTGTAACACTTCAAGTTTTAAACAAGACTGTCAGAAATTCCAAGGAATAGTGTGTTGGGGTGGAGTCATTCATTTTGCTTTTGGTCTAGTGTTTCCAAGAAACATTTCACTTACTAGAGCGACATGTATGAAATGATTTGAACAGATTTACTAATTTCTGCTAGAACAAACGTCAGAAGCTATTAATGAGTTAAAACAGGGTCATTAGGGTTATAATTATATGCCTCTCTGGATTTTCACAAGCTTATCCAGCTCATTATTATATTCTTAGAATGTTTAATTACCATGATCATACTTTATCTGCAGCATGTGTGTACCTATCATTTATGTCTATGTGGTATATGTATCTATTTGCACACATCTTATCCCCCCTATAGAGTTGAAAGCAAATGTTACGCTTTTTTTTTTAATCTTTCTCTGCAGAGTCTGATACCTGGTAGATGCTCAATTGGATATTGGTTTACAGTAAAATAAAACATAAAAACCTAGAAAATATTTCTATTTGAGAAATTCACTATAGTCACTAATGATTGCAAGATAGTAGTGGTTTCTCTCAATGTATAATCTCCTGCAAGTAAATAAAGTATCTCCTTTGCATCTCCTAACACTTTCTTGTTGCAAATAAAATTGGATCTGAGATTGTGCACAGCTGGTTTGAGTACCAGCTATGAAAGCCCAGCTCAAGTGAAGTCATTCTTGGTGCAGCTGTCTGGTTCACAGTCATTCAGTTTCACTTCACAGAGGCTTGAACAGTATTTATGTTCTTCCTTCCACATCTGCAGAACTCCTTTTGGAGTCAATGAGAATCACAGACTTGTATTTAGCACATTGGAGACACCGTATGAGATTTTATTTTATGCTTTTTTTTTTTCCTTTTATTGCCGGAGGACAGGATTCATATTTGGGTGATACTTATGATATGGCACAAACAGTGTTAAAGAATTCACACAATCAAATAAATTTACATTTGGAAGGGACTTTAAGTGTCATTTAGTTGAATACCTACCAGTCCTGTTTTACACATGAGAAAATTGAGTCTTAAAGACCTTAAATTACTTGATTAAGTATAGTTACTGGTAGATGCAAGATTTGTGATATCATTCCAGTGCAGGCATATTTTAGGGAACTGGCATTCAGTTCTCAGCTACAAAAGTCATTTAATAAATTAGGTTATACTAACTTTCCATTGTATTCAATATCTTAAAATATTTAAAAATTTTCATGTTGAATTCATGATGTATATTAAATGTTTTAAATAAATATTTTAAAATCTCAGTTAATTCAAATATTAGAAGTTAGTGTTGTCCATTTATTTAGTTTTTCTGAAAAATTAAGGGTCCAAATTTTTGATATTGAAAATTATTTCAACATTCATCAGTGTCTGCTACTACACAATGTCTACACAATGTAGTGGTGCCATCTTGATCTTAAGTCAATAAATAAAAGACTATTGTTGCTCCAGGATCATTGGTGTGAGATTCTGGAATTGAATATATAGAATGTAAGAGCTCATTCTGAATATATACTGAATGAGGATATATATCTAGGGAGAGAATTTTTAGACTAATTCGTTATATAAGCTTGTTAACTTTTCCAATTTGAACATGTTACAAAAATGTTTGGATCATTTGAAAGTAAGAGTTCAATGTTTATGCTAGTTTACTATCTGTTCTACATCTTAATGAATGACTTTTGATCATGTTTGTGCCCCAGGAAGTTTTATCCACAACTTCATATTCTTTATGACCTCACTCACGTGTCTTCTGTTTGTTCATATTAATCTTTCTCCAACATTAGAAACAAAAGATATTGGAAAGTCAGAAAGGTGCTAGCAATTACCATGTCAAAAGCACCCTATGTCAAATGCAAGGAAAGTAAGAAGGTGTCTTGGGTTAAAGTCAGTAAGAAACAGGGGAACCCAGGCCAGGAAAACGACAGACCATAAAGACTCAAGGGTCCAGACATCATCGGAAGATACATTATTAGAAATACAAGCAAAGGGGTTGTTAAGGATCTAACTCAGTAGGTCTGAAAAAGTGGGCCACACACACTGGAAGCAAGAATAAATGAACTTCAGCATAGAATAAATATTAAAAGAAGAAATTTGAAGTAGAAGTTGCTCTTCATGCATTTCCTTCTCAAAACCTTGGATGTATCTAGTCTAAGGTGGATGAGACCCTTGGATGTGTGTTTGAGGACTGAGCAAGGTGGCTTCTAATATGCGACTGCGCTCTCATTTCTCTTGCTTCTTGAATTCTCTCTATTCTGCACACTGTAGTTCCACAAATTCTCACTAAGTGAAAGTTGTATGGATGAAACACACACACATGTATGCACACACACAGAAACATGCTGGGTTTCAGGGGACCCTGGATCAGACTTAAGGCACATGTATTTAGTATTGAATGGATTCAGTTCAGTTCAGTCACTCAGTTGTGTCTGACTCTTTGTGACCCCATGAACTGCAGCACACCAGGCTTGCCTGTACATCACCAACTCCCAGAGCTTGCTCAAACTCTTGTCCATGGAGGCTGTATTGCCATCCAACCATGTCATCCTGTTGTCCCCTTCTCTTCCTGCCTTCAACCTTTCCCAGCATCAGGATCTTTTCCACTGAGTCAGCTCTTTGCATCAGGTGGCCTAAGTATTGGAGCTTCAGCTTTAGCATCAGAACTTCCAATGAATATTCAGAGCTGATTTCCTTTAGGATGGACTGGTTGGATCTCCTTGCAGTTTGAGGCACTCTTAAGAGTTTTCTCCAACACAGCTCAAAAGCATCAGTTGTTTGGCCCTCAGTTTTCTTTCTGGTCCAATTCTCACATCCATACATGACTACTGGAAAACCATAGCTTTGACTAGATGGACATTTGTTAGTAAAATAATGTCTCTGCTTTTTAATATGTTGTCTAGGTTGGTCACAACATTTCTTCCAAGGAGCAAGCATCTTTTCATTTCATGGCTGCAATCACCATCTCCAGTAATTTTGGAGCCCAAGAAGATAAAATATGTCCCTGTTTCCATTGTTTCCCCATCTATTTGCCATGAAGTGATGGGATCACCCTGCTTATTTAACTTAAATGCAGAGTACATCATGAGAAACACTGGGCTGGAGGAAGCACAAGCTGGAATCAAGTTTACTGGGAGAAATATCAATAACCTCAGATATGCAGATGACACCACCCTTATGGCAGAAAGTGAAGAGGAACTAAAAAGCCTCTTGATGAAAGTGAAAGTGGAGAGTGAAAAAGTTGGCTTAAAGCTCAACATTCAGAAAACGAAGATCATGGCATCTGGTCCCATCACTTCATGGGAAATAGATGGGGAAACAGTGGAAACAGTGTCAGACTTAATTTTTTTGCACTCCAAAATCACTGCAGATGGTGATTGCAGCCATGAAAATTTAAAAAGATGCTTACTCCTTGGAAGGAAAGTTATGACCAACCTAGACAGCATATTCAAAAGCAGAGACATTTGTTTGCCAACAAAGGTCCATCTAGTCAAGGCTATGGTTTTCCCAGTGGTCACGTATGGATGTTAGAGTTGAACTATAAAGAAAGCTGAGCACTGAAGAATTGATGCTTTTGAACTGTGGTGTTGGAAAAGACTCTTGAGAGTGCCTTGGACTACAAGGAGATCCAACCAGCCCATCCCAAAGGAGATCAGTCCTGGGTGTTCATTGGAAGGACTAATGTTGAAGCTGAAACTCCAATGCTTTGGCCACCTGATGCAAAGAGCTGACTCATTTGAAAAGACCTTGATGCTGGGAGGGATTAGGGGTAGGGGGAAAAGGGGACAACAGAGGATGAGATGATTGGATGGCATCACTGACTCAGACATGGGTTTGGGTGGACTCCAGGAGTTGTTGATGGACAGGGAGGCCTGGCATGCTGTGGTTCATGGGGTTGCAAAGAGTCAGACACGACTGAGTGACCTGAACTGAACTGATGGGAACAGATGCCGTGATCTTCATTTTTTGGATGTTGAGTTTTAAGCCAGCTTTTTCACTCTCCTTTTTAACTTTCGTTAAAAGGCTCTTTAGTTCCTCTTTGCTTTCTGCCATAAGGGGGGTGTCATGTGCATATCTGAGGTTATTGATATTTCTCCTGGCAATCTTGATTCCAGTTTGTGCTTCATCCAGTCTGGCATTTCACATGATGTACTCTGCATACATAAGTTGAATAAGTAAGGTGACAATATACAGCCTTGATGTACTCCTTTCCCAAATTGGAATCAGTCCATTGTTCCATGTCCAGTTCTAACTGTTGCTTCTTGACCTGCATACAGATTTCTCAGGAGGTAAGTCAGGTAGTCTGGTATTCCCATCTCTTGAAGAATTTTCCTCAGTTTGTTGTGATCCACACAGTCAAAGGCTTTAGTGTAGTCAGTGAAGCAGAAGTAGATGTTTTCCTGGAATTCTCTTGCTTTTCCTATGGTCCAGTGGATGTTGACAATTTGATCTCTGGTTCCTCTGCCTTTTCTAAATCCAGCTTGAACATCTGGAAGTTCTCAGTACATGTACTGTCGAAGCCTAGCTTAGAAAATTTTGTGCATTACTTTGCTAGTGTGTGAGATGAGTGATGAGTGCAATCATGTGGTAGTTTGATCATTCTTTTACTTTGCCTTTCTTTGGGATTGGAATGAAAACTGACCTTTCACTTGGATTAAATATTTGGATAAAATTGTATGCTTTCCTTGTCTAGTTTACTAGAATTATTATTGATCAGAATATGAGTTCAGTTCAGTTCAGTCGCTCAGTCGTGTCTGACTCTTTGCGACCCCATGAATCGCAGCAGGCCAGGCCTCCCTGTCCATCACCAACTCCCAGAGTTCACTCAGACTCACATCCATCGAGTCAGTGATGCCATCCAGCCATCTCATCCTCTGTCATCCCCTTCTCCTCCTGCCCCCAATGCCTCCCAGCATCAGAGTCTTTTCCAATGAGTCAACTCTTCACATGAGGTGGCCAAAGTACTGGAGCTTCGTCTTTAGCATCATTCCTTCCAAAGAAATCCCAGGGCTGATCTCCTTCAGAATGGACTGGTTGGATCTCCTTGCAGTCCAAGGGACTCTCAAGAGTCTTCTCCAACACCACAGTTCAAAACATCAATTCTTCAGTGCTCAGCCTTCTTCACAGTCCAACTCTCACATCCATACATGACCACTGGGAAAACCATAGCCTTGACTAGATGGACCTTAGTCGGCAAAGTAATGTCTCTGCTTTTGAATATGCTATCTAGGTTGGTCACAACTTTTCTTCCAAGGAGTAAGCGTCTTTTAATTTCATGGCTGCAGTCACCATCTGCAGTGATTTTGGAGCGCAAAAAAATTAACTTTGACACTGTTTCCACTGTTTCCCCATCTATTTCCCATGAAGTGATGGGACCAGATGCCATGATCTTCGTTTTCTGAATGTTGAGCTTTAAGCCAACTTTTTCACTCTCCTCTTTCACTTACCCTCTTTTAATTCTTGTGTATAATTCTGAGGCTTCCCCCTCACAGACTTCCTGACCAATGCAGCTCTGTATTCACTGAGTGAATTCACAGACTTACATGTTACTTTATGACTCTTTGGGGACTGGTGATAGGGAATATTTCCTGGGACCTAAAAGATCAGTGAGAATTTGAACAATGAAAAAAATAAAAGAATTCATTAGCTTTCTCATTAGAGTTTGCCTTTGTGGAAAACATTAGGAAGATAGGCATCAATAAGCATTTTCAAACAGGATAGAATTTTTTAAATAGAGAGGACCATGTAAGTTTAAATGGAAATGTTTGGGGGTTATGATGTTATAGAATTTAAGTTGTCACTGCAACTCTGCTGGAAGCCCCATGAACATGTGATAGCTCAGCATTTGTAATCAGAACTGTTTTAGGGTTCTAGTTTTCCGACAATATTGTAGGATGACTTGAAAAAATTTATTTTACCTCTCCTGATCGCCATTTCTTTGTATGAAACATGATGCTTTTAGACTACAGCTGCAGTGTCTTTTTTTGCTCTGTTCATGGTATATATATATTTATCTAACAAAATTTTGGCAAATAAAGGCAAATACTGACTTATCCTGGCCTCACAAAGCCATGTGTTAGTAAGAGAGAGAAGTGGTCCTATGGGTTGGATAAACGAGAAGAATACGGGTGAATAAATCTACAAGTTGAGCTGAAGTGTATCATAAAGATGATAGGCTGGCTTCTGGACATCTAATTTGCACACACAGCTGCTTTTGACAAGTGGGATTGCAGGTGACAAAAGTTATGTCAACATCTCAGTGAGGTGTAGATTAGCAGTACCTAATTTCTTAGGGAGAGCTGATAAATGAGACACAATGGAAATAAGGTCAACAGGAAGGGCATCCAAGTAAATTGGAATAAAGTCCAGCCTAAGATTGTTCCCAGCAGAGGTGTAAGGGATTCAATTGTAATTGGCAGAGAAAGTATTTGCTCTCTCTATGAGAAGAGCCAGCAAGAACAATGGAAGGGACCTGACAAAAGAAATGAGAATTTCCCATAGACATTCCCCGAAAATGTCTATGGGGAAGACATTCCCCAAAGAGGGCCACGGTCCCGCAGCACAAGCAGACCCTCTCCTATGACATTTTATGTTACCTTTACCTCTTTTTTTCTCAGAAAAATTCTTTTTTTTTTCTCTTCCTTTTGTCTTCATTTCACCTCTTGAAAGACTTGAGACATAAATTAGAGTCCCTGTATACCAATGAGAACTTGTACTTGAACCCTTAAGTTGGAAGATTCTTACTCAGAGGCCCCTGAGAGATTATCACAGCAGAGTTGCTTCTGGGGATTTGGGAAATGACCAGTCTCTTTGATTTCCTGGGGAAAGCCACCACAACAAAGTCCTTGAGGTCAAAGCTCAGCTTTACACTGCACAAGAAGTTGCAAATTTTGACTTTTTTGGTAGGTTCACAGAGAGGTCACCAGGACTAGTTCCTGCACACATTGCCAGTAACAACAGACTTGTCCACAATGAAAAAAGAAGAAAAAATTGGAATAATGTTGCAAAGTCTCTGTGGATGAATTAAAAAACTCGATGAAATGATTGATCAAGTGGCCATACCATTGAGTTAAATGGATCAAAGATTGGCTTGGAGTGTAACAGCAAACACATAAATTTAGGTGAGCCAGGCAAGATTTCTCCTTTCTGTGGCTTTTGTGATATTGAACTCACAGGCTTGTTGTTGTTTTCCAAGGAGAGGCCCAGTTGTTTGAGGCCCCTCCCTGTGTCCCCTATGCCCCTACATGTGACCTGATGTCCTTCTGCTCTCTCAAATCTCTTTTCACTCTTCCCTGCTATTTCAGGCAATAGTTTCAATGAGCCTTGAAAACCAGGTCCAAGGCAGCATAGATAGACTGTCTGCAAAGCTTATAACGTTGCTACCAGTCTAGGTCATCAGTGTTCAACATGGACTCTCTTTAGATCTGGCAAAGCATCACAGCTATCTCTGTGTTTAGAGAACCCAGGTTGTCTGAAAGGAAGCATTGTTCACTTGCAGCACTCTGTCTGAAGCATCCTTCTTGGGAAGGCTGTACCAGGGATCACTAGACCCTTTCCAACTATAATGCTTGGGCAGGAGGGTAGAAGCTTCCTAGGCAAGAAAGTGAATGTCTCACCCTAAAAGAAATTCTTTGTCTTCTAAAAATAAGGGGGTGCATTGGAAATAAAAGAGACATTTAATTCAAATTCAAATGATAAATGGAGTTTTATAGCAGTGAGAAGGCGATGGCATCCCACTCCAGTACTCTTGCCTGGAAAATCCCATGGACGGAAAAGCTTGGTAGGCTAGAGTCCATGGGGTCGCGAAGAGTCGGACACGACTGAGAGACCTCACTTTCACTTTTCATTTTCATGCATTGGAGAAGGAAATGACAACCCACTCCAGTGTTCTTGCCTGGAGAATCCCAGGGACGAGGGAGCCTGGTAGGCTGCCGTCTATGGGGTTGCACAGAGTCGGACACAACTGAGGCAATTTAGCAGCAGCAGCAGCATAGCAGTCAGGAGAATTTACCAAGACAAAACTAAGCTGAAAGGCCCTCATGGATTAGGAGGCGAGTTACCCATGAAAACGAGCTTGTGCTCCTTCACATGGCCTGACCCTATGAAAATCCCTTCCTGCCTCCCAGTCACTTTAATATGAGTTATGGAGAAAAAAGTCTGAGTTTGACCTCAGGTTTCAGGCTTGATATTTTAACATATCACACTGTTTTTGATGCAAACATTTCAAAAAAGTTTGAATCCTCTTTCAGACACTAGACCTGTTAGCTCATTTCATATCAGTTAGGGGCTAAAGACTGTGAGTAGCTGGTTTTGTTTTTCCTCTTTCTGGGGTTTTAACAAACTGCTCCATAGTTTGGGCTTTGGGAGTTGGCCCACTGAGCTCACAGAAGATAGCTCTGCTAAGAACACACGGGACAGCTGAGAACCAGGCAGCCTGCAGAGAAGGCCCTTCTGAGGGTCCGTTTGGAAGGAGCCACAAAAAAAAAAAGGGTGAGGGTTAATGACTCCCTTCATGAGGCTTGTTGGCAGTGGTACTTCACCTCAAATGGAAATTTCAGAAGTTTCTGTACTGCTCATAAGAGCATTCCTGGAGTTGAGTAGCAGAAAGTTAGGCCAAGCATAATGTAGTGACTCTGCCGAACACAGCTCTGTCTCCAGGAACTCATCGTCATCATCAAATAGTATTAAAAGCCCACACGCATATGGTTCAGAACAAACCACATTAAACAAGCAGGGTTGAGTTGCTGTTCCTCTGGAGGGCCACAATTAAAAACACACCAAAAATCAACTCTTGCTTCTATTAAGCTATGTTCTGACAACACAAGAATACTAAGAAAGGAAATTGCTTACACAGTGACTAATATGAATATGAATAATAACAATTAGTGCATTAAATATAATAATTAGTATGAATGTGAATGTGTCAGTCACTCAGTCAGTGTAGGTATCATTAATTAAGTACTTTCTTTGTGTCAAGTCCAACACTGTTTCCTTATGCTATTTCAAAATGATCTTTATTTCTACTCAGTGAAGTAGGTATCATTACTAAAACTAGTTTATGAAAGAGGCAAATGAAGCATAGACAAGTTAAATAATTTTCCTATAAAAACAAAGTTACAGGCTAGCAGAGCTGGGGCTTTAACTTAGGTTTATTTAAATCTAAAGACCATGCTAGGCCATACTGTTTCAGAAGAATGGGGCTTGAGAGGATGGTCATTGCCCTGGTCTCTGGTGAGTCTCTGGGATGGGCTGCCAAATGAGGGTCCTTGGCTTTGCTCAGGAAAGAATTTAAGAGTGAACCACAGTAAAGTGAAAACAAATTTATTTAGAGAGATATACACTTGAGACCTTTCTCTGAGTGGTTAAGATTCCGAGCTTCCAATGCAGATGGTTCAAGTTTGATCCCAGGTCAGGGAACTAAGATTCCACATGTTGTGTGGTATGGCCAATTAAAAAAAATAAAATAGAGATACCTACTCCATAGGCAGAGTGTATGACATTTCAGAAGATAGGAGGTGGCCCAGAAATATAGAGTGATTAGTTTTCTTATTGTTCAGTTGCTAAGTCCTGTCTGACTCTTTGCAGCCCCACAGACTGCAGCATACCTGGCTCCTCTATCCTTCACTGTTTTCCAGAGTTTGTTCAAATCCATGTCCATTTATTCAGTGATGCTATCTAACCATCTCATCCTCTGCCACCCCTTCTCCTGTTGCTTTCAATCTTTCCCAGCATCAGGGTCTTTTCCAATGAACTGGCTCTTCTCTTCAGCTGGCCAAAGTATTGGAGCTTTAATTTCAGCACCAGTCTTTCCCATGAATATTCAGGGCTGATTTCCTTTAGGATTGACTGGTTTGATCTCCTTGCAGTCCATAGGACTCTCAAGAGTCTTCTCCAGCACCACAATTTAAAAGCATCAATTCTTTGGCGCTCAGCCTTCTTTATGGTCCAACCTTCACATCCATAACATGACTACTGGAAAAATCATAGCTTTGACTCTATGGACTTTTGTTGACAAAGTGATCTCTTTGCTTTTTAATACTCTGGTTTGTTATAGCTTTCCTTTCAAGGAGCAAGCATCTTTGAATTTCATGACTGCAGTCACCGTCTGTAGTGATTTTGAAGACCAAGAAAAGAAAATCTGTCACTACTTCTACTTTTTCCCCTTCTATTTGCCATGATCTTAGTTTTTTGAATATGAGTTCCAAATTAGCTTTTCACTCTCCCCTTTCAGCCTCATCAAGAGGTTCATTAGCTCCTCTTAACTTTTTGTCATTAGAGTGGTATCATCTGCATATCTGAGGTTGTTGATATTTCTCCCGGCAATCTTTATTCCAGTTTGTACTTCATCCGGTCTGGCATTTCACATGATGTACTCTGAATTTATAAGTTAAATAAGCAAGGTGACAATGTACAGCCTTGACATACTCCTTTCCTGATTTTGAACCAGTCAGATGTTGCATGTAAGGTTCTAATTGTTGCTCCTTGACCAGCATATAGATTTCTCAAGAGACAGGTAAGGTGGCCTGGTATTCCCATCTCTTTAAAACTTTTCCATAGTTTTCTGGGATCATCAGAGTCAGAGTCACAGTGGAGATTTCCAGGCACCTTTTACGGTCAGTGTCAGCACTCTCATGGTTCCTGCGGATGTGTCATTTAGCATGCGAATACATTACAACATGCATATAATGAGGCTCAGGATACAGAAAGCTGAATCTTTGGCCTAGCAGAAGATTTGGGGCCTAGCAGGTTCTAACCAGTTTTTGTTGTATACTGTCCCCAGTGGGTGTGTCTTTCTTTTAATGGTTATGCCCTGTCCCCTTTCCCTGTTGTCTCAATGTT
Organism: Budorcas taxicolor; assembly: GCF_023091745.1. Classification (NCBI taxonomy): domain Eukaryota; kingdom Metazoa; phylum Chordata; class Mammalia; order Artiodactyla; family Bovidae; genus Budorcas; species Budorcas taxicolor. The sequence continues at coordinate 108,600,757 of NC_068910.1, read as the reverse complement.
GCCAGTTCTCATGAGTTGAAAGTTGGCCTTGGGTGGCGTAGTAGAATATTTATAAAATGGGCTTCCCTTGTAGCTCAGTCAGTAAAGAATCTGCTGCAGTGCAGGAGACTCAGGTTCGATCCCTGGGTTCGAAAAAATCTCATGGACAGAGGAACCTGGTGGATTGCAGTCCATGGGGTTGCAAAAAGTCGGACATGACTGAGCGACTAACACACATGTATTTTGTAAACAGAGAAGGCAATGGCAACCCACTCCAGTACTCTCGCCTGGAAAATCCCATGGATGGAGAAGCCTGGTAGGCTGCAGTCCATGTGGTCGCTAAGAGTCAGACACGACTAAGCGAATTCACTTTCACTTTCACTTTTCACTTTCATGCATTGGAGAAGGAAATGGCAACCCACTCCAGTGTTCTTGCCTGGAGAATCTCAGGGATGGGGGAGCCTGGTGGGCTGCCGTCTATGGGGTTGCACAGAGTCGGACATGACTGAAGCGATTTAGCAGCAGCATACTTTGTAAAGCAAGATATTTTATCTGTAACTTTAATAAAGTTCAGAAACTACTTCATTCAACCCTTTTTATTTAAAATGGTGTTGCTTCCCTGGGGTTCAGACAGTAAAGAACCCACCTGCAAAGGGGCAGACCTGGGTTCAGTCCCTGGGTTGGGAAGATCCCTTGGAGGAGGGTATGGCAACCCATTCCAGTATTTTTGCCTGGAGAATCCCCATGGACTGAGGAGCCTGGCGGGCTGCAGTCCATGGGGTTGCAAAGACTCAGACATGACTGAATGACTAACGACAGCATAGCACATTTAAAATGGTGTTGTTCCTACCATTAATGGGACTAAAAATTTTCTTTGCCATGAAAAAAAGGAGAAATGGGGCTGGTGAGTCATGAGTATGTCTAACTAAAGTGGTTTACACACCAAATTGGATGCAGAAGACTGGTCTAGATAACTGACCAGAATCACCTAGACAACAGATTTTGAAAAACATGCTTTTGAAACCAAGGAGGGTCTATGGGTCTATCCTGGGTACCAAAAACCTTTCTTTGTCCCCAGTTCCTTGTTTGTAGGATAAAGGCTTTGTTCTCCTACACCTTCCCTAAGTTCTAAAAGGCAAATTCAAACAGTTGCTAATCGGGGAAATGAAGAAAGGCAGAAACAAAGGAAAAGTAGTCAAACTTAGTTCCTCCTCAAGGAATAAGCATAACAATACATCTTAGAGTTCTTCTACGAAACTAAAACCCCCACCCAGGTTCAGTTGAGTTCAGTTCAGTTCAGTCGCTCAGTTGTGTCTGACTCTTTGCAACCCCATGAATCGCAGCACGCCAGGCCTCCCTGTTCATCATCAACTCCCGGAGTTCACTCAGACTCACATCCATCGAGTTGGTGATGCCATCCAGCCATCTCATCCTCTGTCGACCCCTTCTCCTCCTGCCCCCAATCCCTCCCAGCATCAGAGTCTTTTCCAATGAGTCAACTCTTCGCATGAGGTGGCCAAAGTACTGGAGTTTCAGCTTTAGCATCATTCCTTCCAAAGAAATCCCAGGGCTGATCTCCTTCAGAATGGACTGGTTGGATCTCCTTGCAGTCCAAGGGACTCTCAAGAGTCTTCTCTAACGCCACAGTTCAAAAGCATCAATTTTTCAGCGCTCAGCCTTCTTCACAGTCCAACTCTCACATCCATACATGACCATGGGAAAAACCATAGCCTTGTCTAGATGGACCTTAGTCAGCAAAGTAATGTCTCTGCTTTTGAATATACTATCTAGGTTGGTCATAACTTTTCTTCCAAGGAGTAAGCATCTTTTAGTTTCATGGCTTGCAGTCACCATCTGCAGTGATTTTGGAGCCCCCAAAAATAAAGTCTGACACTGTTTCCACTGTTTCCCCATCTATTTCCCATGAAGTGATGGGACCAGATGCCATGATCTTCGTTTTCTGAATGTTGAGCTTTAAGCCAACTTTTTCACTCTCCTCTTTCACTTTCATCAAGAGGCTTTTTAGTTCCTCTTCACTTTCTGCCATAAGGGTGGTGTCATCTGCATAGCTGAGGTGATTGATATTTCTCCCGGCAATCCTGATTCCAGCTTGTGTTTCTTCTAGTCCAGCGTTTCTCATGATGTTCTCTGCATATAAGTTAAATAAGCAGGGTGACAATATACAGCCTTGACACACTCCTTTTCCTATTTGGAACCAGTCTGTTGTTCCATGTCCAGTTCTAACTGTTGCTTCCTGACCTGCATACAGGTTTCTCAAGAGGCAGGTCAGGTGGTCTGGTATTCCCATCTCTTTCAGAATTTTCCACAGTTTATTGTGATCCACACAGTCAAAGGCTTTGGCATAGTCAATAAAGCAGAAATGGATGTTTTTCTAGAACTCTCTTGCTTTTTTGATGATCCAGTGGATGTTGGCAATTTGATCTCTGGTTCCTCTGGCTTTTCTAAAACGAGCTTATACATCTGGAAGTTCACGGTTCACGTATTGCTGAAGCCTGGTTTGGAGAATTTTGAGCATTGCTTTACTAGCATGTGAGATGAATGCAATTGTGCGGTAGTTTGAGCATTCTTTGGCATTGCCTTCCTTTCTTTCTTGGAAAACTGACCTTTTCCAGTCCTGTGGCCAAAGCTGAGTTTTCCAAATTTGCTAGCATATTGAGTGCAGCACTTTCACAGCATCATCTTTCAGGATTTGAAACAGCTCCACTGGAATTCCATCACCTCCACTAGCTTTGTTCGTAGTGATGCTTTCGTAGGCCCACTTGAATTCACATTCCAGGATGTCTGGCTCAAGATTAGTGGTCACATCATCATGATTATCTGGGTCATGAAGATCTTTTTTGTACAGTTCTTCTGTGTATTCTTGCCACCTCTTCTTAATATCTTCTGCTTCTGTTAGGTCCATACCATTTCTGTCCTTTATCGAGCCCATGTTTGCATGAAATGTTCCTTTGGTATCTCTAATTTTCTTGGAGAGATCTCTAGTCTTTCCCATTCTGTTCTTTTCCTCTATTTCTTTGCATTGATCGCTGAAGAAGGCATTCTTATCTCTTCTTGCTATTCTCTGGAACTCTGCATTCAGATGCTTATATCTTTCCTTTTCTATTTTGCTTTTTGCCTCTCTTCTTTTCACAGCTATTTGTAAGGCTTCCCCAGACAGCCATTTTGCTTTTTTGCGTTTCTTTTCCATGAGGATGGTCTTGATCCCTGTCTCCTGTACAATGTCACGAACCTCATTCCATAGTTCATCAGGCACTCTATCTATCAGATCTAGGCCCTTAAATCTATTTCTCACTTCCACTGTATAATCATAAGGGATTTGATTTAGGTCATACCTGAATGGTCTAGCGGTTTTCCCTACTTTCTTCAATCTGTGTCTGAATTTGGTAATAAGGAGTTCATGATCTGAGCCACAGTCAGCACCTGGTCTTGTTTTTGTTGACTGTATAGAGCTTCTCCATCTTTGGCTGCAAAGAATATAATCAATCTGATTTTGGTATTGACCATCTGGTGATGTCCATGTGTAGAGTCTTCTCTTGTGTTGTTGGAAGAGGGTGTTTGCTATGACCAGTGCATTTTCTTGGAACTCTATTAGTCTTTGCCCTGCTTCCACCAGGTAGAGGATGGTAATTTGAGGCTGAATACAAGATTCCTGGAACACTGACCTGTTACCTCACCACCAAACAGTCTTCCCTTGTAGTTCAGTTGGTAAAGAATCTGCCTGCAGTGCAGAAGACCAGGGTTCAATCCCTGGGTCAGCAAGATCCCCTGGAGAAGGAAATGGCAACCCACTCCAGTATCCTTGCCTGGAAAATCTCATGGACACAGGAGTCTGGTAGGCTGCAGTCCACGGGGTGCCAAAGAGTTGGGCATAACTGAGCAGCTAACACTTCACCTATCAGAAGTCACACACCCTGAAGCCCTCACTCGAAAATTTGCCTTTAAACATTCTTCCCTGTTTGGGTCTTTATGAGCACGAGCCACTAATTCTTGCTTGGCCCTTGCCATTAACATTTCTCTGCTCCAAACTCTGACATTTCAGTTTGTATGGGCTCGCTGTGCATTGGGCACATGAAGTTGGATTTGACAACACTTTCTCCAATAATTTATGCTGATTGGTAGTCCTCAGATGATGGATAGATAGATAGATAGATATAGATAGATAGATAGATAATTGATTCACTTTCCCGTACACCTGAAACTAATACAACATTGTAAATTAACTCTACTGCAATTAAAAAAATAACAGGAGGGAGGGAGAAGGACTCAATAAATTTCAACCTCTTTTCTTTAGTATTTATACTGCTTGGTGTTCTCTGAACTTCCTGGAACTGTGGTTTGGTATCTGACATTAATTTGGGGGAAATTCTCATCATTATTGTTTCAAACAATTCTGCTCCTTTTTCTTTCTTCTCCTTCCAGTATGCCCATTACACATATGTTACGCTCTTTGTAATTAACTTACAGTCCTTGGATATTCTGTTCTTTAAGTCTTTGTTCTCTTTGCTTTCAGTTTTGTGGGTTTCTTTTGAGACATTCCTCAAGCTCAGAGATTCTTTCCTTAACTGAGTCCAGTCCACTAAGAAATCCATCAAAGGCATTCTTTATTTCTGTTACAGTGCTTGTTATCTCTAGCATTTCTTTTTGGTCCTTTCTTAGAATTTTCATCTTACTACTCACATTGCTCACTTGTTCTTGCATGTTGTCTACTTTATTCACTAGAACCCTTAGCATATTATCATAGTTTAGAATTCCTGATCTGATAATTCCAACAGCCCTGCCATGTCTTGTTCTGATGCTTGCTCTCTCTCTTCAAAGTGTGTTTTTTTGCTGTTGGTATGGGAGACACAGGTTTGATCCCTGGGTTGGGAAGATGCCCTGGAGAAGGAAATGGCAACTCACTCCAGTATTCTTGCTGGGAAAATCCCATGGATAGAAGAGCCTGGTGGGCTATAGTCCATGGGGTTGCAAACAGTCAGGCCTGACTTAGTGGCTAAACAGCAGCAACAACAACATGCCTTGTTATTGTTTCCTGGTAGCGGAACATGACCTTAACAGGTGAAAAAAGCTGCTATAAATAGGCCTGTAGTGATGTGGTGGTAAGGCGTGGAGGAGGGGAAGCATTCTTTAGTCCAATGTGAGGCCTCAGTCTTGGTGAGCCTGCATGTGTGCTCAGTTGCTTCAGTCGTGTCTGGTGTTTGACTTTTTGTGACTCCATGAGCTGTAGCCCATCAGGCTCTGTCTATAGGATTCTCTAGACATGGGTACTGGAGTGGGTTGCCATGCCATCCTCCAGGGGATCTTCCTGACCTAGGGATCACATCTCCTGTGTTTTCTGCATTGCAGGCAGATTCTTTACCTACTGAGCTACCAGGGAAGCCCCTTGGTGAGCTTATGCCTCACCGAAAGTGAACTTCACAGGAGCTTCTTGGTTTTTTCCTCCTCTCTTAGGTGAAATAGGATGGCTAGAGTGGGCTTGAGTTGGGTATTTCCCTTCCCCCAAGTCATATAGGGAAAGGAGTATGTCAAGGCTGTATATTGTCACCCTGCTTATCTAACTTTTATGCAAAGTACATCATGCAAAATGTCAGGCTGGATGAAGCACAAGCTGGAATCAAGACTGCCAGGAGAAATACCGATAACCTAAGATACGCAGATAACACCACCCTTATGGCCGAAAGTGAAGAAGAACTAAAGAGCCTCTTGAAGAAAGTGAAAGAGGAGAGTGAAAAAGTTGTCTTAAAACTCGACATTCAGAAAACTAAGATCACGGCATCCGGTCCCATCATTTCATGGCAAATAGATGGGGAAACAATGGAGACAGTAAGTAAGTGAGACAGTAAGTAAGTGGAGACAGTGACAGATTTTATTTTCTTGGGCTCCAAAATCACTGGAGATGGTGACTTCAGCCATGAAATTAAAACATGCTTACTGCTTGGAAGAAAAGCTATGACCAACCTAGATAGCACATTAAAAAGCAGAGACATTACTTTGCCAACAAATGTCCGTGTAGCCAAAGCTATGGTTTTTCCAGTGGTCATGTACGGATATGAGAGTTGGACTATAAAGAAATCTGAGCACTGAAGAATTGATGCTTTTGAACTGTGATATTGGAGAAGACTCTTGAGAGTCCCTTGGACTGCAAGGAGATCTAACCTGTCCATCCTAAAGGAAATCAGTCTTGAATATTCATTTGAAGGACTGATGCTGTAGCTGAAACTCCAATACTTTGGCCACCTAATGTGAAGAACTGACTCATTGAAAAAGACCCTGATGTTGGGAAAGACTGAAGGCGGGAGGAGAAGGGGACAATAGAGGATGAGATGGTTGGATGGCATCACCAACTCAATGGACATGAGTTTGAGCAAGCTTCTGGATTTGGTAATGGACAAGGAGGCCTAGCATGATGCTGTCCATGGGGTCACAAAGAGTTGGACAAGACTGAGCGACTGAACTGAACTGAAATGAAGTCAGTCACAGGTGTTGATAATGCCTTGCAGGTGAGGCTTTGGTTAAGCAGGTTCCTCTGTGGGCAGGCTTGTTAAGAAGAACAGAGCATTCTGGGATATTTCAAAATGTTCCTTTTCTCCCTTCCTCTGCTAGAAGCAGGAGAGGATATTTCTCTGATGTTTTCTGATGAAATGTGGTGGGGCTCCCAGAGCTAAATCCCCCTGTCACTGGGTCCTCATGGTGTTTTTAACCTTCAGGCTTGTCTGTGCTGAACTGTCATCAATTCATCCTTTACAGTTCCTGGCTTCCTGCCCTGTGCTTGGTTCTCAAAGGTTATACCTTATACTTTCCTGTCTCTCTAATCTTGGCAGCAGTGGTTTGCTCTGTGCCCTCTTGTTACAGATACAAGATGAGTTGTTGATGTTGGTCTTTTCAGTTTTTCACTTGCTCATAGAATGGGATTATGGCTTCCAAGCTCCTTATGTGAGCAGCCAGAAAGCAAACCCTATCCTCCACTCCCTCATCATCCCACTTAAAGCAGAGAGCTGGCTGAATAGTGTTGGTATTGCACAAAACTGTATCCATTTTGGAAACCAAGACCTCACCCCATCACTGCTGTTCCTGCCCGGTGGGCTAAACACAGCTAGTAGTGGTGTGGAGGGAAGACAGGTGAACATTTTTGTAGATGCAGCGCAGCAACTTTAAGATGGAGACTGATTCAGGGCTGGGGAGGTTGTGCAGCTTCAGAATATGTCTGGTGCTTAAGAGAGCTTCCCTGGTAGCTCAGAGGTTAAAGCATCTGCCTGTAATGTGGGAGAGCTGGGTTCGATCCCTGGATTGGGAAGATCCCCTGGAGAAGGAAATGGCAACCCACTCCAGTATTCTTGCCTGGAGAATCCCATGGACAGAGGAGCCTGGTGGGCTATACTCCACGGGGTAGCAAAGAGTCGGACACGACTGAGAGACTTCACTTAGGAGAATTTGTCTCCTAGCCAGAGTGTGATCCTGTTTTTTAATTAACTCGTCAGTCTTGTCTGACTCTTTGCAATCCATGGACTGTAGCCCACCAGGCTCCTCTGCCCATGGGATTCTTCAGGCAAGAATACTGGAGTGGGTTTGCCATTTCCTTCTCCAGGGGTCTTCTAAACCCAGGGATTGAACCCGGGTCTTTTGCACTGCAGGCAGATTCTTTACCATTGAGCTTCCTGGGAAACCTAAACTTATTAGTAGCTATCTAATGTTAATTTATCCATTTATAATACAGCTAATTCTCCTACCTGTTGATTATGCTGATTTGTTTGAACATCTTTTCTGATAATTTTAATATTCAAACTCTCCTTTTGCTTGAGCTTATTGACTTCCCCATGTGTAACATCATTTTTCTGCTACCTGATCCATATTCTGAACTTCATGAACATCTTCAACTACAAATTTGTGGTTGTTGTGGAAGTGTGTAGTGGGTGTTCCGGAGTATCACCCAGATTCTCCCTGCAGGTCTGCGGGCATTGATGGCTAAAGATCTCTCACAGCTGGGGAGCTCTTTGGAAATTGCTCTAGAATGAAGATAGCTTCTTTGCTCAATGTTATATCCTGTCCCTGAGGACAGCTCACCAACTGAATAATTGATCTACATGGGTGTGGGCTTCCCTGGTGGTTCAGACCTTTAAGAATTTTTGCCTGCAATGCAGGAGACCTGGGTTTGATCCCTACATCAGGAAGATCCCCTAGAGAAGGGAATGGCTACCCACTCCAGTATTCTTGCCTGGAGAATCTCATGGACAGAGGAGCCTGTTGGGCTATAGTCCATGGGATGGCAAAGAGTCAGACATGATTGAGTGACTAACACATATGGGTATACCTTAAAGACTTGGTTTCCCTGCCTTAATTCTAGAAAACTGTGAAGGGCCATCCTAGATCCAGGGCTTCCTGAAGGATTAACTGAGACCCCTTTTAGAACCGCCCTATACAAGTTCCACTTCTCCCTTTGCCCAATCCTCCTTCCTTACTCCTTAGTACATGTTGTTCAGCATTAGGCTCTGTTTTATGAGGAACCTAACTTAAATGTTAGTTGGTTCCAGGAGTGGTCTGAGGATCCAGACTATACAGCAGAATTTTGGAGCTGGATTACCTGCTATCTGCAGGGTAGTGAGAACCCCATCCCTGGTGGAGGGAGGGGCAGTTAGCCCCTGGCGTGCTGGAGCATGCAATTAGAACTTTCACAAGTGGTGAAGCAGGGTAGGATTCAGTGGAAGGAAATGCCCTGCCAGGGGCAACATCTCAGGCATTTGTAAAGTAGTAATTCTCAGACCAATGCAATCAGATGGCTTTTGCTATGTGCAAGCCGTACATTGGAGAAAGACAAGGCCCAAGTGTTAATAACTCATTTAAGGTGAAGTATGCAAGCCAGATTTTTTTTTTTTTTTTTTCAATTTGGCTGCACCGGGTCTTCCTTGCCACGTGCGGGATCTTTAGTTGTGGCATTCCAACACATAGTTGCAGCATGTAGAGTCTAGTTCCCTGACTAGGGATTGAACTTGGGGCCCCTGCATTGGGAGCACAAAGTCTTCACCACCACGGAAGTTCCAGGGTCTTTTGACAGAGTATGAAAAGAATTTTATCTCTTTCAACCAGAGGGGAAAATGCTGAGGATCAGGCCCAGGGCTTGATTATGAGGATAGTGAAGCTTCAGGGAAGGTTGAATTTTCAACTCCAGCAAGTCAAGTATCTTGAAATTAGCACCCTAGTTAGAAAGTAGTTGGACTCTGAGACTTGAATGGGGACATCTCTGTTTGTCTTCAAAAACCTTGAGTCCCCAGATTTCCTAAGACTGCAGGCCCACTGATGTAGCCCACTCCACACTATTAGATACACACTATTAGTCCCTCTTGCTGCTTGAAGATGACACACAGGCTTTGAGAGACAACACAGCCTCCCTTCAGTGCTATCTTTACCTTCATTTCTGGACACTGGCCCAAGTCTAAGACTAGTTCACAGTAAAGAACAATCAAAAGTGCTGGACCTGCTAAGGGAGTAAAGAGGCTTAAACCCAAGGAGCACTTTGGCTAGGCTAATGTGTATTGGCAGGAACTAGTAGGGGGTGTGTGTGTGTGTGTGTGTGTGTGTGTGTGTGTGTGCGTGCACATGCACGTGCATCCTTAGGATGCTGGATCAAGGCATGGAGCTAGACCATTAGGTTTACATAAGGGAAAAATCTGTCTCTAGGAGAGTACTCTCCCAGGCTACAGGATTTAACACCCCATCCCATCAAGAACCTAGGAGATGTTGCTAAGATGGTTCTTGGAGAAATGCTGGCCCACATGAGGTGAAGCAGAAATGTCAGGACTCTTGACAGCAGATGGAGGAGGCAGGATCAGAAGACTGAGAGGAAAGAACTGTGAGCCAAAACCATACATATCTTAGGTAGAGGAATGGTGACAGGTATGAAAGCCACATTTAGAGATTTGAAGAATGCAGGAATTTCTTATGACATCTTCACTTAATTCACCTCTCTGGTCCCTACAAGAGAGAACTGTATCCTAGAGGATGACAACAGATTCCATCAAGGGGTAATTCTACTTATAGCTTTTGTGTCTGCTAGAACAGACTAACAAAACACCTCAGATACAAAGCATACAACCCCTGATCTAAATGGTGCATTATTTCACATACCTGTTATGGAGGATTAGAAGCAGGTCTCATTCACATGAGATAAAAAGCAGTATAAAAAGCAGTATACATTTGTGACCTGACCTCAGGGCCCTGTTATTGTACCTCTCCCACCTTCTGTCCTCATACAGACCAACAAGATCTAAACCACCTGGATGTTCCCTAAAACATCACATTGATCTACTGATGATACCATGTTAATTGTATCAGACACACAGAATGTTGGAGGCCTTGGTAAGGTACACAGTGGGAAATTAGCTCTGAAGATTCAGTGACCAAGCACATTGATAAGGTTACTAGGACTTTGTCAAATGAAGGAAACTCCTACCATTAGGCATGAAGACTAATACCTGGATGGCCTCACTGGTTCTGGAGGCAGCATATTACATACTTGGGTATATACTGCTCTGACCCATTTCCCAGCTCACACAAAAGGCTGCCAGCTTTAGGTGAGACCCAGAGCAGAAAAGCCCTCTGTGAAAGCTTAGGCTATGGTATAGCAGCCTTCCAGTTGGGTGAGCTCTCCAGGTAATAAAACTATGTGGTGAGAAAAGATGTCATGTGGTGGGTATGAAGAGCTTCAGTAGGGAAGACCTCTAAGGTTTTGAAACGAGGCCATATCATCTACAGTTATTATAATGCAGTAGATATTGTAATACATCTGCATGAGTGAGCTGTAGACTTTGGAAAACAGCCCTTGGCTTGCTATTAGGGGTAAGTGGAAGTGGGATGTTTTAGCTTGAGACACAGGGTGATCGTGCGGCCAAAGCTGCTCGTTGTTAGCAGAGTATTGTCAGACTTGTCAAGCTATAGCGTCAGACAGGTATCAGTAATCCATTAGAAAAAAGGAGTGTCACTTCTAGGTGGTTTATATTCATGTGCTGTCTAAGACTCTGCACCAGAAGCTCATGAGTGTTCCTTAAAATCAGCCAATGGAGGGAGGAAAAAAAAAGAATTTGTTTCACATAAGTGTAGGTTTGATATGTCAGGGCAAGCTACAGAAGGATTACTGCTGCCCTGCAGCCTTATTTGGGATAACCCTGAAAAACAGAAGTGAGTGAAAATTCAGTGAGCAGAGCTTTAGTCGCCATTTACACGGAAGGAGAAACAGCCTGAGTTAAGAATATACATGGACTCCTGAGCTGCTAATGGTTTGGTGGTTGAACTCGGGTAGGGTAGGGGAGGTGAGAGGAGACTGTAATCCTGGAGGGAAATCTGGGGAAGAGGCACATGGATAGATCCATGGGGTGGGAAAAAAGTGTCGTGGTCTTTTTAATCAAATGTTCACTCTTGCCAAGGAGCATAAACCATGGAATAGGTACTAAACACAAGTAGATACAATGGCTTGGCCAGTTGTTGTCAGCCAGCGCTTTCCACTGGTCCTCCCAGTGCTGGCACAGGAGCCGTGGTGGCCGTGATGGAAGTTACGCATAAGCCCAACAGCATGGGCTCCCACTCCTAAGACTGATGGAGCTCCTCCAGCTGCTGAGTGTCCAGAGCCCCACCAGGACACTTTCTTCTTGTGTAGTCCATGGAACAAAACTCTTAATTTATATGTGTGGGTGGCAGAAGGGAGGGCCAACTAACATTGTTGCCCATAATGTGGGCTTAGTCAGTCTGTCGTGTCTGACTCTTTGCAACCACATGGACTGCAGTCTGCCAGGCTTCTTTGTTCATGGGGATTCTCCAGGCAAGAATACTGGAGAGGGTTGCCATGCCCTCCTCCAGGGGATCTTCCCAGCCCAGGGATCAAACCCAGGTCTTTTGCATTGCAGGCAGATTCTTTACCAACTGAGCCACCAGGGAAGCCCTTGTTAGGGCACTGGTATAAAGCCTTTGATCTGGGGGGAGTGAACAGAAAAATATCCTCTATCCTTGAGGGAGGGGCAGAGTCATTGAGAATAACACACACTCCAGAGCCGGGGACTTAGGGCCGCTAGAACACTGAATCTTTATTAGAACAGAGGCTTCTACCTCTTTCCATCCCTTTACACATACATGCACACCCAGGCCAAAAAGTATAAAGTAACAAATACGTATGGAAAATTCCTGGGGAAGTTGCAGGAGTGTGGATACCTTCTCTAAGGTTAATGAAAAGGGAAGACCTAAGACTGGGGGTGGATTAGATGTGGAGAAACCCATCTACAGAAACTATTCTCACCCTGAACGCAAGGTATTTCTAGAATATTTGAAGCTTGAGGTTCGCTGAGGGTAACCATAGCAACAACTCTCTGAACACACTCTTGCCCAAAGAAGGTTATGCAGACTTGTCCAAAGAAGATTATGCAGACTTGTCCAAAGAAGATTATGCAGATGGTAAATAAACACAAGAAAAGATACTCAACTTCACATGAATCCATGGTAAATCACTTTAGTTGTGTCCAACTCTTTGGATCCCATGGACTTTAGCCCGCTAGGCTCCTCTGTCCATGGGATTCTCCAGGCAAGAATACTGGAGTGGGTTGTCATGCCTTCCTCCAGGGGATCTTCCTGATCGAGGGATCAAACTCGTGTCTCTTACATTTCTTGCATTGGCAGGCAGGTTCTTTACTAGTAGTGCCACCTGGGAAGCCAACTTCACATAGGGAGATGCAAATTAAAACTGTAGTAAGATGCTGCTGCTGCTGCTGCTAAGTCGCTTCAGTCGTGTCCGACTCTGTGTGACCCCATAGATGGCAGCCCACCAGGCTCCTCTCTCCCTGGGATTCTCCAGGCAAGAATACTGGAGTGGGTTGCCATTTCCTTCTCCAATGCATGAAAGTGAAAAGTGAAAGTGAAGTCGCTCAGTCGTGTCCAACTCTTAGCGACCCCGTGGACTCAGCCTACCAGGGATTTTCCAGGCAAGAGTACTGGAGTGGGGCGCCATTGCCTTCTCCGAGTAACTTACTACTTCATATCTGTTGGAATGGCTAAAGAAAAAGTAACTACTAGATACTCACTGCTGCTGCTGCTAAGTCGCTTCAGTCATGTCCGACTCTGTGTGACCCCATAGACGGCAGCCCACCAGGCTCCCCCATCCCTGGGATTCTCTAGGCAAGAATACTGGAGTGGGTTGCCATTTCCTTCTCCAATGCATGAAAGTGAAAAGTGAAAGTGAAGTCACTCTGTCGTGTCTGACTCTTAGCGACCCCATGGACTGCAGCCTACCAGGCTCCTCCATCTGTGGGATTTTGCAAGCAAGAACACTGGAGTGGGGTGCCATTGCCTTCTCCAAGATACTCACTAGAATTGCACAACTGGAACTCTTAGGCACTGTTGATATATCAGCATATATATCAATATATGCAAAAATTTACTGTTACTTGGAAAACAGTTTTGCGTTTTCTTATAAAGTTAAATATGTAAATACAATAGACTTACTACATGACTCAGAGTTTACTATGGTTATTTTGTTGTTATTGTTCAGTTGCTCAGTCGTGTCTGACTCTTTATGATCCCATGGACTGCAGTATGCCAGGCTTCCCTGTCCTTCACTATCTTCAGGAGTTTGTGCAAACTCATCTCCATTGAGTCATTGATGCCAACCAACCGTCTCACCCTCTGTTGTCTCCTCTTCCTGCCCACAATCTTTCCCAGCATCAGGGTCTTTTCCAATGATTTGACTCTCCGCAACAGGTGGCCAAAATATTGGAACTTCAGCATCAGTACCAGTCCTTCCAATCAATATTCAGGGTTGATTTCCTTTAGGATTGACTAGTTTGATCTCCTTGTTTTCTATATGGAAATGTTTATAGTAGCTTCATATTTGCCCCAAATTGAAATCAACTGAGATGTCCTTTTTATAGTTAAGGGATTAAAAAAACCCTGTAGTACATTCATACCATGAACTCCTACTCAGCGATGAAAAGAATGAACTATGATTCACAACGATGGATCTCAAATTTGCTTTGCTAAGTAAAATTAGCCAGACCCCAAATGTTACAGGTTGTATGATTTCATCATATGACAGCTGGGAAAGGAGACACTGCATGGATGGAAAACAGAGCAGTGGCTGCTGGGAACTAGGGCTTAGGGGTAGGAGTTGACAATAAGGGAGAGCAGGGAGAATGTTTGCTGTGATGAAACTGTTCCGTCATGCCTGTGATGGTATCAGTTCAGTTCAGTTCAGTTCAGTCACTCAGTCTTGTCTGACTCTTTGCAACACCATGGACTGCAGCATGCCAGGCCTTCCTGTCTATCACCAACTCCTAGAGTTTACTTAAACTCAAGTCTATTGAGTCAGTGATGGCACCCAACCATCTCATCCTCTGTCGTCCCCTTCTCCTCCTGCCTTCAATCTTTCCCAGCATCAGGGTCTTTTCAAAGGAGTCAGTTCTTTGCATCAGGTGGCCAAAGTATTGGAGTTTCAGCTTCAGCATCAGACCTTCCAATGAATATTCAGGACTGATTTCCTTTAGGATGGACTGGTTGGATCTCCTTACAGTCCAAGGGACTCTCAAGAGTCTTCTCCAACACCACAGTTCAAAAGCATCAATTCTTTGGCCCTCAGTTTTCTTTCTGAGGGCCATACATGACTTTCTCACATCCATACATGACTACTGGAAAAACCATAGCCTTGACTAGATGGACCTTTGTTGGCAAAGTAATGTCTCTGCTTTTCAAGATGCTATCTAGGTTGGTCATAACTTTCCTTCCAAGGAGTAAGCGACTTTTAGTTTCAAGGCTGCAATCACCAACTGCAGTGATTTTGGAGCCCCCCCAAAATTAAGTCTGACACTGTTTCCACTGTTTCCCCATCTATTTCCCATGAAGTGATGGGACCAGATGCCATGATCTTTGTTTTCTCAATGTTGAGCTTTAAGCCAAATTTTTCACTCTCCTCTTTCACTTTCTTCAAGAGGCTTTTTAGTTCCTCTTTGTTTTCCGCCACAAGGGTGGTGTCATCTGCATATCTGAGGTTATTGATGTTTATCTCAGCAATCTTGATTCCAGCTTGTGCTTCATCCAGTCCAGCGTTTCTCATGATGTACTCTGCACATGGGCTCCATTTATTTTTCAACACCCGTAGAACTGTGCACCAAAAATGAGTTTTACTGTATACAAATTGAAAGGTTAAAAAGAAATCCTAAAACCGTAAGCAAGGTGAAGGGACCAAAGGGAGATTTTGACAAATCTCACTAGATAAATTTTTAAACATTTATTCATTTTTAATTGAAGGATAATTGGTTTACAGTATTGCATTGGTTTCTACCAAATTTCAGCATGAATCAGCCATAGATTTACCCATGTCCCCTTCCACCTGAACATCCCTCCCACCTCCGTCCCCATCCCACCCCCTCTAGGTTGTCACCTAGCCCTGGTTTGATTTCCCTGACTCATACAGCAAATTCTCATTGGCTATCTATTTTACATGTGGTAATGTAAGTTTCAATGTTATCCTCTCCATACATTTCACCCTCTCCTCCCTGCCACCCCAGCCATATCCATAAGTCTGTTCTCGATGTCTGTGTCTCTACTGCTGCAATGTAAATAGGTTCATTAGTACCATCTTTCTAGATTCCATAGATATGCATTGCTGCTGCTGCTAAGTCGCTTCAGTCGTGTCTGACTCCGTGTGACCCTATAGATGGCAGCCCACCAGGCTCCCCCGTCCCTGGGATTCTCCAGGCCAAGAACACTGGAGTGGGTTGCCATTTCCTTCTCCAATGCATGAAAGTGAAAGTGAAGTCGTGTCCAACTCTTCGTGACCCCATGGACTGCAGCCTACCATGCTTCTCTGTCCATGGGATTTTCCAGGCAAGAGTACTGGAGCGGGTTCCATCACCTTCTCCGTATATATGCATTAGTATACAATATTGATAAAATTTTTAAACTTTAGTTAAATTCTCTAATATTATAACACCTCATAAAAATCAAAGGTGAACAATATGCTGTCAAAATATTTGCAGTAAATACTAGACAGAGTATTAATACAATTAATATGTTTAAGTTGTGTATATCAATAAAAGGCATGATATAGAACCTGAAAATTTTCAGAAGAGGAAAGCGAGTGCTTAATGAGATAAAATATTTTATTCTTACCAGTAGTAGAAATGCAAATTGTGTAATAAATTATGTAATATTTCAAACATCAAATCAAGATAGGTTTACATAATATTAAAATAAGGTTTAAGGGTAGGTTTGTAGATCTTTAAACTGGTGTAAATTTTTTGAAAAGGAATTTTGGAAAATATTTCATTAGCCATAATTCTTTATGGTTGATGTTAGGGACCAAAGGCCGGGCTCTAGGACCTGAGTCATGTTTACCAAAAAGAGACAGTATATGTGCTCATCCTGCCTGGCCAATCATGTAACACCAGCTACTCCTGTAACTGAGACAAAGAACTGCCCGTATATAAGCTGCCATACTCCTTTGTTCGGGGCTCTTGTCGGATTCCCTTGTGTGGGATGAGACTTGGGCCCTAGCGCGCTAGGAATAAACAAACTCCCTTCTTGTTTTTGCATTACTGTGGTGGACTTGCTCTCTCGGTCGGTTCGGAGATATAGGCTCGGAGCATAACATCTGGGGGCTTGTCCGGGATCTCCGTCCCGCTGGGGAGGACAACTCTCCTGGTAGAAGGGAGTAACCTCGTTAAGAGATAAGAGCTCTGAGCACTGGTGCTAATGTTGCAGAAGCCCAGATTAAGTCCAGGGCCCAGTATCGTACTGGGGAGGCATCTGGGTGTAAAGTGCAGAGGCAAGTCAGCGTAAGGCCGGGGCCTAGTTTCGTGCTGGGGAGGCAGCTGGCTCTGATACTGGATTAAGTCAGCATAAGGCCGGGGCCTGGTTTCGTGCTGGGGAGGCGGCTGGCTCTGGTTACTGGATTAAGTCCAGCATAAGGCCGGGGCCTAGTTTCATGCTGGGGAGGCAGCTGGCTCTGTGAACATCCTGCAGGTAAGATTGAGTGCATTGTCGGTGGCCACCTTGTGTTTGTTATCTGTTTGTCTGTTTGTGGTGTCTGCGTTGCTCTTTGTGTGCTCTGCTGGCTCCCAGTGTACTTTTCTGTGATCATGGGACAAACAACTTCTACTCCTTTATCTCTTATGATTAACCACTTCTCTGATTTCAAGTCTAGAGCACAGAATCTATCATTGCTGGTGAAAAAAAGCAAGTTAGTAACTTTTTGTTCTGCCGAGTGGCCTGCTTTTGATGTCAGCTGGCCACAAGAAGGCACCTTCAGCCTGCCTACTATTCGAGCAGTCAGAGAGAAGGTGCTCGCCCCCTACCCTTCGGGACACCCAGCCAGACCAAACTCCATACATTTTGGTCTGACAGGACCTGGTGGAAAACCCCCTGGCCTGGCTAAAACCTTTTGTTTTCAGCCCCTCACTTCCCTTCCCTCTTCCCCGCCCTTGCTTCCACAGGTTCCACAGGTTTCATCAGGAGAAGCCAGAAAGAGAACCAAGCCTTCAGCTCCTCCCAGAAAAAGGGGCCCCACCTAGAAAACTCGGGAAAAGGCAAAAAAAACAATGGCCGGCATCGCGGAAGAAGACCCGGAGGTTCCCTCCTCCACCGTTCATGTGTTTCCGGTCCGGGCGGGGCCAGCCAGACAGGGTGGAGAACGGATATATCAGTATTGGCCCTTCTCCACTAGTGATTTGTACAATTAGAAAACCCAGACTCCCTCCTTCTCTAAAAAACCACAGGGTCTTATTGATCTTTTAGAGTCTATCCTGTTTACTCACAATCCCACTTGGGATGATGGTCAGCAACTGTTACAGGTACTTTTTACTACAGAGGAGCGCAAACAGATCCTGTCAGAAGCCCAGAAAAATGTGCCAGGGGTGGATGGGAGGCCCACAATACAGCCTCACCTCATTGAGGAGGGGTTCCCCTTGGTGCGACCCAACTGGGACTTCGAACACGCTGAAGGTAGGGAGCGTCTCCGAGTGTACCGCCAGACTCTCGTGGCTGGCCTTAGAGCGGCCACCAGAAAGCCAACTAAATTGGCCAAAATAAATTCAGTGAGACAAGAGCCAAATGAGAGCCCAGCAGCCTTCCTTGAAAGGATAATGGAAGCTTTTAGACAGTATACCCCTATGGACCCACAGGCAGATGAGTCAGGAGCGGCAGTTATATTAGCATTTGTAAATCAAGCAGCCCCTGATATTAAAAAAAAGTTACAAAAGATAGAGAGGTTAAGTGAACAATCGTTGCAAGATCTAGTGAGGGCAGCCGAGAGATTTTTTAATCATAGAGAGACCCCAAAAGAGAGAGAGGACTGCATTAAAAGAAAAAAAGAGAATTTAGAGCTGGAAAAAACCGTAAAAATCAAAAAGAGTTGGCCCAGATATTTTTTGCTGGGGTTGAAAACAAAAACAGGTTCCAAAAAGGAAAAAAAACTGGACTCAAAAACTGAAGAAAAAACAACAAGATGTAAGCTTGAAAAAAACCAATGTGCGTTTTGTAAAGAGTCTGGACATTGGAAAGATAAATGCCCAAGAAAAATCCAAAAGAGGGACCCAAAACCCCCAAAAACGAGACTCTCTCTCCAGACAGTCATATCCTCTACGTGGGTGAGGATGGCGACTAGGGGGGTCAGGGCTCGAAGCCCCTCCCCGAGTCCTGGGTAACTATAAATGTGGAGGGGAAACCGTTTGGCTTCATGGTGGACATGGGAGCCCAATACTCAGTCTTAAACCAAAAAGATGGACCCATGTCTAAGAAAAGTATCTGGGTGCAGGGAGCAACCGGGACTAAATGATATGGATGGACTACAAAACGGCATGTGAACTTGGGGGCCCACCAGGTGACCCATTCTTTTCTGGTGATACCTGAGTGTCCAGCGCCCTTGTTGGAAAGGGATTTACTGTCTAAAGTAAATGCCCAAATTCATTTCTACCACGGACAAGTGTCGGTTTTAGATGGGACCGGGCATCCTCTTCAGGTCTTGTCTCTGGCATTAAAAGATGAATACAGACTCTACTTGCCAGAGGCCCCAGCGACAATAAGCCCCGAAGTACAACCATGGGTTCAAAGATACCCTCAGGCCTGGGCTGAAATTGCAGGAATGGGACTAGCCAAACAGAGGCCCCCTATCATTGTAGAACTGAAAGCCAGTGCTTCCCCGGTGAGGGTACGACAGTATCCCATGAGTCAAGAGGCTCGACAAGGAATTACTCCTCATATATAACGCCTCATAGACGCTGGGGTCCTAAAAAGGTGCCAGTCCCCATGGAACACCCCCTGTTGCCTGTGAAAAAGCCTGGGGGAACTGATTTTAGACCGGTTCAAGATCTACGAGAAGTCAACAAACGGGTGAATGATATTCATCCTATGGTTCCTAACCCTTATACATTGCTAAGCAACTTGCCTCCAAACTACATTTGGTACACTGTTTTAGATTTAAAAGATGCCTTTTTCAGTTTGCCTCTTGCCCCCGCAAGCCAAGAGATCTTTGCCTTCGAATGGCAGGAAGACGGTGGTCAGACCCCTGTGCAGCTGACATGGACTCGCTTACCACAGGGTTTCAAAAACTCGCCCACATTATTTAATGAGGCCCTGGACAAAGACCTCTGTGAGTATCGGGTTGAACACCCTACCATTGTTTTATTACAATATGTTGATGACCTTATGCTGGCAGCGGCTACAGAGAAAGAGTGCCAAGAGGCAACAGATGACCTTCTCCAAACCTTGGGGACTTTAGGTTACAGGGCCAGTGCCAAAAAGGCCCAGATTGCCAAGCAAGAGGTTACATACCTCGGTTATAAGATAAAACAGGGCCAGAGGTGGCTAACACAGGCTATGAAAGAAACCATCCTCCAGATCCCTGACCCAGCTAACCCTAGACAAGTGAGAAAATTTCTGGGAACTGTGGGATATTGCCGGTTATGGATCTTGGGGTTTGCAGAAAATGCCAGGCCCCTATATAAAGGGACCAAAAAAAACAAGGACTGGAAATGGACTGAGCCAATGAAAGAGACCTTCCAAGAGCTCAGGTGCACCTTGCTAGAAGCTCCTGCCCTTGCCCTCCCTGATCCATCTAAGCCTTTCCAATTATTTGTAGATGAAAAGCGGGGGATAGGAAAAGGGGTACTAATGCAGAGATGGGGACCATGGAAGCGACCTGTAGCTTACCTTTCCAAGAGACTGGACCCAGTGGCAGCCGGATGGCCACCTTGCCTCCGTATCATCGCGGCCACCGTGCTGTTAGTCCACGAGGCTGATAAACTGACTTATGGACAGAGACTCTTGGTCTACACTCCTCATGCCATAGAGAGAGTTTTAAAGCAACCCTCAGGTAAATGGATTTCTAATGCCCGCTTGACACACTACCAGGCCTTGCTACTTGACACCCCATGGATTCATTTCCAAACACCCTGCACTCTAAATCCGGCCACTCTTTTGCCCAATCCAGAGAAAAATAGCCCCCTCCATGATTGTGATGAGATACTGGCCGGGGTAACAGCAATGCGAAAGGACTTAACCGATACTCCACTGGATAACAGTGAGCTAAAATGGTTCACAGATGGCAGCAGTTATGTAAAAGATGGACAGAGATGGGCAGGAGCCGCAGTAGTAGATGACTCTGGACAGACAATATGGGCAGAGGCCCTTCCCCCGGATACCTCAGCACAAAAGGCAGAGTTAATTGCCCTGATTCAAGCATTAGAGAGAGCCAAAAGAAAAAAATAACTATTTTCACTGACAGTCACTATGCTTTTGGCATGGTACACATCCAGGGCCCGATATATTGGGAACAGGGGTTTTTGACAGCTAAAGGAAAAGAAATTAAAAACTTGCCTAAAATCCATAGACTTTTAGAGGCTGTACAGATGCCTCGGGCTGTGTCAATAGTACACGTACCTGGACATCAAAAGGGTGACAGCCCCACGGCACGAGGGAATCGTGCCGCAGACCTGGCAGCTCGAAAATTATCTGATAAAGATTTCATCACCCTTGTGTTGGCGATCGGACTTCCACCTCCAGGTATAGGAACTCTGCCCCCAACCCCTGAGTATTCATCCACAGACCTTGCTTGAATCCAAAAACACACCAACCTTCAAAAAGGTGAAGATGGATGGTACCGAGTCTCAGACGGCTACTTGATACTCCCTGCTCAGTTGGGACGGCAACTATGTGAGCATTTACACTTGTCTACTCATCTGGGAGAAAAGAAGACTCTGATGCTCTTTCAAACTGCGCGCCTGCGATTTCCCCGGCACCAGACAACTGTAAAAATCATAGTGCATGCTTATAAGGCGTGTCAACAGATAAGGCCAGGAAAAGGACAACATGCAGGACTGAGGTATCGGGGAGAAGCACCAGGGCAACACTGGGAAATAGATTTCACCGAGGTAAGGCCAGGCAAATATGGTTACCGGTACTTGTTAGTGTTGGTGGATACCTTCTCAGGGTGGGTAGAGGCTTTTCCTACAAAGGAAAAAACCGAGACGATAGTGGCAAAAAAGATTAAAAAAAAAATAGTTCCCAGGTTTGGCCTGCCAGTGACCATCGGCTCTGATAATGGACCTGCTTTTGTGAGTCAAATAGTTCAGAGCCTTGCCCTAGCCCTGGGGACTAAATGGAAGTTACATTATAAATACAGTCCACAGAGCTCAGGGCAAGTAAAAAAAATCAATCGGACTCTTAAAAAAAACTTTAACTAAATTGGCTATAGAGACTGGCGGGGACTGGGTGACCCTCCTTCCCTTCGCCCTCTTCCATGCACGTAATACTCCTTATCAACTTAATCTGACCCCATTTAAAATTCTGTGTGGGAGACCTCCCCCTGTATGTCCAATATTTAAAGGGAAAAAACTACCGCCTCCCACGCTGGGACAATTCCAAGAGGCCTTGATGGCCTTAAGTGAGGTGCACTCTCGTGTCTGAAAACTGCTCTGGGAAATACATGTGGGTTAAAATAAGGGAACTATTCCCTCACATGACATTGGCCCAGGAGATTGGGTATGGGTCAAAAGGCACCAAACCAAGGCACTAGAACCCAAATGAAAGGGTCCTTATGTTGTTCTTCTTACCACCCCAACTGCCCTAAAGGTCGACGGTATTGGGCCTTGGGTGCATTGCAACCACGTACGCCCAGCTGCTTCAGCAGAGCAGGAAGACGCTAAAAAAAATGAAAAGCATCTCTGCACCCATCCAACCCCCTGAGGCTAAAGCTTCGAAGGTGCCAACAGGACCAGGACAGCTCGGCTGGGCCGTCTTGTGGATGACCCAGTTACTCTGCTCCGGAGCTGCCAGCGTGAACCCGCATCAACCTGTCAAAATCACCTGAAAACTGCAAAATAGACTAACACGTGAGATGCTTAACTCCACCACCACAATACATCCACCAAATACTTGGTGGCCAGACTTATACTTTGACCTTAAGCCGGTGGTAAATATACCCTGGAAGAGGGGCAAGCTCCAAAATCATGCATTCTGGGCATGTCCAGGTGCGCCCAGGCATAACTAAAAGATCTGTGGAAAGATACAGGGGGGACTCTGTGCTGCCTTAAAAAAAAGAGTGTTGTTTTTATGCTGATCACACAAAATAGTTAAAAAATCTATGGCCAAAATAAGAGAGGGACTAGCCCAACGTAAACGAAAATGTGAGGCTCAACAAAGATGGTTTGAGTCTTGGTTTCAACAATCCCCTTGGTTGACCACCCTAATCTCCACCTTGCTGGGACCCCTGCTAATACTTTTACTAATGCTTACCTTTGGCCCATGTATTATCAATAGACTTATAGCCTTTGTAAAAAATGCATAAATACAGTACAGCTGTTTGTGCTTCGACAACAATATCAAACTGTGTCTCAGGACCAAGAGAAAGATTCCTCTATATGATCTAAGGACAGGGGGGAATGTTAGGGACCAAACGACGGGCTCTAGGACCTGAGTCATGTTTACCCAAAAGAGATAGTATATGCGCTCATCCTGCCTGGCCAATCATGTAACGCCAGCTACTCCTGTAACTGAGACAAAGAACTGCCTGTATATAAGCCGCCATACTCCTTTGTTCGGGGCTCTTGTCGGATTCCCTTGTGTGGGATGAGACTTGGGCCCTAGCGTGCTAGGAATAAACAAACTCCCTTCTTGTTTTTGCATTACTGTGGTGGACTTGCTCTCTCGGTCGGTTCGGAGATACGGGCTCGGAGCATAACACCTGAGAAATTCTCTTTCGACATTATTCTAAAGATGTAACTGCATATAACTATTATATATATATAAAAGAAACATATGTATTTTATATACATACAAAAATACCAATGGAAGAGATATAATAGAGTATATTTTAAAACAATCTAATTTTCAATAAGAGAAGAATGTCTAGGTAAATTATGGTATATTGTAAAATGGCATATCATGCAGAAATGAAGTGTTAATAAGCAGAACCTTAATGATAATGGTGACATGAGTAGTCAAGATAAACTAAATATTACATGATGTCATAACACATGGACATAAACCATCAATGTATTAAAAATGGTTTTATCCACTTGGAAGAGTCATTACTGAATGTTATTTTCTTTCTCTCTCTTATATAGTTTTACCTTTTTCAAAAGAGATTAAAGAAATTTTTTTAAGCACCTGGAGAATCTTTTATTTCTATCCATTAGCAGCATAGCTAGAGGTGAAGGGCACATAAGTTGGAGTTGTTTTCTTCCTTGATTTTTCCCAGGAAATGCCTGGTCCTTTAACCATTTGGTTGCTTTGACTAGTACAAAGCAGGATCCTGGGTCTCTGCTTGGAATTCAGAGGGTTGTTATCTCAAATTGAGGAATAAAGGGCTGTAGAGTATGGGACTGAATTGTTTTCTCCAAGGATACAAAATAGCAAATATCTTAAAATTGTTAAAACTGGTTAGGATGCAATCTGGCAATATCTAGAAACTGACACAGGGCACAAATGCGTCAACCCATCAGTCTCTATCTTGGAAATCAAACCCATAGGAATGAAAGCACTGGCATCTAAAGGTACCTATGCAGTCACTTCTGCTAGAACACTTTACTTTGAAAATGTGAATTTGTTCCAATGCAACTGATATATTAGGGAACACTTCAGCATAACGTGAATTTTGCTTTGGCTTATGCACAATTTCCTTTGCAAAAAAAACCCACTAAGAGATGGCAGGAAACTGCACCCAGCTGAACCCAGCTGCCTGGGAAAACACAAAACACACCTCATGCATCTCTAGCTACCTTAGTTCACTGTGTGTGATAGCCACACCCTCCACATCTGGTGTTATAACTTTCCATCCGATTCTAAATAACCCTCCTCCCACTGCTTCACAACTTGTAACAACCTTTCTGATGCCAATTTCCTAAAGCAGATTTCATGTCTTTTTCAAGGTTGAATGACATATTTTTTATAGTATTTATGCATTTCTCAACCATTTATCATATGTGAAATGGCACTACCATTTTTTAGGGTCCTAGTTTTTCAATATGTTGCTTTCTGGAACAAGGTTTCTGTACCTCCCTAACCCCATACTTGCCAGAAATACTATGGTTTTGTTTAAAAAAAAAAAAGGATTTTATTTACTTATTTTTGGCTGTGCTAGGTCTTCATTCAGAGAAGGCAATGGCACCCCACTCCAGTACTCTTGCCTGGAAAATCCCATGGATGGAGGAGCCTGGTGGGCTGAAGTCCATGGGGTTGCAAAGAGTCAGACATGACTGAGCGACTTCACTTTCACTTTTCACTTTCATTCATCAGAGAAGGAAATGGCAGCCCACTCCAGTGTTCTTGCCTGGAGAATCCCAGGGACGGGCGAGCCTGGTGGGCTGCTGGCTATGGGGTCGCACAGAGTCGGACACGACTGAAGCGACTTAGCAGCAGCAGCAGCAGCAGCAGCAGCAGCAGGTCTTCATTGCTGTATTCAGGCTTTTCTCTAGTTGCAGAGAGTGGGGACTACTCTTCATTACTTTGGTGGGCTTCTCCTTGAGGTGGTTTTTCTTGTGGAACACGGGCTCTAAGCGCGGGGGCTTCAGTAGTTGTGGCACACAGGATTAGTTGTTCCAAGGCATGTGGAATCTTCCCATACCAGGAATTTAACCATGTCCCCTGCACTGGCGGGCAGATTCTTATTCACTGCACCACCAGTGAAGTCCCAGCCCTGTGATTTTTATTGCACAATTTTGTGTAGCCAGGTGATTTTTTAGGGATGCATTTATCAATATATATTATATGCTATATATATATATATAATATAGCAGAACTTATATATGGAAGGCTGTTTATTGCAGCTTTTTTTTTAATAGTAGCTGAAAACTGGAAATGAAGAATCCTCAATAGAGACATGATTGGATAAAGTGGGTTTATTCATGCTATGGAATACTGTACAGCTTTTAAAAGAGTGGATTAGTGTTATAATGGCACATTAGAAAGATTTCCCCAGTATTGTGGAGCTATATTTTTTGAGCACCTGCTAAATGCCAGGCATGATGTTATTTTAGCACTTAATTTCCCTAAGTGTGTGTGTGTGTGTGTGTGTGTGTGTGTGTGTGTGTGTGTATTAGTTACTCAGTCGTGTCTCACTCTCTATGACCCAATGGACCTCATCATGCTCCTCTGTCCATGGAATTCTCCAGGCAAGAATACTGGAGTAGGTTGCCATGCCTTTCTCCAGGGGACCTGACGTAGGGATTGGACCCGGGTTTCCTGCATTGCAGGCAGACTCTTAACCATCTGAGCTCTAGGGTACAAAAATAAGTGCAATGAGAGCTTTTAAAAAGAACAAAGGACAAAATTGTGGACAATCAGGATTTCCTAATTTGTTGCAGGATCCAGATCCATAAGTAATTCACTATAATGCAAATCAGATAATGACTTCGAAAGGACTAAGGGGCTTACCCAGAAGACAGTTGTGCTTTAGAAGCATAACTGAAGGAGAGTCACTGTCCTGACTTAAACTCGAGTGTTTTAGACACAGTGAGGCAGATGAACTGCACTTATGAATAACAGCAATACAAGGAAGTATGCAACAAATGCTGAATAAGAGCTGTAAATTGGTTTGAGTGCACTCCGGGAGTTGGTGATGGACAGGGAGGCCTGGCGTGCTGTGATTCACGGGGTCGCAAAGAGTTGGACACGACTGGTGACTGAATGAACTGAACTGACCGAGGACTTAGAAGGTTCCCTTTCTGGCTGAAGACTGCAGGAAATCATGGAGGAGGTGGATTTAAGATATTCTTTAAATTATAAGTGAGACTTTAATTTTAAATTTTTAATTCTTATTTTTTTATTGGAATATAGTTGATTTACGATGTTTCAGGTGTATAGCAAAGGGATTCAGTTATATATATATATATATGTATGTATCTATGTATATATCCATTCTCTTCAGATTCTTTTCCATTAAAGGTTATTACAAGATGTTGAATATAGTTCTATGTGCTATATAGTAGGTGTTTGTTGATTATCTATTCTATATAGAATAGTAGTGTGTGGGAATTTTATGTCAGAGTTTTAGGAGCAAGGTTATAGAATTTGAGGGAACAAAATAAATACTTTAAATAGAAATAGTCTAGAGGGTTTGAGTTTAGGTTTATTTTAAAAACATGTATCAGCTCAACATGATAGCTGAATACCAACCAAGAATCACAGGTGAAACAGAAAATTCAAGTAAACATTTACGATTCACATTCTGATTTCAGGAAGAACAATCACCTCACCTATGCCCTCTCACAGAATAAAAGAATCAGTAGAGAACTCCAGTAGACTGACCTTCAGAGTTCTGGTTATAAATCACACTTTACTATCTGTACTATTGAGCAAGGCACTTCACTTCTCTAGGCTTCTTACCTTTGAAGAGAGGATTTTGAATAAGATGGGCTTGAGCTTTAGGATTCTGCAGTTCCTTGACAGATAAGCTTCCATGCTGTTTTGTATCTGCCCTTCAACTTTACTGAAAGATATGCTTTTCATATCTGGATTTATTTGGTGCAGAACAGTTACCAAATGGAGTCTCTTCTTTGGGTGAAAGGAACTCTATGAGCTGGCACATTCTAATGTATTGTTCATGCTTACAATAAGTAAGTACATGCTTACAATAAGTAATACCTTATCTCTACAGGAAGAGGGCACAATCAGTTGGTGTAATTTATGATACATTCACTATAACTACTTAGATATTTAAAGAATTTTTTCCCTTCAAATATCACAATGATTTCAATAGTGAAAATTCTTTACATGCATCCACAAACACTGGTCCTTGCTTTCTTCCAATGGGCACATAGAGGCATCTACTCGGATTTCCTTTGCGCTCATGATATTATTACCCTTGACATTTCCTATATACAACTTTGAAAAAGATTTTTAGGGATGAGAAAATAGTAATAAAAATGTATGAGAATCAGAATTAGCAAGAAATCTCTGAGTGTACACATGGCTTCTTACATTAAATGTGCGAGTTATAAGATGTCAAATCTGATTTCTTTTTTGGAGTTAGTGGGAAATGAATTGAAACTTTAATGGAAGAGCAAGATTCTGCAACATGTTTTGAAAGGTCATAAGCAAATTGCTGATAGGTTTATTTTCTATTTGAGTCTGTCATGTTGAAGGTTAGCACTTGGCTTATTAACCCAGTTTCCTTTTCTACTGGGGAATTTTATAAGTAATAGGTGGTCTCCAAACCCTTTTGCTTATCAAGTTTATGATTCTATGATCCTTATGGATCATTTTCTTTTTAAAAATCCTGAATTTGTAACAGAAGGAATACTAGTATATATGTGAACAGGTAATTTCTTTGAACAATTATCAATTTAGAAAACTAGGAGCTGTAGAAAATTTGGTTTTACATACTTTAGTTTGCTCTGAATTCTTGAACTATTCAAAATGCACTTTACCATTCAAAAACATTTTCAAAATGTCCCCTCAACTGAGGAAGAATTTATCATGAAATACATTGTGAAGTAGACATAAAATTACACCTGTACTGTAACAAACATTGTTGAAGGAAGGTAACAGTGTGTTTCAGCCAGCAAGTTAGAATTTTTATTTCCATTTCTATTATTTTCAGAGGCTGACAATTGATTGCTTTGACATTGTTATTTATGTTTTTTTTTCTAATTCTTAACATATTAGGATATTTTTTGAGGCAGAAATAGTCTCTCAATTTTAGAATTAAAAGTCAATTCCTGATTAGGCAAAGTTGCTGTAGGAAATAATAATTTTTGAATTAAAACATAATGGTATGTAGCAGTAGCCACAAACCAAAGAGCCCTCAGAATTCAGTCCCCTCTTGTCATTGTGCCAACTTCTCGTCCCAGCATAGGGGAGTGCTGGGGAAGCTCACTTCCCCTTATTTCGCTAGTTACTTTTGCTTTTCTTGGTATTTTTCTCAATACAGAAAATATCTGATTGAATACTTTGTTGACTCTTGTTCTCATTTAAATGGAGGTTGAGAGTTGGCTGCTACTTCCCATGGGACTCAGCACACAAGACAGCAACTCCGTTTCAGATGGAGTCAGTTGACTACCTTGGTGGGAAAACTAGAGCAAGGAAGGACATGTAACCCTGGGGTCCACTACCCCATTCAAGGAAGAAGGCTTCTCCTCAATTATTTTATATTGTGGCTTTGTGATTTGCTTTGTCCAGGCCAGTTTGGAACCATCTCATGACTCCATTAATGTTTGTTTTGATTTTTGTTGGATTGAAAGACATATTGAAGCTGCTTCTTCTTTTTTCTTTTTTTCTCCCCCTGCTAAACAGTTGCATGTTTGCATTTTGGAGTTTTACGGTCAGAATCATCAGGTAGCCTGAGCCAAGTTTATTTGGTTCTATTGGCTTTTGATTTCACTCATGCCAATTAGAAGGAATCCCAGCAGTCATTATCCTATTTTCAAAAGCAGTTCGTTGTTTGTCAGAGTTCTGGTCATGCCTGGAGAGTCTTCTAAGGCAACTCCAGAAAACTCTTGTAAATTTGGAATTTGGAAACATGAGTTCTGTCTGTGGACTCAATCACTGAATGTTCTGAATCTGAGTTTCCTCTTTCTGCCTCAGCTTCTCCGTCTGGAATATGGGAATGTGAAATATAACATAGGGATGGTATTGTAGTAGACCACAGATTTACAATAATTAAAAGGCCTTAGCAGATCCTTCATGGTCCCTTTTATAAGATGCACATTTGAAGCTATACTTACATAAGAAAACACTTATTTAAGAGGTTCATCCTGAAAAAGCACCCATGGGAATATACTAGCCAATAATCATGCCTGAAGCATTATCCTAAAACAGCCAGCTGCAAACTGTATGTAGAAAATCAAGTATCATGCCCAGGAATTCTCATCAGCCAAGTGAATTAAATGACAGATAGATGTATAAATCTTGGTATGTGGGGAAATTTAAAATCTAATTGTCCATGAATTCTTTTAAAAACATTTTTGATTGGAGGACAATGGCTTTACAATGTTGTGTTGGTTTCTGCTGTACAACAATATGAATTAGCTATATGTATACATGTATTCCCTTCCTCCCCTGCATCCCACCCCTCCAGGTCATCACAGAGCATCGAGCTGAGCTCCCTGCGCTATGCAGCTGCTTTCCACTAGTTATCTATTTTGTATACAATAGTGTATATTGACTCCTTGCAACCGCATGGATTGCAGCTTACCAGGTTTCTCTGTCAATGGCACCTCCAGGCAAGAATACTGGAGTGGGTTGCCATGCCCACCTCCAGGGGATTTTCCTGGCCCAGGAATCGAACCCAAGTCTCTTAAGTTTCCTGCATTGGCAGGCAGGTTCTTTACCACTAGTGCAACCTGGGTATATATATAAAAGGCTTCCCTGGTGGCTCAGAAAGTAAAGAATCTGCCCCCAGTGCAAGAGACCAGGGTTTGGTCCCTGGGTGGGGAAGATTCTTGGAGAAGAGAATGGCTACCTACTCGAATATTCTAGCCTGGAAAATTCCATGGACAGGGGAGCCTGGTGGGCTGCCATCCAGGGGTCACATAGAGTTGGACACGACTGAATGACTAACATTTTCACACTTTTTTTCAGTGTATATAAGCCAATGCTACTCTACATTTATTAATTCTAAGGAAGGGATTTTGTGGCTATATTTTTCATTGATTTGGATTAGTGCAAACATATGATACCCACGTTATTGCTTTTCCAATGTTTCTAATATGGATAGGATATTTTGTCTCTGATATGAACAGAAGTATATTAAGTTTGGGGCTAGAAATTTGGACCTCATTTTATGCGGAATTCTTTGCAGGAGTTCTCATACTCTTTTAGCTATTTCTTTTGTATGTGCTTCAGTTTCCTGAGGCTTCCTGCTTCTTGATCTGACCTTTTCAGTACAGCATTAAACTGTCAGTTGCTAGTGCTTATTTGGAACTTGTTCAGAGTGAGCATATGGATTTTATAGTAAGTCTTTATAACACCATTTGACTCCTTGGTAACTTTTTCTCATCATCCTATTATTTGCATTATATTGAATCATGTATATTTTGCTGGGCCAGAATGAGATTAGGATGTAATATAGAGAACGTGTTTTAAAACCATTTATGTAAAAATGAAAATCTGGATGAATGCCTTTACAGTCTAGCTATTGACTGGCAGGATATGTAATGTACACTGCTGGCATGGAAGATAATTCAAAATGATTTAATAGGCAGGATAAAACATCTGTACTGAAATCCAAGGGGCAAAGGAACACTTTTCACAAGAGTTTTCTAGAATCTGAGCAAAGAACATGAATATTTATGTACATTCTTATGAAATATACAAACTTACATAATTTAATTTGGCCTCTCCAAAAATAATAGAGTACATGAAACAGACAATTAATTCCCAAGAGTTTAAGGACCTACAATGATATAAATGTGATTTCAGTCCCAGTGCTTATTTTTGAAAGCAACTCTAGGATTCTAATTACCAGGAGATCTTTCAGAAACAAGGAGAACACAAATTTTGGTCTCCATTCATGTTTGGTGCTGGACTTAGGCAACGGAAGGTCTGCCCAAGGACTGGATGGATAGTGATCACGTCAGGACCAATCAGTAGTTGAATGGGTGGTGGAACTCAAGCAAAGATCATCAAAGGAACCCCACCAACAGCCAATCCATGTAATATAATTTCTTGTGAATTTATTTATAACTGAAAAAATGCTTTCACATCCATTTCTCCTTTTGAGCCTCACAAAGCCCCTTTTGTCTAATGAGGGCAGATAAAAATACTCCAACTTTGTAGATGGGTTGTGGGTAGTGAGCAGAGTGCAGGCTTAGAGAGATTAAGAAATTTGCCCAGAGTTACAAGATAGTGAGTGGTACTGGAGATGAATTGCAGTTCTTGGAATTCTAAGTGCTCCACCTCTAGAGGATGCAAGGAAGATAAGAAGGGAAATGCATCTTCAAATTGTGAAAACTACTTTTTTAATCTGTGCTTAATAACAGACTGATATGTTCTGGGTCATCTTACTTTAATACCAAAGATGCTCAAAATTCTCTTCAGTGGTACCTACTGATGTGGCCACTTCTGCTTTTGTTTGAGGGACTGGAAAAATCTTTCCATAATCCAGGTCATTCATAATACCAAATATGCTAGGAAAATCACACAGCAGCTTTCAGCTATACGATACAGCTTTTCTCAGGTGAAAATGGCCTCTGTTATGCTCATCATTAATACAATTATGGGCTGTTGCTTAGTTAAGGGAACATCTAAAGAAGAGAGAAGCCATTGGCATGGTAAGCTTTCTTTAAGAACTTCCTCTCTTTCTGTCTTGCCTCTTCTCTTATTGTCTCCTCTCCAAAAATTCTGGGCATGAAACAAAATGGGTAGGCTTTCAAATGCTGCTTGTGGAGTCAGAATTGCTTTCCAGATGGCTCCTTAAATTTTGATCATTTCTGCTCCAGGTTTTGAATGCTTTAACCTTCCTACTGTACACTTGATTCCCTCCAATGACCACAGTTCTGACTTAACCACCTCAAAATGCCATGCCATATAATCTTGGAAAATAACTCCCAAAGCTCAACTGTTCCTCAGAGGAACCTTATCTCTGCCCTTCTGGTTAATTAGGGTTTTCCTTTGGGGGGTTCCTTATGGAAAGTTGGAAAGTCACAGCCTTCTGACCCAATCTGAAAGGGACATTTTCCAGGAAGACTTAAAATGAAGGAAAGTGAGACAGGAAAGAAAAAGAAAAAATAACTCTAAATGACATAAGTAACTAGTTACCAATTCTGTGGTCAAATAGATAGCTTTGGTCACAGAAAGGTAAAGATAAATATTGTTCTGTTTACAAATATTTATGTGTGTATATATATATATATTTTACAGAAAAAGGTTTTATGACTTTTTGAAATCCTTCTCTTAATTACTCATGAATCAATAGAATAGTTAAAATATACACGAAGGCAAAAGTAATCAATTTATTTTTCTTGGGCATTCAATTTTTATTACCTAATTATTGGACTCCTAAGTTCAAACCACTGTGTACTTTGCTGGGAGGGGTAGACTAAGGGAGGGAAGATACAGGCTGATTCTAACCCCCAAGGAGCTACATTAAAGGAAGATAAGTATAGCACATTTAAAACAGATTCAGACTAAATTATGTGTCAAGGCTGTGAAATTTTACAGACCACAAAGAAGGGAGACAAGTTTCTGTAGAAAGAACTGACTTTTCTTGAGCTCTAGTAAAGTTTATGAAATTGACCGGATATGGCCATTTTTCTCATTTCACTGAGTCTTGAAACCTCCCTTACTGTTTTGATTCTATCAAGAATTATTTTCAAATAAAGGTAAGTATTTGGGGTGTCTGAAATGGAAGACAGAGAAGATTCTGCCCCTTCAACTGAAGAGGTGTCCTGAATGCCAGGCAGCTGAGGGAGAGGTCTGCTCTTCTCTCTGGTCAAACTGGGTGAGATATCTCTTGTGATCACAGTTGAAGAAGTAACACCTTGGGACTCATATTTCATTGAGTTCTTGTCAATAATCGTGCTGGGATTCTCAGAATTAGCTGCATGTCCCAAGGTTAATAACTGAAGACATCTGGCCACATCATTTAGAGACCATTAGAAAAGCAGAGACTTTTTCCATTAACCTCCTGCTTACATTTTGAAGGCTGTTTTCAGTATGAACAGGGGTATCTGGCAGTTGTGAAGGCATTGTCAAGCTTTGGAGGCTCCGTTTTTACTTCACTCAATAGTTTGACAAGATTTTTGTTTGTTTTTTCAAAAACATGTCAAAGGTGAGAAATCACTTGAATCACTAACTTTGGAAGTTACTAAAATGATCTGTCTCTAAACATTTCGTCCTATCTCCAAAGTGACTAATTAGTTGTTACAGTTTCCATGCATGTTAAAAAGGTGGTGGCTATTCTTAGGACTTGAGGCTTTTTTTTAGAAAAACACAAAGCCCAAACTCCCTTGGTCGTCCAGTGGCTAAGACGCTAAGCTCCCAATGCAGGGGGCCTGGGTTGGATCCCTGCTTGGGGAACCAGATTCCACATACTGCAACTGAGACCCAGCACAGCCAAATAAATCAATAAAAATGATTAAAAACAAACAAAAAGCCTATGAATTCTCTCAAGTGAGAAAATAATAGAAAATTGGAATTGTCTTTCAGTTCTTAATTCTTTGACTTGTGCAAGATATATTTTATACCCAACAACAAAGATAACCAGAATTATCTTCCTGTATGTGTGTGAGCAAGCTTCTCTCTTTGTGTGTATTACATACACCCCACAAATTCATTAAGAGGAAAGTAAAGAGTACTAGTAGGACAATTTCAGGGAAAGCATTTGTGTTCTCTGGGTGAGGGGATGCACATAGTAGCCTGTCATATGGATAAAAAGAAAGCTTAGACCGATAACTTTTTGCTAATTTTTATCTGCCTCAGAGGAGAGGACTTTCTGAGTGCAAACATATTTTGTGGGGTCTTTGAAAAAAACAGTGGAAAGAATGGAAGACTTGGAAAATACATATTTTAAACAGTTGGACAGCTAGTTCATTTTTTTTTCTTTCTGCCAAGCCATTTCCACTTAGGATTCAAAAAAAACCACAGCTTGATATTGGATTTAGAACCAAAATTTCAAAGAAATACATTGCCAGGGAACATGCATGGAATTCCCACTGATAATAGCATGAAACGCAAAAGGATGGAATCTGACTATCTGGTGTCATCTCTTCTGTTGTATCAGCTGACAGCTATCTTTGTACATATTAAATATGTTACTAGATTGTAAGCTCCTTGTGGATAGGTGCTTGATTGATTTCTCTTGTCTTTTCTAGCAATTCAATAAAGGATACTCAACAGATACTCAATAATCATCCATAAAATGCTATATTTAAGACTAAAATTTCAGTAAGACTGCCATGGTCTGTGTTAGTAGGGTCTGCCAAGAAGCAGGTCTGCCAAAAAGTAGACACCAAGGCAGGATTAAACTTCCAAGAAAATTTTGGGGAAAATGCCTGTGAGCAAAAATGAGGAGGAGGTTGAGAGAGGCATCAGAGTAAAATGCAGGTCTAACCCCAAATGAAAGAGACAGAGAGAGAGAGAGAGAGAGAGAGAGAGAGAGAGAGAGAGAGAGAAGGAATGAAGAAAGGGAGGGAGGTGGGTGGAAACATCTTAGACTGAATTGCAGTTCTAAGAAAAGTTTGGTGAGGCCATTGGGAAGTCCTGAAGCCAAAGCTGCTTATCAGAGGAATTCCACATCTTCCAGGAAAGGGTGTGACTTAGTATCCTTCGTGTATTCAGTCACTGAGAGTAGCTGGTGGAAAGTGTGATCTCAGAGCAAAGGCAGGGTTGACATTTCAGTGTGGCCCCTGGGGCTCTCAGTCAATTACACTCCCTAGGCAGGGAAATCCAAGAGGCAGATTCTCACCATCACCACAGAGTCCTTGGTCAAAACTTATGTATCTTTTCAGTGACAAGGGACATTTTCCTTCTTGGATAAGATCCATTGGTGGCTGTGAAGATTAACTGAGATTATGTATGTAAAAGGCTTAGCATAAAACATAGTTTTGCATAATAAGAAGCAGCTCTTTCCTTGCCATCATTAATAGTATTGCTTGTCTGAGCTCACTGTTTCCCAAGCACAATGATGGGCACTTTATATGTAGTGGGACATCCTAGAAAGAACAGAATGGAGTTCAAAATCAGGATGGGACACTTATCAGCTGTGTAACCACACTGAGCAAGTTCCTGAGTCTCCAAGTCAGTTTTTACATATGTGAGACAGAGATTCTTTACCAGCTGAGCTGGCAGGGAAGTTCATAAAATAAGCACCCCAGAGGGTAGTAAAGGAATTAGAAGAAATAAAGTACAAGTACATGGTACATACCAGAGATACCATATATGGTCATTCTTGTTACAATTCCTAAGCATCGCAACCCAGCAAAATTATTGATCCTAAGAGGCTGATGTGTATGAACTCAATCAAGAAGGTTTTCCATGCCCTCAGACTACCTTTTACTTTTGGCCAAAGGAAAGGCCTTGAAGGAAGTTGTGTGAGACGGTTGAATGCAAATTCAAGGATGTCTTCCCTTTGCCCCTTTGTTGTGAGACCTACCTCTGTCCTCCTGTCAAAAGCCACCATTCTTCACAAAACAGACTCCACCCAACTCTCTCCTTCTGGATTATTTTTTTTAATTAGTTAATTTATTTTTGGCTGGACTGGGTCTTCGTTGCTGCGTGGTCTTTCTCTAGTTGCAGCGCACGCTTCTCATTTCCATGGCTTCTCTTATTGCAGAGCATGAGCTCTAGGTGTGTGGGCTTCAGTAGTTATGGCTCATGGGCTTAGTTGCCCCTTGGCATGTGGAATCTTCCTGGAGCAAGGGTGGAACCATGTCCCCTCCACTGGCAGGTGAATTCCCAACCACTGGACTACCAGTGAAGTCTTCCCTCTGGATTCTGATAACACTTCCTCCCCTTTATCCTCAATCTCACTGGTAAGCCTGTCCCAGCTGCTTTCAAGTTATTGCACTCGCCTTTGTGGCTCTCCTAAACCCACACATTTGTTAATCTTGCCTCTGGAATACAGCCTTGTTCTGAATTACCCTATTTTGAATATGTCTCCACTTGTTTGTGGGGACCGCCAACTTATTTTAGTCCCTCTTTCTTCAACCTTATACCTTTCCTCTGTGAAATATGAGCACTTTATGTTATTTTAATTAAAAAACAAGCTTTTAAATGGTGGTGGTGGTTTAGTCGCTAAGTTGTGTCCAACTCTTGGGACCCCTTGGACTGTAGCCTGCTAGGCTCCTCTGTCCATGCAGATTCTCCAGGCAAGAATACTGGAGTGGGTTGCCATTTCCTTCTCAAGGGGATCTTCCCGACCCAAGAATTGAACCCCAGTCTCCTGCATTGCAGGCAGATTCTTTACTGACTGAGCTACAAGGGAAGCCCGCTTTAGGGAAGATGAAAAAAAAGAGGTGGTGAAGTAGTCCTATATTTGGAATCTGGCACCAAGATAGTTGGTTTAAGAAAAACATGCAAGCTCTTTTGAAGAAAATTGTATTTGTAAACAATCATGCTGAGCCTTACGGAGAGAATTAAGGACAAGAAACCCCTAATGACTGAAGCCCTGGCTGGCTTAGGGTGTATCCCTTACTCTCTCTGACCTTCAGATCAGAATGTAGGCAAATGTGTAGCTGGGACTATTTTGGCTGTAGTAGTACTGGCCAACAAAACATTGTCTATGGAGGGAGATTTCATCTTTTGATCTTGGAAGAGTGTTTTCAAATTTTTGGTCAAAGGACAAATATATTGGGGCAGATAATTTTGTCTTCAATGTGAACTTGAATTTCACTTGGAAGGATCATCTAGCTGTGGGGATTGCAGGACAAGATCATAGTCATTGCTGTTGAGCCCATGGTGGGTGGTGGGTGGGTGGGGGAAGCCTGGTGCCCAGGAAGGGGGGTTTTCCTGTTTTTCCAGCTGGTATGAGTCTTAACAGCTGTAGAATAAAATAGTTTGAAATCAACAGCCCCAGGTAGAAAAATGTAATTAAAGAAAAGAATGGAAAATCAGACACCATTGGTGTGAATGTGAAAACTCCAGCCAATAGACAATTTCAAACAGATTCGCAGAGGATATTTCAAGAGCTACTTAGACGAAATTTTATGTGTTCTTGGACCTCAAAGACCAGACATGGGTTCTATATGATACCTATGGATTTAAGTTAGATGACCTGTTCTCATTCTGCTTTCTGGCATTGCGAACAAGCAAGGGGAGCTTTCTTTTTCTCCCTGCGAGGCGGAAGTTTTCCTAATGGTTACAGGGAAAGTTTTGGCCCCAGGTTACATGGGGTATGACCACACACCACCCTGATTAATTATATTTTAAAGGATGTGAGTGAAACTATGTAACTGAAGAGAAATTGGATTGGCCTTGCTTTTTTTTCTTGGGGAAGAAACTCAAAAGTGCTCAGCAGCTGAAACAATAGATGCCAGGAATTAGAGAAGCGAAGCCTAACAATATAACCTAATCTTGACAACCCTGAATGCGGTGAGGTCTTCCTTACTTCTTTAAACACCCCTGGCCTGCTTCATCCCCCGCTGTCTGCTATTAGTCTCCTTTTTGAAAGAAAAGACAGATTGCCAGAGTACAACACACTTCCTCATTACCAGTCACTCTCTTTAATCTCAGGCTCCAAAAACATTTTCCAGATAAATAAGAGACCAAGTCGGGGTCGGGGTGGGAGGAACCCACATTTTCAGGGAGGTTGTGTTTAGAAGAAGAAGAAATAGGGAACTTAGATCAAATATTCTTGTTCAGTGAGTACTAGCCATACTGTTTTGGGTAAGAGTACCTCTCAGAGGCTCATCTGTAAAATGGGGCTGTTGCTAACTCATTTTGCATGATCGTTTTAATAAGGAAATGAAATGATATATGTAGACATACTTTGTAAACTGTAACTTATTATGTAAATATTAGTTGTAATTAATGTAATCCATATAAGCAAAACACTTCTATTCATTTTCAATCTCTCTGTTTACACTTTGTCTTTTAAATAGTAAGCGCTTGTGGGGGATGGGGGTGGGGGGTGGGGATGACTTTTGTGAAATGGACCCCTCGTGTTTAAATATCTGTGTTGTGCAAGGCCTTGCACTACGTGCTATGGAAGATATAAAGGTGACTAGAGCAGAGTTCTCAGTCTCCTGGATCATACCAACTAGTCAAGGATTTAAGACACTCAAAAGTAACTTTTCCCATCACAACCATTTTCTTTACTCCATGTGTCTTCCCAGGTGGGGCTAGTGCTAAAGAGCTGATCTGCCAATGCAGGAAAAATGAGACATGAGTCCAAATCCCAGGTTGAGAAGATCCCCTCAAAGAGAAAATGGCAACTCACTCCAGTATTCTTGTCTGGAGAATCCCATGGACAGAGGAGTCTGGCAGGCTACAGTCCATGGGGTCATACAGAGTTGGACATGACTGAAGTCACTTAGCACTTGTGGCATTAGTGGGGTTGTCATTGTGAAACTCTCCCCTTTCCTCTCTTCATCTGTTCTCAGAATAGTAGTTGGAGTTCCTGGATTTTAAGTAAAAGTAATGAATTCTGAGGGGAGGAAAAACTGGACTTTGGGTGGGACATTAGGCAATCAGCAGAGTTAACAGGAAGTATCTTAGTATCTACTTCCCTAAAAGCAGAGTCCAAGACAGAGGTTGAGGAAACCATGATTCACTGAGGGTTTGCTCTTCAGGGAAACTTGTAAGGAGGGAGCCAGTACAGGTAGAAGCAAGGAACTAAGCGAGGATGTGGTCTCAGATGATGTCTCCTCTTACTTTGGAGCTGTGTATTTTAAGGCAAAGAGGATGAAATTTCATACCACCCTTAACTCATACAATCAGTACAAACAGTTGTTTGTCGCCTTGGGGTAGGGGCTACTGAAACCTCCCAGACATCTCTGAATGAGGTGTCCCAGTCAGCCATAGGTGATGTTCTGGAGAAGGATGCAGATATCCATAGAAGCTGCTAGATGCAGTACACACAGCAGCTGAGTAATGAATACACTGGCTGCTAAAGAGGGGATGGTTAGGGGACCACAACATCTATTAGGGAAGGTAAGGAGGTAAGACTCAGAAAAGATCAAAACCCAGACTGCTCTAGAGGAGATAGTGGGTCTCAGTGTCAAAGATGAATTATTATGGTATTTGAATGAATGAGCACCAATCATTCCCCCATTATTGAAACACTCTGCTCACAACCAAAATCCAAAAAGAGGGGCTCTACTTGGACATTGATATAGAGAAGTTCCCTTTTTCTGCAGGTCACTAATCTGAGGACATACAAAATTAGAATTGAAGAAGATCAATCTGCAGTGGGAGAGAATGAAGCCACACTTAAGAGGGTATACAGCTGACAGATGGAGTCACAGGCCCAATATCTTCAGGCATGGTTTATCTATGATGAAGACCACATCACTTCTAACTTCCCAGTTAGCCAATAACTTTCCTTTTGGCTTAAACTACTTGGGACAGATTTATGCAATCAAATGAACTGTGCTAGGCAGAATCTTGGTCCCCTGATGGTACTGCTGTTAGTATGTGATATTACATGGCATGATGGGTTTTGCACATGTATAATATTAAAGCTACTCATCAGTTGACCTTAAAATAAGATCATCTTCAATTATGTTGTCAGACCTAATCAAATTATGTAACCCCTGAAAAGTATAGATCTTTCTCCAGCTGGTAGCAGAAGGGGAAATCAGAGATTAGAGATATGTTGTTGGATTGAAGGGCTTCCCTTGTGACTCAGATGGTAAAGAATCTGCCTGAAATGTGGAAGACTTGGATTTGATCCCTGGGTTGGGAAGATACCCTGGAGAAGGGAGTGGCAACTCACTCCAGTATTCTTGCCTGCAGAATCCCGTGGACAGAGGAGCCTGGTGAGCTAGAGTCCATGGGGTTGCATAGAGTCCAACATTACTGAGTGACTGATGAAGGGACCACATGCCAAGAAAAATGGGAACTGAATTTGACTACGAAGTAGGGATCTTCCCCAGGCTTCCAGATAAGATCCCAGCCCAGCTAACACCATGATTTCTGTTTTGTGATCCCTGAGTAGAATGAGATATGTAGTGCCCAATTTCTGACCCACAGAACTGTGAGATAGTAAGTGGGTATTTTTATAAGCCAATAAATTTGTCATTATTTAAGAAACTAATACATGAATCAGATTAGTGGTACTTTTTCATTCAATGACACTTATGGAGCTCTTGCCTTGTGTCCAAATGTCTACATGTTCATGTCATACAATGTTCCTCTGGAGACTTTATGGCCTCTGTATAAAGAATGTTTGCTCCAATGACTGGACCGTGTCTTATTCATCTCTCTGCCTCATGAAACCTTCCTGGCACACAACTGGTACCAATTCCTATTTGTCCCACTAAACCGAATAGCTTTAAAATACACTTGGCTCAACAATACACAGTGCTAGGTAGCAAAGACTAGAGATATAAGTGCAAGCTGGAACTTATGCTTTAGGGAATACTTTTCTGATTCTTGGTTTGACCTTAAATTTATATTATAAATGAAGATTTTAAAATCCTTTAAATGCCTAGGTTTTTTTTTTCTTCATTACCTTAAAATATAGAGCCCCTATTTTGGTTCTAAAACTAAGATTAATTATGAATCTTTATGGCTCATGGTTCAAACACCCCAACCATCAGCAGATGCCCGAGGTATAAGGCTTGGAGTAGATTCAAAAATCAGCAAACTCAGCAGTTATTTTATATCTGTTTCTCCAAAATTTAATGCAATCATTCTTACCTAGTGCTTTTTTTCCCTTAGTGACTGGTGTATGTATGTGTATATATATATTTAATACTCTGGGTTATATACATATGTATGTATGTATATATTTATGTTTAATACTCTGGGGTGTGTGTGTGTGTGTGTGTGTGTGTGTGTGTGTGTGTGTGTGTGTGTGTGAATTTTTGATACTCTTGGGTGAAGTCCCACCATACGCCAGGCAGGTGTCTAAAGCCTGCCTCCTCATTCCTCTGATCCCCACTGGTCTCAGTTATCAGTTTCTCTGCTGGGACTAGTGCTAGAACTCTCCAAATGGTCTACACTTTGCACTGACTCCAAACTGTCTCCTGACTGGCTTACTTCCCATCCTCTTACTACTTATCTCTAGGTTGGGGATGAGCATTCACCTTAAATGACCCCAAGCTTCACTTCCCTTATGAATCCTACACTTGTGAGGAATTATCCAAGCACTCTTAAATTTTGATATACCTCATTGGTTAGCTAATGACCATTTCACATGTCAGAACTAGGAGAATTTAGGGTTTAGTAACCTTGATCCATATAACATATTTGTGTGTTAAGTAGCTTCAGTTGTGTCCAACTCTTTGCAGTTCTATGAATCGTAGCCTGTCAGGTTCCTCTATGCAGGGGATTATCCAGGTGAGAATACTGAAGTAGGTTGCCATTTCCTCCTCCAGGGGATCTTCCCAACTCAGGGATCAAACCTGAGTCTCTTATGTCTCCTTCACTGGTGAGCGGATTCTTTACCACTAGCCACCTTGGAACCACTGCTTCATATCTGAAAGGGGACAACAGTATTAAGTAACAGCTTGGGTTTCTCTTCGACTTCTTCCTTTGAGAAGTGTTAAATGTTGCCATTATTCTGACAGTTCAAAAGCTAGTCATGTGGTTGATATTTTACCAATGAGATAAATGTGGAAAAATGTCACTTTCCCTCTAACTAGTTCTGTCAGTACAAACTTGGCAAGAGATAATAAGTAAGGAGATACTGGCATTTAGGCATGTTCATATTTACTTTTTGTGATTTTGGATTATGATGCCTTTCATGTATCCTTCCAGTGACCCTGTCTGGTTTAGAAGTTCTCAAAAATTGTAATGTCAAACCTCTTTCCTATTCCTGCAGACAAAGGCATTAACATTCACTAAACACTGGAGATTTGATCAGAGGCAGCCACACAGCAATGAAAAACATTTTATTTTATATTAACCAATTGATGTTTGTGATTTATGTGGAAAAATGCCTGTTTCATTTTCTTTTTCTGGAAAAGATTTTGATGCATAATTTGATCTGCTTTTTTTTTTTTCCCAATTCTTCATTGTATTTTGCATGATCAAAGATATTGTTTTCAAACCTAAATAAATAGAGCTTGTTCTCTTTTCCTGTCTTATGATTAGAGAGCCCTGGAACACATGTGTGGCCATGGCTTTTTACTTTTCTGGTTCAAATTACTAGAATTCAGGACTTAGCCTTGGCATTCTATTAATAGAAAAAACCAATGAAGAATTAGTTCCTTACTGATTTTAAAACACCTGCTTTTTTTTTTTTTAATGCATGATGCTTCCATGAGGGAAATAAGATAACAGACATACTGGCTAGGCTAGGAAAATAAACTGTAACAGTAATTAATAATAGCTACTATTTATTGAGTGCCTAGTCTATGCCTGATAATTACATGAACAATATCACCTTCTATTTCTGATAATATGGTGGGCCAGGTACACAGTCCAACCCTCCCATTGAAAACTACTAAAAAAGCTATGTAAGTGTACTTAATAGCATCTGTGAGTAAGCAACGAAGGGAGGAATTATCATGCTAAAATCTTGGTAAGTGAAGACAGAGACACAGAGAGCTAAGCTAGCTCTAAAGTTCACTTTCATTTTGAGGACAGTCATTGAACCTAGTAACCTTCAGCTTCAATTTCCTCATTGAGTTATGAGACAGGAAACAAAACTCAGGTGTGGAATCTAATAAAGGAGCCTTCTCCCCAAAGCTGAGACAAGAGCACTGTACTCTCATCATAAAGGTGAACTCCCTTTACTTGGAGAGACAAATATAGGGAACATATGAAAAAGATTAAGAGACACAAAAGAGTGAGATATCACACATAAAAGTACTTTTAGTTTCATAAAGAAATAATAAAGAGAATGGGAAGCAATATCCAAAGAGATGATGGCTGATAATTTTCCAGAATTATTGAAAGACATAAATCTTCAGATGCATAAACCCCAAAGAATCCAAGGCAGATATTAAAAAAGAAATCCTAACCAAAACACATTAGCTTGAAACTAGAGAGCATGAAAGATGAAAAAAAAAAATCTTTAAAGCAGTCAGAAGGAATAAACTGGCCACCTACAAAGAAATAGTTGACAGCTGGTTTCTTACAGCAGTAATGGAAGCCAGAAGCCAGTATAGTGATATCTTTAGTATACTAAGCAAAAATAGCTGCTAATTAGGAATTCTTAACTCAGTGAAAATATTCTATAAAATCAAAGGAAAAATGACATTTTCAAGCAGGCCTGAACTGAGTTTACTTCCAAAATATTATCATCTACTACTATGTAAAAGACATATTTCTAAACAGTATATTTCAGAAATGAAAGTGATCCTAGATGAAAAAAATCTGAGTTTCAATAAGAAATGGTAGGCAAAGATAATGGTAAATTTAAATAAAAATGGGAATGAGGAGTAGGTTAAAATACCAAAAGGGCAAAACTAAAATATTGGAAATCAATAGAACTTACATTGGGAAGAAAGTAACTGAAGTTGAAATTGTGCTCTTTGTAGCAGGTGAAAACCAGCCTGGCACACAACTTTTGGTGTGAATAATTTTTTTACAATTTTGTTAAAATATGCCTTCAGCAAAGTAAAATAAAAAGAAATTATTTTGTTTGAGAGGGAGGGAAAGATGCTGATTTTTATGGTATACATGCTATAGTTTATAGGAAGACCACTATAAGTATAAAAATAAAAGTATATAACTTCAAAACTTGCAAAGGAAAATGAAAGTGAGAAAAAGAATTTTAAAAAGTCAAGAAATGAGAAGAAAAAGAGTATAGAAAAGGCAGAATAAATAGAAAATACCAATTAAGATAGTGGATGCAAGTATAAATGTCAATAATTACAAAAGATGTAAATGGAAAAAATGCTTTAGCTGAAATATAAAGATTGTTAAACTGGATGACAACACAAAGGGAGGATTGAAAAATGTATCAGGCCAGTGTAGTCAAGAGAAAAATGCGGTAACTATTTTAATATCAGACAAATGATGCTTTAAAGCATAAAGTATAATTAGATAATCTCTTCTGAGTGATAGAATATTTAATTCACCAGGAAAATATAATTTAACATTTGTGTGTGTGAATATCTCAAAACAAATAAACAAAAGCTGATAAAACTAAAAGAGAAATGAGTCCA
This sequence comes from Budorcas taxicolor, assembly GCF_023091745.1. Taxonomy (NCBI): domain Eukaryota; kingdom Metazoa; phylum Chordata; class Mammalia; order Artiodactyla; family Bovidae; genus Budorcas; species Budorcas taxicolor. Next base: position 108,556,583 of record NC_068910.1, on the reverse strand, counting down.
TAATTATAAAAGGAAGTTTTAACATACCTCTCAAAAATTGAGTAATGGGACAAAAAGAAATCAGAAAGGAAAGTGAAGAATTAGATAATGATTAATAATCATGCCCTAATGGGCATGTATAGTAACATGTCTCCACAACAGAATATGCATTTTGTAAGAACACAAAAGATATTTGAAAAATTGACCATAGAGCAGCCTCAGTAACTTTTGAAGTCCTGTATTGATCTTTGAGCACAGTGCAGTTTAGCTAGAAATCAATAATCAAAAAGTAATGAACAAAACTCCACATATTGAGAAATGAAGGAATGTATTCCTAAGAAAATTATGACTCAAACAAAATATAATAAAAGTAGAAAATATTTAGAATGGAACAATTCTAAAACACTACTGTCAAAACTTATGCAAATAGAGCAGCATTTAGAAATTTTAGGTTTTAATGATTGTATCAAAACAGAAACAAAGATTGAAAATCAATGAGTGATACATTCAACTTCAGAGGATAGGGAAAGAACAACAAAGTAAACCTTAAGAATATGGAAGGAGGGAAATAATAAAAACTTGGGCTAAAATTACATAATAGAAAATGAGCATTGAGTGAAAAAAATGAATGAAAACAAAATTTGGTTGTTTGGAAAGACTAATAAAATTGACACATCTTTGGTAAGATTAATCAAGAAAAATGAGCTTTTTTTTTTGTTTACTTGGGAGTAAACAATATGAAGAATGGAAAAGGGGATAAAGCTGTAAGCATTAAGGAAATAAAGGATAGTAAGAACAGCTTCATGCCAGTTAATTTGAAAATTTGTTTGAAGTGAACAAATTCCTAGCAAAATACAGCTTAAGCAAAACTGATTCAGCAAGAAATAGAATGCATGCTAAGTCATCTAACCTTTAAGAAAACTTGTCAAAAAGATGTCAAAGATCTTTCCACAGAGAAAACTCTAGGCCTTACATGGTTTTACCACAGAGTCCAACCAAACATAGAAGGAACAAATACTTTCAATTTTATGAAAACTATTCCAAAGCAGAGTAAAAGAGGAAATATTTCTCAACTCATTTTATGAAGCCTGTATAACCTTGCTACCAAAAACCTGATATGGACAAAACAAGAAAGGAAAATTGTGGGTGAATCTCATTCAGGAGCACATGTAAACTGGGGCTTCCTTGGTAGCTCAGACGGTAAAGCGTCTGCCTGCAATGTGGGAGACCCAGGTAGTCTTGGACAAATACCAGCAGAGCCAACCCAGCAAAGTCTAAAAAAAAATTACATCATATCCAAGTTGTGTTTATCTTAGAAAGCACGTTTTTTTTAAAAGCAGTAAGGAAATGGCAAACCTTTCCAGCATTCTGGTGGTCTACAGTTCATGGGGTCACAGAGAGTCAGACACAACTGAGTGACTGAGCACAGAAAACTCAACCTTATTTTCCACATGAACAAACAGATCAAGAAAAAATATTATTGTCAATAGATACCAAAAAAATTATCTGATAGAACTCAATATTTGTTGATGAAAAAATTTTAGCACACTAGAACTAAAAGAGAGTTTGTTAACTTGATGAAGAGCAACTAAAAAAGCCTACAGAAGATACCAAATTTAAAGATGAAACAATGTTTTCTTTTCAATATTAGGAATAAGACAAGAGTGCCCGCTTTTTACAATTCTAGTCAATGTTATATTGAAGACGCTAAAGGAAATCAGTCCTGAATATTTGTTGGAAGAACTGATGCTGAAGCTGAAACTCCAATACTTTGGCCACCTGGTGCGAAGGACTGACTCATTGGAAAAGACCCTGATGCTGGGAAAGATTGAAGGCAGGAGGAGAAGGGGATGACAAAGGATGAGATGGTTGGATGGCATCACTGACTCAATGGACATCAGCTTGAGTAAATTCAGGGAGTTGGCAATGAACAGGGAGGCCTGGAGTGCTGCAGTCCATGGGGTCGCAAAGAGTAGGACATGACTGAGCAACTGAACTGAACTGACCTGAAAAAAGTATAGTTGGAAAAAAAGTGAAAGGTATTAGGATTAAAAAGTAAGTACTTTTAATAGTAAGTAGAAAAGTATAAAAAGTACATATGATTCTTTGCATAGAGAATTTTAAAAACTACAGATAAAATATTAGCATTAATGAAAACTTAGCAGGTTTGCTGTATATGTTCAGCTGCACTAATTAACAAAAATAAAGTTTAAAGATACAATTTATAGTAGCATCCAAAATATAATAATATCTAGGAATAAGTCTAATAAAAATGAGAAAGGTGAAATTTTTAGAGGAAATTATTGTTCACTTAGGAAGGCTTTCTTATCTCTCCTTGCTATTCTTTGGAACTCTGCATTCAAATGGGTATATCTTTCCTTTTCTCCTTTGCCTTTTAAAGTGAAGTTGCTCAGTCGTGTCCCACTCTTTGCTACCCCGTGGAGTATAGCCCACCAGGCTCCTCTGTCCATGGTATTCTCCAGGCAAGAATACTGGAGTGGGTTGCCATTTCCTTCTCCAGGGGATCTTCCCAACCCAGGGATCGAACCCAGCTCTCCCGCATTTCAGGCAGATTCTTTAACCTCTGAGCTACCAGGGAAGCTCTTTGCCTTTTGCTTCTCTTCTTTTCTCAGTCATTTGTAAGGCCTCCTCCGACAACCATTTTGACTTTTTGCATTTCTTTTTCTTGGGGATGGTTTTGATCACTACCTCCTATACAATGTTATGAAACCTCTGTCCATAGTTTTACAGGTACTCTGTCTATCAGATCTAATCCCTTGAATCTATTTGCCACTTCCACTGTGTAATGATAAGGGATCTGATTTAGGTCATACCTGAATGGCATAGTGGTTTTCCCTACTTTCTTCAATTTAAGTCTGAATTGGGCAATAAGGAGTTCATAATCTGAGCCACAGTCAGCTCCTGGCCTTGTTTTTGCTGACTGTATGGAGCTTCAGCATCTTTGGCTGCAAAGAACACAGTCAATCTTATTTCGGTATTGACCAGCTGTGATGTCCATGTGTAGAGTCATCTCTTGTGTTGTTTGAAGAGGATGTTTAGTATGACCAGTGCATTCTCTTGGCAAAACTCTGTTAGCCTTTTCCCTGCTTCATTTTGTATTCCAAGGCCAAACTTGCCTGTTACTCCACGTATCTCTTGAACTTTCTACCTTTGCATTCCAGTACCCTGTGATGAAAAGGACATCTTTTTTTGGTGTTAGTTCTAGAAGGTCTTGTAGGTCTTCATAGAACTGTTCAACTTCAGCTTCTTCAGCATTAGTGGTTGGGGCATAGACTTGGATTACTGTCATATTGAATGGTTTGCCTTGGAAATGAATAGAGATCATTCTGTCATTTTTGAAATTGCATTCAAGTACTGCATTTAGAACTCTTTTGTTGACTATGAGGGCTACTTCATTTCTTCTAAGAGATTCTT